>NW_028233068.1:17500000-20000000 GCF_057557595.1 Rhyacophila brunnea | reverse complement strand
ATATACATAGCAAAATTCAGACAAATTCCGTGGCTTTGTTTTCGATTTGCGTAATTTAGTAGTCGCGTAAGTAAGGTCATGCCCTGATGCCCTCTTCTTTCCTTTCAGGGTGTCCACCGTCGATCGCAGATGACATCTGAGACTGTCGAGGGTGCGGAGACGGCGCCGCGCTCGCATCTAGCTCGATAAATCTAAAAACCGAGAGCGTTCTAACCTCAAAAGTCCACTAAAGAAGTGTTAATGGTTTTACGCGACAAGCACCGCGCGGCGGAGCCCCAGTGTACCGCCATGGCTTCGGACCAACCGGTAAAGAAGAAACAAAGGATAGACGCTCCTGATTTAACGGAAAATGAGGAAAATTATGAAATTTTCTCAAACAGTTTGGAAGGAATCACGGAATCCATCGATGCGAACGCGGGGTCGCCCGACAGCGGAGCGCCCAGTGAGGATGCGGTGGATTGCGTTCCCAATTCTCTCTCCGGTTCCGTCCAACGTCCACAGCGCTTCCTCATTTCGCAACCATCCACGTCTGTCGTGCACAACGGTATTCACAACCCACACTATCCTTTCACCGTTCAAAGTTTGAGTCCGTTTCAAGAGTACAATTCGTTTCCATCCAACTCTAGACTGCTCGCAAAAGACAATAGTGCCGGGGTGGAGCCCGAGAGTGTACTTTTAGAGGGATTCACATCATTTCAAGAACATTTAGTGCAACAGTGCCTGTGTCAGTTGAGCCGTAAATCTCTGCCACTGCCTTTCAGTCGTAGGATAGACATAGCGGAATGGCCGCCCGACAAGATACTCATCTTCCTATCCAACATGCAGCTCCTGTTCGATGTATATCTCAAGCAAAATCACAAAGGCACCATTTGCTCTCGACTCATGGACGTGTGCGACGCCCTGGTCAGAAACGAATTCGACTGGCTGGGAGAAGTGATAGATCTAGCCGACCATCGCAGTCAGTTTGTCAATTTCATGGCCGGCCGGGTTGTGTCAAGCTTTCTCATAGTCGCCAAAGATAACGTCGACTTAGGCTGGCTCGAAAAGTTGATAGAGAATTTTGTTTTCGATAAGAACACCATGAACTTGATCACCGTGCGCAAAATTAATTTTTCTCTGGACGTCATCAAGCGCATTGTGGAGTGGAAAGATATAGATCAACATCCATTGGAAGACAGCGCATACATCAATACGGCGAATCCGGTCCCCGCCGCATCAGAGTCTGGCTCCTCTGCGGCCGATGACACATTCGCTGGTCATTCCAATGAGACTAATCTGCAGAGCGCCTTCTCAAACCTTCACACGACCAATAATACCTCTCCAGCGCTTGACACACCCTCTGCATCTGCCCCTTGCGGTTCTTCTGTCAGTAGAATTGATACTTTTAAATTACATGAACCTGTATTAAAATTTCCTGTCAATCAACAGATACACAGCTTAGAATACTCCCACAACCCTTCAACTCATATGGCGACGTTGCCTGACCAAATTGATGATGATGAATCTGAAATTTCAATAGTCGACGACGACTCCAGAGTGTCAGAGGCGGATCGAGCACAGGAAGGCCGAGGCGGGTCTGGATCGTGCATGACTATCACTCTTACCGATTCCGAATCGTTCGACACATCGCCCATCAAATGCCTCGTCATCAGGTGTTTGGAAGGGCACTGGCCTACGCTAGTGAGCAATGTGAAACAGTTGTTAACTCGGTTCTTAAACATCCCAGGTTCAGAAAACTGCATACTCAGCTGTCTGTCGTTGTGGGAAAACATCATCAGTGTCAAAGCCAATTTATCCGTCGTTGATACGAAGCCTTTCTACATGGATTTGCAAAGTTTTGTTGAATTACTTCGGTGTACGACTCTCCCGTCACTCATATACACACAATTATTGAGCCTGTTTAATGAAGTTCTTTGCTACGGTTCCACTTTGGCATTGCAGGATTCTTTACCTGATGAAACTTGCAGCCTCGCTCACAGTATTGTGAGATTCGTTAAAGATTTTCTACTTTTAAATAACATCAGATTGAGGCACAGCCGGACAGGTTTCGGGTTTATCGGCCTCGAAAGCCCTCTAATAACGACATATAGTTTTGCAGATTATCAATCGAGACAGATCAGCAGTTCAGATTCTGTCAGAAATGTAGCTGATTTCGATAGTACTACAATACGAAATTACAGAATGGGATCCACCTTTGGCAGCGAAACAGATAAGACCATGCTCCAAAAAATGGTTCTGTTAGTTTTGAAATCAGTAGCAGTCACCGTGAAAGAGATGAGATGCGACTCGTCAGACAGTTCCATCGATGATTATAATGCCATTCAAGAAATGCAAATGGTTGAGAGATCCATATGGGACGTTTTAAAGAAGCTCGATGTGTTTTTAAAGAATGCTTTAGATTTCTTGCCTGACAGTCCTTTTACAAAGATATTAATACATTTGTTCAGCGAACAGGATGATTATTTGATCGAATCTATGGTCTGCACTTTGGATATTATCGTAGGAATCGTCTATGGAAATTCGGTCTTCCCCGATTTAATACCCATGCTCAATCCCATTCTTACTTTTATAGAATTCTTGAAAGTGGTTTCACACGACTCCAACGTGTTATTGGACTATTTGGTGAGCAATGAAACGTGTTTTCTATTATATCTTCTGAGATTTTTGAAATACGTTAGAAGAAATTGGTCAAAGTTTGTCGCTTGCCATCAGGAATTGGGTTCCGGGTCGAGTGACTTGGAACGCACTATGACAGTTTTAACACGGTTAAGATTACAAATTAGCAAGCTGGTCGCCAGGAATCTCTTCCCTTATAATATCAGCCCTGTTCTTAGGCTTTTGGAAAATTGTGAAAGCTTGTACGAAGGCAATGAACTCAGTTGAAAACTATATATTTCAAATTTTGACTTGGTAGATTGTCACACCTTTGATTTACTCACCTATGAAAAGATAACTTATATGAGGAGAAAAATGATGTTTCTCATCTTTCAGTGAATTAAGTACATTATCATTTCCAATGGCATCTTAAATGCTTACAATGAATGATTTCAGTCTAACACTATTTACTTAAGGCTATACTTCAGCGAGGCATGGTCTAAAAAGATCGTGACTACGCGATGCGCAGATTGTGCAAACGACGCATGACGACCAAAATATAATTTGTCATAAAAATTCAAATTGTTGAAAATTATTTGCCGTTTCACTGAAGTATGCTCTTAATAATTGTAATATCACGGAATATATTATTTAATACCATCATAATATTATGAGCTTAGCAATGTAGAACTTAGAAATGATTTTTACATTCATAAATCAGATTCCATGCTATGAAAGTAATTCATTTTAAAGTGAATATGAATTTGTTTTCCGATCATTGCCTGTGGACATTACAGCTAAAATACTATGTAATGCTATATTATTCGATCACTTACCCAATTCGACATACTTAATTTTTAGGCTATATAAAATTGAAAGGGGTGTTTTTCATTCATTGTTTTTTATCCTTTTTATTATATTTCACACCTGAGAAGAGGAAAATTGTGAAACAGTTTTTTTTCTATTTATACTGTTCATGTAATGTATTCATCAATAATAACCTAAAATATACCTTTACCTTGTACTTAGTTTTGAATATTGTTAATGGTTAAAGTTATGAATAAAAAAAAAAGAAGGAATGGGCATATGTACAAATCACAGCAATCAAAAAGGCCGGCAAATATGGCCAACATTGCGTGATACACAACATAAAATACACAAAATTACAAATACATACGAAGTTTATACGAACACGTACAGACCACGTGATATATTTGTTTACCCAAAATCATCGCTTTCCAAGATTGCGAATTTGGTTGCCCGTTTTTATACTGCAGTGAATCAGTATGTTCCCTCCTTTCTTTTTTTATTCGTTGGGTTAAAGAGATGGTTTTAGATTATCGTTATCAAAATAATATTATTTATGGATGAATTGGGTTGTCCTGTGACATAAAACATAATAGGCATATTTATTAATTTATGAGACATCAAATAATAAATAATTCTGTCCAAGGCTTATATCTAAATTAAAATTTCAACTATTAATTGTATAACAATACATGGGTATTATAGATAGGCTTCACAGGATGTGGTAAATGCTATCGCGTATTACAAAATTCTTATTATGTAACAAAAATTATTACGCTACCAACAATACTGAGGTGATTCTATTTACTGATTACTGAATGGGATATCGGTAATTAAATGCGGTTTGTAAATTAGTTATATTTTTCTCGTAAACTTTGTGTAAAATAATCCTGACCTAAATTGTTCTACACTATGCATTTATGAATCAAGCAATCCTTATATCATTGAACAATAAACCCGTTCCGTTCTTATGTTGAGTCGGACTTAATATTGATTTTATTCCCACAGAAGTTGGGTGACACCTGAAAACTCATGAAATTTCGCTTGATCAGTTGATTTATAATACCATTCAAGTTTGGAATAATAATTATATTACGCAAAAATAAATGAATTCTTTCGTCAATACTTCAATAATCTTAGCAACATTCTTTATAATATCATACAAGTTGTGCAATATTGTTAGTATTTTTCTTTAACTTCCACGCCTTTAAAATTAGATTCATTATATTTTTTGTACGAAGCCACTTTATACCGGTGATTAACTCCCTGCAGAATGCATTTCATTAAAGCAATTTGTACCTGCGGCTTATTTTATTGTATTTTCCCATTTTTATCATTGGGCGGGCAGGCTAATTATCTGTTTCATAAGAATTCATAAAATAATACTCAAAAAAACCTTGTGAAACTGACTATCCACGGTCACAGTCATAACATTAGTTCAGTATTATATTTATACCAAGTTAATATGTACGAATAAGATACAGAAACATTCTATATAATAATATGTAATAATTGAGATGTTATATTATATTACTATTTGTGTACAAATTTTTATCTTAATTTGAACTGCACACATTGCTTTAGCGTGAATCGTAAATCATAGACAATTAGAAATATATAAATTAACTATAAAAACAAATAATAAACCGAAGAATGTACTTACGTTCTTCGTAATAATATATAAGTAGGTACCTAACATAAGTTTAGAGTCTTTGCAATTTATTTAAGACGACAGGTGCATTATAGGTTAACCTAATTTAGTATTTTTGTTGTATGTAATATAATATACTTACGCTGTATATTTTTTATGTTATGCCAATTAAATCTGACGGACTGATGATAAATAAAAATAGTTATTAATATAGATGAATCCTTATCAAATGCTATACTTGCCAAGTACTGACAGTCATTTTGTATTGTATAAATTATTACATACATTGTAATTTACATCTAATTCTTTTAAATATTATACATACCGACTAATATAATTTTTATAAGATTATAATTGAAATATTGTCTATGTTCCGTATTCTGACTTGCTATTATAACATATTCCGATTAAGTCGTTACTGTTAAATCTTGTAATGTACCATTTTGGTGATATAAAAATGTATTATGAATTATTTCTGTATGTTTATTAATAAAGCACAACACTACAAAATTTATTAAGTTTTTAGAAACAAAGAAATGTGTTATTAGTTATGTTTTCCTTGCAGAAAACAATATAATCTATGGAAATTCTATATTACTTCATGTCTTTCAATGTAAAATAACCTGTTTTTTTTCTCATGAAGAAAACATTACTAATCTACCTTTTCTTTTAACGTTCGAAACAATGAGATATGACGTGTTATGCTCTAAAATGGCAATGTCTGAAAAATTTGTTTCAAGGTAAATGAATATTATAACTCCACTCATATGACCATTAAGCCGATGATCTTAGTATAATATGTAGTAGGTTTATAAATATTTCGCAATCTCCACTAATTTTGTCAATGTATTTATATGGACTATGGGTACTGTTAAAGAGCTACGAGGATTATTTATGGTATTTGCAGATCCAATTCATTTTTATTAGTGGGGGTAAAATTGTAACACCAAAAAATGTATTGAATAATTTAGTACTGATGATAGTAGTCATTGTATGAAATAATAGTTTTTTTTTAAATTAAAAAGTAAATATGTGACATCTTCAAGTGCAATTTGTATCTGAGTATGAAACCACCATGACTTATGTAGGTATATTAAAAATAATCTATTTAAATTTTGACTGATTCACAATTTCAATCAATGGCATGAATCTGACGGAAACTTAGGGATACGCATAATCTGTTAATGATGAATTCAAATTAGTAATATTAATTATTTACCTGCACACAGTATTCTTTTCCTATAATAATAGTATGGAAAAGTTGTTACTCGGTTCAATTGTTGTGAATAAGAATGAAATAAGCCATTCGTTTATAATATTTAACTCAGATTATATTACCATAGAACAATGTAATTGATTTACTGCATTACATATTCACATTTAGACGAAACACAGGTGTAACCATTTGCAACAACAGGTACGCTCACTTGCCAATACTTATGTTTGCGTTAGGACTTCTAGCTATGGCATCATTAAAACTTTACTTCTATGGAGTGTTGTCTCACTATATTATTATCATTATGAAATTGTTAGTTACAGCACAATACGTCGTTTTGGTTCCTTAAAGTTAAATAATAGTAGTGAAGAAACTGATGCACTGTGCACCAGCTATTTTTTGTCATGTTTATTAAAAAATATAGAACAAAAAAACTCGGATTGCCCTGTTGATTTCATAACAATTATAAAGTGTGATATAATTCTTCTGAAGAGATTTATTAACACCATGGCGCTACTAAAGGTCCTCTTACGCTACATATGCACTAATGCAACCACAACCGGCGTCGTTGCGGCACGATTATTAATTATAGTCATTGGTGGCCGCATTAATGCATGCTTAGCATCAGCACTATTTTTTTGAGAAAACGCTTTTAGTAATGGCTCTCTTTGTGTAATTATGGCAGATTCGCGTGTAAATTAATTATATTATCATTCCACTTGTATCTTAGATTTTCTATATCAAAATTTTACACTAATGAATTTTTTACTCTGTGAATAATAGTTTAACAATAAATAGCAAAATAAAATAAATTATTGTTTAAATAGTTGTCAATGTTAGTTTTTTACGAATCTCTTTGTTTTAAGAATATTATAGATTTTAATTCCGTCACTGCGTTGACAATTGCCATTTCTGTTTATATTACGTTGCGTACATTATATTGATATGTATAATTTTGAATAAGCAATACTTAATCATTTGTAAGTTATTTAAATTAAATTATAAACTAATTTCTATATAATGTGATATTTATTATTTCATCCCTTTTTTTATCCGGTTATTATGAATGGTCCAAGGAATATATCTTACATGGGCAAATTGTGAGCTTCGTATTTTTCCACTAGGTGCCTCTGGTAGGCAAGTATTCACCTTGGTATAAGATTTAATCTATAAATGAATAAAAATAATCGTAAATTTATTGGGTTATACTTATTACCTCCATCGCTCGCCCGAGCGGTATTGTGTTGACTTAAGTCTCAGATTCAAATCCAGGGTCTGGCATATTTTTTTCAATGTGTGTTTGGACTAATAGGTTGACCAAGTGACTAACATCCATTTCTCGTAAAATCAAATATTTGTTAATACACCATTCACTCTGGAGGCCCATATGGCACCCTCGCAACTAAACCGCCACAAGTCCAAATTTACGTGTTTTGAGTTAATTACTACGTATCATTGTCTATCGTTCATAGTATATGTACCGAAAATTTCATATCTCTAAGTCGTCAAATTAAAGTCAAAACTTCATTCAATATCTAAACATATTTCAAAAACACAGTACAAAAATGCGAAAGGTAAAAACTTCAAAGCTGATTTTCTTTGTTTGACGTTTTTTGGATTGTGGCAGTTTAGTTGCGAGGGTGCAATATGCTCTGCTTAAGATTGAATATGATAATTTACATACTTACGTTAAATAAATTAATAAAATGTTTTCCTATTTTTCTTAATCTTCAATATTACACCTAGTAGGTTCTCAAAACTCTCATGCTACAAAAGATTCCAGACCAGCATCCCGTTTAATTATGTTATCGGAGTATTCTTCACACTGAACAGATCATTCTCATATTATTTTTGTGAATGCCTCAGTATAAAATGAGTTGACGCATATTTTTATAAATTAAAAAAGAACAACAGACATAAAGAGTAAATAAAATAACGCTGTCTCAACAGCTCGAGGAGTAAACCACTGACAGGATAGCGTCCGCATTGCGCAACTAGTGGCTCCGTCTGAACACAACCATTTGTATGTATAATATGCAATGTCCTGACACCGGTGTCTCATGAAATGGGCTCTTCCATAAGACCATCTGTATGCAAAATAAGTTAATAGTACGAGGGTGGGTCAATAATTCCTTAGAAAAAAGCATTAAAACAGTTTTTATTTTTGTATTTTTTTTTTATTTCTCAACATAATCTCCTTGGAGCTCAATACACTTGGTTAGACGTTTCTCAATTTTTTTTAAACCGTCATAAAAATAAGTTTTCGGAAGGTCCTCAAAATAAGCATTTGTCCGATCGATGACTTCTTCATTTGAAAAAAAACGTTGTCCACTTAGCCATTTTTTTAAGTTTGGGAAAAGGAAAAAGTCACTGGGGGCTAAATCTGGCGAATACGGTGGGTGGTCGACCAATTCGAACTTCAATTCTTCAATTTTAGCCATTGATCGTAAACATGTGTGAACACGGGCATTGTCCTGATGAAAGAGGATTTTTTTCCTGTTTAAATGAGGCCGTTTTTCTTCAATTTTGTTTTTTAGCTGGTCCAATAAAGATGCATAATAATCCCCTGTTATTGTTTTTCCTTTTTCCAAATAGTCAACGAAAATAATTCCACGTGCATCCCAAAATACAGTAGCCATAACCTTACCAGCTGATTTTACGGTTTTCGCCTTCTTTGGACATGGTTTGCCTTTCGCAATCCACTGCTTTGACTGTTCTTTCGTCTCGGGAGTATAGTGGTGTATCCATGTTTCATCTACAGTCACATAGCGACGAAAAAATTCATCCGGATTGCGTTGCATGAGTGACAACAGGGCTTTAGAGGCCACCACCCTATTGCGTTTATTGTCGACTGTGAGCAAACGCGGCACCCATCTTGCAGAATTTTTTTTCATGCCCAATTTGTCATGTAAAATAGAAATGACGCTACCTTTTGAGATCCCTGTAACCTCAATTATCTCACTCAACTTTAATCTTCGGTCACTTAACACCATATCGTGGATTTTATTGATCATTTCTGGTGTAGTCACCTCTACAGCACGTCCTGAGCGTGGTTCATCCTTTGTTGATGTACGACCACGTTTAAATTCATTTAACCAGTTATAAATAGTTGCAAGTGAAGGAGCAGATATGCCGTGAACTAAATCCAACTCATTTTTTATTTCCTTTGCTGTTAACCCTTTTATATTAAAATGTTTAATAACAGCTCTAAACTCAATTTTCTCCATTTTTCCATTTTCCACAAGCAAATTTTTTTTTTAAATGTACGAGAAACACAACAACCCGACCAATCTGATTGAAACTTCGCAGTATACTGAATCGGTAGTGCCGCTGCATGAAAACAAACCGCTTACAGTACTAGTCGCGCCACCTGTCGGCTTTTCTAAGGACTTATTGACCCACCCTCGTACAATACACTAACAAGGGCTGATATTATTGCATATAGCCCATTTTTTGTCAGAATCCAATCAATTCAAAAGAATATAATATATTTCAAGTGATTTATTGATTACATGTATATCAATAGATTTGATCAAAACATCAAATAGGTAAAAAATTATAATATTATGTCCATCCAGTGTGATCGTCAAGGTCACCACTGCGACTAATGAGCAATGCTAACTAATCTTCATCACAAGTGCATTGTCATTTTCTTCAATGATGCAGTATTCACATATCCTCAGTACTCCACTTGTAGCTTTCAGCATCAAGTGCTTTTCTGTTGCTTTTGGCCTGGAAGTAGTTCTTCTCGTGGCCATTGGACCTGTCGACTCCGTCCCAGCGATGGCCGGGCCTTATATCAAAACGATTTGGAGGGTAGGGACCTTTGTAAATTGGTGGAGCTGAAAGCAATTTTTCATTAGTAACAGGTAAATAATTCATAATAGGTGTGTGTATCAGCATTTCTGTGTATGGCGTGAATATGTTTTTAAGTCTAAAAACATCAATTCTCAGGACAACTATTTGTACGTTTGGTGTCTGTGGTAAATCAGGCGTTTTTAAATTTTAGTTGAGAATTTACGATCGTTTTATTAAAATTCAAAAACATAATCTGATTTACCACAGAAAGCCAAGCATACAAATAACTGCCCTGAGAATTTATGTTTTTAGACTTACATATTCATGCCATACACGGATATATTATATAATTACTTATGACATTCGACCCTCATATAAGTATATGCAGTTTTCACAAAATGTGATAGAATTAGTGACTAAGACAACCGAACAACCCGATCAAGAAATTTTATAGTCAATCAATCGGGCCAAAATCAAACCATACATAAAACATAATATATTTTTGAACTGGTGATGTGACAATAAATAAATTATAGTCAAATATTAAATGGCTCGGAGAGCGATAACATTATAATGACAACAGCGAATTATTACACACGTTCTCATTAAACAGTTTATAATTTCTGTGAATATTTGCAATCTATAGATTGTAGTTTCAAAGTCGATAACCTCCATCTTAACTGATATTTTTCTTGATTCTGATTCTGCAAGTACTTTCCATCATATTTTATGGCTAGGTAACTGTAAACATGGTTTTTTTATTAATCCTAATGACTTTAAAATAAAATATTCTATTTGCAGTCTTAATTAATGTGCTTGACAGTTTTTTGTGATTATCTCAAATTGGCCGAATATGGAGGTTACCGCCTTTGAAACTATAACAGCCACACATGCATTATTTTCAGTTTGCAATAACAATATTAAGCAAAAAAGAAATCATTTGGGACTCATCATCATCAGGATTTCTTCATGTGTACTGCCAGGCCAATCCTTTCGCGTTGTCCATATTATAATTTTGTGGTTCTGATTAATTTTTGACAAGTATACAAATAATTTTGTTGATTAAAAATACTTATCCCGATTCGCCATTCATTTATTGAAATAGCACTAATATAAAAATTTTAATGAGACCTTTGCCTGTCAGGGTAAAGGTGGTATGATTCATAAACTACATGACCTGCACGGTGTACAGTAACAATATAATATTAATCACGGTCACTACCTTTGGTGACAATTAAAAACGAAGAGTAAAATACTTTAATATCGCATTTACTTCGGGGTCTTTTTTACCCCATGCATAATGTAAAGTTTCAGATATAATTTGTGTTATGACAAATGCATCTATCTATTCACTATTATTAACTGATTCAAATCGTTAACTAACCTTCAAAACCGTCAGTTTTCATTTTCTCCTGATCTATCTTCCTCATATACTCGAGCATGGGATCTCCAGTTCTTTCCCGTCCCATCAAAGCTCTATCCAGGTCTTGGTCATCCTTAAAGCGAGCTAAAGGTTTTGACGCCTCATGAAGGTAGTCCTTTACTTTCGCTTCTTGCTCTTCGATTTGTTTCAGGCTGAAAATAATAAGATACTGAAATATGTATAGATGTGATGTTGCCAAAAGAAAAATTTCAGTCATTGTTGGTCAAATAGTATGCTTCTTTCGATCGACTATTGAAGATTAAATATTAAACTAGGTGAGACTATCGAGATAAAAGTATATTTGTTATTACCCTTTTCCCCATCGACTGTATTTACCATCGGTCACTTTTTGCTTCTCCTCTTTTTCCAGTTGCTGTCTCTTTTCTTCTTCCGTATCTCGAGGTTTACCTGAAATTATTTAAATCGGTGTAGTGGATTGTCGAATGATGTTGGCATATTAAAAAATGCCGGATATCAGTGGCGAGGGGTGGAGGTAGGCTGTTAAGATTCAACATAAATAGTACACACTAAACTTTGTCAGTCATACTTATTTGTTTTCATTGAACTACGAATACAATTTGCAGATGGCACTGGTTAGTTTTTAAATTTCAATTAAACCCTGCCTATTGACAATAACACAGTTTTGAGATAAACGTAAATAAAGATTTTGCTAGTATATTAAACAATATCTTGTAACCGGATACATGTATGACATGGAGCTTTGTGTCACCAATAAATGATTACGCATTATCAAAACCGGGGCTAACTCAAAACATTAATTTTTGTAGATCTTGTGATCCTAAAACACCGTATTAAAAGTATGTTTTGACATTTTGTGATTATTTACATATGACATACCTATGCAATTTTTTTATAATTGTTCATCTAAATATTCTAAATACTTATGGTTCAGGGTATTTGTCTGCCTATTTATGTACAATAATTTATTGACTTAGTCTGTCTTTTTAGACTTATAAAATATATAAAGTTGAACATGTGTCGTTTTCGGAATAATCCATGTTTGTAGTAATTAATAAAACTACACAATCCATTTATAATAAATTGATGTTTTAGGTTTTATCTTGGTTCAATTGCTTTGTATTAAATAATTAAATGATTGTTGATTAATTTAATAAAATGCAAAATTTTTTAGTACTTATTCCACTTTTATTATTTAATAAATCTGGACCGGTTTCGTCCGCCTCAGAGGGACATTTTCAACTCAATGTCCTTCAGAGGCAGAAACCGGTCCAGATTTATTAAGTAATAAAAGTGGAATAAGGACTAAAAAATTTTGCATTTTATTAAATTAATCAATAATACAATGCAGTTCTACCATGAATCGACAGTTGTGTCGCTAAATTTCAAAACCCGCTATAACACTTTTTCATTATTTTGAGAAAATCAATTAAATCTTTTTGAATTAAAAAGGTTTTTGAATGTTACACATAGTGTCATAGTGGGAATTGATAGACGCATTGATTTTGTTTCATAAATGACAAATCGTAGCAGGTTTTGAAAGAGGCGATAAAATTTTCGTGTAGAGATTTTAATAACGAATACATTGATACATATATCTTAATTATTTAAAAAAAAAAGTGTTATATGTAGCGGGTTTTGAAATTTAGCGACATTGTTAACCCTACACTGCATGACATTTTCTTTTTGAACGAAAAAAATATATGTGTTGTGAATTATGATAAAAACCATGGGAAAAATATTTAAAAAAATATATATTAACTTTTTGTATTTTTTTTTTCAAATAAACAATATGATGCCAAATGGCATCTGCATGCAGTAACGTGAAGTACATTTTTTTCATTTTTTAAAGATATGAAAATTTTTCAAACAGTTTTTATTTTGTCTTCTCCTTGTCATTCAATGCTCGTTTTCTAAAATTCATTACAGTAAAGAAATTAGAAATTGAGAACCAAATCATTACTGAAGTACACGCAAAAAGCAGTCCGGCAATGCATGATGATGCCAAATGGCATCACAAACATTTTTCGAATTATTTCTATATATTTGATATTCAGCATTAAAATGATAATGGAATCATAAAGTACATACCTAAATGTATCACGAAATATTTTTTTTATGATCTTGAATGGACGTTCTTTGGCTCAAAAGTATATTTGAAACAGGTGAATTTCAGGTTCAACCGCTTTCACTTCCGTCAGAGTTTATTTGAAGTTTTGCAATAATTTGGAGACATCTGCTAATTAATCCTTTCTATGCCGCAATTAGTTAATTGATAGTAATTAACATAAGAATTGGTGTAATTAGGGCGTCTTTAATTTAAATACTTAACCGGTTAACTGTACTACTAATTACTTAGTATATTTACTAATAAAACATAGTAAAACATTTCAAAAACGAATTTGTAGATGGGGTTAATAATATTTGCATTAAAATATCATGATGCCAAATGGCATCACTATGCAGTGTAGGGTTAACACAATAAAAGAAATTATTAGATAATTATTAAATCTGACCGTGTGTTGAAACACATGTGGCTTTTGACAGATGCGGATAATAACAGTGTTAAGTTTGCTACAAATGAACCTGAAATTGGAAATAACTTGCAGCTAATTTAAGCATCAGTCTAAGTAACCTTATTTTGAATTTCACATTCATATAATTAGGCTCTGTTTGTTTTCTTCTTTGGCTTATACAGAATACTTAATTCATACCTATTATGTAAATAAAAAAAATATAAATGCATAGAAGCTTACCAGTTCTCATGTCTCTTTTAATTGTCTGTGCATTTTTTCCAGTGAATTCTTCAGATAATTTTCCAAACAATTCGCTCTCCTTTCTTCTAAATTCGTCATTTTCTGTTTTCAACTGCCTGGCATCTTGCAAGCCAGCTCTTTTCCCATCCAATGTCTTGTCCATCTTCCGATTTCTGGAACCATCTTCAAGCTCTTGACTCTCATACCCTTTGGTTCTGTGATCACTGCGATGTGATCTTTCTCTGTCTGAAGTATTTCTTCTGCTATTATCATTATATTTTTTCTTATCTATCGGTGATCTATTCCTTTCATCTTTTATTCTCGATAAGTCAAAACGTTTATCACTGTTTCGTCTACGGTCACTGTGATGTGGGTCTTTGACACTATCCAAGTCCTTATTTCGTCGTTGATGAGAATCCTTACTGTCACTTTTGGTAGTTTTGTTTTTTTCAGAATCAGACAATACTATAACATCATCATTATCAGTGTCATTCCAACGACTCTTTTTCCGTCTTCCTTCTTTTTTTTTATCAAGTCTCAAATCTTCTATTTTTCTTTTATTATCGGGCGATACTCTCCCAGAAATATTCTCTTTCTTAAGAGCTGTTCTGGGCGGAGAAAGATCAGAATCAGAATTGTGATTTTTATAATGGATTTTGCTGTGATGAGAAGAATTAGATTTGTTTTTTGATGACACATTTGTGGCAGTATTTATTTTGTCCTTTTTACTCCTAGGCGGGGAAAGATCAGAGTCTGAGTTTGGTAAATACATCAGCTGAACATCTTTTTTGCTAATCTTGCTGGAAGTTTGAGACCTGTCTCCTTTTTTGCTCATATTTATTCTATCATTTCTGGCAGGAGAAAGATCAGAATCGGAATTACCTCTTCCAGTATTTTTTTTACTTTTATGCGATCTACCTTGATCATCTTTATGATTTCTAGGTGGAGAGAGATCGGAATCTGAATTTTTATTTATTATTTTATCATTTTTGTTATCGGATTTAAAAGAGTCTACCCCTTTGTTTATAATTTTTTTATTGGAATTTCTGTCGGGGCTTAGATCCGAATCACTATTTGGTGGAGAGTTATTGTCAATCATTCTGTGTGACTTTTCTCTATTGGATATTTGTTCAATGGTTATTGATGCATTGTAGCCATCATCCTGCAAATAAAAAATATATTCTTCTAAAACTCGCAAATTAAGACATGATATAGAAATATTAACAAAGTAATGTTATTTTTAATTTGGTAGCTTTAATAAAAATCAGGGGTTTAGAATCACAGGGACTTAACTACAAAAATGTGTTTTGAGATAAGCCAGTTTTTCGGTAATGCTAAAAATCATATTTATTGTTGACACAAAGCTCTAACTCCTATGTATTGTCGTTTACAAGATACGGCTGGACATATCTATAAATGAAAATATAAAGTTAGAAACACAAAGGCATATTAACTGTGTGTATTGTGATAAAATGTTTCTTTAATAATAGTAATTTAGTTTCATAGCACCAAATTCTTTACAAAGAATTACAAACCTTAAAAATGATCACACTTCAATTATTAAACAATTAGTTCAAACACTTTTTATTATTTTTCCTGGTCATAAGGAAGTTTGAGAAAAATCAAAAAATATCAATATCACAAAAAATGTAAAACTCTTCCTACCAGAAAACTTGGCAGAGATACATTTACCAAAAGGACGCAGATAAACAGGAAATTAATAATTGTCTATCAAAAAAAATAAGATACTACGCATGTGTCCATAAATAATACTTCACTAAAAAATATCAGCAATTCTGGAGTGGATGGATCATAGTAGGGGTGACACGTAGTTAGTTGTGCATTCTTACGGAAACTGATAGCTTGTTGTCCCTTGCTCACCAGTGTAATGACGCACTTTTAGTCAGACTATGTTAATTATACTAGTTATAACAATTATCAGATTTAAATGACTCACTCGATTGATAACTTTCCACTTGTCGCTGCTGAAATTTTCCAGTTTTTTTATCTCCTCTGGTCTGTCATCAATAATGCCAGCAATTTGTGGAGCATCTTCTCTGTCACCAAACAGATCCAGTTCGTGGCTCTCGAGCATTCGCATCTTCGATATGTCCATAACATCGTCTGCGTCAATAATTTTCATTCTAAAATATTTCATACACATTGAGTAATCTACAGGTAACCCCCCTTTGGTCGCGGGGGAAACGTTTCGCACACAGTCGCGAGCCGGGATAATTTCGTGGGGTAAAGGTGATTTAAAAAAAACAATTTAATCTATGAAAACACTTAATAAAAAACTGAATAACAAATTAAATATCTTAAAGTAACTTTGCAATAAATTGAAAAAATAACATTCATTTTGATCCACGTTGTAAAAACGTTGTGTTGCGATGCATCGGCAAACTTTTGTTTCACTTGTGCTAGTAAAATTATTATATGTGAGCAAGCTAGAAAGATTATACACATGTCATTCCATTCATTGTGATTATTGCAAGGCAAGTGGCAAGTGACAAATGCCAAAACCAATCACACTCGCCTGGGTCACGATGTTTGTTTTGCTGTAAGGAACAACTTACCAACGTATTATGCACGTCCACATGGACACTTGGGTTACGTATTATTTTGGATTTTTCATTATAATCGATATAGGTTACCTATAATGAATCAAATACTTATTTACACTGTTTTAGACGCATATGTGTCATTGGCAAATGATCTAATTGAAATTATTCATACAACAGCCTCAATTCTTATTAATAGCGCCTGTACATGTGCATGGATTTACTGGCACCAATAGTGTGTAAATTAAACTATTGTGATAATAACTGTTTACACGCAAAAGTTCTGACTGTCTCGCCAATCTCATTCTTCAAGCGTAATCAAGAAGCGTTGCTGTGAGTATATGGTGCCATTTGATATGTTGTGAAAATTGGTAAATGTCAAAATGCTCTGAGCAGTGTAGTTCGTATTTTTCCCAGCAGGTTCGCCACTATCATTCTACAGACATGGAAATGGTAGGGTATGGAGGTCTAGAAGCACTTGACTTTGGGGTATCTGACTGAGTCAGAGATATCAGTAGCAATCCGTGGCCCATTTTTGTTATATCGTTTGTGTGCCCCATAGAAATCTCACAAATCCAATGACCCGATCGTTTAGAACGAATCGCCTAATGTAATAGGACTCGGAAGTGTTTCCTATTCACGCTTTAGTACCACACCTCTCATGGCTACACGGTTTGTCTTTCAGTTTGTTCATAAAACGAGAAATAGACGATAACCTAACTTTAGTATCTGCTACCTAACTATTTCCTTAATACATTTAATAATGGTTAATTTCATCTTACCCTACTCCAGTTACTTTGGTGCGTTTTTTCTTTTTCTTCTTTTCATCTTTCTTTCCACCGCTTAAATATTTTTTCAAATATTCTTTCTGATCTACTTTGGCTGACATTTCGTGAAACGACCAACGACGCGATTATTATTCAAGTTTGACAGTTCATATTCCTTGTGCACTTGACCAGTGCTGCCAGAATGCAAAATAAATTCATTTTCTAGTAAACCGAGGTGAGTTTGAGCAATACCAATCAAGGCGGTTTTTGGTCCCTCACATCTTAGGCCGGGAATATACGGGCAACTTCGTGTTGTTGCTGCTGGCAGTAAACAAGCTGCCGACAAGGCAACTAATGTTGCTGTGCTTGGCAGCAAATGTGTCAGCGGGAGCTGAAGTTTACGAACGAATATCGACTCATATCCAAAATGAATGTTGAAGGAGAAGCAGTGTTGTTTATGAAAGTGTTGTTCCTTGTGCTTTTAGTACGTAAAAGAAGACGTAGAAAAACTCGCAGATTTTGGACACATCCTATCATGTCTCAAAGGGCTGGACAAGGTGAATTTCATACTCTATTTATGCAACTACGGCACATTTTACAAATAAATCACATTTTAGATTCCAAATGCACTCATAGTTTTTTATGTCACTTATAAAAGTGACCGTGTCAAAATTATTGTCGTCCATATTTGGCAAAAACTCGGACTGGAATGACGGTGCGCATAACTACGCGACAGGCGGTGAGAGAGGTGGGAAGGGCTGAATTGGTATACCGGGCAGCTAAAGCTGCCGAGTGTATTTTTGACGCGGCGACAAATTAACTGCCGCAACTCGGCGGTTCCTGGCAGCGCGTCGACTGCAGCTGCCGAGGTCGGCAACAGTGAGTTGCTGTGTATGCGTCCATTATGAGTTTTGTATGAAAAATTGGGGTTCTCCGAGTTGCCACTGCCGACAGCAGCAACACAAAGTTGCCCGTATATTCCCGGCCTTATGCCAGCGCTCCATTGGCGAGCCAAAAGTCCGAGTATAATAAATCGTCCGATTTGTCTATGCTCTGCTACTGATCAACGAACGAATAAAAAAGTCGAGCTGTCAAAAGTCAAAAGTTGCGATTATCGTAATGTTTTCCGATAATCCTATAAATTTGTGTTATTTAGGTATATGAAGAATTGCATAAAATAATATAGCAGTGAAAACAATACAAGTTTTACGTTTTCTTTTATGAATTTCATAAATATAAATAAAAAAATAATTGTTAAATTTCTCATTTTCTAATGTCTAAATTAACAAATTAATCAATGAAAATGTTTAAAACAATTACAGATTTTTTACGGTCCGAATGATATTGCGTACGCGATCGACAGACGAAGTCTGGCAACTCGGAGACTAAAATATCAAACATGTTTGAAATCCAACGAGCTTGGGTCTGCGGATTAAAAAGGGCGTGCATTTTTGAAGCAAGTATTAATAGACAGTTTTGAAAAGTTTTTAAATAACAACTGTCAGAATTTTAAATGAATGGTAAGTATTTATTTCAAATTATCGGTATAAGCCCGCCAGTTTTAATGTTGAATGTAAAATATTGGTACAGCAAGAAATAATATTCAAAAATCAGTAGTAAAAATAAATAATCATTATTTAAATGACATGGGCCAATAGATAAAATCAATATCCATTATTATTTTGATAGTATGAAAAGTAAAAAACATTCAATGGGGCGCACGGCATTTTAGGGTTACCATTATCGCATATAAAGTATATTAGTCTATGCATTCATGAATATCGGTAAGAACAAACTATTTATGATTATATTATTATTAAAAGAAGATCAAATAAGAAGTCGCAGAGGTGCAGAAAAAAGAGCTAGATGGATATTTCACAAAATAAATGCGAATAACCTCAAAGATTAAATTAATAATTGATCAAAAATATAGGTTCTCTAGGTAGGTACTACAAATATTACAGAAATCATTTTTTTAAACTAAGTACATTTTTATTACCTATTATTGCCTAATTTTATAAAAAAAAATGAATCTCAGTTTGGGTACAACAATAATTAATAGTATGATATTAAATTTACCTCAATTAAAATTGTATGCTAAATTATTAATTAGTTAGGGATCGTGGATTTTTTATATTTTACATGTTTTTTACTCATCACTACAAAAAAGGTTTTTTTCAACGTGTTTTAAAATTACTAATTTAAGTAAGTATCTTAATTATTTATATAATATGTATATTATTATTTTTACTTTTAGTGTAAATGCTGAATCAGATAATAATTTAATATTGTTAATTTATTACAGTATGTAATGTAAACAAGACCGTGAAACGTATTGCCATTGGCGAGCCAAAAGTCCGAGGACAATAATTAATAAGTCGTCCGATTTGTCAATGCTCTGATACTGATCAACGAACGAATAAAAAAATCGAGCTGTCAAAAGTTGCGATTATCGGAATGTTTTCCGATAATCCTAAAATGTTGTTATTTATATGTAGACTTGCATAAAATAATATAACAGTAAAAATAACACAAATTTTATGTTTTCTTTTATGAATTTCATGAACGTTTTTAGTAATAGGTTGTACGTAATTGAAGGAAAAGATTTTTATGTTATCGTTTGACTGGGTGTGTATTCTAGATTATCATTTTCAATCATTCACGTCATTGATCGACATCGGTCGTTTTTAGTAATAGGTTGTATGTAATTGATATATCATTGAAGGAAACGTCTTATTCTGCATATTATGTTTGTTACCATTGATTATTATTGTGAATTTTTGAACACAAGAAATACATTTATTGTAAACAACTGAAGTCTGTCTTATTATTTAATGGCTTCAAATTATTTGGTAAGTATATATATGCATTAACAGCAAGTATTTTAATAAAAAATCGAGCAAGTATTTTATTAAAAAGTTGGGAACTATTTAATATGAACAGCAAGTAAAAAATGATTAGTGGTAAGTATTATAATATAACAATGGAAGTATTTAAATTATGATAGAGAATTATTTGAGTAATTTTCGGGAATTATTTAAATAATTAATGGTAAGTATAAATATCAATTTGTCAGTATAAAATCTATTTTGGACAGATTTTTTCTTTTACAGAAATAACTTATTTAGTAGCTTCCTTATTATGTTAAATTTAGTAGGATAGTATTGTTCTTTCTATCTGGCTCTCCAGAACAGATTGTACTATTATAATGGTATTTCTCTATTATTTCATCCCTTACGCTTATTTAGTGTAGCAGCATTTGTGTATCTATATAAAGGCTCAATGATGCAATGCGAGTCTCCTGAGCAAGCTTCTAGTGCCTTTAAGATACTATTTCATTTTAACTATCAGCTGTAACTTAACTTAACTGCACCTTCCGAACCATCAGTTGTAGGTAGCTGTTAGGCATACACTCTTGATCTAAGCCCACTTCAAAGATATAATTATGTAACCTTACCTTATGAGATTCAAACCCTTAATCTCTACTTCATTGCGGAGTTAAATAAATTGTAGTGTCTATTATATACATTTTCAACTTTGCAATAATAACAAGACATACTTCAGACTTGTATAGTGCTTATTACATATTATTTTCAGTATCAGAATTAAATAATAAGACAGACTTCAGTTGTTTACAATAAATGTATTTCTTGTGTTCAAAAATTCACAATAATAATCAATGGTAACAAACATATGACAGAATAAGACGTTTCCT
This sequence comes from Rhyacophila brunnea, assembly GCF_057557595.1. NCBI lineage: Eukaryota > Metazoa > Arthropoda > Insecta > Trichoptera > Rhyacophilidae > Rhyacophila > Rhyacophila brunnea. The sequence continues at coordinate 19,978,732 of NW_028233068.1, read as the reverse complement.
TCAATGACATATCAATTACATACAACCTATTACTAAAGACGACCGATGTCGATCAATGTGAATGATTGAAAATGATAATCTAGAATACACACCCAGTCAAACGATAACATAAAAATCTTTTCCTTCAATTACGTACAACCTATTACTAAAAACGTTTATGAAATTCATAACAGAAAACATAAAATTTGTGTTGTTTTTACTGTTATATTATTTTATGCAAGTCTACATATAAATAACACAACATTTTAGGATTATCGGAAAACATTCCGATAATCGCAACTTTTGACTTTTGACAGCTCGATTTTTTTATTCGTTTGTTGATCAGTATCAGAGCATAGACAAATCGGACGACTATTAATTGTCCTCGGACTTTTGGCTCGCCAATGGCAATACGTTTCACGGTCTTGTTTACATTACATACTATAATAAATTAACAATATTAAATTATTATATGATTCGGCATTTACACTAATAGTAAAAATAATAATATACATATTATATAAATAATTAATATACTCACTTAAATTAGTAATTTTAATAGACGTTGAAAAAAACCTTTTTTGTTGTGATGAGTAAAAAACATGTAAAATATAAAAAATCCACGAACCCTAACTAATTAATTTAGCATACAATTTTAATTGAGATAAATTTAATATCATACTATTAATTATTGCTGTACCCAAACTGAGATTAATTTTTTTATATAAAATTAGACAATAATAGATAATAAAAATGTACTTAGTTAAAAAAAAAGATTTCTGTAATATTTGTAGTACCTACCTAGAGAACCTATATTTTTGATCAATTATTAATTTAATCTTTGAGGTTATTCGCATTTATTTTGTGAAATGTCCATCTAGCTCTTTTTTCTGCACCTCTGCGACTTCTTATTTGATCTTCTTTTAATAATAATGTAATCATAAATAGTTTGTTCTTACCGATATTCATGAATGCATAGACTAATATACTTTATATGCGATAATGGTAACCCTAAAATGCCGTGCGGCCCATTGAATGTTTTTTTACTTTTCATACTATCAAAATAATAATGGATATTGATTTTATCTATTGGCCCATGTCATTTAAATAATGATTATTTATTTTTACTACTGATTTTTGAATATTATTTCTTGCTGTACCAATATTTTACATTCAACATTAAAACTGGCGGGCTTATACCGATACTTTGAAATAAATACTTACCATTCATTTAAAATTCTGACAGTTGTTATTTACAAACTTTTCAAAATTGTCTATTAATACTTGCTTCAAAAATGCACGCCTTATTTAATTCTGATACTGAAAATAATATGTAATAAGCACTATACAAGAAGTATGTCTTGTTATTATTGCAAAGTTGAAAATGTATATAATAGACACTACAATTTATTTAACTCCGCAATGAATTAGAGATTAAGGGTTTGAATCTCATAAGGTAAGGTTACATATATCTTTGAAGTGCGCTTAGATCAAGAGTGTATGCTTAACAGCCACCTACAACTGATGGTTTGGAAGGTGCAGTTAAGTTAAGTTACAGCTGATAGTTAAAATGAAATAGTATCTTAAAGGCACTAGAAGCTTGCTCAGGAGACTCGCATTGCATCATTGAGCCTTTTTATGCTACACTAAATAAATGGGCGTAAGGGATGAAATAATAGAGAAATACCATTCTAATAGTACAATCTGTTCTGGAGAGCCAGATAGAAAGAACAATACTATCCTACTAAATTTAACATAATAAGGAAGCTACTAAATAAGTTATTTCTGTAAAAGAAAAAGTCTGTCCAAAATAGATTTTATACTGACAAATTGATATTTATACTTACCAATAATTATTTAAATAATTCCCTATCATAATTAAAATACTTCCATTTTTATATTATAATACTTACCAATAATCATTTTTTACTTGCTATTCATGTTAAATAGTTCCCACCTTTTTAATAAAATACTTGCTCGATTTTTTATTAAAATACTTGCTGTTATTGCATATATATACTTACCATATAATTTGAAGCCATTAAAAAGTCCGCAGATATGGGGTGCTCCACGCGAAAAAAAGTCCGAAGACTGTAAATCGTCTGACTTGCGTGCCAATGGAGCGCCGGCTTTACAAGGCAGCTGAGTTTTGTAACTTTTTACGTCATTTGTTTTCGGTAAATGTTATTAAAACCGTATAAAAGAAAATCAACAGTAGTTATTTTTTTATTCTATGTTTTTAGGTGGTATATTTGTGAAACCACAAAATAGCAGTATGACTAAAAAATATAATTAACATGTATTTTCGAAAACAATTTGAAAGTTTAAATGTAAGTATACTTATAGCATAGCAATTAAAATACAGACTAGAATTTATTTTTTATGGAATTTCTTCAATTATTATTTGTTGTAGTTCGTGCAGGACCAACGCGTTCCACGAGGTTTTTCTCTGGTACTTTACAAGCCACATCTTAAGTGCTATGTGCAGGTAAATGAGCAGACTGATACCACCTTCTTTCGAGTGGTACTTGCACTTTGAAAGCATTACCGTTAACAACTTCTTCTTTTGATCGCTAGTAAAATCTCGGATCAATTTCGTATGTACTTTGGAGCATATCTACCTTGTCGACATAGGTACCCCATGTGCTTATTAATTGTACTCCGAAACTACGATAGGACGCTATCACTCGTACTTACCAGTATTATTTTTCCGTTGAACAGTTGATGGTGCGGATTGTGAGAACGAGTAGCGAATAATAATTGAACAATCCTCCTGTCCATCCAGTTTACGCATACCTAATAACTTATCGATTGTTGTCCTGCAATCAAACTCTCCTCTTTTCAATTGCTTGTTCGGTTCAAGTCTTTGGGTATCCCCATTCTACCGTTTCTAATAGTACCACATGCATGAATTTTCTCATGTTTTAATTTTATCAATAGGGCAAGAGGTGAAATAAATTACATAATATCAAAGTAAACATGATAATTTTCATTGACAAGAGATCTTCGCTCACTACCTACTCTGTAACCCATTTTTTTCAAGATCATTGTTAAGTTTTCCCGTGTACCTATATTTGAAATTTATCGATGTACCTACCCGTATTGATCTGCTCTCACCCAAACTTGTACCCACTTCCATTTTATAGGTTTATCGGCATGAATTGCCGAACGCCAACCGGAGACCTTACTTTGAATTGTATCATGGACTGATCTATTGATATTAGGTAGTGACATATCTAGGGTTGTCGGGTAGCTCAGGTGGTGGTGTTTAGCACCCCTCAGTAGTACAATTTTTTTTTTAGTTATTTTTTTTAGTAACTTGTTATTTCTAGTCGTTCTCGTTGATTAGGTATATCCGGGTGTGAAACACAGTTTTATTTTATTTCCAGTAATAAAACGCTCGGAACTTTTCGAGTTATTGTTTATTCAGAACACAAGTACACATTATATTGTTTTCTCAATTATTTGGATAGTCACACACCACAAAAAGTTAGGGCCGCTTTCAGTGAACCCCTGGTTTAATTATAGTTCATTTCTAACTATATGTCGTTAGATAAAATTTATTACCAATCTCAATAATAGTTCACAATTAAATTTAGGTTCTCCCTTGGAGTACCTCTGGCTTAATATACTTCGCTTCCAACTTCAAAAGTTAAAGTTAATTTTATTTAAAATAAACTTCGTTAATATTGTCAATTAAATTTAGGGTCCACTTGGAGTACCTCTGGTTTAGTATATTTCGCTTCCAACTTCAAAGTTAAAGTTAATTTTATTTAAAATAAACTTCGTTAATATTGTCAATTAAATTTAGGGTTCCACTTGGAGTACCTCTGGTTTATTATATTTCACTTCTCACTTCAAGCGGTAAAGTTAATTTTATTTAAATTAATAAACTTCGTTAATATTATGAATTAAATTTAGGGTCCCACTTGGAGTACCCCCCTGATTTAGTATATTTCGCTTCCAACTCGTTAATATTTCACAATTTAATTTAGGGCCTCGCTTGGAGTACTTCTGGTTTAGTATATTTACTTATTTTATAACTTATTATTTAATTATATATAATTATTCTGTTGGTTATTATTTTTTTATATATATAAATAGCTAAGTGTCAAAGTGACGTTTCTTTATTTACATCCGGAGACCGGAGAATTCCAGAATGGCCACAAAACTTGGATTAAACGGACGTGGTGTCCTTTGAGGAGTAATTTACAACTGTTTTATTTAAAAGGAGTGGGCGGTCTCATAGGTCCGCAGCGGCCATTGCAAAGTTGTGATTGGTCGATTCCAAAGCGTCCATTGAGGACGCCATGCGTTTACAAAAAGCTGCGCTGTTTTTTCCACTTTGAGCAGTGACCGACCTTTCCAAAGGCTGTAGTGTTTTTTGTTTTCCTTCATATAAGTGGGTGTACTTGTCTCCAAAAATTCCGGAAAATGTTCATTTAAATCCTTTTGAAAATTTATCATTCCCACTCTTTCACCTGTCAGACGAACATTCCGAAAAAAATGAACCTTCTCCGAATCAACTCGTTGAGGTCTCAAAAGATAGGTAATCTCAATCCAGAAGGGAGATGCCAAGAAAATTACGAGCTCGCGGAATTATGATCGATTTGAAAATTGTTTCTACCCTTAGGCTATAGATACATCTAGACGCCACCCGTTGCATTGCTAAATGAAGCCGCGTGCCTTGCGTTTGGTTTGTGGGCGAGCGAACGCATTCGTCTACAAATGTTCGAGACCATAGACTATTTCGCTAGTGCTCGCCCAAAGTGCTCGCACTAGACGCTCAGAATTAAAATATAATTTTCTATATTTTTACGTTATATAGTATTTTTAACCGGTGAAAATGCAAGGTACAGATATCCATAATTTAAGTTATTTTAAAGAAACACTAGGTCACTGATATTAAAATATGTAATAAAATACAAATAAATTATCACGAACATGTATCAACTTACCTATGAAACGTAATACCATCTTTTTGCTTATCAGTACGGCTACCACATTTTAAGACAACACACAGGACCATCTTTTCTAGTTAATTAACTAAAAATATTTACCATTGACTTTATGTTAAACACAAAAAATATAAATTTTAGCAACTCGAGCTAGCAAGTTATCGACGCTATGTGAAGCGTTTCGCCCCGATTTGATGGCGATACTTTTGGAAACTAGCTCACAGATATGTAGACCTTTTATCTTACTCTAGCGCGTGTTGCAGAGATTGTAAGGGTGCCGAATACTTTCTCACTCGCACTCATGCATCGTTTTTGTTCTGGCCTTGTTTCTACCTGTTTTTTTTTTTGTACGCCGACTTTTACGGTACATTCTTAGTCTAAATCTTACATAATTATTAAATCGCATACTGGTAAATTACAATTTCACTATTCCTAATACTCAATATCTAATTATTTGCTTCCGCTCATCCCTTACCCACCGGCAAAATCCCGCTAAATAACCAAGTGATACGATCATAGGTTTTTCTGCTCCGCTAATTGACTTAGGAGGTCAAGAGCCGCATTTTAGGCCTAGAAAACCTTATTTCCGACTATGGGCATGTCAGTATGCTTGGTAATCGTATCAGAAATGATACCCCGATATTATGGTCTAAGTGTGTACAACTTATCGTAGTTGGCATAATCGCGTAAGGGTTAAACTACGTTGTTATTGAGATGCATATTTCCAAGAAGCCAATCAAAAAGCATCCTAGGAATTAATTTTGAAATATATGTATCTCGTAATTCTATATGAGTTGACCAATGGTCACGATAACTGGTGTCACCAGATGAAAAAAACCCCCAGTCCGCAGTTTCAAATCACATATCCACAACCTAATCATACGCCCTCGAATTAGGGTTCACCACCCCTGATTTACGAAATAACATCGCCACGGGACATTTCAACAGCGGCAAAAAGGGCGAATACCTAAGCCCAGCTACTAGGAAATGGTAACTTGCCGAGAGACAAACAAAAATTTACCGTAATTTTTGTTTCATCCCTTTGCCCCTCCCTCTTGCCTCATCACCCATAGATCCGTCGTAGATAATTGCTGGCAGTACAAGTTCTCCCGGGAGAGTGGTAGGTGTCCAGGACCACGTGCTCGGCGTGGCCTGGCCACGCTTGTCTCAATATGATAAGTTAGTGAATCTCTTTCCCCGTTATTGTGTTATCAATAATCCCTATAACCACCTCAAAACCACGCGTCGCGTCCCCGACAAAACGTTTTAACCCATAGTTTTGTGAATTTTATAAATAAAAATAAATTCTCTGGCGCCCTATTATTAAAAACCCTAAACAAACATAAAAATATAAACTCGCCCACGCTACATACCGATAAAACATAGTGAAAATGAAGAGACAAAGAAATCCGACAAGAATAAATTCGCGCGTAAACCAACGAAATAAAAATCAAAACCAGGGGTGTTCAACCTCATAAACAGTGTTTATAAAAATAAATGCGAGCCTTCAAAAATTAAAACGATGTTATAGTCCGTGAAAAGAAATCTAGTGAAACGAAACCCGAGAATGCCATGAACGTGGGTTCTCACAGAACGGACGTTCCTACGATGCTGCAGCCACCCCGTCTACTGGCAGCTGCCGGGGACCACCGACACCGGAGGTCCTGGAAAAGTCCAGGGTATAACCTGCCTGTCAAGGTCGCCCCCCTCTGCCCGACAACCCCTAGCACGAGAACTCAGCCCTGTCTTCGCATCCCCGCGTCAATCTTGCGACGGCGTCGCCGGACTCGAGCACACGTCCAGATTGCACCTCCCGCCGAACGACACCTGATCTCCGCAACCCTCCGCCTACCCCTGAATAGGCAACCCAGCCCCGACCACTGCAGCAGTCCGAAGAAGCCGATCATGTGACGACACCCTACCGAAACCGGCTACCCCTCCAGAACCGTTGGCACTTGCTGAGGGTATCTCGCAAGACGAACTAGAAACCTCGACGACATCACCCCATAACCACAAAACGTGCCCCATGAAAACATATCAATGTGTTACCAACGCGAACCATTCGAAACCCCCGCAATTTATTAGTAAGATTTTCTTTGTTTTGTCAATACACGCTCCATTCACATTACGTGGTTGCCGATATGAAATTTGAAACAAAAGATGGCAGGGTGGTTTGTCACCAGATGGAAAAAACCCCCAGTCCGCAGTTTCAAATCACATATCCACAACCTAATCATACGCCCTCGAATTAGGGTTCACCACCCCTGATTTACGAAATAACATCGCCACGGGACATTTCAACAGCGGCAAAAAGGGCGAATACCTAAGCCCAGCTACTAGGAAATGGTAACTTGCCGAGAGACAAACAAAAATTTACCGTAATTTTTGTTTCATCCCTTTGCCCCTCCCTCTTGCCTCATCACCCATAGATCCGTCGTAGATAATTGCTGGCAGTACAAGTTCTCCCGGGAGAGTGGTAGGTGTCCAGGACCACGTGCTCGGCGTGGCCTGGCCACGCTTGTCTCAATATGATAAGTTAGTGAATCTCTTTCCCCGTTATTGTGTTATCAATAATCCCTATAACCACCTCAAAACCACGCGTCGCGTCCCCGACAAAACGTTTTCGCGCCCGTTTGGCCAATGTGTTCAAACACGTGCTCCCACATAGTGCTCCCACATAGTGACTGTGCCATAGCTAAATCTAAGACTCCTTTAAGTGTAATTAATAATGTAACCCAACCAATGTCTGGAAAGTTAATGTAATTAAACGTCCCTGCGCAGGGAAATTGTCAAATCAAAGACGTGTTTTATCTTGAATTATATGTCCTGATGTCCACACAACCCTCAATCAAGGTGATACTCGTGAAGAACGCTGCCAGCATACATGTGAGTTCTCCAACCCATTCTTCTCGGTATCATTCTGGCCCCCGAACGTGGTGCGACAGGAACCGATGGGTTCCGCGAACGTACGCCCTGAGAAACCCAAGTGTGTGACATCAAAAACCCATAGTTTTGTGAATTTTATAAATAAAAATAAATTCTCTGGCGCCCTATTATTAAAAACCCTAAACAAACATAAAAATATAAACTCACCCACGCTACATACCGATAAAACATAGTGAAAATGAAGAGACAAAGAAATCCGACAAGAATAAATTCGCGCGTAAACCAACGAAATAAAAATCAAAACCAGGGGTGTTCAACCTCATAAACAGTGTTTATAAAAATAAATGCGAGCCTTCAAAAATTAAAACGATGTTATAGTCCGTGAAAAGAAATCTAGTGAAACGAAACCCGAGAATGCCATGAACGTGGGTTCTCACAGAACGGACGTTCCTACGATGCTGCAGCCACCCCGTCTACTGGCAGCTGCCGGGGACCACCGACACCGGAGGTCCTGGAAAAGTCCAGGGTATAACCTGCCTGTCAAGGTCGCCCCCCTCTGCCCGACAACCCCTAGCACGAGAACTCAGCCCTGTCTTCGCATCCCCGCGTCAATCTTGCGACGGCGTCGCCGGACTCGAGCACACGTCCAGATTGCACCTCCCGCCGAACGACACCTGATCTCCGCAACCCTCCACCTACCCCTGAATAGGCAACCCAGCCCCGACCACTGCAGCAGTCCGAAGAAGCCGATCATGTGACGACACCCTACCGAAACCGGCTACCCCTCCAGAACCGTTGGCACTTGCTGAGGGTATCTCGCAAGACGAACTAGAAACCTCGACGACATCACCCCATAACCACAAAACGTGCCCCATGAAAACATATCAATGTGTTACCAACGCGAACCATTCGAAACCCCCGCAATTTATTAGTAAGATTTTCTTTGTTTTGTCAATACACGCTCCATTCACATTACGTGGTTGCCGATATGAAATTTGAAACAAAAGATGGCAGGGTGGTTTGTCACCAGATGGAAAAAACCCCCAGTCCGCAGTTTCAAATCACATATCCACAACCTAATCATACGCCCTCGAATTAGGGTTCACCACCCCTGATTTACGAAATAACATCGCCACGGGACATTTCAACAGCGGCAAAAAGGGCGAATACCTAAGCCCAGCTACTAGGAAATGGTAACTTGCCGAGAGACAAACAAAAATTTACCGTAATTTTTGTTTCATCCCTTTGCCCCTCCCTCTTGCCTCATCACCCATAGATCCGTCGTAGATAATTGCTGGCAGTACAAATTCTCCCGGGAGAGTGGTAGGTGTCCAGGACCACGTGCTCGGCGTGGCCTGGCCACGCTTGTCAATATGATAAGTTAGTGAATCTCTTTCCCCGTTATTGTGTTATCAATAATCCCTATAACCACCTCAAAACCACGCGTCGCGTCCCCGACAAAACGTTTTCGCGCCCGTTTGGCCAATGTGTTCAAACACGTGCTCCCACATAGTGCTCCCACATAGTGACTGTGCCATAGCTAAATCTAAGACTCCTTTAAGTGTAATTAATAATGTAACCCAACCAATGTCTGGAAAGTTAATGTAATTAAACGTCCCTGCGCAGGGAAATTGTCAAATCAAAGACGTGTTTTATCTTGAATTATATGTCCTGATGTCCACACAACCCTCAATCAAGGTGATACTCGTGAAGAACGCTGCCAGCATACATGTGAGTTCTCCAACCCATTCTTCTCGGTATCATTCTGGCCCCCGAACGTGGTGCGACAGGAACCGATGGGTTCCGCGAACGTACGCCCTGAGAAACCCAAGTGTGTGACATCAAAAACCCATAGTTTTGTGAATTTTATAAATAAAAAAAAATTCTCTGGCGCCCTATTATTAAAAACCCTAAACAAACATAAAAATATAAACTCGCCCACGCTACATACCGATAAAACATAGTGAAAATGAAGAGACAAAGAAATCCGACAAGAATAAATTCGCGCGTAAACCAACGAAATAAAAATCAAAACCAGGGGTGTTCAACCTCATAAACAGTGTTTATAAAAATAAATGCGAGCCTTCAAAAATTAAAACGATGTTATAGTCCGTGAAAAGAAATCTAGTGAAACGAAACCCGAGAATGCCATGAACGTGGGTTCTCACAGAACGGACGTTCCTACGATGCTGCAGCCACCCCGTCTACTGGCAGCTGCCGGGGACCACCGACACCGGAGGTCCTGGAAAAGTCCAGGGTATAACCTGCCTGTCAAGGTCGCCCCCCTCTGCCCGACAACCCCTAGCACGAGAACTCAGCCCTGTCTTCGCATCCCCGCGTCAATCTTGCGACGGCGTCGCCGGACTCGAGCACACGTCCAGATTGCACCTCCCGCCGAACGACACCTGATCTCCGCAACCCTCCGCCTACCCCTGAATAGGCAACCCAGCCCCGACCACTGCAGCAGTCCGAAGAAGCCGATCATGTGACGACACCCTACCGAAACCGGCTACCCCTCCAGAACCGTTGGCACTTGCTGAGGGTATCTCGCAAGACGAACTAGAAACCTCGACGACATCACCCCATAACCACAAAACGTGCCCCATGAAAACATATCAATGTGTTACCAACGCGAACCATTCGAAACCCCCGCAATTTATTAGTAAGATTTTCTTTGTTTTGTCAATACACGCTCCATTCACATTACGTGGTTGCCGATATGAAATTTGAAACAAAAGATGGCAGGGTGGTTTGTCACCAGATGGAAAAAACCCCCAGTCCGCAGTTTCAAATCACATATCCACAACCTAATCATACGCCCTCGAATTAGGGTTCACCACCCCTGATTTACGAAATAACATCGCCACGGGACATTTCAACAGCGGCAAAAAGGGCGAATACCTAAGCCCAGCTACTAGGAAATGGTAACTTGCCGAGAGACAAACAAAAATTTACCGTAATTTTTGTTTCATCCCTTTGCCCCTCCCTCTTGCCTCATCACCCATAGATCCGTCGTAGATAATTGCTGGCAGTACAAATTCTCCCGGGAGAGTGGTAGGTGTCCAGGACCACGTGCTCGGCGTGGCCTGGCCACGCTTGTCTCAATATGATAAGTTAGTGAATCTCTTTCCCCGTTATTGTGTTATCAATAATCCCTATAACCACCTCAAAACCACGCGTCGCGTCCCCGACAAAACGTTTTCGCGCCCGTTTGGCCAATGTGTTCAAACACGTGCTCCCACATAGTGCTCCCACATAGTGACTGTGCCATAGCTAAATCTAAGACTCCTTTAAGTGTAATTAATAATGTAACCCAACCAATGTCTGGAAAGTTAATGTAATTAAACGTCCCTGCGCAGGGAAATTGTCAAATCAAAGACGTGTTTTATCTTGAATTATATGTCCTGATGTCCACACAACCCTCAATCAAGGTGATACTCGTGAAGAACGCTGCCAGCATACATGTGAGTTCTCCAACCCATTCTTCTCGGTATCACTGGGTAACCGTTTTATTCCCATTATGAAATTCTAAAAATGGTAAAGCTGTCGGCCCTGATAATATTTACAACGAAATGATAAAATTATTAGAAGAAGGTCAATTAGAAATTCTCGTTGATTTGTTTAATAAAATTTGCGAAACGGGCATAATTCCCGATGATTGGTTGAAATCGACATTCATCACTCTACAAAAAAAGGCGAATGCAAAGGAGTGCAGCGAGTTTAGAACAATAAGTTTGATGAGCCACATGTTAAAAGTTTTATTAAAAATCATCCATAATAGGATTTTTCGAAAATGCGAAGAAGACATGGATGACACACAATCTGGCTTCAGAAGTGGTTTGAGCACTCGCGAAGCACTTTTCAGCTTGAATGTTCTAGTGCAAAGATGCCTAGATGTTAATGTTGATGTTTATATGTGTTTCATCGATTACGAGAAAGCATTCGATACTGTTAGGCATCCTAAACTTATCGAACTCTTACAGGAGAAAGGCATCGATGCAAGAGACATTCAACTCATAGCTAACTTATATTGGAATCAAACAGCAAATATTAAGATCGAAAACGAAATCAGTGGAGAGGTAAAAATTCGTCGCGGTATAAGACAGGGGTGTATAATTGTCACCTCTGTTATTTAACATGTACTCAGAAGCTATTTCCAAGGAAGCCTTACAAGGTGAATCGGTGGGTATTATGGTTAATGGCAAACATATTAACAATATACGATATGCCGATGATACTGTGCTGATTGCTGATAGTTTAAAGAGTTTACATCAACTGGCAGAAAAGGTTATTGAGATCAGTAATTCTTATGGTTTAAAAATGAACCTCAAGAAAACAAAATTATTGCTAGTATCAAAAATAGCGACACCAGACACCAACACAAATTTTGTCATTAACAGCGAACCAATCGAACGTGTGACCCATTATAAATATTTAGGTACATGGGTCAATGAGAAATGGGACCAGTCTCAGGAAATAAAAATAGAATTGAGATCGCAAGTAGTGCCTTTTTCAAAATGAGACGCCTCCTTAGCAATCGAGATCTTAACCTAGGTCTGAGACTGCGTATAGTACGTTGTTATGTTCTCTCAATTCTTTTCTGTGGTATGGAAGTATGGACGCTAAACCAAGAGATGTCACGGAGACTTGAAGCTTTCGAAATGTGGCTGTATAGACGCATCCTCAAAATTCCTTGGACTGACCGGGTGACAAATGTTGAAGTTCTCAATCGAATGGGGAGGACCGAGAAGCTCTACGTAGTATCAAAACCAGGAAACTACAATACCTCGGCCACATTATGAGAGAACAAAAATAAAGCATTCCCCAACTTGTCATTCAGGGAAAGATCAATGGGAAGCGTAGCAGAGGACGGCGCCGTATTTCGTGGCTTAAGAACCTCCGTGATTGGTACGAGTGCAGCTCCACTGAGCTGTTCCGGGTAGCAGACGACAAAGATAAGATCGCCTTGATGGTGGCCGACCTCCGCTAGGGGATGGCACAATAAGAAGAAGGAAATTTATTCCCAAATGGTGTTTATTTTTGAGTGGCTTATAGGATTTGTTTGATTTGTTTGTTGTTCTACCAAACTATCTAAAAACAAGCAACTGAATAATATTTCTACAGGCATTTCAACAATATCTGGAATATCCCTAGGTCCACACCGTTCGGTAAAGTCATCAGGTTGAACATGCGAATATTCTGCAAACTACGAAAATACCTATATCATTTGTTGCAATAGCTTCAAGGACCAAACTACTTAGAGGGACGTCATCTTCCGAATTGAATACGTACATTATTTATTTTAGAATTATTTCCTCAGAATCTTGAATCACTGATTTATTGTCAAATGGAATTTCCGCAGAAATCAATTATTCATAATCCTGCTCATCCAAGTTCTATAATGTCTCCGAAAAAATTCAGTTTGTTTGTATGTGTGCAAAAAAACAGCAATGTTACACTTGTATGCAGCTTTGAGGTCGTTAGTTATGTACCTATACCACACTATATTTTTAGACTATAAAAATCACACGTCATAACAAAAAAACAGGATGCCGGACGAAATCCCAAAGGCCGAAATCCCGAATGGTCAAAATCTCATCAATCAAATACAATAAATAATATTATACAAAAATAGGTTTAATATTATTTTTATCCTTTTGGTATTTTTGATAGACGATCGTGAAATAAATCACACATTAAATTTGGTAAGCTGCGCTCCGGTTCGTTCTAGTCCATTTCGAGCGCTGATTGTCGATTATTTTTTCTGGGAATGCTCCGGATCTACAGCATCCATTGACCGCACGCAACTCATATAATATGTTATGATATAATATCATATATTACATAATATGCGATGTTGGATAATATATATTCTACAGAGTGAAATTCCGGGTAGCAAAGATTTAAGCCGATTGATTAAGGCGAATCCTCTACCTACCAGAGGCACCTAGCGGAAAATACTAAGCTTGTAATTTGAGACTTTTTTTGTATGTTTTGTATGTTCATTAAAAATAATGTTACATTCTTAAATCTTGTGAATTAATTAAAAATAGTTAATAAATATGAATCTGAAAACATAAAAAAGTAAAAAAATATTCAAAGATGAACTTACAATTAAAAAAAAATAATGTGAATTTTTAAAGGATCTCATCCAAAGAGATTAGGAGGATTGGGAGGAGTCCAATCTCTTTGATCTCATCTTATTATTACGTATTATTTTATGGTCATATTTATTATTAAAATTTAGTTTATTAAGTCATTAGGAGATTTTTGACTAATTCATAGTTTTATTATTTTTAATATTTATTTTAAAAAACATCGATTTTTATAAAAATGTAAATGTGTATAACTTGAAACCTTTTTATTTATATCAAATCTTAATTAGGTATGGTCACAATATTGAAGCTTGACACTGTACACAATAAAATATAGCAATAAATGTATTAAAATATGATGTTTATAATTTGAGACAATTTACGTTTTTAAGTGTTAAATGTCATTGGTTTTAAATGATCAATTTCGGAATGGTCACAATACTCACAATATTGAAGCCTTGTTTATAAATAGAAAGAATTTCAAGTTGTTTTTGATGTTTTTTTTTAATAAATATTAAATACAATAAACCAATGAATTATTCAAAAATATTTTCACTGCATTAGAGAAAACTTGATAAACTAAAGTTTAATGTTAAAAATATCTAGAAAATAATGAGAAATAATAACGAAATCATATTTTCTAACGTTCTTTAATTACTATTTAAGTTTATCTTTGACTTTAAATGAACAATATAATATTTTAGTTTTTATTTATTTTAGTTACGTATCAATTAATTAAAACACTTAAAAAAATAAAATGTCAACAAATTGGCTCAAATTACAAGCTTTGTATTTCACGGCTAGGTGCCTACGGTAGGCGGAGTATTCACCTTAAATGTGAGAAATGCTTGTATGGAAAATCGATTGTCGAATATAAAATTATAGTAAATTACTTAATATTAGATCTGTGGTGACACTTGTGTACAATTTTAAGATACTGTCTAAAGTCATACATATAGGTACACACAGAGAAAAAAATACAACGTAATAACATATTATTATGTGTAATAATTAAACTATTACAGCGCTCGAAATGGAAAATTTTATGAACTTATGGCTTGATAATTTTCCAAAATTATTTAAATAATGTAACGATTTTTTGTTATATCTATACCTACCGTCGATGGATAAATGCAATAACGGTATTTAATGTTCTGACATGTGACATACTGAAGATTGAACAGGGGGGGGGGGGTTGCCAACTATAAGTACATGACTTTAATAATGCATATGAAAAAATCTTACAGGTACTACCTATATGTGTAGTAAATTACTTATATTCTACTAATGTTTGTACAATTAACAATATAAAAAGTTATAAAAATATCAAATGTTTTGGCTGACATAAAAAGATAATTATCTTATTGGGTTTGTGATATTAATATAAAATATAATGCGTAGTAAATTTTCTATCCTTGGTGCTAACATTTTTTAGTGCACCACTGCTGGTACAAACACAAATGAGATAAAATAAAGAATATTGCCATGTCAAAGGTTAGGCTACTGATTAGAGCAGGGATTACCAACACTGTCTTGTATAAACCCACGGACTCATTTGTGAATTTTATAATTGTGATATATTGCTAAAACCATTTGCAAAAAGTGAGAATTTTTGGAATCTGGTTGATCGAAAATATCCCTCCGTAAAAAGTGAAGCATATAAGATAAAACCTCGCTTTGGTTCAACTTATTTTGCGGATCATTATTTTCAATAATGAACATAATAAAACCGAAAAACTGATCGCGACCTATGAAAAATTGATCAAAGAAATCCAATGCTGATCCCACTAATTGAAATGTCATTTTATGGATACAACGTCCATATATATTTTTAATAATAAACAACATATTACATATTTACAATTATCTGTTTTATTATAATGATGTTCGGTGACGTCCCGTGGGGGTAGGCACGTCATGTGTCAGGTCGTAGGGTCGACGAATTATAAATGGAGGTGAATGAAGGAATGAATACAAATATCACAACATTTTGAGAGGAGTGGCGGTTTTATATGAAGCAGACGATGTCGTTCCATTTGAAAGTATCGACATCTTAAAGCTTTAAGAAAAATCGAAGCACAAAAAAAATCCTGACAACATAACTATTACTATATTGTAATATATCCATTCTGCAAGCCCGTCAGCTACACATACATACTAAGACCACCACTGTCGAGAGGAGGATGTATCTATAGTCTAAGAGAGTAGGTTTCGTGGAATGGTCTATCTATGACCTATGTGATAGTAGATGGTGTGAATGCCAATAATTTAAAGATTTTAAATTTATTTGCCTGTTTAAGATAGCCGAGAGTAAATAATGAAATAGGTAAGTGGGTAATGAATTTGCAAAACAATTTGAAACTAAAAATGAAAGAAGACAGTATTCTAAGTCTGCTTAAGGACGACACTTTGCCTAGAAACGTTACTGATAATGTTATTAGATAAGATTTATTTTAAAGTTTCATTGATATACGAGGGTTGTCCTAGAATTAAAGACCTTTATCCATTTTTGGCGACGCGGATGTTATTTCTCTCAAAAGACGGCAGCACTGGCGTGTAGCGCGTTCCCTTTCCAGAACGAGTGGTGAGCTGGCTCGGTAGCTGCTTCAGTTACAGTATCTGAGTATGACCTTTGCGTACGTTTTAGATTTAGATGGACGCTCCGCTGTCGAATCCCGTCGCCTGCGAGGTGCGTTCAATCAATTGGTTTCTACACCAGGAGGGAGTCCACCCTGTTGAAATCCATCGTCGTCTGAGATTCAATTATGATAATGAGATGAACCAGCGGAATGTCAGGAAGTGGTGTACTAAGTTTTCGAGTGGTAGAACGAGTGTTGATGAGGAGGGGAGAGGAAGGAGGTCCTCGATTGGTAACGTTTTGTTGAAGAAAATCAATGATAAAGTTCGTGAAGATCGCCGTCTGACAGTCCGTGAGCTCTCAATTTTGATCCCAGACGTCAGTAAGTCTACGATACAAATGATTTTGAGGGTGAAATTTGGTATGCAAAGGGTGTTCATTGGGTGCCCAAAATGTTGACGGAAGCTCACAAGCAAAATCGTGTGAAAAGCGCTTAGGTCTTTTTGAACCTTTTGGACTCATTCAAATGGGATGTCCTCCATCATCCTGGCGCCGAGTTATTTCCATCCTTTTCTTCACCTGAAGTAACATTTGGCCGGAAAACGCTTCGAGACCGACGAGGACGTAGACTGCAGAGGAAGAGATGAGAACAATTTTGAGGATGTTGGCGCCGGAGTTCTATGACAAAGGAATCAAGGACCTAGTGCCACGGCTCACGGAGTGCATCGATCGTAATAGTGGGGATATGTACCTAAAATTTCATATGTTTTTTTATAAAAATAAAATTTTCCTGATTTTTAAAATAATAAAGGTCCTTTTCTTAGACATCTCTCGTGAGTTATTGTAAAAAATAGAACTAATTTTATTTGTCAAACATATACCTAGTATTTTCTGTCTAAGTTTTATTAGAAAAAAACCCGCCATTCCATTTTTCGCTATCCCGGTATAAATATGGTTGGGAACCCCTGGATTAGAGGGTGCTAAAATTAATCGTTCTATTTGCTTCCACAGTATTCAAGTCCGCAGTAGCGAAACGTAAACAAGAAAAATTGTCGCCCACTGTCGGCTCACTAATTAATAATTGTACATACTAATTTATAATAATATTATGTATGATGAGATAGTCGCTTCGTAGTATAATAATTAAACTAACCTGTACATTTATAGTTATTCAATAATTGTGTACAAGTGCAGTGTAGTGCACCAGATAATCGACATGTAAGAAACAGCATTTTAAAAATCGTTTCCACAACCCGGTGTGCATTTTCGTAATTTTTAGTTGGCAGTGTTTATTGATTAGATAGGGACTTTTTTTTGCTGAACGAGGGCTTTATTCATACCAAATTTTAGTTAAGTATTTATATACCACGCCCATAGGTGTTTGTAAACCTCGGCTAGCCTACATGCCTAGTAGATGGTTCCATTACAAAACAGAACAGTGACAAAACAGAACAACGATAAATATGACCTTTCAGTAAAAATATAAATTTAATATTGAAATTGTCCTATCTCTATTATGTTGATAGATTTTTAATAGCACAGATTTTCAATACGCCATAATAAATCAAATTATATACCTAATTTCTGCATTCCTAATCGCTAGAAAGCCTCAAATAAACGGGACTTAACTCGGTGTTGCCGGCAAGCTTAGGATATCTCAGCTTAATCAATATAATATGTTCAAAATGACTGGGTGACTAGGTATAACGAAATAATGACCTAACCTAACATAACCTAAATAGATTCCACGAAAATTAACTTTTCATTTTTCCCCTGGTTGTTCTGTTTTGTCACTGTTCTGTTTTGTCCGGTTACCATTTTTTAATTCTCACCAGAATGGACGGTCATTTGGTGTTTAAAAAACATACAAATTTTGTAATAAAAATGTTGTATTCATTTAACTATGTACCTAGTGTATTGTTAGTGTATCTCCGTTATTGTTTTTTATGGTTGTTGACTTTACTTATTCGATTTTCGTACGAGTCAACGCATTCTCTTCACGCATTATTGACGATCATTTTTTTTACAGGTTCGCCTGGGTTACTGTTGGACTTTACTTGATAGTGACTGTGGCCGCACATATTATAAGCGAGGACAAATGTATCACATCAAGAATTCACCTCGGCAACAACTTCTACTCACTTCCAGGTGAAATATCACGTCTCAACGCAAAACCGGGTAGAATACTTTTCCTTAATGGAAGAATAAGCTATGAAAAAAATGGCGTTATGATTGACCAAAAAACAGGAAGAAAATCTCCGTATATAGCAAAAAAGATAGATTCTACAATAATTCAAGATCAGCTTGGCAACAAAATGTTTATTGACAAACATAATGATATATTGGTATATTTAGCGAAAAACAAACAAGTATTTAAGATACAACCAAACATAAAAGACGCTCGATTCAGTATGAGTTTTGACCATCGAAATGTGTTCGTGACTGGAAATAGTCCTGGTGGGTTTGTGTATATGACTGATATCAGTAATGCTTGTAACACTAATAATGATGTGATTACACTTACGCGGGTCGATGAAATGGGAAAAGAAATATCATCAATGGCGGTCGATCCTTTGGATGGAAGAATAATTTTTGTTCGCAATATAAATAAGAAAAGTGTAATTTATCTAATGAAAAAGTTGCGTACTGATCCTTGTATAAAGGTGGAAGATAGAAAAGATGCGGACATGGAGTTTATGGATACATTAATACAGTCTGTCGATGAAATGTTGCTTACTCATCAAGGTAATATGATGTATGACTTTAATACATGCGAACCATCCACCCACCTCGTTGGTACGTGCGGCAAAGTTGAAGATTTGAAAACAATTTTTGATGTAAAACTTTCACAGATAAAGTTTGCTCATCAGAAGGTAATCAAGGAGTTACAATTGACGAACGATCGGCTGATGGATAAACTTAAGAAGACGCAGTCAGTAGGTAAACAATGCGGTGGGTTTGCTGACAAAGATATTTTTGAAGAATCTTTTAATATTGAAGCTGTGTCATACAAACCACCCAAATATAACTTACCAATAAAGCACCAAAAAAATTCGAATAAACATAAAGTACCATTGCCAAGAGAGAGAGAAAAAGATCAGTCGACAGCTGTACATCAGGTATTTGTTGGCATTTCAGAAGCTTCTGGTGATGGTATCGACGACTTTTTTATGTATCATATCAATCCAAGATTTGGAATTGATGATTAAATTCAATTTGTTATTTACTAAGAATGTCGATCATTCTTAAATGATATATTTTTTGGTACAGTTCGGTTATAAGGAATACAGCGGAAAACACATTTTGAAAATAGCCGATATACTGAATTATTTGTTAGGTTAACCTAAACTAACCCAAACTAACCCAAACTAACAAATAATCCAGTATATCGGATATTTTCAAAATGTGTTTTCCGCTGTATTCCTCATAACCGAACTGTACCATTTTTCTTTTATTAAATATAATAATAAAATTTGTTGGTGAAGCACAGGGGTTCCAAGTTCCAAGTGATTTCTGATCAGTAACATATTATTATGATCAAGAATGGAATGGCGGACACATATTTTGGAAATCTATCTTCCATAATTTTAGACACCCGTAACACTAAATACCTATAGCCTATAATTTAACGAACAATTGGTGGATTCTTTTTTTGATTGAGAAATCACAGTTTTTAACGGTTAATAATAAATAAAACATCCAAAATTGCGCCCAGGCCCAAAATTTAAGAACATTGTGACTTTTTATCAGAATTATTTACAATATTTAGAAGTGAATTGAATAACATTGAGAGGTTAATATTACAATAAATTAACCGTTTGTGGATGAAATTTTGTTTATTTTACTTTTGGACCGAATTGTTAGGTACCTACTTACCTAATTTCAAAATTCAAGTAATAATTTTTTACATTACTATGTACCTACGATCCTAAGAGGATCATTATAGTTCTCCACATAGTGGATGATGTATTAATAGTTTTCGTTTATTTAATAGATTTTTTACATAAATGAGATGATTATAATATACATATAAAACATTTCTTTTCTGTTTATCAACATTTTTATGCGGGTACCTTCAAATAGGGTTGGGAGCACATCCGCGCTCACGTGCACGCTTTTGGGAACTTTGGTATGGAAGTTTCTTAATATATAAAAAAAAAATAAGCATCCGTATGAAATAATACTCATTATGATAATTGTATATTTTAGAGGAGTAGTTTCCAAACTTTATGTTACTACGCCCCATTTAAAAAACATCTAATATTGGCGCCTCCCCCCATATTTTGTAAAATAATATACACACATTTTAAACGGTAAAAAACGGCCTACGTATTAATGCTTATGATTTCTAAGAAAGGAGACTGTTTCAATTAATCCATGTTTTCCATAATGTATACAAAATATTTTTTTTAAATTGTTTGAATGCATGGATTTATTTGGAAAAATAAAATAAAATTGTTCACGTTTTATCGTCGGGGTTCTCAAAATCAGTCAGTGCATCGGGCTACTACGTCACGTGCCACTGTCTACCGTTTATAATTTATTTCATTTACATGGGCGACAATAAACCTAATTCGGAAAGATGCGACGATCCAAAAAGCAACAGAGATTAAATGACTGTAGTAACTAATTGAATATACTGATCCAAATTTGCATGCACAAATCAAAAAAGCTCGGCAACTAAGCTCGGTAACCTCTGAATTTTCACGCGACAATTTGGATTGTTCGGTATCGGCGAACTTGCCGGTAAAAAAAAAATGACCTACACCGCGCAGACTCATTTTGAGGTTAACCGATTTTCACTACCTGTCAAATAGAACTATAAAATAACAACATCGCGTCTCGCTTATTCTTGAAGAATGAGATTGGATAGGCAATAAGCACTTTTACGTGTAAACAGCCATTGTCGCGATAGTTTAAAATACACACTATTACTGCAAGTAAATCCATGTACGTATACAGGCGCTATAATACACAATACGAATAGATTCCCAGGCTTCTTCTTTCGCGGTACACTTATAATAGCGACGATGGTTTGACAGACACTGCATTAAAGAATCTAAATGCCTTACGTAGGTGTACCATACGTTTTGTTAGTGTATAGCAGGGATGGCCACAGTTTTTTTTTCTTGGATCGACTAGTTGAAAATAATATTTATGGCGATCGACCGATATCACTTGTAATTATATCATGCGAGAACAATGAATATGTCATTGTGCGAGAACAATAAAAACCCATTTTTTATAATTCAAATATGTATTTTGAAAACAGATATTTTATACATATAAAACATAACGATACATAAACATCGAATTATTTAAAGTAATTAGTTATTAATTATTATGTCTTTCACTTCTAAAGAAATTAAGTAGGTACACATTAACTGTAATTTCAACATAGTTACACAATTTACCTGTAAATCGAATAAATTAGAAATTTTGTAGTAGCCAAGTAACATACAACACTTTGCCAGGAAACATACTTAAAATAAATTCTATACAATATGAATTAACATTTAATTAAGTACATCGAAAATCATATCACATCAAATTGCATCGCACAGCCATGTATTTTAAAAATTAAATATTCCTTGAGGAAAATAGCGCCGCAGGCGACTTTCGAGCAAATTTGTGGTTTGTGTTTGATTACTTAACTGGTCGACCCGCTGCGCCGGGCTTCCCTCAGGCTAGAGCCCTGTCAGACCCCCCCCCCCTTGTGGGAGCCATGGCTGCCGGTGTATATTGCAATGATAACTGATAAAAGTGGGTACTGTTTCCTCAATTTTACATAAAGTAATAAACGCAACATGATTCTCAAACATAGCAAGAACTCCATCAGTCGTTACCGATACTAGTTTATGAATAGGAAATCGAGTACGATTAATATAAGTACACATATTATATTTATTGGTACCAGATACTTATTTTTTCCAATTATTTTACGAATACCGGTATTCAATAGGAAATGCCGAAATACCGGTATTGATATTTTCAATCGGTATTGCAATCCCTACTTATGACGCTATCGATTGTCGCCGATTTGCAAAGCTAATCAAACCTTATTCACTGTTCTGGACGCATTAGCAACAGCTTATGTTTAACTATCGTATTCTTAGCTTATAAAATTATTGTGTGATTATATTTTTTTAACCAGTGGATTAAAATATATGAAGTTAAATATAAATTATTGTTGTTTTATTATCAGCAAACCCAACATATTATCTGATATCAATCACAGCCTGAATTTACTGTTTTGAAAAATCAGACTGTAGTAATATGTAGTCATAACAATTTCGTGTTATTCTGTATTGTCAATAATATTTTTAAATTACAGCATACATAGTTTGATAAGAACGGGACTGGCGTCTGTGGGGCCATTCAGATCGACCTCTCTGGGAAAACCAACCAATTTTTTTTTAAAATTAAAATTATCTTATTATTTTATATTTTACACATCATTACTATTGTTCTTTCAATGTAAGTATTCACTTGTCATTTGTGATACAATTGTGGCATAACTACGTTTAGTAAGGAGTGCTTCTACCTACAGTGAATAGTTGGCAGAAAAAAATGATTTTCTCAAAAAATAAACAATTTCTAGAAACTACCCACGTTTTCGTATATAATAGCATGCTAATTACATCTAATAGCCACCTGATCGTTACGCACTAGGCGCGTCGTTAGCGTATTTTCTACCTGTATTCTATTAATTCTATAATTCTACCTGTATTCAAATGGGCGTGGATTGTGATGTCATTAATAATTTATCAAAAAAATAACCAATACCAAATAATAAGAATCTTCACCACACCTAACTCAAATAAAAAACCCTAAGTTCTTGCGTGAAAGCTATATTGGAAGTTATATTGGAAAAGTCTGGTTTTTTTTCAAATATATTAGAATGAAGTAGGTATGTAAAAAATGATAATAGCCGTATTCTCCTAGGTGAACTAATTTATACAACAGAGTTTTCGGTATTCTTGGTTAATTAGCTAAGTGGCCAACAGATTACAGCACTCCTTAAAAGTAGAAATTTATGGCTACCAAAATACCTACCCATGATTCAACTACCTACCCCCTAGCACAATACAGCTTTGTGGGCGAGGTACCTACAGCCTATTTTACTTTTCTAGTCGAGTTTTGCAGTTGATATTTTCAATCAACCACTTCTATACAACGGTATAAAAAGTTAAATTAAAAAAATAAATAGAACGCGATATAGGTAAGACTAGGGATACATTATTCTAAAAACGTGGGAAATCCCATAGGAGGTTCGTTGTCATCAGATATTATTTGAAGTCATATGAATTTTATAATTGTTTTTTGACTGTTCGAATTCTACATAGTTTAATTAAGTAAATGTCATTTAGCTATTTATCTATAGCTAGTATTTTGTGCATTTAAAGGCCCACATGCTCAGCGTAGGTCAAAATGGAGCTTTTATGATATTTTCAGAGCATAATCCTGGACATTCCTTAAACGTTTTAGATAATCTATTTATATAATTTTGAAGCCTTATTATCCTTTATATTTATTTTAAACATTTGATGACTGCATAAAGTATTTTTATTACATAAAATAGTATTCTTTTAAACCTCTCGCTCTAATGTTTTAGAATATACTCATATTTCAGTATATCCATGTGCAGTGGTGTTAAGATTTTTTAGATGTATTAATTTTTAAACGCATTTATAACACCATTAGTAAAATTAATGTTAACATTATATAGTGACATAATTACGTTAAAAAAATATATTTTATAATCTTTGTGATCCCAAATTTGACAAGAATTAGGCATTTTATTATTCAAAAAATGGGCACGATTAACACGTTTGAAGATAATTATTCTAAAGATACTGATTATAAGCTATGTCTTTGACCATTCAAATGTGATAAACATCCTACGAATAATGATTGATTTATAATAATTATTGCCCTAAGAATAAGGTAGTATTTTTTTGAAATACGCCATTTCTATTTAACTACACTTACACTAGAAATGGTGTATTTCAAAAAAATACTATAATACGTTTAAAAAATAAATCTTAACACCACTTCACATGGACGTACTGAAATATAAATATATTCTACAACATTAGAGCGAGAGGTTTGAAAGAATACTATTTTATGTAATAAAAATACTTTATGTAGTCATCAAATGTTTAAAATAAATATAAATGATAATAAGGCTTCAAAATTATATAAATAGAATATCTACAACGTTTAAGGAATGTCCAGGGTTATGCTCTGAAAATACTATAAAAGCTCCATTTTGACCTATGCTGAGCATATGGGCCGTTATCATCACGATTCAAATATGATTGCCTCTACTAAACTTTGTGCAATTTTAAATCATCAGAAATGACTAAAATGCTTAAATATTATTATAATCCGTTGTGTATTTAGAATTATTATCTATTTCTCTAATTTAATCTTACTGGCACATTACTATTTAAATTTATTATAAACTTACCACTTCAGCAAAGAACCGATATAATATTATGAAAGTTTTTATAGGTACTAACTACTTGAATGCGTTTCTGCCATTCGTGAATCAGTCTGATATTTTCAGCGTTTTGTATAATTTTATTGTTTTTGTGTAAATCATAATATTATATTGTAACCACTTGTCACGGCAAAACATGATATTTTGACAATTAAACTAGTTTACCTTTCGGGCCCAGACACACATTAACCAAGTATTTATAGGTAGAGGCAAAAGGTTACAGTAAGAAAAATAACTACGTATTTAAATCGGTTTAATTTAAAATACTATTGCCGTTAGAATGCATCCTTCAATGTTTAAATTGTTGCTGTCGCCATTACACCGTATTTAGAATGGAATACTTCGAATGTCATTTACATAAAATTAGCATTACGAATTAAATAGAGTCAGTTTGCATGTCCACAACCCGTAATAATATAATATATTTAAGTATTTACAGTGTCCGTGCAAAAACTTATAAACGAATTCATATTTATGCTGTTCTACGGATATACGTTTAAGTCTGATGGTCAAGTTAACAGAATAATATGTACAAATTTATGATTGGGTTGATATCAGTGGCAAAAACTGTATTCAAGAAATGTCAACTATTGGTATAGGTATAGTACCTACCTACCTACTTTTGTACAGTCATGATCTACGAAAGTGGTTTTAAACTGAGTCCTTTCACGGCGGATTTAGTGTATATTATAAAGACTTTTTCTAGCGCCCTAAAAATCCGATCAGTGAGATCAGGGAACACTGAATTAATTGGGACTGAAATACCTAACGGGTGTGGAGTAATAGGCAACCGATCTCGAGTGTGAAAGAATATGGGATAAACTTAAACACGTGTCAAGAATACTTAATTCTAAGCTAGTCCTCTGTTCATAATATTGGTGTATTTGAAAGTTGCAACAGACACTATTGCACGTATAATATAATGTGTGTTTTATTTTAGGAGGACACTCACACATTAAAAACCATGCTTCAAAATGTAGTGTATTGGTGTATAGCTTGTGAGTGAGGTGTATAATTGTTCACCACACAGTTTCTCAAACCTTCGAATAATCTATTCCCTTCTTCAATACCATATTGAGGCTTTAGTTTTGTTACAGGTGCCGTTAAAGATCCAGTTTTGTAGGAGTAAGTAGTTGTAAATGGTACCTGAATTCGCTAAAACTCAACCAGTCTCATATTGATAAATTTAATGTCATTTTTAGCATGTTGTCGCAAAACAGTTTAATCAGATGCTCTTCTTCTGCTAACGTAAAGTACGTAACATAAAAATTGAACTCTGAATAGGTCTTGAATACATGTGAATTTCTGTATAATATTATCATATTAGGCGTAGGAGTTTTGTTGAGACTGCCTAAGTTAAACTTTTTTTTCAAAAATCTCGACGCGCCCTTCGATAATCATCACAGTGCCCCCGGGCGCTGAGGCAAACATTTTGAAACAATCTGGTTTACAATAATAAAGTAATACAAGTAGGTACAGTTGGTAGGTAGGCTAAGCGTAATAATATCACGATATGGCTATTAATTGATATATACGCTAGGTAGCCACTCACTATTGAATACGACATGAAAAATTGACGAACTTCTAATTTTTTGTAATTTTGTGTAGGTACTGTATGAAGATTGTGATTTTGGAAGTTCATTGGCTTATAAATGAATTGGTGTATCTTTTTTTATTTCTCTTACATTATTTATGTACTTATAATTAAGTTTTTGATATTTTGTTATATTCAATTTTTTGAATAAGTAATTTTATTTAGTGTTAAAAATGATTTTCTAAATTTCAGCTATTTCTACAAATTAAATAAGTAAGTATCTATTTATTTGCTTACATTTGACAAAATCTATGATTTTAAAATCTTAGTCTTAAAAACGCGACGTAAGAACTTTTACCCTGCAACCTGCAAATATTTTGAAAATTAAAATTCTATTGTTATTTTTTTTCGTACGGGTCCTCAAAATTCAGTCAGTACGTCAGGTTTCTACGTGCAATAGCCCCCCCATTTTATTGCCGTGTTGACATTGTATCTGGTCACTATATGGAAAAATCTATTATATATTACAAATACGGCGAATAATTACTGAATATTAGATAACAATATATCGTCATTGAGCTTTTAAAAGCTCCGATGTGACAAAATTAAATTTTACAGGAAAGACAAAAAACTGCTCGCAAAGATTTATACCTACGCACAAAAATGAATGTAAATTTCACTTCTCACTTCAAGTTTGAATGATTTGATTTATCTAAATAACAGGTAGTTAGAAATCCGTCATCTTCGAGTGTTTGTAATAACACCCATTAAGGATTGCAATACCAAATGAAAACACCAATACCGGTATTTGGGTATTCCCAATTGAATACCGGTATTAGTACCATTATTCGTGATATATATGGCAAAAACCTACCGATATAATATATAGATATAAAAATATCTTTAAAAAAATATTTTATAGCTAAAATATCTAAATAGGTACATATAATATGTCAATCTTTAAAAATAGGCAAAGGTAGTAATGCTGAAGTATCTTTCACTGCACTTTCTACTTCGAATGATCTTTCAATAAATTTATATAATGAAGAAAGTGTTAAATGTACATATTGTGCATACAATATTGCTCATTTATTTATATTATCATTAATATTATTATTATTCTTTAACCCGACAAAAAAATTACAGTCCTGTTAAAGCTTTTATGTTAATTAATAGGTTTTTTTACACTTTCAATACCAAATATATCAGTATTGCCTGATCTTTAAAACCGGTATTTCGGTATCGAAAAACCCTGGGATAACGATTTTGAAATACCGGTATGTGAATCTCTAACACCCGTGTGATAACTGCTTACATTTTAGAAATAACGTGTTTATTAAAATGATACACGTTACGTTAGAGGTTTCTACAATACATTGTATTTTAATATACATAAATATGTGAATTTGAACCCGTATAACCATTGGTGTCGCGCCAATCAGTACATTAACCAAATGCTACGAGTCTCCTATCTAATGACGACAATTTAGATATGAGGCTAGTATGGTTATACGGGTTCAAATCCCGTCGAGTTTCGTATTTTTTTTTTCAAATAAGTATATTTTTTTCTAGTGGGTACATATCTGAGGTGTTTTCAAGTTATGTATGTTCAATATATAGAATGTAACATTCTCAAAATCTTGTGAATTATTCATTTGAATAAAAGAAATGGTTTATTAAGTAATAGTACTAAACGTAAAATATATTGGGATATTACTCGTGTACAATAATATTGGTTGTATGATACATATATATATATATATATATATATACATATATATATATAATGAAGATTTATATTATCTGTATTCTAAAAGCCACATTTTCTAAAATATCATTGATAAATAATATCCGTGGTACCTACATGGAAACGTTTCCAATAACACAATATTAATTGTCTGGAACATTTCACCTAAAACCAACGGACTGAGATAAAAGTCAACGCCGGAAATAGTAAAACAAATTATTGCCATCTGTCTAGAGCACACTATACAAGATACATTTTCCTTTTAAGTGCCCTTTTATGGAGTAGTGATTTTTCATTATTTGTGATGGCTTTCATTACATTTCAAACTTAAGAGAAACTCTTTACATAATGGTTTTGAGTTTTTTTTTTCGTAAACCCTAGTTATGGGCTAATTCTAGCCTAGTTGGTATATAATAGAATCGTAATAAGTTCCTAGGTACTATAATATGTTATGTGCATTTAGACTGTAATACGTTACTATGCATTTCAATTTAATATAATTATATTTGTTTTAAGTTAGTTTTATAGTACCTCTTGCCACCTTCCCAAAAACGAACATGATGAACAGTTAACAACCAATTAATATTAATGTCTTTGTTCTTCAGCGGAGTACATTAACATAAATAAAGTTTTTATATCTTCAGGTTGTTTACGAGCCAAAATTATTCACCATTCGCTGAACACTTTAGGTCCTTGCTCTGGATCAAAAATACGCAGTGAATAAAAGTGTACGTATGCAGTTGGTCGTATCACAGTTTGCTATGACATATTGTATCGGAAATAGATGGCCGTATAGCATTGAGGTCAAATTCATATCTAAATAAAATACCTTATTATATTATATATATATTATATATAAAAATCACCGGCATATAAGAAAATGACAGAAGAAAATATGTAGGTATCAGATTTATTATTATCAGCTGATATTGAATACCAGTCAAACTCAAATTAATATTTTTAATGAATGCAATAATTGGAACATTACCGTCTGCAATTATCCGGGAACAATGCGTCATTTTTGATCTCAATACTATACCGCCATCTCTGACACGCTGATGAAATGTAATATTTACAATTTACATGTAACCGAATAAATTAGTCAACATGTAAATTTGCCAGACTCGAGTTCCAAACCAGTGACCCACGGCCACG
Source organism: Rhyacophila brunnea (assembly GCF_057557595.1). NCBI lineage: Eukaryota > Metazoa > Arthropoda > Insecta > Trichoptera > Rhyacophilidae > Rhyacophila > Rhyacophila brunnea. Next base: position 19,949,294 of record NW_028233068.1, on the reverse strand, counting down.
CTCTGCCACTACTCCACCGCGGGTGTCAAGTACGCATAGTAATATACATAGGTAAGAATGATAGGAATATTCAATTTTAGTGACGAATACAGTCACCCGTATTCGTCTGGAACAGTTGCTGCGAGAAAAAAAATCATTTCTCATGACCAGATTACACGTCTAGTCATCATGTATGTTGGTTGTCAAGATAGATATCGTAAAAATATCAGTTTCGAGTCTAGCAGCACAGTCTGAAGCAAAATAAAAAAGTATCCATATTTTCCCGACAAGACTCTTAATTTCCTGCAAACAATACTGACAACGGCCGAAATATTATCCTTGGAAGAGCAGCACATTCACAGCAAGCTTTCAGCGTTATACCATGTTAGTCATAGAAATCCCGACAAACCGAAACCTCATCGGAAAACTATTAACGCGTTAAAACTATCGTTGAAAAGATGATATCGAGTTTCGACTTCCAATTACCTACTCTTATAATTCTGAACTTCAGACAAGAATTGCGGACGATTATTTATTTTCGATGGTTCAGTTAGTAAAAGTTGTGAAAATAAAATTGTTAAATATAGTTAAAAATAGTTAAATCACAACGAAGTGGGTAAAGTGATGATTGTGGTCATGTATCAAAAACTTTTGCCGTAATTTTTTTAACAGTTGATGACCACAAACAATTATTATCATTCCAAGTCCATTTTTTGTATCAAATGAACTGGTAATGCCATCTTGTGGAGAATTTCTTAATGTATTTTATGTGTAAAAACATTTTCGGAAAAATAAATCTGTGTCATATAAAAACGTGTTTCTAATAAAGGTGGTCAAGGAAACATCATTCCATGTGCACGAATAATGGGTAATATGTATTGTATTTTTGTCAATTGAGTAAATTTTCAAATAAATAGTAGTGTTTATTAACCATATTTTTATGTTAAATAATTATAAAAATCGTTTAAAAATTATAGTGAAAGATTAATTGTAACAACTATTCAGAGTTTGAAACTTTAAAAATCGATTTACTCAAAATGATACAGATTTAACATAGAATGATATTTGCTTGTGGTCTTCAGTTGTTTTCGACAGTGTTCGTCATTTGTTTTTCTACGGTGCGGTATATAAATTGTTCAATATCGTACTAAAACAATTAAATTTTATCATAGCAATGATAAATTTAATATGATGATCATACAATGATAATACCCGTTTTTGCCAATAAAATCTAATTAACCAAAGATTTATTTTTGGCTGGACAAGCAAAATTGAGTGAAAATCCTCAAGAGATTCATGAGGGTCGATTGCATTATAAAAAAATGATTGTCTGGAGCGCACTTTTATCTGTCGATGATTTCTTCCAAGATGAGGCTGGTGTTGTACTAACATTTAATGGCAGTGATTCCCATCATGGGGCTTACGCCCCATCGGAGGGCAATTTTAATGTTTTAAGGGGCAAAAAGGTAATCATGAAAATCATTTGAAGACGAAGCTTAGCACAATGATTGCATTAATTTTCTTCCAACTTGTACATGTAATACATATTTACTTACGAAAGTTAAATTAAATAATTACAAGATAAAAATAACTTTTTAAATACCACGTTTTTAAATTTTCTGTTGAATCATATAAACTTGACAATTCTATGTATTAATAAAAACTTTTTATTGCACTTGATAGAAATACTGAATAAATATTATAGAATACAGAAAAGTCATTTTAACATTTCATGTTGATTTCCATGGTAACGCACGTATATATTAATAATTTAGTTGCTAGGACCCAATTAGCAACCAATTAATAATAGTGAGTAGTAAATATTACTTTTAAGGATTTTTTTCCGAAACATACAAAACAGAATTAACTGAAAATGAATTCAATTCTGCTTAAAGATGGCCAAAAGTAGTAAAAGAATGCATTGTCGTCGTGTTCTGATATATTCTAAATGTTTCAAATGTCTAGCTAGTCGGGAAGTTAGTTAAAAATCTTGGACAAACAAGAAAATATTTGTACTGCACAAGAAAAAATCTGTACTGGACAAACAAGAATACGAGCTAATAAAAACGTGGTAAAATAGTGTTGCCTATGTGCATTTTTTATTTGAAGCAATTCATTTATTTTTCAGATCTAGTTAGGTAACTATACCTACATTTCATGGAGATTTTTGAAGCGTTGAAGTGGGGCTTGGCAGAAATGAGGTTGGGAAACACTGGTTTATGGTGACCGATAGCGTTCAATGATCCGAAATTATTTTCGACTTAAATTAGAAGATATTATATATATATTATGTGACAAAATTGTGGTTCCAACAAGACGGGTACACACTACATAATATGCTATAAATCCTTGGAAATCATGAGTTTACTGAAGGACCATTCAAATATTAGATTGCTTCCCGATAAAAAAATCCATATGAGGAATATGTTTGAAATTTTATATCTTATAACATTTATTAAACAAATATTTTTATTGTAATATCTCGTTGTAATAGTAAAGAGACATTGCTCTTCTTGCCTGAATCAGTAGCCAGACAGAGCGGCGTCGTGTATAACATTAAACCTACAGGACGAGACAAGGAGATCAATAGTGTATTAAAATATAACAAGGCAAAGATTTCTACGTCTCTTTTTAAGAAAATAGAATTTCGGTATAGACATAACGTATTCTTGTTCTCGGCTTGTCGACATTAATAGGCAGTCTATATAATATGGTAATTACTGAATAAATCAAAATTGTAATATATCTTATAATAATCTTCATAATATTATGCTCTAGAATTTAACTGCCAATAATCGATTCCTATTATTACTTTTTTTCTTTTGACTATGTCCAATCGTAATAGGTTTGTATTAACAGATTTTTTGTTTTTACGAGAAATGGATGTTAGTCACCTGCTCAACCTATTGTGTCCATACTCTGACTCCAAACACAAATTGAAAAACAATATGTGTATTTGCCAGATCCAGGATTCGAAACTGGGACCCACGACATTATAAACCAACGCGTAAGCCGCTCGGCCATCGTGGGGCCGATACCTATTATACTAAATATAAATAATTCATAGTAATATCATTATTGTTTTTGCACATGTTTCCCGAGCAAGTAATTAATGTGTTGGCTTATATTTTGTATTGTTGTGGGTTAAGCAAACGGTTAATTTGAATTTCTCTTAAAAATATAAAATCTGTTAATACAACCCAACCTCCATCATATGATTCTCTTAGTATCGAACATGGTAATTCATGGTAATCAGGCGAACTAAATATGTAGCTACATAATTCAAAGTATCTTACAGTGTCAGTACCTATCTACATAGTTTGCCAATTACCAATTTTGGTGCTGCTTCTATATACTTAACATTATTTAGTAGTTATCTAACTAATTTAACATCATTTTATTCAACAATTTTAGTGATCTGGCGTTGACATGGTAGCACACTACAATAATGATTTTGATTTTTGTTAATTCCACTTTTAAGTTATTGGTGGTAAATTTATTGCTAGTTTGTTTTTAATTATTGATTATAAATGTAGAATTAAATTAATCATTAACAATTATTATAGTATTATTATTTAAGATTGAATATACCTACGTTAGATTCAAGAATGTAAGATTCTTTTTATCGATACTAACTACATAGTTACCCATTTTAAAATCTCTGAATGATACGTATTAGAAAAAAATCTAGAGGAAATCGAACTCACTATCGATTTTCGCCGATGGCTATTATCCATTAACCATTAAGGCCATACCTCAGTTGAGACACGGTCTAAAAAGATCGTCGCTAGGCGATGCGCGGATTGCGGGTCGCGGGTGCAAATGAGGCATGTCAAACCAAATATAATTTGTCTTATAAATTTGTATTTAATGTTCTGTTTATTGTTTTATCAGTAACAATAATAATATATGCATTGACATGTTTTCTTTTTAAAGTAAATGGGTGACGTTTTAAGTCATCTTTACACGATTTAAGAATTATTACGGCCGTCGCCATCACGAAGCAAAATGACGTGTTTCCAGCTCTACATTCTCTCTCCGAATGGAAGCGAGTGCAAAATTTCGTCGCGCCTATGGTTGAAAATAAAATTATTTGCCGTTTCAGTGATGAATCACCTTAACCAACATCACGTCATTTGCAATACTGGTGGAATTGCGAACACCTCAGGTAGCGGAGTTATTAGCAACTATTCCTAAAATGAGAATCGGACAAGAATCATCGCTTAAAAATGAAAAATGTGATTTTCAATTCTCCTCGGCTTAAGAAAATCTAGATTTTTTTTTCCTAATAAGTAGATAAATGTTTTTGAGGTTTTTGAAAATATGTAGGATTCAAATATTATTTCCGTTAATGTCATCATAATCATATACGGTAGGTAAGTATAATGTATGTATCAGAGAAATATTTCCAACTGTATTACTAATATTGACACGCTTTATGGTGTAATTTCATAATTCGGTGAACGCAATGGTGTTTTCGCTTGAAGGTAGGTACGACCATCGAAATGCATTTGAGGGCTCTGGAAACAATAACGGCAGTTTTTATTTTCGTAAAATATTGGCAAGGCAACAAAAATGTACAAAATAGAATCGATTAGATGAGCAGTTGAATTGCAATATTTCAGTCAAAATGCATAGTAAAGTAGACACAATGTAGTAGGTAACGAGTGCGATGATCACATAAGTAAAACCACTGCCATTTTAATATACCTGTACATTCAATTTGGTTGCGATAATGATCACTTAACACCATTTATAATATAATATTGTAAGCTTATAAAATCTTTAAAATAAATAAATATTAGATTTTAACATAATTTATAAATATACACGTATATTTAGAGATTATGTTAAAACAATCCAATAATTTTACATAGTAGTTTAAACCTTGGGTACTCATTTCACCAAAACCAAAAACACTGCCTTTTTACTTAGGGCAGTATTGTGATATACCTAATATATTATGTATTTTAGTGGTACCATGGTTTTATTTTTTTGGAACATGAAAATAAAAGAAGAGCAGCACATTCACAGTAAGCTTTCAGCGTTATATCATGTTAGTCATAGAAATCCCGACAAACCGAAGATGCAAGTCCTCATCGGAAAATTATTAACGCGTTAAAACTATCGTTGAAAAAATGATATCGAGTTTCGACTTCCAATTATTACCTACTCTTATAATTCTGAACTTCAGACAAGAATTGCGGACGATTATTTAATTTCGATGGTTCAGTTACCATGGTTTTATTTTTTTGGAACATGAAAATTGATGGTTAATCGGTCATTAGAAGTAGGAATATAATTTTATCTGTATAATATAACAATACGGCAAAATATAAAACCAATAGTACCTAGTCCTTAAAACATTGAATATAATATATTATGAAAAGCTTATTTTTATAGAAGATATTAAATAGGTGTGGTATCTACATTTAAAAAAATCATTAACTTAAAGAAATACAATATACGGTAGATATTATCCACTTTGGATTAGAATTGATTAACAGTATAAAAGCTCTTTTCCACGTAACTGGAACTTTCTACCATATACTATACGGACATTAATGTTATTTTCATCAGGTTATCTGTGAGTAATATAATTTTGTTTACTGGAGGGCAAATAAGCAAGAAAACTCGAGAAAATGCCAACACGAAATGTCAGGAACCCAACGACAGAGCTTCCTAAATATTAAAGATAATTAACCAAAACAGTCTTACATTAATTTATTATTGTACTTGTTCATATTATGACTGCTTTTGAGTATTTTATCACATGTATTCGTAATTCAAGGATAACGCTTTTGCATTTTTAAAATTATTTAATTAAAAAATATTTTAACCAAAACACCGTTTGAATCAAAGTTGGTATTCATTGAAAATTATAAAAGATAGTCACCAATAAATATTACGGGAAATTAAAATATTCTTAGGAGATTTATGATGGTAACGATGGCTTAATTTATGAATAAAGCATACCGTATGAATCGCGATGTTTCTGGATTGACGAACACAACCATTTGTTTAAAACTCATAGCGTATTCACACCTACACACATTGACATTAAGTTAATGCCAAAAATGTTGAACCTTCTTCAGGATGGAGCCTTGCTCAAGCTCAATTGCCAAAGGCAAATTTAGTTTGATGTAAATACCGTTTTTATATGCAAAAAAATATGAATGCTTTCATAGTCTGTATGAGCGCTGTATGTAGTCTAGTCTAAATAATGGGGTGTCGGGATGGACTTTACACCTGAAAATGCGGGTGAATGTATATATTCGTAAATCTCCGGTAAGGAATCCGCAGCCATGACATTAATAAAATCTAAAATCTAAACCAGTCGCCATAGACCAAGACTTTGAAGGCAGTTTTGATTTATGACTTAATAAGAGGAAAAATATACAAAGCTATGCGAATGTCTTCAAATATAGTGAATATTAAATGACAAAGTGTTATATTGACATAAACAGTCGTAAATATTGAAAATAACATATAATTATTTAAGATGTGTTTATCTTATATTTTTGTTTTATACTAATTAGTTTTGAACAATTTTATTATTAATGTTAAATTATTAATTTAAGGACAGATGTGGCTATATTCATCCGGACTAGGCATTACAGTTTTATGCAGTTTGTGTGTACATAATATTATTATGATTAATTTAATTCTGAGTCGGATGGTGATGATAATAATATAATCATCTTGCTTATTCTTGCTACGTTTTCAGAAGCTGAGGTATTGGAACAAAGAAAATATGTAGGCGGAGAACGACAAAGAGTGTCCACTTAATAAACGACTGGGTTGTCAAAAGTGGAATATTAATTAAACAGATGAAAAAATACATACTAGGTACTTAATTACAAAGAAAGAAAAAACAATATATTGTTTCTGTGCAAAAGAAAAATAAGAATATGTACATACTAACAACATTTACTGAATAAAATACAAAAATTAAAGACCAGTTGTCAGTAGAGTTTTTGTCATTAAGGGTGTATTTCAGAATAAAACAAACGCCGTAATAGGTACAATGTTTCCGGAAGGAGCTTTTTAAAATTATGTTATCTTTAATAGTAGTTTTGTTATGTTACATATTTTTATATACCTACTTCAAATTGATAAATTAATTTTTAATATTAAAGAGAAATAAGAATTCTGTAGATGGGCAGACATCAATAAGAATACAGAGAGGCTGACTACTGAGTGTGACTGACTGGAAAGAGAATCCTAATTGACCATGCTGTCAGCTAAAATAGATTTATTTAAATGAAAGTGTTATAAAATATTGTTTAATAGTTTAACAATACAATGATAATGTGTTCATTCGCCTTTTTTGTTACTTTAATCCACAATTGCATTTTAATTAAAATATAACTATTTAAAAAATATTATGGTATTGTGGCAATAAAAGTTATAATATTTCATAAGTACCTAGAGTATACATTTTATGACTTTGCACTATTTTTGCACTTTTTACTACACTGATACGCCTCTTTGCTTGATTGTCTCGCATAAAATTAGATCAAATGATATTCAATTGTATTAATATGATATATAGTAATAAGAAATAAGTGGATAATATATTAAAAAAAAATCTTTTTAGAATATCAATATTACATCACAAGCAATATTTTTTTACATTACGACATAACGCGCGAAACATTCTTTTGTCACATGCGGAATAGCAACAGACAAAACTGTAAGAAATACAATTTGTGGGAAAAAATATTTGAAGAAATACATTATTTTACTGTTAAGATCAATTTCATCATATCGTGAGAAATAGTGAAATGTTTTATTACGCTTGTATTGAGTTAGCCATATAGGGTAGGTATCGTATATAAAGGATCTTCCGCTGGTTTTCGGTGAAGAACCTGCGATCCACGTGACGATTTCTAAGTTCCCGTATCGTCGAGAAAATATAATGTTTTTATGAATAATAAAAAAGTATTTGAAAATAAATAATATATCAAAAATTTGCATTACCTATAGGTACAACCGGTAAATTCTGAATCAATAATCTAATAGACTTATTAGGCATAATATGAAGGCGGGAAGTTGGACGGAATTAATAATGAATGAAATTATAATTAATTATTTGGTATTTGGAATATTATTGTATTTCCATACCCATTGATATAATAATTTTAATGGTAGGGTGTTACCTACAATAAATTATTGTTACAATTGAGTATGTTAAAAGCAAAAGAGCTACTCTCAATTTTTTTAAATGCATAAAAAAAACTCCGAAATATTCAACATAGACAAAATAACATTATTATTTTTAATTTCAACAATGTTCAAAGTAGCTCAGTATACTATATTAATATAATATAAAACAACTTATAATGTACTTACATAAAAACTGTTTAAAACTGTGTTATTATTTTTATGTGAATAATAACTCAATGTGTAAGTGATGGAGAGAAGCTCTTTCGCTTTTGACCCACTCAATAAGATTAATCATTAATCAATAATTATGTTCCTAAGTTAAAGAGGCAAACTTTAAGCTTTTAACATCAAAATAAAAAATATTACAAGATAAAAAGAACTTTTTATATACGTTTTTAAATTTTCTGTTGAATTATGTACGCTCAATATGCTCAAACTTGTACTTGATATGAAGTAAATAAAAAACAAACAAACAAACAAATACAGAATACTGAAATGTCATTTTGACATTTCATTTTGATTTCTATAGTAACGCACGTATATATTATTAATTTAGTTGCTAGGACCACCCCCTTAGCAACCGATAACAGTCTTTTACTTTTTACGGATTTTTCTGAAATAACTTTCTATACAAAACAGAATTAACTGAAAATGAATTCAATTCTGCTTAAAGATTGCTAAAAGTATTAAAAGAATGCATTGGCATCGTGTTCTGATATATTCTAAAAGTTTCAAATGTCTAGCTAGTCGGGAATTTAGTTAAAAATCGATTGCAAGATTTGTACTGGACAAACAACCACGGGACAAACAAGAATACGAGCTAATAAAACGTTGGAATATTAAAAAAAAAATAAGCATAGGTACCCACTTATTTAATTGTTTGTACATACCTACACGACTTGAATATAGGCACCATGGGTTGCAATTAAAATTCGAATTGAATGTTGATGATTGGCCCCCATCCATGAAAAATGGTTCGCTCTCACTGTCTTTGTTAATGTATTAATAATAAAGTTTATCCACATTGTAGATATAAATAGAGTGTATAAGTATAGTTATGGATGAAATAATATGTACATATGTACATCATACATCATTAAAGAAAAGCGTGTGGTAGTAATTACCTATTGCGTGGTAAATAGTAATAAGCATGTGCTAAAAATTTAATTACTTAGTTTAGTTGTTTTATTATCGCAAAGTTCATTACTTCAATTAATTACGGATAAGTAGTTATGAGTTTTTTGAGGTGGTGCCCGAGACATTATGCTTCAGCGGATATAGGAATGGTACATTCATAATAAAACATACTGTTATCAATCAACATTCACCTTTAGTGTATGATGTATAAATAGTATATTAATCGATAGTCTATGGTATCGAAGGACTAAAAGATGATGACTAGAGAGGAACAGTAAAGTTATTTTGGTAACCACAATACCTAATTAAGAGCAGACTTCAGTGAAACGGCAAATAATTTTCAACTATAGGTGCGACGAAATTTCGGACTGGCTGCCAATCGGAGAGCGAAAGTCGAGCTGTGAACACGTCAATTTGTTTTGTGATGGCGTCGGGGGAATTAATTCTTAAATCGTGTAAAGATGACTAAAAAACGTTACCCATTTACTTGAAAAAGAAAACATGTCAATGAATGTATTACTATTATTACAAATAGAACAATAAATATAACACTAAATGGACGCATGTTGAATTTTTATGATAAATTATGTTTTGTTCTGCACGCGTCGTTTTCACAATCTGAGCGTCGCGCAGTAACGATCGTTTTAGACCGTGCCCCAGCTGAAGTATAGCTTTAAATATTTCTACACTATAATAATTGATCGTTTACAACCAGTGCTGCCATCTGTCATTGACAGAAATATGGAAGATTTGACATAATATAAATGATAAAAAGCATTTCAAAAACTGATAGGTACGAGTATGTACTTATGAACATAATTTTCTTCAGAAAAAAGACTGAAGAATAATTTTAGGAAAAAAATAGTCATCGCTTAAATACGACCGTCGTAATTTTAATTAAATATTTCTCAATAAAAATCTTGAATAATGTTGTTTTATAATTAATGAGAAGAGGTACCTACAGTAGGTATCTGCCAATATTAGTTGCCTCTATTATTAATCGGTATGCGATATTTTAGAATAATGGTTTACACGAAGGGCCATTTTCCCATTTAAATACATTCCATCATCAAAAAATATTTAATAATCATTTGCATGTAATAAATAATAATATAGTAAATAAAAGTCTTTTACCATTATCCAGGGATTTATATTAAGTTGAAATATCTGAATCGTCAGATGAAAACCAATATAATAAGGTAATCGTCTGGTACATCATTGTACTTTTATGAAGCCTACAATATTATGATACCTAATCCAAGGTGACACATTTTCTTTTTTCTGTTTATATCTGTCTTTACTCTTTAGTACGTCTTATCATTATTGATTTTATGATTAGTAAACTTAACATTCAAGTATATAAAGAAGTCAAAGTGAAATGTAATTGAAAATTGAAGTGTTCTGAAATATTGAAAATTAAACTTTTTAATGTCCTATAGCATTCACACATAGTATGTTTTTAATTATTAATATAATCTGTTTTGTGAAAGGTATTTGGCTCTTGACTATAAGTTCTTTGTTAAAGGTAGCATCATCCGATTCAGCCAAAACCCAACGTCTAAAATAGGCTGGCCATGTGATACGTATGTATGATCAAGCATCGACGAACGATTAATTGTTATGTAACAAAGAAGTGAAGAATAGTCAAGATACAGAAAGATTTACGAGCACCGGGAGCGATCTATTGGAGAAGAAAAACTTGTAACACTAATGCAGTTAGCTTATGGCTGATAGGGAAAAGGTAAAACGCCGCAGTTTACCGGCTAGCGACCACTTTTATTTTTGTAAACTTTACGTACCTGTCAATGTCATGTCTGTGGCTGATCGCGTATGATCAGTCACGGATCACTATCGCCTCCCGAGGCGTTCCGGTCTTCGACCGCTTTCCGAACGCCTCCTCCCATGTTGTTCGTGTAAACAGGCTAATTTATTAGAAACTCATGGTTCTGTTTGATGGCGCGGTTGGTAACGGATGAATCGCGATATCTTACCTGCTCGTGTAGAATGGCTCTTATTATGTCACAAATAGAAAATTCTTAACCGTAATATTTAGCAGCGTACTTACATTAAAAAATATATGAAACGACTTTCAGTTAATTTACAATTATTATTAGTCATTGTAACCCTTTTCACCATCATTTTCATAATATCATTGGCCTATTATCGAACGGTAGTATCTCGAAAATAAATTGAATGGACTATACAGCTTTTGTTAATATTAAATCCTCTGTCCAACGGCGACACTGTTGTAACCTATTTTTTCTGGAGCTATTCACAAAAATATAGTCTTACCTACTTCTACTGAAATTATGCGCGTGCTCTGGAGTTGTCTGTGTTAAAATACTTAATGAAGTTAAGACGTGGCTCGAAATATATTACTGACAGATGTCAGTTCTATAAGGTTGTTTCTTGGAATTTGAACCCCTGAACAAAATTCTATTCATTATTTTATATTTTGGTTTGGTTTGGGCTAAAGTCTTTAGCATCAATTATCTGAAATATATGATTTATAACATACAACCTGGATCCAGAACAGCGATATAATAATTATGTAGTATTAATTTAAAATGTTATTTGAACAGAATTAACGTGTACCGTTATAAACATGGGCCCCACAAAAGGGGGGCTGACAGAGCTCTAGCCTGGGGGCCCGGGCTCAGGAAGGGCCCGGCGTGGCGAGTCGACCAGATAAGTGATATAAATATACATCACAAATTCTCCCTACCAGTAAAAAAAGTCGCCTGCATTATATAATTAGGAATTATGTGTTTGTACGATACAATTTTTATTTGTGTATCGATACTCGACAACTCCATAATTCAAATGGATGTACTTATTAAAATATTAAAAAAACACTAAAAATATACACATTAATTTTACCGCGTAAACCATTTGGAAAACTCTACTGTGGAGCATCACACTGGCTTTATCCTTAGCGATAGGTAGGGGGGCCGCCAAAGATCCTAGCCTGGGGGCCCGTTTCAGGATGTGGGAGCCATGGTTATAAATATACAGAATTAGAATACCTCAGATATGTCGATTATAAAAATACTTAAAACAAAATATTGGGTTGGGCGGAACTAGAACCCGAATCTATCGGGTTGCGGTGTTGTGTTTCACTGTTTTTAATACAGCAATAAATCAGAAACGATAATAAAATAAACATAACTCATGAACTAAATAAATATCGCCGTGGTATATATTATGCATTGATATCAATAATATATACCGATACATTGTCATTGGGTTAAAACTACCCCCAAGTAACCATTATTAATGACATTAATACTGAAGTAAAAGTTTACCGTCACAGCTCGATGTAAGGGACAACTTATTATAATATGGCTAGCGTGTCACGGATGCCCTTATTGTTTCTCTTATGACGTGCCAAGGGGTTATGATCGGGAGGGGTGGAATACAAAAAAAAAACAATACTTATAATACATGCCATATTATATTATTTTTAAATAGTTTAATTTTATGTAACCCGGAAACAACTGGAAAATATTATTTGTTTGTATTGTCTAAATAAACCCTGGTATTAAATGAAAAAAAATAATTTAATTCTAAGCTTAATTATAATTATCTTTTATTCAGTTAAGGGTCAAGATACTGTGCAAATGTACTTATCCTACATAGGTAATTTGTATACTTTGTTGGAAAGACGTACATTAGGTTATGTTTTATGGTATTAATATAATTTCATGTGCTCAACAAAATGTTAATTAAATTAAATTTTCGAAGACGACAAGAGAGATACTATCGCATTGACATAGTAATATACATTATTTCTTATAAATTATACAGATTATTTAGGGTTAGCTAGCGAAGACATCCCAAATACTTCCTTTTTTACCTCTTCATTTTAGCTTTTAGTGGTTTCTACAAAATGTAGATTATTGTTAAGATGAAACAGTAGAGTAAACCCAATGTAAATCTGACTATAATAATTATTAACTTAACTATATGTCAGCATCGTGGCCCCCACAAGGGGGTGCTGACAGGGCTCTAGCCTAGGGCCAGTCGACCAGATAAGTGAGATAAACACACAACACAAATTTGCTTTAATAGTAAAAAAAGTACTTTCCTTCATTAATGTTATTATATAAAATTACCTATATGGTTGTACAATAAAACAATTACTTGTGTATCGACACTCGACAACTCCTTAATTCAAATGGATGTATTAAAATATACAACAAAAAACACTAAATATACAGGTTAATTTTACCGCGTACACCATTTGGAAGACGCTACTGTAGAGCATCACGCTGCCTTTATCCTTAGAGATAGGTAGGGGGGCCCGCCAAAGATCCTAGCATGGGGGCCCGGTTCAGGATGTGGGGGGCATGGTCAGCGTTGTCTATCATAATCTACCTAATAATAATTGTAGTATTGTGCTGCATAAAATGAAAGAAAGTTGGTTATACGAGTACTATAAAAAATAATTCAACCATTACAACGATGTGAAATATTGATACTTCGAAATAACTGTATGATATGCTATAAATTTTGTACTTAAGTTATTGTAAAAATGATGGCAACACTGCATTCTATAATACTTATATAGTATTGCCTTCACAATGCTCTAGTGTCGAAAGTATTAGGATCATAATCTATTCCCATCAATTTTCCACCTGGCTCTTTTCATCTCGCGATGCCCGGGTTTGTTAAGGAGCCAAGACGGTTGAATGATAATGATACTGAATCCATCGAACATAGTCATTATATAGATAGACTGTTGGCTTAATAGTTCCACTATCCAGAAAACTGGAAAGGAATATAAAAAAATATATAGTAATATTTTCATTTATTATATTGGTGACTGAGTATTATGGAATAAGGATGGGTTTTGTTGATGCATAGCCCGAATTAACTTTCAACATTATACGATAAGTCTTTGTCGTATAAGCATACCTTTATATATCTTCATTATAGCCGCATAGTTTGCAAGACACAACGAGAGAGAATAAAATCAACCCCAGGGTAGTATAGTGTTGAAGGAGGTAACTGAGTATTTTATTGGCGTCTTGAGTTAGAAAATATTGTTGAATCTTTCAAAGGATTTAAATACTTAAAATTCTTCAATATAAATACTTCGAGGAAAATTCAAGGCTTACAATATTAGATGTCTAAACAAGTGCACGATATTATAATCATTTCTCAGTATACATAATAATAACTGATACTAAATCTTACAATTAAAATCCGTTTAAAATAGACTTTTATACCAGCTAATTTGACATTATAATAAATTTATAAATAGGTTCACTACTACTCTACTATTTTGTATGTGTATTTATTTCATTGAAATATCTACGTTGGAAGATATCGCTAACCCCTTAGATGCCAACATTTCTAGTAGAAAAATAATGTAAAAGTATTATAATATGATGTATGTAATCAATCATTGATGGACCAGTCATTGTTGAGGCGTTTTTATTCGTAGAAATATAATGGATTATAAATAAGGGCTCTTCTCTGTGTAATTTTAATACAGGCGGTATAAAATATTTAAATAAATTAAATAATTAGTTATAAATGATCAGTAAACTATAAAGTATAATCGGCAAACACTTTGATTTGATGAAATTTAACGTTTATAATTAAAACGTGAGAGATTTGTTAACAGGAATAGTTAGTTGTGATAATTGTGGATTGTCAACTAAATAATATGGTTTTTTTAGTACGTGGGCGCTGTTCTACAGAAAAAATGTTAATATAAACTTGCGGTATTTCCAAAATTCCACACGGCCAAGAAAACAATTCCTTCATATACATTTATTATTTCAAAGTCAGATATTATAAGCGTGCTGATCTTTTCTTTGCGCCTTACAGAATTCAGAAATAGTGAAGTCATCCTAGTTTCTGTTACAAATCCTCTTTATGTCATTAATATTTTTTTTATCCATTAGATATTGATTCAATAGGTACGGGAATAATTGAAAATAATTGGTGGCTATTGAGCTCCAAATTTACGCCATGGTACTTACTAGAAAAGAAAAATTTGAGAAATAAAAATGAAATCTGAATTTACAACACAAAACTAGGCTACTATCAAATATCCAGCATACAGATGTTATTTCTCTTCTTCTTTTACCGTTTACGCTACTTACTAGTTATGGCTAGTTTCTCAGGGGCATCAATCCCCCACGTAAAAATATATTTATTGTCAATTTAGAACTCGTTGTGAAACTTATATTTTGCTCATCCATAGCCATAGATTTGCTGGCGCTTGGTCCATTCCATTAGGTCCTTGCTATGGATTATACACAAATTTATAAAATGGCACCCACGGCTTCAAAAAAGGGTGCTCTGCCAAGTACGATATGGAAGAGATTATATAATATAATTATTATTATACGCTTTTAAAACATGTCATGTTGACCTACAATGAAAAATATACTTTATTACATAGAGGATGGCGTACGAATTTGATTAAAACACGCATTTTTAAATACCTATGGCAGATTTTGGAATATATTGTTTTTAGATGTGTGCTGAAAAGATTTTGAAAGTTATTACATGCTTTATTAACTTTTGTATTGAAAACACAAGGATAAAAATTTGTAATGATAGAATAAGTATTATGACTATAAAAAACAAAGCCTATCTGATGAGGGTGGGCAATAAAGATTATTCTCTCCTTCGTTAACAAACGCACGGCGGTATATCTTCAGAACATGATGGGAGACGTTGGTAAGCTGATGGAAGGTATACTTAATCGCTCTAACATATCAAAAAAAAAAAAATTAGAGGAGGGTATGTTTTGGTTATCGTAGTATAAAAATACGTCCTTAACATCCGTTGACAGTATAATATGGGATACACGACAAAGATAATATGATCTGATGCTTAAAGAACAATTTAAGATATGAAATTTTCAATATTTTAGACGAAATATTGAGTATCTGAGGTTTTAAGGATTAATAAAACACTTTTAATAAGTAGTTATGTAGAAGTATTAATAAATGTTGTTCTATTGACCATTTTTATTGATATATTGTTTTATAAAATAGTGTGATTATTGACATTTTAGATAGGATGCAGATGAAAGTACTTAATAAAATGATGTGTGATAGAATATGAAGTTTTGAGACAATTTTATTAACAACCCTATATGCCCTAACAGGTTTTCATCCGCATACATACAAAGAGAGCCTGTCGACAAGGCTACTGGAAAAGTCGTTTTTGTTAGTTTAGTTTCGACTTTCGTGAAGCAAACACGCCTTTCTATCGAACAAACAAAAACCTATTCGGCCATATTATTATTTAGTTTGACAGACGATAATCGCGGGAAAAATAAAAAACTCTTTTCAATAAAATGGCGCTTTGCTATTATGTGATTCGAATTTCAATTATTGGACACGTTCGGTTTTCACTGCATTAAAATTATAGTCAGTATTTGGACCATAAAATACCGATGTGTATGAACAAAAAACGGTGATACAGTTTTATGTTATTGTGCATTATATATGGATTCAGCAATAACAATATCTAATTCACATGACAGTGCAATAGAATACTATAGTTAACAAACAAATCTAGGTAGGATATAAAATGGAATCCTTTACATATTAAACTATACTTACACAATATCTTTAATAGAAGGGACAATGAAAACATCCATGGGAATATAAATAAATTTTCAATTACGTTTTTTCGAATGGCAACATTTAAGTAGTTAGTTTAAATATTAATTTTATAGATAATATGTCTTTATTTTTAATATCTACTTTTATAATATATAAAAGGATACAGATATCGTGTACGCGATACTGTGGTATAGGTAGGCACCGTAATATTTTAGTCTTTTTTCAAAGAGGAATAAGTACATTTTTTATCACTGTCTATGTTTATTTATAATAACTTTTCAATATTTCTAATACCATTTTTATATTATTCGATAATATTGTCAGAAGAAGCCGGTTTCAGAATGTCATAAAATGTGGAAAAGTTACTATACATTAAAACATTTAACATAATTATTAATAAATATTATAGTAATTGATGTTTGTTATTAACTATCTCATTGTTTTTCGACCAACTAATAACAATAAAATAAAACTAATAATTATTTGCTATAGGTACTAACTAAAAATGATATGATGTAATGATTATTAATTATAATATTTTATGATAAATTAATAACTCTTGATACTATTATGCAAAACTAATAAAACACAAAAAAATCGATATTCCTTACAAACTTGATTTTTAATTTAATAATACAGCTCACACGAAAGGTGATAATATATACGTAATTATAATATAATTTACAGAGGAGAATTTTATTTATGATTGTGAAGACTGTAGAATTAAAATTAAATATAATTTTAATTACTGATATTGTCTACAATTTTAATTATAAAACCCTTATTTTTTATTTAATTCATAAACTGCTCTTCCTACAAAACGAGATTGTAAGCATTCAACATTATTTGTTAAAACCCAATGCAAAAATTCATCTCTGATTTATGCCTAATAATACATTTTAAACAAACCAAAAAATCCAACGTGTAGTATTTTTTAACGTATTTTCTTGCCTCTTCAATTTTCAATCTTTGACAGCTAGCAGTCAACCCGAAAACCTTTTAACACATAATAAAACTCTACGATTTTTCAATGTGGTATTAAGCAAACTCTTCATTATAAAGAAACTGTCAAAACGTACACATACAAACAATACATGAAAAATGTAGGTGTGTGTACACGCTTAGAAACTTTTTTGACGTTTACGACATGTTTGCGTTAGGGGCGCGTCTTCCATTTTATGCCTTTTTTGCGTACCTTCTTCAGGTTTATTATTCACTTAACCAGTAACGTTATATTTTTTCAGTCATACATTTTTTAGTTGGTCTTACATTGAGTGGAAAACTCCAATTCGGAAAAGTAATATTCATGTAATGTGTATTAAATTAGAAAAACGTTATTGCCCACATGAGATATACGCATAACGGATGTATCTACTCAAGGTTCTCATTTTGGGAATAAAGATTTTGTATAGGTAGTCTTAATATCGTATAGATGTCAGAAAATATTGTATTTGAACTCTTTATATCACATTTAAAAATGACTTCTAAAAACAAATAAATTATTTTCATAAATATTTTTCCTATTAAATAAAAAATATGACAACGTTAAATAGGCATTTACATGAAATTAACCGATGAATACATAACTAAGAAGCCAACTCGATTTTAATAATACATATTTCTTTATAAAGAAGCATGCATGTCTACTACAGCTTGCAAATAATAATCAACCTATATTTATTTTTATGTAATTTGTTGTTATTCAGTATAGTTATATAATTAGTAATTAATCAGGATGGATTTTTCTACTTAGAATAGTGATTTATAATCTATATTGTTTGGATTCTTTGAACTATTAAATAAAAAATTTAAAGAACATCTATCTGGTTGATAAAATTATCAAGTGTTGACAGCCGTTGTGAAAATGACAAATATATTTTATTTAACCTCTAGTCCTAATAATTATAAATAAACATGGTTCATTTATATGTTTTGTGATGATTTTGACTTGATGTAATTATTAACTATCAATCGTTGGTGGAAAGTCATTGTAATACTTAAAAAAAACAAATTTATTATACTTATTCGATATATTCACAGAGTATCTTAAAAATAGTCGAAATTGATCCAGCTACTCATTAAAATGATAAGAAATAACTAGTATATTATGTTATGGTTTATTTTTATTAATAATATCTAAACAAGAAACATTTTTCAAAATGTGTCAATGTTAATTAATAACTATAAATAATTTAATAAGTCAATTTAAAAAACGGTAGCATGTGGTGGTTTACGAAAGCTTTTGTGAATTCTCGCGGAAACCTGGTTGGAAAACTCGAATGACGTTTGCTAATTTTTTACGGAACTTCTTATAGTTCGTATGTATACAATGATGGAATTCCTTATATATTTTAGCATTGCATATAAAGAATGCACTACAGATGAACAATAAGGTTTCAGATCAAATATCTCGAATTATTAGCTACATTTTTCCAAAAAGAATTTGTACCGTAGGTAAATGCAAATAATCGGACTGTACAGATTCATAAAATAATCGAACAGGTTTATATAAAAGTGCATACAGCACGTGTAATAGCGTTGTGACAACAGCTGTTGTTGACACTTATTAATGCAAAAGGTTTCTCGCAATCATTAAACATGACCAGTCCGTGTCATTTGCGCTTTGTTTTCTAGAATATTGGTAGGTACACAGCCGATATAATGTGTATGGATTATCATTACCTCGGCAATTTAGTACACAAGTAGTGCAGTAAAAGCGATCTGACTCAAATACTGTCTCATCCGCTAGATATAAAGTTTGAATGTGTGATTTAGGATTTTTCGTGAGACCCTTAATTGATTATTTTACCTCGCAAAACTCTATTTGAGAAAGGTTAACTGATTTATATTTATGGTATTTGTTGCTTTATCGAGCCCGTATACGTGCATGGATTTACTGGCAGCAATAGTGCGTACCTATTTTAAACTATCGTGACAATAACTGTTCACACGTAAAAGTGCTGACTGTCTCTCCAATGTCATTCTTCAAGAGTAGGCTAGACTCGATGTTGTCATTTTATGGTACTATTTGACAGGTAGTGAAAATCGGTTAACTTAAAAATGAGTATACCAAGTTTTTTTTCCGGCAGGTTCGTCACTATCATTTTGTGAAAATCCCTACTGTCGCATGAAAATTCAGAAGCTTCTAAACTGTTTTGATTCATGCATGCAAGCTTGCAACTGCAGGATAATACATGTTTACCCATACATTGTCTTGTTATGGCCGCGATAATACTTACTGTCAACAGTAAATACATTTACGTGTAAACGGGGTATTATTTAATTTAATATAAGACCATTGTGTTATTGTCAGTTTAGCTGTGATTTGACGATCAATATTATACGATGCATTTAAAGTTCAAAAACAAGTCTGCCAAGGTTGTATATTGTCGCCGGCACTTTTAAGTATTTATGTAGATAATCGAAACTAGCGAAAATAATATGTGCGATCTCCTTGGGTGGATTGAAAAAGCAAGCGCTGAATTCGGGCTTAGCATTAACGAATCTAAGACGAAATTAATGATAGTCGACTGAACTGACAAACTTGTCCTCACTGGTAGACTAACCGGAACAAGTGATCGATTTCATATAATACGTCGGCTCAAGCCTTAAGAGTTCGGTAGCTGTGAGAAGGAAATTAGGAAAATTGCGATTCTTAAGAATGCTATGAGTTGTCTTACTGTCCCACTAAAAATACTCATTTAAGCGCTAATATTTCCAATCTACCTATACGTCGTTGAAACCTGGACTTTAACAGAATCCAATGGGAAGAGACTTGACGCGTTCGAGATATGGTGCAGGCAGATGATGCTTCGAATTATATGGACGGCCCGGGGTATACATATCTCTGTACTAGAAAAGCTAAGTATCAAAGAATGCCTCTCATTCAACTTCAAGAGACGCGTTCTCCGATTCTTAGGGGTAAAAAGAGATCAAGGCAGCCTCAAGAGAAGAGTGATCTCAGGTGTCGTCAAAGGGAGCGTGCGCTTTCCAAATGGAGTGACACTATTAAGAAAGTGACAGAGTCAACAATAACTGAGGCAACAAGATCAGCATAAGTTCGCTCTATATAGAACGCTAAATGAATTTCGACGCTTGTAATTAATGAGATAAACTATAAATGAAAGATTATCATTTAAAATACATCCGGTTTAAAAACAAAAATGGAAACAACACGTGTGCTTACAGAAGCAGTAAACAATAATTGTACTGTATTGCACTGTTTTACAATGGGCCTGATGCGCCTCTGTTGAAT
This sequence comes from Rhyacophila brunnea, assembly GCF_057557595.1. Classification (NCBI taxonomy): domain Eukaryota; kingdom Metazoa; phylum Arthropoda; class Insecta; order Trichoptera; family Rhyacophilidae; genus Rhyacophila; species Rhyacophila brunnea. Next base: position 19,928,159 of record NW_028233068.1, on the reverse strand, counting down.
ATTCATAATAGACTGTTACGTGAAAACAAAAAGGCATTTCATGGCTATCGGCTTTATGGATCGCGATTCTCGGGCAAACCAACTTTTCCGACATGTCATGTGAACATTTTTTAAATCAACTCAACTAGTTGTCGCCGGTCGATAGTTAAGATACTCTGCAAAGTAAGGAAAACTCTTTGCTTTCCGTAAAGACTCCTACACACTAAAGCGAAATAGTTACGAAAGTTACTCATCAGTTAGTCAACGTGAAATTTAAAAAAAATATCCAAAGTAGGTACATACCATACCAGTTAGATACCATTACTATGGCATGACTTTTATGCTTCGAATGGATGATATACTAAATTTATGTCAACATAAGATTTTTGTTGTGTTAGTGTTGAAATTTTCATGACAATCGAGCTATTTACGCGGTTACCCGGCCGACTTGAAATCATATCAATCCACCTCGCCCAGATTTATCCACTTGATCATGTTTTACAAAGTGTCAAAACAATACTACTTTTTTTTACCATGCTCGATCCTAAGATAATAATATTAACCTACACAGAATGGAGATTGTATTAACACATTGTTATTTTTTACGAGAAATGGATGTAAGCCACTTGCTCAAGCCGCCCGTCCACATGCCAGTAATAGTGTGAAAATTAAACTTTCGCTACAAGAAAAGTTTACACACAAAAATGATGATTGTCGCGCCAATCCCATTTTAAAGTGTCAGCGAGACGAATTTGTTGTTGTGCGCATGTTGTATGTGCTGCACGGTGTATATCGTATATTTTTCGCCAGTGATGTATTTTTGTATATATTTGCCGCCACTATCATTTTACCGCGCATGCGTATTAACGTGAAACCATCGCATGAACATTTAGAAGCTGTCTTGAAACAACTTTTTTGAAACATACATGCAGTGTTGCAATTTGCACGACAATTCACATTTTCCTTTAATTTTTATGGTCGTGAAAATACGTACTGCCAGCAGTAAATTCACGCATGTGTAAATGGGCTATTAGTAAAAAGTGAAAATGGAAATTCCGTGCATAGTTGCTATACATTGACGATGGCGATGTTAAAGAGTACAAAAATGTAAACCAACATAGAAAGTTTCATTTCTGACGCTTATGTTCGCAACACACTATTTTTTTTTTTAACTGCACACACCCTTAATAGGCGCTATAGTTTTATGGAATATCTCGTGCAGCATAATTCCATTAGATAATAAAATATTAAAAATACGAAAGCTTTCGTAAATTAAAACATTTGAAAATCGAACAAAAATTATGATATAAAAATAAAACGGTTGACTACTTACCCTCCGTAAAAAAATCTATGCAAATAAATGTGTTGCAGTGTAACATAAAAGTTACTTTTTTTCATGACCGCGGATACAGTAAGACTAAATTGCGTCAATTTCATTTTATATGACATCTAATCACGCTAGGCTATTTCCCAGAATCAATTTTTATTATTTTCAAGTTGGTAAAATTTTGCGGCAACTAGTTTTTAGTTTATGGCGGCTATGGCGCTGAAGTCGCGTGGATATTAATTATTATTGTGGTCAATGTATCGATGATAATAATAGTATTCCCTACCATAGAAATTAGACAATGATGCTGAATCACATTGACTATTTTATATACCTACTTAATTCTCTATATAATGATTAGTTCTCAATTTGACAAATATCTGATTATACCCAAGTTGCTTTAACAAATATATTATTTTGAACTCAGAGTATCTCCTATATATTATTATCCTAAGAGATTTTGGAAAACGCACCGACTTTTTTATTTAAACACCGTTTTGTTGATTATTAAAGGAATTCACTTTTGCAGTCCCAAATCTGTTTCCATTTGAATCGGGCACAATCTGATAAAACGCGACACAATCACAGATAATATCGTTTTTAAATAGCGTTTTATATCCGTCACCATGCATTTTCGCTACTTTACTGTATATCTACCGCAAATTGATTATAATGTCGCTTAATACTGTCTGTTTAATCGAAATTTCACAAATCTAAATTAATATTCCACAAAATTATTCAAATCTGTAAGTAGCACATTGGCGTATTCTTGAGTTTTAACACAAAATAAATACATATTTCCTCACTAATTATTACGAAAATATTATCTAACACCATGTCACTGCTTTTTATCTGTCAAACTAATAGACTGATGATTGTCATTTGTTTTCTTTTGCGAACGCTTTCATTTGACGTGTCAGAATTCAAATATAGAATTTGCAGAATTAATCGAAAAAATGTGACATTTCTATTAGCATGTTAAATAATCAATTTCAATCAAGACCTTTTTATTGTAAGATGAGTTTTCTATTAATTAATATTAAATTTGATTTTTTTAAATACTTCTTTGTGGCTGTTCACGAACTCTTTTTTATCGAATAATTACCTAGGCTACTAATTTCCATAGATATAGTCATATTAAGTTGCCATTGCAAACAATGAAAGAAATTAATACGAATTGTTATAGTTAACAAAATGTGTGATATTGTATAATATCTACCTATTTTTATCATCCTTATCATTATCAATCTTGACCTATCCACTGCTGGATGAAGGCCTCCTTAGCCTTATTCTACTCCTTACTTACACATGAATTATTATATTCATCAAAATCAGTGATATTATACTATCTACCTATCTATATTTATAATGACATTATTATCACGAGCCTAATTAAATCCACTGCTGGATGAAGGCCTCTCTACGTTGATTGTATTCTTGACAGTATTGGATTTCATAATCATCATCATCAATCCACTGCTGGATGAAGGGTTCCGAAACGTGATTCTACTACTATCGGTTTAACGAATTTGTGTATTATACCTATTTCTATCATCCTTATCATCATCGACCTGAACTAATCCACTGCTGGATAAAGGCCTCCCATGCCTGATTCTACTCCTTAAAGTCATTTGAATTGCTGTATTTATCAAAATCGGTGATATTATATCTATTTATATTGCCATTACCATCATGAGCCTGAATCAATCCACTGGTAGATGAAGGAAGTTGTTTGTATTTCTGTCGATCATATGAATTGCTATATTTATCAAAATTGCTGATATTATATTTACCCATTCATAATATCGTCATTATCATCATCAACCAAGTTCAATCCACTGCTGGATGAAGGTTATTCCAACCTTATTCTACACTTCTTAGTCATATAAACTGCTACATTTTTTTTAAATTTGTGATTTTATATACCTACCTATTTATATCGTCATTATCGTCATCAACCTGTATCAATCCACTGCAGGATAAAGGCCTCTTTAAACTGATTCCACATTTTTAGGTTTTATAAATTCCTATTATTATCAAAATTGGTCTATTCCTCTCAGATATAATATGTATTGCTTTCTTATTTATTAACATTTGTCTCGATATAAATGTCCCGCACATTGGTTAAGGTTAATTTTGAATTAAAAATTTGATTTTTAAATATTATTCTATGGCTGCAAGCATTTATTTTTTATAGACAATGAAACAAAACAATGTTTAAATTTGTTTTTAATGCTACTAACCTTTTTTTATTATGTAAATGGTACCTGAAAGAGATTAATATTTGGATATATTGGATCGCTTTTAATGATATACACATAATATTGCTGTATATTCGAATGAATGAGATGTATAATTATTTATCATATTTAAATGCACATACTTACACATATATTGTATTAAAATTAAAATGTCATTGGTAGCAATCGGCAATTGCCAGCTGTTCTGCTAGGCCTAGCAGCCTGAAGTGGTGTCAGGTGATATTGTGAAGGCCTAACTCCAGAATAGCCTACGCATATGACTCCAAATTTGTATTGGCAGTGACGACATGCAAATCTTAAAACTGACAAATCAGCGAAATGTCAAAATGTCTGACGTAAATGAAAATCCATCCCAAAGGGAAAACTTTGGCGCTGCCTATACATACTTTACAATTATATTAAAATCCAACACCATGTCATTATGACGAAAACATGTCTGCAAGACCTAGCGAGACAGACTGGCGAGAGCCAGCTGGCTCAGCTAGTACAGTATAATATTATAGTTTAGAATTGTTCCGTTGCCTAGGCAGCGAATTTATTATTGTCGGCTATTTGCAATTCCTTACGTAAACATACGATTAAACGTCAGAGTGACAGTTGGTACTTTAAAAATAACCATTATATAATTTAGTAATATAAATTAAAGTGTATAGAAATAAACCAACGGCGTTCCAATAATGCTTATGCATGGTACCTACGTGAAATAGGAATCACAAATATCTATAAATATTTATGTTACCCTTACAGAATAAGAAATACTCAAATATTATGTTTGAACCTAGCTTACTTAAAAATAACCAGAATGGACTTGCTTCACTATGGTTGTGAAACACTCATATATAACCTATTTGATTAAATAATACATTATTTTTGTATTCCATCCAGGAAACACAAAAATAATGGATGTATGATACTGTCTGGGTGTAGCTAAAAGAAAGTACAATTATCGACTTTCTACGGCGATAATTAATGTACAAATCGTCTTTATCACATATTTAATAATTATCAATATCTTTTTATTATAAATACACATGGCATAAACATAATATAACAATCTCATATGACGTAATAAGTCTATCTAAATTAATATATCATTCGTATGATAGTTTTCCATGGTGTACACCATTCATAAATACTATTAATTATGACTGATGGATTAGTTTATGTACCTACCCAATTGATCGAAAAAAAAAACGTAAATGTCAACCTATCAATCAGCCCCTTACCAATGAACGGCTTAAGCATCCCCCCTTACAAAACGACGCCCCGTAAATATTTCGTTGGGCTTTTAATAATTCACTTACAATATGTAGGTATACCGGAAATTCAATTCAAGAAAATGCCATAGTATTAATGAGTTTCGCGCGGTTATGAATCAATTTATAATGAGCTTATTATTGTCAATATTTAATCTTGGCCAATTTTTAATGTACGATACGAAAAACTATGTTACCTTCTTCAACCCAAAAATCTCATAAAATAAGTCCTATTTTTCCAATAACATGACGTGTTCCAAATACTTACATTGTTTCTAAATCCAAGCCACATAGTTATTTATGATCATGGTCAAATTTCAATGCCCTTGAACCAACTAATACCATGTCTAATTGAAACATAGTTATAAACATAATCTTTCGAAGAATATGCTAACTGTATAAAATAATATGTAATATGTGACACTGTAACAGGATGGTTTGCTGTCACGATCAGAGTTGGACAAGCTGGCTTCTTTGGTGCTTTTTCATCGTTATCATACTATACCAATAATTAAAAACTAATCGAGGCATAGTACATAGCTGTCACCCCCCCGATGAAGTTATGTGATCTAGACTCTAGAGTACGCTGATGATGTTGAATTTTTGAAAATTGAAAATTTAGATATCTTTTCATATATGGGGTGCACATCACGGGAGATGATACTTGGAAAAGAGTTCTCGCTCGAGTCGGAATGGGAATGACTGGAGCACTTAATGCAGAATGCCTAGAACTCACCGTTATTATAAGTGGTCAGTTATAACCAAATGCTGCATGTTTAACGCATATGATGGTGCTGCTTTACGTTAATAAGTCACGGTACCATACGAAGACATAGAAACTTTATGTTGAGTTGCAACAACATATTATTATGTCAGTCGAGAAAACTTTATCAAAAACGAGGAGATAAGATAAAGGGTCATTAAGGGCAATTATCATTACATCACGAGTGAAAATGCATCGTTGCACCAGACTCAACCACATAAAATAAATTCGTCAAAAGAGATTCGACGTGCCCTGTTTATTTTTCAAGGGAACCAGATAACCTTGAAAGGTACATACTCATGTACATACATATTTATAGGTATTTGTGATTCCTCTTTCACGTACCATGCATAAGTGTAACCCATGGTATAGGTACCATTGAACTGTAATGCCGAAACGAGAAAGCCATAGAGTGCTTTTACATGACTGAGGAAAATACTATGAAGCTATGACCTAAACCTGGGACTCAGAAAAAGAATGGTTAAAAATATGGAAGATGAAAAATACCAAATAAATAAGCAGAGAAATAAAATCAATTGGTTGGCATACTTTGGTCACATCATGCGGGATCCTGAGAGATATCAACTTCAGTATCATAGCATTCAACAGAAAATCTCCAACAAGCGAGCTTAGGTAGAGGAAGGAAATTCTGGCTCAACAATATCAGAGACCGGTTTAAACTCAGCACTCAAACCCTATTTAGATCAACGACGGACAGCGGGGAAATAACTGAACTTGTCGCCGACGTCATATAATGGATATAGCACATAAATAAGAATATTATACTTGCCTTTCAGGTAAAAAAAATAATAGGTGTTCCTCTTAATTAAATGATAATAACCAGATTTAATATTATTAGTGTAAAATATACAAATAATAAAAGTCAACATATATTTTAATGATAAGAGAGGTGTATTCTCTGGTTTAATTGTTGAGAATTTTATTTGCGTATTTAAATTTTGGTTTAGAATGTTTAGATACTAATCTATCACAGCTTATTTAATGTGCAGGTTCTGGATTACAATAATTTGTTAAGACACCTGAATGAAAGCGACCTAACTTCGCGGAACCTGTTTGGAAAATTCTGCGCTATGAATGAGTATTCTTTATTGTTATGTTGTGACAATCGTAAAAGATTTTTCTCAACACAAAAATTATTAAGGTCGTCAACGTGTAATAATGAAGTTTGTTTTAAATACATATAATGCGTTAGTTAATCACAATCAGCATAGAGTCACGTTCGTATGATTAGTAAATTTTATCTGATTTGAATCGTTCGATTATGAACACTACGTTTAGTCAGAGCGTATGTAGTACGCCTTGAATGAAACGGCATGCTAGTTTATTGTTTACTTATTCGGATGATGTTTTTCTCGTTAGATTCGTGTTTATTTGATCGATAATTCGGGAAACCAAAGCAACAGAACGATTGTACGGTTACCTCTAATAGACTACATAAACACACATACAATGTACGTTTACATATTATGCTGTGTTTACTATTTTTAAATAACAGCTGTTGTAAGTTGTTCTTTTTTCAAATTTAGATCATGAATATATTTCATTAGAATTTTTATTAGTCGATAACCATAAAGTAATCACTGTGTCGTTAATATTCTCACGTTGGCCGAGTGGTAACCTGTTTACTCGGTAAATAAAGTCTCAGGTTTGTTTTCGTGGCACTATGCTTCTTTTATCATTCGTTTACCTTCATCCATAATATAGCCTACACCAGGGTTATAATTATTATGATGGATTGTTATTGATTGAATCTTTTTGTTATTATATTAACATAATATATAATATAACGTAAACTAATTTTTCTATTCAATTATTTAATATTATTCCAAATATTACTTTGGTAATTTTTATTTTTATTACATTTTCCCGATTGTGTATAATGCTTATAAGAGGATGCGGAAAATATTGACATGTTTATAGCTCAGCCAAACATCAAAGCATTTTTGTGTATCAAAATGTTTATGAGAGAATGTAACCGGCAAGTATAAATAATTATAATACTACATGGTTTAAGCTAACATGTAATATTATTATGAACATAACCATTATGAATAATATATATGTATTGACCGTGTTCGATCATAATTAGATCATAATATATGGGCGTCCACAGAGGTTTGTATTAACAGATTTTTATTTTTACGAGAAATGGATATTAACCACTTGCTCAACCTATTAGGCCCATACTATGACACCAAACAACAACAAATTGTAAAACAATACGCATTTTTGCCAGACCAAGGATTTGAACTGGGACTCACGACATTATAAGCGAACGCGTAAGCCGCTGTGTCATCGTAATATATATATTTTAAAATAATATAATCATTATTAATCTTGAATAAATTGAATGTATTAACAGTATTTAAATGTACAGCTAAATAAATCTCAGTTGAGACTTTGTAGTTTAATAATAAAAAAAAGTATTTGGAGAAATCATTGAATTACAAAAGTGTATATTCTAAGTGGTTTCTACCATAATATCATATTTATTATTTACAACACCGATTTTAGATGCTTATAAAAAAAATGAAGGGTGGATTATAAAAACAACATAATAAGTCAGTTTTTTTCATATTTGAGATTTGCATGTCATTTTGTTTTAATAAATGTTGTCTATATGCTCGCATTTACCATTTTTTTTTCAAAAACAGCCCATAACATTTATTAGTTAAAATGTATTAAAGCTTCTTTGATTCCAGCAAAAAAAATCATTTGACAAAAGAGTTTCTACAAATACACAATATTAATTATATCAAATGACATCTGTCTATTACACATTTTTCTGGTAGGTACTTCAAAAGTTCTAATGATTATTATTTCTCATTGAAAAATAAACATATATTATTGTGTAGTATCACATCAAAAAATTTTATTCATAATTCGCAAGGAAGAGATTTTATTACGTTTTTTGCTCTCCTGTAAAATTGTTCAGTTCTGATATATTATGTTATTTTTGTAATCCACCCATCAAATGTTTTGTTATCTACATACAGATGTTGTCATAGATAATGAAGGAAAATTATTATTACATTAATTACGTTTCCCCTTTTAATTATAATACATTGTACCTATGGGTTAATTAACTTTAGTGTAGTTACGTGATTAAAATAACAAATACGAACTAGTTTTTTTAATCTGCCGATTAGAATAGTCGTATTTTTTTTTAAATGAGACAACACCACTGCCAGTTGTAATAATAATGTCTTGCGTTTTCATGAAGCGGCACGCAGAATATTACGAAGCACGTATGCCATATTAATATAAGCAAGTACAACATTACGATAGCGTAGTTACGTATTTCTTTTAATTATATGACTCGCGGTTAAGTTTGGTTATGGATTGGGGAAACGTGACGCGCCCGTAAAGGGTTAGAAATGTATGTATATTATCTATGGTTAGGAAGTAGGTACTATGTAATAGTCTAGCCAGAAAGTACTTACGTAAATTATTACAGTATTTGTTGTATATTATGTAAATAAACACATACAAATTGATACTACGTTTATATCCGGTTGCACAAAGGAAACCTGACAGTATACTGGGGAAGGGAAATTTGTTTTGTGGCATACTAAATAAAACTCTCGCAAAAAGTTATATTCTTTATTCATATGATAATATAATATAATATTATTATATAGGTACGAGTACAAATTATGTCAAAATGGGGGTCTAAGTAAAACGTAACCCCTAATCTACATTCAGTAATTGTTCCAGTTTTATTATTATTTATTTTCATTATAAACCCAAATTCGCAAAAATACGACGATTTAAACGGCAACAGAGATTTAATGACTATAGTAGCAAATAGCACCTGTAAACATGGACGGATTTACTTGAAACAATAGTGTGTATTTTAAACTATCGCGATAATAACTGTTAATACGTAAACGTGCTGTCGGTCTCACCAATCTAATTCTTCAAGAGTAAACGAGACGTGATGTTGTCATTTTATAGTACTAGTGATAATCGGTTAACCTCAAAATGAGTCTGCGCGATGTAGTTTGTTTTTTTACCGACGGGTTCGCCAGTCGCCACTATCATTCTACTGCGCAGGCGCAGATATAGAAGAAATCCCAACAGTCGTGTGAAAATTCATAAGCTTCCGAATTTTTTTGATTCATGCATGCAATCTTGCAACTTGCACAATAATTCATGTTTACACGTACATTTTCTTGTTATGGTCGCGATAATATGTACCTACTGTCAGCAGTAAATCCATGCACGTGTAAACGGGGTATAATGGATGATATTTACTTCAAACCAAAATTTATATCTCTGGTCTGTACAACTGAAACATTAGATTATACTATCATCATTTTTTACTCTGAGCAACGTTTGTTCTCAGATAAACAGAACGATTTTCTAGAGGCGTTCGCACTCATATACTTTGTAGTATTACACAATAAATTATTTCTTGTCAATGGCTTCTGCAACGAGGCCGAAACGTCAAGAAAATAAACAGGAAGAACATGCGGTGACAACCCAAAAATCTATTATGATAGGTACTACTATTACGGCATACTTTTTATTTCTAAACCTACTTTCTTACTAGGAGTTAAGTGATTCATTTTATAATGAATGATAAAAGTCTTCTCTTGCCGCCTCTGCGTGTTTGTGTGTTCTCAGAAAAACTCGTGGAAATCTATCAAAATAACAAGCAGACAATAGCCGTAGCACTGTAGAAGAGTAGCACTATAAAGGCGTAGCGTTGTAGAGTCGGTGTCCCACAGCGATTCCATTTCACATTAAAAAAATATTACCATAATATTGACGACAGTTTCATAATTAATATTTTTCTATAATAATAGTATCTATTTAATAATAGCTGAATATTCAAACCCAGACAATATGCTTTATCAATTGAAATACCTGCACTCTAAATAATTAGGTACAATAAAATTAACTAATAGTCATACATCTAAAGCGTTTCACAAATTGCATTAATATTGGCAATTGATTTTTATAGCTTAGAGTTAAGGTAAGTATCTATTATGGGTACCTTTATACATTTGTAGCGAATGGGACTTGCCCCACAACCTTACCAATGCAGAAAGTGACAGATTTATCTGTTAAGCGTGAGATCCAATCACTAATTGTATAGCTGATTCTAAGAATATGAATTCCAAATTCTGGCAATGGGCGACCATCTTTTTTTATTTTTGAATCAAAGTAAGTAATAATAACAAAACACAATAATATTTTTTTATCTAATTATATATACTTAATACTTTGGACGCTTAAGACGCACAATGCGCGTAATTAACGTGCATTTTAAATGTGCTAATTAAAAAATCATTATCTACTCAGCAGCGAATGCTTTAATAGATTTAATAAGTATAGATTCACACTTTTGTTTAACAATAAGTTGGCTTGACATTATTCCTAGATAGTGTAATTTTATTTCAAAATTTTAATATCCGTGCACCATTTAATATTTTACAACGTTTTTCTTAGCTCATATTATTATTTGTCCGGTGGTTCTTTGTACGGTACAAATCTTGCAATCGATTTTTTATTAACTTCCCGATAAACTAGACATTTTAAACATTTTGAATGTATCAGAACACGATGCCAATGCATTTTTTTAATACTTTTAGCCATCTTTATGTAGAATTGAATTCATTTTCAGTTAATTCTGTTTTGTATGAAAAGTTATTTCGACACCATTATTGGTTCCTAAGAGCTGGGGTCCTAGCAACTAAATTATTAATATATACGTGCGTATGTACGTATGGTTATCAATATGACATGTCAAAATGACATTTCATCAAAAATTCAAGATCAAAAAAAGTTTTGATCGTTTAGGCTAGTCAAGTCAAGGTTATATGATTCAACAGAAAATTTAAAAACTTTGTATATAAAAAGTTCTTTTTATCTTGTAATTGTTTTAAATTAACTACCTAACATTTTTAAATTATTAATAAAAAAAACAATAAAATAAACTATGACATATTTCAGATAATATTAGGAAGAAATATTTGTTGTACAAACCGTATTACTAAAATGTACGTGAACGATTATGTGAAGCGATGTCTACAGACGTAGCCACGTAGAAGCGTAGCAGTATACTGACGTAGCAGCGTAGACTATTTGAAAGCAAACAAAGCAGGAGTTATTAACCCTCGACTTAAACACGCCAAGACACGTCTTTCAAAAGAACATATTAATTGAAACAAATCATTACTTTACCTATCGTGTGTAATGTATCATATTATTTGAAAAGTTAGGCGAAAATTTTATGTTTGCATTGTTTTTATGTCTACAATCAATTTAATATTACAGAGCTTATTGGTACCTCTTAAGTGCTGATCATCATTATAAATAATGATGTACCTATTGAATTATAAATCACCAATAGTTGACAAGCTATCGGTAATTATTATAACGATATTTATATTGATGTTCATAATATTGTATAAAAAACTATTTTTTTTATTCAACAAATAATTCACAAGATTGAATAATGTAACATTATTTTATTGAACATACATAATTTGAAAATACTTAAAAATAAAAAAAACATGATCCTGCTGGGTGTCATAATTTTTTTTTCAAAAATATTTTATCTTGTGGTTATATATTTCTCAGAAGTATTTTAAAATTATGTTTATATAATATATGTATATACTCTTTTTAACACTACAATTAATAGAACATGCATCACAAACACCCAAGTGTTGTTACCTTGCCAAAACAGAACCCGGTGCTCCCGAAAAAGAAGCCAATACCGGTGTCTCAAAAAATACTTGAAGTACAATAAAAAAATATTATTATCAATTTTCCTATGAATTAAAGACCTGAGGATTAAAAGGACTCTAGTGAATAACATGTGAATAATTGAATAAATCAACATCGGTTGCTTGTCGTTAGCGTACCAAGATATTTTTTATATATATTACTAGCTGAAGTACCCGGCTTCGCACAGGGTCGCTTCGTGGTTATATTTATCTTAGATATTTAAAAAAATAATAAGAGGTAATTATATTTTTAATATCAAAATATCTGTGTAATATAATATGGCAATATGGAAATAATTCTAATAGGAGTAAAGGTCAAACAAAAGACCACTAAATTAAAATCGAATCTAAAATATGTAAACGTTATTAGTGTTATTAATATGTAGTAAATAAAAATCTTATTGGATGGAACAAACAAACAACTGACAAAAGTTTCATCGCAATCGGATGAATGGTATATGCTATATGAACGCATACGAATAGAAGAAGAAGATGATTTTAAAATTCAGAAATCTTTGTGGGCATGCGCACAACAACTCACCAAAGTTTCATTGCAATCGGATGAATGGTATAGGAACGCATATGAATAGAAGAAGAAGATGGTTGTACTAATTCAGAAACCTTCGCGGGTGTTGGCACAACCACTAACGAAAGTTTCATTGCAATCGGATGAATGGTATAGGGACCATACGAATAAAAGAAAATAGAATGAAGAAGAAGAAAAAGATCGTTTTTCTGATTTAGAAATCTTTGCGGGTGTGCGTACAATAACTGACAAAAATTTCGTCGCAATCGGATAAATGGTATAGAAACCATACTAATAATATAAAATAGAATGAAGAAGAAGAAGAAGATGATATTTTTTATAATTCAGAAACTTTTGCGGGTATGCATACAACCACTTACCAAAATTTCATCGCATTCGGATGAATGGTATAGGAATGCATACGGGACAGACAGAAAGACAGACAGACAGACATTCATTTTTATATATTATAAGCCTATACTCTTCGCGCAAGTGTAAGCAATAAGTTGACAAAGTTTTATCGCAATCGGATGAACGGTTTGTTAGCACATAAAATACGAACAAACAAATATTGATTTTTATATTATAGACTAGCTGAAGTACCCGGCTTCGCACGGGGTCGCTTCGTGGTTATATTTATCTTAGATATTTGAAAAATAATAAGAGGTAATTATTTCTTTAATATTATAATATCTGTGTAATACAATATGGCAATATGAAAATAATTATAATAGGAGTAAAGGTCAAACATAAGAACACTAAATTAAAATCGAATCCAAAATATGAAAACGTTATTAATGTTATAAATATGTAGTAAAAAAAAAATCAAAATTGGATGGAACAAACAAACAACAAACTTTGTATGTTATATAATAATAATTTAGAAACCGCACACAACTGACAAAAGTTTCATCGCAATCGGATGAATGGTATAGGAACGCATACGAATAGTAGAAGAAGATGATTTTCTAATTCAGAAACTTCGTGGGCATGCGCATGACAACTCACTAAAGTTTCATTGCAATCGGATTAATGGTATAGGAACGCATACGAATAGAAGAAGAAGAAGATGGTTGTACTAATTCAAAAACCTTCGCGGGCTTGCGCACAACAACTGGTCAAAATTTCATCACAATCGGATGAATGGCATAAGAACGCATACAAATAGAAGAAGAAAAAGATGATTGTAGTAATTCAGAAACCTTTGCGGGCAAGGGCACAACAACTCACCAAAGTTTCATTGCAATCGGATGAATGGTATAGGAACGCATACGAATAGAAGAAGAAGAAGATGGTTGTACTAATTCAGAACTCTTCGCGGGCGTGCTCACAACAACTGGTCAAAATTTCATCGCAATCGGATGAATGGTATAAGAACGCATACAAATAGAAGAAGATAGAATAGAAGAAAACGAAAATAGTTGTAACAATTCAGAGACCTTTGCGGCGTGAGCACAACAGTTGATCAAAATTTCATTGCAATCGGATGAATGGTATAGGAACGCATACGAATAGAAGATAGAATAGAAGAAGAAGATGGTTGTACCAATTCAGAAACCTTCGCGGGTGTTGGCACAATTACTGACGAAAAATTTGTTGCAATCGGATGAATGGAATAGAAACGCATACGAATAGAAGAATATAGAATAGAAGAAGAAGAAGAAGAAGAAGAAGATGGTTGTACTAATTCAAAAACCATTGCGGGTGTTACCACAGCAACTGACGAAGGTTTCATCGCAATCGGATAAATGGTATAGGGACCATACGATTAAAAGAAGATAGAATGAAGAAGAAGAAGAAGATGGTTGTACTAATTCAGAAACCTTCGCGGGTGTAGGCACAATTACTAACGAAAATTTTATTGCAATCGGATGAATGGAATAGGAACGCATACAAGTAGAAGAATATAGAATAGAAGAAGAAGAAGATGGTTGTACTAATTAAAAAACCATTGCGGGTGTTACCACAACAACTGATGAAGGTTTCATTGCAATCGGATGAATGGTATAGGGACCATACGAATAAAAGAAGATAGAATGAAGAAGAAGAAGAAGATAGTTGTACTAATTCATAAACCTTTGCGGGTGTTGGCACAATTACTGACGAAAATTTTATTGCAATCGGATGAATGGAATAGGAACGCATACGAATAGAAGAATATAGAATAGAAGAAGAAGAAGAAGAAGAAGAAGAAGAAGAAGAAGAAAAAGACGGTTGTACTAATTCAAAAACCATTGCGGGTGTTACCACAACAACTGATGAAGGTTTCATCGCAATCGGATGAATGGTATAGGGACCATACGAATAAAAGAAGATAGAATGAAGAAGAAGATGATGATTTTTATAATTTAGAAACCTTCATGGGTGTGCATACAACCACTTGCCAAAATTTCATTGCAATCGGATGAATGATATAGGAACCATACGAATAAAAGAAGATAGAATGAAGAAGAAGATGATGATTTTTCTAATTCAGAAACCTTTATGGGTGTGCATACAACCACTTACCAAAATTTCATTGCAATCGGATGAATGGTATAGGAACCATACGAATAAAAGAAAATATAATGAAGAAGAAGAAGAAGATGATGATTTTTCTAATTCAGAAACCTTTATGGGTATGCATACAACCACTTACCAAAATTTCATTGCAATCGGATGAATGGTATAGGAACGCATACGGAACAGACACACAGACAGACAGACATACAGACATACAGACAGACAGACATTCATTTTTATATATTAGTATAGCCTATACTCTTCCCGCAAGTGCAAGCAATAAGTTTACAAAGTTTTATCGCAATCGGATGAACGGTATGGCTGCGCATTAAATACGAACAAACAAACACACAAACACACAAATATTAATTTTTATATATTAGATTATGTTTTATGTATCATGCACAAATATTATTGTCACACGAATGAATATTTTCATATGCATACATAGGAATATGAAAACTGCTTTTACTTATTCCTCACGTGTATTCCTTCAAAACTCAGCTACTCAATTACGAGTATTATTGTGATGTTTTATCTAGTATGGTTAATTAGTATTATGACATTTTCGTGATATATTTGGTAGTATATAGGTACATATTATTAATATTATGCATTTTAAGCTTCCGAAAGCTATATAAATTAATTATATTTAGTCTAATATTAAAAAAAACATATTAAATAATCTATATCGGTATAACAGAAGTATCAATATTATTTATTTATATATTTTAAATACAGTCTTCAACCCCAATATGAACGAGTTCTATTAACAGAGTAATTTTTAATATACTTACATATAAAGTGCTATACATTTTTGGTTACAAATATATAACAGAAATATAAACTAAATATCAACTGAACAGTTGGTGTCAACATTTAAAGTGCAACATTTATTAACTTTTATCAAAGTATGAACTGAATCCATTTATAAAAAAACGGAAAATAAACTAACAATAAACAATATTATTTTGATTAGTTTGGCACATAAAAATTTGGAATTAAATTAACAATTCATTAAGACTTTTGAAGTGCCAAATAAAAATAACTAAAATAAATTATTCAGTAAATGTGGACAATGGAACCAATTTATTACTATTATTACATTAATAAAATAATTATGGTGTGAATAACTGGTAGAAACCGTTGATGTACACACTTTTGTGAGAGCCTGCTGTGAGACTCAATAAAGATAAAGATGGGGTGTAATACGAGTCAAGAAGCTGCTCAGAAGGTGGAGGAAGAAACGAAGCAGATGAAGGAAGACATTAAGAAGTTAGAAGGCAACCACGTGACTGAAATAAAAGGTAGGAATTATAATAATATATTTTACTGTTCTTTTGCAGTGCTGTACGTACACATGACAGACATAAATGTAATTGGGTAATTGTGCCGCAGAAGTGGACACGAGCTTTTATATTTTTTTTCATGAAAACAGTTTATTTTTTACAATTATAATAAATACCCTTTTCTGTCGGCGCATCGGCTTTTCGATCCAATGATCGTTAACTGAAAATTTGAATTTTTCATATATTTTGATACACCATTATCACAAACTAAGATTATATGAGGTAATATTAGGTAGGGGTAGGTTAGATTAGGTTAGGTTAGGTTTGGTTTGGTCTAAAAAGAAAGTTGTAAAATCTCATTTCCACCTCTGCGGCACATTTACCTGTAATTGTTTTAGAAATAGATTTATATATATATATAAGATCAATAATATTGAACGACTGTGAATTATAAATTAATATACAATTTATCTTCTTCTTTGTGCGCTGCTTTCTAAATGAAGACTGATTGCCAAGATTGGCAACAATGAAAAGTAACCGTTTGGTATTGTCGATTCACTGACTAAGAAAATTCATCTACTTCATCGGTGTTTATATTTTCTATATAATTAATTAAAGCAGTGTAAATATGCATTTCCTATATTCTATCACGAAATATAAAAGTGTTTATTTTACCAG
The DNA here is from genome assembly GCF_057557595.1 of Rhyacophila brunnea. Taxonomy (NCBI): domain Eukaryota; kingdom Metazoa; phylum Arthropoda; class Insecta; order Trichoptera; family Rhyacophilidae; genus Rhyacophila; species Rhyacophila brunnea. The sequence goes on along the minus strand of NW_028233068.1, from coordinate 19,910,817 downwards.
AATGAATGAGATTGCTTGACTTTGAAAGTTTCAGCCCATATTTTTGATTACCATATCGCGACGAATTATTTGTGTCCATGGATATCTTAAAGATCTCCCGTAAACCTATATCTCGAAAGCTTTTTCTATATCCCATTGATTGAGTAATAGTTCACGAGGCCCAGGGCGGACGTCTTCAGCGTGGGTCAAAATGGAGCTTTTTTTCTATTTTAAAAGCATGATCCTGGACATACCTTAAACGTTGTAGATAATTTATTTGTATAATTTTGAAGCCTTATTATCCTTTATATTTATTTTAAACATTTGATGACTGCATAAAGTATTTTTATTACATAAAATAGTATTCTTTTAAACCTCTCGCTCTAATGTTTTAGAATATAGTCATATTTCGGTACATAACTGTGCAGTGGTGTTAAGATTTTTTATATTTATTAATTTTTAAACGCATTTATAAAACCATTAGTATAATTTATGACGAGATAATAGTATTATATAATTTGACTAGAATTAGGCATTTTATTATTCAAAAAATCGACAAGATTAACACATCAATTTATGGCTACGGCCGTATGTTGTAAATTGACCACTAGGGGATGACAAAAGAAATGGCGTATTTCATAAATACACTACCTTATTCTTAGGTCAATAATTATTATAAAGCAATCATTATTCGTAGGATGTTTATCACACTTGAATGGTCAAAGACATAGCTTATAATTAATGTCTTTAGAATTATCTTCAAATGTGTTAATCTTGTCGATTTTTTGAATAATAAAATGCCTAATTCTTGTCAAATTTGGGATCACAAAGATTATCAATATAATTTTTTATCGTAAATATTTTACTAAAATTATCTCGTCATAAATTATACTAATGGTTTTATAAATGCGTTTAAAAATTAATAAATGTAAAACATCTTAACACCACTGCACAGTTATGTACCGAAATATGACTATATTCTAAAACATTAGAGCAAGAGGTTTAAAAGAACACTATTTTATGTAATAAAAATACTTTTTGCAGTCATCAAATGTTTAAAATAAATATAAAGGATAACAAGGCTTCAAAATTATATAAATATACTAGCTGACCAGGCAAACGTTGTTCTGCCATATAAATTATTTCTAGTGAATATTTTGGTTGTTAAATAAAAAGTAACGAATGTATCGTAAGTGTGTGGGGATGGGATCTATGACAGAAAGAGAAATAGAGCACTGTAGACGATGACCACCGATAAAAACAAAAAAACATCAACCATTCATTTTCTCAATTCAAAATGAGTAATGATGTTCATAATGAATGAATTACCTGTGACAGGATCTCGTTGTTTAATGTTTATGCAATATCCGTCTTGTCCCTTCCAGAAAATTAGCGGATATTGGAGAGCGTCGTATGAACGGTGTGTGTCAGCGATGAACTCCAGATTATTGTTTCTTCTTCGAATCACGATTTCTCGCGTCGATGTGCGGTCGCCAACCATGATTCCAGCAATGTCGTCAACAACTGTTGCATTGAATCGACGTACGTGCTCTCCAGCTGGTGTTTTATCAGGATTGATGACAATAGCGTGATTGTCACTTTGCAATTCGTGCATGCGTGCTTTAAAGAATTTCAATAATTCATTGTGCTCATTCAACAGGGAGTCCAGTTCGCCGACGATGCGCCTGGCATTAGGCGAATTGAGGCTATTGTAGCCGCAACGTGCATCCACATGATTGATGTCCTCACCGCCGCGCCCATGAAGTAGATTTGTAAAAATGTATGTGGTTCGTTTGGCATTAGCAGCAATGAGCCTACTTTGTGGTATACTTGACCTTTGATTTTGAACGTAGAATGGAATTGTTGACCATTTGCCGCAGTATTGTGAACTATTTCTGTTGCTCCGGACGAAGTCATTTGGAAGCATGAATTGAATGTGCGAATGGACTTCAGAAACAGGTTTGAATCTGGAACCGTGCCAATGAGCAAGCTGTTCAATGGTTGTGGTGGTATCTCAATTTCTGGTAGTTGCACTTTTCCTGATGCGCAACACATCCCGGCTGACTCATGTTTGAATTTGAGCGCATGACAATGGGGACATTCTTTGTCCATAGCACCAATCAGCACTTTCGGATGAGCGGAATATTCAATATCTGGCTCGTACTCGAATGCGAGACGAAGGAACGAAGCGGATGTAAATGTTCGATGTACTTGTTGGCGTTGTCGGTCATTTGCTCTGCGTGTGTTAACTACGAACCGGCGCGCTTGGCTCCGTTCCAATTGTCGTTGTTGATTTCGTTCAGCTCGTGCCTCTTGTGATTGAGATGCACGCAATTGCGACATGCTTACACGCACATTTTTGTTATCTTGTTGGATTTGTTCGTCTGTTCTTTCTACTCTACTATTTCGCATGTTTGTTGCTTTATTCGTTCGACGGCCTAAATGGCCCCCCTTGCGTCTTGCTGGCATTGAGCACTGTAATACACGCACATAAAAATAGATAAATAAAAATAAATCGTACAAAATTTTGCACGCACTGCGTTGTGATTTGCCGAATGAAATGTCAAAATGACGCGACGCTTCTCTTGAATTCTTCTCGGACGTAGTGCTATCTGTCATTCAACAACATAAATAATTTCGTTCTGTTTGAAATACGAACGACGGTTAAATTTGTTCATACAAAAATAATAAAATCGCGATTAAAAAATGGGAGGATGGGGGTAGGAAAGTAAAAATTTGAGGTTATTGGTATTTTTTATGCCAAATAATAAAAAAAATACAAAAAAAAATTGTCAAAAAAATAAAAGAAAATTTTTCTGGATAGAGATACCCTAATCACCTAGCGGTATGAAATATACTTGTTGACCTATTCTCATACCTAACAAATATACATAAAAAAATTCATAAAAATCGGTCGAGCCATTTCGGAGGAGTTCGACCACAAACATCATGACACGAGATTTTTATATATATAGAGATTATCTACAACGTCCGGAATGTCCAGGATCATGGTTTTAAAATGCAATAAAAGTTCCATTTTGACCCACGCTGAGCATGTCCCCCCTTAAGGCAACATTTTCTCCACTGACATAGAAACCCCTTTCCATTTTATTATATATTAATTTTAGCAGTTATAATCTTTGTGTATATCCAGTACCTAAGTATCTAAAGTGAATGGATATACAGACTAATTACTTTTATTAGGTTTGATGTTTTTTTCTCGTTCTCTTAGTGATTAGTCCATGCCTGATCCATCGTGGAAGCTTATAGACGACATGCGGCCGCTCACCAGTCTTCCCAAATCATGTCAGCATCCCGTAGTTCCGCCGTATACCCCCTGTGTATGATATTGAAGCATCGTATTGTGAACGTGAAAATCTTTCCACTTAGCTCATTCGGCAGTTATTAGTTATTGATTTATATTTTATTATATTGTTGTCTGTTCTTTATGCCCCTCTCTCACATGATGGTGTACTCTTAACTTAAATTAATAAATGTAAAAGCATAATTTAGTATGTACATAGCGACCTCAGTTTTGAGTAACTGCTCCTTAGATATTCTCGGGCATAAACAACTGGCAATGTTCCACATCAAACCTAGGAAATGGTAATCGATCGATTGAGACCGGGTGTGATGCGGGAAGTTTGTTTTGGAGGGTTCTTTATTGTGGATGATATTTTGCACCGTTCCATGATGCCAAATGGCTTGAATAACATGCGGTATTTAGTTTTAAATGCGTAGGTATAGCCTTGAATTCCAGACATTCCGCATCGTGTTGAATATTTTTAAATGAATTCCCATGTAGACAGCAAGATGTTTGAAGCCGTTAAATATTTTCATATAATGGTAACGGAACGTATTCGTCGTAACTGCCATTCAATGAATAGCATAGATATATTAAATTGCATTTGCTACAATCCTAGGCATTGAACCGATACTTGAAAATATCTTTTATGCACATAACACTAATTAAGTCAACTGTCATATTATTAAATGACTCGGAAACATGGTGCATAACCAAACACATGGAAAGAGTGCTGAGTTCATTTGAAAGTAGCGTGCTGCGCGGTATCTTTTTACTCATTCATGACACACAGTCAGAGTGGGGACAGAGTTACAAAAACGAGGAGCACGCTTTGAAGCCTGGACATTGTACGGTGTATAATATTGGGAAAGAAACTGACATTCGCGAAACGGGAAGAAATACATGGTAGACCTCGTATAAGGTAGAGAGATACTGTCGAATTAGATTTAAAGACTTTAAGTCTCCAACACTGAAGGGAAGTATCCTTGGACATTGTACGGTCTATAATATTGGGAAAGAAACTGACATTCGCGAAACGGGAAGGAAATACATGGTAGACCTCGTATAAGGTAGAGAGATACTGTCGAATTAGATTTAAAGACTTTAAGTCTCCAACACTGAAGGGAAGTATCCTTGGACATTGTACGGTCTATAATATTGGGAAAGAAACTGACATTCGCGAAACGGGAAGGAAATACATGGTCGACCTCGTATAAGGTAGAGAGATACTGTCGAATTAGATTTAAAGACTTTAAGTCTCCAATACTGAAGGGAAATATCCTTGGACGGACCTTGGATGGGGGCAGATTCCAGAGGAGGCCAAGACCCACACAGGGTTATAGCACCAAGAAGAAGAATAATTTTAATGTACCTACTGTAAGAATGAAACGTAAAGTTACGTAGGTAAGTCTCGAAAACATAATATTTAACGGAAACTAATAGCTAAACTGTTATTGGGCACACCGCTGCCTTTTCTATGCTATAATGTAATACAGGCTTTTGTATTGAAATGTAAATATATTTTTTGAATTTAGGTTGGGAAAATCAATAAGTAGTTAATCATTCGTGCACATTTTATTTCATGCGTATTTATCAATCACTTTTATTGTCGTAGACATGAGATTATACCATTTTAGTGTTATTCTGTTATTGGATTAATTATTTTATTGGTACTTGATAGTATAAATTATTGTAAGAAAATCGGACCAAACGTCACGTCACGCACGATCATGAAAATAATTTAAAACCCGATGAATATTTAGAACACTATTTTATATTGACATCTGTTGAATCGTAGCAAAACTAATTATTGAAAAGCGTGTCAAAGATTCGAACCAATTACAAATAGAAATAATTTTCACAATATAGGGGCGTGGCATTCGTTGAAATGATTATAATTCAATGAATTATATCAAGGTGGCATAATTACGATAATTTGTTTTTAGTTTTTCTTATAATAATTATTGCAATTCCTCACTGTTATTCACGGCAACTTTTGTCAATTTGCTGTTCAATGAAAGCTTTCAAATTCTTTACACGGTTCTGTGGACTTTGGGTATTTAGATACTACTGCCAGAGATTTGGAATTAACTTTAGTATTATTTCATTAAACTAGCAGCCAAACTGTTTAAAAGATGTGTTTATTGTTCTCAAACGATACTACATTGTTACTATTCCATAAAAAAAAATATTGAGTTTTATTGACGTTCTGTATGTGTGAAGCTATAAAATTCAGCCAACAATATTATGAAAATAACAACATTTTATATTTCAGAAATTCGTGGAGCGTACCACAATTTTAGGAATAAAATGCCTAACAACGTGTCATACAAAACAGTTAAATGTTTGAATGATATAGGCATAACATTATATATTATTATATAATAATTATGTATTGCAACATTATGACTTATCGTTCTTTACGGTGAACGCCAGAAAACTAGTCGTCATGATTTCGAGTCGAGGAGGTGGAGTGGTAGATCATTGATAATACGTAAGTACCTACTTCATTTACGGCCAGATTCTCCGTAAGTATTTTTTTAATACAACTTTTTAGCATTTGTTTTAGAAAGTACAAAATACTCGTATATAATAATATGACAGTTATACGATTATGATTTATCTAAGGCAGCGATTTCAAAACTGTGTCTCCATGGGGAGGCGCGGAGCATTGCAAAGGAAGGCGCGAAAAGTTTAACACAAATGTAGCCACAGGTTTGCAGTTTGCAATAATGCATAGTTTGTAAACAGCCTGGGGGTTCGGGCATAACAGACATCAGAAATTTACTCTATTAGTTAAAAAAAAAGTCGCCTGCTACTTTGTTTCAAGACTATTAAATATTTTAAATATGTGGTTGTGCATTTTAATTTTATGTGATACCTATATTATTATGATGATTTTTATAGGTAATTAAATGATAACTCTCGCATATAATTTAGGAAATACTACTTTATAGCACTACACTGCCCTTAGCGCCCTTAAGGCCCGCTTCATGATGTGGGGCTCATGATAGAATCCATTTGTCAATGAACGATGATGAATTTGGATTGACTACTATTGAAAAGGAAGAGATTGATAGAATTATCATGCGATAATTCATTGAAACAAAAACTGGAGTTCAATTTTGATTGAATCGAAGTGAAGAATAATAATATAATTACTTTGTCAAGAAAAGCAATGCAAGTTGTAAGTAAAGTACTGCTACTATTCGTAACATCATATTTATGCGAAACGGGATTTGCTGCATTAGCATTAGCATTAGCATTAGCATTAGCTGCAATGAAATCCAAATATCGACCCGTTAAGTAGAAAAAGAGCACTTTGTGATAATAAACAAGCACATCCATGGCATGAAAAACAAATAAATTTAAAAATGAATATAATGAAAGTAGTAAAACTTTGTTTAATTTTATAATTAAGTTATTTTTCATTGTTGTATTAAGTACTTTTTAAATTTTTGGCTATTTAAAAGGGTGTCTGTATTAATTAATGAAATAAAGGGTGGGGAGGCGCCAAGAATAGATTTTTTTAAAGGGAGGCGTAGTAACATAAAGTTTGGATACCACTGATCTAAGGTATCCAATTCTACAATAATAATACATTATTGTTTTTGTACCGACTTACAGTCTCGAGCCTATTTGATTTTTTTCAAATGTTATAATAGTAAATAAATTTGTTCTACTAAGTTTATTTTACCACATTTTGTAGTACATATGTACTTGGGTTAATTCTAATAATAATATATTCATATAGTTGGTAAATTTATAGATACTATCTTGTTTATTTCCATACAACAACTTAATACTGTCAAGATGAGAATATATTTTTCTATTGCTATCAATTACAGGCCAACCTTTTTCAAATCGCGACCTTCTAAAAATACATTTTCAATAAGGCAAAGAAATAATCACTTTATAAATAATCATCATCATTTTATTTTATTTTGTTGACATCTGAATAATTCGCAATCATCATATTATTTTCTTTTATGTCTGTGTCTGGTTTAACATGTTAACATAGTTAAGTTTTTAAGATAGGGTCTATCAAAGTTCACTCTGTGTGCTTCCATCTACTTTTATTTTGTTACTTATTTTACTTATTTTCTTATTTTAATACTTATTTTCTGTATTTTCATTTTATAAAATTATTAACACTTATTTTATGTCATGTCGTGAACGCTTTGAATTTATAATTTGTTATGTTCATTATATGTCAAATAAATAAATTTGATTTGATTTGATCATGGTTTGCTTTTACTTTGAAATTTGCAAACATTACAGTTATTTTTAAGTTATTTTTATTAATTAGAGTTATTTTTTTAAATGCTGTATAACGGTATTCTGTCACGTAAACGTAAACGTCAATTCTATCGATAGTTTATTTTTTTCACTGCCAAGCTTGGCTAGTTTTTTTCAGAGGGTTAGCTTCTATTTTTAAATTGCAAATATTACACTTGGTTTCACTTTACTACCTAGTCAATTTATTTATTATCTTATCATATATTAACTTTTCTAGGGTCTTGGAAACTATATTATAATATAATATATAATAATATATCCTTTCTACCGGAAACTATTTGTTTGTGAATAATAATATATTGACAATTGTACTTTTATAATCTTTATAACAATAACAACAAAACCTCTGGCATCAACGTTATCGAGTATCGATTTCCCAAGTGCCACATCATTTCACACGGACAATAATTTATACATTTTTCAGAATATAAATCCATGTATTCTACATAATATATGCTATTGCGCCCGAATAAAGTTCATATTACATAAACAATAAAAAATAGTACATATAAAAAAAAGTTGAATAATATATTAATGACATTTTTTTGCAGTTCACCTTGAATTGGTGAATTTGGGAAATGGTGCAAGTGGCCATTTCAGAGCAATATGAAATAATTTATTTTATTGGTCTCGTAAAATATTTTCCACTATCATACCCTGTAAAAAATAGAATGATATATATTTTTTTACGCCATATTATAATCTGTTTAGAAGCGAAACATGGAAATTAATATTTATTTATGTTACGTATAAAATCAGGGCTCGAAATGGTAAATTTTACGAACCGGAGCGCTCGATAATTTTACGAAAATATTGCAAAACATGCAAATACACAGCTATCTAATTTTATGTTTTTTTTTTATAAAAATAAGTGTGTTAAATTCTTTGATAGGTATATGGCTTATCAACCTCATATAGTCAAGTTATTTTTTTCACAAGACAGAGCGATAATTTTTGGGAATTTTATGAATCGGAACGGCGCTCAGGTCATTTCGAGCCTGTGAAATACGTAGGTATTATGTAATAATTTGTAATTATTAGCAAGGTGTTGCAGTGAGTATTTCAGTAATCGAATAATTATTATAATTTTGCTTGTCACTGAGTACGTCTGAGTGAAATTTTGAATTGTTACCCAAACACACATAACAAAAGTGTCAGACTGTTCATATTTTGGCGCCAACTCAACATGAAAATTGGCGAACAATGCTCGTTGTAGTATTGATTTTTAGTACAGAGAGGGCGGTAGCGACAATGCCGCGCGAAAAGAAAATAATAAAAGAAAACTGAAAGGCAACCTAATTATTTTTGATGCTCCTTTGTGTATTGTGGCATATCAATCACTATTGTTCTCTCTCATAATAAGACTATGCTTATTATTAGGTTACCTACTTGTGATATCTACATAATATTATAATGTATGTATTATATTTACAACAATACAGTTTTTCGCGTTGTTAATTAATTATGTTACAATTATTGATAAGCTTTATTGTAAGTCGTATACCTTTAAAGAAAAAAAATACAATCAGATGACTTCCATTAAAGTACACTATTTCGACTCGTTAAATGTGAAATAACAGTTATATAAATAATTATATATTATGATGTATTTAATTATATGTATGTATCTAAGGTTATCTGTTACTATTAGGATGCGGGTTCAGGATTTATACGCCATCTCTGCGAAGAACGAAGACAAGTACGTACAGCGTAGGTAATGATTTTACGATATTCAAGCAGTGTATCAGATAATATACTGGGCAAGCGTTGAAGTACGAGTGTCCCCAGCAACTGACCAAATAAATGACTCAGGCTACGATACGTATTAGCCGATTCTATTGTAAGGCTATCATGTCCTGGTATAACTGAAGCCTGCCTTCCCGGAACTGGGCAGTCTAGGCGGGAGGTTTTTGTTACAATTCTTGTAAACACAAAATAAATTAATCCATCAAACTGGCACTGGCTTGTTTTTCGAGGGCGCCATAAATATAGGTACATATCAGAATATATATTGATCACTGTTTTTTTTATTATAAATAAATAATGGATATAAAAAATATGTGCACATAATTTGAAAATAAAAAACATGCAGGATGGTTTTTAATATTCATATCTCGCAATGTTTTGCATTATCTAATTAAATTGTTCATAAAATCCTTATAAATGTTCATTGTATAAAATATGTTCATTATAATCCTTGTAGATCTCAAAAAATGGCCAAGATGACCTGGGACATCTTCTTTACTGGATAGTAAACTAACGTCAGTCTTGTACCGCAAAATAGGATATTAATTATAATATTGTACTTAAACCATCGTTAACTTTTCCAGGACTAAACGAAATAAGCCATACTCTAAAGCTCAGTTATGCGTCTTGATTTAATGTAACAGTATAATATCGTATTCTGTTTCTTTTTGACGGAAAGTACCTAACATATATGTAAAATTAAATTCGTTCTGTGGATTGCCGATAATGCAGAATTTCCAACCTCAAATTTAAATCTCGTTTCATGGATCTCTGTTAAGTGGAAAGTAACGGTAAATCAGATGGTTACAGTACCTAGCTTATAAGTTCATAATAATATTCTATAAAACACCCAAGTATTATTATAGGGTACATATACGTTAACTGTCTAGGAATAGCTTTATATGAATATTGAAGCAAGACCTCGATTTCAGTTCGTGTCCGGAAACTTGTACGTATGCAGTTCGCCGTATCACACTTTACCGTGAAATATTGTATCGGAAATATATGGCCGTATATTAGAGACCGTCCAATCTCTTTGGGTTGTATTTATAGTACTGACATAAAATTCATACCTAAATAAAACACGGTTCTTGTCGGTTTACACTTTACACTTCACAGGAAGCCAGCAGCAAACAAATTTTATATACTTACTGGATTATTTGTTAGGTAAGATTGTTAGGTTAGGTTTTTTTTTTAATATAATTATTAATAGCTATGTCGCTGCTTTTTCGTAACAGATGGTTGTTAGTAATTTTGAACAATCACAAACAACCAGGCTCTGAGAAAAACACATAAATATTGTGTCCTCGCCACGGATCGAACCCAGAAATCTCAGGTGGAAGGCCAGCGTCTTACTCACTGCACCACGAGAGCCACCGTTAGGTTAGATCAGGTTGTGTTAGGTTAGGTTTTCATTTTTCTTTCCGATAGAAAGCTCACGGTGAAATATTTTACGTACAATTACATGTAACCATTTCGGTTAGCTTTAGCGTCTTGTTGAATAGTTTCAAATCGAGTGCGCAAACGAGACGGATGGGTACTTATAATAATAACAAGGATATAGCAATGGTGATACTTCTCTCTTATAAACTCGGTATTCACCATATAGGTATAAAGATTGTTTTACGACACGTGTTCCGCTCACATAATGAGCTTTATTAAGCAAGAGTATCACAATATGATATAGTAATGTAAAATTATAAAATAAAAACGTATAATTGAAAATAACAATATCACAAATTACCTACCACCAAGTTATTGCTGAATCTCTTGAAAAGTGATACTTTGTATTTATTTTTAATACATAAAAATATCAATTAATATTTTTTAATTATGCGTAAATATGTCAGAATCCGTTATTGAATCTGCAAGCGTCTTTTAATATCGTTTCCTCTTAATGAAAAATAGAAATATAAATTTCCTTTGCCCGACGGAAGAAATAAAGTCTCGTATAGACTGTTTCCTTTTCCGGCCTACCGTCGGATTTATGTGTGTACATTTCTTTACAATAAAAAGTGTTTGAAAGAAAAAGCAGTTGGTTTCACTAATAAAGCTTCAGTGACATTATAATACTGTTAGATATAACGTAGGTATATCAAGTAGCCATATTATTAGTATAAATTCACCATTTTTATTTTAGTTTAATATGTACCATTAATTTGGTGCATGATGAATAAAATAAAGTATATTATTTCTTTAATGAAATGAGAATTGACTCTGATAATTAATGTATGATACCTACAACTACTGAACTAAACAACATGACGTAGCAAGATAAAAAGTTGCGATACGGGAGTGAATCCTGACAGCTAGATAAAATATCCTATTATAATATATTGTTTTTCAATCAATAATTCGAACGTAGAACATGTGTGTTAATAGTGTTTTTTTTTATCTTTTTCGTTTATATTTTACTGTCCAGAATGCAAGTGGTTGATAACCAATCGATGTGAAACTTTTATTAAGAAAAACATGCCTACCATATTTTGGTGTTTATACTATCATCAATTTGTAATAAAAATGTTAAATTAAAATATTTAACCTATTTATTTAATGTATAAAAGTTTAAAAGTAAACCAATGAATATGTACTCCATCCTAAATATTTAATCGTCATTAATGAGAGTGGTTTCTTTAGTCTTTATGTCATGGCGTGGCGATGAAGTATACCTACTAGGTACGAACTACCTATTATATTTTAGTAAATTTTTCATTAATTTATTTTGTTCATTAATAATTGTCTACGGATAAAAAATAGTACCTACCCATTCAATGAATTCTTCTTTGGTATAATTGGTAACATAATAGGTGTATTTTAATTCATATAAAAGCAAAAAAAACTTGAATACTTTAGACATATCGTTAGGACATATAAACACATGCTACATACAAGAAAAAAACTAAGGGAATGGTTCAACCAAAACTCGAGTTAACTGTTTTGGGCAGCGAGTTCTCAGATATTTTTCACTACGATTATCGCTGATTTTCAACGAATCATTGTCTGTTGAAAAATAATTATTATACTAAATACTAATAGTATTCGATATATTGAAACTGGCTTTAACTAAATATATACCTACATTCTTTGGCTTAGTATTTTTATATGTACGTACATTATCCATACAACGTGCTTGGTCCAAGGTATACGTTAGTAAACGTAGTATGTTATGTCGTATGACTTGTTAGGAATGCTTTGTGACTCTGCTCAACTTTCAACTACTTCAAAGCGAATACAATATACGTACTTACACATTCACAAGCACAATACTAATATATCTACACACAGATATATAACACCTAAAATAATATTTTTTTATTATTTGAAAAGTGCTAAAAAAGTGTCAAAGACTTTCCACGCCTTTCGATCCTCTACTTATATCAGGGCAGAGTGAAGGCTGTCCTCGGTTAGTAGGTACCTTAATTTGTTGGCTGACGCTCTTCTTCTGCTTCGCCTTCCTTAGAGACTACCGAAAACCACTAGTATATCCAAATCATTTGATCCGCGCCGAATAATGTGTCCAAGAAACAGTAGAATGTGTCTCAAATACGCTATATAAAAATAGTATTATCACACTATTACTAGACGTATTTCATTTGTAAAAGTGTTGACTTGTTACGTTTTATGTACATAATAATATTATAGAAAATAACCCTAGATATTGTATTTTAATTATATGAAAACATTATTTCATACATTATTGAAAGCCTTCTGTCAAAACATTATTTTGAAGTCGCTTACCATATTTTATTAATCTATCTATAGTCTATATCCATCATTAGCGAGTGGACCAAATTGACAATATTACTTGACTTAATTGAACAAATCAAATCAAATTTATTTATTTTACATATAATGAACATAACAAATTATAAATTCAAAGCGTTCATGACATGACATAAAATAAGTGTTTTTAAAAATTAAAATACAGAGAAGTGCGAGTTAATAATACAATAAGTAATAAAATCAGAAAATAAATAACAAAATAAAAGTAGATGGAAGCACACAGAGTGAACTTTGATAGACCCTATCTTAAAAACTTATAAAACAACGTCCACCTAAATTCACCCTCACGTAAGTGGAATATATCAATATCCGAAGCGATTTCATTAAACATGGTTACTGCCCTTCTAATTGGCATTATTAATGAATGGCAGGTTAGTTCTGCACCGTGGGAGAACAAACAACGGATGCCCTCGATTCTTAAGGTAATTATCAGAGACACACAAGCCAAAACCACCAAGAATGGCAGAGTTCACATTTACGCCGCGTATAAGTCTGAAAAAATATGTAGCTAAATAAAGATCCCTTCTAAATTTTAAGCTGCAGTACAGGTTGATACCAGGCACTACTGTGCTTTATAGAAGTTGGCAGATTATTGGAGAATTCAGTTACGTTTATTAAATCAGCAACATTGGCTGACTCATTGTAAGAGTGCTTATCTAAATCATTGGTGCCCAGGCGGACGAGGAGTTTTAAAAATCTTAGTCCGTATGTTTAATGAATTAAACTCTCATTAAGTAAATAAAAGCTTTTAATGCAATAATTATTCTCGACGAAAGAACTTGAAATTTATAATATAAAATTACATTATACGCATACTTTATAGTTTATTATTTTAATTATAAAATATTCAATCATGGAAAAGCTCTATGTTCTGTTTCAAATTGGATTCTTTATTTTAAAATGACAATCGTATCAAAACAATTTGGTATCATACACAGGTACTGTAACAAGATAGATCCCTTTTTCAAAACAACTGGTAAACAAAGACGAAAGCTTCGCTTCGAAAGATCACTTCCACTTTGTGGTGGATTTACGCCCACTTCTTACGAAATGAGACACGTGTATACAACGTTATTACTACGAAATCTACATGTATGTGAGAAAAAAGATCTTTTAAATTAGATAAGTCAACTAAATTTTATTTTCTGTTATACACAAAATGAAATCGACAATGTGTATCGAAGGGTGGAGGTAGGCTGTTAATATCCAATATGAATAGTGCACACTAAACTTTGTCAATCAAACGTATTTGTTTTCATTGAACTAATACTACAATGTGTAGATAGTGTTTGTAGGTTTTAAAAATTCAATTAAGTCCCGCCTAATCTAAGCCATAGTAGATACTAGCCAAAAATACTTGTTTATCTGTAAAATATCTAAAAATTTGCCATTAAACCATACATAAATAGTTTTAGATATTTTATAAATAAAGATTATTTTGTATCGATTACGGTTTGGTTTAGGCAGGGCTTATTGAATATAAAAAACTAACGAACGATATCTGTAATATGTACTCTTAATCCAATGAAAACAAATACGTTAGTATGGCTGATAAATTGTGTACCTACTATTTTTTTTCGGATCACCCATAGCGTACCTAAATTATTATGGATTGATTTAGGCAGGGTTGAATTGAATTTTAAAAATTAACCAGCACCATCTGAAAATTGTATTCTTCGTGCAATGAAAACAGATAAGTATTACTGGCAAATTTAAATGACTTAAAATTAAAAAAATAACATTTTTCTTTTTAATGTTTTCAGATACATATTTATTAATTAATACAGTTTAAATTGTAAATTACCATAAGAAATGTCACAAAATTTCAAGCTACGAGTTTTTCCGCTAGGTGCCTCTCGTAGGTAGAGGATTCGCTTTAAATGGATTGCCCTACAAGTTGTTATAATAAAGTGTTTGGTCACATTTTCTGTGTTTTTGTAGCGGAATGTATAATTTTGAATATTTCTTAGCGTGTCCGGAAATTTGTATCTATGCAGTTCGCCGTATCACACTCCACCGTGAAATGTTGTATCGGAATGTATGGTCGTATATTAAAGACTGTCCAATCTCTTTGGGTCGTATAGCACTGAGATAAAATTCATGTCTAAATAAAACACGATTCTTGTCGGTTTACAGGAAGCCAACGGCAAAGAAATTGTAAAAATAGCCGATATTCTGAATTATTTGTTAGATTAGGTTGGGTTGGGTTAGGTTTTCATTCTTGAATTCATGAAGGTTGCCAAAATCGGCTATGAAAATTGACGCGGTTCCCGCCTGGCTTCCTGTGAACCGACTTGTACCTAAAATCTTACAAAATACGTAGAAATATACTAATACTAATAATACAGTAGAAAATAGGTATGTAATCAAATTAGAAATATAGAACAATGCGTATTTTTTTCATCTCGGTGCTATTATAGAGATGACCGTATAGTATACAGTCATATCATTCAGATAAGAAAGCTCACGGTTAACTGTGCTATGGTAAAATGCAATATGTTCAATTTACGTAATGTACCTAACCGTTTTTTAGAGGTGATATGTGCTCTTTTAGAAGAACAAAACATCGTATTTATATGATTTTTTAATCAGTGTGTATCAGCTTAATACTAATTTAAAGTGGTCAAACGCATATATTATACAACGCATTTGATTGTCTTTAAATAGAATATTTCCAGTTAATTTCTTTGTCTTATGAACCTTTACCAGTTTTGTTCTTAATTTATTCCAAGAAAATCTGGTCACAGTAGTCACACTTAAAATAAATAATGAAATATTATTTTGTATTTTTTTTAATTTATAACTAATTTTTATTGTTTTATCGTATAGCTTAATAAAATCGTGCCGTGGATTCACACCCCACCCCGCTGGCTGAGTAAAATTCACATTTGTTGAATCTAGGGCTTGTTAATAATGAGTTTAAAATGAATAACAACAATATTTTGTAACAAGTATGTTTACATAAAATATCGAGGTCCATAATTATGGTCTTCAAAATTATATTTTATTTGATGCTATGTGAATACGTAATTATCATCTGGATCTGACCCGCTGTTGGAGGGAAGTCTCATCTAGCTCATTTTGTATTTTTGGCGACCTAAATTTTTATTAATTTGAATCAATTTATCACTATCGTAGGTTTTAGAGAGTTATATTGTAGCGATTTATTGCATATTGGAGAGCGATGTTTCTGTGCTATATCCTTTGTCTGGCGTCGGTGAACATTTTGGCCATCAATTCCATCTATCGCTGCTCTTAATAGGGATGGAGTATTGAGCTCATACATTTTACTGAGATTCTTGAGCCAAGAAGTTAATTTTCTGGTAGGGTCTCGCTTACCACAAATTTTACCATGAGTGGTAAAATTTGGAAGTTTATATCTCCTGAGGTGGCGCAAAATGTCACTAAATTATACGAATTTCATCTTTGATTATTTATTTGGCCCTATTAATTTTTGATATCACATCTATCTGAGTTCAAGATAATGTGATAAATACAAACAATATAAAAAACTTTAATTTAAAGTAAAATTTATTTTAAAAAATTTGAATTGTTGGTATTTTAACTTATTGGGATTTATTAGCACCCATTAGGTAAATAGAATCATAATAATTAAATGTTTAAAATTATTTTTAAATTCACTATGTAGGTGACAGAAAAAGAAATTCCATGTATGTGATATAATTATAAAGGAATTCTACTACGTAAACAACAATTCAAATAATAAATTATACCCAAACCCAAAGTGGAAGCCAATTTAGATTAACATTTAAAATAATTAATACTGATGAAAGTTTTCACTTTTCTACCGGGATATAACCAGTGAAACTTTTTTTTTGCGAATAGTAATAATATCTATCGTTGAATCTCGTGTGTTTTTGATTAAGAAAACCTAATCGGGTTAAAAACCAAATAAAAACCAAGAAAACAGCTTGAACAATACAAAACTTAACAAGACTTTATAACCTGTTTTTATTTAATTATTTAGTAAAATAAGTACAAACAAATTATAATAATAATTCTCCACTAATTTCATGGAAAGTTAAATTCGATTAAAAACATGAAATCGAACCCGGAAAAACAATGTTTTAGCCCACCCCTTCCAGCATTCAGCAAAACAATAATGTCTTATTTACAATATGAATAAAGATCACAATCGTCTACCATTAAAATAATGGCATATATTCGGTTTCGCTTCTCTCGCACACATAAAATTATTTCAAAAGCTCATGATATAATCGACGCTTTTCTTTATATCAACCGAGTGTATTTTCCTTCAAATATATGTAAGTGACTTACAGCTTTTTAGGATTGTACAATTTTCCTCCTTTCCCCTAATGAAATTTTGAATTTAAACCAAAAACACATTGTGAAATGGCTCCTTTTCTTCCAGTCCATAAAGTCTATTATTTCCTGCAGAATGAAATGTATTATAACTTGTTTTGGCGGAACATTTGAGCGTCACGAGGCCTTCCACAGTATC
The DNA here is from genome assembly GCF_057557595.1 of Rhyacophila brunnea. Taxonomy (NCBI): domain Eukaryota; kingdom Metazoa; phylum Arthropoda; class Insecta; order Trichoptera; family Rhyacophilidae; genus Rhyacophila; species Rhyacophila brunnea. Next base: position 19,893,223 of record NW_028233068.1, on the reverse strand, counting down.
GCTTGTGAACCGTATCCGCAAGGCTTATTTTCACATGACTCTAAGTTTTGGTATATGTTTCAGTTTGAAATTGAGTTTTCACCAGTGCCACCCCATTTTCCTTCGTGTAGGTTAATCCGTGTCAGACTTTTGAAGCAGACGGTCGCGTAGACGTTTCAAATAAACACCGAAATATATTTAAATTTGAAGTTATCAAAGGTAATTTCGGATATTTATCAATTAAACCGTATTTAGATTACGGTTATTGGTCGTGTAATCAAAAACGCGCGTGATTTGACGGTAAATATTACATTTTCTCGCTGTTCTACGAAAATTAGCAGTGTGAAAGGTAATTTTTAGTCGATTAAATAGGTTTTTGGGCGTTGGACATTGCATTTGAAAGGTTATACGTGATCATAATTTATAACCGTTTCAAAGTGAACTGAATTGATTCAATAAATTCAACATAAAAATAAAACTGTTAAAATAAACTTACTGTTCGCGATCGCTAGGGGAATATTTTCAAGCGATTTCACACAGACTTATTCGTCGTCATTGTAAGTAGAATGAAAACATTGTTAGTAGATTTAGTTTTGCATGATTTGTTAAATGTCAATCATTAAATATTCGTAATAATATTACTGTTCAAAATGTCATTAAAAATAAAAAAATATTACTCAATTATTAACATTTTTTTTCGAAATTATAAAACTAAAACAATCACCGATACTGAAAAGCTTAATATTAAATGATAAAATATACAATTTGAATATAAAATACGAAAATATCAGTAACAAATTATTTATTATAATATACGCATTAGGTATTTGGTATTTTCATATAATTCTAGTACATAATATAATCCTTTTTAATTTTATATTAATAACTAGATATTTTATATTTTTACGTTATTTTAGTCAAAAACTAGTGCAATATTTATCGTATATACATAATTATTACTATTTTTTTTAAATCATAAAATTTTCTTAACATAAGAAATCCATTGATGGGTGTTGTTTTTATAAATACACAATCCTTTCATATAGTGGAATTTATAGAATAAATCGTACCATTTTTTAATATGTAAGCTTATTTTACTATTCTTAAAATAAAGAAACAAATCAATCTAAGTGAAAATCAATGGTCCGGATTTTTAATAGATTTTACGATCAACAAACTATTATATTATTATCGGCAGTCAATGTGTATAATAGGTATAAAATAATTGAAAATTTAACAACGTATATTTAATTAGATTTTAACCACACGTTGACGATTAATCAAACTCATTACACTTAGTGTTTCTAAATAACATAAATAATTGTTTGCATTTTGTTTACAATACTTTATTGAAATTATAATCGAAGAGATGTTTATACAATTCTTTATAATCGGTTTTGGCCACCGGGCTTCACCGGGGTATATATTATATATATATATGGTACGTATACAAATGAAATATAGTTACTATTTTAATAACTTATAAAAACTAATAAGGTATTAGAAAATGTTATGTATTACACATTTCGTATAGATAAAATATAAAAATGAGCTTTACTTTATAGCCTAATTAATAATTTAGTCTATTGTTCCAAATATTAAAACATTTTAATACCTAAATCTATATAAGTAGGTACTTTAGAGCAATTCTCTTGTACTTAAATATGCAATATTATTTTAATCACAGTTTGGTATGCAAATAGTAAGAAACTTGAATATTTTGTTGGTTGTATATATACCACGGGTAGAAACTAAACCCTCGGGTTACTAAAGCCGATACTAAATGGAATAAGCACACTGTCGTCAACACGGTATAGAATTAAAGCTCAATTCCTATCAATCGATACCATTCATTTTAATATAATCGATTGATTCGATATTATGTCTTATAGGTACGGCAGGTATTTTGAAAAGAGGAATTAGCTATATATTTTTATTTGAAATATTATTTTATTATTTTATAAAAAACATATTATAAAATTAGCAAATACATGTGAATACAAATTAGAAATAATTGAAAAAATTAAAAAATATCATCTAATTAAAAGATTAGTAGGTATACTTCTACATATTTATTAATCTTTTAACTCTTTTGACGAGGGCTTCATACATCTGTCACGGATGATATTGCTATATCAAAAAAATATTATAATTACTTTGTATAACGTTAGTGTGGTCTCGGGTTCGATTCCCGGGTATGAAAATTTCACACGTTGATTTTTAATGTAGGTATTTTGGACCCAGAGCATAAATACCTAATAGCTTGAGCAAGTTGCAAACACCAGTGTCTCGTAAAACATCTTTTGAGACATTTTTTCGAGGGATTGTAGAGCCAATAGAAAAAAAAATTGTAAATAAAGGAATTACATTTGTTGTGAATTTTATAAAAATATAAAAACCGTAATTATATTCAATAAATAATAATAATAATAATAGCGTACTGGTGACCATATTCAGTAAAACGACCAAATGATTCATTGTTACCTACTACTGTTAGAAAATATATTCATACTTCTTAATATCAAAACATCAAATTAGATACGTTGTAATATGTAAAAATATTCGCAATAGAAACAAATAGGTAGATAATTCCCAAAATGTTTAAAAACCAAATAGAATTATTACCAAGCTGATGCCATGTTTGCCATTTTGCATAAATAATGTACGTAGTTAATGGGACCTTTTAATTTCGTGAAATATATTTTAGCTTTTGAACAAGGCGAAACAAGGCACAGCGCGAAAACCTTGTCCATGTTTTCATAATGAACCAAACCCGCATCTTTTGTATTGGTTTGACCTAGTTCTTCATACAAATAGTTGCAGCACGAGAAAGACAAATAGGAGGTTGCGTCCGGAAACGGATATTTTATATACATTTTAGGCGAGTGGTTTAAATTGGCCAATGCCAGAATAATAATCGCGCGGCGTTTATTCGAGTTGATTGTAATTGGCAGTTGAAATGCCAATAGAAACTTCGCAACGAAGCTAAACTATGTTTTGTTAAAATAATTTATAGTCGTGCTAAACATAGAATCCGCTCATAGATTGGAATGTTAAAGTTGTGGAACGAATGACTATTTTGAATTATTACTTATATCAAAGAGTTTGGACTAAGTATATCTACAACCAATCAAAATGTCAACTTTTTAACACTTCCGTTACTGTAATGTCACCTTAGGTTACCCATTAAATTGAAAATATTTCAATTAATATGCACTTCATCATGTTCATATTTCGGCCATTCCTAGAATCTTTAATATTACATCTGAAATCGATGGTATTATCCAGTAAATACATATAATTGACAGACATTTACTTGTCATAAATGTACATTACAAACAGAGCATCGCATTATATTACGAAATAATTACAAGATAAAAAGAACTTTTTATATACAACGTTTTTAAATTTTCTGTTGAATTATTATGATCAAAAATCTACTTGATGTGAAGTAAATAAAAAACAAACAAACAAACAAATATAGAAATACTGAATACTGAAATTTCATTTTGATTTCCATAGTAACGCACGTACTATATATTAATAATTTCGTTGCTAGGACCACCAAGCAACCTTAGCAACCGATAATAGTGGATTGTATTACGGATTTCTTCTGAAATAACTTTTCATACAAAACAGAATTAACTGAAAATGAATTCAATTCTACTTAAAGATGGCTAAAAGTATTAAAAGAATGCATTGAGATCGTGTTCTGATATATTCTAAAAGTTTCAAATGTCTAGCTGGTCGGGAAGTTAGTTAAAAATCGATTGCAAGATTTGTACCGGATAAACAACCACCGGACAAATAAGAATACGAGCTAATAACAACGTTGTAAAATGTAGATAAATCCAAAATTATATGCTACAATGAGAGACACACTCAATAGGGAGAAAAATACGTGAAAGTAAGGGGTGAGGTCAATATAGTATTATGACTTGTAGGCTGTAAGAATGTGCAGAAATACTCGTGTAATTACAATAATTAAGATTTGAAGCTTTATTAAGATAGCAAATAATGATGATAAAACCTTACTTATATATTGCCTAAATTTACATTTTTCCCTTTTATCTACTGTAATATTGTTAATGTCGTACGGTAACCCAAGATCACATCACCGAAATGGACGAAATTATATTAGCATCGGATTAGAAGGTTAATGTAATATCTTTTTTAAATACCTATAATATTAAATTACACAAAACTTTGTAACACCATAATCAGCTGTTATTTCACATATCCTAATATTGCTTTAAAGTTACAGAACATTTTTTATTAGAGGCAATATTGGTATTTTTTATTTTAAATGGAATATTTATTTAAAAAAAAATCAGTGATTCATTATTCTTCTTATCGTGCCATTCCTAGCGGAGGGCGATCTTAGCCTTATCATCTACTACAAAGAAAAGTTTGGTGGAGCCGAACTCGTACCAATCACGGAGGTTCTTAATCCACGAAATGCGTTGTCGTCCTCTACTACGCTTATCGTTGATCTTCCTTTGAGTGACAAGTTGGGGAATCTGTGCTTTTGTCCTCTCATAATGAGGCCGATTTACTATAGTTTTCTAGTTTTCATACTACGCAGAACTTCTTGGTCTGTGATTCAGTATCTAGGTATATTATTCTGCAATCGATTGGCATAATATGAATACGTGTATTAATTAAGGCGCTAAGTACCAAAAACAAAAAAACTGACATTTTTATAGAAAAGTGTTCTACATACTAACGCCAATAACTTCAACTATGGTCTAAGTGCCTCAAGCAAGTCAAAAAAATACAACAAAATATTTAAACCTGTTGACGTTGTAAGTCCGTTGGCCTGTTTTATTTATAATGGTGTAAATAGCACTACAGTGGTCAACCTCATTCAATATAAAATGGCTGTCGATGGTGTGTTGACACTTGTAAGTTCTTAATACCTAAAATTATAGAAACTGCCGTGATTGCTTCACACTGTAAAACCACATTTTTCAAAATGTCTGCTTCATGAAATTTTACTGCAATGACTCAGTATTTTGTAACTACAGGCAATACTACTTTTTGGTACTTAGAGCCTTAATTAATACACGTATTCATATATATCTCAAAATCAACCCTTTCACCATGTATCACTGTTGATATATATAAATTAGCTTAAGTAATCTGTTTTCAGTATCCCTTTCATATATTAAAGCCTAATCTTTATGGAAAAATGGTTTCTTCAACAACGTTCTTCTTTACATTAATATCCGTTATCGAACGTCAGCGAAGATTTTGGCCATATTTTCGGGTCTAGGACGATTTGGCGACGGGACAACTGGACGCCACGCAATTCGAAAATAAATAGACGTTAGGTACTTATACGTAATTAAAAAGAAATTTAATATTATTATTTATATTTAAATTTAAATTATTATATTATGATTTAATTGTTGGTGAGAATTTAAATATGCACACGTAAATAATGATTTAATCGTGCATATGTTTAAGTTCCAACGAAAAAAGAGTTTTTTATTTTTATATAAAGCCTTAGGCATGGTAATTCTCAATCCGCAATAAAAAAAACATTATGTTAAGAGTAAAATGGATTAAAATTACTAAGTAGTAGATAGAAATTGATTAAAATTCATCGTCTACGTTCTGTTTGCGTGTCTACGACAATGCGGCATCCAATTGTCCTGGCGTCCAGTTGTCCCATACCCATATTTTCCATGTCTGTTGCTGCTCTAAATCGGAATATTTAGTGATATTTTTTATGATCTACATACTGCATCCAATGGCCATATTATATTATAATATTGTTTATAATGCCGCTTCACTTACAAAGTTATATAATAAATTACTATCATGATGATGTATTATTAAATGAAAATGACTGAAACATTTATTTAAATCATTCACTAGGTTGTCATTTTTTCAGAAATAATACATCAAGTTATCTTATATTTTGTTTATTCAGTAAAAATACTATGGCGTTATAGTTTTTGGGCAATGTGCCAGATAGTATACGACAGACAAAGAAATTCATAGTGATACAAAGAAGATAATATTATCATAGAAATAAAAGTTGAGTATTATAAAAAAATAATATTTTATTTAAAGTAAATATGAGAACAAAAATAAACAATAATTCTTAAGGGTTTAAGCCTTATTAGTTTCAAACAACACAGCAATATTAACAGTGCTATAAATCGGTTTACCGCGTGATGAATTTAATCTTATGACTGTCTTGCGATGGAGTATTATGAATACACTATTTTTTTTAAATTTCCATACGACAGCAGACGGCGAGATCTAACTGCAGTAATGTACTATACGTAGGTTGGATAAAATCACATAATACATTATGACCTCACCGGGATGAAGACATACGCAATTACAGAAAGTGATTTTAAAGAATATTATCGAGTCAAGAGTATTATTTTATAATATATATATATATATCAATAAAATAAGAATATTAGCGATAGCCCGCGATTTCGTCTACGTGAAATATTCTGAATCAAGAAATAAACTGATTCAATTAGTTTTTTTCAAATCAACGAGATATAAAACGGTTGAATTTAGTCATCAGCCCTCACCACACTATCGCTGATATCTAACCACTTCATCATTATTACAAGTGCGATATATTCGACAATGTTTGGACATGAGCACGCGCCATTTTACCCGCAACTCACCGCTGCTATTTGATCACTGTACTGAGTGCGTTATTTTAAATAATTTTTTATCTTGTAACTTTGGATGCTTTTGAGATATCAAAATAAAACTATAGTTAATTGTTAAAAGTAATATAGTACATAATCTGTGTAATACACCATTCACACATGGATGGATTTATTGCTGACAGTACGTATTATCGCGGCCATAACAAAAAATTGCGCGTCTAAACACGTATTATCGTGCAAATTGCAAGATTGCATGCATGCAATGACATTATTAATGGACAACGCACTCACTACAGTAGCTAGCAAGTAAATTCGCGCTTAACGACATTCGCACATTTATAGGTAGACGTCACGTGACAAAATTTCGCAATTTCCATTATGCGATATCACGCATCGGGAATTTATAGCAATACCACCTTTATTGTAATGGCGTTAGAACAGTGTTTCTAGTGTCAATGTTCATTTGAGCGAGCGATATTGATATTAAAATATCCGATTCGGCAGACCCGACAAAAAAGTGAGTGTCATTTTTTTTCCAGATGGTCCATATTAATGTCATTGCATGCATGGATCAACAAATCAGAAGCTTCTGAATTTTCACGCGCCTGCGCAGTAGAACGATAGTGGCGAACCCGCCGGTAAAAAGTTAATGTAAAGAGGTTAAATAATTTACACGGCCTGTCATATAGTACCATACAGTGAGAACATCGCGTCTGGCTTACTCTTGATGAATGAGATTGGCAAGACAGTCAGCACTTTTACATGTAAACAGTGTTATTTTCGCGATAGTTTAAAATACACACTATTGGTGCAAGTAAATCCATGCGTGTTTGCAGGCGCTATAAGATTAAGCAAAACTCTTTTGGTAGCTTTTGAGTTACAAACAGGAGAGGAATAGTACATACAGATAATACAATTTTATTATGTAGGTACCTAGTATAGATATAATTTATAACTACAATATAACAAAAAAGAACATGCTGGGGTAATGATAATGTGAGATAATTGATGAGGAAGTTATATAAACATACATATTTCATTAAATAACAACCTAATATTATTTAAATGTGTTTGGAGATTGGCATCATATTATTATCACTGTCAATAAATGTTACATAGTTAATAGGTTGATTTCATTCAAAAGGTACACTAGCGCAAAGGTATATGAAATAAAAAGTTAACTCTTCTGTCACTCAATGTCAGTTAAAAAAAATCTTTTATTATACGAATTTTCCGACAAAATCTCGGCTTCTGTCTAATATACATCATATATATATATATATAGTGGAGTATATAATAATATTTCATACGGCCCAAAATTTATTCAAAGCATGAAAAGGGCCCCAGGTTTTATTCTCGTAAAATACATACCTACCACGTTGCGTGTCCTATAATGTCAAAAGTGGTATACATGACAGCTATAAATCTGTTTTTCAACCATCCCTCCTCTTGGATTCTGAGTATGCGAATCATTTAATATTTTAAAAGGTTAATGTGGATTTTTGTATTGTGGATTATTGAGGCGTTTTTGCTTTTGCAACGTAAAAATTGGTGGTCATTAAAAAGAGTGTTATTTATTTTTCCCATTTGTTGTAAAAAAAAAATATTTCCTGGGTCATAACATTTTTATACGTCAATAAAAATGAGTATGTACTTTGAAAAATTCATGACCATCAACAATAAGGGGAACTTGGGGTGAAATATAACAAAACAAAAATTTGCATTTGATTTTTTTTTAAACTATAATATTATACTTACGTTAAGCCTAGTACCCATGTACGTTCTTCCTCAACGGTTTTGATCGATCGAACATGTTGACTTGGAAGCATGCTCGTCGTTGCGTCCGCACAGTCGAGCAACTCGACACAAGACGCTGTGAGGCCACCATCGCACGACTTCGACCACGAGTGAGAGCGGGGCCACACGAGCCTTGCCAGTGCGTCCTCACTCCCTCAATCAAACTGCATCGGGCAAGAATTACGGACCTTGAATCTTAGCAAACTGCTCGAGCCAGATGGTACACACGTTGAGACATGTTGGAACGAGCGTAAAACCGTCGAGCCGTTACTATTAAAGGTGACGGATTGTTATGATTGAACCGGTTGATCACTTTGACTCGATTTTTAAATTTAATTACGTTTTGTATACAATAATATAATATATGATTGTGCAGTATTGCCAATCTTTGACAAACGTATTTCGTCAGATAGAGTAAAAAAATAAGTTAATCCGCAGAAAAAAATCTATAAACTAGCACTGAAAAAAACATGATGGTGAACGTTGTTTTAAATAGAATTGATAGTAAATCTGTGATTATTCGTATGATACCGTATGATACACTTATTCAATAATATAGATGTAGAAAATATTTTTAAAGGGTCATAGTTACATAAATGGTGCGAATGGCATATTCATACATTGATGCCATATTGCATAATTTTCCTCAAATTTGATCTAATCACAGGAAGTATTACGTTTTTACGCTATCATTTTATGATTAATAATGATTAATAGTAATTTACTAAAAGTAAATTATTTCAATCAAAATTCGCATTTCTCTGACGTATATTAATTATGTTTTGTTAACGTACAAATTCTCTCTATACTTCGTAAATGTTAAGTAAAATTCTACAAAATTAACAAGATTCTTAATTTCCGCAGTGAGTACTTGTAATGAACACAATGACGACGCGATTTTTGACGATAGTGTTGTCACTCAGCCATTGACAGCTGACATTTTGCATTATTACGCGCGCTGTCTAGTACGCAGTGACGTCACACGTGATGTTTCCATTTTTTCGATATTCGTTATTAGGTCGATCAACGGATAAATAGCTTATAAAATTTTTCGTAATTTCATGCATCAGGCTCTATTAGCGCCTGTACACGGATTGGCTTGGAAGGATTTACTGGCAGCAATAGTGCTTATTTTAAACTATCGTGGCAATAACTGTTTACACGTAAAAGTGCTGACTATCCACTGACTCCAATCTCACTCTTCAAGAGTAAGCGAGACGCGATGCTGTCATTTTATGGTACTATTTGACAGGCAGTCAAAATCGGTTAACCTCAAAATGAGTATAGTTCGTTTTTTTACCGGCAGATTCGCCACTATTGTTCTACTGCGCAATCCTACAGTCGCATGAAAATTCAGAAGTTTACAAATTTTTTTGATTCATGCATGCAAGCTTGTAGGATAATACATGTTTACCCATACATTTTCTTGTTATGGCCGCGATAATACTTACTGTCAACCAGTGTTGCCATCTTTTTCTATGCTGATTATAGTACAAAAGCATAAAGATTATAGTATTTCTGAAAAATATATAGTACAGAAACATTTTTTGTGTTGGATCCTTTAAAATTATAGTATTTTGGTATATTTGGCGTAAAACTATAGTATTTTACATTTTTCGCGGAATTAAAATTATAGTATTGTACTATAATTATAGTACGGTTGGCATCACTGCTGTCAACAGTAAAACCATGCACGTGTAAACGGGGTATAAGGATAGAGAGCATGTACATATAAATATAAAAATAAGATAATTCTATTAAATACGTCAAGGGAAGCATAATATCATTTTATTTTTGTTAAATTTATTGTTGAATGTTGAACAATACAATGATATGTACGTTCCCATAGATCAGTTTAACTTTAATTTTAGATTAATACATCATACTCAATTAAAAAATTATAACAAAGGCACTCCGTGACATACTGCAGCCTACAAATCACATTCAAATCGAAATGGCGTCGATGCATCGTTAACTCGTTCAGGGTTGAATTGGCTAAAGAAGAAAGCACCTCAACTTTATTTATCACAATCACTGCTGACCTTTTAATTACCACATTTAAATAACACATTATTTATATCTAATGACCAACTGCTCCAAACGTGCCAGTCGCGGTGTTAGCACTAAATGAGTTAATTCAAATTAAAAGTTGATCAACTTTGTTTAAATATGTTTCCCGCTGATCAATTTTATTTCAACTGCATTCAACATAAGGTTGAACGACAAAAATTGACGCATGGAAACGCAGCATTGATCAGTGGTTTAAAACTTGTCAATTTACAATTTATTAATAACTCGGAAATGAAAACAGGCGTACCTATATGACTTTATCCAGTGCTTGAGTATATCATTATATCGATTTTAATATAAAAGGCAATTATGTCCTTAGGCGCCACTTAGTCTGTGTGCATAAAAGATTAGACATGGCGCTTTAATCAACGGTTCACGTGATTTTTCTGTTGAAAAAATGTAAATAATGACACGAGATCATAAATAAAATTCGCTAATAGACATTTTTAATGACGCGTGTAAAGCGGCTCAAAGCGAATGTCGATCGATTCCAACAAAATGAACCTTCCGTACAAATAAATGAGAGCCTTTTCAATTCACACACTACAACATTTCAGTTTTGTTATAAAATGTACAAAGTTTTGCCAATAAATGCCGCGCTTTGAATCAAGTATCAATTGGTTATTTTATACACCTATTAAGCAATACTGATGAAATATATTCGATACACTACTTAGGTATTTTGTTGTTTAACTAGTAATGGCGTAATAATAGAAATAAACTCGTAAAACAACGACACTGATTTAATATAACACTGTTAAAATAATAATGCTGAAACTAACTATTTAATAAATAATAATTTATAAATTTATAGGCAAGGTTTTGAAATTCGATAAAATAATAAATTGTGAACGTAAATTTTTATAAACAAAATACACATACGTAGTTTTGACAATTATTTGACAACCGCAAAATCAAACTAAAATCAATCTACAGAATTTGATATGACTTTTTAGTATGTACTTATCATTTTTGTATATAAATATTGATGAGACGGATATTCCAGAAAGAAAATACAACATTAACATATTATTTTATACCCCGAAATGGTGTCGGTTAGGTTGAACAGGATATGTCATCATTCAATCTGAAATGTTACCCAAGAGATAAACCCATTGTATCCCTGGACCCAAACTGGTAAGTTAAATAAGTACATACAAATTACATATGTACTAACAGTGCCAGTATGCGTGTAAGGATATACAATACATATATTAAAATTAAGTCAGAAGGAACACATTGGATAAAGTTGTATAAATGATTTGATTTAGTTTTCTATTTTCGGTTTAATCGATTAGAATGTTTTGAAATTGTTTTAATAAAATGTAGTTTAGTTAATAGCATACATATATTATAAACAATGTTTTATATCATATTAGAGTGATATGGAATTTTACTATAAGTACATGGTTTCGTTGATCAATTAATATAAATTGTTTGTTAAAGTTTTATTTAGTTACTTCTTGATACCATATCTATAATCTTCATCTCAATAATTCGCGAAATTTTAAAAAAAGATGGATGATTTATATAAGAACTGATTTATATAAGAAAGTTTTCATAATTAATTATAACTGATGAACAAAATAATAGAATAATAATTCAGATAACATTTCACCAGGGCTCGAAATGGACCGGAACGCACCGGAGCGCCGTTGCGGTTCATAAAATCTCCAAAATTATCGCTCCGTCTCGCGGAAATATTAATTTGACCGCCTGAGCTAGATATGTCATATAATAAAAAATCTAACAGACTTATTTTTATAAAATACATATACAATTAGATAACAACGTTAATATTTTCATAAAATTATCGAGCGCTCCGGTTCGTAAAATTTTCCATTTCGAGCGCTGCATTTCACATTTATTAAGTGTATACTGCAATCAGCAAGTCATAAAAATACAAAATAAATAAAAATAATATCAAATGAAAATCATGTTTGATAATATACTTCTATCATATTATTATTATGTCATAAATAACATGAAAAATCATGTAATATTTAGCTAACTTAAACAAACCAGTCAAAAACTTTGTCTTTTTATCATAGATATGTATAAGTATAAAATACAAATTGTATTAGTATTATTATTAATCAAATACAGAGTAACAGAGTGAACTATACGTTTATACAAATGTACAAACATGTTAGTTACACATAGAGAAAACAACATAGATAAAAGTTTGAACAAAGAGTAAATGTTGTCGAACTTTGTTTCGCATTTCTGTCTCTTTATTTTCAGCGATTTCGTTATTTGATTTCAAAGTTTGTTTCACTGGTTTCATACAAACTTCTCATGAATAATAGTTATTGTTATATGGTTATACAATACGAACTCGTACATGCTGTGTTGTCTTATGATAGTTAATTCTTCAACTGAAGTCGGCACGTCTAGTTGTAATACTTACGGATACTGTGTTAACTGAAAACGGACTAGATACTCAATCAAATTACAAAAAGGTTTCGTTTAAACACCTAGCTTAATGGAGTGGACTATAAATACTGGTTTTCAATAATTAAAAAAAATACACTACGAAGATGTCAAAGTTTGTCTACGAATTTAAAACAAACCCGACATACACTGTTAATAAAACATAATTGAACGTAGTTATGCAGAATGTAGCCAGTCCACAATAATGTCCAGCTGAGATATTGGCACTTTAGCAACAACATGATATTAAAAATGTATGTTAAATTGTAAATAGTATTTTATTTCAAGAATTATTTTTTTGCGGCTTGGCTATTTTCAGCAGAACGTAGAGAAAACCTTCTCGCATCTGATCTATATTATATCCCATTTTTTTATTTTTTGTTGACTGGCTACTTTCTGCATAACTATGTCCAATTAATAGTATTTCAAAATATATTTTTTTATAATTTTGATGTTAACCATTAATCTATTTATCTAATATATTAAAATATAAATATTTAATTAAAACTTGACCTGTGTGTCCGTATCCATACAATAGTATTTAATATCCACCAAGCTTGGATAACCGGCTGTGAGTAAAATAATAAAATACAAATATACATAATATTTATATACAATATACTAGAAAAAAATATCTGTCAATATTCTTGCCGATGCGCTAGTTAGGTATCAATAATACTATTTTTATATCATAATCAAAGCAATATAGGGTAAGTAGCAATATTTATATCTAAATAACGCGTCGATGTGAATACCAATATATATTGGTAGGTATCTATTTCGATAAAGCCGATGTATGTTACGTGTATTTCATTGGTATTGGTTAAAAAAGCGTGTGAGCTATTTATGCATATAGTAACTAAGTGGTTGAGAGAAGCGCGCATTAAAATATTGTAATGTGGGTGTTCTATGTATGCGATCGCGCAACAAAGACGCTTTTTTCATGAAAAATTACGTGCGCCAGAGAGATGCAGTTTATTGTTAGTTATACATAGCTTTCACAGACAGAGAGAGCGAGGAAGAGTGTGTACAAAAATGGAACAACGCACTACCATATGAACGCCATATTGGTATCGTCATTCGAATGTCAGATTCTATCCAGTTGCGAGTCTTGATTGGGTAGTTTTCGACTGTGGCTCCAATATCAACTCTTCAGATAAGTTTGTAGGTCTGTATTATGTATGTTTGCTATGTAGGTATGATGTGTTGCGCTGCGTGACAGACAGACAAATCAAGTCAAATATATAATGTAATAAAAGGTCCCGAATCATTGAATATAAATTGATGTTAATGTTAACTATAGGACTACCAACATCAAAGCAAACTCGTCTTTGTTTTATGACTGAGGATTCAAATACATTTTTAAGAGTCAGCAAAGATGCACATTGTCTCAAATTATATTTAATATATACTTCAAATTGATCTTATAATGTAAGGATACTGAAAAAGTAAACATGAAAATAAATTTGTGAATGTTGATTTTGTAATATCTGATACTGTTACGTTCACATTCATGTACACGAGGAAACGTGCATGAAAAACTATGAACCGGGATAATGTGCTGAGAAAAAACTACACGTGTCGTAGCACGCCATGCGCAAATAAATTATTAATTCTTCGTCAAAACTGATTACAAGTTTTCTCATTCCGTGACGCGAAAGCTTTCGATGCTCGAACGACGCAACTTTGCCCACAGTTTTTCTATGGTAGAAAGTTTTCGGTTAAACGTAGATTTTTTTCACTGAAGTTCAATGAACCTACCGATATTTAGCTTCAATTTGAAGTCTGTATTTAAGTGGGTAATGGCTTTATCAATAAAGCAATTTGAAAAAGATTTGGGACTATAGGAAGAGACGGATTCAGATAAACTTTTCAATGGAAATTCTTGAATGGCTTAAATGTGGACTTATTTATTTTAAATAATTCAAAAACGTACACTACCAGTTTTTGTTCGGCCCTCATAGTTAGTTTTTCACATGGGGGTGCGCGTTTGATTCCCGGTGAGGTAACAATACATGTAGGTAGGTATGTGATTTTATTATAGCATGGGTATTTCCGTAATAGTTTCACTTCTACTGCTACACTATTTTTTCACTACGCTACTTTCACCAGACCTTGTGACCTGTTGTAGTGATAATAGAAATTGTATAAGTATATAATTAAAATAAGGACTATTTTTATTTCATACTAAATATACACACGATTTAAAACTGTTAATTTACATCAATTGGCCACAGTTAGGTTAGGTAGTAATGTTGTTTACCTTAATTGAATTGAATGTCCGTTGCCATTCAATTGGCGGAATTTGAAATATCTCAGAAAGAGTAGTTATTAAAAATAATTCGCATGAATCGAGCGCTTACATGATAGAGCTTTAACCAGGAAAGTGAAATATGTCAGTTCAAGTCCTACACGGTGAAACATTTTTTCTATATATTTTTTAAAATAATAAGTATATTATTGAGGTTTACCAAAATTATATATTATATAATAGGTATAGATTTTTACTCTTTGATTAAGCTTCTCATCGTTATTAAATTATGTAATATACCTAAGTATCATGTATTGTGTTTTATTTTAATTAATACAATGTGTTTCCATCTAAAATTGACGATAATACTGGTAAAGTAGATTTACCCTCAGAAAAGTGAATATTATTCATATTATTAGTAATTTTATATAAATATACCTATTTAAAATAACGTCTGCTGTTATTATTTTGATTCGATTACTTTCTCGTATACTACATATTATTATTATTTACAATGTTACGTAATTTTGGACCGTACTTACGGTTGTTAAATTATCAAAAGTTTGTCGATAATATAATATTAACTATTGATTTCAGTGAAGTAATCGAAAGTGGTATCATATAATATTAAGTAGCTATTTTTAAACAACTTGTATATTTTGATGCAGGGATAAGTTTACGGAATTGCCCCAGTCTAGTTAATAAATTTAGACCTCTATATAGAGGAAGTCCTTAAATTTTTTATCGGAAATGACGATGTTTCCTTTTCCCTTACTTTGAAGATGGCTTTAATAGAAGTACTTAAAACAACCTTCTTATTACTCATGGAGCTACTACCATAAGTAGTACACATTTACCCCCTTCTAATGTCTGCGTCTACCGAGGTCTGCCCAAAGTCGCTTTGCTTCAGTTTTAGACTTTCAATTATTTTCAAATTCAACAATTCCTCCATATTGTCAAGTCTATCAGCATTTGCTTTGTTTACTGGCTTCCCCAATCTAATTAATTTCACACTATTGTTATCCGTCATAATATATAAATGGTTGGGCCATCTAAGACGGCCCAATTTGATGAGCTTTATGATGTGTGGAATTTCTTGCAGAACTTTTAGAAGCTCATTGTTGTACCGTCATCTCCACCCCGACGATGTGTCATTGTCTGGTCCGAAAATACTACGCCAGACACTCTATTCAAATGGACACAGCACTATTTCATGTTTTTTTTTTATGCACCAAGTTTCCGATTCATCCATGACAATTGGTAATATAAATATTTCATACAGGATGCATTTCAAATATCCGTTTAATATCTAAAAACGTAAACACTTTGATTCAACTGAAACATGTCGTTACATTAATGCAGAAATAGCTTTTGTGCCTCAAGCTTGGGAGTTTTACCACTATTATTAGGCTTCACGGCCTCTTGTGGTGTTTAATAAAGAAACAAATAAAAATTAAATTAAAAAACTAAAAAACTGCGAATTGTACCTATTTACACTTTCTTAATTATATCATAATTCGTAATAAAAATTGTAAATAATAAAATAATTTAATGATTTTTTTTTAAGAATACTTTCTTTTATTTTGTTAACTGTCAATTCATGGTGGAACTGCATTGTATTGTTGTTTTTATTTAATAAAACGCAATTTTTTTATAGTACTTATTAAAAGTGGAATAAGTACTATAAAAATTGCGTTTTATTAAATAAAAACAACAATTAAGAATACTTATTTTTTGTTTCGTATACATACATATTAGGTATAACAATAAATGAAAAATATTCATTTGAATGTTAGTCAAACCAAACTGACAAACGTCCGCTTAAGATAGATTGTTCATATTGTGTACATTTATTTTGTACATGAACAATTTTTTAAATATTTTTTCAACCATAATGATTTTTAGTTACCTATTTTAATATTTTATCTAGTGCGTTAAAAAAGCGATTTGGTGCTCAGTAAAATAGAGGCATCTAATTCCAAATAGCAATTAGTCTCAATTTAATATTTGTGTAAGTACCTATAGGTTGTTTGTGTATTTTGACCGTAAATCGTTGGTTTAACATTAGTGTTTTTTTCCACCATACTAATATTCAAATTAGAGTGATATGATTTTATTTACCGACATAATTTGAGATATCGTTTAAATTTTTTAATATTTTTTGTACAATTTTCGCGAGTTTTGGAAGTTAAAGATCATTATAATATATTATATGAAATTAATCATGTGTACATTTTTTGTTATATTTTGAGTGTTTGTTGATTTATTAGTTTTTTAAAAATGGAAGCCTCAATATTTCTTTAACCTAAAATAGTGGCATACTTATATAAATCGTAAATAAAATATTTTCGATGATTCTCCAGTAAGTATATTAAAAAGAAACATTACAGTAATCCGTGTAAAAAACCGAAAACGAATATTGTTCATGTTTTTAAAATTCACGTACGCGTAAAAAATATGTTAATTGAAACAAATGTCGCAGGTACCGACGCTTGTTTTGATTTGGCTGTGTTTAAAACGCGATTTTAGCGAGAAATTAAAAAAAAAACAAAATTAAAAAGTCAGTGAAGTACGGAGGCAAATATTTCTTATGGCGGGGAAAAAACAGAAATATTCGAAAAAATGTGAATGCGAAAGTAATTTCGTCCTACCCATTGGCCTTGTCAGATGAAAAACATCCCGCCGTAATTTGTCAAAGGGAAAAATATTTATCTCTTCCTATCTCCAGTGGCGTTGACGCGTACACATGTGATCTCCACTTGAATCAAGTCTAGCAAAAAACACATTAAGTAACACACTACAGTAGGTAGAGTTTTTCATACAATTTTAATACGCGAATGGCATCCACTGGGTGCTATTACCGGACGGTAAAGTAACGCTTTTGTGAAATTAAGATAATTTGCTGTAAAATTCCCTTTTTGTATTATATAATATATATATTCTATAAATAAAACCTATGTAGAAAAGCTTAGTATTGATATGGAATAAATCGTGTAGGTACTTGTATTTCGTTCTAAATCCTATTAAAATAACATTGATTAATATTTTCCTCTATATCTTATGATAAAGGTTTAACATTTAATATGAACAACCAGAGTTTGTACTTTTTACGCCGGAAAATAGATCCTTCTGTAGATTTATGTACTGCAATACAACATTACAGTATTATTAAATTAACATTATCTCATATTTGCGACTGTTATAAATTTTAGGCACAAAATCATTGGAGGTAAAACTTTTCTCTAAAATTAAACGCATTTTATTTGAAGAAATAAAATCCGCAGGTCCAATTGGAACTGCACGCTTCAAATAGTGAATCTCTTCAGTTGATATCGCAAGAATTTTGCAAGGGATGTGTTCCGAATCTTCCTTAACATCACTACAAAGATAACGTGAAGAGTGTTTGCTCAAGAAACAGTTTATAACTATAGAAAAAAGGATTCTCATTATAAACTTTTTATATTAACTATATCTTTGACAGTAGTTCCAGTACGAGTGTATTAATTATAGTTGCTGGCATAATTAAAAAAATATAGTAAAAATATACTGTTATTAGCCATTGAGTAATTGATTATATAATTCTAAATAGTATATTTTTTTGTTAGTACGGTCCTGGAAAATACATATGTACACTGAATACAAGTATAAATGAATACGTAAAGCGAGACTACTTGCAGCTAACTTAATAATTAGCTTTAGTATTTTTTGACTTCATATAATTAAGTTCCACCTTCAAAATAATAGTGTTTTTTGAAATCTCTTTATTTATATCTTTCTTATACATTATGTCATTTATTTGATGGATACATTCAATAGTATTCAAGCTAGATAAATATTTATTTTGTTAGGTACATAAAATCATACAGTAGTGCCGACTCTAGTTGGCAATACTATAAAATCAGCAACTTGGGTAGACTTGCTCATTAAATATAGAAAACAAATAAGCTGTCTCCATTTATTTCGGGTGTGTAATTGTAGTTACTAAGGTCGTAATTGTAATAATTACTAATTGTAACAGAAAAAAGTCGAAAACTTACCTAAACAAATCATTAAAATAATAAATTATCACAAATTATTTTGTTTTCACTAATAACTCTTGATGGAATGGCAAGTGATTAAAAATACGATACATAAAATATATATAAGTAATTAAATATTTTAAAAAGTTTCTTTTTTAAATCAAATGTTAATTTGTTGATGATAACAATTTTCTTCGTGCATATAAGGCTTTACTTATGGTGTAATAATCCTAGAATTAAGTGTCTAAGTAATTTAATTACGATATTATTCATTGATGTTGTTATTTCAGTGCAAGGAGATAGATACTTATACATTATAGATTTGCTATGCGAAAGAAAATCCAGACATTCATTACCCAAAATACACCTGCGATTGAAGTTTTATTGACCTAATTAACTAAAATAAGCTTGTCTTATCTTTGAAACGTGATTGAAATACTTAATTTACGGCCGTGATTTTGAGTACCTAAGTGCTTTACGCAATCGCAGAATATAGGAGGCATCTATTTTCTAATACAGAAATGAAAACATATCAGCTAACAGCTAACATAATATATTCGTACATTAATTTGTTTATATTCAAAGGAAATTAGTTCATGTGAAAATTATGTAAATATGAACAACGTGTAGGTATAACTTAAAATCATTATACCAATTAGAATCACAATGGAGTAAATATTATAATATTACATTAAACTTTGCATAAGAAAATAGCTTAACATTTCCGTATATCGCCATATTGATTGTTCACATAGAAATAACTAAAAATGTATTTTTCAATTCTGAGCTGTCATCATTTATTTTTCTTTAACTTTATTTTATTAATCATGTCCTCGAAGTTTTTTAAAACACCACAGCAGAGCGGCTTTCGCAGTCATATGCCTACCAATACTATTTACCACAGACCACAGACCACAGACCACAGTATCATTAATCTTTTTTTAATGTATAAGGAGTGTGATTCGATAACATCTTCACTTTGATTGCTCATATAAAGCTCCAGCAAATGATTCCGAATGGTAAAAATTCAATTAACACCCCAAACAACATTAAAAGCCTTGTAATCTAAAATTGATGAATAAACACAGATTTTTTTTTAATATATTTCAAATTTGAGTCTGAGTAGTAAAATATTTATTTTCAATTGGCAAAATAGTATACGTCAGTAAACTTTATTCCCATAGGATACCAGCGTGTTGTAAGTTTGAGAAACACTTAGTGATTCCATTATTATTTAAGTTATTACAATAAAGCCTTGTCTTTTGTAATAATAATTAAATTATAATATAGAATAGTCTTGATTTAGTAAACTACGTTTATAGACAACGCTTCTACTTTATTATTTCTATAATAATATAAACAGAAACAACAATATATTATTTCAGCTAGAAAGCAAGTTACTGGGGTGTAGTATATCAGCATTTTACCAACAGCGATGTGGTGATATTATTCCCAACGTGGGGACCAATAAAAACTTTATTACGAATAAGAAATGTGGGGTCTTTCAATGGTGGGCAGATCTAGGGAAGATAATAATTCTGTGCTCAGTATCTTGCTGAGGCACATAAGGTTTCTTATTACTGCATTTTTATAATGCCTTTATATGGCAGAACTGAATGGATTTCAAAAATACATTGTTATACTTTCATAACAAGTTATTTTAAAAAAAGTACGCAATATAATGGCTTCTTTATTATACCAAGATATATTTTGGTGTCTGCATTTTTATGATGGTTTTATACGGCAGAAATTAATTGTTTAAAAAAAAACATTATCACACTTGAGTTGTATAAAAGCAAAAACGCCACTCTCCATATAAAAAATTAAAATGACATACCTATGAATGTAAAAATATTATTCATATTCTCATGTATGAGTATGTGTACAACTTAACAGATTAGAAAGAAAACCATTTAAAAAAAACTTATAAATTGGGTTTACATGCAGTCACCACTGTCCACACATAGTGACGTTATTCAAATCCACCATTGTTTAAATCAGCCAATTAGGAGACAGCATAAGAAATTAAAAAGCAAAATGGCTACCCTATATTACGTACGAACGTTGAGATGCAAACTCACCACTGTTCGAAAGTTACAAGCAAATTCACCACTGTCCATTACCAAATCATTAAATTTAGTCACTTGGATTAGATTAATTTAAAAAATATTTGTTTTTATTAATATCTATAATTGTTCACTTAAAACGCACATGTTCATATTATGAAGTATTAAAATTACCCTTTATTTGATTTTTAACTATATGACTTTGAAGGACAGTGGCGTTTTTGCTTTTATACAACTCACTTCATTCACATCACAATATCACAAGCTATTTTAAAAAGAACATAGGTACCTACCCATTGTTTGTTACGCTAAGTTACCATTGCTTATTAAATATATTTAAATTTGTGAAGATATTCATCATATCGACATTATTACCTATTATATTTTCGAGGTCAATTTCTAAATTTAAAAAACGTATTTGAATCGACTTATATTAATATATTCGCGTTATTAACTTCCAATACTTATAGAACTACCGAGAAGATTGTGTAATCTAGATAAATTGAAATGGGGTTTGAAGTATGATTTTTGGCATGGTAATAATACAATACAGGAATACTGTTTCATAAACAAGATGTTAACATTGAAGTGGACATGTTATCAAAACAGATTATTGAGTTGAACGAAAATCAGCAACTGTTATCATTAGTAGTTAAACATAACTATTAATTTTTAGGAAAATTTTATATATGTATAATATAATGTTACAGTAATATTTGACAGATATAGAGGCGTTAGCGGAATAGGATAAAGTGCATGCAGATTTTCTGTATAAATATTAGACTGTATTACTATGAATGAAGATATACGGTGTTCTTTTTTTAATACTGATATATTGAGTTTCTTTCACGGGAATTTGGGGATAATAAACTTAAGGTAATACTGGGATTCGGGATTCCTAGATTGAAAAGTTTGTATACCTACGTGTTACATCTACGGCTCTTGTGGTGCAGTGCGTAAGGCGCTGGCCTTTCATCTGGGAGCTCCGGGTTCGATTCCCGGTGAGGAAACAATATATTTATATGATTGTATCACTTCTATCACTGAATACACTACTGTCATTGGGCCTCTAGGCCTGTTTTAGAATTAAAAGAATATAGTATATATACAATAATTAATTGTGATATTTCTATTGAATAGTAGATTAACAGTGTGTGATGCCTAGGTATAATTTAAAAATTATGAATACTAACAAATATATTATAATATATACATGCATAGAAATTATAAATAATATCTCTAATAGTATTACTTTAAATAGAAACTGTATAAAAGAATGTCTGCCTGAATATTTTTCCAGTCGTTTGTATAAAATTTGCATTGTCTTGGAAAAACTACATTAAAATGATGATTTCATACAAAGCATAAAAGCAATGTTCTTTTATACTGGGTTAGTGTTCAATTTTATAAAAGTACAATACGTACAAAAGTAACTTGTATAGTAGTACAGTATGGCCAACACGAATAGACTGCAATGAATATATGTTTACAAAGAGGAAATAATATTTTTTGCAAAAACACGACTCTCGTTTCTGTATTGGCTATCGCGTTTTCTTAGCCTTGCTGTATTATTGCGAAGAAAAATAACTACACTAAAGCATTTATAAAATCTTATAAGCATTCAACTTTTTTTTGTAAATATAAATATTTTTTCATCCATTTAATATTGAATATTAATTTTGGAAATATACGAATATTTCAGCAAAGAATGCAATGAGATACTCTACAAAATACATACGCATATAACAATCATATCTATATAGCTATAGGTCCAATTTTAGACCCACGACTTCTGGTTGATATAGCGGCTGTCTCTAAAGTAATGATGTATGTTTGATGCAGAGCAAGAATCCAAAGGATTTGGCCAATGGTTATTAACCATTTCTCGTAAAAATGTCTCTTAATATTAAATCCACTTTCTATAGGTATTATTCAGAAATATATAAAAATAAAAAATCACTAAGATAACTAATTATTTCATTGACTGTACGCTAAATGTATTGAACATTATAAAAGAAACACTGATCTTTGTTATTAAAAGTTATTTTTGGTGAAAAAGAGTGATCAATATACAATTCGTTTGCTTAATCTGCCAACCAGTTGGCGGCTCTCGTGGTGAAGTTGGTAAGGTGCTCGCCTTCCACCCGAGAGTTCCTGGGTT
Source organism: Rhyacophila brunnea (assembly GCF_057557595.1). Taxonomy (NCBI): domain Eukaryota; kingdom Metazoa; phylum Arthropoda; class Insecta; order Trichoptera; family Rhyacophilidae; genus Rhyacophila; species Rhyacophila brunnea. The sequence goes on along the minus strand of NW_028233068.1, from coordinate 19,869,800 downwards.
CGATTCCCGGTCGTGACAAAAACATCTATGTGTTTTTCTCAAAGCCTGGGTGTTTGTGATTGTTCAAAATTACTAACAACACAACCACCTTGTACGAAAACGCAAGGACATAGTTAATAATGTATATGAAGAGCGGAGTTGTTCCATTTACGAAATTGGAAATTTGGCACCTGCAGTTAGGTGTTCTGTGTGAAGAACGATAACGCATTTATTTATAGGTTTAGTTAGGACCTTGAAATGTTGTGTGAGCATAGAAAACATGCTTTATAACAAAATGCCATGAAAATATCATTTTTGGTCAAAAGTGCAGTTAGCTGGTTTGCAGATTAAGTAGTCGAATTATTGTATTGTAATATCAAGGTGCTTATTAATTTTATTCAATATTCTTTCTTTCTTCTTTCAACCATGTCCGATCCAAATAGGATCATATGGGCATCCACAGAGTAGAGGTTTGTATTGACAGATTTTGTTTTTTACGAGAAATGGATGTCAGCCACTTGCTCAACCCCTGACACACACAAATTGAAAAACAATATGTGTACCTACTTGCCAGACCCAGGATTCGAACCTGGGACCCACGGCATTATAGTCCAACGCTTAAGCCGCGCGGCTACCGTGGGAATAAATATAGCATTGTACAAGTAATAATTATATGAATAAACTTGTAAATCTATGCTCGCGATCAATTTTATTATTCGCATTTCAAATTAAATTGACAATGTACCTCTGACCGAACTATCCTGGATCGTATCGATTTTTTGACATCCATATGAACATGGAAGGTATTTAACGTTATTGTGCAAAAATTTTCAGTAATTTTCTCAACCATTTACAAGTAATTTGTATATATCGGTATAATCTCGTGTGAATCAAATACGTTATAATGTTATTTATGATAATACGTTTTAACCTATTTGAATAATGATATTCACGACCTTTTGAACACTTATATTATACTTAACCAAACTATTTGTCTTATTGGATATTGGTAGGTACACGAAAGTTTTGGAAACTCTCGTCACCGCGAGTCAAATTTGATTGGCCAAGGGGCGGCTCGTGAAACTTACTTTTTGGATCGAAGCCTTCACTACGGAAACTAATATAATAAAAATAATAAGTTAATAAAATTACATCAATAATTTAAATATAGGGGTTCCGAGGGAAATAAATCATAAAACCGTTAGATGGATCATAATATAAATGTATCTAGATATTGAAGAAAATATAGTTTATGATCAGGGAACTATAGAATAATGTGTACAAATTTATGATTGGGTGATATCAGTAGCGAATACTGACCATTCAAGAAATGCCAACTACTGGTAAAAGTATAGTACATACCGATACCCTAGTTCAATAGGGGAACAACTCATAAAACCCTGTTCCAAGATAATGGCGTTTGAATTTTTTGCAGTAATTCTCATTTTAATTTTAAAGCCTTGATTTCGATGAAAGTGTATGTTTTTTTTATATTTAATTTAGTGGAATTCATCAACGCACAATGAAATTGTACATTTTAATAAGGAATTAGCCAAAAAAATTGATAATATAACGGAATTACTGATTAATCTCAGAAAGGGTTATTCGATTTTATGACAAATTTAAGACTATTTTTTTGTTGAATTACAAAGACCTTTCTACATGGAATGGCATTCTTAACTCAAAACCTTTACATTTTGAGTTGTTCCCCTATTGAACTGTGGTATCGATACTTGTACAGTCATGATCTGCAAAAGTGGTTTTAAACTGATTCCTTTCACGGCGGTTTTAATGTATAAAGACTTTTCTGGAGTCCTAAAATGCCAATCAGTGAGATCAGGGAACACAGAATCAATGGAAATTGAAATATATAATGGGTGTGGAATAACAGGCAACCGATATCGAGTGTGGAAGAATATGGGATAAACTTAAAACACGTGTCAAGAATACGCTTGTCCTTCGTTCTGACAACTGCTATCGGCTTGTGCACGGACGTTTATTCAATATTGGTGTATTTGAAAGTTGCAACACACACTATTACACGTCTATAATATGTGGTTCATTGTCGTAGGACAATCACACATTCAAAATCCTGCGACAAAATGTATCGCGTATCGGAATTCTATTGATTAATCTATTCTGTGTTTATGATATATCTATTCATATCCTTTTTTGAAAATGAATAAGTGAATGACCGTTCAGGTTTATCTGCATAGTTATAGTAGACTAATTCGCAAACTTAGGCTTTGATAGAACAGCAGTCGTAAAGCGCAAACTCGATCTGGCGGAAAGGATTTTAAGCACTAGAAGATCACAATCAATTTCAATAATGAGTTGGAGTCTGTTCTAACTCAAATATTCACAAAGACTCAAAAGTACAGTAAATTAATTATTTCGTGCCATTTGCCAAGTTACACTGTGCAGAGATCGCCAAGAGTTTGACACTGAAAAAGCGAGCTTCGGTGGTTTATGATAGATGTCACGTTTAATAACTACCAATCAATTAAGTATGTTAATTTGTAAAAATGTTTTCAAAATATCAACAATTTTATGCTTACGTAATAATTTAAATTTAAACAGTTATTGCAGTAATTTTATATTGGAGTGTTATCCTAAAATAATATAAAGAAATTAAAATTTAATAAATATAATATTTTCTAGATAAATATTTTATAAATATATTATTATGGAATACTTACAAAGGTAATGGTAAAAATAATTTTATTTGTTAAATTAAATAGGCACTTATTTTATTGCCGCATACATATTATGTAGGTCAAATACAAAAAGGCGTCTCTCCATCACTTGGACGTTGAGATGTGTGCATGAAAATAATGACACAGTTTTGAGATGTTTTTAGGTACAATATAAGTTTTATTATAATATATTAATATAGTGTTACTGAGCTGACCATTGCATATATTAAAAATAATTTAGATGTTTGGTCTAATTTGAACATTTCAGCAAGTGACTTTGGCATTTCATGGAGTGATTAGACTTTTTGGTTCTTACTTATTCATTTTAATTATTAGTAGGTAGGTACCTATCAATAATTATGGGAATGATATATAATCCTAGAATAAGGTATTAAGGATAACCATTATCTTTCCATTGATGTTTAATTGGCATATAGGGAACATAAAAAAATCACTGAAAGTTTGGTTCAATCGCACGTGCGATATAAACAAATATCGGCGGTTAAAAAAATGACTAATATTAATTATTAATTGTCAACACAGGTCGAAGCGAGACGATGTTGGTACATTAATATCAGCAACGTCAGGTGCACATTCTTTCGAAGCTGTGGTGATATATTGTATGTTGCCGTGGTCTCATGTGTCGATTTTTGTTGATCAACTTTGTGTTGAATGTTGAAAAAAAAATGAAAAAATATTCTCACGTATCAATTTAAGCTAAATCGATAGCCGTAAACCAATATGACGACGAGTGAATATATTATTATGTTAGTTCGTTAACGTCGCCGCCATGTGACGCATGACATAATATAACTATGACTGTAATCGCATGCAAATCAAAACAAGTCTGACGTGGCGATACAAAGAATCTCAACTTTGTTCAATTCAACTTACAAACTGAGCAACTTGTTAAACTGGGGTTTCCACTTATCATCAATAATTGACGTTCAACTGTCAATCAACATATAGTAGAACAACAAAAATCACCACACGAGAGTGCAGCATAATACTTATCATTTTCACTACATTTTGAACTTTTTATTGATCAAATGGGTGTTAATACAATCATTATTTTGTAGATAGATTTAATATTTAAATTGTTATCACTTCTCAGAAACTAAGTATATTTTTGGACCAAGACACACTCTTCAAAGTTGGGCTGGGGGTATACTAGAAAAATCTTCTCACGTCCTTGGTTCTGACTGGCGTATACTAGAGTTTATTGCAGAATTTTTGATACATAGTGTAATCAATATTGTAAAGAAACATGACCCGCCAATGTGTACTTAAGACTGAAAAAATGTTAGTCTCTAATTTGGCTCCAATACAATTTCATATATCTCACAAATGAATCATTTTTCAACCAGATTCAGCCACTACAAATAGGATCATATTAATAATAATATGTAATGCTCAAGTCACAATAGCAATACTAAATAAAACACAACGAAAGTGTGAAAAATATCTTTGCGATACTTATTCTCATTATCGGTTATAAATCAAAATGATTGACTGCAGCCGTATCGATTCTAAGCCCCTGCTTTGGCAGAGAGACACGGCGACTATGTTTTTTTCGTACCGAAATTTATTGCAAACGACCCCCTCGTATGACACCGACGGGAGAGGAGACAGGGGGGAGGCAGAACGATGTTTTTCTTGTTTTTTTAAACTTAATCCAATTTGCTTCTGACATTACTGTCGACGCGACGCCGGAATGGCGACTTAGCGCTAATTTCACGGCACTGCCATTGTGAGGACTTTACGTAATTTTAATTCAACTAAATAGCGTTGTGATTAATTATGATTGTCAACTGTTTACGTCATACGATTTTTAAAATGAAAAAAAAAAAAAAAATATTGTGATCATCTCGTTTAGTCTTTAGCAATTCAAATTAGTTATTCAGTATAATCAGCAACTAGAAGAAGTATATGAATTATTCTGGGATTATAATTATTAATCCTCGATGGAAAAGATATCATTTTTTATATGCATGTGCAAAAATATGTCCATTTATGTATGTTTTTAAGATATGAAATGCATGAGAAATGGACATATTATGTATTTGAATGACACAATATTTTCTCATATATATTATTTGAACTAACAATATTTTTACAGCATAAAGATACGATGCAGATGAACATTTTGTGCATGTTAACTTAATTTCAATAAAAACTGGACATGCAATATCTTTGCACTAAGCCAAATAAAGATGTTCCGTTATTCGGTATTTTCTGAACCCCTTTTGTCACAAATAATCGCATTATAATTTTTTTTTATTCCAGGAATAAAACACAGGATTTGAGAATGTATCTTTCTATATTATATTGAATAGATATAAATAATAGATAAAAATTTGACACATGACGGAACTTAAAACTGTATCTGCTGGATTCGCGCAAGTATGATTTTCCAATTAAGCTAGGGCATCTTACTTAATTGCGACGATTTTAACTAGTAGTTGTTACATGAAATGCTTATCGAATTGCGTTATACCGTTGTCTATCGGGCTTAGTATATTAAATTAACGTATGTATCAATTAATTCCTTAATTACTAACCAACGTCGTGGATTACTCTATTCTTTAGTTTTTACAATGTGTGTCGAATTTTTGTCTACAAAATGATTTTTTCTAGTATGTATATGCATGACATGTTTTCAAATTATGTATATTTAATCACATTATATCAAAGTCATCCCTTATTTTTGTGTGACGTCATTTTTGGACGCCTCCATAATCAGGAATATTATATTTATAGGTTTACAATTAATATAATATTTTGTAAATCGACATAGAATAAAACAAAGAATAATTAATGATTAATAAAGCAATATAAGTAACAACGTTTTTTTTTAAATAAACGCGCTGTACCTACCTGTTTTATTAATTTAAATGCATATAATTACAATAAATAATTAAATAATAGGTTTGGTGCATTTAATCCTCTCTTTACTATAAAAATACAGATAACAGCGAACGCATTACCTCTCGTTATCTTTACGCTTATTTTGATGTCACATTTCTCATTTGAACGGCATTTACCTATTTTATCAATAATTAATTAATAATATGTTTGTGACATTGTCCTCAAGGCGCGGGCCAAATGTCTCCATTTATTAATTGAATGGATGAGGCCTAACTGCATTTTGAAATAAAACCAATACATACCTATATATAGTGCAACTTCTGCAGTGATATAAATATATATAGTATATAGTCTGAAAGCTGAATTGAAAATAAAAATATAACGACGACAATTAATTAAAAAAAACCTATTATTTTCTATTAATTTGCTAAAGAGTCTTTTAGTGGCCTTTTGGACTTTTTTTTAAAACATCGCATTAATACGATGAATATTTTTGATACGAAATAAACGAGGAGTAATGATGATTATTATTTTAATGTATAGTATTAAAATTAAAGCGACCCATTTTTCAACGAGATCTAACCGAATTTTATTTTCTCCTGTGGAATTATGATTTTCATACGAAAATAATGCACGTACAAAAAGAATAATACCCATTTGCCATTAAAAAAAAAACAAAAAAGTCCTTGATGTAGTCTCGCGCTGGGGTTCTGATTAATTATGAAAAAACGAACCCCCCGCCGCATGGCTATACAACTTGCGAATAAAGAGAGAATTTGCACTTAAATTAATGGAGGTGTTTTCAGTAGATATTGTGAAAGAAAACAGAATACGTTATTTTGACCTGAGAGCTTAGAAAAAAAATAGAATTTTATAGACACTGCATTAGCACCAATAACAAAATTATAAATTTTAACCAATCCAAATTAATTTTTACAATAATAAATTATAAAACTATTTCTGTATATGTCCCCATAATAGCGTAGTTGGCATATTACGTATCTCTGAAACCAGCAATTCTGCGTCTGTGGAAAAAATGTTTTTTTTAACATGTCTTTGATTCAGAGCATAGATCTAATGGGTTGGACAAGTAGCTATTGAAAATTTTCCGTACAAAGTCTGTCAATATAAATATAAAAACTCTGTAGAAAGTCAGATGTTTTTCTGACACGGGCATAAATTAAACTTTTGGCTTATTATGGGATATAGAATAATCATACTTTTAGTAAGTATACATAAATATCGATATTGCTTTTACACAATTGGACAATTAAATTTGTTACAATGTTATAATATAAAGTCACATAAAAACTTAAAATTATTTTAGAAAATATAAATAATCTTTCTATGTTATCGATTTAATTGTTACAGAATGACAAATAATTTTGCCAAGTAAAGGGATTGTAAATAAATAGATACTGTACCTATCTTAAAAAACTTACAAGAAACATTCATATTACAGCAGGCATTATGTACATTATGAATAAGTAGTTTTAAAATTTGTCAAAAAAAACAAATGTGATATTTTCATTTCTCCTTTTTCAAAAAACAAAACAAACACGCCATGTCTCCGATGACCTTTATAATGTAATGGCATTCAGCAAGGTACCGCCTGTTTTTTCGATTACGTGATTGGTAGAAATGGTTTGACTGTGATTGAAAATAAAAATGCTGGATTTGTCCACTATCAACAACTAGTGCCATATTTAGTAGGGATCTAAACGATCTGATGCTAAATTTGGGGAGTTCTGAAAACCACATAATGTCAAGCACCCAGAATAGAGTGATCTTGCATTGCCATCATTTATAACATTAATGTACGTAGTTTTGATTTGTTATAGTAACTTATGGAAATGAGTCATTTAAATACAAACGGAAGTCTTTGCGTCAATTATTACATTCCATGACTCGTTCTGATTAATTAGGTCATTCTAGTCAAGAAAATCTCTTTTCAAATGCGATCATTGAGAACGCTCTGAATCGATTTCATTTTAAAACCGTTCACGAATCACGTCCGTTGGATAGAAACATACCTTTATAGTCGTGACGTCATGAGTCGGTCATGAAGGATGCGCGTAGGAGGTAGTGTATGATTAGCGGGCAGTATCTGTCTCATACAGATTGAATCAGTTGTCTATGAAAGCCGCACGTCTACAATTAATAAAATGTTACCATATTTGATCAATCAACTTAAAGTTTTTTCTGCTCAGAATATTTCTATTCTATCGTATATACCAATATTGCTTACATTTGGATTGATTCTTCGAAATTGTTAATTAAAAACAAATTAATAACAATTAGAATAAGTTAAGATTATGTTTTTGTCTTTTTATTTGAATTGGTTGAATATATCTTTATAAAACCATGTATAATGAATGATTAAAATAATTAAAGAATTATAATCAAAGCAATCCTTTAATGGTTGAAAATACAAAATATAGCGAAGATTCTAAAGCATGAACATAATGTAAATGTACAATAATTTGTATAAGGTTGTACTATTAACGGTAATTTATAACTAATGGCCAATAAAATACGTTATCTTCCATTTTGTACGCCGTTATCTGCTTTCGTGTGACGTCATCGTTCCTGTAAGCCAGGCGTTTTGTTTCAAAGCCTCTCTCATGCATACCAAATAGAGCCTTTTGAAAAAAAGCAATGATAGCAAGGTAGAATCTCACGTGTAAAAAAGTTGAAATGGAGATAAGAAGTAAGCTGTCTACATTTTTAATTAAAAAAGTTAAAATCTAATTATGTTTTAATTTTTAACGTTAGAGACAATACTTACGCAAGATTAATTAATGCAATATTTTTTATTAAGAATATGAAACACTTCAAATAGACAATTTAATAGCATTATTTTTTCAATTCCGTCGGCAGTATAGTTGGTTACGTTACAGGTAAGTCGGTCCAAGATTTTTTCAAGGATTGTATTTTGAAACTACTGTGGTGTAATATTAAAATTTTTGTTTTAAGGGTGATTCTCGATTTTGGGTCCACGGGTGTCTCGAAGGTCGGCTTAACTAAGTTTTTATATCGGGGGTTTCCTTTCCATAGACAAGAGCCCAGTTTTATGACTGCGTATTGTTATTATTTTATAATTATGTACATCTGTCCAATGAGCATTCTTCCCTACGGCTACGAAATTAAACTTACATTTTAAAGTACACGAGCATTGCGAAATCTTCAACTGAGAGAAAAACCAGGCCACAGCCGTAGCCTTGCGTCAAGGACCCGGTTAATTATGTATGCATTACACGTACCTGTACCCGTAAGAAAGACTCTATATTTTTTAATAATACACTTAAAGGGTGCTATTCATCAGTAAATATATGTATTATCGAATACATCATTAAAATATTACAGTTGAATGAATCTTACCAGCATCCTTAGGAATTTTTGATGCTAGAATATAAATTTACAATTTTTATTTGATTTAATCCGAAAAAATGATTCGATTTAAAATACAAGGATTCCCTGTTCAATACATTATATAAAAAAAATATATATAAAGTACTAAGTTACAATACATGTAAGAAGTAGATGGTTAAATTAAATAGCAGTCGAAAAGATGAGTGATTAATAATTTAGCTTAGATTTATACAAGTATTGATGATTTGATTTCTGATGAATTTGCATTATTTAGTAGACGTGTTCTCGATTTAATATTAAATATCTGCTCGTCTTTAAATCAAGTATTAAGTTGAAATCCAAGTCAGTTCTCGAGGTAAAATAAAATACATATTGAAGCGATCGATAAGTAATACTAGTGATCGTAAAATAAAATAGCCGATAAACTGGATTATTTGTTAGGTTAACCTAACCAAACCTAACCTAACCTAACCTAAACTAACCCAAACTAACAATTAATCCAGTTTATCGGCTATTTTCAAAATGCGTTTTCCGCTGTATTCCGTATAACCGAACAGTACCGATTTTTTATTATTATCAGTCTTTAAACTTCTTATATATAATATTGATAGTCTAATGTTAATATACCGTAAGTGACTTTATACAAAAATTACAGGAAGCTAAAACACTGAATATTTTTCTGACTCAATATATTATTTCCTTGGTTTTTTTATGTTTAAATACTTTGTATTATCCTAAATATAATAGATATGGCTTACTTCCATAAATATTTTCAGTTACAGAGCTACCAGACTATTCATTTTAGTTTACAAAGAAAATTAATAAAAGGTTTAAAATAGTTATCAATGAAATAATAACAATACAAGAATGTTATTGAAATAATTAAACAACAAAATATATCGCATTCATGTATGACGTATATACGATACTAAAAAAAATATTCAAATATTTAAAAACATAACAAAAAATTCTCATTAACATTATATCGGAAATCAGTTAAACACCATGTTATTGTGTTACTTCAATCAAAGGGTTCCTAATAACATCATTTTGCATACGTGCATTTTTACGTTATCTTTGTATTTAGGTAATAAATATACGTATACGTGGTACCTGTCCTTTTAGAGGAACCATTATGGGTTGCTTATTTATTCTTGGAAATATATTCCCCAGTATGTATACTTTTTTTCTTCCCTAGATGACTTCTTCCTCTAAAACTTCAAAACTCCATAAACTGTAATTATTTTTGGAGTAGTGAATATATTGTAAAACTGACTTTAGAGGATTTTTTCATAAATTAGATATAAATTTCTGCATTTTTTTAAATAATTTAGAGTATTTTATTCACTCCAAACCATTTATTTAAATTTAACTTATTTGCCAATTTCTAGTACCTAGATATTCAATAATATTGAATTCAATCGTACAGACGTTTGACGAAAACTGATATCTTCCATATATTTTTTCATCCGTTTCCACCAAGTCGTATTTCGCTCGTACGGTATTACTCAAAGCCATGCTACACAATAGGTGAAAACATGTTAGATTCAGTGAAAATGAGTCGACAAAAGTGTCAATAGCGCGACTTGTGACCTTCCGATAGCAGAATTTGAGCTTTCACATGACTCAGAAGGTCGCAGCGACCTCGCAAATCAGACCCCTGGAGGTACCGCGACCCACTTTTACAACCGATGCTACAACTGATTCGCGTTTTTGAAAAGAGGCTTACAATGTTGCATTGAAACGGAAATGTATGGATCACAAATCATAGCAATAGTTTAGGTTAGGTACAAGCGGAATGAATAGAATCGATAAACCGTTGAAGTATGTGTTTGTATTATATTTTAATAGTTTCTGTTACAATTAAAATTCATTAATTTGCTAGTGGCACTATAGAAACACAACTATAGATATTAATACAAAATAGCATAGTCAAATTAACTTCATTATAAAAGAACCGATAGACCAGTAATCCATGCCAATTAAAACTGAAAAAAATGGTAATAACGCTTTTCTATCGCACTGAATAAAGTAAGTCAGATGTTCACAGTTTTTTCTATAAAAAAAAATTGGCAGAACTATACACTCAAAATTGTTACAATAGTAACGTAATTGCTATTCATTGTTTTGTTAAAATCTACTTAAACTACCAACAGATGAAGCCATCCCGATGAAAATGAAAACATAGATTTATAGAACAAACGTTCCATTTTGTTTTAGTTGTTTTAAAAGAAGGTAGATTTTACGCGTTTGGTAAAATATTATTTCTCTTTATCAATTTAAATAAATGCGTAATTAAGAGATCGTAAAGTATAGTAATATTAATCGGGTAAATAATTATGAATGATTGAGAACATTAATTGTTTTTTGAAAAAAAATCGACAACTAGCAGGAATCGAATCTGCGTCTCTCGGGTTTCTCGCCCACGCACATCGACGCTATAGATATCCTATCTAATTTCGATAAATTTTAACTAATGGCTCTTACAATACTCTCTGAAGCGCTTTCCAAATTGAGTTACTATTGGCAATCGGATTTTGTATTTTAAATCAAACTAGGTAGACATTAATTACTTTAATTATTAACCGACTTCACGGATCACTCCAAGATTTTTTTGTTGTAACTTACTTGAGCGTGGTAATAGTTTAATTAACTATTTTTTTATTCGACGAATGAATGAATTATTCTAGTGTGTTGATAACATGCTTACTGTATTGCGATTAGTTGAACTCTCCAAAACACAGATACATTTAATGACTGTGTAGTCTAAATATGCGTTCCGTAATAATACTATCGTAGTACAATATATTTTGTCGGGTGTTCAATGTACGATAGTAGACTAGTAGAATATTAGTTGTTATACGTTTATATTAAGTAAGACAAACATAACATGATACTTTTTGAGTATTAAATACGAAAGCTCACGTAAGGCACATATGGTGGCCAAGTTAATAGAGTGGCTGTCTCTGACTGAGTGAGTTGGCGTGGGGGTTCGATCTAGTGGATGGGCACAAACAATTCTAATAGCGCAACCATCACTTTGTTTAGGTCCATTAATTTGCGCTGCTCACTAGCAAATATGGATTTTTTTTACCAGATACAAATAAATATCGATCAGTGATAGTTTTCTATTCGTATATATGATTATATTGATTATCTTTAAGTTTATTAGATGTTGTATACTGTACATTACTCAACGATAATCAATACAACAATATTATGGTGTAAAAATAAAATGCAATAATTCCTACACAAGTGATAATATATTATATCACTTGTGAGATTTTTTATTTGTTGCTGAGTGTTATGAAGCTTTGCGTGATACATAATGATAAAATTATTCATAAAAAAACTAATGAAAACTATAAAAAAAAATATAATTATCTATGGCATATTATATAACCGTTGATATTATATTTGGTTTTTTAAAAGCGCCCACGTTCGAATAAAATAAACATGTCACGCTTGGAATTATTTTAAATAAAAATTGCGCCAAGCGAAGAGCATTTCCACGCTCGTGTTCGTATATGCCCTTTTGAAGCGGATTTTATTTCATGCCCCAGTTAACTGAAAACTCACTGACTTGTTCACGAAGGCGATTTAATTTGCTCTGTTCCAGTAGGCAGGTTATCATTCACGGTTATACTGATATATTTTCAATAATTTATTCAGAGTCAAGTATGGGTCGTAATATTGTAAACCTTATATAAATTACATGTAATTGAGAATTTAAATACTGTAAGAAAGCGTTCACAATACTCACTAAAACGTATAAAAAACTTTGACATTCACATAAAAATATTATAATGATAAAACAATGCCATTAAATTACGTTTTCTTCTTGAGATTTTTTTTACATACTCGCTTTTTCAGTGGGCCACGTGAACACCACGCGAAACTTCTAAGGATCTTTATTGCTCATCAGTCTTTTTGCACTTTCAAAGGTCGTGCGAGAATCCTTTAACTATGCTGTACTCTTTGGAGAGTATTTTATCGGCTTTATATAATACCGAAATCCGGTTATCTTGAAAAAAGGCAGTCTATGTTACGACTCTTTCGAGGAACCCGTAGAATGTGACCGAGCCAAAGTCCTACCCTTATCTTGGATGAGAAAAGAACTTGTATGATCTGCTCTTAACGGTAGAGTCATGTCACTAATATCTGCTGCTAGAATCTGATCTGAAAACTAAGTATGCGTAGATCGGAGTTTGTATGGTATCATGATTCATTAGGGTAAAATAGCTCCGTCAGATTTCAGATATTTATTTAATTTAATAAAACAAAACATTGTGGACACAAGAAATCTAAATTGAAGACGTTCGCAACATGAGATTTACAGTATAACTAGTATTACCCTCATAAGAAAGAAGAAGAAAATATATTAAAATGAAAGTACAATTTTACACAGAAAAATAAAATTTTGAAAACAAAATATTTAGCACGTCACTGAAAATATATATGTCTTTGGAGAGCGCATTGACTAGTCTTGCACCCCTTGCCAATGTTGCCTGATAGGGTTGACACGATAAAACGGTTCCGACCCAGAATAGATCATGGCTGCGACCACGTAGGTAATTAACAGGTGAATGTAAATTCAAATTCTTTAGGACATCAGAATTGGAAACCATCCCTCGTGATGAAAAATGTCTGAGTAGAGTTAGTGACCTACGAGATTCAAGAGAGTGGAAAGTAAGCATGCATTGTAGAAAGGCAGTCAGAAAATAATCATTTGTCGAATTATCGAAAGGAAAATATGAATTATTGTACAATGCACCAGCCATTTTCATTCAGATAGAAATCTATTTTTTCCCGGTGGCTTCTCCAGTGATGTGCATCCCCATTTATTTAAATCTGTTGACTCTAAATGTTTTTCTTGTTGCTAATTAGGGAAAATTACAAATATTATAGCAGAACACATTAATTTTCTTCACATTGATTTTCAAACCAACCTGAAACAAATTAATGAGCGATACAAAGGGTTTCGATTGCTTCTTGAATACCTCCGATTGAGTTGTCATATAGAGCATCGTCATCTGTATACTCCAGGCAGTATAAATTTACCGTAGGGGTGCCAACTATTTCACCGCCAGGTGGTATTCATTACCTTTCTTAGTTTGAAGTCAAAGTGGATGAGCTTTTTGCTTATGTCTATAAAAGTAATTTTCTGTGATAAGCTGTTTAAGTTTTCTCTCGATGCTCTGTTCATCACTGATCAGACGTCGATCGGAATTGTCACAAATGATTTCAGATTGGTTATACAGTTTAGTTGGACACCCACGACGTAAGTCAACATTTATAAACGTACAAGGTGCGCCAGATGAGCGAAATTTTTTGAAAGCGTATAATTAAATGAATTTTCATATTTCCATAATATTCATGTGAGATATAAATACACATTTTTTAAAATAACGCTTGATAGATGAGTATCATTTCGACACAACCATTACTGTAATCTTACTTGGAATATTTCCATTACTCGTTTTCACATATCTGTTGGAATCATCGCAATTTATTTTTCGTTTTTTTTATTTATATTTATAATGGATAGGTATTGTATTTTAAAATAAAAAACAGGCCAAAAAATACGCAAAATAAAACAGAAGTGAATTTTCAAAAAACTAGTCTTTTGAAGGAAATACGTCATCAAAATTCACACATTTTTAAGATTAGACAAAAGTAAATTAGCATATGGATATCCACTGATTTAAAGTTATATTAAAATACTTTAAGGTACTAAGTTTTTGTAATTAAGCTACACACGCAGTAATGATGTCCAGAAAAGTAATGCATTACAATCGTCTAAAACTTTTAAACAAATAAACATATCGAAAGAAAAATTATTCCACTGTGATAATGATTGAATTCCCTTATGGTAACTATCAATTTTAAACTGCCATTATGGCAGCCAGCCTTTTTTTACAATAAGTGGTTATCAGTCAATCTCTTCAACCGATATGTTATTACACTTAATCAAACATGCATTGAAAATCAATAATATAATTTGCCACACATGGAATCGAACATGCAAACTAGGCGTCAGAGACGAGCGCTCTATTAAATATGCCACCGTGGCCACTTTTTTCATATTCAATTCTATTTTTTTTAATAAACCTTTTACTATTTTTTCCCGTCGTTACTATGTATTGTAATTACATATTCTACAGTGGCGAAGGGTGGAGGATGCTGTTAAGATCCGACATAAATAGTACACACTAAACATTGTCAGTCAAAAGTATTTGTTTTAAGCTAAGACTACAATGTGTAAATAATGTTGACTATATTTTTTTAATTCAATTAAACCCTGGCTAATCCACACCATACGTAGATAATAGTAAAAAAAATATTCATTTATTTATAAAATATCCTAAATTATGCCATTAAACCATACATAAGTTTAGATATTTTACAGATAGATGAATATTTTTTATCGATTATGGTTTGGTTAGACAGGGCTTAATGAATTTTAAAAAACTAACCAACACCATCTGTATAATATTATGTATTCTTAATTCAATCAAATCAAATAAGTATGA
The DNA here is from genome assembly GCF_057557595.1 of Rhyacophila brunnea. NCBI lineage: Eukaryota > Metazoa > Arthropoda > Insecta > Trichoptera > Rhyacophilidae > Rhyacophila > Rhyacophila brunnea. The sequence continues at coordinate 19,854,352 of NW_028233068.1, read as the reverse complement.
CTGAGAAAGTGTGCACTATTTTAGTCTGATTGCCCATAGAATTTTTTTTTCGACCATGTCCGATCCTAATAGGATCAAACGGGCCTCCATACAGTAGAGGTTTGTATTAACAGTTGTTTTTGTTTTTTTACAAGAAATGGATGTCAGCCACTTGTTCAACCTATTAGGTCCATACCCTGACTCACACAAAAATTGAAAAACAATATGTGTACTTGTCAGACCCAGGATTCGATAGATTAGATAGTGATAGTCCAACGCTTTAAGCCGCGCGGCCACCGTGGGTGAGCCCATAGCATACCTAAATTATTATGTCTTGGTTTAAGCTGGGTTAAATAATTTTTTAAAAAGTAACTATCACCATATGCAAATTGTATTCTTACTTCAATGAAAACAAATACGTATGACTGAAAAATTTAATGTGCGCTATTTATGTCGGATCTTAACGGCCTACCTCCACCCTCGTCACTGAATATTCATTATATGAAAAGTTCTTTGAACAACATATAAATAAAAATGATTATAATCTTTGAATTTATTGAAAATTTTGATTTTCTTTCTAACTCAACTGTACTATTATTTATTACTCACGATAAGTGGACTTCGAAAAAAATATATAAAATTGACTTTGAATAAGTACTCTAATAATATTGCTTTGCAGGTGATTTACGGTGCACCTGTCTTAAGTTTATTATCGAAAGAAAAAAATATTTTGCGAGATAGATTACGTCTTGGGGGTATTTTATTAGGCGATTAAATCCAATATTTTTACATAAATCCTAAAGAGGGCTACTCATAATCATGATAACCAAATATTGTGAAATTTATAGCTGCGTAGATACTTTATTTTATTTATATCTATGAAATCTAGCTGATATGCTAATAATTTGGTAAACATAATATATTCTGTGTGTAGAAATGTTAAACTTTATGCAAACTATTTAAAAGTTTTACTTCAGCAGACGTTTTGGGATAAAATTACAATTTAACTATATACAGGTAAACACATGAAACACAGTAACGTTAATTTATAAGTGATGATTTAAATTCTTGGTTAAATAAATACTTCACATTATAAGCAAATCTTCGTTTTTGTTGGGTTAAAACTGCCTGTCTTTCTCGTTACCTACTATCAACACCTCGAAGTTATGGTTTTCTAACAATCTATTTTACCTTTGGTCCACAAACATGACGAACTTCGTCAAAGCTAAAATATCACATTACAGGTTTTTGATTTTGATAAATCTGATAAAACTCATTAAAGAGCTTATAAAGCTCGTGATTGTGGTAACTTCGTCAGATGATATCATCTGACTAGCAGATAGGATCAAAAATCTTTTGCAAGATTCTACGCCCGATTACATGCAACATTTTGAAATCGCTGACCGTTATTAACTTTCTTCTCTCGGAGTAGTAAAAATAATTTTCTACCCTTTAATAATAGAATTAAATTTTGTCTACACGAAAATTTTATCGTTTGTACAAATACATATACCAAATTAAGTAAATAATATTGATTAAATCGAGATACAATCTTCATGAATCTGCTTTTGATCCAGAGTAGAACTAAATGGATCGAGTAAATGGATAACGATTAATCCTAGTGGAAAAAAAAACAACATACGAATAACGAGTGGCTCACGCGTCGGCTTATAATATCGTAGGTCTCAGGTTCGAATCCTCGATCTGAAAAATACACATATTGTTTGTCAACGTGTGCTTGGAGTCAGAATATAAACCTAATAGATTGAACAAGTGGCTAATATTCCTTTCTCGTAAGAAATCTGTTAATACAACTCTGTGGGCCTCCCATTTCATGATATTCTTTGGATCGGCTTTGGTAAACAAAAAACAGTTATCATCACCCTCTCTCTACTCTATTGTGTTCAAATTGGCGATTTAACTGATAATTCTGCGGCCTGTAAAAGAATCAGCAGTCTACACCGAAAATAAAATACGATTTAATTACGATGTAATGATGTGGGTAGTTGTACTTAGTTAACGATTAGTTTCACTGTGTAACGTTATTTCTAGAAGTATAATTTGTACGAATTAGTTTTTAAAAATCACCATTTTTTCTTCATATATCGCATAGCGTGTCTTAGAGAAATTTCATTAAAAAACGCTTGTTAACTTCATTAGGTACCTAGTTATAACACATATATTACTTCCGAAATCGGAAAACCTTATGGTGACATTATAGTTGTGTTTTTCTGAACCATTTTTATTATTTTAATTTAATTTGTTTATTGTATAAGTGTTGTTTATATTGTAGTTAAATATTGTACGATAATTCATTAATTATATTTCGAGTTAAGTTCATCTTAATCTTCTAATTGAATTTATGCAAGGTAAGTCAAGATGGATATTTACCACTTGGAGTTCACAAATCCTAGTACCTACATTAGATAAAAGCTTTTAACTTATAGTGAACATAGTTTTTATTGTTCATTGTTTTATATTACTTTATCATTATGTAACTGACTGTCAATAATTAATGTTGTAAATACATTTCAGACATTGAACAAAACTAATTTTATTATACATCATCCACAAAATTGTGTAGATTAAATTAGTACCTGTGTTGATTGTAGTCATTTGATTTAATGGTTTTTAAACGAAGTAATTATTGTTAACTCTACTTTAATTAAGTCATTTACGTTGACAGTTGTTTCGAGCAATAAATCCATCTTTGGAACGGTGGACTATAGCTAAAGGTAAAGATTCGGATAACTTGTTTCTAATCTCGGGCTATTATGATAGAGCGAGATGGTATATAATATGTCAATATATTATGAATATCTGTTATGTTTATTAAGTACTATTTATTTTATACATACATATATGTATAATATATCACACACTTCACAAAAGGGCATATTCCGCTCCTTAGCCCATTGAGCAAAAAACATTTTTCAATGTTTACATCATGGGGAAACATAATAAAATATAATGTACACATTTGTAATTATATCTGAAAAAAATAGATATTTGAACAAGATTAAAAAATCTCTATTGTTTTATCAATTCTGCGTGTGAAAGATTGTACAACAAAAAGAAGGATATGTATATATCTACACACATAGAGAAGGTTGTATTTCTATTAAACATACATGTTCTATATTTTATATATATGGGAACTTTAATTAAGATACTTCAAGCATTGTTTAGATCCATATACAAATAGGAACAGAAATGTGATGAAGGACGGCTGGATTTAATCTAAACTTTTATCAATTCTGCGTGTGAAAGATTGTACAACAAAAAGAAGGATATGTATATATCTACACACATAGAGAAGGTTGTATTTCTATTAAACATACATGTTCTATATTTTATATATATGGGAACTTTAATTAAGATACTTCAAGCATTGTTTAGATCCATATACAAATAGGAACAGAAATGTGATGAAGGACGTTTCGGCACCGAGACAAATGGGCGGTACGCAATCAAATAAAATTCGAAAATAGACTTTCGTGAATTATATGTTGGTACTTTTAATATACATATATATTTAAGACTTATATACTATTATAATATTATTTAATACTTGGTTTGAATTTGAATATGCACAGTCACGTGAATCCTGGTTTAAATGTTCAGATGTTTAAGTTCTAACGAGAAGAGAGTTATTTTATTTTTATATAAAGCTTCAGGTATAATAATTCTCAATCCGCAATAGAAACATTATTTAAAGAAAAAAATCAAACTACTACATACTAAAAGTAGTACATAGAAATTTATTAAAATTCCTCGTATACTTTGTGTATCAAATTATAACGAACGTCAATTATTTATCTCATTCGACAGTGCGGCACCCACTTGTCCTGGCGTCCAGTTTTCCCAGTATCCAGAAATGGGAGTAAAATCTTTCGTTCTTTACTATTCTGAAGAGAAATTTATATTACGACTATTTTTATGTTAGGTATCATATAATAGTTTACTTGTTTAATAATACGTTATAAAATTCTGCATTATTACAACAGCGTTAATTTATTTGAATCCAGCGCTGTGTGAACAGATCTTGAAAGCAATAAATTTTCGCACGAGCAATTAATTTTATATTTATGACCCCCGTAAAGCGATTACATCAACTTATTAAATATGTAAATTTGGTTTAAACTGGCCGAAAAGAAAATTCTCCAACATGAAACACAATATTTACAACAAAATGGCGCTACCTGGAAACCGTTTATGTTTATTTTGTTAGGTTCGTTTAAACATGAACAGATACAGTATAAGAGTGTGAATAATGAAATTTAAATTATAATAATATATAAAACATATATTGAGAGTCAGCACATTAATTATTGAAAGTATATTGTGCAGTGAACAAAAGCGACACATTAATAATTATCGTATCGTGACCTGTGACCTGTGACCTGAATAACAAACACACTATAATTTAGCTGTGTCTTACTTAAGCCTTCGTGAAAGTCTTCGTAAGATTATTTATATCGATTTTGGAAATATTCTGACTTTCTACAATCGTAGTTTAGGGGCAAATACAAAGCTAAAGAGAAACGAGCAACATGCTTATTTTTATAAATAAATATTAGAATATACAACAAACTATTTACCATGTTATTTATCAGCGGGTATATTCTATACACAAGGCGACTATCGACCGCTTAAGTGATAAAGTATTTATTAAATATTTGTATTGAGCTATTATAATTGTTATAATAACTTAGCCGTCTAAACAGTCAAAAATGTCTATCTCGCTCTAAATTTTATCACAGTTAAGAGAGATGCTGTTAAAATATAGCACTTATTGCAACAATTACAACCAACTTATTGTAATTGTTACAATAAATGGTAATACTTTGATACAAACCTATCCTAGTTATCCGTCGTATTTATCACTTTATCACTTTAGCGGTCTATAAGTATAGAATAGACCCACAGGAATTATAATAATATTTTATGCTTCATAGATACCTATATATCATTTTAAAAATTTTAATTGATATTAAACCTTTTGTCACAATTTTCATAAGATTAACATTGACTGAAATTACATGCTTTAAGATTATAATATCTTATTTATGGTACCAAAAAAGGTGGTAATATTGATTTAGATATCTATTGATTAATGAAATTAGCAATTCTCCATCTAGAATTTTAACATGCATATTATTAAAACAATAAATTATTATGTCTTATATTTAAGTCGTATAGTATCAAAAGTAGATCTGTGCGTTATTCTTTATTTCGAGAAAATCACAAAAAACGTTTTGTTGGGTTTTTTAGTGTTATAATAGCATGAAATATGTTTCTACATTAAGAAATTAGAAATTCAATTCAAATTCAACAGTTCTACTTTTGTTTCCAAAGTATTGAACAGTTCTAATTCTGATACCAAGCCATATTTTCCATCACAATTTTATACCACACAGATATGATTTTGATTCGAATATTATATTGCTAGTCGTACATTATGGTCAGAAGAATAATTTGGCATACTTAGTGAAATTTCGATATATTTGCGACAGTTCTACTTTTGATACTATACGACTCTTATACCAATTTAATTTTTTTTCCGACCAGCATCAAGATCCAGAGTTTTTTTAGCGTTTCCTACAATTTATTTTAACACTCGGTTTGTTTTTATTTCCAAAAAAACCTCTAGCTTCAGTTTCTATTCCAAAACATTTTTTACCCTCCAACCAGTTTCGGTTTGTTTTTAACACATCCGGTATTTTTTTCAAACTAGTGCGTAGTTTTATTTCCCCATAGTATTTTTACCATGATCGGTCAGATTTTAATGCGATGTTAAGCTCATCTCGACTAGTTTAAATAGGGTAATAGCCTCGGAACGAGGTGCTGAATGGCTACAGCAGGTGATTCACCGCACTCCCTGTGGACAGGCTATAACAAACTGACCGGAGAGAAATGAGAAATGCGGTCGGGGCTTTAGCCCAGCTTTACGTATTAATCCATACACATTGCAAAACACGGTCATATAACCACCATACATGTAGTCGTAGTCCACGTAAATCAATAAACTAGAAGTACTCTCTATCTATATTTTAGTGAAGTATATTTTTTGTGGATTGAAAAGATACCTTGACAATCTTAAACGACAACTCGAATATTAATGTTTGTAATAAAATAAAAATAAAAAAAGAGAAACTTTAATTTTTTAGTACGATAAATATACAATAAACACTAAAATAAAGCGAAAGTATTTTCTGTTTTTCTCAAGTTTCTTTATGACGATATACCTAGGTAGGGTTTTTGAATCTTTAAACCAGTTTTACAATTTTATTATTTATGAGGTTTTTATTAAGAAATCCCATTAAAAGTCTTACAAGCCTGTCATGAGCTAATGCTGTGACATCATTGTCATATGGTTATAGTATAATAATTAATAAGGTACTTTATTTTTTATTACTTTACCTTAGGAGGCTATAAAGCTTACCCCTAGATTCATGAGTCGTGGGACCGAATCCCCCATCTGGGCCAAATTAAATTGTGTTTATTTTTCAATTAATGTTCCTTTAAACCCTATGCATCTGTATATCTATGGGTTGAACAAAATGAGCAATTTTAAAGTTTTTATTTTTCACCCTGCAGAAGAAATATTGATTTTCTTTTTAACGTATAATATATAATGTCGTATTATGAAAGTCTCAGACAAAAGTGTCTTACGAAAATGCCACGTTTTTTGTCGACATCCACATTACAAACGAAATATTTTTCGTGGGATTACGAGGTTTCAAAACCGTGCTTTACCAGAACCAAAACCGCGAAAGCTTTCGGCACGAAATGGCACACTCTACCCCTAGACTATCGGCGTAGTTGGGCAGAGTGAACAAGAAAACTATGTATCCGAACGCAAACAAACATATTTTTTTACTTAGACTTTTATTCCACAATTACTAACGGTATAAGTACTTGATGTAATAAACATTTATATTGATATAAAGCTTTTTCAGTATTACTATTATGGAAATGAAATATCGATTGGACAACTTCACATAGTACCTGGCTGCCGTACCTACCTATCACAAATTTGTCATCATTAACTAATAATATACTTCTGCATGCATATTCTTGCTCTCACGTTTGCTGAATGGAATTTATTACCTGTGCATGCACAATATTGCAATTCTATCAAAGAACATGCATTCACTTCACCAGTAAGCGTGCAAGTGTAATACTCCGCTTTAAGTGAATACACGTGCTAGAATACATAGATAATTGTTATATCGATATTGAATTAAATATAATTATTGCACACACAAAAAGTAAAGGAATATCATCACATAGTTGGATTTGGAACAACATTTTTTGGAGGCGGAATGTATTTTATGGACGTGAAATGTGAAAAATCACTTGCATAAATTTTAAAATATGTTTAAAAAGAGTTTTGCTGTTTTGTGGTTACATAGTCAGAATATAATATAATAATTTGTAAAAAGACATAATTTGCGTTAAATATTGTGGGTCGATTACATGGTCCGACCAAGTGAATTACGCTACAGTTAGAATACAGTCAGCTGTGCAGACGGCGGAATGACTGGACCGCTGGAGAGACATAATATTTGAAATGAATCATGATCCTCAACTAAATATTAAGAATTTCATTCAATCAACGATAAAATTTGTATAGCTTTCTCGTTATTGCAGTTCTGGATTGTTGTAAGTGTGATTTATTAATTTAGAGTTAATCGATATTTAAGATTAAATTCGAATATATGCGATGAAGTTATATTATATGGCTGAATATATGTTTTGTAACGAAGACTTATTTTTTTTACTGAAGTGACACCAACATTATATAAATGTGTGACAATAATCATTTAAAATGATCATAAAAATCATTTTTCCAATATATATAAGGAATGGGTTAATGAGAATTTCTCTAAATTTTAACATTATGTATAGATTTTCACTTTTACGTAAAGTAAATGATATATAATAAACTAAATACATGAATTTTCTTATTCTGATAAGTGGATAAACCATTTTTTGTGTTTAACATTAACATGTAACATAAAGTTTTAACTAAAACGTCTCTTTAAACGCAAACAGTAATTTAGTCAAGTGAGTTCCCGTTATGAGGCTACTCATGTGGAATGCTAAACACTACACACTAATTAGACGCAGTTAAACAAAAAATAACCAATCTACAAAAGTTAAAAAAAATACGTACGTACTTCAAAGATGTACGGCTTAATAGTATGTTAACGTTTTGACTGAAATAATACTTATTTGATCTATATCCGTCGCGCAGCTAAAACGATTGACTATTATGATAATTTGATGCAAAAGGAAATTATCGCTCTCAGCGAATTGTAGGTTGGAGGTTTATTTCAAAACAGTATATAATTTCTATGGGTCGAGTACCCTTAAAATATGTACATACATGAATAAATAAATCACTGGTAACGTCTAAATAGACCTCGGGGGTAAATACATATTATATTACATTTATTTGTATTTCAAAACGTATTCTTGTAGTTTCTATTGTAATAATAACCTGCGTGCTTATATATTTTCTATTATTTGTGAGTATTTCTAGAACATTTGGGTAAACACACTTATAAAATCAATGAAACATAATATCAGACCTTTAAAATACACAAATAATTAAAATAAAAAGAAATCTTTATTTATAATACTTCAACCCAATTCACGTGTTGAACGTATAAAAATTACAATTTAATATCGAGGAGACAGAAAATGAGTCATCCATAAAAATATATTAATAATAATTGATATTTTTTTAGTAGCACTGTAAACACTAAATTGTATTTAAATGTATAAAAAAATATTGTTCCTAACAACTTTACTGCTAATGCAATCGTTTGAAGTGTGAAAACGATGTATACAATAAAATTTATTTCATCACGGTTAATTCGCTGCCCGGTTAACATGATTCAGGCAAATCAAGCGTCAACTGTACCAATTAATAATCCATTATTGACTTGTTGAGTTATTGAGTTTTGAATTTAAATAGTTCATTAATATTAACGATAGGTGCCATTTTAGATTTTAATTTTAAAAATGTATACTAGGTACTAAAAAACTAAATTACTTTAGCTAACCTAACCTAGCCTTCAATGCTTAAGAAAATTCATTCAGCATGTTCAGTCAGTTCAACCTTTAATTATTTTGAGTTTTTTTATTATGAAGAGTTTTATAAGTTGCACCATTTGGATATGCAACATTTATTAAATATATTTAATAAGAAATCCAAAACTATTGAAAAATCAAATCTTCTGTAAGAAAAACCCACATTTTATATTAAATTGAGCCAAAAAAGGAAGGACTTCTGAGTACATTTTAAGATGAGAGAGTATTTCTGTATATTTTTTGCATAGAAATAGCACGTATATACGAACGTCAAACTGTATTTTTTTTGTATTTTTATAAGAAAACCACGGAAGGCTCCATTTATAAGAAAATTCAACAACTATTGTTATTGTTAATATTTTATAATTAATTTTGCAGTTTTGTATAAATGCATGAAATTTGGCATGATCGCATAAACTAAGAGTCATTTTAAATATATTGAGCCGCTTCAAAATTTACCCAGGTGTCCCTAAATTTCAAAATTACAAAGAAAACATATTGGTAATTGTGCCACAGATGCCGACATGAGCTTTTACGATTTTTTTTACGAAAACAGTTTATTCCATGTAGACAATTATAATAAATACTTTTTTATGTCGGCGCATCGGCTTTTTGTTCCAATAATCGTTAATTTAAAATTTGAAATTTTCATACATTTTGATGCATCATTATCACAAACTAAGATTATATTAGGTAATATTAGGTTGGGATAGGTTAGATTAAGTTAGGTTTGGTTTGGTCTAAAAAGAAAGTTATAAAATATCATAACGGCACGGCAGCTGCGGCATATTTACCAACATATTTTATTTTATAATTACTGTCTGATTTGATTAATTTTCTCTATGGATATGTATCTTATGGTGTTGAATACTAGTTCGAAGATCACACTTGACAATTAAAAATTGGAAATCTATTAAATACCAAGACGGAGTTCAAAATGTCAACTGTCTGTAGATAGAGTCTAATTTTATTGACTTTCAGTTTATAAATTCTAAATTCGAAGTTAACGTTGAGATTTTATAATTAACTGTAAACCTATAAAATATCAAGATCTCGGGCAAAAAACGGATATTTATATTTTTTCTGATAAGATTCATTATTTATAGGACTAATAATAATTATTGTCAGTGATCGCTGTGAGATCGCATGTGAGATAGTTAGGAAATAATTAATGTTACTTTCCTGTTAAAGTATTTTTTCAATTTTTAATAATCAACCAATCCCACTGTGATACACATTACATAACATAAATATAAGATAATACACCGATAGTTTTTTAATGAAAAAATATTGATTCCGGTCTGAAAAATGATCTGGAAAAATTAATTGATCATCGTTAGATTTAGCAAGTCACTTAGTTTGCGATAAGCGAATCATGTTGAAAGAATTATCGATGATAAGACACCTACAGTATAAACTAAGCGGGTATCTCAGTGAACAAAAGCGGTGGGTAGGCCAAATAAAGGGTGGGATGATTGCGTAAAGAAAATATGGAGTAGCGTAAGAAAGCCTGGAAACCAGAGGAGAGTGACGAGGGATGTATCGTTATCTTATTTATTAAGTCCAATCAACGGGAAATTTACAGAAGTATGTAATATTGATAAATATAACATTAAGGATTGCAATACCGGTATTTGAAAACCGGTATTCCAGTATTTATCAATACCGAAATACCGGTTTTAATTTTCCAAAATACTGGAATTTTCAGTTTTAAGAAAGCACACTAATTTACGTTTTTGGAAATGAATGCAACAGATGTGAAATAATGAAAAAAAAAACAAAATCTATCAAATATATTATAAAATTATCATAATATAATTTCGAAATAGTAAACAATTAATGACAAATGTTCAATTATTCTATTATTATTGATGAAGCGTTGAATTTAAGAAGCTTTTCCTACAGCCGCATTATTTGCACTTGATGAACTAGCCTTTTTGAGGGCTTTAATTAAAATCATCAATATATTAAAATTATTTGTAAAAGTCATCAGTTCTACTATATTATGAACAATAGATATTTTTAAATGTCAACATAATAACTGTAGGTATATCGGTTTTTGCTATAAAATAATGTTTTAAAGAAATTTTAATAGACACAAGTAGTACATCTGTTTTTTTATGTTTTAATGAATACCGGTATTAATACCGGTATTCAATAAGAAATACCGAAAAACCGGTATTGACATTTTCATTCGGTATTGCAATCCCTATATAAGATACATCAATACTAAATACAATATAATGGTCCCAGTAGCAAGTAGAAAGAATCATTAAATCAAATTTCTAATATAAAAATGATGTTGAAGTAGGTAATTAATTCACCAGAGAATTAACAGCGCGTCTATTCTTAAGTACGTTTCTATTATTTTCATTGGTCCAAATTAACATGGAAGGCATTCCATACGCAAGACGGTGATCGATAGCTATCTAAAATAATTGGTAAATTTGTAATGCGGTGAAAATTTAGGCTGGTAGACATGTCGGTCAAATTCGAGTATATTCGTGCTGGCGGTTATGGCCGAACCCAAGCGGATACACCTGAACTAATGTGGATACGCCAGAACACAATAATTTTGTATTGACACGTCAGACATAATCAACATAACCAATATTTTTATAGTCATACCATTACGATTTCAGCACAAAATGTAATTGCAGTAAAACAAATATTATGTTACTATTAGCTTTTATACTAGCCACTCGATATTTGACAACTCGCGGGGAACTATAAATTAAAACGGCGGCCGTGATATAAATCTGCAGAAAATACTGAAACTTATTTTTTTATGAATGAATGTTATTGTTTAATTAACTACAACAGTATATTAAAGATTTTGAATAAAAAAAAATGTTTGAACAGTACCGGAAGTAAAGTATTAACAATATAATGCAAATTTATTAATTATTTATAAACAATAATAATATGTAAGCAATAGATATATGTAATTTCGAATGAGAGGGCAACCCGCATCAATTATTGTGCGCAGATAGGCAGTCAATCATACCAAATCACTACTATTAATAATATTTAGATGAACACTCACAAAAATTATACTTACGTAGTAACCAAACGTCAAAATAGGCTACTACCGTCTTTAGAATTATATATTTTTATATGGATACTAATTCAACCACAAAGTTTGTGTATTTCTGTTTTATTGCTGCTACGAGCTGATGTTTCACTATTACTACACTATTTGTTGTAATTGGGCTTCGTGACCTGTTTTTTTTAAATTAATAACCATGCCCTTGCTTTTTCGTACAAGGTGGTTGAGAGGGTTAATTATATTACATATTATATGCTGTTAATTATGTTCCTCTATTTTGTCTTTACTTTCTTTTTATTCTTTTACGGTAGCCGCGCGGCTTAAGCGTTGGACTATCATGCCGTGGGTCCCAGGTTCAAACCCTGGGTCTGGAAAGTACACATATTGTTTTTCAATTTGTGTTTGAGTCAGGGTATGGACTTAATAGGTTGAGCAAGTGGCTGACATCTATTTCTCGTAAAAACAAAATCTGTTAATACAAACCTCTACTCTGTGGAGGCCCATATGATCCTATTAGGATCGGACATGGTCGGAAAAAAATTATGTCTTCAATTTTCTTTATGGCCAGAATTAAATATTTGACGTACCTAGCTTATGTTGTTTTGTTGTTTAGTATTTTGTGAGGTGTTTGGAGTTCAATTTATGATATTACATCGCTTCTTTTCTAGTATTTAGCAGACGTTGATGACATGCCACACAGTTTAGGATGTATCGCCGTCACATGGACACCAGTCATGTCATGTTATTAAGATTATTGTTTAAACTTGTTGGTCATTGACTATTAATTTTCTCTTCATGGTATAAAACAAATAATTACAAGATAAAAAGAAATTTTTATATACAACGTTTTTAAATTTTCTGTTGAATCATATAAACTTGACTGACTAGCTTAAACGATCAAAAAAAATTGTACCTGATAGAAATACTGAATAAATAAAGAATACTGAAATGTCATTTTGACGTTTCATATTGATTTCCGTAGTAACGCACGTATATATTAATAATTTAGTTGCTAGGATTCCAGACCCCTTGCAACCAATAATAGTGTTTTACTTTTAACGATTTTTTTCCGAAATAACTTTTCATACAAAACAGAATTAACTGAAAATGAATTTAATTCTACTTAAAGATGGCTAAAAGCAGTGGCGCACCCAGGATTTAATATTGGGGGGGGGGGTCCAAGGAGGATAATGTAAATTAGTCCATAGGATCTTTTTCTTCTTCACAGCCCAATTTCTCGTTTATCGGCCTTTTGTCTATTGCATTCGTTGTACTTATACCATGGTCCCCACATCCTGAAACGGGCCCTCAGGCTAGGATATTTGGCGGGCCCCCTACCTACCGTTTCTCAACCCGAATTCGGGTGGACACCGAGAATTTTTTGACAGTTCCATTAGGGATTGGGTTTCTAAAAAAACCTGATATTAGTGTTTTGAAATTTTTGTGTTAGAAATTTAAATCTAAGAAATTTTTATAAAAAGGGTGCTGGAGAATTACAAATAAATTTTTTGCCGTGTTTTTATTTGTCTAAGCCCAAAGGTATAGTTTATCGGCTTTCAATTTCAATGTTTAAAATCATTCTGATAATTTTGGGGGGTGCCAGGGCCCCTCCCCCCCCTGGATGCGCCACTGGCTAAAAGTATTAAAAGAATGCATTGGCATCGTGTTCTGATATATTTTTAAAGTTACAAATGTCTAGCTAGTCGGGAAGTTAGTTAAAAATCGATTGCAAGATCTGTACTGGATAAACAACCACCGGACAAATAAGAATACAAGCTAATAAAAACGTTGTAAAATACATTTAACTACTACCTATGTAAATGTAATTATGTTGACAACGATCAATTAAAGTCAGTAGCTTAATAATTAAAGTGTAGAAGTAATTGCTCTAAAATTATTGGAATGATAACAATTTTCGACGAACGAATTACGAAAACTTTTCTTAAAATATCCAAGCTTTTGCGTATATATCAAAGCCAAGAAGAATAAAACCGCGACTAATTAAGGTTGTAAATTAAAGACATTTAAACACTGTTATCATAACGAACAATCCGAAAACTCCATTATAATGGCTGAACGTAAAAAAATCTTTTAGTTCTTTGTACTCCATTCGTTAGGGAATAATTTATTTTTGTGAGCGTTAAAATATTTCTGAACCTGACAAGTATCTCAACTATATTTTTTCATGAATTAATTATACATCTTTTTTCGCGTTTTAATTATATTCAGAGATCTAAGAAAATGGAATGACGCTCGGATATCTGATTCAAAAGTTCAAAACGATTTCTTTTATTGTGTAATCTTTGCTTAATTACTTGCTAAAAGTATTGTTCACCCACTCATCGCGGAATAGAGGTTAGTAAACTGCGTTGTCTAAAGCTACCCGTATACGATTAGTATTATACCCCGTTTACACGTGGATGGATTTACTGCTGACAGTACGTATTATCGTGCCCATAATAAAAAAAAATCACATGTAAACACTATTATCGTGCGAGTTGTAAGATTGCATGGATGATTAAAAAAGGTTCGGAAGCTTCTGCATTTTCACGCAATAATTGGTAATTTGCATTGTGGGTGCGCGCGCATGTGGAACAGAAAGATAGTGGCAAACCTGCTGGAAGAAATGCAAGCAATATCGTACAGAATATTTTGACGTTTACCGATTATCTACGAACTTTTCCAAACCTGTATGAATCTGCCAAATAGCACAATGTACGATGTACGACGGCAAAATCGAAAAAATAAATGGATGCAATCGGATGAGAATCATTATAATATCAAAATTCAAATTTAGTAAAAACACGTTAAAAGTAATAAAAATATAAATATCAGTAGATACCGACAGTGATACTGATCGTGGAGGGTCGATTAAACGTGGACGTCATTTTCATAAATACTGTCAGTAATATTAATCGTGTGCGGTGTGCTTTTTGGTGAATTTAAAAATAATTTATATTACGCAATGGGAACCAAATAACTGAAAACACAATATTTCATTCAGAATTCAAATCGAAATAAGGTGTGAGATGTTTGGTATTTGCTGTATTCATCAAGTTAAATTCAGATTAACCCGTATGTTATCATTTCTAAATAATTAAAGACCAATATTTAACAAAATTAATTAAAATAAAACACAATATGTATTCCACATAATTGTAAAATGATAACACAGATTGTTTCATTTGCCCGCTTTAATAGAACATTCTCAGCTGATACAAAAATATACATCCTTGTAATGATAGCATGATTGCAATAATTATTATTAATTAAATCCTTATAACTCAGACTAGAACATAGATTAATAAAACTCATTTTACATAACTTAAAATACCTAACTACTATTATTTTATACCTTCATGTCTTCAATATTTTTTTTTTAAATTCAACAGTATGAACACCTTTGAGAACTTTTCTCGTATGGCAGCATGGTGTATGAATTATTATCAACACTGATGAAACAGGGAGATATTACAATATTCAGTTCCATCTCTGTGGAAACTTAGGTATTATTAGATGATTATAATATTGATTATGACGCCTCTTATAAAAACAATATATTTTTACGCATCTGGTTAAGTACAGTATAATGTCTATCGCTCTATTCTATTCGATGATGAATCGGATCCTATGGAAGCGGACAAAGCCAATTTTCATTAGCATTAAATTATGTGAAATAAGTATTATACTATAATATATTGTGTCTTATGTAATTTCATAGGTGCAATGCCTTTCCTCCAAAATTAGACAGTTCACATAATGTGATCAGTGACCAAGGAGTCAAAAAAAAGTTAACTCACTGAAATAATTTACTGCAAAATATTATTATATTTAACAATAAATACGTAGAGTTAAAAATATAATTTTAGACGAAACGTACCTAATAATATGAAAAATTCACTTACTTCATATATCATTGTGGAATCAGTGTACATATAAATATTATATTATACAAAATATGTAATGCGGTTTGTCTAATAAAGAATAATACAAACTTTATCATATTTACATAAAGGTATATTTATAATGGTAATAGAATATTATTTACTTATAATATGATTAAAACGTCTCGTAACAAATTGGTACCTACAATGAATGTTTAAAATTCTTTACATACATGAAAATATTTGTTAAATTCACCACTTTTGTAATTTACAATGTTCCGGTATGGGCAAAATATGTAATACACTTTGTCTAATAAAGAATAATACTTAAGGGGGGACATGCTCGTCGAAGGTCAAAATTGAGTTTTTATTGTATTTTCAAACCATGATCCTGGACACTCCTTAAACGTTGTAGATAATCTATTTATATAATTTTGAAGCCATATTATCCTTTATAGTTATTTTAAACATTTGATGACTGCATAAAGTATTTTTGTTACATAAAATAGTATTCTTTTAAACCTCTCGCTCTAATGTTTTAGAATATAGTCATATTTCGGTACATAACTGTGCAGTGGTGTTAAGATTTTTTACATTTATTAATTTTTAAACGCATTTATAAAACCATTAGTATAATTTACTACGAGATAATTTTTGTAAAATACTCACGATAAAATTTTTTATTGATAATCTCTGTGATCAGAAATTTGACAAGAATTAGGCATTTTATTATTCAAAAAATCGGCAAGATTAACACATTTGAAGATGATTCTAAAGATATTTATTATAAGCTATGTCTTTGACCATTCAAGTGTGATAAACATCTTATGAATAATGATTGCTTTATAATAATTATTGACCTAAGAATAAGGTAGTGTTTTTTTGAAATACGCCATTTCTTTTGTCATTCCCCAGTAGTTAAACTACAACATACGGCCGTAGCCATAAACTGACAAACTATAATTAAAGTAGGGAGTAAAATTGTGTTAACGCGCGTGTTTGAACATGTACCTAACCGAATTTTTTTTTATTTTTTTTTAAACGGTACATGTTCAAACATGCGCGTCAATATAATTTTACTCCCTACTTTAATTATAGTTTGTCAATTTATGGCTACGGCCGTATGTTGTAGCTTAACCACTGGGGAATGACAAAAGAAATGGCGTATTTCAAAAAAACACTACCTTATTCTTAGGTCAATAATTATTATAAAGCAATCATTATTCATAAGATGTTTATCACACTTGAATGATCAAAGACATAGCTTATAATAAGTGTCTTTAGAATCATCTTCGAATGTGTTAATCTTGCCGATTTTTTGAATAATAAAATGCCTAATTCTTGTCAAATTTTGGATCACAGAGATTATCAATATAATTTTTTATCGTGAATATTTTACAAAGATTATCTCGTAATAAATTATACTAATGGTTTTATAAATGCGTTTAAAAATTAATAAATGTAAAAAATCTTAACACCACTGCACAGCTATGTACCGAAATATGACTATATTCTAAAACATTAGAGCGAGAGGTTTAAAAGAATACTATTTTATGTAACAAAAATACTTTATGCAGCCATCAAATGTTTAAAATAACTATAAAGGATAATAAGGCTTCAAAATAATATAAATAGATTATCTACAACGTTTAAGAAGTGTCCAGGATCATGGTTTGAAAATACAATAAAAACTCAATTTTGACCTACGACGAGCACGTGGGCCGTTAATAGAATAATAACTTTTTCATATTTACATGGAGGTAGGTATATTTATAACGGTAATAGAATATTATATACTTATAATATGATTAACACTTCTTGTAACAAATTGGTAAATATAATGAATGTTTAAAATTCGTTACATACATGAAAATATTTGTTAAATCCACCATTTTTGTAATTTACAATGTTCCGGTATGGGCAAAATATGTAATACACTTTGTCTAAAGCCTCAATTACTCGTACATTGAGCTTCTTTACGAGCTGTTTATTGGCGAATTTAAAAGCGGGCGATTCAGCTACTGTGATTTGATGATTACACACAAAACTTTCCATTCGCTGAAAAGCCACAAGCCAGCCACTATTTTGACGGAACGTAGTTCATTTTTTTACCGGGAGGTTGGTACTGCGCTCTACTGCGCAGACGCAGTAGGCCCACACCCCGGCGTGTAGCGTGTAAAGTTGACCGGCTTTCAACTTTTCTCGGTAGAGTGTTTACAACCTGCTTATTAGCTTATTCGATGATTACACTGGGCGTCTTTACAGGCAGATTGTAAATTCGCCAATAAACAGCTCGTAAATAAGCTCAATGTAATTGAGGCTTAATAGAGAATAATACTTAATAGAATAATAACTTTTTCATATTTACATAGAGGTAGGTATATTTATAACGGTAATATAATATTATATACTTATAATATGATTAAAACTTCTTGTAACAAATTGATAAATATAATGAATGTTTAAAATTCGTTACATACATGAAAATATTTGTTAAATTCACCACTTTGGTAATTTACAATATTCCTGTCATGTGTAAACGTATGGGTAAGGGATTGCAGGTATTTTAATAAATATAGGTCTTCCAGTAAGTCTATGATAAGGTGAAGTTTCAGTATCACGAAGCTGCGATAGCGTTGAATAGACTATAGTATTATTATATAATTAAGTAAGTAGGTACTTAACGGAGCTTAAAATTTTGGCAAATGTTCGCATTGTGGAAAACAAAGCAGTGGGGGATTTCGAATGAATTATATTATTATTCGCCGAAAGGGGGTTTTATTGGTGATGTTTGCTTTCAATGAATACTAGGTACTAAATACTCTGACCTACAAAGTTTGGAGTTTATTAGAGGTTCATTTTATATTCGATGGTATAATAAAATTCAATTCGAAATCAGTCACAATTCAAACATTATATAATTTATGATAGTTTGATAAACAAATTGAATGAGATAGTAATTTAACAGGACTATAAATAATTGGTATCAATCTACTATTTGATTAAAATAAATATTAGATTATAGTTCGGTATGTTATATAGTTTTCATTTAACAGTACAGCAGTGGAAAATGAGATTCGTTATATAATATATTTTTATTTTTGAAAAGAAAACCAGTCATTCGTCAAATTAATACAAGTTAGATGCAGTTATATCTAATTATGTACTATCATTTAAAACTATTAATGCTTGAATTTCTGGCTTTAACGGCTCACATGACTCCATGCTCAGCGTAGGTGAAAATTGAGCTTTTATGGTATTTTCAAAGCATAACCCTGGACATTCCTTAAACGTTGTAGATAATCTATTTATATAATTTTGAAGCCTTATTATCCTTTATATTTATGTTAAACATTTGATGACTGCATAAAGTATTTTTATTACATAAAATAGTATTCTTTTAAACCTCTCGCTCTAATGTTTTAGAATATAGTCATATTTCAGTACATCCATGTGCAGTGGTGTTAAGATTTTTTAGATATATTAATTTTAAAACGCATTTAAAAAACCATTAGTAAAATTAATGTGAACATTATATAGTGACATATTTACGATAAAAAAATATATTTTATAATCTTTGTGATCCCAAATTTGACAAGAATTAGGCATTTTATTATGCAAAAAATGGGCACGATTAACACATTTGAAGATAATTCTAAAGATACTGATAATAAACTATATTTCTGATCATTCAAATGTGATAAACATCCAACGAATAATGATTGCTTTATAATAATTATTGACCTAAGAATAAGGTTGTATTTTTTTTTTGAAATTCACTATTTCTTGTGAAATTTCCCACTGGTTAAGCTACAACATACGATACATGTTCAAACACGCGCGTTACCATGATCTTACTCCGTACTTCATTTATCGTTTGTCAATTTATGGCTAAAACTAAAGAAAATTATCAGAATAATCTATAAATTTTGACTTACCTAAATATAAAGATAGATATATAGCATGAAAAATTAATAAACATCATAACTAAATATAAATGCACAGTATTTGGCACGTGGATTTGAGTGTGAAAAAGCTTTGCACTTTGTGGGGATCGCTTTTTCACAATTTCGTCCATAAACCCATACACTGAGCATTCATTAAACATCCTATCTTAATAATAGTCTTCAATGAGTGGAGGTTTGTATCAACAGATTTTTGTTTTTACTATAAATGGATATTAGCCACTTGCTCAATCTATTAGGTTCATACTCTGACTCTTAAAGAAATTGAAAAACAACATATGTATTTGCCAGACCCAGGATTTAAACCTGAGATCCACGATATTATAAACCGACGCGTAAGCCGCGATAATACACCGAAATATGGATGTAATACTGTTAATATTTAAAGTTACCCACCACTGTATCTCGAAGATCTCTGTAAGGCGTGAAGAATTTAATAGATGTTTACTATCAGTAATGCAGTATGCATGTAAAACATTGTATGTATGCTAATATCCACAAATCAAGAGCAGCGTAGCGCGGCATGTAAATGTGCATGCAGGTGTAACTTTAAAAGACCAAAAAATAAATCAATATAAGAGGAATAAAAATGGCTCAGGAAGAGCCCGGCGTGACAAATCGACCAGATAAGTGATTTAAACACACATCACAAATTCTATCGAATAGTAAAAAAAAGTCATCGATATTAATAATATTTTAAATTGTGGTTGTACGATACAATTTTTAATTGTGTATCGATACTCGACAACTCCATAATTCAAATAGATGAATTAAAATATACAAAAAACACTAAATATCGGTACATATTAATTTTACCGCGTACACTATTTGGAAAACGCTACTGTAGAGCGTCACACTGCCTTTATCTTTAGCGATAGGTAGGTGGCCCGTCAAAGATCCTACCATGGGGGGCCGCTTCAGGATGTGAGGGCCATGGGAATAAGATATGAGTACCTATGTAATATATTATAATATTTGTTGTTTAACTGATGAATTGGGCTGGATACGTAAAGAATATGCAGGCATATTATAGTGGTACTAAAAAGGCACTAATCTATTCTGTAATCCGCTGAAATGAGAAAATTCATCAAAATCTGTTGAAGTACGTCATAAAAACAGAAATAATAAAGAGTGGAAGGAGCAGTAGGAGATTTAATCCTGCAATATATCGACGCAAATCGATTATAATGATTACTAAACAGTGACTTTTATTTTTTGGTGATATTCAAGTCCACACTACATTCATACAGATATTCGAGCGTAAAATATTTTGCCATAGCAAAATATATTGAGGAAGAATCATGAGCTGTATATTAAGCTCTTTGGTGAGCCTGGTGTCATCATATTAATCAAAACCAATACCCACTATATTCAGGTAGGGGCGCGTAATTCATCTTTGGTCGAAGTGTTAGTTATTGTTCATACAAAGAATACAATAAACTATATTATAGTAAACTCGAATATCGAAAAGATTAGTAATTCAATTTTCAATTTCAATTTATTTATTTTTTAACATATTCTGAACAATAAAAAATATAAGTTTAAGACGTTCACAACATGATATGAAACATTATTATAAAGAAGAAAGAAAAATAAAAGTAATAAAAGGGATAAAAATGAAAATTTATAAAGAGAACATAATAATATAAACATATAAAAGCAGTGAAAATACAATTATACATCTATAAAAGTTCAAAGAAGTATACCAAGTTTGCTAAGGAGATCCTATTTTAAGAATTTATAAAATAGCATCCACCTAAACTCACTCACGGAAGTGGAATATATCAACACCCGAAGCAATTTGGTTGAACACAGTTATCGCCCTCCCACTTGGCACTACCAGGGCTCTGCACCTTGGGAGAATAAACAACTGATGCTCCCTATTTCTAAGATAGTTATCAGGGACATACATGTCAACACTGCCCAGAATGGCAGAGTTCTCATTTATACCTCGTATAAGTCGAAAAAATACGTAGCTAAATAAAGATCTCTTCTTAATTGCAGACTGCAGTATGTAAGCATACCTAAGAGAAAATCAGTTGGATAAAGCCACCGATAGTATCCATACAACCTCAAGTAAAGGAGTCTCAAGAATTTCTTCTGAACCCTCTCGACCAACATATATATTATATCAACAATAATTGTAATTTATTGCGGACTTGTTACCGCAATGCACTCAACGTCAAGCAATAGCTAGCACTACCATATCACATTGGAATCTGTGCCGCCGTCTAACTATAGACGGCCTTGACCAAAACGGATCACTAAGTAACAAATATTGATGATCAAGCACAGATGAAAATACGTTACGCTTAGCTGCACAGAAGAAAAATTTAGTGCGAAAAGAGCACGATGTAGAGACAAAATAAATAGTAAGAAATTTATGCATGCTAAAACAGAAGTTGGAATGGCTTGAATAACTAGTGAGAAATTGAGTTTTTTTCTATAACAGTTTTGAGCTACGTTTTGGAGTGGAACTTGTGATTTATATTAGTCTCATATAATCGGTTTTTGCGAACCATCACTGGTCATATGAGATAAATTACTTTAACATTCTCGAATACTGACTTTAGAGAGATTATTTGTATGTATAAAAAAGTAACGGCCTAGCCTACAGAATTTAACAGGAAATCTAATTAATGTGTAAACGTCCTTGGGTATCGTAAAATAGTATTCTTTCAAAAGCAAGCAAATATGCTACTTTACATTACATCTACATTATTCAAAATGTCAGGTTTAGTATAAAAAAAACTTGACAGCATTTCTGTAACGATTTTTTGTATGATAAATTTGATAGCCTGACCAATTTTTCACTCAATATCGCTGTGTATCACTGGCAAAGGGTGGGGTGGGCTGTTAAGATTCAACATAAATAGTGCACACTACAATTTGTCAGTCATATTTATTTATTTTTCATTGAACTAAGAATACAATTTGCAGATGGTGTTGATTAGTTTTTAAAATTTAATTGAACACTGCCTTAGCCAATCCATAATGGTTTAAGTATGCTACGGGTGATTATATTATATTATATATCAATTAATGATACATATTACAGATTATGTTTGTTAGTTTTTTTTAAATTCATTAAGCCCTGCCTAAACCAAACCACAATCGAAAAAAATATTCCTATATCTATAAAATATGTATGGTTTAATGGCATAATTTTATATATAAACGAATACTACTATCTCATATATATATATATATATAATATTATATTATTACTATTATCAAATATAGCTTGGATTAGACACGGTTTAATTAAATTTTAAAAACTAACAAACTTAACACGATTTGCAAATTGTAGTCGTAATTCAATGAAAACAAATACGTAAGACTACAGAGTTTATTGTGCACTATTTATATCGGACCTTAACAGCCTACCTCCACCTTCACCACTGCGTGTATCGTCATACTATAATAAATAATATTTAAGCGTAACATTAGGCAGATGGAATTTGAAAGACTATGGATTGGTCATAGCAATCATAAAAGTTATTTGTGGAATTAACGGTTTCAGTGACTTAACAAATATTTGAAAGATTTTTGATAAATGCAGGTGACAATGTAGTGAACTAAACTAAATATTTGAAATGAATTGCCGTTAATGTAAATGATCGAACGTCAGTCATTTTTGTTTCAAATTACTTTTATATAAGTATTTAGACACCAAATAGTAAAGAAGATCATCTCCTTCAATATTTTTGTTAAAATACATACTTATATCTTTTAAAATCTAAATCGTTCACGTTAATAATGTTTTTTTAATATGACTCAAATAAAGATTTTTTGATAGATAAAGATGAAGCTCAATATTACAGTTATTTTAACTGTAATATAATAAAATGATTCAATGTATAAATATTATATTGCTTAGATGAGTGAAAAATATTAAACAACCATATTAACCCAATTGTTATCATACTAAATAGCCATAGCGCACTATATAATACTTAAGTGTATATCTTGTGTATTTAATTTAAATACGGCGTACGACTTAATCAGAATTTACCGTTGCGGCTCTGTAAAATTGCTTAGATATAATTTATAATTTTCCGGCTGTACGCGTAGCAAGCTATGCGAAAGCAGCAAAATATGAACAGGAAATGAGAATCTATCTCGGGGAAGGCAAAAAAATTGACCCGCTTTACCGGAACAAGCGTCGCGGAAATCCTACACAATAGAAAATAATCGCATTTTCTCTTTTCAGTCTTCAAGCACTGAGTTATATTGAATTTAATTTAACGTCAGTTGAACTGTTTAATCTTGCTATAGCCATTCTATGACTCTAATTAAGCTGCTGCTTACTTACTTTCAAACAGAATTTTACTTAGTATTTCATTCGTAGTATTCTAGCACTGATATCAGATACTAGTAGGAATTTGTAATTTTCCAGATGTTTATTTAAGATATTTTAATTAATTTTCAGTATATCAATTATATACGTAAGTATAGTAACACAAAGTAAAATAATAATCATACTTGAGTATCGTTTAATATAAATATGCTTATTATTTTCATGATCCTCAGTACAAACTTTCAAAATCAACAAAGGGGACTGTTGTAAATTCTTAAATAACTTAATTGGACAGTTTAAATTAGTTAAATTGTCCAATATATAGATACATTACTTCTGTAATTTTCACGGATTCTTTAGTTGTCAATATTTAGTCTGCTAGCAAAATTCTTAAGACATTTTGATTATGCGAAATAACTGATATCGAGATTAAATGTACTGACAATGATATTAAGGGGTAAAATATTAGCAACGCAAGATATAGACAACCCCAGAAAAACACATAAATTTTCTTATAGACTATAAATCAAGTGATATTTATATATTATTTATTAACGCATTAGTTTGTCGGGGACATATTCTCAATTTTGAGTCGAATGATAATTTACAAAGGCAACGAGTCGCCAAAATTCGTTATAGATGGTTAATATACGTAGGTATATTTTTATGAAACAAAATAATCAAATGAATTAAGCAATAAATTTCAATGATTCTGTATTATCTATATGTATTTAATTTTTGAATGATGCGTTCGGAATAATGATTTGTATAGTTTTATAACAACTTGTGAATTAAGTACTGTATTTATTGCATATTATAAAGGTTATTAAATTAAACCACACCTATAATAAAATGTAACGGAACTCAAAAGTGATAATTTAAGAAAAAATAACTAATCGATTTTTGATAATTATTAATGCGTAAAATATAAAAAAATTAATCAAATATATTTGTAGAATGTTCTAGATTTTTTATTTATTTATTAGCTGATTGAAGAGATAAATACATATTAAGAAAAATATAAATAATAAAACAAATAATAAATATTAACTATGCGATAATAAGTAATATATATTTTGTAAACTAAAAACAAAATACAATTTAAATACAATATGTTAAAACGAGAAAATAAAAACCGACCATTTCGTCGACAGGTTTTATTTTCTTGATTTTATTTCGGTCCGTTTTCATTGTAGGACCTACCGTTACCGAGCAATAATCCTAAACCACCCATCCAACCCGCAGGGCGCAGCCAGCGGCCGATTTCCAAAATGACTGCCCTCGTGGCTCTAGGATTCTCTGTCATACTTAGTAAGTCTTTTCAAATACGCTTTGACAGTAATACTTATAACAAAATAATTGGTAACACTATCAAAGAAGCACCGGATTAATATAGCATACACGTGGAATGGTTGCAGTGCCATAAATGATGACACGTGGAATCCAAGACGGTAGCGTTTCACGGACAGGTCGATCAGGATGATACTAAACACTACGAGAGCAGGATCGCTGTCAATCAATTACTAACTTACAATTTTATACTACTACAGTTAAATAACTGAAAAATAGGTTACGGTAGGTAATACAAGACTGACGCTTCATTGGTATGGGTAAAGTGTCGTCACGTGATATTTATGTTGACTCCCTTTGGCCCTTTCACACGCACTATTTACTATCAGACGATAAAAAGACGGTACGTATGGCACATTATACAAAAACGCAATTACTAAGGAAAATTGGTCGTAACGATTAGGGCTATTCACAAAAAGTAGAAAAGCGTTAAAAGCAACTACTTATTATCAATTAGCACTTTGCACAAAAAGCAAATTTTTATGAATTAAAAAAAATAAGTAGCATTGATTTCGGATGCATACAGAATTTATATACAAACAATTAAATAAGTGAATAGAACATTGGTTCTAAATTTAAAAAAAAATGATAATAATTATTACGGTGTAAACTTACTTACTTACCGTTTAATCATTAAACATGCTTTATATACCTAAATGCTAATACGAGTTTCTTTATAAAAGGTTGCACTTATATAATTCATCCAAATTTATAATTATGTAATATCGGTAAGAAATAATGTAAAAGTGGAACATCGTTGGTTCTGCTGAAGCTACTTATTTATAACAATCGTGAAAATTACCGTATTATTAGTATGAAATATTAATTCGTCATTGTTTTCATATAAATTTCGTATCGTAAATAAATGTCAATTATTTTTAACAATCGTTCAAAATAATCGCTTCGGCAAAGAGCTGATAAATAAAATTTCCATTCAATTTCAATGCTTTCTGCCATTTGTGAATTGACCTCCTAATGATTTCAGTAAAAAATCCTTCGTACGTATATTATCATATAAATTAAGTGTACGTAAAATATGAAATATTGCTATGATTCTACATACGCAGCAAGAATCGTCTAATCAAAAATGGCGCGTATGAACGGGGATTACCTGGGAGATAAAACAATCGTACCCACTAAAGTTGCGGAAAAGTTAAACATTAAAGTGTCTATCTTACTTTTATATATCATAGTCAAATATAATTATGTCGCCAAATTTGATTTACTTCTCGTATCCGGTGCTTCCTAACAGTGTTACCATATAAATACATAATTTAGTACGCCAAATTCATCAGCTTTATATGAGTTATTAAAGCGTATAATAATTCTTATTTTGTTGATATACCTGTATCCTGAGCGCATGGCACAATGTTTTCAATCATCTTGTTGTCTATATATTTCTTTTACACACACATGTCCTCTCTACTGCAATATATTGATAAGTAATTTGCTTTCCTTATAAACCATGAATTAACTCATCATTTTTTATATTCTAATAAGATTAGCATAAAAAAAATCAATAGATCACGAAAAAAATATACCAAATGAGGAAAAAAATATATCCATTTTATTTAAAAATTTTAACGTTACAAATGACAAAATATGGGTACGATAAAAGTGAATTTATTACGGATTTCAAAGGATAAACTAGACTAAAATATTATATTAATAAAAAATGTGATTTATTCTGAATCATAAAACAATGAAAATATTTCTACATTGACTTCTCAAAATAAAATATTTTGAAATAGTAATAAATAAATTAAACATCCAAGAATCATTAAAAAAATGAGACAATGCAACCAGATGACAATTTTGCAGTATACGTTGTTATATATAATACATATTTTATAAATAAGCTAGTAACAATATATCGTTATATACTTTTTGATCTGTAATATGCTTTTCTAAACATTATAAAATGCTTTCTAAAATGTTTTAGATGATTTTCTGCAGTGTTTGTATATTGATATAAAAAAAATATACAATATACCTCATTAAATACTGTTTGAATAATAAATAACCATGAAACAGTCGTACAACCCATAATTACTTGCTTCCTATTACTCATGTTCATAATCCTTTCTCAACTTTTGGCACAGATTTCCACTTTCGCTCACAATGTAAGTAATTCCGCTTTAAATGTTCAAATTATAAAAGCTTTCGACAACATGTATTATAGCTAAAGCTTCTACTTAGACTAAGCCGATTACACATCTGATTCTGTACTAGTAAGATAAATCACGTATACTGTTGTTTTATGAGTTATGTGTTCGTAAATACTCTATGTAAAACAAAATGACACGAATTTTATTACAATTATTAATATATAATATTTACATATTTTACTATCCGTGACTATTTAATATTTATTTGATTATTTGGACAAAATTTGTGGTATTTTTTTTATCACAGCTCATTTTGCTTAAGTAATATTATATTTTAAATCAATGGTGTAGTTGAAAACGTCTTATTGAAACTGACGAAATCAGTTTTGGCTCTTATTAACAATTTCGAATAATAAGTAGGTACCTACTGCATATTGTGTTTTATTTATATAATACACTTGTAGATTAAAATTAATAATATCCGATATAATTGATGTAAATCAATGTAGGTAAAAGTAAGGTTAAGGTTAACGATAAGGTTAATAAAAATAGCTCTTACCTGCTGAAATCATATGGAAATTTTAAATTAATCTACAATTCCTGTTAATATTAACTTATACGCTTAGCTGAGCACGTGTCACTTGATAATATAATAAAGTTGCCACTTTATAACTTTGCATCCGGTTCTAGGATGAAAATGATGTAATATATTCTAAAAATATTTATTTATTACTACATATTAATAATACAAGAGAATATCATTTAATTTAATTTTATGCGACGTAGTCAGGCAAAAAGGCATATCAGTGTAGTAAAAAAGTGAAAAGTTAAAAAACGTATACTCTAATATTATTTAGGGTATTATTTTGCAATATCAGTTACCCCTACCTTCATGTGTTAAAAATTAGGGGGCTTAAATTTCTTTCTATCATAAATATTAGTTCATTATTATTTATCAAATAAAATTCCTTCTGCTATTAAAATTGTGTTGGAATCTGTTAGTAAGTTGCAATATCGGTACATCTGCATCAATATAGCTGTACCTGCAAGCCAATATAAGTCAAAATACATTACTTTTAGGAAAATGCAATATAAAATTTTCCAGCCGTTTGATATTTGAAAACTTTCGGTTTTTTGGTTTCATAAATTTTAGGTTTCTGTTATTAATTGGCTCTGAAAGATATGGTACCTGTTTTGGATACAACATCTATTCTTAACTAATTTTTTACAAAATTGTACACACGACATACTAACTCTGAGTACAAATATTATTCTACTAACGGTAATTCTGTCGTCATTTTCAATATCATATTTTTTAAACAATGCGTTAGTCAACGCAAATATTTTATTTTTATCGTTATATAGTAGTTTAATATAAATAATAATATGGGTTTTATAATAATAGGGGTTATAATATGTATACGGTTACCAGATTTAACTTTTTGCTATTTTTATAGAGGTAATAAACTTACAATTTTAGCATAATGTTACAGTTATTTATATATTTACAACACTCGTTTGCTACAAATAGCAGCATATTTTCCTGCAACAAACTGATATCGATTCAATATACGTTAATACTCTACACCGTTGCAATTTTCAATACCGGTTCTTCGAGTATTTTGCACCTGTTTCTTTATTCAACATTCGCATTATTCTACTTTGTAATAAAAACGGAAAAAAATGTTTTACTTTGAGTAAGTAGCGTTACATATATGCACGTTAAGAAAGCACTCACGTAAATAAAGAAAAATAAAGAAAAGCACTTTGCTGCCGTAGATGTCACTCGCTTTTGCTAAAAGACATTATGCTAGTACTGATGATGTTAAATTTGAGTCTGCAATATAAGATCAAAATAAAAATCTTTCAGTAAAAGCTTTAGTAGGCATACTTATTCAATTCAATTAAATTTATTTATGTTTAAGCAGCGTAAATTTAAAAAAAAAACACTTTTTTATGCCCACGTTTACATATATTTTTTCAAACAAATAAGAAAACAAGCTATATATGCAGTATTTAAAGAATAATATATAATTAAAAATACAATAAGAATAGTGAAGACTCTACCAACTGAGTCAAATTAAATAATTTTGGTACTGTTCGGTTAAAGCGGATACAGCGGAAAACGCATTTTGAAAATAGCCGATAAACTGGATTATTTGTTAGGTTAACCTAACCAAACCTAACCTAACCTAACCTAACCTAACCCAACCTAACCTAACCTAAACTAACCCAAACTAACAAATAATCCAGTTTATCGGCTATTTTCAAAATGCGTTTTCCACTGTATCCGCTTTAACCGAACAGTACCATAATTTTTATTAGTGAAATAAATTCTATAAATTTGAGTAAACATAATTATCATAATAATATTAACGCAGTATTGAAAGAACCTATATTTTGGCATTTGGATATATTCATATAATTTATAAAAGTCGAAATATGTTTGTTTGATTTCCTTTTCCTACTTGGCGTGGCCCCAACTGGCATCGACATATATTATAGAACATACAGACATTGTATTTTTCAAATTACCTTTCATGCCTTTCCAATATTGAAATTTCACGACAGATTAAGATAAAACAGCGTATTTCGGATTCGATTTTGATTTTATGTTCTTTTGATTGAATTAGCTGCCATAATTATTTTCATTTTGACACTTTGTATGTTTATTATTGTTTTTTTTTAATACTTAAGATACCTGTATATTAAGCAACCTCGGGCAAAGCCGAGTACTTCAACTAGTTTTACATTAAACTAATTTAAAACAAACATGTTTATAAGATAAGTAGATATTAAAATAGATTTAACTATCATATATCATAACATCGGAATCCGATCAATATACTTTACCAATTTAGCTACCTACACCCTACTCAATTCCGACGAATATATCCAATAGTCTCATGCAACTGAGTCGCTTCGCAAATGACGTTAATATTGGTGACTGGTTTTTATAGTTTGAATCAAGGTATTAACGAAATATAAGAGGCGTTTCAGTTGTATAACTATTAGTGTTGCAATTACGTACAGCATATTCTAACTATTCGAAATCTTACATTCTCAAATCTTGTGAATTATTCGTTGAATAATAATAATTACAAGATAAAAAGAACTTTTTACAAACCACGTTTTTAAATTTTCTGTTGAATCATATAAACTTGATAATTCTATGTATTAATAATTTAGAACACATGAGGCAATTTGTCAACAAATCATTTTTTTGCTATTTTGCAACAAATAAACATACAAATATAGAATACTGAAATGTCATTTTGATTTCCATAGTAACGCACGTATATATTAATAATTTAGTTGCTAGGACCACACCCTTAGCAACCAATAATAGTGGATAAGATTACGGATTTCTTCCGAAATAACTTTTCATACAAAACAGAATTGACTGAAAATGAATTCAATTCTACTTAAAGATGGCTAAAAGTATTAAAAGAATGCATTGGCATTGTGTTCTGTTATATTCTAAGAGTTTCAAATGTCTAGCTAGTCGGGAAGTTAGTTAAAAATCGATTGCAAGATTTGTACTGGATAAACAAACATCGGATAAACAAGAATACGAGCTAAGAAAAACGTGGTAAAAGTAGTTTATTACCATCAACAGACTTTATACGTAGAGTCATTATTATTCGTTCAAACTATTAACTGTGGTATTAAAAAATGTAATCATAGGATTCGAATTCGTATAGCGTTCATTCCATTACAGCACCAATAATTCATTCATACTTGTTCATTATATAATTTATTACGATCTTTCAAAGATATTATTTTTTAAAGTTCGAGTAACACTATAATTAAATTAAAAATAATGTGATTTCTGATTAATGATCCATCGTATTTGATTCAAAGCCTATTGTCAGTTTAATATGTTACACTGCAATAAATACTGCCCATAAATTCTAATTTAGCCAGCTTAGAAATCATGCCACTGCGTATTCCGGGGGAAATGTATCAACGTTTCACGATATTACGTAAGGAAAACCTT
Source organism: Rhyacophila brunnea (assembly GCF_057557595.1). Classification (NCBI taxonomy): domain Eukaryota; kingdom Metazoa; phylum Arthropoda; class Insecta; order Trichoptera; family Rhyacophilidae; genus Rhyacophila; species Rhyacophila brunnea. The sequence continues at coordinate 19,822,612 of NW_028233068.1, read as the reverse complement.
TTTAGGTTATGATATAGGCTCTGCTTCGAAGCTTATTCTTTGGATACTGTGAGGCAGTGACTGGAAATATTTTAACGAAAATACTTTCTTACAAAATAAACAGAAATTTATTAGAAACTTTATCGAAAATATTTTGTTTGTTCATTGGTATGGTAAAAGTAGATCAATATTGTGTTCGAATGAAAATAAAACAGTCTAAAATCACTACATACTTTTCAGGTAAAGAAAATTCAGTTTTTCATTTAAATTTAAAATTTATTAATCTAGCAGTGTTGATTCGACTTAAACCTTTTCCTCTTTAGTCGTACTATGTATCATAATAAATTTGGCATATTCAATTTTTTTATTTTATAAAATGAGTCTACCATACAAGTATTCAACACCATGGCCCCCATATCTATCTACCTATCACTAAAGGAAGTATGTCGCTTTTCAGTAACGTTTTCTACATAATGTTCGACGTAAAATTAAGAATATTTAGTGTATTTTTAGCGATTTTTTGTATTTTTAATATATCCACTTAAGTTATTGAATTGTCAAGTATTTATTTTTTCTTCTAAATGCCTCTATGGATACCTCGCATTTATGTTTAAAGGAAATTAGCGCCGCAGGCGACTTTTTTACTATTAGAGTCAATTTATGATGTGTATTTATCTCACTTATATGGCCGACTCGCCACGCCGGGCACCTCGTAGAGCTAGGGCCCCCAGGCTAGAGCCCTGTGGAGGGCATGTTCAACACATATTATAAAAAATATTTTACAACACGTATTTCGCTCACTATATATTTCTTATATGACAGTGGTAATTACTAAATGATAATCTTATAATTAGAATTATCTTCCTTTTCATTTCGTATACGCTGCTAATCGGAGTATAGAGCGTGGCCAAGCCATATCTGCACTATTTAACGGAATTCAACGTCAACTACGCATCTTGCCATATTAGACATGCCGCGCGTTGATCAGGTGTTTAATTACGTGTCCTTGTAGCAACGAGCTGCGTTTCGGGTGTGCAGGGTGTCGCACTCATGGGCATTCGGAGAATATGTCCGAATCATATGAAACACCTGTTCAAATATAAATTTACAAAATTTACATAGCTGTTAGCACAGGAAGGCCCGTTAGGTTAAAATACCTACGCCTACTGACAAATGTTATTTGCAAATTATATTATTTTATATGTTAATAGTCAATTAAAATTAATTTTTCTTAAGAAGGTAGAATTTAATTAATCGCCTAATATGAAGTATTCGTCACTGGTACCGGGTCATGATTTTTTTCATTCATGGTACTTGTTAATAATATAATGATTTCAATTATTATTAAAACAATCAAATAGTTTACGTGTACAATAAGGAAATATGCGTGCATGCATGTAATTACTATTCTGCTAATTTCAATACGCGATTATTATTAGCGTGTATAGCGAAATCCGGCAAGCCAAAAGTTATGAATTGCTGTTCCGAAGATAACACAGGGCGGTATCTAGATATTTCGTCCGGTTTCTTCTAGTGGCTTTTACCCTTGTTTCAAAATATCCGCCTTTCCCCTTTACCGAGTCGCACACCTTCTGTCTCATTTTGCCTAGCTTCTCCGACGCTTCGTTTCTGCTACACCTCGCGCCCCCCTTTCCATGTCGCCCGAGTCTCCTCTTTATACCCTCGTCGAGTTGATTCTTGGACCCTAGGGAAGTGCCCCTTTTCGCGCTAGGATATGATCAGACCCGTATCGGCGAATGCATTGCTATATAAACGACACGTTAATCTCTTTTAATGATCAATAACAATTAAATCAATATTATAGTCGTAAATATTGGTGTTTGATATCTATTAATTTTGATGTCGACAATATCTTATAAAAATAAAATTACATATTTTTTTAAATAAATCGGTACTAATATTTCTTGAAATGTTGTACCTACATTATGTATTTACATGACTATGTACTGCATTGATTTCTTAGACATAGAGTCTAAAACGTTATAAATAAATATTATTTCATTATAATAATATATTAGCGAAACCTGCAAAAACTAATAAAAAAATTACATAAGAAAAATATTTGTTTATTTTATCAACATATCGCAAGCAATACGCAATTGCCACAATTCAAATATCTTCTCAAATAGAGAGAATCCGCATAGAACTTATTACAATTATTGTAGGCACCAGTCCGAAAGGGGGTGGGTATTAGACTAATTTTCCATTGCGATACCGTATTTAATATTGCCAATCAATCTGCTGACACAGGTAAACAGTTATTTACCGGTATATGAGTCGCTGGGAATTTGTTATTGCGGTCGAATAATGTGATACATTAAAAATAGATATATTGATCAACAATATACTGACACACAATCATCAATAAAATTATATTTTTTACTGTTATTTTGAAATATATTCAGAAATAACACGTGCTCTGTATTAATATTACAATATTGCAGTTAAATATGATTTTTTAACCTACTATTTAAGTTGAATTAATTATTTTTTTTATAATATGAAACTATTAGTGTTAAAGTCGATTAGATTTCGCAACTTTGAGATAATCGCAAAAAAACTGTAAAGCAAATTTTAGGACTGTAAATAGATTATTCTCTTTTTGCCAAAATGTTCATGATACAAAAAAGACGAAGAGCGAAATAAAATGACCTTAAGTTTATATAAAAACATATTTAAAATCAGTGAAAATATACTTATATAAAAATGTTGCGTGATTATAACTGATTTTGCAATCGACCTCCGGTTTAATACTATTTTATGATAAATGGAGACGGACCTTGAAAACAAATAAAAAAATAGAGGTAGGTAAACGACGTTGAAACTAATATCGTCATAATGTCACATAACAAAATTGACCTAAAATTACCTTATTTGTTGTTTATAAGTATAGTGAACACAACAATTATTTTGATATGATAGATACCTACATATTATTATAGTAGGTAACAACTATGGTAGACTCGTAATACATATTTTTGGAATTGTAAGAGTTTCATTAGGGATGTTACATGTTCAGAATAATCGATGTGAATTACAATGTTTAATTTATTAGAAACAGGATTGAAATCCCGAGCAGAATTTTCAATTATTAAGGGATTATGGAGTTAGTTATTTTTCAATTCGAGACAAAATACATTAAAGAAAAATAAAATATCAGTAACCGACGATATAAAAATTTATAATAATAAAAAAATACAAAATAGCAATCTTACATTTTGTAATACTTTCCTGAATGATGATTTAGTGTAGGTACATTTATAATTAATTATAAAACTTTGTATGAAGTTAATAATGCATTTTTTGAGATATAAATATAAATATATTTTTAATTATTTTACCAAAGATGTATTTTTCTTCGAAGTCTTATAGAATGTAATTTTCAAATTCCACCACCCCTATTTTAATCCAAGGATTTCCGGATCCGCCGTTACCAACCCTAGTTAGTAGGCACATTTGCGGTAAGTATATATTTCTATAATATCAGCTGTTAATACTTTAAAAATTTGAAATGAATGTAATGTATGTAAATTGTATCTTAATATTGGGTCAACTATTTAAGAACAGCAATGATACCAGAAAACCTGGACTTGAATGAGACTAAAGAAAATGGGCCAAAGTATATGGATAGATTTTCACCATAGGGCATCATTAGAAAAGGGGAAATGGAATAAGTCTATTCTACCATCACCATGAGAGGTGCCCTGGTTTGTAGAGTCTACTTTGACGAGGAATGAGCTTAAGTTAATACTGAGGCTAAGAACAGGGCAAACAATGGGCAAAAGATTTGATGTCCTCATGGGAAGATGCGAATCACAACTCTGCGATGAATGTCATGTTTTAGAGGACATTGTACATATAGCACTACAGTGCCCTAAATATGAACTTCACAGAGTACAACTGCGAATTGCGGATATCTATGAGAATGTCAACGAATTGAAAGGTGTCCTGGCGGTGGGTAAGACGGAAGAGCTAGGCAAAATTGTAAAGTTATTTAACAGAATAGGAGTGAGGACCTGATCGACTTCTAGAAATTTCATTCTAGAAAAGAAGAGGCGATATGACAGCGAGTCGCAGTCAAAGCCTCGGTAAAATCACAAAAAAAGAACAGCAATAAAAAAATATATGTTTAATTTATATTGAAATGGAGTTGGTGTTTTAAAATATTTCAAATGCGGTCCTGAGTATAAATTTACTAAAAGAGGTATAGGTACTCAGTTTGATATTGTAAAGGGACTAGAGGTGATAAAAGACCAATTCACGAGAGATGAATGCTTATTCATTGTAAAAATCGTTTTTTTCCATACGCAGCTCACGATTTTTTCTAAAGAAAAATACATTTTATATTCGTACACAAATTATTAAAAAAGAGGCTGCATTCAATTTGAAGTTTTATATTAATGGTTATTTATTTACGCAAATTCTCGTAGTATAAGTATCTGTTGTATTGTCTGTATATTGTCATTAATATTATTATTCAACATAAGAAAATATTATTAAATTATTATATATATATAATATATAACAACCTTGGGAGAATAAACAAATGATGCTCTCTATTTCTAAGATAGTTATCAGGGGCATTAAGGACAAATAACATATAAAAATTATAAAAGTGGCAGAAAAATACATTGCATTTGAATGTTTCTTCTTGATTTGTACAAGTGTAGCGGTTCAAGATATCAGACGATAAAGTAAAGATTCCTGATTGGTAGAATTGGTAGAAGATTGGTCGAATAGAAATACAATTTAAAAAGTCACGTTCTTCTTCTCTGTCATTATTTGATAGTCTTACCAGATTATTCCAGAAAGATCTAGCTCTCAATATGTACCTTGGTTGGTATTAATAAACCTTGTAAAATGCCGAAATCCAGTTGGTTTGACGACAATAAAGGTCAGATTGAGACTCACTTGAGTAACCCGCAGCACATTCTAGGTTCAATGTCATGTCTTCAGCGTACGTGTAACAATAGCCTGCATGGTTAGCTGTCTTATCTGACTAACTTATGCTTTACATTATGTTGCAAGATAGGTATATCAGATTATGTTTCTAAGATCTTGTAAGATGCTATAACTTGCTAGCATAAAAACTATGTAAAAATGTAAACATGTAAATTGTGCGTATTTCACCGTGGCACAGTTAGCCGTGAGCTGATTTTGGCAAAATTTATCAATTAAAAAATGAAAACTTAACCTAATCTAACAAATAATCCAGTATATTGGCTATTTTCAAAATTTGTTTGCTGCTGGCTTCTTGTAAAGTGTAAACCGACGAGAACCGTGTTTTTTTTCATTTAGACATGAATTTTTATGTCAGTACTATATGACCCAAAGAGTTTTGGCGGTCGGCCATATATTTCCGATACAACATTTCACGATGTGTGATACGGCGAACTGCATACGTACAAGTTTCCAGACAAGATAACCAAGATGATTAAAAATACACTATTTTTATAGGTATCACAAGTGTATTTAATAATATGTATATGTATATTCTTACATTAAGAGTTAATACAAAAAATATAATTTTAAAAAACGTCAGCCGTATAAATCCCAGGATTTTTTTGTGTAGATTTAGTATTGAATAAAAACTATATCAATCACTGGCCACTTGCTAATAAGTGTTTTGACCGTAATTAGACGTAAGGAATATTTCTTTTATCATCTTATTTTAATTGACTACCTTCTTCATTTCTTAGGGTTACGTCATAATATGAACACTAAAATTATGTTGATAGTCTCGAAGAATGTTAAACCGGGTATTGCCGAAGCCTGTTAGATTTCGTCAGGATCATGTAAAAATACCTAAAAAATATTATTATTAAGGCATTCATATTTGATGAATTCCGTTAACCTTTTACAACAATGTTTGGAACTGATTTTATGATAATAATTATGTATTAATAAACAGGTAAAATAGATTATTTTTACTCAGATAGAAATTCAACCAAGAAAATTAATGTCACCGATTTTACTTGTTATTTATGATTGATGAGACAAACTTTTGGGCAACTATTCAAAGTCTAAAGGCATTCGAGCGTCTACTAATGAATTCATTCCGTTACTTGTAGGTACATAATTTTATTTCAGCATATTATTATAATACGTTTTTCTTCTTTCGTACAGTCTATTCAGCCATAAAAGAAAGCATGGCATAAGCAAGATCGATGAAACTGTCGGTGGAAAGCAAAACAAACTATTTACACCACTTTCGCAGCGAAAACTTGCTTTATGTTTGTCGTTTTCATTTTTTTAGGAAATGGGAAACGCTCTTATAGGTTGTATTTTTTCCTTTCAGTGACGTCAACGGGTTTCTTTCTTTTGAGAAAAAAAGTCCATGATATTTGATCTACAGAAGCATTTGAAAAATGTGGCACTTTACTATTGTAGGGAGTTTTGCTGTGGAAACCGTATTTCCGCGTATATCACAATATATAAAACGAGGATAATATACTTAATACAAATACATTTGGCTTTAGTAGAATACCATAAAGTTTATCTTCATTAGTCATGATTGATCCACTCATTTTACCAGGTCTATCTTAGCTCATTTCACACTTCTCGGTCCTTACTTTTTTCTTCCACTGAACTAGGCATTGAAATACCGGTATTTAATTATTTCTCGATACCGAAATACCGGTAATTTCGGTATTAAGTAAACATACAAGTATATTTTTTTCAAAAATGAATTTAATGTTATTTTTTCATTACTTACCAACCACTATATTGTGTACTAATAAGGTGTATGCTGCCAAAACGCAAATATATTGACTGAATCTAACAAAAGTTAAATAATATGAAAACAGAACCTTTCAAAATAAATATACTTATAGAATTGTCGCCATGAATTAACATGTTTCGAAAAAGAAAACATTCGTGGCAAATATTTCCAATTATTCTATAACTATTGATCCAACGTTGATAGTACATCCAACAAATGTTGAATTTCAAAAAGATATTTTACTAGTATTTGTAAAAAAAAAATTAGCAGTAGTTCTAAAAAAATATTATGATGTATACAATATATTTACAAAAGTCAATATAATAAATGTAGGGATTGTTGCTATAAATTGGTGTTTTAAATAAATTTCAATAGTTATATTTAATGATAGGTATTTATTTTTTTTCCATATTCCCGGTATTCAATAAGAAATACCGAAATATCGGTATTGATATATTCTTTCGGTATTGCAATCCCTACACTGAGCTTGATCGTTAAATTCTTAGAACTCGGGTACTACACTAAACCTGTATTTATTTAGGTAATTTTAATTTCACCATCTTGAAAATGTCTATCGTATCACATACTCTGTTTTCTTATACACTGGTTTCTTCTGTGGTATTTTGATCTAACCGCATTATGCCCACCATGTACTTTTTATGGCACGTTACGAACGTCTATTTTTTTTTTATTGATCAGAATCTCATGACGAAGGATCGCGACCCATATTATTTAGGTATCTGTCACTTGCCTCTTTTCTCCATAGTTCGATTTTACTGCTATTAACCTATTACGTATTTATTATTTTTATTTATTAGCTATTACCCAAGCCTTTTAGGCCATTAGGTACTCTTGATGTGGTCTAGCATTTCATCGTTCATCTTTGACGTTTGACCTGATCAACATCCACGTATTTTTTAGGTTATCATTCTGCATACGGAGAAAGCTAGAGATCCCAGCTAAGATAAACAGATGTGAGTCTATCAACCTCTTACATTAAACGTCCATGTTTCAGATGCATACCTTAGCACTGGTAACATATATTGGTTAAACACTTTGCTTAGGCACAACCAGAGGTCAGTATTGAAGATACCTTTTTAATGCCCATGGAAAATTTAGTAAAGATGTAGATAAAGTACATTAGCATTGAAACCTAAGTAAATATAGGTAGGTATGTATCAAAGATATTGAAGAAAACCTTATTCTATAAAGATGGAACCCGAATGTATAAGAGTGACACTGAAAATAGGATTCATGGTTGACTGAAATGACAAACTGAAACGTCTTATTAATTTTTATTGGCCTTCATAATTTCATATAATTTCCATTTATTCACGTTCTACTGGGTCCAATAATAAAAATAACCATTTTATAAACAACTGGTTCGTTCACTGTAATTCTCAGTAATTTAAAAAAATAACAATGGCTACCAAAGATAAACTGGGTCACGTGTAATAAATTATGAATGTTCGCCCTAAGGGCAGGTTTACTGAAAGCCGAGTTTTCAAAAGTAAACACTCGCGGGATCGTTTTTTTTGTTCATTTGTTGTACTTACTTCATTGGAGGTAAAGCCTCTCTCTCATAGTTGAGAGGTGCAAACACTAGAATCAAAACCACTCCTTTATTATTTCACACAAGATTCTACCTCGTTCGTTAACTGCTCTGGTATTACTACCCTGTGTGATGCTTTGTTTAAAATACCGGGTGAACAATAATTATCAATATCCATGTTATATAATTAATAATATAATATAATTAATATAATAATATAATTAACTATTTTTTTTATTCAACGAAAAATTCACAAGATTTATGAATGTAACATTATTTTATTGAACATCCATAATTTGAAAACACTTCTGTGAAATATATAACCAATACAAAAATTCTTTTAAAAAATATTTTTTTTTTATAATACTACAGAACATATTAATAAATAGAATTCCGAAAGGCTATATCCCAATACAGTACATTTAGATGCAGGGTTTGAAATGTGTGAGTATCCTATGAAAATGAAACACGCATTATTAACGTACAATAGTGTGTGTTGCAACCTAGGGGCAGCAGGTTATATGAAAGTATGGTGAAGCAGGCAATTATGGTGAAAAGGTATGGTGAGATAGGTTGGTAATCAATTTGCGCCAAAATTTAAACGTTAACATTATTTTATATGGGTACGTTATAATGACCAAAGTAAACTCTTCGTGATAGCCTGCATTTTTTTCATCGCGTCGCTATTTCTCGTAAGTTGTCGGCTATCGCTGGCCTGCTTTATTCATTTGTATGAGAACGCCGATTCCTTGCCCCTCTTTTTATTTAATATCTTTATGGTTGCAACCTTCAATACAGCAATATTAAATGAGCGTCATTGCATAAACTGAGAGCAGTTGTCAATATTCGACATATGACGTATTATTGACACGTGTTTAATTTTATCCCGCATTCTTCCGCAAGATTGGTTGCCTGCTTCTCCACACTCGTTAGATATTTCAGTTCCCATTATTTCTGAATTCCCTGATGTATACGTATATTATAATTTAAATTAGATTAAGATAATTATAATATTACTTTTAATGCTTTGCATTGCATAGTCATATACTTCGTCAGATATTAACTATGTTATCGATCCAGCCGCCAGCGACCTCTAGATCTAACATTCACATGTTTTCTACCACTTAGATATGGTAGAATGATATTATGTTATAGATTTGTCCATGTATTTTCTTTGTGCTATATATCCCACCTTTAACAATTTATAAAAGAAAAGTCTTTCACATGATTTCATTAATTGCTTCATATATTTTATTGTATTTAGAAAATTTGCGACGTCATACTGTCGACGTGAAGATTTCTTTACTTAGATTGTTCAGCAGTTTTGTATAAGATTTTGTTGTTTAACACATCTTATTTTTAATGTGCCTCTATGTTCTCCTTTCTTCAGGCACACTTCAGTGCATGGTGACCTAAGTCTTAGGGCAACTGCTCCTGAAACATTCCCAGTAATAAAAAATACGGATGCTTCACAACCAAACGTAGGGTTTCTTGATACGCTCGATTAAGACCTGGTATTGTGCGAGGCATGTGTAGTTTGGTAGAACCATTAACTTCAATGTATTCCATTTTTGTCCTTATTATGTCCACACTAAGTTTCTGGACGTCTTTATTATGTATATTCTCGTGATTACGGAGAGTACACACTTATTGAAGAATTTGCGTTTTAGGTAGGTACAATGTAAAATAATATAAAACATATTTCATGAACACCCGTTAAAAGTCTCATGTCGTACTTTCGTCGGCGCTTTGAGTATTAACACTTCACAGAGTATCTATACATTTATAGAAGCATGTCTCCCGGATTTCTCTCGAAGTTTACAGTATCAAACCACGACGCTCTATTTAAACACAATGCTGATATCCGACACAGATACCTATACGTTGGTATGTCGAAAGTTAATTAGCCGAGGTAATCACTTTCTTACTGAAATCTAAAATGTCAAAACTAACTTAAACAGCTTAACATTTATTTTCTATTCAATGAATAAATATAAATAAATAAACTATTCAAAGAATTATTGACAAGATTTAAGAATATAAGATTGTTTTATTAAACACACATATTAATTTGAAATCGCAATTTAGAAATCGTTTAAGAGAGAATTGTATAAATTACCAGTTGATTTCGTAGTAATTAGAAAAGACGCACATAATTTAGTTGGTAGAGCACATGGCCGTAAATCCCAGGAGCGTTTTTTCAAATTATGTATGTTGAATAAATAGTTTATTAAATTATTAGCAAGTGAAAGAAGGTTGAAACTAAAATGATATCATGACGTCGTCTATAAATAAAGGTAAGCACCTATTATTGGTATCTAAATTTAAACTACACATGTTGATAGCGGCTCTCGTGGTGCAGTGCGTAAGGTACTGGGCGGCTTTTCCATCTGGGAGCTCTGGGTATCGATTCCCAGTGAGGTCACAATATAATTATGTGATTTTTCTCAAAACCTGAGTGTTTGTTTCACTTCTATACACTACTGTTTCACCACACTTTCATTGTCATTGGGCCAGGCCTCAGGCCATTTCTATTGAATAGTAGATTAACAGTGGGCGATGCCTAGGTATATTTCAACACTTACAATAATTATTGGTAAAATTCATTGGCCGGAATACAATGAATGCGGATTTCGTCCCGCGTCGTAATTTTTAAAAAGATTTTTTCTCGTATGTATGTTGTATGAGAATATTTTAAAGTTAAACAGGTAAAGTTGTGTTGTGTTTGCATAACTTAAATAGGTACTAATTAGCAAAAGTGGGAGTGTATCCTAGCAAAGAGGTTGGAACCTTTCCATTAGATATTCGATTCCAATGGGAAAAAAAATAATTAATGACCGTGGATACATGCGTGATCGAGTGTTTGTGACGCGATTGCACCAATTAAGTATACCCCAGAAATATTTGGTGAATACATCGATTATCATAACCCAAATATACCCATACCCCATACCGTTGGTCACTTGATACGGTTTACTATGTGAGCGAAATACATGTCATATTAAATATTTTTAATGAGTCGTGAACACCAAGTTATAATCAATTAATAAACACATTTTATAAAATACTTTGTCTTCTTTCACATGATACACTATTATGATTTATAATATATTTTGCGTGAAATATATAACATAGAATTTATCAGTTTTATTTATGGAATTTTCATTGAGGCGCTACCCCAAGCTACCATAATATATAATGTTTTTTAGTGTAGGTACCTGGCATTATTCGTAGAATATAATATTATTTGTGTATTCACATAATGTAGACTCTGTGTATTCGTTAAGCGGATATTCTGAACACGGCGCCTGGCGGAAGTGGAGGCTTTCACGCATCGATTCAGGCATTTTCTTTTTTATATTTTCGTATTATTTTTATTTCGCAGGTCAGCCTTAACAAAGAGCCACCTGGCTTTTACCCGAAAGACTACATTTGACCCGACCAATAGAATACAGCTATAAGTAGACAGGCACCATTATATTTTATGACACATTTGATTTTTAACATAATGTAATGAATGGAGAAAATATTGACGTAATAAAAAAGGTACAAGTGTATATTTTATACCTAATATAATAATTATATATTCCTACACCAGTTCTAGTAGTTTTTACTTAACTTGTCATAAGTGCGCATTTGGTATTAAGGAAAAAAAAGACTTTCAGAAATAATAGTCATGTCACGGATTTGAATACAAAGTGTGTCAATAACAAAATCAACATACATTGTGATTTTTTTTATTCAGGTGTGAAAATCACATTCAATCAAAGATTTTCAGTAAGTATATTACTTATATTACTCTGCACTATCAGACCAAAATTTCATCAATGTATGACATATTGACATTCGTTTCATCAGTGATGAATACAAAAGTATTTATACATTCACAGATTAATTAATGTCTTCTTTATCTATATTTATTTTTTATATATATTTATCAAACGTTATACGAAATCATGTTTCACGTACTGCAGCGTTTCGGATGTTGATATATTCCATCTACGTGAGGATGAGTATAGGTGGACGTTATTTTATAAATTATTAAAATAGGGTCTGCTTAACTCATCCAGTGTACTTCCTTATACCTATATATTTTTTTTGTATTTACACATTTATACTGTAGAATAACTTAATACTGATCTATCTCTTTTGTTATGTACCTAATATTGTTTTACTAATATTTCGTTGTTTCTAAATGTCATGTTGTAAACGTCTTAAACTTAAAATTTGCAATGTCCACAATATGTAAAATAAATGAATTGAATTGAATTGAATAAGACTTATTACACTTAGTGTCCCATGATGAACTGCATACGTACAACTTACATGTGACCGCTCTGTTCTTAAAGCTCAGTATGCAAGCGTATAGCTTATAATAAATATTTATAGTAGACTGATGAATATTTTAATAGGTTTATCAACTTCTTGAAAATAAAAACTATATCTATATACGTTTTTTAATAACTCCATGTTTTTCCCATAATGAATTGACCTTTAATTGTATATAAAATATGGTATTAAACCGGTAATAGGTGAAACATGAACCCTCAGTAAAAGATAGATGCTTAATATACTTGGTAAGGATATGTGGATACTGGGCATGGCGCTAAAGTATAATAAACGGAATGTTTGCATAAGGGAACGTACAAGGGTATGCGATATAAAAGAGATCGTTAAACCATAAATATAAATGACACAATTTGAAGAAGGAACAACTGATGGATAAATCAAGTGGTTGGTGCCCAAGAAGTCGAAAATGTTTGAAAGGTTCTTCGGAAATATAAAAAAATTGAGAGAAGTCAATGCGGCTTGAAAAGGCTTTTGTTAAGCAGTGGATAGATTTAGGCTGATGATGATAATGACGATGATACATCACATTGTAACTCCGAAATTTTCAATTGCTTTAAATCACTAATCAAAAATAACAACCCCGCTAAAAACGTTTTGACCCATCAAAGACACATAAAATGTGTTGCCAGAAAATAAATAAAATTTTTGAATGTATGTACCTAATTCTTCTGTTATTTCACGAAATTTTATATTAGGTATACTATTGACAATTTATTATATTCTTACACACGCGCACATATACACAAACATACACTTTCTGTCGGGCAACACACACAGTACACTATGAACAGCTAACAATAACCTGTCTCTCTCCAACGCACATACATTTGCATGCAAAAGAGTTTGCATCTTTGTTGCGCGACATCATAAATATAACACCCATGTTACATCCCTCTCATGCGGGCTCAATTTAATCGCTCAGTCGCATTATATGCATTTCACCCACGTAAATTGCAGGGCTTTATCGAAATTACCTAATCGACAGGTTCTTCAGCTATGAATATTGTTACCCCACATTGCTTTGCTTATGATAATAATATAAACAGTAATACTGTTAGTTATATTACATTATTTTTGAGAGCAGCGACAAGAATTTTGAAAGGTCACCTGATATTTTTTTCTCTTACCAAAATAATAATTGTGTTCACTATTTCAGTTATAAGTGGGTATTATCTCAATTTATAATTGTGTATAGTTTATTCCAGGGCATTTAGTGGGCAAGTTGCAATCTCAATATTTATGCAAACTAATCCTAGCTGTGTTCAGCAATTTTTCATATGACTAACTTCGTTTTATATCCTTACCGTTCTCTCTTTCGTGATCTTATATCTTATTAGCTTTATCTGACAATTATGTTGGAATCTTTCTCTTGGCTATCTTTCTCTCACCATCTCCAAGAATTGTTAAGTTGTCAGAGAGTCTTCTTAAGCAAGCGACAGCAAACTTATGGAACGCGTGCTACGTTTGGCATGCACTGAAACTCTGCTGATATACGAAGGAATTTTAGAACGCCACCCGAGATGACACTGGTGACAAAATCTGGCAAATAGATGATAAGCTAAAAAGCACAATGAAAAACTTTTTTTGGAAAATATAACTAAGCAGCAAGGTAATCTCTATATTTCTAGACAAAAAATAAAATTGGCAGTAAAAGCTAAAAAGTGCTCTTGACTTTTTTATGAGCTACGTCCTCTCTAGAGAATTCATGTTCACTCAATATAACCAACAAATGTCAAAAGGTTGTATACCTATGCTCTAACGGAAAATCTTTTCAAAGAGAAAAGTGTTTATGGGGACATAAAATGCTGTTCGCTGTTTTCTTAAATTACAATAGGCCTTTTATAAAATACATTAACAATAATGTTGTGGTTTCGGGGTGAATTGGTTGCAGCTGAGATAATCAGTTTTGAAAAAAAAACACAATTTTAAAAATACTTCTACTTATAAGTTAATTAGTAGTGTATCTTATTTTTATTCCTTATAGATTACTTATGTATATATTAGTTTTTGATATTTTGTTGTATTCAATGATTTAAATAAGTAATTTTACTTAGAGTTAAAAATGATTTTCAATTTAAGCTATTTCGACAAATTAAAATATCTATTTATTTTGCTTACATATTGTGACAAAATCTATGATACACAAAAACAGCATACCTCTGTATACACACTTACATTAAAATCTTTATTTCGTGAAAACGTGACTTAAGAACTTTTACCCTGCAACCACATAACTATAATAATATAATGAAATTATATTGATGAAATGGTATATTTTGTTTTGATTTTTAAATAGGTAAGCAAATAATCTTTCAATTACATTATGGATTTATGATTTACTCATAAAAGCTGACCATTTCTGGCTTAACATTTTTTTTCCTAATGATCGCAAATAATAATCATGTTTTACGACTTGATTGTTATTTCCGCTGGTCATGCCATCGTCAGATAATGCGATCGTAAAGTACTGCTGTAAATTCCTGTTGATCAATTAGATACGAGTATATGCTGTTTAGATAATTTTACCCTGTTAACACATAAAAATTTATTTCATATTCTTGAATGAAAATATAAAATTATTTTCAAGTAAACTGTACTCGGCTCATTGTCATCACATTTGAAAAACATATACTTATAAATAATAGATAGATTTTACTTATTTAATTATATTTTTGTATACCTAACGCTCCTTTGTATGTCTGTATTTTTAATTCAATTTAAATACACATATAATTTTTTTCATAAATACTAAATTTATTTGACCCACCTGTAACCTTGTTTAACCAAAGTTTTAATGAATCTAAATATTACAGAATAATCATTTTTTCAATAACATATTTTGTCCATCCACTTTTACGTTCGTTTAAAAACTTCAAACATTAAAAAACGATTATCAAAAAAAGTAACAACAGATATATCAGAAGGTTATGTTAAGTTATTTTTAATTAACAAAAAATACTTCAATCATAAAGTAACCAGGTATGTAAAAGCTCTCGACTCTGATTCTGGGCTGAAAAAATTGCTTTATTGGGTTATAGCTAAATTAATGCGTCCTTAAATAATGAGAGGTTACCTATCGAAAACATGATTTTAAAAGATATTTAAATACATACTATTAATTAAGTGATAATTGAAAAAAGTGTAAACTAAAGCGGGAATGTATACTTAACTAAATAACCCATAATTTTTAACTTCACATTAATAATTTTAAATAGTTATAATATAGAGATGAAAATAACGAGTATTTGAAGACTTTTATTAAATAAAATAATGCTTTTACTATACTCGTTCTTTTTTAGGTATGCTTTAATTTACAATACCAAATTATCTAAAATATAGGACTAAATATCAATTTAACTTTTGTTTTTATTTTTGTATATTTGTAACAAAAAGTTTTCACGTGGTAGGTGATTTATCTTCTTCAAAACATTATCAAAGCGTCATTATCTATTCTGATATTGATTGAAAATGTGACACGTGTAGTCAAGGAAAATAATATACTTAGGTACTTATAATATATCGTACAAGAAACATTTTCATATTGGATTTTTAAAACAGTGATTTTTCTATATTCAACAGGCAGCCAAATTCATTAGACTTGGTTATTAATTATATACTCGTATATAATTAGCTACTTAGCTACATATATTTGACATTAAAAAGTCATTACACCATAAACATCATCTAAGTGTAATTAGACTAACTATTTGTCGGAATAAATGTTATTATATTGTAAAATTTAAAATCACGGGAGGATGGGAGAGTGAAACAATGTTAAATAAAAGTGATATATTATACTGGTATATTTTAAAATCATGGATTAATTATCATGCAATTATAGTGTTTGAAGTTTAATTATAAATTATTATTGATTACTGTGTAATTACTTATATTTTTTATCATTTATTGCTACAGTTAATGTAAACTACAGTTGTAAATACGAAATAGTACTATATATACCAAATTATAATTTGAATACTTGCATGTTCACTACTTACAACTGAATCAGCGTTTCTCATTTAATTTTAGTCGCGGAACCCTGTTATTTATTGTACAACATAACCAAACTCCTTAAATATTTTACCGTGTTTATATTAACAAAAGTGCGCTGAATGCAAAATATTGTATATTCGCTGCGAATTTCTTCTTGGGTATTGGAAAATAGTCTTATTTTTCTCAACAATTTTGATTAACAATTGAAACTAATGGACAATGACAATATTGGTGATCTCGCATCAAAAATGTGTATTTTTTGTGATTGACTTTATGGTGATTGATTTTATAGTGATGAATATTTAATTTTGTAATATATCCATTTTTGATAACCACAAAATATTATTTAATTGAAATCTATGAATGCCATATATATATATATATATATATATCAATATCTCTTGGATTGAAGAACGTACTAAGAGTAAAAACAGATATATCCATGAGCAAAATTAATATATATAATATGTAAATAAATGATGAAGAAATACGTTAATTAAATATAACTTAATTTGTCATCTGTACTCATTATTGTCCGGGATAGTCGTTTATCCGTGAATTGAAAAAAATGATCGTGTGATAAAAAAATCCAGGACGCATTTATTGTAATTTTCCGGCAACCTTGTTTCAATACTTAATTGAATTTTATTGACCATTCTCTCACATGACTATCAAACACAGTCATTTATGTTTTTATCGGCATTGAAGTTTTCCTGGGTGAGATAGTGAAACTAACAAATGGGGTATGGGCTCGGAAAAATTTCCGCTGAAAGCTTTAACAAATATAACCATCGCCATTTTTGTTTGCCCGTAAAATCCGCAATCTATTTTATGAGGGATTTATTACTCTTCGCAGATTACTTTCAAAGCGATTTGAGGATATTATCATTTATGATTACGACTCGTCAAATAAAAATAAATCGTTGGTAATTTTATTCATGAAGCATTTTTATTAAAACGTAAATTACAAGCTAACGGTAGATAATTTATATACAATTATTATTGTAACTAAAACTTTCTGTGTAGATAGAACTTTTGGGGCCCTTGCGGTGGTATAGCTGGTGTAGTGCTTTTCTTTAAAGCCGAGATTATAGTTGATATTACGTCTGGCAAATATTATTTCATATAAATACAAAAAAAAATACTATTATAACTGGTAATAAAAGAACATCCACATAAATTGACCCCATGCAAGTGATTTATAGATATATAAAGAAATTTGACAGGCTGTAATATTTAAATGAATAATTACTTCATATTACGTGGGTTGTATCTGATCTGTTAAACATTTCAAGGTGGCAAAACTGTATTTTTTTAAACCATAGAACAGCAGGTAAACTTTCAATTAATTGTTTTTTGATTAGTCTCTGATTGACTTGATTCATATAATTAACAGATAGTAGAAGAGCTTGTCATCTTTGAGTGTTTGTAATCTCCGACGTGATGACTGCGTATAGGTATTACTGTCTTATTACATGTTAATTGGTTTTTTGATAGGTAATTAATTATATATTTTAATTTTGGTAGTACTGAAAAATACAGAGTAATATATTATATTCACACAGATATATAAACTATTTTTACAAAATTTTCTGATCAGCAAAATTATATTAGTTCAATTTCAATTTATTTATTTTACATATTATGGACATTACAAATTATAAGTTTAAGACGTTCACAACATGACATTTAGAAACAAAGAAATATTATTAAAACAGTTTTATGTACATAACACAAGAGATAGATCAGTATTAATTTATTCTACAGTATAAATGTGTAAATATAAAAAATATTAAGTATATAGGTACAAGGAAGTACACCGGATGAGTTAAGCAGACCCTATTTTAAGAATTTAAAAAACAACGTCCACCTAAATTCACCCTCACGTAAGTGTATTAGTATAGTGTATGCATTAGCAATCAATAAATGACTGGATACCATGCATAATACCGTTGGGTGAAATGAACGACTTGTGTATCTATTAAGTTTAAGGGATCATAATATCAGAGCTTAAATTAACCGATATGTATTTCGGAAGCTTATGGTTATATTTTAATGACATTATATTACGAAACTCAATGATCAGTCCCCATTATCACAAAAAAGCTTTTAACATATTTTAAGTATTTTGCATAATAAATTGAATAGTGCATGTAATTAATTCCAATCCGTTTCTAATCGAAAAACATTATTTTTTAATAAATTAATGTAACTACTATGCTCAAATAGCAAGTATTCATAAATTATAAAACTGATTTTTTTTTCCATAATACTATCTTGCGGTTAATTAATTTAATATCGCCATTCGTATTAATTTTCTTTATATAAAGTATGTAAGTATGTAATATTTTAAGGATGCGTGCGTCTACAGCCATATCTCGGAATCCTCAACTATCCGTGATCCTCTCCTGACTTAGCGTCCATACCTTTATACCCTAGAAAAGAATTTAGATAATATAGCAGCGAATCATACGCAGTCTCAGATGTAGGTAAAGGTCTCGATTGCTAATGAGGTGTCTTATTTTGAAAAAGAAACTTCTTGTTATCTCAATTCTAGTTTTTATTTTTTGAGACTGGTCTGGAGACTGACCCATGTCACACGTTCAATTGGGTTGCTGTTAACAACAAAACGACAACAATTATTACAGATCAATAATGACAGTATAAACTCTAGTTGACGTATATGGAATAATAATTCAATGTCCACCATTCATGGCAACTGCACTCTATTAAGTAAGTCATCATCATCATCGGTCTGAATTTATCCACTGCTGGATGAAGGCCTCTCCAAGCTGATTCCACTTCTCTGGATTCTGTGCATTCCATTGCCACGCACATCTATAGAGTTTAACCATTTCATCGATTCAGCGGCGGACGTTTTGTACTTCTAGGGTCTATATGACTAGATTTGTCCAGCGATTGTCTCTTCTTTGAGCTATGTGTCCAGCCTGTTTCCATGCGAGGTTTTCAGCGAACTCTATAGCATCGCAAGTCTGTTTCCTTATCAAATCATTCCGCTTTTTGTTCTTTTGCGCCCAGCATGCACTTCTTCATACTACGCTGAAGTACTCTTAGTTTATGGATTTATCTTTTACTTAGGGTCCAGTTTCACAGGCATATGTGATTACAGGAAGCACAACCTGGTTGAACACTTTGCGCTTTAGGCACAGTGAGAAGTCATTTTTGAAGACTTTATTCAAGCGACCAAAAGCAATCCAGCAGACACTTGTTGTCCCAGATAGATGTAGTTTTTCACATGTTCGAGCGCCATTGCTGAGGATCTCTTCTTAGGCCACAAAGCAGTTGAACATTACTTTTGTCTTTGTTACTTACATTTATTTGCAAGCCTATTTTCGTTGCTTACTTCAAAGAGTTCCTGCATTCTGCTTTAGAAGTCTTCTGAGTCATAAAGGGCAGATGACTCAGGTATTCTCCATTTATATCCCTTTGTCATTCCATTCAATTTGCCTGAATAAGTGTTCAAGTGTAACTGTAAATAGTTGAGGTGAGATTGTATCACGTTAAGTAGGTACTTCCTATAGTAAATTACGTGTCAGGAAACTTGTAAGTATGCAGTTCGCCGTATCACATTTCACTGTGAAATGTTGAACCTATCGGAAATATATGGCCGTATATTACAGACCGTCCAACATATTTGGGTCGTATAGTACTGACATCAAATTCATGTCTAAATAAAACACGTTTCTTGTCGGTTTATACTTTACGTGAAGCCAGCAGAAAATAATTTTTGAGAATAGCCGATACACTGGTTCAATTTTTGGGTAAGGTTAGGTTTTCATTCTTGAATTCATGAATTTTACCAAAATCAACTATGAAAATTGAATTAATGTTCATATATAATCTAATAAAATTGGAGACCGCATAGTATACAGGCATCCCTTTCCGATAAGAAAGCTCACGGCGAACTGTGCCCCTATGAAATGTTTTACGTACAATTTATAATATGTAACCAGCAAATTATTGTATTTTTTATGAGTCAAGATAAGTATTATCACTATTAGGTATTTAATCATCATTAGCAATATAAAACAATCATTGATTTATAGTTTCATATTTAATATGTACTTACTTTTAATATTTAATTTGTAAAACATAAAAACGACGGAAAATGTTGAAAAATATTGATAGATTGTGGTTCAGATAAAGTTTTAGTGGTCTGTGTAAACAAACTCGTTTGTATTATAATAATTTTCTTGCGTTTCCGTTTAAAATTAGTACGCGACGTTCTTAGTTCAAAAACACACGAAGGCGGCAAACAAAATTCAGCGTATCAAAAAGCTCGGCGTGCTGTCAATTTCGAAAGTTCAAAAATTCTCCCCTTTCACATTGTCGACCTCCAAAGCGCCACTAAAAAAAGACTGAGGTCAAACGGGTTATTAGCTCGAGGTCTTTATTTCAGAGACCCTCTAAAAAGGCTCTACATCAGTCGTGGTAAACACTAGGGAATCCAAACGTCTTGCTTATTCGCCGTAATTTTGAAAGAATGGATATTCGTTATTCGTCTACTAGACAATTTATTTTAAAATAATGACAATAAAAATAAATCATTGAATATCAAGATCTACTCAATGTTCATTTTTATAAAATATAAAAAAAAATATAATTTAATTTGGTTGACACCAACAGACTTCTAAAATGATTTTTTGTCAACGAAAACTTACTATAGATACCTACTACTTAACTAACGTAAGTTGTCCGCTGAGTGAGGGTGCTACGTGTTACGAGTGTTACGACTTTACATGCTACGACAGTAAAATTGACATACATCATTCAGAATTTTTTAAACTTGCTGATCTCAGTTCCAAATTCAAAAACCGGACGATTTATATTGGTATGTTTATACGTAGAATCAAACATAGTCAAAATTAATAACTATTCTAAGCATAACAATACTTTGCATTAAGCCTTTATTTTAAACTGTTATATTATATATATAATACATTTCAAAAATAAAGAACGGAGGAGGTAGCCAAACGATACGACTCGATCTGAAACTCAAAACGATAAAATATAAAGCCCTTGTTGCTCAGTAAGTAAGGCGCTAGACTTTCATTCGGGAGCTCCGGCTATACGATTCTTGGTGAGGTAACAATACATTTATGTGATTTGCTGAAAGCCTGGGCGTTAGTGATTGTTTCACTTTTATTACTAATTGCACTATTTCGTCTTACTGCGGACGTGAAAATGACGTCTTCACGTAATTTTGTTTGTCCGTATTATTTTAGCTTTATTTTTTGTGTCGTATATATCATTAAATTCATTTATTTCTGTTAAGTCCCCGTGCCTTTCTCTCCCTTGGCACTTTTTATTAAATTACATATTTCAGTAAACTCAGTCAAAGCTCACTTGACAGCGTGGCGATCACAGTCTTGATCTTGATCTCACAGATCTCTGCTCCTGAGACATTTTCAAACTTACAAAACTGCTGATGATTCTCATCCAAACATAGGGCCTCGTGATACGCTCGATTAACACCGAGTGTGGCGCGGGGTTGGTTAATTTGGAGGGGTCTATGTTTGTGTTGCACTACTGTTTCACTACATTACTGTCATTGGGCCTCATGCCCTGTGGTAGTGTTAAAAAGAATATAAATACTGTCGGAGATAGCATACACAGATAGATAGGAATAAATGGTATTTGCACACTTTACTTTTACTTTCATACCACTGTCGTAGGTACCACACCTACCTATGAATATTTTTAAACCATTTTGCCATTGTCGATCAGATTGCTTACATAGTCATATTATTATGATTTAGCTAAGCAATTTATCGTAAATTTTAATCCTCATATTAGTTTTAATTCAAATTTGTCTATGCGGAGTTACCAATGTCTAACGTACACTTAATATTAACGTTACGGTTAGGGACATATAAAAATAGTTACTGGAAGAAGCCAATACTTTTACGGGTTTGTAAGAAATCATTCAAATCCTTATGGTTGAAAGTCACTAGTACCAGGGTAAATAAGTACAAGGCACTGTTTCGATATTGCAAAGGAGAAAAAACTAATTCCATTTAATACAGTCTTATCCCGCATTGAAATTGTTGGGTCTCTCTACAGCAAATAAGAAAAACTAAGACAAACGTTTGAGAGAGCACTTTGGTTTTATATTTTACTATTATATCGTGATACATAAGTTTATTTCTGCCAGTGGCGAAGCCTCGGCAATACTCGACTTCGATATGTTGATATGTAAAATATACCCAATAATTGAATCATGATTGTAAGAAACACCTAGTAATTGTAATAAATTGTTTTTTTTTTTTTTTACCACGTTTTTATTAGCTCGTATTCTTGTTTGTCCGGTACAGATTTTTCTTGTGTGTCCAGTATAAAAATTTTCTTCTTTGTCCAAGATTTGTATTGGACGATTGAAATTTTTTAACTAACTTTCCGACTAGCTAGACATTTGAAACTTTTAGGATATATCAGAACACGACGACAATGCATTCTTTTAATACTTTTATTCATTTTTACGCAGAATTGAATTCATTTTCAGTTAATTCTGTTTTGTATGGAACGTTATTATTGTTGGTTGCTAAGGGGGTCCTAGCAACTAAATTATTAATATATACGTGCGTTACTATGGAAATCAATATGAAATATTGTCAAAATGACATTCAGTATTCTCTATTTATTCAGTATTTCTATCAAGTAAAATATTTTTTTTTATTAATACATAGAATTGTCAAGTGTATATTATTCAACAGAAAATTTAAAAACGTAGTATATAAAAAGTTCTTTTTATCTTGTAATTATTCTGTTTGTAAGAGTATTGAAAATATGGCATGTGATACTAGCGACGCTATACAATTATTATGAATTTTTCCAACAATAGTTCACATTTTTTTTAATCTATGAAAAGGTACAACTCAGTATAGACATATAAAAATATAGATTATTTACAAGTGGAACAGTATGGAATTGTAGGTAAATTTTTAACATGTGGACAATTCTGGGACATTGTTCGAACACGTCACATAGATTTATTTGTAATTGGTATATAGGTAAATGCTATTGTTAAAGTCACCGGGAATACAATTTGTACGTTTGTCAAATGTAATTATATATTTTTTAAATACAAAATGTTATATTGTCTGATTGTTTTTAAAATTCTATAAATTTTGCAGGTGTGTAAATTATTATTTATTCAATAGTTTCCAGCGGAAATATGTGGCCGTGGCGAATTTATCAATCACCTACTTAAATTAAACATGAACGTAAAGCCATAAAACATAGTTTATGAAAAATACTAAACATTTTCTAGGAAATTTTCTACACTAATAGACACTATTAAAAAAAATACACAATAATGTACCTACACTAGAAACCAATTGCTGTCGTAAAGCATATTGATTATTGAATCCATTGTATTCGATAGATTACTCTCTCTAATTAAAATATGTCTTTATCGAGTATGATAAATTTTAAATTACTTAGAAAGCTCTTGATATAGTCATTAGGACCTCATTTTTAGTGATTATGCTAATAATTATCATCATTAGCAGGCAAACAATCCGGAATGGGTCCTGGTTTCATTCAATACTATTTTTCACGTGTCCTTATTCAATTTGGTGCACTAAGCATACAGCATTAAATTTGTCAGTAGCTCGATACACTAACGGGGCGTTTTACGTGGGCGATGTCGCGCGAAGCGTTGAGCGGCACGCGCAACTCAAACGTATAACCGTGTGTAAAAATGTTCGTAAACAGTCTTTTTTTGGTTGTACGTTTATACGTTTGAGTTACGCGTACCGTTCATCGTTTCGCCGACGTCGCTCACGTAAGATGAGCCGTTAGATCGTTAGATTTTGGGTATGTCTCTTCTCTTACTGAACATTGCTTTTGGTAAGACTATAATAAGATTATTTTGTACAAACTGTAGAGGTCAACATTGTGTCTTCATTATGAACGATAGGTTTCTGAGGTATAGGTTAGTACACGCTGTACAAGTCTCTTTATGTTACGCGCATAGAGACATGCATGATTAAACGTGTTATTAATTCGCTAATATAGTAAGCATTAATTTGTTCACTAACGTGATTCTCTTATTTATTACGTACCTATTTATGATACCATTATGTTGAATTCATGAAAGAACCACGTTTTACAAAACTAAGCTCACGACTAAGCATATCAAACAAATTGTATGCATTTAGAATTTTGTTGTCGTTTCTCGTGGCATGACAAAGATGATATATTTTTTGCCTCGTTTACGTTTTAGACCCATTTTTGACTGAGAAAGTATCAAAGCGGTAAATGCTATTTTCAATACAAATTTTGAGAATTAATTACTATCAATACCATCGGTGTATGCCTACTACTATATATACTCCGTAAATATTGTGTCGCTGCTTATGCAGGGATATTCCAGTACGTTAATTAACTCCAAAAGGTGATAAATATGCTATGTCGTATTCCGAGAGTTAATTATCCGGGATATGACTGTAAGACGTAACGGTACGTAGCGGAATTGAGTTGTCGGTCTTTCTTCTCGCCCTTGCGCCTGTTTTTTATGGTCATTAAAATGAATTACGTCACGTCACCTACTTTGTTCACTACCAAATCAAACGCGTTATATGGGCGCAGCACATTTTTGGTACTCGTGCGTAAAGCGTGGTGAGACACTCGCCATCTGGGCAATGGCTAACAGCCATTGTGCATGCGCTATGATGCCACTGTATTATTTTTTTTAAATATTATTACACAATGAAATTTTACTACAAGCGGGTGAGTAGTATGACAACTCTGACTTGATGACTCGGTGACGGCAGTGACGCAATCTTAATATTAATTTTCCAAATCGATGTAATTGTTGTTCTCTATCTTGCTCTAAGCAGGTAGGGCACACAGTTTCTTTGCGATGTTATATTTCGCGATAACTGGCAAGATGTATTCTCGCCAGTATACAAGCTAGGTGACGTAATTTATTTTGTAATAGCCATACAATCTTTCGTCTCGAGCGCGAGGCGTTCGTAATTCATTTTTGAATGGCTATAAACGTCGCGTTGTCGAGAGTCTCGCGATTGTTTGCGCTTGTCGTGTGAGAGATAACACCGCAAGAGTGCATGTAAACGGCTCAATTAAGTCACTTGTACATGGAGAACGCGCGACGTGTTACGAGCGAGTCAAATCGCGCCATCTGATCAAGGCCTTAAGTGTCAACTTGCAATTTAAATAACCGCCTTGTATACAGAATTAACCCGAGCGATATCCGTGTTATTTCAGTATGAAAACTTGGAATACTTCTGCTGGCATTGATATATTTATATCCGATATCACATACTTCAGTACAATATTATAGATTAGCTTTGTCAGTATGTCAGCTGGCTTGTTGTATCGTTATAAATGGATTAGAATGGCACAGATCATGATAGTAGTATAAAGGCAATTAAGTCTTAAATTTCAAGCAAAAGAATAACGACGGTAAGCAATATAAATACTTGCCGTGTCCTTATTTTAATCAAAACGAAATTCGTGATGTGAATTTATTCTGTACAAAGTTATGGACGGTTGGAAAGATAAAAGCGATTATTCATTTTTAGACTGACGCTTAAGGCTACAAAGTTTTTTCGAGCGAGCATTCTTTTTTTTTTTGCTAAACAAAAGGATCAAGTTTTTCTATAGAACTCAAAACTTGCTAAATTTCGGTACACTTGTTAAACGATAACAATGAAAATTGTTTTTATTTTTAATAAAAAAAAATTACCATTTTTTGTCGTAACACTTTATAGACTAGTTAAGCGAGATCTAGTTTTCTAGTTCCGTCAGAAATACAAAATTAAACTGCTATCTTTGCTTCTAAGAGGAACATAATAATATGAGGCTTTATAGAGGAGAGGATATATTAATACTTTGGACGCGGAAGACGCACACGGTGCGTAATGACCAGGCGGCCGATCGATGTAATTAACGTGCATTTTAAAGGGGGCAATTAAAATCTCATTATCCCTTCAGCAGCGAAAGCGTTAATAAACTTTTTTTATATTGACTGGTTGTTAGCTATTTTCGCAATCGAAGGAGTCTGTGCTCACAATCAAATACACATTGAATGGCTGAATCAATCGAACCCACACTATTAGCTTTAGCCAAAGGCGCTCTACATGGAACACAATAGCACATAGAACAACCAGAACATAACAGAATAATGTGAATTATATTATTTTACACTAAGCTGAGAAAGTTGATAAAATTGAAATTATATTTTAAGTAACTACAGTTTCATAACTCGTTTGTAATTAATTTGTAATGGCGTTTCATAAATCTACTTCTTTATCGGCAAATAATTTTTGATCAATCAAAATCCTTAGATATAGGTTAATTTAGGTTAGGTTAGATTAGTCTATGTATGGTTATATTAGGTTAACAAACTACTTCTGTTATTCAACGAATAATTCACAAGACTTGAGAATGTAACATTCTTTATATTGAACATAATAATATGTAGATACGCCATATTTTTGTAATTAAGATTTTTTTAAATATGTATATTAGATTAGATTTGGTTATATCATAAAATATTTGAAATATAGGAAGTAACCAGATGTGTCCACACTTTGACGCGATTTTGAAATGTTACGATTTTAGCTATTAGGATTATAACCTTGATCCACATTTCTTCTTAAGCGATGGCTAGACGCTCATGCTTTACCACAAACTTACCTGCACAAACCGGTTTACATCGGGAAGACCGTGTGTATGGACGGGAAAACTGAAGCTCGCGCAAACTGAAAATACTATACAGCGCATGCAAGTCGCTGCCGTTTAGCCGGCGCACACATAGACAAATCAAAATGTTATGATATATTATTTTGAAGTACATCGCTTTCAGCCATTATTAAAAATACTGCATTAGAAATATATTATAAGCATGATTTGTTTTATCATTGTTTCAATATTTTGTTACACAACATTCTCTCATCACAGCCTGATATTAATTTGTATTAGTTTTTGTTTCAGGTAAGTGAAAAACGATTTGTATCTTAAAGCGAAAATTAATCTGGTAAGCCATTTTCTTTCAAACATATTAAGATGTATTTTGAGTATGTAATTAATACTTCAATCAATTTTTAAATAATTTAAATATACCTTATTTTTAAATTTTATAAATTAACTTACTGTCATTTAAGTTTACTTTTACGGAATATATTAATAAACATAGATTACATGTATATATATACAACGATATACAATTTGAGAGTAGAAACAATCAATACTACAGACTTCTTGTGTATTTATCAGCAACTGACACATCAATGCGTTTAGCTATCTAGAGGTGGTAAGAACGAAGTGGAAATGAAGATAACACCGGGAAAATTTATTGATTAAAAATACGACGTGGGAATTTACCCAGCATGCAGGATTCATATCGGGATCAACAAACAGCAAGTGGAACGTGATTTTATTTTAGACTAGTAGGCTAATCAGATTAAATTTGGTTGTATTTTTGTTATAAAACTTTTTTACTTAAGCTAACTTCACTATCATTTCTCACTTTAACCTTTAATTTGAATTGTTAATAGCTGAATGGTGTAGAGTGACTGTTGAAAGTAGGTAGGCTATGAATAGTGCATAACGTAGGTCCTTGTCAGTCATACTTACTGGACAATGATAATAATATTATGATGTTACTAGTAATGACACCGTAGAATTATAGTATCAGAGAATTAAGGAAATAGATGGCGTTGGTGACTTAAAAAGATAAAAATTTATTGTATTTTAAAAATGGCAAAGATTTCTTTTGACACTATTGAATTTTTTTAATGAATAATCCATCAATCTATAGTGAAATTTTCCGATGTTTTACGATATTTTTCCTGGATAAGTGACGATATTCAGTACAAAAATATTATATATTTACGTACGGATTATTACAGCCTTTGAACCCATTATCATATGACGCAGTACAGCTGTAGGTTAATATATTTCGATAACATTTCTTCGTCGACACATTCAGTCAAATCTTGACTAAATGATATTTGTATGTATATCGGTAAAATAACGTTTAATAGGTATTATACATTTTTTATGAAATATGCTTCATGATCTTATTTCATATTAAATCATAAAATGGCGATCGGACACCGATGATACGATAAAAAGTAACCAAGCCTCACGATAATAACAATAATATTACTCCGTAGTGATATTGGAAAAACAATGAAATTGACCATTCCATGCGAGTTTCTCGTTTTATGTTCGCATCCCATGCGAGAGTATGAAAATCCGGAATATATTGAGAATTTTACAGCAGTGTTTATTTTATTATCGTAAACCATGTAATAAAATAACATTTCTTTACCATCGTATCATGTCCGACAAAATATGGCTTGTAAAATAATATGGCCTATTTTTTAAAGGAAGCACATTTTATGCCTCAAAATTTCAAAAAATTAAGGTCAATATTATTTATTTTCAATAATCTAATTTTTCTATACCGGGGATTCATTATATTTCAATTGCATGTTTATTGACATAATCAACACCTCCGTTCAAACACTGGAGCATTGCAAAATAACACATCCTGAAGTTTTAAATATTATTACGCTATTCTGAAAGGGTAAATTT
This sequence comes from Rhyacophila brunnea, assembly GCF_057557595.1. Taxonomy (NCBI): domain Eukaryota; kingdom Metazoa; phylum Arthropoda; class Insecta; order Trichoptera; family Rhyacophilidae; genus Rhyacophila; species Rhyacophila brunnea. Next base: position 19,793,405 of record NW_028233068.1, on the reverse strand, counting down.
TAGTATTGTCTTCCAAAAGACATTAAGTCAAATTGAACAGTTAATGAACATACATAATTTTGAAAAACACTTTCTGAGAAAATATATTACAACCAATAGACAAAATCTTTTTTGAAAAAAGTAAGCCACCCCGGCAGGGAATCGAGCCCTGCATCTCCCGGGCTTACGCCCCGCCCCATCCGCGCATTACCTCTATGCTACGCGGCGACATACTAATTGCGAAAAATTTTAACTATTGGCCACTTTTAATACCCACTCATCAGCACTCTTCTAAATCAAGCTACTTTGGCAATCGATTTTTGTTTATTAAATCAAAGTAGATACCTATTACTTCAATTACTAACCGACGTCGTGGATTTCTCCAATATTTTTTATGATGTAACTTACTTGAACTTGCTAATAATTTATAAATAACTTTCTTTTATTCAACGAATAATTCACAATATTTAAGAATGTACCATTCTAATTATTGACCATACGAAAATCAAAAATCAAAAAAGATTTTTTCTATTGATTAGAAAGTGTTTTTCAAAATTATGTATTTTCAATAATTAGAATGGTACATTCTTAAATCTTGTGAATTATTCGTTGAATAAAAGAAATAGTTAATTATGAACAGTTAATATTTAGAATCTATTGTTCTAATAATATTATATTGAAAAAAAAACTTTTTATAAAAGTATTTACGTACTGATTTGGTAACTAAACTAATTTTAAAAGTAAAATGTATTGAATTACTACATCTTTGTAAGTACGTCATTAGATTCACCTTATAGCACAAAGTCATGTTTAATATGCCATATTTTATGATTAAATTAGTTTCAAATTTCGAATACGAAAAAACTAATATTGTTCTCTCCACCGACTGACAGGCGCCTATTACATACTTAAACTTTTTGTCTCGTTCATTTTTTTATTATTTTTCAAGATATAACAATGGCTCTTGATGGCCTAACCAAACAATAATTTTGCAAATTTTGTGCGTCTTATATTTTATTTGTATATTCTCGTAGGAATACGTACTTACAAAAGTCTCCCAAATCTGTGTAAAGTTTGCTTCGAAACAGATGAGTGTTATATTTTTAAATATATATTATTACATTTTTAATCGAGAGGCCGCAGTTTAAAATAAAGCCTCTTTTAATATCGGCATCAATATAATATAATAATATCGTCGCATTATAAATATAAAAAAATATCATCATACAGTTATCAAAGAATCGCACGGTAATAAATATCTATTATAGTTACAGGAATAATATGATACACCGATACAATGTTCCTATGTAATAATACTAGTGTACTACAAAGTAAATGACAACGAAGACAGTCATTAGTACTATCGACTGAGGGTACTTGATGGAGGTTGGTTGTAAAATAACCACACATGAATATACATAGTGCTTGAAGAAGACGAAATAAGGGTCACTAAAACGATTCAAATGGAATAGTACAAAACTTAAATCAATTAGAAAATAGTAAACCTGTACATAGTAATAACTGTACTAGTCAAAATAATATATCATTTAAAAAAAATACACACACCATAGATCAGATATCCACTCCACGTTACTTTGCATCACGAATGCAGGCCACATGCTGACCGAGTATGATATTTTTGCGTATATTTGGACCGAGAGCTTCTAGTTTACATTCCACCACAATTTTTGGTTCTAAAAGGATCATAATATAGGCTTCCACAGGGTGGAGGTTGTATTAAAACATTTTTTTTACGAGAAATGGATGTTAGCTACTTGCTCAACCTATAAGGTCGGTACTCTGGGACCAAACAGCATGTAACTATGCCTGACCTGAGATTCGGGATGGTTACTTACGATATTATAAGCCAACATGTTACCGCTCGGCCATCATTAGTGATATGAAATAACCATTTGTCGATAAAAGGCCATTGAAACTTTCTTGATACATTAGAAATCAGTTATGTATTCCATTTTAATACGAATATGTTTAAACGTAAATATCAAATATTAATCAAATTGATTTACAAGCGTTTTAACATGAAAAGGGTTTCTTCGTTATTAATAAAGAATATAGTCAATCAAGTTTCATGGCAAAATCTTTATTTTTACAACGCAATTGAGAATGAGCTGGGGAGACTAATATAAGGAAAATTTAAATTAAACTTTCTTTTCAAAAGCGGTAATGTAACATAAAATCGCGGCCTAATAACGCGATGTACTTTTACAAATGAAAACCAACTCCATTTAAAAAATCCCACTTTAAAAATGAAGTCGCATGTCATTAACCAAATCTGATTCTATCTCGTCTTTATTTTGTCTTATGTTTAGCATAATTTTATTGATAATATTTTATACCTATATTATATGAATGCAAATAGCATAGTTTTTCATTTATAATATATCTGCATCGCTCGCAATATTTCAAATGGGTTTTATTATTTTATAATGTTCGTATTTGTAGTAGTACGAATATTATAATGTACTAATGGAATTCAGCCCTTCAGGGAACTTTTGGCGGCTCAATATCTTAATTAGATCCCTCAACTAGACCTTCGCTACACGAGCTAAACGACGATGCATACAAATGCAATGTATTCATTCCATCCAAAAATATTCATTTCTAGAACTCTACTTTGTATGCCATCATCATCATTTATGGTACTACAACCCTTGGCGGATCTTGGCCTCTTTCAAAAACTTCCAGCTCCAACACTCTCCAATTATTTTAACCGAGCATTTTTAAATCTCCCGTGGCACAGCCCAGCCATCTCAATTTCGGCCGTCCAGATCTTCTCTTGCGACCGGGGGTTGCGTACATAGCCCGCCTCGCCGATATATCCTCCGGCATTCTTTTCACGTGGACAATCCAGCGCAGTCTCAGCATTTTTATATTCCACGTGATCTTTTACCCCATAAAGTGTGTATAGCTCCTCATTATACTTTGACCTCCAAATGCCATATTCTTGGACCGCCCCAAATATTCTTCTGAAAACTCTCCTCTCAAAGATATTCACTGTAATATAAGATATAACTTTTTATGTAGACATCGATAATGTTTATATGACAATACTGTTCCTTAAAATGAATAGAATCAACTGTCACCACTTCGGTACCTGTGTACTGAATTCATCGAGGTCTTGATACAAGAAATAGGAGAACATTAAATTGAGCGTCCTAGTAAATCATTGCAGATTTTATTTTTTTCTTTTATATTATTAACCAAAATCATCTAAATTATGATTTTATTAGATCCGTTATGCTTAGTATAAGGCTTTTTAGGCGTATTATTAAAATTAAATTAACGCACATTATTTTTTATATTGATACGAATAAGATAAGAAATCAATAATTACAAGATAAAAAGAACTTTTTATGTTCAACGTTTTTAAATTTTCTGTTGAATTATTATGCTCAATATGCTCAAACTTGTACTTAATATGAAGTAAATAAAAAAACAAACAAACAAATATAGAATACTGAAATGTCATTTCATTTTGATTTCCATAGTATCACACGTATATATTAATAATTTAGTTGTTAGGACCACCCCCTTAGCAACCAATAATCCTCTTTTACTTTTTACGGATTTTTCTGAAATAACTTTCCATACAAAACAGAATTAACTAAAAATGATTCAATTCTGCTTAAAGATGGCTAAAAGTATTAAAAAAATGCATTGGCATCGTGTACTGATATATTCTAAAAGTTTCAAATGTCTAGCTAGTCGGGAAGTTAGTTAAAAATCGATTACAAGATTTGTACTGGAAAAACAACCACCGGACAAACAAGAATACGAGCTAATAAAACGTTGTAAAAAGTGAAGGATTCGTCGTGCCATTAAAAGAGTTTTTCTCTATAATTCAATAAAATAATGAAGGTATTAAATATTGAACGTATTACGAAATCGCAAAACCTTTTCAATATGAGGCAACGGTAACCATTCCATTTTTTCTTAATTCTGATTCTGTAACTACTTTTCCATTGTATATATTCATGAAATACCAAATCCTGCAATGTTTTTTCATTAAATAAAATAAAACCGGGGATTGATTATAAAATAGTCTATATTCATCAGCCGCTATTTGTTATATTTTATGTCTAACTTTAAACATGTTTTTTTTTATTAACTGTAATAATATTTAGGACATTTTGTTTGTCTGTTTGCTTTTTCTAATTGTTTACATGTTTGCCAAAAGAAAATATTCTATTTCCAGTCTTAAATGTGCTTGATATGTGTTTTGCGATTGTCTCAAAATGGTGGAATATGGAGATTATCGACTAAAAACTAACATCCTCATATATTATCATCATTATTATTATAGTTTTTTGTTGGAATTTTTAGATTATTTCCTGATTGAATTATAAAATTTCGTTTAATTTAAAAAACAAAGTTTTCATTTTTAAAAAGTGTTGCAAAATGTTGAAGCTATTCATATTCAAGGATATAGTTTATTGAATTAGTTCCATATTTAAAGAACTAAGATATAGATTGATATGTAATTTTTTACATTATCCTATTTCTATCTAAATAATCCATAAGATTTATTACGTTTGATTATCTGTTCACTGGTATACAATAACTTTCATGAACGGGAACTTGTAGCTGTCATTCACATTTACACATTGTTCAATATGATAATTAATTGAAAATCAACGGCATCTATCGAAAACAATTAATATTATCATTTAACACACTGTTCTATTATTTGAATTTCATAATGAAAATTGAAATAGGCGTAACATTCACCACGCGTTAATAATAACAATTTAAAAACATAGACAATTATTTTGATTTTTATCGGATTTGGACGATACATCAAAATAAGTTTGTAGCAGAAAATTAAAAAAAAAGTTAACCATAACGTGAGTTCTCAACCTTTATTTTAATGCGAATTATGTTATGGTATCATCTAGAATCTAGATTCTAGACAATACAATAAAATGTGTTTTTTACAACTTAAAACGAACTTAAAACTTATAACAAATACAGTCCAGAATCAGGTTTATAAGAAGTCATACGATTAGAAGACAAAGAAAAATCTCATCTATACTATTTTTTCATTAGTCACCAGAAAAAAAACAATTTATCTCCAGTCGTCCAGAGAGTAAACAGTATAATAACATTTTTTGACATGGCAACGAAATTTAGGGCGGTAAATATATTCGTCACTATCTCGAAAAATCTTTCATTTATCTCGATTATTTTTTTCGATAGACATATAATATTCGATGTCGTGGGTGATATTCAAGACCGTAATATTATTATACACGGAGGATGGGTAAATTATATTTGCTTGCCTAAGACGATTAGAAGTGTTGCCACTCAATATTATCGAATGGGTGTGTATATTATTCTATACACACCCATTCGATTGAAATACAATATAGATTTTATTAATATTAGTATTATTGATATTTACCATACATCTACATTAAAACAAAAAAATGGTCTATTTATACTAAGGAGTTTTTATTTTACTTTAGTACCTAGTACTTTCTAGTGAACATAATAGACATAAAACATCTCTGATATATACCTACTAAAAAAAATATTTAACAAAAATACATAAATAAAAATTGCGTTCAGCGATTATGCTTATTTTTTCTTAAGGGGTTCGTTAATAAGCGGGGTTGTCACAATAAATGGAGTGTTACCAATTATACACACTACATTATATTTACAAAAATTTACCGTTTGGTGCGGTTTACACGCAGGTGTGATCATCGGACTTTATTTCATCAAAATTTAGCCGAATCTCGTATTACGGTCAGTGGAAATTGTTACCAAGCCAATACAATGATTTTTTTTTAAATATGGATGCCATTGATCCGGACGAGATGTGATTTTAATAGTATGTCGCTATGTGACATACGACGATCGCAACCATCGACGTATTGAAATCAAAATATATATTGGCGATAAATTGATTTCGACTTGTTAGTTGGCCTCCAAGGTCAAACGATTTGTCATCTTTGTGACTTGTTTGAATTTGTTGAATTTATGACTTGGTTGCCAACATTTTTCGTGATATTCGTGATTTAGGTATGGCCAGCAGTGCTCATAAATGTGGCCCAAATTGTACATCCAGAATGCGCTTCATCAAGGACAGCAGCGGTGGCATATGCTTGAAATCATTTTTTTCAACCATATCCGATCCTAATAAGATCATAATATGGGCCTCCACAAGGTGGAGTATTATATTAAGAGATTTTGTTTTTACGATAAATGGATGTCAGCCACTTGCTCAACCTATTAGGTCCATACTCTGACTCATACACGCATTGAAAAATAATAATATGTCTACTTGCCAGTCCCAGGATTCGAACCTGGGATCCACGACGCTATAGGCCGACGCTTAAACCGCGCACAGTCTGTAAAAATGTCCTATATAGTCTATACCAAAAGCAATGTTATGTAGGAGGAGAGGCAGGTCCAAAAGTCGCTAGATGGATCGAGCTATTGACAAATGCCGTATGCTTAGTGCACCAATTGAATAAGGACACGTGAAAATAGATTAAATGAAGCCAGGACTCATTCAGGATTGTTTGCCTGCTATTGATAATAATTATCAAAATTAAGTTCTAATGATTATATCAAGAGCTTTCTACGTAATTTTAAATGTACTACTCAAAAAAGACGCAATTATTTAATTGAAAAACAATAATGTGTACTTGCCAAACCCAGAATGCGAACCTGGTACCCACGACGCCATAGGCCGAGGCACGGTCATCGTGGATTTCAAATATTAATGATGACATGATTATAAGTTAATTTTCACAATTTAAGGTTCTATCGGGCTTAAAAACATCTTTTATAACCGATACTTGGTCTTTGATTTTATGTATTCATTGGCTAACATTACAAGGAGTTATTTCGGTTCCTGTCGGCTTAAGGGAAGCCAGTGACAGTTTTTTAAAATAGCTAATACACTGGATTATTTGTTAGGTTAGGTTTTCATTCTTGAATAATTCATGATTTTTGCTAAAATCGGCTATGAAAATTAGCGCAGTTCTCGACTGGTTTCCCGTAAACCGACTTGTACCTACTGGTATTTCTTATTTCCTAGCTGGTATCATTTTCACATACAACATGACATACATGACATGAGGAAACAAAGCTTTTGTTTCTTTATCTAAATATTTAATCAATATTTTACAATTATTCATTTTATATATTGACTACTTTTATACATAATTATTCTATAATAATTCATACCGCAATATACGTAATGATGAATGTGATAATAATGTTGAGTAATATAGAGAACACAAAAAAACCCAGGGTATATTTTTTGTAACGATAAAAATCTCTGAAATATCGCTTTATTTTGTGAAATAAGTGCCGCTCGGACAACACAATGTAGAATAAAGCTTACGCGATCATTAGAATAAGCCTACAATACGACAGGTATATTGATTGATGGTGCTAATTATGACACCGCATTTTATTTTCAGGTGGAACGGCCTGTCAATATCGATCGAGCTTTCCTGTGTCATTTTTTGGATACTTTTAAAATGATAATAATTAATATAAAGACTGTCAATAATGGCATAGGGAAGCTATACGCATGTCACTTATTGATCATATTGAGGTTTAATGAAAATACTTTTACAATACATTTCATAATATGTGTTGGTTTATATTACTCCATAGTCCATTCTGTAGTTAAATGTAAAATCTTGCCTCTTTATGCATGTTAACTTTGGGTAACGTATATTGCTCTTATATTAGGTACCGCTGATATAATGATGAAATAATGAATTAATAATTATTTAAACACTAAACTTGCAAAAATTTGCAATCAAAGTGTTAAACAAAATCCAGAAACCAAACCAGGTAAGTGGATCTTGTATATATAAAAGTGTAACTGAAAAATACAAAAATAGCTGCAATTCATTTCGCATTGCAGATCCATTTTTTGTTACAAGCGTCACATTTGAGTTCTCAAGTTTAATCCGGGTCACATTTCGAAAAAAGCGGTCTTGCATTAATTCCTACAATAACTGTACTTGAACTTGATAGAAATACTGAATGAATATAGAATACTGAAATGTCATTTTGACATTTCATATCGATTTCCATAGTAACGCACGTATATATTAATAATTTAGTTGCTAGGACCCCCTTAGTAACCAATGATAGTGTTTTACTTGTTACGATTTTGTTTACGAAATAACTTTCCATACAAAACAGAATTAACTGAAAATGAATTCAATTCTGCTTAAAAAAGCTAAAAGTATTAAAAGAATGCATTGGCATCGTGTTCTGATATATTCTAAAAGTTTCAAATGTCTAACTAGTCGGAAAGTTAGTTAAAAATCTTCAATCGTCCAATACAAATCTTGGACAAACAAGAAAAAATGTGTACTGGACACACAAGAAAAAAATTGTACTGGACAATACGAGCTAATAAAAACGTGGTAATAAATAGTTACACAAAATATTATATTACCCTATTTGGGTAGTTCGATATATATTAATAAATAATAACGCCCTAAAACCCTCTGAGTAGACGATTTCATAAAGTTCGGTGGATGTACGTGGCACCAAATAACTAGGGACCATAAAGATTGGAAGGAGCTAGGGAAGGCCGAGCAGTGGATCGATCCCGACTGATGATGATGATGATGACACAATAATTATGATATATTATTATTATTATATTATATCATACTATAGTTTTAATTTATTAGGATATATAAATAACATAAACACTAATAATATCCCTCTGACTATGAATACCAAACCACTTAGAAATTATGCCATGTATTTCGATTATGTGAGTTTATTGGTGTCACCTACTGTCAGTTATTAGTGGAAAGTCATTATATTACTTAATTAAATTAAAATAATACATATATTTGGTGCTTAAACAACGTATTATATTATTAATATTGATCAGGGCTGAAATAAAGTATTTTTAGTAGCGAAATTAAATTATCGATAATAATTAATTAAATGTATTAAATAGTATTATTTAAATATTGTAAATATCAATAATATACAAGATCTAAAAAATAAATATTTATATGCATATCTTGCATAATAGAAGAATAAAAATATCATCGATTTGCCAAGCCAATTGATACATTTAATTATATTTAACATATTATATTTTAAAAAGATAAACTAGTGTACCACCGCAGTGTAAAATTGCTTAAAAAGAGAATTTGAGATGAAAAATTACTAATAAATATAGTAAAGAATCAGATTAGTATAATATACCAGGAGGTATATGGGTGATCACATATGCGTGTGAAACATGGACCCTAAGTAAAAGAGAGATCCAGAAACTTAGAGTAGCACAACGTGGTATGGAGAGGTGCATGCTGGGCATAACGCGAAAGGTCAAAAAGAGGAATGAGTGGATAAGGAAGCAGACAAGGGTTTGCGATATAACAGAGTTTATTAAAAGCCTTAAATGGAGATGGGCTGGACACATAGCTCGAAGAAGAGACAATCGTTGGACAAATTTAGTCATCCAGTGGTATCCAAGAAGTACAAAACGTCCGGAAGGTAGACCTAGAGGCCGCTGGATCGATGAAATGATAAAGTTCTGCGGAAGTACGTGGCAATGCAATGCACAGGACCGAGAGAAGTGGAAGCAGCTTGAAGAGGCCTTCATCTAGCAGTGGAATAGATTCAGGCTGATGATGATGATAACTAGGAGGTAGGTATTTGATTCTGAAACAAATGAGCAATGAGAAAAAAAAAAGTCAAGTATAATATTATAGAATATTCGAAATCAAATAATTAAATTTCAGATGAAATAATTGATTATGATTTCAGAAATGCTCATTTTCACTAATTTTTGTTGTATGATTAAATGACTATTTCATTATTGTAATAAAACACAAAGAACTTTTCTAAAAATTCTCTATATTTTTGTACTTTTAACATGTATCAAATGGTCAATTTACACATGAATGGTAAATACTATTAGGTTTTACTTCTGTCACACGTGAATGACAGATACATTTTTTTTCAACCCAGTGAAGTTATAAAATAATACTTATTATTAAAATAAGCAATAATTAATATTATAGAATCTCATTATTGGATTCATCGCTCAATAATAATCAAAATTTGACATAATAATCAACTCTTTCATTACCTATTGTATCATATTGTATAGTCGAAGAGCCGAAAATAGCATCGAGCTTTTAAAGCTATGCAATCCAGTGTCTCCGCTTAAAGCGGCAGTACTTCAAAGAGCTTTGTAGGCCGTAGCTTTCCCTTTGAAGTGCTCCCCGTTGGCAAATTTTTAAAACAACGTCACGTGACGTACTCACGAGGCCTGACTATCAGTAAGTTGAACGTCAGCTCTGTTTATTCAGATATTGTCACAACACTGATGACAGTGAAGTGTCAATAGTGAAATTATAAGGTACACACTCGATATAGGAAACGACATGATTGATGGCTTAATAATTTTAATAATTAAAAAATAATAATGCAAATAAAAATACGTAGAACAATAACTAACAATTGTATTAATAATAGGTCATACTCAATGGTATTTCAATATGAAAATATGAAACGATGTTATAATGAACAGCTAACATTAATAAACTATTTTTTTATATTCAACGAATAATTCACAAGATTTTAGAATGTTACATTCTTTATATTGAATAAAGATTCAATATAAATAATATTGTATTCACAAGTCTTGTGAATTATTCGTTGAATATAATTAAATAACATATCAAATTATTAGCAAGTGCAAGTACGTTATAACTAAAATTTGGAGTGATCCGGGTGTCGGTTAGTAATTAGGGCATTTAATAAATTTCTTCGTAATTGATTAGGATGCCCTTTGCTTAATTGCTAAAGCACATTGGTGCGAATGCAGTAGTAACAGATTCAAGTCGCGTCGGGTGTCGTATTTCTTCAAAAAAGAAAAAAAATCCAGTAGGTATATATCTGGGGTGTTTTCAAATTGTGTATATTTAGTTATATATTAGTTTCGGTGATAATTATTTTATTAAAAAATAAATATTAGGTACGAATCATTACAATTATCTACATTCGAAATAATTAAATAAGTAATTATAATGGCGGCCAGTACGTAAGGCGCTGGCCTTTCATATGGGTGCCCCTAGTTTGATCTCTGTGAGGTCACAATATATTTATGTGATTTTATAAAAGCCTGTGCGTTTATGGTTGTTTCTCTTATATTACCAAATACACTACTGCTTCACTATAGTACAGTCATTAGACTTCATTGCCTGTTGTAATTTTAAAAAGAATACATATTATATACAATTATATTTTTAATACTTATGGTTTCATCATTTGAGAATATTCTCATATGAAAAAATAAGTTCAGCCATCCATTGGATACGATAACTGATTAATTACATTATGTTAAAAATGCGGTTTCATTCGTTATAAAATACATAGAATGTTTCATTATTTAGGTACCTATATATAAATTTCTTCCATGACAAATACAAGAATAGTAAAGATACAGACAGACAGTATAAAAGACAAGAGGTAGCGAGAAGCTAGACGGATTTAAATGTGGTTTTGGAGGCGAATGTTTCTTGGACAAACTCTACTCGGTTTATCTACGAAGGATTAAACATTGTTGTTTGGTCATAATATAGCCCGCAGTGTGAATGAAAATACGGGACAATCGTGGTATTTAATCCATAATTCTTGACAAATTTTATCAGTGGTCATTTGCGACGAAGCAACGACAGAAAGCTGTTGCTTTGTAGAAAATACTAATAAATATGCGTATTTTTTACAATCTGAGTATAAAAGAATCAAACATTTTTTTTTTAATTCTATGTATTACGTTACTATTGCTATATTTTCAAAATATGTAAGGAGATATCCAAACCTGGCACCACTTCGGGTCTCCAGCGCATCTATTCTATACTTACACAAGGCTGTTATCGGCGGCTATCGAGGGTAGTTTATCATGTATTTTTTTATTGAGGTGGATAAGTCGTGCAATGCGCAAACCGCGCGTAGAAATTAACACTATAATTAAATGTGGTCATTAAGCGGTCAGCATTAATTGCTACAATAAATTAACCGTCTGAAATGTCAAAAAGTGTGATGTTTTAACAGCACCTCTTTGGCTGTGTTAACTTTTAGAGCGAGATAGACAGTTTTGATAGTACAGACGGCTTACTTATTGTAACACTTATTATAATACCTCAATACATAAATATTATAAACTATTTGTATAAAATAGATGTGCATTTCTACATAAATCTTCCAATGAATATTATGGGGTGGGATATATAATATGTTATATATGAAAATAACCATCAGGCACTGGTTATAATTACGAGGTGTATAATTTTTTCTACAATTTAATAAAAGTAAAATATAATAGTTTTATTGTTTCATAGCTAAGAGGTCAGAGTCAATCTCGTAATTGCCTGTTATAAAAAAAGCTGCTTTGTAAAAGTTTGGCCAACTTTTAACAGCGTTGTCAGGAACGTATATTAATTATCTCTGTTCTTGCCATTCGTCCAATAACTTATGTTCGATGCAGGTACATTTAAATGAAACAATTATAAACGATTCGTATTACTATTATAACAAACTTTTGTTAATACTTTCTTTATAAAGTATTAAGTAGAATTATTATATTTTAGGTGTTGGATATCGCAATATATAACCCCACCAACATTCTCTCTAAGCTGGGTCTATATTTGTGTTGCATAACCATATTACAGGTACGTTACTGTATTTTGTGGTAACCAAGTTATATAACATCACAAAACTCACACTTGCTCCGACCCACACTTGACGCCGTGACCTAATTGCGTTCAATTTTTTAGACTATTATCACACTTATGGTAATGATTAAAGATACGTCCAAACTCGTTTAAAGAGGTAACGCATTACTTTCTTTAGAGCGGGTTAACTTACTGACACCTTATTAAGTAAATGAATCGGGTAATAAATAACGGTATGAGGCAATATGATAAAATCTATATTTTGTTACCAGGTAACGGTCCTAGAGTACTGGATCTGAAGCGAGCAATGTGCATAAAGAACTGTTGACTCGGTTTAATACATACATAAATCGTCTCGAAGCGATACAAAAGCGATTTCCTAAGCACGTTAATTTTAAAGCTTACTGTTATGATTTATCTAATTCTATTTCGACCACTGCAACTTTTATGGTACCATCTTTGGAAAGTCGACGTTCTATATCTCATCAATATTTTCTTTTTAAAATTATCAATGGTTTTGTTGACTCGCCAAATCTAATCGAAAGGGTGGGTTTCCATTGTCCATCAAGATTTACGCGAAACCAAACTTTGTACCATATTAGTCGTAGCGGTTCTAATTATGCACAAAACTCTTTTATTCGGCGCTCTTGTTTAAATTATAATATGTATTTCTCCACCGTTGATCCTTTTAATAATTCACCTGTTTCATTTAAACGCGCTATCTCCAAAATTTTGTATAAATATATATATTTTTTTTTTTTATGTTACTTTTTTTGTATATAATTTTATTATTCATTATTCTTCCTCATTTTTCTTATATTGTAATTTCTTTATATTTATGTTATTCTTACTCTCTATCTTGTTAGGCTTAACTATATTATAATGTGTACATGGAAACTTTGCTGGTTGCAATAACTAACTATAAAAAGTAATCAATATGTACCTAATTGTTTGTTTCCTTAATAAATATATATATATGTGTGTGTGCACGCGCACACTTTTTAATATTACAATAGACAATCCCTGACCGACCATTATTGTCACTAAAGCTGGGTTTATATTTGTTATATAAGTGTGTTACAGGCACTCGTTACTCTGTTTTTTGGTTCTCCGCGACACAGAAATAATCAATCTTTCGTAAAAGTAGCCTTTAAAGATAGTGAATGAAGCATCTAAAAATTTAACGACAATTAATAATTTTTCGAGTTCATTTATCTACGAAAAAAAAATATATAATTTTTTTTTGTACAACATGAACAACTGAATTGAGCAACTTTGAACAACTCAGATGAGTTTATGACTCGTACTTATACAAATTAGAGGGAACGTTATCCCCTAAATCGCATAATCCACAAACTATACAATTTAAAATCTTCCAAAACTCATTATTTACTTAGTCAATTACGAATTTAAATTACAAGTTCTAATTGATATCTAAACATTTTAGTTACAGCGTTAAAGCGAATTCGCTAACCGGAGACCGCAAATTTTGGGTGAGTTTGTTAGTTTAATACGGACCGTTAAAACTTAATTTGCTTAACAGCAAGAGTTTTTTTGTCTAAAAAAAATCTTGACCTTTTTGTGGACTGAATACTTTAAATATTTGCATGTATTTATATTAAAGTACAATTTGTATTTTTAAACTTAGGTACAGGAAAATATTTAAGTTGTTAATTGTTTCGTCATATTATTGATATGGTTCATACTTTGGAAATCAAGATTTGACCAAGTTATTATTACTCCCATCACTAATCAAGTATTTGTTTATTGAATAGTAATAAAAATTAACAAACATGAGTAGCATAATCTTACTACATTAATCAAACTGCAGATAGATTACGATCATTTTACAGATTTAACGTTTATTTGACAATCAATATCTTGTTTAAATGCAAACATAATGTATTCATATTTACTATTAAAACCTAGATATTATAAAAAACAGAATATTATATTGAATATAAAAAGTTGCAGAATAAATAAACAAATTGCAGTTTTGGTAGATAATTATAGTATTAGAATGTAACATTTTCACTTTGCAGCTGGCTTACTGGTCACAAAAAATATTATATATTATACATAAGTAATCGATTTTTTTAATAGGCTTTTATTTGTTCATGTATTTGTTATACTTAAGCGTGTTCAAATATCGAACCAAGATGACTTTTCAAAACCCTGCTTTTCTTTTTAAAAGGGTCACATAAAATATTATTAAATTAAGTATTTTGATTAAATTATAAAAATGTGACAAGTTTTATATAAAAATTCTTGTGTAGTTCTGGACAAAATCCTGAAGAACTTGCTAAATCACTAATCGCGCTAAATCTTATTAAAAGATACTGATTAAAGTACCTACAGAGCCTAAACATTAACTCATTCACTGCGGACCTGTTAATTACTAATTAATTACCACATGTAAATAACATGCTAATTATATATAATGGCCATCTAATGGGCAACACAATAGTTGCGTTGGATGCACGTACTGAGTGAAGGATGGTATTTTAGTCGGAATAACTAAATGCCTAAACACATTTTTAAATAGTCACCTTATTAAAATGTTTTATTTTTTTTAATATATTCAAAATTCAGTATATTTATTGCAATTTGTTTCGTTTCACAAAACCCCTCCTTTGGTATTCTTTTTGACTTAAAAATAACACAAAAACAACGGTTTTTATTTTACACCTATCACGTCAATATAAATATAACTATCAAATATTACCATATGGCAGCACCATTTTTCAACACTATTATACGTCTTATCCCTATCTCCCCATTTCTTTCATACGATTACGTGTCTGTTCTATCTTACTGTCTTTGTTCTAGTATTTTAGACTAAATTTTTTGTATGTGAGCTGCTGTTTCAGCTGGAGGAGTCTTTGTAGAATTTCCGGACATTGCCGACTACGCCATCGCTGAACTCGTTTATTTCTCAAACGGCGACGCTTAGCTGATGATTCTTCCTCATCTATAACCTATCTATTTTTGATTGTTGTTTTTTTTTGTTTTTTTTTTAATGTTTTTGTATGTTGCATAAGGTTACAGCACCAAATAACTATTATAAATAACGTAAAATCTCTTTGATAATACTACTTTTTTTTTATCTAAACGACTCTTTGTTGATTTTTTAAAAACTTTTACTCCGATTTATCCATTTCCCAAAATCTCTTCAATTTAAAGTGAGTATTTTCTCATAAAAAACGACATTTTCAGAGATAATATATGATTTTCAAAATCATGTTTCCCATCCGATACTATCTACTTCTTTATACCTTTCCGTTAACATTTCATAAATTAATTGCATTCAATGTTTTCTGTATATTAGATATGCTATTACTGCATTGTAGGCATCTATCTATCTATTATAGGAATATCCTATCATAAAGTTTTCGTTCATTACCCAATTAATAAAACAAATGATTCCTATATTTGTGTATCAGTTTATATTTTTAATTTATAATTAGCGGTTTACATGTGTGAATACGTCTTCTCCCTGTTTCGCTCATTAAATATTTTTATATTTTCTCAACATATTAACTGACATAAATAATGATGATGACAAGTACCCAAATTTGAAAAGAAATGTCATGCAATTTATTATTCACAGTACACTGCTATCACGAAAAAAAATAATTTGTATGAGTGGACCCATATATTTTCTAGTAGGATCGTCTACGTGGGAGTTTTATTCTTCAGATGCAGTGTTCATTAAGAAATAAAGCCAATGTAAGTATATATAATTAATGTTTATAAACAGTGGTAAAAAGTTGAATACATTTTATTTGTACTATTTTAAAAAAACAGTATCATTATACTCTTAATATATTCAAACATATTACTACAAATTTATAAGTAAATACCACTGAATAAGCCAGATATAATTTGCATGAATTAAAATCAAGGTATTTGATAAATCAAGAATATTTCAATATTGGCATTATTTCTTTTTATCCAAATAAAGAAATCGTTAAAATCAAAATTTATTATCGTCATTAATTTTAAATTTATCGTGAAAACTTTGTTAAATGAATTCCAGTAGATTGGCGCGCAGGCTATATGGAAAGCTGTATCCCTCAAAGAAATCCACTTGAAGTTTTAAAAAGTTGGCCGGGGGAGGTTGGGGTTTGCCCACACGAATTTCCATAAACATGAGAATAAATATTGATTGACTAAAACGGCCTATATTCCGGCACGGCGAAAGCAGTCTCGGCGAACCTTTTTCATACTCACGCTTTCAATGCGCCCCATGAATATTGTAATGTGCTTTTATTGGAAAATGACCGCTGCCTTTTGGCGGGATACGATTTGCATAGTGTATGGAATAGAATATCAGTAACCAAACATCAACGGGAATTATTATATTGACTATCTTTTCTAAAATCAACATTCTTAACATACCGTTCAACTCAATAACATACTAAAATATTATTTTAGTCTCTTAAAATAATACTTTCTTCCTTCCGACATATTGAATCGAGATAAAAGATTTTTGTTTCTACAAGAATTATTCTAGTTTAATAGTATTAAGAGCTCAGTAATTAGAAAGTATTATAATTATATTACAAAAAGGCATCACCCTTATTTAATTTGACATGAAATGTTACACTAGTAAAATTTTTCTTACACAATAACTTTGATTTTAATAATTAAACATATTATAATATCTTCCAATCTGGTGTCTTTGGTTGACGCAACTGAACTATAGACTATCACCCTCTCGCCTTCATATTTATAATAACTGCATTCATACAGCTAGTTATTGTATACTCTTAGGCTAGGCCCACACTACGCGGAACGCCAATACATTTTATTACATATAATTTACGGTCATCGGGCACATTACTCGGAAGATCGGTTGTCCTCAACATCGGCGTTTGCTCCATCCTCCGCGAACCGATCTTCCGTCAGCGTCAGATCAGCAAAGTCGCATTGTACGTTACTTAAGGTGACGCATCAGTGAAACGCCAAATAATTTTTAACTGTAGGCGCGACGAAATTTTGGAATCGCTCGCATTCAGTGAGAGAATGTCGAGCCAGGAACACGTCACTTTGCTGCGTGATGGCGACGGGCCAATTAATTCTAAAATCGTGTAAAGATGACTAAAAACGTTACCCATTTACTTTAAAAAGAAAACATGTCAATGAATATATTATTATTGTTACTAATAGAACAATAAACAGAACATAAAATGGACGTATGTTGGATTTATATGACAAATAATATTTCGTTTGACAGGCGTCATTTGCACCCGCGACCCGCAATCCGCGCATCGCCTAGCAACGATCTTTTTAGACCGTGCCTCAACTAATGCACGGCCTTAATGCAACGCGGCACATTCGGCGGATAGTCGGCGTCGCGTGCGCAAGTAAATAAGCTTTGGCAGTCGACTGATAATCTGCCACGGAATATTGAATGTGGCTGCAATGTTCAGTAACGGATGTACCGCGACGTAATTTCAGCGACGGAACTTCCATCTAGTGTGGGTTTAGCCTTATACATTATCTTTTTAGAATAGGCTCTGCGACGAACTCAAAACATCAACTAAAAAAAAAAAATAGAACATACGGTGACATCAAAAACCAAAGGGTGTGATTTTACTTATATGATCATATCGAACGCTTTGAACAAACGCATGTAATATGTATCTACTAACTATGTGATCATTGCATAATTATGCGAAATCACCCCTTAATACGATTACATAGATCGTAAAAGTGTCAAGTAATATATAATAATACACAAATAAAATAGTGTCTCATCCAGCCATTTACGTATCTTAGCGCGTAACATCTTTGGATTTTTATGCGTATTTCTCGGTACTCTGAATGGTACTTATACTAACTGTCAGCTTACTAAAAATAGGCGGCTCTCGTGGTGCAGTGCGTAAGGCGCTTGTCTTCCGCCCGAGAGTTTCTGGGTTCGATTCCCTGCCAGGACACACAATATTTATGTGTTTTTCTCAAAGCATGGGTGTTTCTGATGGAGATGGTTATTAATAATTCTAAAAAAAAAGCTAACTGACTAATATTTTTCACCGTACTCATGTGTAGAAATGTCTTTGAACTTATTAAAAGAAGTCGGATGTTACGTTAAATTAATAAGCAGTACCTAGTAGTACTTGTATGACGTGCATAACACCATTTATGGTTTTCGATAGCCTATCAATACAGAAACACCTACTTACACAACATATTTTCCCGGATATCTATATATCTTTATTATTGTTCCACCCGTGTCCTCTTTATTAGGTAAGTTGAAAGTATGAGAAGAGGGGAATGTTCGGAAACAACACGTTCGCAATATTGACGGTACGAATTTTGTGTTTTTTGCTGGCAATGCGAAATAAATTAATTCGTGGTGGTGCGGGAGGCGACATTTTAGAGCGCGGTGGTGGATTTTTTTTCGCATTGAGACATTATGAATTTTATTTTATGCCTTTTCGAAGAATTTTTCGATTAAATCGGCATAAATTTAAATTAAAATACTTTCCATACACCCGAACATTTTTGTTATAGACTTACAGGGGCATTTATTTCGATATCTATTTTTGTTGACGAAACTCTACTAGTCTAAAAAAAGGTCATTTACGTAGGTGGCCGGTAAAGTCATGTTATTAATTCTTTAAATAGACTTAAAGCAATGAATCTAAATTCGGCATACATTATTGACATACCTTATAGTTTTGTTAATAGTAAAAGATTTTATCGTAATGCTATAAGTTGATTTGAATTTTTGACTTATTAGGAGCCTATTTATATTCATAGATTACTGAGGTATTGATATTTATAATCAATATAATTTCGATACATTTTCTTCATTGAGTATGATGAAATATCGGACTTATTTACTTCTCTTTATAACATGTAAATACTTCACCCTGTCATGCTCCATGATCAAGCAAAAAGTTGCGGCATTTCTCTCTGACACTTCTCATACTGTTATTGTAATATATTCTGTCAATATGACCGAATATGCGTTGTTATAATATAAGCAGTGACGTCCCGTGGGGGTAGGCAGATTGAGCGTCGCTTGGGGGCGGCAAATCGAGGAGAATCATTTGCCATATATAGAAATAGCTACCTAAACTGGGTACTTAATAACTAAAATATATTTCTTTAAAAAAATCAGCTCACTGGTTGGAAACAAAATGTATTAATTAACATAAAAGGTTAAACAGGATTGTAATTTTTTTTCGGGTTCGCTATGTCTAGGTTACTTTCATTATCATAAGACATCCTTGGTGACCAGAAACGATACGGGCACGAATGATAAAAAACATTGTATAAAAATGGGGCGGCATTATGGCGCTGCCCAAGGGCGGCATTTTGTCTAGGGACTTCACTGAATACAAGATCATGGAATGTTAAACTCTAAAGCGTCATTCATACACCCGCATTTTCAAAGCGACTTCTTCGCCTGTGAGTGTCCATGCCTTCACTCCGTATAGAGTAGAACCGAAAAAAACCATTCCCATTTTGATTATCAGATTTAGGTCGTGGTTACATAGTAATTTTCTGAGTTGTGTAAAAACTGTGTCATGCGTGTCTGCGACGATGTCATTTCAGTCAAATGACATGGTCGCAGTATCAAGATATAATGGAATATGATCGGTTTAAAGACACTTCATTTACTATTTAGTGTACGATTTGACAAGTATTTACATACAATAATATTAAAATAAAGTGATAATTTCAGTTATGCGATGATCGCACCGTATTTATAGGCCCTGGAAACAAAAAAGCCAATTATTACTTTAGTAAAATCTTGTGCAAGTCATAAATAAATATATCATAAATGAATGTAATATACTTTTTATTGAACAATCTTAATTTGAAAACATTTCTAAGAAAAAATATCTTCTGGGTGTCGTATTTTTTCAAAAAAGATTTTTTCTATTGGTTATAAATTATGTAGTTAAATATATATAAATTATTTCTAAATGAATTACACTAAAATTGTTTATTAAAAAAAATAACATTTTAGAATTGTTTACTATTAATTTATATTATAAGAAAAAAAATAAGATTGATTTTTACGAGAATAGAAACTACCGTTTTTGTTTCCAGCGTTTTTTGTTTTATCATTTTTTCAATGCGACTGCTGAATTACAATAAAATGTATGATTGTAATAAAAATACGCATACAAAAATTCAATGAACAGTTGCATCACAATGCATTTAACTGCAATACGATCACTGTACAAGTAAAATCACAGCCATTTAAATGTACGCATTCCATTCGGACGGCTGAACACTAACGAAATATAATACTTTTTGTTGAGATATAAATGCAATACTATTTATAAGGTACCTACCTAATACACATGTTTCGAAACTGTGCATGGATTGCTGACTAACTTTAAAGGAATTTAATTTGAAATTGACAATTACTAATTGAATAATTGATGTCTTGTGCCTATTTGCAGCACCATACTATAAAACAAACTTCTACAGACTGCCCATTTCGTAAATTCCAAGTACAATGTTGAGCAATCATTATAAAATAGTTCCCAATCGTATAGGTATCTCCAGTATCTATATTAATCTTCTTCAAGCTACTAAAGTTTTTAACATCAAAGCAAAATAGACTTTGCCCCGATACAGCCAACCTATTCCAATTAACTCAGGCAGGCCGAGACGTCAATCTTACCCTTTGCCCTAATTTATCACTGAAGCACTATAACTAGGCAATTTAATTGTATAACATTGAAAACTAAACTTAAGAAGCGCATTCAGTTCAAGTAGTCACTTACTTATAAATTAAGGGACTATGAATCAAAATATTCTTAATCATTATATTTTTGAAATTGTTGAGATTGAAAGTTCTTTTTAAGTCACATTTTTCAAAAAAATATTTTTTTTTGATGAAAACCGCAAAAAATATTATTGATATCATCTTATAATAATGACAAAATAAAAATAACTTTTTATGTACAACGTTTTTAAATTTTCTGTTGAATCATATAAACTTGACTTAACTAGCTTAAACGATCAAAAAAATGTGTACTTGATAGAAATAATACTGAAATGTCATATTGATTTCCATAGTAACGCACGTATATATTAATATTAATAATTTAGTTGCTAGGACCCACTTAGCAACCAATAATAGTTTTACTTTTTATCGATTTCTTCCGAAATAACTTTTCATAGAAAACAGAATTAACTGAAAATGAAATCAATTCTACTTAAAGATGGCTAAAAGTATTTAAAAAATGCATTGGCATCGTGTTCTGCTATATTCTAAAAGTTTCAAATGTCTACCTAGTCGAGAAGTTAGTTATAAATCTATTGCAAGATTTGTACCGGACAAACAAGAATACGAGCTAAGAAAAACGTTGTAAAAAATAAGTTGCAACACTTCAAACCTTCAATGCTAAAGATAAAACGCAATTAACATTTTGTCCATGAGAATCAGAATTTACTTACTAATACCCGCATCTACAGGATTCGCGCTAATGTGCGATCTAGGCAAGTCTGCACCTCATCAATTCACCGCTACTAACTGTCAACCTCACGTAATCGTGATAAATTGTTGGAAGTCCGTTATTTTTGAAAAGATTTTCAGAATGTTTCGAGACATCAATATGAAATCTTATTAAATTTATAGCTATAAGTCTCAAAATCATGTTGCGGAGTAATTGCAATTAGAAGTTTGATATGCCTCTAAAATCAGGCATATATAATGCTATTTTTATACTTTATGTACATCTTCTATAATATATAGAATAACCTTGATTTTTTTCTAGCATACATATTCATATATAAACACATAATCCGTTGTTAAATCTAAATACATAAATTATCGACTTAGCATCATGAAATTCGCAACCGCACCATGTAGCCTACAATATGTGCAAGTTTCATTTTGAAATGAACAGACAATTTAGAAAAAAATATACTTCTTATTTACTCAGCTGTAGCGAAGGGTGGAGATAGTCTGTTAAGATCTGCCATAAATAGTGTACACTAAACTTTGTCAGTCATATGTATTTGTTTTCATTGAAATAAGACTACAATTTACATAGTATGGTGTTGGTAGCCATAATAGATAATAGTCAAAAAATACTCGTATATGTATAAAATTATGCAATTAAATCATGCATAACTTTGGATATTTTATAGATAGAGTAATATTTTTTACTTGTTATAGGTAGGTTTAGGCGGGGCTTAATGAATTAAAAAAAATGAACCAACAATATCTGTAATATTATATTCTCAATCCATCGAAAACAAATAAATATGAATGACAAAGTGTACACAATTGGATCAAAAAAAATGAAAAAATGCAAACAATGGATCATGCATCATAGTATAGGTACTTAAACTAGTATGGTTTGGTTTAGGCAGCGTTTAATCGATTTTTAAAAACTAACCAACAGCAGCTGTAAATTGTAGTTTTGTTCCATAAAAAAATACGTATGACCAACAATGATTAATGTGCATTATTTATGGCGGATATTAACAGCCTACCTGCATCCTTCGCTACTAGTAATTAGATATCGTAAAATTAGTATAGACTTTCTCGTTTAGTGCTAACACTGCGACTGGCGCGTTTGGAGTCGTTGGCCATTACATATAATTAACATATTGTGGTATGTAGAAAATTGTATGATTGTGACATAAAATCACAATCACAATACGAAATACATTTCAACTCAGTTGAGACATGAGACAATTACGGGTTTGGGGTCGTGTGTTACCTGATCTTCGGAGCACATCTGTCATACCTACCACGGCTTCTCGTCCCGGCAACAATTCTTCGTATGCTATATTAATGAAATGTTAAGTTACCATTAAAGTTTATCCCGCGGCAGACGCCACGTGGAATAATAATTGAAATTGAAAGACAAGTGTAATGAATAGGGAAGGGCGCCACACTGTTGGTTAGACAATGAAATTAATCTCGAAAACAAATAAGATATGAAAGACTAATAAAGAAAAGTAACATTAACAAAGTTATATTCAGAAATTGACAAAGGAATATTCAGGTATAAATAATAACGAACGGCATTGAAACAAATTGTAGAATATGAATAATTACAAACCAACGACTAAACTGAAATCACAAGATTGTAAAATAATTAACGCTTCTACGGTACGACGATTTTGTAAGAAACAAAGTTCGATGGATCAATTACAAATAAAATAAAAGAAGGTGTATACTGATATCGACCTCCGGCGCCGATGGCCGTGGCTCCAGTCTTGGGACGTCTTTCTCGTTCAGCAGTAGATACTTAAGAGAGAACTTCTCACATTCCAGCCAACGCTTCAAGTCCACTTCGCGCCGGAAATTCGAAGGCAGCGGCCTCTCGCCCGTAACGAAAAACTCTTCCAACTTGGCCATAGATAATCCATAAGGTTGCCAGTAGCGACGGGAATAGTTGGTCATGTTATAGATAACCAACGCACGTATTATTTAAATGTGGTGATTAAAAGGTAATTAAAAGGTTGACAGTGATTGTGATAATTGGGTACAAAATTAAATATTCCGTACTATATAGAAAATACTAATATGTGGTCATAAATAGCAGATAATAATATTATTATAATTACTTGAATAATAAAATTTCTTTCATATAGGTACTGAAAATAAATAAACACGCAATATTGACCAATCGGAATTCGAATCGCACTTTACCTATGTCGATAACAGGAAGCGCTATAAATAATGTATACTTAATCTTTTCAGAATCTACGCTTTTGACATTTATTTTTTTACACGCTGGTGTTTTTATTTCGGCGAATTTCGATGAATTATTATATTTTACCTTTGTCGTGAAATATTCATGTGTCCAAATCAGAGCTTCCCAACTGATGCAACGTCATAAAACATTATTACGTGTGTACAGTAACACTCGGGTCTAGAATATTTTGGTACCGCCGCGCCGTCCGGATGCTGTCGACTGGACTCAATTAAATTCGATTACTGACCGATTTTATTATAATTGTATCAAAATATATTTTTTACGTTAACTTTTCAAGCATCTGTGAATCTTAGGTTAGGAATCAGTGGGTCTAGAAATAGAAAATATAAGCGATTCCTCTAGTTCTAATAATGGTACAAAAAAAAATTTTCAGCTTCGGTGAAAATAATTACTTATAATCTCATATATTTTCAAAATATATTCTTTGAAAATTATTGTATTTCCGCGACGATATTAGTCGAGAAAATTGGCTATGTTTTTATTTATTCTTCTGCGGAAAATACGAATAGATATACGTTATGCATAAATAAACTTATTCGATTTGTCTTTTTTTAATCAATGAGATAGATGGTGGTTGGATCTAGGCTCGCGCTTATTTACCAGCGTCTTATCGCACCATTACATTCCTCCATGCTATGGATGCTATGGATGCATGCATGCTAGAGCTATAAATTGTTGCAATTCCGTTATAAGACAACAATTGGATGTAAGCGTGCCTACCTATCTACCTACATCTCACCTCACCACTCTACCGCCACTAATTTATCACTTTTCTTGATGCGTTATTTTTAAGGAATTTTATATTGTAGCTTCGGAAAACCTACTAAATTGGTAAGTAATAAAAACATAGTCTACGAGCTGTGCCAAGTTCATCAATGTTGATGCAGTAGTTTTCGAGTTATAAGATCGGAAACGGAGAGACAGTATAATAAATTTTAGAAATTTAAGGCAAACTATGCAGTCAATAAACTGGAGATAGCCTTCAGCTTTTATACTTGTTCCAAATAGACAGTCGTGATGGTATTCAACCTCTGGTAGGAGAAACCCATTAAGAAAACACATATAATAGGTATAGGCTATTCCACACTAGTGACTTAATAATATAATTGAGAAGCTTGATAAAAGAGAGGTCTAAATAAAATAGGGAAATTTCGTTATAACTTGTTTTAAAAAAATTGATTTTTGATTCAACGTGTCACCATAAAACATTTCGATGTGATGACTGTTTTTCTCAAACCTATATTTTGACAGTTCCCTCTTCTTCCTAGCTCCTCAATTACTATGTTTCAGTAGGTACCTTTTTTGTGAATTAGAAAATGATAATTCCAACGTATTTTTTCGTAATCTTTTTATTTATTTATTTAGGCCTCTACGACTAATCTACGTCTCTTCGCCTAATACACACTTCTACGCCGCTACGGATATACACCTCTACGTCGCAGATAGTCAATCTGTACGGTCCTGATGAAACAAAATATATTGATAATTGAGCCACATGAACATATTATAAAATAAATTTCAACCTTACATGAGAACAACGATTTGAAATAATATGCTTTTTATTGATTTCGTTATATCATTATATTTTATATATGTTTACTTACTTGGGATTAATGGCGCTACAGCTCTGTGTGAGCCCTGGTAACCTCAATCATTCCTCTCCACTATCTTCTTTTCCTTACATTGGAAAGTAGTTGAACACACTGAGTCTGGAGTACTTTAAATACTTCGTTCAGCGACCGGGGTGATGATCTCCCAGTGCGTCATCGTCCTTCCAGCTTGACGTCATCAAGCACTTCATGCTTAAACAACGCTACCAAATTATTCAATTTTAATTTGAAAATTTGTCATCATTACGCTCAACTTACAGACGTCTTCGTGATTTTTACGGCGCACATAATCGTCCGTATAATAGAAAAGAATGGAACTTCAGATAATAATATATAGAACTGTCATATATATAACTTATCAAGCCAAACACGGAACGCAACATGTTGCAATTTCACCAAAATTACGAGTCGATTACAGGCTTCGTTGACTAATTTACCAAATATTCTTTCTTCTTTTAATGATGTCAGATCCTAATAAGATCATAATTATGAGCCTTTACGGAGTGCAGGTTTGTATTAAAAGATTTTATTTTTACGGGAATGGTTATTAGCCACTTGCCCAACCTATTAGGTCCATACTCTGACTCAAACACGTATTTAAAAACAATATGACGTGTATTTGCCAGACCCAGGATTCGCACCTGGGAACCACGACGTTATGGTCGAATATATTCGACTATAATCTGTTTTTTTTTTTATGAAAGTTGAAGATGTAATTCGTGTATTGACAAAATAATAATTTGAAATTTGAAAAGTACTATAACCACGGATAGCTGATGTACCAAATGTGGCTTTATTCTCATTTTAACACGACGATGTTAACAATATTACTCTTTTATAATATTAATATGTTTTATTTAGTCAATTAATGATAATTTATAACATTTTAAAAGACAATGTATCATAATGACATATCATTATTCATTCTTTCTACAAAATCTACAGATTTATTTAAGCTATGTTCGAAAAGACAGAAGAGTCAGTTATAAAAGATACATAATAGTATGTATTTTTCAATGCTGCAATTAAAATTTATGTTAGTTTTTAATCATAATAAGAATTCATAGCTTTCTGTTTATTGAAACAAATTTAATTTTATTGCATGGAATGTATGTGAGAATAGTACCTCTAAAATAGAGGAAAGATACTTTGTCTGTGGTGCGAGATAGCCTCCCCCAGGGTACCTCGTAAATCATCTGCCTTAAATTTATCGCTGCCTTGTCCAACGACTACGAGGGTCTACGTTCGTCATGTACAGTGGTTTAAAAAAGCTGCATACCCTGTTAAGTTAATTTAATCCAATTATATTTAGTATATAAGTGAGAATTAGGAATTCTACCCTTTATGTCTTTCGTTTAAAACAACACAGAATACATGTTGATATGACATGATATAATATTATATTTTTGATACAAGTTGTACAAGTTTATACCCAAAGCATAATAATAATACTATCTATAATTTAAAAAATATTTTATTGCAATGGAATTTAATTAATGAGGTAAATGTACTATAATGAGACTTAAATAAGTGACTAACTTTCGTCGTATAAGACGTACTACGTACTACTCAGTACAATTATTATTGTACTGTTTGTATATCTTTTTGTTATCGTTTCATCCCTGAAAACTTAAAAGTTAAAAATATTGAAATTTACACAAGTCATAGACTATGTATATTGTCAGTACTAACGAAGTGAAGTTTCTTATTATTCTGGAGCTTTAAATATGATATCCCTATACAACCTTCTTCCAAAAAAAACAAACTTTTGGACAATAAATAAATATAAAAAAATACTGCACTGGTCAGATATCATCGCAATGGTGTCTCATCATGTCATTGGTGAGGTACGCATACATCCAAATATTGTCGATACAAAATCACAAGCTATCCAAGTCCCAAGCTATCCTATTCAAGTATGTATTATGAAAAATTTATATTTCATTTATTTATATAAAAAAAATAAATGCAATTACAGCAGTGAAGTAAACCGGTTGCATAAAATCCAGGAAAATCACATAAATATATTGTAAGCCCACCGGAAATCAAACTCAGAGCTCCCTAGTGAGAGTTCATAACAGTTCATATTATCAATTGAGAATATTATTATCTCACAATCAAGAATATTAACAAATATCTACGTAATTTTATAATATATACGTCTTTAATTAACATCCAACTGATGCAATTTCATCTAGAACGAAGGTAGTTGTAGTCGCTCAGTTTGATGTACATAGGGTCTTTATCATTTACTACCAGCAACATGCATATCAATGACACCGATCTCATGATTTCCGTTTCACTTTATAGCTTGACCAGACATTACTGTCGACACAAAGAGGTTGGTAGCATATCACCCAGCCAAGTGAACGATACTTCTGACATTTCAATACCTTCAGCTAAGCGGACACCACGATTGCTACTAACTAAAATTTACTAAAGGGAGAGTAAAATAAAGAATCAATTTATTGAATGGAATCACACACCACAGAAAATTTTCCGATTCTAATGATGAAATCTGAAACCAATTTACGAATAAAATTCCGCATAGAAATTGAGATCAGTCTGCTTCAATGAACAAATAGGTAAACTTCAATATTAATATCGAATGTGGCAGATAGATAAATTATTATTCATTATTCAGCAGCCGTTATTTCCGAGTCGCGTGGTATGTGTGTATAACTTTTCTTTTGTGAATTTTATGGCAAATGATTGCACATCTAATTGTGATGGATAGTCTGAAACATCTAGGTACGAAGGATTGGGTGCAATATATTTTTTTCTTTTTGATTTATTATTATATTTTGCATCAACTAACTATCCACGCAGTATGAATAATAATAATGACGTTTCATAATATATAAACGAGTGTGGATAGAATTTATAAGTTAAATTATATTGAGAATATAATTGTGGAAGTGGTCGATGTGAGGGTCGATGGTGTTGTAGATGAAAGACGATCGTGGTTATTCGCGGTAATGGAGAATTAAGAGTTTATTTATAGTTAGTATAGTACATTCGGTACAATAATATAAATAAACTGACAGTAAATATACTGAGATAGTAACGGACCAGGTACTTAGATTCTAGTGACGTTTTTCGATGAATTATTATTCGCTATTTATACAATCAAAATAATATTCTTTTTATTGAAATAATCGAGTCAATTGATGACTAAGTGAAAAACGGATATGCAGAATTTATTATTGAGGTTAGCTCCTTACCGAGTTTGCTATAATTTGACACTACGAAAAATATATATTTAATTTGTAATTCTATATCTCTATATAATAATTATCATATTGTAATGAATGGACGATGGTATAAGAATCTATATAATCTATCTAATAAAATAGTATGCTTAGGATATAATTAAGTTGAAGAAAGATAAATTATACGTATAAAACTTTTCTTTAATATAAATTAATAAGCCTTTAGAAATAATATTTCTTTTTGACCGACCATTGCGACTTCTACGAGGAAAAAATTCATTAGCTTTCAAAAAGTTTGCGTCATCTTATAGAGAGCGAGAAGATTTCTTCACATAAAAACTCGAATATAATAATATTAAATCCAATCACGCATACTCCATTTTTCACACCAACCAAGGTCTTGTGAGGTTGTATATTATTATGGTAATAAATAAAAACCGATTGATTTTTATCAATGTTATGGTTTATTAAAGTATTATAATAGTAATTTAGAAATATTTTATTTTGAAAAACCTAAGAAACATTCGGATCATAAAATATCTCAAAAAAATATTGGACCTAATGGGAGGGATTCAAATTAATATCTGGGTGAGTACTTTTTTATGCAAAACTGTCGATTCGCCAATAAATTACGCGAATCACTATTCAAAGGCCCACTATAGTCAGGTCGTGACACGAAACTGTCAACTTCTATGATACCACTAGTTATTGCTCATACTTCGAATGCAATATGATAAACTGATGAATGTTGAATAAATTGTGTTAATTTGAATTCAATCAAAAATCTTCATTTATTGCGAATATGTTACCGAATTACATTCGAATATGATCAATGAATTGCACTACCACCATAATTCACATTTCAGTACCATGACATATAGGTATATAGTTGGCATTGTATCTTTCCTAGCAAACTTCACCAAAAATAGTAACCAGATTTGTGAATAAATCAAAGTAATACTTATCAAAGTGATTCATAAACGATGTCAGGTGTTTACCATTTTTTATGACGCCAGACACTTATTAATTAATATCGTCAATTAAATTATTTTGGTTGAGGTGTGTTTCTGAAATTTTTCAACTTACTTCTGGTACTTATTTATCTTCAATAATAAGAATCTAACATTCTTAAATATAAAATTCTGTAGGTATTGAAAACAAAAATAATAATGTAATTAATAACAATTCGCAATTCTATGGCTACAGTATCTATATCTTTCAATAATAATCAATTACATTCTCGTCATCTTAGAACGAGCTATGACAAAATGTCTCTTGTGTTTATTTTTAATCTCTATTTATGAAAGTATGCCCTTCTCGGATACCGGGATTAATGTCGCAGCAAAAAAAAAAAATTTATGCTTTCTTTAAACATTACCGAAGTTTATTCGCGTAGGTACGCTTTACGCACCTGCGTTTTAAAATATTATTGCATAAAAAAACCAGAGCATGCGAAAAAGTTATTCCTCAATGAATAATACCCACCTAACGTTTTCATGTGACTTTTATTACGTCCGCGTTATTATGAATGCAAAAGCTGTTACACCGAAAGAAAAAACTTTTTTCCTTACCTTACCTTACCTACATAACTACTCCACCTCTTTTATTATGGAAATATAATTCCCCGAATCGGCCGGCTGTAAAAGTGGCCACGTATCAGCTGAATATTTGAATTAAAAAATAAAAATAAATTTTGTTCGAATTTCAAAATGACACAATAACATACCAAAGATACGGCATTAACCAAGATGATTTGAAACCAAATATAAAATGATAATATAAACAAGCAAGTTGATATTAATTATTACTTTACTTATATTATGTATCCAGGTTCAAATAACATTATCTATATATCAGTCACATGTCGTTATTTTTTTAGTCAACCATTTGGATTCAGATAATCATATTATGGTGCTTGGCTTTTTTACATAATGTACGTCTTCTCATTCACAAAGAGGTAGATATACCCCCTACATATTATATATAACCGACATATTGACACGAGCAGAAACGCCGACCTTCAGTTAGTGTTTGTGGCAGAGTATGGTTTAACGACATAACTATACAAATCTAGCCTTGTAGTCAATTCTACTTCTCAATAGCCTTGCGACAACCTCACGACACGGTTCAGACAGGATATATAAGTCCCATGGTTCTAAACTATGGAAGAAGCGGGGAAGAAATGGTCGAAAGAGACCATGAACAGGTAACCAGTAGCGTAATCGTTTAGTAATAGGAAGTAAAATGTATGTTGTTAACCTTTTCTTTGTAAATGTAATAAAATTTTACGTAAAAAAATTTCGCCTCCGAAAATCGAGACTGCTAAAGTGTAATTGGAGCGCTGTGACCACAGGCCTCGAAATGACACGTCGCGTAGATTCGGCGCGATCTAATTTGGAAATAATTTCCGGGAAATCTCCATTAAACTTAGAAAATAAGTTATGGAAGAGATTGTTTACGTAAAATTTGGCAAGTACATGCTTCAATAACTTTTATAGCAATAATGGAAATGTATGAGAATTGAAAAAGAAAATTGAATATTTATAAATTTATATACTGTATAATTATAAATAAAGAATTTTAATACTAATTTTATCAATACAAGATAGAAGCTAACTACCGTTATAAAAATACTGTAAACGCGTACCTATACTTATAGACGCGTAATTATAATTATAGATTTTGTTAATGCTATAACTTGCTGACTATAATGAATATTGTAAAAGTAACAATTGGAAAAACTTAAGATTCTGGTATAGATGGGTTTCTACCCATAAACAATAATAAATCTTAATCGCATCCTAAGTAATAAAAGAATCAAAAATCACAACTAAAAATACGAATTATCGCTCAACCTTGAACTTTAAAGAAAATCTATTTCAGTCAAAAGTACCGACCAGCTGGTTCACGTCGCGAGACAAAAATAGATTCAAGGTTGCATTCAAATTACTACATAAAAGCTACCATACAAGATTAAATAAGTTAGTAACTGCTCATGTATAAAATCTTGTTAGAATTAAGCATTTATATACTTAAGTGGAAATGTTAAGTATAATATTATAGTATTTTCACGTAATAATGTTCGTCCGAAAGGTAAATATCGAATGAGAAGTTTCTGCGGCTCCAAACAGTTTTATTAAAACTTAGTAAAATTCTATTGGCCTAAAAAGGCCAAGAGTGGTGGAAAGGACTAGTACATGGGTGTCAACCTTTCGTTTTGACATTTTAAATTTAAAGACTGCCATTCCCTTATTTAGTACCCGAATACTTATTCCGATACCTCGATGGAAAGCTAGAAACTTTCCCCTTCGTTTGAACACAAAAAATCATATAAAATCAACTATTTTGCTTACGTCATCCTAACTGCGCATTTAAGGGACATGTTCTAGAGGGTGCTTGAAACACCCCTATTAAGTCTTAATTTTGCGAAAATAAAGTAGAGTAAATTTAACCCGACTAAATTAGAAGATATCTCTATTAGAAAGTTGCCAGGAACGGGAGATATACGTAAATTTATCCCGTGAGAGAAAGATATACATCTGCTATCCCTTACGGACTGTTTCCTGTTAAACCTCTATCCGAAGGGTATAAAAGGCGACCACTTTTCCCGTAAAATCATTAGTTTCTACACTCTTCACCAGCGATCTTCAGCAAGCAGCAGTCCTCACTGCAAAGTTGTGAGACATGGTTCTCAGTACATTCGCGATTCATACGTACCAGTAAGTCCCCTTCGGCGGGCAAAACGTAGCGCGAATATCTCGTATCTGTCGGTAGTGACGTCGGCCGCTAAAACGTAGCACGAATACCACGTATCTGTCGATAGTGACGCGCTCGCGGAGTAATTTTATTTTTCATTACTCATCATACGAGGTGACGTAATCGGGATAAATTACGCGATCGGATTTGTTTTATAAAAACAAATTAATAAACTCAGTCTGTAATAATAAATTTTACAAATCTTTTCGGGATTATAAAATAAATTTTTGAAACTTTATTAAGTAAACATAATTATAAAACAAGTTTTGGTAAATAAATTTGTAAACATAAAAACAAATTTTAGTAAATAAATTTGTAAACATTAAGCAAACCTTTTGTAAACAAGTTTGTAAACACAAATAAATATTTGTAAACATGCTGTGAACATAAATAAACTTTATAAACAACAATAAAATAAATTCTATTCTTTTTATAAACCTAATACTGTGTGACCAAAGAATAAATTATATTTTCTTTCTTATGGGAAAATATTTCATGAATTAAAAATATCCAAAGAATATCTGCGTATACATTCTCTGAATTAGGTGTGCCTTTTTGGGAATTTGTGAAAGATTTCACAGAGATCCTATAGTGAACAAATAAATAGTTTACTGATACTTTAATGAGATTTAATTACGGGAACAATGACAGTTAACCTTATTGTGTGACCGTGAACTCTAGAACCCGAATAAATTCGGCACCACACCAGCTGAGAGTTTTATTTGGGAATTCAAAAGTTGTGATACTACAAAGGAGATCCACCTCTCCTAGTTCATCACTAGTCTCCTCAGTGACGGCCCGGTAGCATTATTGTGCTAGCCGTGAGCCGGGTCATGTCAATATTCGCAAGATATTTCCTTCATTTTTGTATGTCTATGTGCCTTGTCTGGAGAAAAATGTTTAATAATAATATTAAATTTCACGACGGAGTTGTCGTGCGCCGTAGGTGTGGTTTCGCGTCTAATAACTACGTGTTATTTTGTGAACGTGTGCTTGATCGAGGTGACCCGATGGTTTTTTAAATGGCATACAACCATTTTTCATAAAAACCCTGTTAATATAACTGCCACTGTGTGGTAACCCATGTGCCCCGCTGAGGAGTGAATGAAAATGGTATATTTTTTTTTTAATATTGTTGGATTAATGTGATTAAAAAGACTGTCTACATATATAAAATTATTCTACATTAGTGAATATGTAAGTATTTATAATATCGTCTAACATATTGTTAGCAATATTGTCATGTCATATAAATAAGGGCTTATCTGTTAAATATAATAAATACACCGAAGTCTCAAGATCGGATTAAAAAGAAAAAGTGTGCCGTTAGAATTTCGAATATGGAATAATATTCGTTTTAACATCTGCCACTGATATTGCGATTGGTGGATTTGCATAAATATTCGGCCAATCGGTCGTGTGTAACGTATTTCTCAAATTGATTTTACAGCCCATTCAGAATTTGAATTTCCGCTATTTGGCACACGGATAGGTTTGTAATAGGAAATGAATACGCATTTTCCATGTTGTGTTATACTCCGTTTACACGTGCGTGGATATATTACTGACAGTACATAATATTATCATAGCCATATCAAGAAAAAGCAGTGTACATATATTATGTATTACCGTACAAGTTGCAAGATTGCATGCATGGATCAAAAAAGTTCAGAAGCTTCTGAATTTTCAGGCGATAGTTGGAACTTGGATAACATATTATGCACAGTTGTGGACATATTGTGCGCAGTAGAACGACGACGGCGAATCTGCCGGAAAAAAATACGAACACCATCGCGCA
Organism: Rhyacophila brunnea; assembly: GCF_057557595.1. NCBI lineage: Eukaryota > Metazoa > Arthropoda > Insecta > Trichoptera > Rhyacophilidae > Rhyacophila > Rhyacophila brunnea. The sequence goes on along the minus strand of NW_028233068.1, from coordinate 19,758,632 downwards.
GCGGATTTTGACGTTTATCAATTTTCACAACCTATCAAATAGCACCAGACAGAAACAACAACGCGTCTCACGCTTGAAGAAAGAGATTGACGAGACAGTCAGCACTATTACGTGCAAACAGTTATTATCGCGATAGTTTAATTTACATACTATTAGCGGCAGTAAATTCATGCACTTATGCACGCGCTATTAATATGTTATATTTCAATATATGTGTATTTTTTAAAAAAATATTTAATATGGTAAATAAAAACTGTTTTATGCTACTGAAAAATTTAATTTGAAAACGTTTTTGTCCCTTGTTGACATATCAGTTCATTTATAAGATGGTCTCCGTTCGCTTACTTCATTGGAATATACCATAGATTAAAACGCAAGTACACGTGAGAGAATGCTTTATTTTTTTTATTATTTAATACTGAATAGACACGAAATTTAAGAATATTAAATTCCTATTTTTTAAAAATAATAATTTTGAAATACCTCAGAAAACACACATACCTACTTGTTACAAAAAAAGTCCACCTTCACAAAGATTGTAACACATCATTGCGCGTGTGTATTAGATTTACCTTTCATAAATTTAATCATGGGCAGACCAATAGGTGAAAGGCTAGAGAAGTCACCTGGATAGTAAAAAAATTTGAAGTTCAAGTACATTTAACAACACTTTTTTTTAGGATTTTATAAATTTATGTATGTTTTCTGAAGATTTAAAAATTGTGTGCTTTCAATACCTAAGGGAAATATATTATTAAAAATAATGCATGTTTGTGATATTGAGTGGATACTGGATATTAAGATTCCTGTCCACGTATTAAATTGGGCCAAAAAACAATGCCCATACAGTGCCCATCTCGCAGATTTGCATCCTCTCAACAAACCGAATGTATAGAGCAGTTTCGCAGCGAGGGTGTGCTTCTGTAAGATAAATACACTATACATATTTCTGCTGCTAGAGGAATACATAAATTGTATTAGTACTAGATACAATCATTTAATAATAGCCATTATTTCTATAATTATATTACGCGTGTTGAATTCTTGGCGATAAATTCAATTGTCTCCGGAAATTTGACAGCATTTTCTCACATAATCAGTTTCACAGATTTCTTTAAAGCATTAGACTCTAGTAACTTAAAAAAATAACAATCATATAAAATTGTATAACAAAGATAATTATTTTAATTATATTGATCACTTAACGATAATATTGTATTTTACAAACGGTAACGTCTTATAGTCAATTAAATCAGTTAAACGAGTGAACTGCTCCTTTAATCCATACCTAAAATGCAGCAACCATAAAGTAAACAAAGTTTGTTTTTTAAAGCCCGGAACTCAAATATTAGATACTTAATGAACGCTCTTTTTTTGTATGCAGTCAATTTTATATTAAGTAATCAAAACGTGTCTGTAATGAATCATTGAATGTAATGCAAATTTTTTGTGGTGGATGGGAATTCGGCAATTATTATTATGGTTACTATCTCAACTATAGTACCTAATTCATTGCCTTCCCGCCCTCGGAGCCCATTCGACTACATCTTGTTCATGGCAAAACTATTCTCAAACTTGTAAATATCCATATACCACAACTTGAAACATACGGACATGATAACAGCTGAGTTTTAAATAACATTTATTGCATGGTTGTTAAAAAATATATGCGTGGGTAGCTCAATCGGTAAAGCTCACCACCCGTGTCGGTTTTCTTTCTAATTTATTAGTTTTTGAGATCGTTCTAAATTGTATTTGCTACTTTTCACTCTAATACTTAAATAGTGTGGTTAACGTTAACGGAAAAAGCTCAAAGTTTGGACTTTTTCCAAAAAAGAATTATTATGAGGTCGTAACGGGTTAACTAAAAATCATGTAAGCCTTGCTTTTTTCGTAATAAATTTTCGTTTACGGCCATCTAAACACAAAAATTATACAGAAAACGCCGTAAATAATACAGCAACTGCGAACAATAGTTGAAATTTGAAATGTCACGGCTCTAATGTAATATGTTAAAGTCCAGCTAAGCCGAGTAATAAATGTATTCAGATCATTTCAACTTCTGCCCTGAGAAGGGTTAAGCCGGAATAATATCATTATTCCTGATATACGAATACTTAACAAGGCAATAATTTGAATGTTGGGTAAACAAACAACATACAGGAATTTATTCTAAGAATCAATACCAGAATAAGCCCACGATGAGATGTAATACGACGTATTATTTGTGGAATTATTACCATGTCAATTTATTGAACTGTTGTTCTCGTGGATATTAACAATATTATATTATTTTTTTGTATGAGTATAATACTTTTTGCTGACTCAAAAGCGATCTTCGTTCATTCAAAACAATCGGGTCAATAACTAAGTCAAACTCGACGATATGACAAGATTGCAAGATCATAAAACCAAACTGGCATAGAGAGTATTGGGATGCCTGAAACGTTATTTTTTTTCAAAAATTACCTCAAATTGTGCTTAAAGCAAAAATTATTCAACAAATTTAATGTCAGTACTCACGTACGCACACTTGTGACTAAAGTGAAAACTACGTGTTGAGCATGACGCGGAAATACTCTAATGGGTAAACTGATGCAGACTAGAGTACGTGATGTGTATAGAGGTCGCCAAGCTGATGAAATGGAGTCCAACACGTCACTCGGCGAGTGGACAGCCACTGAAGAAATGCAGTCATTCGGTGGCATTAAACGACTACATGGCCACCTTAAAATCTGTCAGATCGTTGAACTCACCAAGTACGCGCCAACAAAACACTATAGACTAATTCAGCTGAGTGGGTTACCAATATCAATGAAGATCCTATCGTATTCTTAATATGGTCAGTCCACCATATAGTCGTTGTTGCTTTTTCTCTTTTACCGTTTAAGCTGCCAATCGATCTACGAGGGTTGTACGTAAAATAAGGTCTCCAAGGCGCTGAAGTCGCGAATACTGGCGTGTAGCTTGGTTTCCCGCGTACAAATCCGCACCACTCCGAGCTGTTTACGACGCTTAGTCTTGGTTTGGTAGCCGTTCGCGATGGAGCATCCACTCGCTGCTACCGCCAGGTGTGTGTTACGTTTTGTTATTCCTTTTTTGTGTGCTAATGTTACTACGCCTATATAATTTTATCGACAGCTATCTAGAAATTGTATCTATCTATCCAAGGTGCCTTCAAAATCATATGGCTAAAGAAATGAAGACTAAATCATCTTAGTTCTTTCAGTCCTCATTTAGATAGTTGGGTCTAATTTTTCGGTATTCCTGACTGTCACAGGAGATCTGAACATTTACCTCTAATACCATATCTAAATTTATAGATGCTATTATGATACGCTGCATTTCTTAGTATATTTTTCTTTACATCAATAAAATAATATATTAAATAATCACCAATTTGTATTCATAGTGATCAGTTTTAGTCACCTTGTAAGTATAGTACCTACCTATACTTACATATTACGTCAATCATTTATGCAATTTCTTGGCCTGACTCTATTTCCACATCCTTTTAGATTTCTCGTAGGTTCATTGTTACTAGTTTATACGGTACAATTAATGATCTAGCCAATGTAATTTCTACATCTTAAATAATATAGTAGATACGTAGATTGTTGAGAGCTTGTTCGTAAAGGAGTAGAAGTGTGTTCTAATTCTGCATCTTACAAACACAATTGTTTTTCTTAGAATGTGGAGCACAAAAATTTCTCGTAAAAAGTTTGTTAATATAATATCTAGTCTGTGATAGACCCTCTTTCCGTTTATAGATTTTTAGTCTCTATATTCATAGAAAAAGGTTTTCTTGAATATATCTACTATATTTTTATTTATTAAACAAAGAATGAATATATCCGGTTTTCATATAATAACATTTACAAATAAAATCTTCTTCGATTTGTTTGTCTTTGCTACGTTTCAAAATACAAGATAAATACGTACCTTTTCAACGTGAATTTACTAGATCACTTTTAGCACACAATGAGTTTACGATGAATTCATTTTTATTTCTTTATCTCTTATGTTCACGCTTAGAAACTCTAAGGCAGAACAGAGCCTTACAAAAGATTGATAGGTGTATCGAATCTCGGAAAAAGCACGTTCATTATTTGAACATGTTAGTCCATAGTTTATTAGGTAAGTATATACGTAGGTAAGTTCAAATCAATGTCTAATATATATATAATCAAATACTTTATTATCTAGTGATTTAATGTGGAGAACTTCTCTAAACTTCTTTCTAGTCAATAATAATTATTACCTATAGTAATTTTAGGAATAATTATTGTAAATAATTGCAACTTTGCAAAAACTATTTTTTATTAAATATTATATTCGTTAAGCGCCGATGTGCCGTATAAAAGGGTTAAAGAATTAAATATGTGGGTTATCTTTGAAACATCCGTCTAAACATTATGTGGACTTTATATTATGTCCTATCTTTATTAATTCTAGAAATCAATATACCATAAAGGGTTATTATTGTAAATGTTGACGTTTAAAAATTAAAATAAAATATTCGAATTGTGTCGCTACATTTCAAAATCAGCCAAGTCTTTAGGTATTTTTGACTTTTTTGTGAATTGCTGAAGAACTACTGCTTTCTAACATTTCTGCATTATCAAAATGTGGAATTTATTAATTTTAAATATTCTATAATCGAAATAATATAAACTTTCACCCTTGTGACTGTGTATTTGAGAAAACAAAAAGTTGTTTTTCTCCTATTCATCTATTATGGCTGATTTTGAAATCTAGCGACACAATTCATCTGGGTTTCAATGGAAAATATTATATTGACAAGTTGGAAGACGTATTGTAATTTTTTGCTAAAATTTATATCTTCAAAGAGGTATTAACATGTTGTACGTTTGAGAAACACTGATTTACAAAAGAGGCAGCTTAAGTCATTATTTATGGTCATTGGGTGTTACGGTAACCCTTAATATAATTACTTTCCAATAATATTCTAATATCTACCATCAGACGTCTTTAGTATTCCCCCATTATAAATAGTTTTAATAATTAATATTGAGTATCCATGAAGTCTTATATCGAAATGCATATTGTTTTATAATATTTTTAAGTGCTTTGTAATATATTAACGACGTAGTTATGTAGTTACAAATGTTGTGATTTATTACAAACGTTTAGATACACTTAGAAAAAGTAAGAGAAATATCTCATCTTACGGTTTTAAGAGAAGAAAAAGTTACATTAAATCCCAACTTACTGCCTCGTATTTCTCACGATTTATTTGAAAAGGTGTTTTAGTGAGTCGCAAACAATTGCTCTTTAACACATACATTTACATTTTTTTTTTATTAATTTACATAAACTCATGTAACACATACTTGGACACAAGTTCGTATTAAGACCACATGGAAATTATTTATTTTTTCATTGGCTCCCAAATCCGATGTAGTCCATATAGTTTTTTTTATGAGAAATTGATAATAGCCAGTTATTGCTCTACATATTACAACAATGTGCTCTGGGTTCAAACACACATAATATTCGCGGTTACATGTAAATTATACGTATTACATTTCGTCTTACCACAGTTTACTATGAACTGTCCTTACTAAAGAGATATCAAATCAATCAAATCAAATTTATTTATTTTACATATAATGAACTAACAAATTACAAATTCAAAGCGTTCACGACATGACATAAAGTAAGTTTTAACAATTTTTAAAATAAAAATACAGAGAGATGTGACTTAATAATACAATAAGTAATAAAATAAGAAACAAAATAAGAAAAGGTATAAAATAAAGCAACAAGTATAAAAGTAGATGGAAGCACACAAAGTGAACTATCGATAGACCCTACCTTAAAAACTTGAATAAAAAATTGTGCATGGAGCATTGGAGACAGTAACTAATGTTCCAATTTTATTCGATTCAATAATAACATTAATTTAGTAGTCATTGCTATCAAATCTCTGATAATAACACTGTCACTATTTGATAGGTATGACTTGATACTTACGAGCATTTACCAGAATAATTGTATATAATAATACGATATGATTGTATTTCTAATTTAATTAACTAACTATTTTATTCTGCCCTTTTTTGTATTCCGGTGGGTTTTGTTATGTGTTTTTTTAGACACGTATTTGGACTCAAAACTAAGTGGTAAAAATGCGTGATTTTCTTCTTCATCTCAAGTCGAGCCCTGGTCTCCTCCACCGCCGTCCTCCAGCCGGAACGGTTTTCCGCACGTATTTTCCAGTTCCTGATTTTTAGCAGCTGGTTGGCATCATTTGTAATGTTATCAAACCATCTTGTGCGTGGCTTTCCCACTGGCCTTTTCCCCCCTGGGTTTCCTTCGAGGATCTTCTTCGGTATCCGTGACTCTGATTCCGTGATTTTCACTCCATCTTACTTTAAAAGTGTTCGTTGAGCATTGATATACAGTAAACACCATTCCATACAATATCTGAACACAAAACAGGATACTTTTTTCTAGAAAAGATCATAGACATATGGCAAAATCTGTAGGAATCACTTTTATTACAATGTACCTAGCTACAGTTCAGTTTTAAGTACCTTCATACAATACATATTATACTCCTTATTTTTGCAATAAACAATTTATAGGTAAGTAATGACGTACGCAAATTGACGCTTGACCTTTATTTCACTTTCTTTTTTATATCACTTTCATCGATATATAAATATATTTATATAAATACAGATAACTGTTTATTTTTTTACAACGTTTTTATTAGCTCGTATTCTTGTTTGTCTGGTGGTTGTTTGTCCAGTATAAATCTTGCAATCAATTTTTAACTAACTTCCCGACTAGCCAGACATTTGAAACTTTTAGAATATATCAGAACACAATGCCAATGCATTCTTTTAATACTTTTAGCCATCTTTAAGCAGAATTGAATTCATTTTCAGTTAATTCTGTTTTGTATGGAAAGTTATTATTGTTGGTTACTAAGGGGTCCTAGCAACTGAATTATTAATATATACGTGCGTTACTATGGAAATCAAAATGAAATGTCAAAATGACATTTCAGTATTCTATATTTGTTTGTGTTTTATTTACTTCATATCAAGTACAAGTTTGAGCGTATTGAGCATAATAATTCAACAGAAAATTTAAAAACGTTGTATATAAAAAGCTCTTTAGACATTATGTCAAAACATTGCAATACTTTTACACAATATAAGAAAAGAGGTAGTTTAAAACTTGGGTTTTCATATTTTCACTAAAACCAAAATCACTGTCCGCAGGGCAGCACATTCTTCATCTTAGGACGATCATTTGAAGGAAGAATTACGTTAGTTACTACACGGACTGGTAGCTGTGATGATTTAAAATGATCAAGTTTGGTATGCAAAGTTTTCTCTAATCTAATTTCATACATAAAATAATCGGGTATCACCGAAATCTAATTTAATATTAGTGAAATTGCTTCTACTCTGTACAATAATTTACAAGTTGTACGTTGTATATAAAAAGTTCTTTTTATCTTAAAAGTATTATTAAATAATGTAGGTATAATTTTATTTTTTCAACACTTTGTTTAATACGTCAATTTCGTAGAGATGGTTAAATGACTTATAACCATTATTAATAAACAGATAAGATGCTTCCATATTGTGATGATTCATCTTATAGTAGTTTTAGAGATAAAAATGAAAAGGTGACGAACATTCTGCGTACCTTTATACAAAAGCATTATCTTTTATCATGAAAAAAAACAGCTCCCTACCAGGCCTTTCCAATCTTGTGATCTTTATCGCCCCTTCTATCAAACTAATCCCGCCTTTGTCTTTGGCGTTCGCAGCTTCTCGCTTTGGGATTAGCAGAGGCCGGATTAACAAATACAGTGGTTCCAAAACGGTGTGAACTCAAACCCGAGCACCGAGTAGATATTACAAGTCAAAACAGCATGAATATTTAAATATCATATCCGATGGCATTGTTCTTCTTCATAATAGCCGACACGAGATAGCGTCAACCCATGTTTATTATTAAACACCACAAAATTGTTTTCTTGTTTTTCAATTTTCTTAAAACTTGACACGTGTCAAGAAAATATTATATTATTTCAATTATTAATGTTATTTTATATCATTGGAAATTTTGTTTTGTAAAATGTATTTTCTTTAGTCCTTAAGATCATCTAGTCTAAAATATTTTCTCTAAGTGAAATCTTTTTCAGTGACAGATTTTGTATTAGTAAAAAGTGATCTCTTTATCAGAAAGTCCAAAATCATAAATAATCTTAAATCTTATTTTTAAAGTAAAATAATCCTTGTAGTATAAACTATTCTACTGTATTTTTGAAAATAAGTAGCGTCATATTGCAATCTAAATTTCAAAAGAGGAATCTGTCAAAAATACGAACAAATACTACATATCATAGAAAGGCCATCAATATTTTTACATACTACAAACTTAATATTAGAAAATATGTTTTTAAAAAATCTACCATAAGGCAGGCATGAGGCATTAAATCTTAATTACGTTTAACACGGATTGATTTCGAAAATCAAAGCGATTCAGTCCAACAATCTGATCATTGCTTGCCCTATTTGGATCGGGATCATGGAGTAAGCTGACTCATTAGCAACGTCTAAGGTCTGCCTTGGAGCCTCAAAACACATGACATATTCGTGTGTTACATCGCTTTTATCCACCCTTAGTACCTTTATACCCTTTCTCCAGTCCACACTATATTTTTATTATTAAAATTTCACATACTTATAACAATATATTATGTATTTTTATTAAATATTAAAATTATAAGTGATCGATTCCGACGTATGTTATTTTACAACGTTTTTATTAGCTCGTATTCTTGTTTGTCCGGTGGTTGTTTGTCCAGTACAAAGCTTGAAATCAATTTTTAACTAACTTCCCGACTAGCCAGACATTTGAAACTATTAGAATATATCAGAACACGATGCCAATGCATTCTTTTAATACTTTTAGCCATCTTTAAGCAGAATTGAATTCATTTTCAGTTAATTCTGTTTTGTATGGAAAGTTATTTCAGAAAAATCTGTAAAAAGTAAAAGACTATTATTGGTTGCTAAGGGGGTGGTGCCAGCAACTAAATTATTAATATATACGTGCGTTACTATGGAAATCAATTGAAATGTCAAAATGACATTTCAGTATTCTATATTTGTTTGTTTGTTTGTGTTTTATTTACTTCATATTAAGTACAAGTTTGAGCATATTGCGCTTAATAATTCAACAGAAAATTTAAAAATGTTGTGTATAAAAAGTTCTTTTTATCTTGTAATTATTTATAAATTGAAACTGATTTAAAATTTCGCCAGGAAATTTCTGACTTAATAGTGTCATTTTTATTAGTTCCGATTTTAACGAAATTTAAAAAATGAAATAAATATACGCAATGCAACATTTTTTTAAAAATTTTTTTGACAAATTTCAGAATGCTAAACAAATTAAGTCGATGGATCACTGGATAATGAAGATAATATATCAATATCAAAATACTACCACACATTTGTGACAAGTGATGACAATTCAATAAATCATTTTCCTCTTACAACTAGGTAGAAACAGGGTAACGAAATATATTATGTCAATGTAAATGGCAGGTAACTAAGTATGTATATTTCATACCGTATAATGTGACACGAGGTACACCCGACTACAATGGTGGATAAAGAAATTCATCATTTATGGCACAACAACCTTCTGAGGGTCTTGGCCTCCTTCAGAAACTTCCTCCATTCTGGACGATTCAGCACCAACATTTTCCAGTTGCTTTGACAGAGCATTCTTAAATCTTTTGTGGCGCAGTCCAGCCATCTCAATTTCGGCTGTCCAGGTCTTCTCTTACCCTCGTAGATTGCGTATATCATGCGGTAGTCTATGCATGTGGCTAGTCCAGCACAGACTTTTCATATGCCATATCTTTTCACTTATACAAAGTGTGTACAGCTCCTCATTACACCTTAACCTCCAAATGTCATCTTCTTGTATAGCACCAAAGATTCTTCTCAAAATTCTCCTCTCAAAGATATCTATATCTCTCATGTGGATAAGGTAGATTGCTTTAATTTTGAGTCAACCACGTAAATAAATCAAAACTCACGCGTCTTCAGAAACAACAAAACAAAAATTGTCGGTTGACATTCAAAGCATCAAAGACAATCTATAATATATTTGAACTAAATTGGCCATTTTGTCATATACGCGTACAAATATGTCAGAAACTTGTGAGTAACTTTGTGATTATGCGAAGAACCGATGAAAATACAAATTTAAAACGGACAGAAAAATAAAAAAAGTTGGTAAGTAGATAGAAGCGGGATGACATAATGTGAAATTTTAAATCATTTTAAGTCGTGATTAAAACATAATAATACAGACTAAAGTATTCAGTTCACTACCAGCCATTGTTTTAATGATTAATGTCGTCGTATAATATAGGTACACTCCTTAATTTTACAATGTCAAATCATTTTTATTCCACGCACCGCCCCCATTAATATAATTTCTTTTTTCGGCGACCATTCCTCCTTTACCTTAAACCCTTTCCAACAAGCTCATTTATTTGAGTCACGGTTCGTTCATTCTGTGGAAGTGATTAATCAGTCTCGCATTCCATGTTCTGGATGTAGCCGTAGATTTTCAACTTGGCGGCAATTCACGATTTGAATAGAGAATTATCCGCCATTTTAAAACAAAGAATAAAAACGAGGAATCAAAATGGCAGTCAACATGTTATTATTATATAATTTAAATAGTTTAAGTAGAAATACATTATATTACAAAATATGAATTAAGTACAAACTATTTTTTTTAATTCAATGAATAATACACAAGATTTAAAAATGTAGCATTTGTTATTAACAATAGATAATTTTGAATATAAGGAACATACCTAATGATTAAATATTACTTAGCGTCGTGGACTAGGACAAATACAAGGTTGGGCTTCTTCCCTCGGTGAACTCTCGCGCCTCCTGCCATATAAAACCTACAGCACGTAGATCGTTTGTATAGCACCGCTGCATGGTGAGAGAGAGCCGGCCACGGCGACGGAACTCTTGAGGTTGTACCACAAGAGTACGAAGTGTGGCTCTCTCCATGATTAAAATAATATACGAGGGTGGGTCAATAATTCCTTAGAAAAAAGCATTAAAACAGGTTTTATTTTTGTATTTTTTTTTTATTTCTCAACATAATTTCCTTGGAGCTCAATACACTTGGTTAGACGTTTCTCAATTTTTTTTAAACCGTCAGAAAAATAAGTTTTCGGAAGGTCCTCAAAATAAGCATTTGTCCGATCGATGACTTCTTCATTTGAAAAAAAACGTTGTCCACTTAGCCATTTTTTTAAGTTTGGGAAAAGGAAAAAGTCACTGGGGGCTAAATCTGGCGAATACGGTGGGTGGTTGACCAATTCGAACTTCAATTCTTCAATTTTAGCCATTGATCGTAAACATGTGTTCACACGGGCATTGTCCTGATGAAAGAGGATTTTTTTCCTGTTTAAATGAGGCCGTTTTTCTTCAATTTTGTTTTTTAGCTGGTCCAATAAAGATGCATAATAATCCCCTGTTATTGTTTTTCCTTTTTCCAAATAGTCAACGAAAATAATTTCACGTGCATCCCAAAATACAGTAGCCATAACCTTACCAGCTGATTTTACGGTTTTCGCCTTCTTTGGACATGGTTTGCCTTCGCAACCCACTGCTTTGACTGTTCTTTCGTCTCGGGAGTATAGTGGTGTATCCATGTTTCATCTACAGTCACAAAGCGACGAAAAAAATCATCCGGATTGCGTTGCATGAGCGACAACAGGGCTTTAGAGGCCACCACCCTACTGCGTTTATTGTCGACTGTGAGCAAACGCGGCACCCATCTTGCAGAAATATTTTTCATGCCCAATTTGTCATGTAAAATAGAAATGACGCTACCTTTTGAGATCCCTGTAACCTCAATTATCTCACTCAACTTTAATCTTCGGTCACTTAACACCATATCGTGGATTTTATTGATCATTTCTGGTGTAGTCACCTCTACAGGACGTCCTGAGCGTGGTTCATCCTTTGTTGATGTACGACCACGTTTAAATTCATTTAACCAGTTATAAATAGTTGCAAGTGAAGGAGCAGATATGCCGTGAACTAAATCCACCTCATTTTTTATTTCCTTTGCTGTTAACCCTTTTATATTAAAATGTTTAATAACAACTCTAAACTCAATTTTCTCCATTTTCCATTTTTCCATTTTCCACAAGCAATTTTTTTTTTTAAATGTACGAGAAACACACAACAACCCGACCAATCTGATTGAAACTTCGCAGCATACTGAATCGGTAGTGCCGCTGCATGAAAACAAACCGCTTGCAGTACTAGTCGCGCCACCTGTCGGCTTTTCTAAGGACTTATTGACCCACCCTCGTACCTAATATTTACACCAATCGGGACATGATTCCATATCAATCGCATTACGGGAAAAATGCTAAAACGCCAAAATTTACTAACTGCATTTAATAGATTATTACAAAAATTCTTTGTGTAATCTAACATATATCGATAGAAAAGTATTTCGCTAAAAAGGGAAAAATATTTCGCAAAATAATCTATTCGAAATAACTTGAGCTAATGTCAGCATTAGCCATATTTCAGAGACACGTGCATATATTTAGCTCTACCTACACACGTGTTGTATACACAACTATCGGAAAACGAAATTCACACGCCATTCGCCACACGTATTCACGGGGCATGTTTTCTTCAACCCTTGAAGAATATCGTCCTTAATTATTTCTGAAAGGGGCGCTAATTTCTTGGCTTCTACAGTAAAAAAAGGATTTGAAAATATATCTGTCTACCAGTGGCGTGCGATGCATATATGCTACGGATGCGTGCCTTAATTATTCTATGATTATTATTATATTATATCCTTAGATATTCATAATATTATGATAGTATAATTTGTCCATAAGCCCAATAAATAAATTTAATAACATACTAGTTGCCTGGAACCGCTCATTCTGGGAGAAAATATGGTGTGGTGTGGGACTTTACTATTAGGTGGTATCTTTTCCATTGTTCTTTAAGAACTTTTTCAGCGTATAATTATTCAAACCAAATGATGTAACAGTAACACTATATTCATTTGTTTTGAAAATCTGTCATCGAGTATTCTGTAGATGTAATGTAAATTTGACTTTCTAGCTTTAGAAAAACATGCCACATCTCAAAGACACCGCCATTGGTATTTACCATTATTAGTAGGGACCAAAGATATCAAATAAAATCTCCTTCAATAGAGATGAAGTCTAAACATACAAAAATAAGTTAAAAAGAGACTTCTAAATTTTAAAGTAACGTGAAATGAGAAAGTATATCTAAATTACGTCAAATTACAACATTCATCAGTGATTTTATAGGAAAATCATAAAAGTTGCGATTTAGAAAAATTTTCAACATTTTCAATAGGAAACTTACTTATTAGGTACTTGTTATCCAAATATGTTTAATAAAACTTCTTCTATAGTCCAAAATATGTATTAGTACCCAATACATAATAATGTTGAATCAGTGGTTGCAAAAAATTTTCACCATATAGAAACATGAAACTTTGAGAGATGTATGCTTGTAAAAATCATATATGTTCTTTGGCACGTACTGATGTTTAATAAAGCGGGTACAGTGAACAGTGGAGGTATGTCAGTCGTGTATAGAATGTGTTTATATAAATGGCCCCTTGAGCCTCTGAGGGTTAATGAAATACAAAACGTTGAATAACCAGCATGTCAATACACCTTCAGGTTGTAAATATGGCGCGAGAATCAGTATACCCTGAATGAACGAATTTGAAAAGAGAAACGTCGGCCATTTTGAAAGCGGTAAATCAAGATGGCGGGCGAGTATGTCGCGTCAAAAAGTGCCGCGTAATCCTTTCAAAAGAAATATTATTCAAAACGCTGGCGCGGAAAATATTTTCGGTTCTGCTGAGTCCTTTGTAAACAATTTAGGCAGATGATAGCCCGGCGGCAGGGCTTATAAACATGTTTTCGTTTGTTAATTCGCGCCATTTGCGGGTAGTATTGCGGGGGCTTATCAAACGGCCGATAACGCCGTCTGATCCTCTCACTAAGCCAGCGAATGAGAGGGCCAATCGGAATTTTGGTTGTATTATTAAAAACATAACGACTACACGCAGGTGTTCGTTCGCTTCGATATGACAACTCAAAGCCTACTGACACACGGACACGATCAACCAACACTTCATTTGGATGTTATGTTGGATAATCAACTAACTAGGTAAGTTGCAAATGAAGGCAGAGTAAAAAGAATCACTTCATGTAGTAATTATGCAGCTTAATACGGACTAAAAAGCTTAAAAAGGCTAAGGTATACAATGCAACCATAATGGTTGATTAAGAGTCCTGATCACACGTAATACATTATCCGTGAAGGGATCCGGCTATGCAATTATACACCTGTAAAAGTACACGATAGTATATCTTAAATTTGATTTTTCTATGACTAAACAGATTCGTATTGTGGTTTTCTACTAATTACTATTTTTGTGCTGGGATATTCATTGGTATGATTTATTGTCAACGGAAAAGAATAGAATTCTAAAGTAATAAATAAATAATATTGTGTTTTAAAAGTCTGTCACGGGATCTACAGTATGTCACTTAGCGAGGCGTCGTACCATATAATTATATATCCATGTTTGCTATAATTATATGCATTGCATGACTGATGAATCTGAAATTCAGACACATGATTGGACAGAGGTCTCACGGGGTAATAATATTTTAATTGTAAATAGTCCCGGCATTGCAATATTTTTTATGTTTAGCGATCTAACTTTGAATTGAATCAAAACACAATATAGTACGTATGAAAAAACAGGTGATCACCGCTTTTTTATTTATATGATATTTTTAAGCAAATTTTTGACAACCTCTCAAAATTGGATAAAATATCTAATAACCGCGTACAAATAATATTTGATAGATATTATCTACTTTCGAAAGATGTTTGTTATACAAATATGTGACTTCACTCGTGTAAAAGAAATATAACTGTGATAATTTAACAACAAAACAAGTTACTATTTTTTAAATATATTTATCTTTCGGTTGTACACTTTCAATAGTCATCACCAGGATTACACATTAAAATGAGATCCATCAATTCAATCAATCAATGTGCAATTAAAGCTAACAATAATGATAGTTCATAAATTGTTGGTTTTATCGATACATATTGTATTCATACCTATAGCAAAGCGAGATATCAAGTTTTTTAATTGAAACTATTGAACTTACATTGTTTTTACAAATTTTATAATAGGTAAGAACTCTTGAAGTTGGTTGTACGTATGTAAATGTATAAGTATATAATTTTATATGTATACCTACTATGAAAACAATATCGTATAAGTAATTTAAAACAGTCGTTTATAGGTAATTCTCTGGTTAATTTCATGTTAATAATTGAAGAAAATTTTACGTTTAAAAGTATTTAAGTATTTTATAATCTTGAATTATCTGTTAAATAGGTATAAAAGAAAACATATGAAAATGTGTAAGACCGCAACACAGAGAGATATTAAACATGTTGGTATAAACGCAAATTCTAAATTTAAAAAATCGGAGGAATCGTTTATTTTAATCAGGTCATAAAATAAAATAAATGGCATTCTCATATTAGTTTGACAGCTGATGGTACAGACCTACAGACGTATCTAAAGAATGGATGGGGGAGCCACTGTCGAAAACTACCCAATCAAGACTCGCAACTGGACAGAATCTGACATTCGATTGACATTTTCAAAATGGCGTATATGTAGTTCCATTTTTCACCGTTCTTTAGATAAGTTTGTAGGAGTGTGATAGCATATCGACTGAGTAGAGTATCTTGATATTTGTGTGTTATCCAAGAGATTTAAGAGTATTTATAATAAGAATAGCGTAATTATAAAAAAAAATAGAAAACTTAGAGATAAGGAAAAACCATCAGCTGAGTGTCCCCGCTGGACAAATGAATAAGTTCAGTGATGTTGTACCAGGCAAATTCAGGAGACTACAAAAACTCTGCCAGGCTGATGCAGCAGCTCACAGACAAATAATGGAGTCTGAAAGACCAGAACAAAGACAGTAAGATAGATCATACACGTACACGTACGAGAGAAAGGGATACATGGGATAATAGGTATGAGAAAGTAGACGGGTGGTACTAACACCTGGTAATATTTGCTAGTAGTACCTATAATAAAGTATCTGTATCAACTACTCGTAATCTGTACTAAATCTTATTTGAATGAATTAAAAACTCCTAATACTGCGAAATAAATCACTTTTTATTTATACTTAAATATCGCAAATATTAATGTAAAGCAAAGATGGTTTTAGTTACTAACATCTTTCTAGTTTAATCGCTATCAACACATTTTCCAAAAAATACCTCTCGAAAGCTACATTAGGATACCCAAAATTAAATATTTAAAAAATGTTGTCGTTAAAAGGAAATTGATTTTGCTATATTTGAAAATATATATTAATTTATTTAGCCCTTAATACTTTCAAAAATATTTTAAAGTCCAATGTTTTCGTTTCACAGGTCATGGAAAATCTGTCAAATTAGTAAAGCTCTTAGTGTCAGGCGAGCGAAGTATTTTGTAAGGGAATTATTCAACTTTAAAAGTTCTCCCGGCTTACAAAGTAGACAAAATTATTTATAATTTTTACTATGAATAAAACCTTCATAAAGTAGGGAGAATTTATTCTGAAATAATAAAAGTAGAGAGCTTCTGGAAAACTATAAAACTCTGTAAATAGCATAACTATGTTGAAAGATTTTTTATTATCGTTGTATTTCTTCGATATGAATAAATAACATATTAAATTAATAACTTTTTTTCTAACTACTTTATATTTTTTAGTCAATGGATAATAAATACATAATATTTAAAAATGCAGAAAATTGACACACCTTATATTATCATATTAGAAAAATTAAAGTCCATATCGCATTTTTTGTATATCCGAGATATTATTTCAAATTCCGTCAATATTGGCGACCACCGTTTATAATTTTGAATCAAAATATTTGTTGCAATTATACTACTCGGCATTAAATTAGTGACACACTTTAATATGTAGGTTTTGTTGTTAAAACAAAACATTAGAGCAATAATAATTGTCAGCGTTTCCTCAATCATAACTAGATCAGTAGTGGTAATTACGACAATATCTATTGTAACATAATTATGTACTGCATTAATATAAATAATAAGAACAATCTATGAATCCTCACTAAACTCATCGAGTCCGTCACGAGACGAGCTGCTATTGTCACGAATTCTTCACTCGACATTGTACATCCGTTATTCCACTCGAATAAAATCTCTCAGTGCATTCGTATAATTAAACTCTTGATCATATCGATCTCACCATTACATCATTACCTCGTGATTATAATCTCACGCCATCATCCTTATTATATTCAGTGTATTTTTGTATCAACCAATAAACTCTCCTTCAAACAACTTTAAAGCAAGACGACTCTTCCATCTACCATCTACCTCCACCTCATTCTTCTTCTTCGGCCATATCCGCCCCTTAGTTGGAGCATATGGACACCACGTGGCGCCTCCAAGAATCCCTGTCGTTCGCCAGTCTTCTTGCTTCGTAGCATCCCGTAACTTCGTCGTATACACTCTATAGATAGTATTTAGCGGCCTTCCAGGACGCCGGGATCCGGTCGGCTTGAAGAACAGGCAAGCCAGATTGAGATACTCTTCTGGCATCCGTTCCACGTGGCCGAGCCAGGTCCAACGTCACCTATTCACTCTCAGCGTGATGAGAGGCTGCTTGGTGCGTTCACTTATCTCCTCGTTGCTCCTAAAGTCATACCATCACGACACATCTAGTATCCGTCGCAAACATCTGTTTTCGAAGCTCAGTTTACGGTTGAATACAGCCTAATATTTATTTATGAAAAATCACATTAAAAAAATATCAATACCTGGAGTTGGGTTTAATCGGCCAAATTTTCTTATTCGTATCTACTAACAGTAGGTATATATAAATTATAAAAATGTAGAGAAATAGTTTTAAAGCATTCATTTATCAGCGTCTTTTGTACAATCTTAAAGAAACATTCTTCAATTACTTTAATTCTAATGGAATGCGAAACTTTTCTGACATTAGGTGTGTATTGTCTATATTTTCGTTGATAGAGCTAGGTTAGCGATAGAAACATTTTTCAACTTTAACCTGTTCGCTTATTTTGTATGTAAGTTGGTGGTACTTGGTACACATTGAAAACATGATAATTTTATTTATCGACCTGGAAATGGCACCATTAATATGGCAACAAAGGCGTACTTGAAACGTTGCGAAATTTATTGTAATTTCGCTCAAAGAATCGCGTGCAGACAGCTACGGAATATTACTTCAAAGTTACTGTACATTATGTAATACTGTAATGTATGGCCATGGTAAAGTTTCCGAATAACTTTGGCCTTTACAATGAAACATGCATGTTCATTTCCAACTTTGATTGATCAAGTAATATGGTGAATCGATTTGTTCATATGGAAAATGTAATTACTCTTTGTAAATACGTAGTTCAAAAGTTTTCAGCACTCGCTTCACTGGGTACAAAATATAGTTGAAAAGATTAATAGATTACACGCAGTATTTCATATTAGTTAGTTACCTGCATATTTACGTTTCTAGCCAAAGAATTTTGACTATATAAATAGAAGGTATCTTATTTATATTACAATTTTTAAATTATTTTTCAATTGCATGAATTATGGTTAGGTTGGCAAAACTCCATAAATATTAAGATCATTTGTTGCATTGCCATTCCGATTTTCTTAAGGGACCCGTAAACAAGCATCAAAAATTGCAGATTGCCGGTACAATTGCCAAAAAAAATGGTGTAACTATTGCCCAGTTGCTGGGCAATGTATGACCCCTCATCAGTGTCGGGCAAGTGAGGCTGATGTATTTTGTGCGTACACGTGACAACAACGACCGGCTATGAAGTTTCTGCACCATATTATCTCGTCCTAAATAATCACATAAACAAATCTAAAATAAAATAAGGATTTGGATCGTGTCCTACTTAAAAAAACGTGAAACAATAAGTAATATAAACCAGAAATTAGTAAGTATTGATAATTATTTATTTAAAAATTTTACAAGAATGACAAAAATTGACTTTTAGTAGGTATTTGTTAAATACAATAATTAGTGCGAAGAAAAAGAAAGTAGATACAGTTATGAAGAAGGCAACACTGATTACTTGATTAATATTATACTGCCAGTCACTCTTCGATTTTTGCCAACTGGAGATTCATACAGGAGTTAAATGTATTTATTCAGAGTATTCAACTCTTTGATTGCTCATATTGTTCCAGATCCAGACGTTTGTTCAGCTTTGATAATTGGCCTTTTCATATTTTGATCATTATATAGTTTGGCTTCCACGTTCCCATAGTTCAAGACGTAAATAAACCTCGTTAATAAGCTTCAATACCCTGTTGTGGTTTGTTCATTTATTCATTGTACGTAGTGTGAATTGACGATTAGTAATAACACCATAATAATATTAATAACGACACAGCGAAAAATTATAATAATGTATTGTTGAATCGGCTGTCACTACATACAATGTTTTTATTGTTGCTAGGGGTGACGTCAAACAGAGATGCATTCATGAACCAAAGTGAGAATGAAATAGATTTATCTAGCAATAATTATTGCCCTATTTTCGATTGCGTTCGATATTACATATATCGACCAGTTGCCTGAAAGCATGGGTAATAGATGTAAAGTTTCGGCAACGTAGACTACTATTGTCGTGTTTTGGGGAACTATTAACGGCGACACAATTGCCGTATAAATTGCCGTAAAAAGTAGCTCGTTTACGGGCCCCTTTAGATACGCAATGGCGGCAATTTTTTTAATCTTCATTGTGATTCTGATTACTTACTCGTGTGCAGTTATAAACTGTTTTACACAAGTTTTATATGATTCTTCAACTAAATAATAATTCCGAAGTGTAGTATGTTTGCCTGTTTATCCACTCATCGTGGCGGACTGTGTTTTTAAACGGCCTGCATACTGGCTAATAAAAATGACACTGCAAATGATGAACCTGCAATGCGTAGTAATTTTTAGATAATTTCATGTGTACCAGTGGTTATTTTTTTGCTACAATTTCCTACATTTATGCTATATTTCTATAGAAGGAGGTTTTCAAGATCTCAGTAGTTAAATATCTAAACTGGACATATATACCTAAAATTAGTTAGCAGCGGAATATAATTCTACAGCTGGTTGACTTTCAATAATTGCCAAAAACATCAATTTCATATTGGACAGCGGCTTTTAAAAAATGGTGTAGCATTCAAATCAGGAGATGTCCGACGTTAGTGACAATCATAATGGGCAACGAAAAGTCAGCCTTTTTTAAATTTTACTCTCAAATTTCATGCGAATTTGTAAAATGTATAACTACTTATGTTATTGTGTTAAGATACAGACAAATGCAACAAAATTTTGAAAAAAAATACATAAATAATCTACTGAGGATTAAAGCTTTTCCATGAAATCATGAATCTCTAACAGCGGTCGTTTTAGGTAGGTACGTGGAAGTCTGATACGCTGAAAAGTATGGAGGCTCCTTGAGATGTTTTAAAACTAATTTATCGGTACTGCTTCCATAAGTTGTAATGATCATATTCGTTTGGCGGGCCCCCAGGCTAGGATCTTTGGCGGGACCCCCTACCTATCGCTAAGGATAAAGGCAGTGTGACGCTCCACAGTAGCTTTTTCCAAATGATGTACGCGGTAAAATTAATGTGTATATTTTTAGTGTTTTGTTTTTATATTTTAATACATCCATTTGAAATATAGAATTGTCGAGTATACACAAATAAAAATTGTACCGTACAAACACATAATTTAAAATAATAACACTATTGAAGGAAAATGACTTTTTTTTACTATTAGAGAGGATTTGTGATGTGTATTTATATCACTTAATCTGGTCGACTCGCCACGCCGGGCCCTTCCTGA
Organism: Rhyacophila brunnea; assembly: GCF_057557595.1. Lineage (NCBI taxonomy): Eukaryota > Metazoa > Arthropoda > Insecta > Trichoptera > Rhyacophilidae > Rhyacophila > Rhyacophila brunnea. Next base: position 19,737,550 of record NW_028233068.1, on the reverse strand, counting down.
GCCCGGGACCCCAAGCTAGAGCCCTGCCAGCCCCCCCTTTGTGGGGGCCATGTCCTACACCCACGGGACGTCACTGAAAATCAGATTCATTTAGATTTTTTTTAAATTACATCATTGCGGGCAGCTCGAATTACAGAAAAGTCGATTTATCTCTGAACCGTTAATAGTGGATACCTACATAAAATTTTGACTGACATCCACTGACTTTTTTTCTAGGTAATCTGAGATTCATACAGTTTTAATGTTCAATGTAAAATTATCACAAAAAGCTGCATAAGAGATTTTACGCAATGTCATAAAAGGGTAATCCATTATAATCCCGTTAATAATTATATTATAATATGTAATCTAACCGAGATTTATAAGCGTGAACGCGTGATACAAAAATCTATTATAGCTGTATAAACATAGTAATTTCGTCGTGGGTCTGGCTTAAAAATGATCAACCCACATAATCCCAAAATGATGAGATGCTGGGAACAACATTGCAGACTGTTTTAATAATGTGCTTAGGAACATATCAAACAAAAAAGACTATTGTGTTTTGGTGTTTTGTGTGAGCGCCGAACAGTTTGTCGCCACTTTGCTCATACACCTCTCTGCTAATGATCCAACTTTTAAGCGATGCGAAAGTTTTGCCAGAGCTTTCGGACCTACTTGAAGGCTTACTGTGTGTATGAGTTTACTGGTTTCCTATTTTAATATACAAAAAAATCTTCTACTTGCGCCAGATTATGTCGTAAGAGTTTTTTGTGTAATGTACTTTATAGCTTTTTTATTTATAGCCTTAATAAAAATGTTCCTGTCGAGAATAATAAACCGTATAAAATTGTTTGTCATCAGTAACACATTTTAAAGAGACAACCTTTTCTTTTACTTTTACCTATTTGATATAATAATGAAAAATAAAAAAAAAATAGTTTTCTTATTCGATAAAAGATTTCAAGTATATTTTTATACATATATTTGTACTAATTTTATCATAGATAAAAGAGCTGTATATTTTAATTAATAATATGTAATGTGGAAAAAAATATTTTGTATTTATATATATGTCTTATTTAAATAGTTATTTTCTGACTGTTTTTTCATCGAGACATGCAAGAGATAGCAACGCTACATTCATTTATTTTAAAACCTTTCATTGTGTATTTAAAATTTACAATATCCGGCGTGATAAATAATAATACATTTCTAAATAGTTCTTACCATTTTAATTTAATATAAGATACCCACGAAGGGGAATCGTTACATGGTTTGTCAAACGTAAAAAAATCTATTCATATTATGTTCTGGTGGTTTTCCATTTCTATTCAGAATACAAACTTTTAATATATGAGTATTTTATGAGTGATTAGCTAGATTAGCTACACAGCGTGCCTTAAGTTATGGAAGAAGGCAGCAACAACTTCCAGTACTGGGCTATAAGACAGTATGGTTCGCATGTTATCTACAGAAGCATAACGGCTAAACCTAATACTAAGCAACAAGGGAGATAAGACCGTATTACACATAAGTAATTTGTTAAAGTTTTTCTTTTTTTATTGTAAAAAAAACTATGTTCTAACACTTTTCAACGTTTGAATAGTAATAATATCTATTCATATGGAGATTTGGTAACTAAAATAATTAGTTAAGGGGGGACATGCTCGTCGAAGGTCAAAATTGAGTTTTTATTGTATTTTCAAACCATGATCCTGGACACTCCTTAAACGTTGTAGATAATCTAGTTATATAATTTTGAAGCCTTATTATCCTTTATAGTTATTTTGAACATTTGATGACTGCATGAAGTATTTTTGTTACATAAAATAGTATTCTTTTAAACCTCTCGCTCTAATGTTTTAGAATATAGTCATATTTCGGTACAGAACTGTGCAGTGGTGTTAAGGTTTTTTACATTTATTAATTTTTAAACGCATTTATAAAACCATTAGTATAATTTATTACGAGATAATTTTTGTAAAATATTCACGATAAAAAATTATTTTGATAATCTCTGTGATCCCAAATTTGACAAGAATTAGGCATTTTATTATTCAAAAAATCGGCAAGATTAACACATTTGAAGATGATTCTAAAGATACTTATTATAAGCTATGTCTTTGACCATTCAAGTGTGATAAAAATCTTATGAATAATGATTGCTTTATAATAATTATTGACCTAAGAATAAGGTAGTGTTTTTTTGAAATACGCCATTTCTTTTGTCATTCCCTAGTGGTTAAGCTACAACATACGGCCGTAGCCATAAAATGACAAACTATAATTAAAGTAGGGAGTAAAATGATATTGACGCGCGTGTTTGAACATGTACCGTTTAAAAGATGGGCATACATGTTCAAACACGCGCGTCAATATCATTTTACTCCCTACTTCAATTATAGTTTGTCAATTTATGGCTACGGCCGTATGTTGTAGCTTAACCACTGGGGAATGACAAAAGAAATGGCGTATTTCAAAAAAACACTACCTTATTCTTAGGTCAATAATTATTATAAAGCAATTATTATTCATAAGATGTTTATCACACTTGAATGGTCAAAGACATAGCTTATAATAAATATCTTTAGAATCATCTTGAAATGTGTTAATCTTGCCGATTTTTGAATAATAAAATGCCTAATTCTTGTCAAATTTGGGATCACAGAGGTTATCAATATAATTTTTTATCGTGAATATTTTACAAAACTTATCTCGTAATAAATTATGCTAATGGTTTTATAAATGCGTTTAAAAATTAATAAATGTAAAAAACCTTAACACCACTGCACAGTTATGTACCGAAATATGACTATATTCTAAAACATTAGAGCGAGAGGTTTAAAAGAATACTATTTTATGTAACAAAAATACTTCATGCAGTCATCAAATGTTTAAAATAACTATAAAGGATAATAAGGCTTCAAAATTATATAAATAGATCATCTACAACGTTTAAGGAGTGTCCAGGATCATGGTTTGAATATACAATAAAAACTCAATTTTGACCTTCGACGAGCATGTCCCCCCTTAATGAAAAATATTTTATCATTTTCTATTTTCATTTTATTTATACTAGTACTTTCTTATCTAAACTTAAACTTTCAATTTTTATTTTTCAATGGTATTTTTCAGTATCAAAATAGTTTCACAGCAGTTTGAGAAACTTTAGATATTATAAAAGTATTTTGCATACCCAAGAAACTCAAACTTTAGCACTGTACATCGCTTTATTAAAAAATAGTACAAAGAGTATCAGCGTACAATAAAAATGATACGAGACTAAACTTTGCCTCTTTGTATCATGCCTTTAAGAGGTTATTGTAGGTCTCGCGTTAACTTAAACTAATTTATAAAGTAAATACTACCAGTTCGAACTTAGGCTTCTACTCGCAGTGGAATTTCTTGGAAGTTGTTTAATGTACTCGTGCCTACGCTTTGCATTGCTATCCAAACGCAATCTTATATCATCCTTTGTTATTTTAGGAAACAAATAATACACATACGTTTGATTCCTTCCGAAGATTTTAGTTGGTTTACTGTTGTAGCAAATTTATAATTAGACATTCTAGATATTATTGCTATAGCATCTATATTGTCGAAAGATTAAATTGAAACGAATGTATTATATTTTGCTATCTCTCATCATTAGGCAGTATTCTACACATGTGCCCAATAGTCTAAATGGAGACACATTCCACTTTTTTATAAATGAGACGTCTCAATGGATTCTTTAATAATCCTTACACACTTAACATAGAATAAATAGTTAGTGAAACATATGACGAAACGAAAATGTTGAACAAAATCTTGCATGAGATCAGTAAAATTAGCGTTTTTTAAATTACTGTTTAATTTTTCAAATTGCCAATAAAGCTCTTTTTGCATAGTTGAATTTTCTTAATATATGCAAATATTTGTGACGTAAAAAGGGCGTAAGTAAGTATTTGCAGCTAACAGGAGAGCAGTTTATAATATGGATCCTTTTCATTTATTTACTACCAACTACGTAAAAAAATAGTTGTAAATTCGTCACTGATAGAATAATTCTTGCTGACGCACTTTTGTAAAACTGAAGATGACATTCTAGCAGGGTTTCCTAATTTTTTTTTGCGATGGAACACTTTGCCAATTCTAAAACTTCTTCTTCTTCTTCAAACCTAAATAATACATAATCAGTAAAATTTGAAAAAAAATGAGAAAAAACAATAATTATTTATTATTTTTAAAACATAACACATAACAATGGAGTTCGATGATTTAGAGCATTGAAGTCAAATATATTTGAATTTGTTGCAGCCATTATTTATAGCATATAAAACCGTTCCAGGTTTTCGCGGAACATAGTCAGGAAAACCCTGCTAGGTTACTAAAGATTTTTTATGATAGGTATATTTTTATGTGTTTTAAAATTTCGTTCAATCCCTAACATCAGGGATTCATAACATTTTGAATAGTTAATCTATCGACATCTTGAATACCCTATTTTATGCGCTCAATTGGTAGGTATTTTTTTTTTAATTTACAATAAACCAGTGTGCAGCAACATAAGTATTTTAAACTCTAATTGATCCAAGTTTTATACTTTACCATTTATGTAATATTACGCGACCCAGGTTCAGTCTTTCGGAATCTTTAAACATACTTCTACTAGGTACCTATAGATTCTACAAGGGCTACAAGCTATATAAACCTGGGTTACCTTTTCCAACCGTCAGAATCTTTAAAGCAACAGCCTGTAGTCTTTTAAATCGACACAATGAAGATGTTGTAGAGTTTTTAATATGTTTGGACCCAGTGTATATGCTATAATTTCTCATAAAAAACCTAGATTCATACCACACTTTAGATCAAATTTTAAAAAATCCATTCCACCGGCTTAATTTTTTTTCCGTGCCAATGTTTGTGTTTTGCTTCTTGATTTATATCGTGATATTACGTTTGAAATTTACATTTTAAATAAATTTAGAAACTTTACGATGCGTAAAAAATATACAATATATACATCTTTTGATAAAAGAAATAAGTTACAGATAATACAAAACTGAAACGAAACCTACGTACATACATATTGACAAAAATCACACTCTTAATAGTTTGGATTAAGATATTTATAATATTGTTATTGTTTTAACCAGTTGAGTCCCAGCTATCTTTTCAGTATTTTTCTGATGTCACCAGGAGGACGAATTCTTTAACTTCCCTATCTGATTTTTTTGTGGATCTCCAATGACTATTTTACCACGTTTTTATTAGCTCGTATTCTTGTATGTCCAGTACTATTTTTTTCTTGTGTGTCCAGTACATATTTTTTCTTGTCTGTCCAAGATTTGTATTGGACGATTGAACATTTTTAACTAACTTCCCGACTAGCTAGACATTTGATACTTTTAAAATATATCAGAACACGACGACAATGCATTCTTTTAATACTTTTAGCCATTTTTAAGCAGCATTGAATTCATTTTCAGTTAATTCTGTTTTGTATGGAAAGTTATTATTGTTGGTTACTAAGGGGTCCTAGCAACTAAATTATTAATATATACGTGCGTTACTATGGAAATCAATATGAAATGTCAAAATGACATTTCAGTATTCTATAATATTTATTCAGTATTTTTATCAAGTACAATAACAAGTTTTTATTAATACATAGAATTGTCAAGTTTATATGATTCAACAGAAAATTTAAAAAACGTGGTATATAAAAAGTTCTTTTTATTTACTCTAAGCTGATATTATATAATATGAACCTCAATTTATTATGATGATTGTTGATTATCTCTTTCCACAACCTATTAAGTCCATACTCTGCATCTATATATGTGAATTTAACTTATTTTTCTGCTAGTTTACAGATTAAAAAACAATCGTTCAACATTTGTGTTTCATCATCTGGAACTGCTCTACAAATTTAATTCTTTCATACACAACAATGTAATTGGAAAACAAACCATACATGCATTTGCAATAATAACTGTGATTGAAAAATTATATTCATGTATTAACATCATTATTGTCGTATTCTGCTATCTTGGCTATATACGTATGCTTCAATATTGCTGCATACACACATACATTCGATTGTACAAATATACTCCAGTCACTCTGCAATAAGAGTGATTGTGGCAAAGTTACGTTCACATCTATAACCTATTTTGTGTGTCAAATGTCAAATGTAATATTGAAAATGTATTAATGAAAGTAATTCAATGCTGTGTTGTCTTTTTCTGTACAAAAATATATGTATAATTTGATGTGTTTTATCAATATCCTGTGATAATGATATTTGAAAAGGTTGACAAATTGTTTGAAATACAAATACGCCGTAAAGAAATATACCGAAAAAAAATATTTTTTATATTTTATCAACATGTAATTTCAACGAAATCGGTCGCAATTTCTTTCGCGTATCTTATAGAATGATGTAAAATGATATTTTTGTGTATGGTATTATTGTGATTATAAATCCACACGTGTTCCAAAGCTTGTCACGTCATGGTACCTTATGCTTTTATATTGATCCACATTTCAAAATTATTATATTTTATATATCTATCTACTGGAGATTATAGTTTCATTATTACAACATACATCAACAGCTAAATCATTACATAATAAATCAAAATAAGGTAAACGTTTATAAAACCATATATTATAATAATGGACAGTATTGCCAACAACACTATAATTATTATAGTACAGTTTCCATAATTCCGTATTTGTAAATAGTAAATTGTACTATAATTTTCGCTATTATATGCCAAAATTATTATTTTTTTAAGGATTTATGCGAAAAATATTCCAAATAACACTGATTTAGAAACTATTTGAATCGTTTTACTAATCATTTCTGGGTATAAATACTATTCTTGATAGAATGCTATTATATTTAACCGAAATGCGTAATATAATTGATTTTAGTCCTGTACTATTTCATTTGAATTATTGATGCATGAAGATGTCGAAAGGCGAAACCCGAGTCGTAAAAATTACTCAAAAGGAATAGTATTAATTTTATCATCATCATCATCAGCCGGGGTCAATCCACTGCTGGATGAAGGCCTCCCTAAGCTTCTTCCAACTCTCTCGGTCCTGTGTCGTTCGCTGCCACGTATTTCCGCCGAACTTTACCAGTTCGTCAATCCAGCGGCTTTTAAGGCGACCCTGTGGCCGTTTCGTGCCCCTTGAGTACCACTGGATGACGGCATTTGTCCAGCGGCCGTCCTTTCGGCGAGCAATGTGCCCCGCTCATCTCCATTTCAGTTGTTTGGCAACGTCTATTACATCGCGTACTCCTGTCTGCTTCCTAACCCATTCGTTTCTCATACGGTCCTTTCTCGTGATGCCCAACATACACCTCTCCATGCCTCGCTGATTAATTTTATAAACGCATATACCTAATTTTACTATACATTGCTTTGCAGAGCGTTTCTGAAAAGCTATGATTTTTTTTGGAAACATTTTAGTAACGTCATGGATACTGGCTCTCTCAACAAAATCCGATATCGTCTCTGGCACACTTGGATTAAATTTATTTTATATATAATTAATACAATATTATCAACTAGTATATTTTTACTTTGAGCAACGTTTGCTATCATCTACTTAAAAGATTTGTATATGTTACACCGAATGTGCGAAATTGACTATTACATGAAATGGGCAAAATTTTGGCTAATTCATGTAATAGTCAAGCCTGTTGCCTTATTCATGAATTAGGTAAATTTTCTGCTGAGTACATGAATTCGCCAGGGTATGGAATTCTTGAACTGTCAACATGACAGAAGAAAAAGTAAATTTATTACGGATGGTTTTATTAGTTATAATTGGACATAATATAATATTATTATTATTAGGTTAGGTTTTGTAATTCTGAATTAAACTATTCAACTGAATGTCCATTTTGAGGTTAGCTATCAAGTGTCAACAAACTATCACAAACATTCAATCGACCATTGCACGTTTGATACCCAAGCACGAATCAAATCGCGAAAATACTTTTCAATAAAATTCTTCCGTTATCATATTATAGTTCTAAATTTTTTTTGCGCATAGTAAATGGATATGAACGTCATTGTAGTTATTGATTGGTATATTTTTATATTATAGTCAATGACATTTCACACATTTTTTTAGTTTGATTAGTTGCAAAAAACACCACCGGAGCGCGACATCTATTTTGACCATAGATAATATATGTACATTTTGACCAATGCATGAGCATTTGATACATTTAGTTTAGTTGCAAAAAATACCACCGTAGCGCTACTATCTAATTTGTCCAATACATGAACTAGGCAGAATTACTGCCGAATTCACGCACTCTCCAGATATTTTGTCTAATTCATGAATAAGGCAACGGGCTTGCATTTTTCATGATTTAGGCAAAATTTTGTCCATTTCATGTAATATTCAATTTCGCACATTCGGCGTAACATATATACAGATCTCTTTGAGCAGCGTTCGGTAACCGAAAAAGTGGGCTTGATTTTTCTTTTTAATTAAAATACTTTCAATATATTACAGTAATAAAACTTATTTGTGTTTAATTATATTATCATAGTGAATTCTACACTAAAAGTTATTTCCATTTGGGAGAAGAGTAATCAATTCATCACAATTTATCATTGACCGACTTTCCTAACCGAATCCTTGTTTATAGTAATTAATTAAATTTACTTAATTCGTGCACGAGGGATACGAATGTAAGTCGACATACTTGTAAATTATTTTACAGAGTAGAAGCAATTTCACGTATATTAAATTAGATTTCGGTGATACTCAATTATTTTATGTATGAAATTAGATTAGAGAAAACTTTGCGTACTAAACTTGATCATGTTAAATCATCACAGCTACCAGTCCGTGTAGTAACTAACGTAATTCTTCCTTCAAATGATCGTCCTAGGATGAAGAATATGCAGCCCTCCTGACAGTGTTTTTGGTTTTAGTTTAATATGAGAACCCAAGTTTTAAACTACCTCTTTTCTTATATTGTGTAAAAGTATTAGAATATTTTGACATAATGTCTAAATAATTACAAGATAAAAAGAACTTTTTATATACAATGTTTTATTAATTTTCTGTTGAATTAATATGCTCAAACTTGTACTTGATATGAAATAAATAAAAAAACAAACAAACAAACAAATGTAGAATACTGAAATGTCATTTTGACATTTCATTTTGATTTCCATAGTAACGCACGTATATATTAATAATTTAGTTGTTAGGACCACCGCCTTAGCAATAATAGTCTTTTACTTTTTACGGATTTTTCTGAAATAACTTTCCATACAAAACAGAATTAACTGAAAATGAATTCAATTCTGCTTAAAGATGGCTAAGCGTATTAAAAGAATGCATTGGCATCGTGTTCTGATATATTCTAAAAGTTTCAAATGTCTAGCTAGTCGGGAAGTTAGTTAAAAATCGAGTGGGGGCTATGCACTAAAATTACATTAATTAATGTTTTTTTTATTTGATAAATAAGTTAGTTAAAAATCGATTGAAAGATTTCTACTGGATAAATAACCACCGGATAAACAAGAATACGACCTAATAAAAACGTTGTAATAAAATAGATACTGTCATTTGTCACATTATGTCACATCATTTGTCACATTATGTCAAAACAATCCAATAGTTTTATTTAACATTTACATTTCACAATTTTACACGGCAATCGATATTATACCGGTGCTCTTTGCTATTTTTTGTTTTTTCTTTTCAAGCAGAGTAAAATAATAACACAATCTTTTAATGTATCAAATGTCACGACTTAAAGAAAAACAACGCCGTTATTTAATGTGTTCTTATTAAATTTCGTTACAATTCGAAGACTGATACAAAGTTATTTTACATATTAGAAAATAATATTAAAATATACGTCCCTTTTTGAAGTTATGCTTCTTTTGGCGCGTTTGGTAAATCAGATCAGAGTGTATTTTTGGCGTGTGATATATAACACATAATTTATTTTTGACACGAAAAAAAACGCACTCGATTGTATTCGAACCACCGATTGTTCGGTTATCAGCCGAACGCACTACCTTTACGCCACAGTATGATACTTCAATCGTGACGATTATACAGTATCATATTATAGTTTAGAATTGTTCCGTTGCCTAGGCAGCGAATTTATTATTGTCAGCCATTTGCAATTACTTATTACGTAAACAAACGATTAAACGTCTGAGTACAGTTGGTACTTTAAAAATAAAAACAACGAGAAACCATTATATAATTTAGTAATATAAGTTAAAGTGTATAGAAATAAACCAACGGCGTTCCACTTAGTATTTAATTTAACAAGATAATTAAGAGCTAGTCAAAGAATCTAGTTTATCACAAGTTTTGTTTTTGTTTTGTTACGCCAAAGAAGTATAACTTCTAACACACATCGATTTTTTTTTTGTGTAATAAATTGGGTATACATGATGAGAATGTTATCTGTTATGTTATGGAGTACTTTTATACTTGAATAAAGAAGCAGAATTGCATAAAGCGATAATGGATTGTATATTCGTCAAACAATATCCCAAAGTGCATGATTAATGGCCACCATATGTTCGTCGTCTTTCTAAATTACCCCTGATACAAATATGAAATACCCCCGTAATGAAAAGCCTTGGAATATTGTAATTGCAAAGCTTTTAAGCCCACCTGCTCAGGGCTGGTACAATTTTACAGAAATAAAATTGCATTAACGGCAGTACTGCAATAAACAAACTAATTTTCATTTAACCGACATACTACCCGTAGTTAAATATATGAGTTTTCAAATTTAATTTAAAGCAAAAGGATTTATTACCATTTTTATTTCAATTCACAACAGTCACACTCTAAAATATCCAAACTAGACTAAAATATAACAAAGTTATTGTTGATTTAATTAATGGTCAAAGTAGCTCAGTTATTAATGTATTATAAAAAAACATTAAGTTTGTACTTCAGCTGAGGTTTGGTCTAAAAAAATCATGACTAGGCGATGCGCGGATTGTGCAAATGACGCGAGCCGAACGAAATATAATTTGTCATCAAAATTCAACATGCGTCCTTTTATTGTTATGTTTATTATTATATTCGTAATAATAATAGTATATTCATTGACATGTTTTGTTTTTCAAGTACATGCGGAAAGTTTTTTAGTCATCTATACACGATTTAAGAATATATTCCTCCGACGAATTGGCAAAAACGAATTGACGTGCGAACAGGTCGACTATCGCTCTCCGACTGGCAACGCGGCCAAAATTACGTCCCACATACTGTTGAAAATTATTTACCGTTTCACTTATGTACGCTCTTAATGTAGGTACATAAAACTCCATTTCAAAACTTTGTAATTATTATTATGCGCATATCTCAATGTCTAAGTGATGGAGAGAAGTCCTCTTGCTTTTAACCTACTCACATTGCAAAATAATAGTATAACTACAACATTCATTAAATAAGTTGCTCTATTGTCCGTTCATGGTTGAATGATTACAGTTATCCCTCAAATAATAAATAATTGGGTAGTTATCTTTATATTATAACTCCACAGTAGACTAATGTTATAGTGAACATCTCTGAAACCGTGTTATATTTAGTCAATAGCAAGAACACCTAAGTCGTTTAACTAATAAATACTCCTGCCACATACAAAACATTCATTTGGGAATTTAAATTTTAGTGAATATTTTCTATGATGTATTAAGTATAATAAATAACATATGCGTGTGAAACATGGACCCTAAGTAAAATAGAGATCCAAAAACATAGAGTAGCACAACGTGGTATGGAGAGGTGCATGCTGGGCATAACGCGAAGGGACAAAAAGAGGAATGAGTGGATAAGGAAGCAGACAAGGGTTTACGATGTAATAGAGTTTATTAAAAGCCTTAAATGGAGATGGGCTGGACACATAGCTCGAAGAAGAGACAATCGTTGGACAAATCTAGTCATCCAGTGGTATCCAAGAAGTACAAAACGTCTGCAAGGTAGACGTAGAGGCCGCTGGATCGATGAAATGATAAAATTATGCGGAAGTACGTGGCAACGCAACGCACAGGACCGAGAGAAATGGAAGCAGCTTGAAGAGGCCTTCATCTAGCATTGGATAGATTCAGGCTGATGATGATAATATAAATAATGTGTAAAAATTTCCGGATCCATACAGTATATTTTTTTTCTGGCACTGCATTCTATGGTTGATGTTGGTCGTCTCAAGCAGGTGCCTCTATTCTGCCAGGTTCTTCACTCTATTCAGTCGACCACGCATAGTTTTATTTACAATTCAGTACGCGGTCTGATATATAGGCCTTGGGTATTATGGTAAACCGGTGCCGCCATTACCGGCAATAAAGCCCTGCGTTTGCCTCGCCTGCGAAGTATGAAGGCTTTCACCGCTCGGCGCTCACGCACACCATCGCGAGCGGGCGTGATGGATTCGCGGCGTGACGTCACTTCCGGATCCTGTCCGCCGTTATTGTAACGGCCTTGCCACCGTTACCGTTGCGACCGGCTCGCACCTTCTTTCAAATCGATTTCGTTCCCAACGAGTTTTCGCAAAATATGGCAGTTTGACTTTGGCGAAAAGTTTAGGTAAGTAATTACTTCGGCGAACATTGCCGTGGAGATGTTTATTGCGTGCCAGATATTAATAAATCTTAATTTTGTTTGAACACTTCAACAAGTCGTACTCTTTTGAGAGAAAAAAAAATATTAGTCTTGAGAATAATTGATACATTACGTATAGATAAGACGTTAAATATGATAAACTTTCATTGAATATTAACCAATTTTTACCATAGTATACTAAATGTGTCTTCATTGGATACGATAAGCTAATTAAACATGGTTTTATTTAGATTAAATAAAAATAATTACAATTAAATTTTCCGTTGAATCATATAAACTTGACTTGACTAGCTAAAATGATCAAAAAAAAAATGTACTTGATAGAAATACTGAATAAATATAGAATACTGAAATGTCATTTTGACATTTCATATTGATTTCCATAGTAACGCACGTATATATTAATAATTTAGTTACTAGGACCCCAGACCTCTTAGTGACCAATATAGTGTTACTTTTTACGGATTTCTTCCGAAATAACTTTTCATACAAAACAGAATTAACTGAAAATGAATTCAATTCTACTTAAAGATGGCTAAAATTATTAAAATAATGCATTGACATCGTGTTCTGATATATTCTAAAAGTTTCAAATGTCTAGCTAGTTGGGAAGTTAGTTAAAAATCGATTGCGATATTTGTACTAGATAAACAACCACCGGACAAACAAGAATACGAGCTAAGAAAAACGTGGTAATAACACAGATTTATACATAAATTAAATATATTAATATTATATTATTCATCTCGTATGAATACGTATGAATTTTAATCGTTTTTTAAATACTAAAACTCTACTTGTCATGATCAGTAATGTCAGTAGGTAGTAGTGAAATAATCACATAGCCAAGGAGACTTCAAATGATAAGCCAGTGCCATTTGCACTAGATTAGTAGGGATATTCTATTTAAATTAGGTGTTGCATTACGATTTTTTTTGGTGTATTTTTTTCTTTTTCTTATTTACAGTTTACAGATATCTACCTTAAATATGGGCTAGCCCAGAAAAGGGTTTATGAAAGCTATATATACTAAATAATCTTATAAATATGTTGAAAATGTCAAGGTACACCATAATTTTTCAATAAACTCTTGATTTTTTTTTTTAATTTAGTAAACTAATTGTAATATCTTTACTTTAAAAATACTCAATTTTAAAATAAATAAACAAATTTAGAATGTGTTTTTCCTGATTAATATACGTATATATTTTTTTAAATATTAATAACCATGCCCTTGCTTTTTCGTACAAGGTGGTTGGGTGGGTTAGTTGCATTGGTGTGGGGCTAATTAGGTTCCTCCATTTATATCTTTAATTTTCTTAATGGCCAGGATTAAATATTTTGTGTACGTTCTTGTGTTGTTCTATTGCTTATATCTTGCTCTATATTCTAGTTTTGAGAGTCCATCGCAAATGCGTGTTGAGTCGGTCATGTGTGAGAGTACGCTAATTGCATTGTTCCAAATAAAGGTGATTGGATTGTGATCTGAGATGAGATTATCTTGGTCTTCTACTGTCCAGTTAGCAATTATACGATATTGATTATTGTATGTATGATTATGAATAGAAATAGTAGGTATATAGAATATTCAAATACAACTTTCATTGCATATTGATCTTAATTAGCTGATTGATTGATTGTGTATGTGTGTATTATACAAAGAAATTTAATACAAACTACTGGTAAGATCCAAAACAAATATTACCAGTCTTACCTTTCACCATTAAACAGGAGCTTTTAAGTATCAGCTCATATCCTCTTTATAGTCATTCAATAAAAGTGGAGGCTTTAGTTCCTTTTTACACCGCCCAGAGGCAGCATTGACTGCTGTCGATAAAAAAAAACAATTGCTTTTTTTCGTAAATTTCTTTCACCATTGAAGGTGTTAATGGTATTTTTTTATATCTTGTTTTATTTAAGTACATCCATTAAAACGTTTCATTTGAATTTGGTAATAAAAGTGGTATATTTTAAAGCGGAAATGTGTTCAATTTGTGGTCTGGTATGAGTATAATGTGGACAATAATATAATGCAGAGAGCAGTGCAAGGTTATAATAATAATATTACATTTATATCAGAGGGGCTTGAGGTTCACTTAATCCAAGGTATTTTGTGTGGCTTTATAAAATACCAAATACACGCAAACATTCATAGATAAAACTCATTGTTAGTATCATTATGTTATATTGATTATAAATTGAATAAAAACATAACAAGCAAATTTATTATAGGTTCAGTGAATATTATTGAAATGGAGCAATAAAACAATCCACACATTATGACAATGCTTAATTATTTCTAATTTAGTATGTATTTATTTGTCAAATATATAATAACAAAATTAACGCAGTTCACATTGAAAATAAATTCTATTGTTTCTCCCATTCTAATGAATGTATTTTATTTATGTATAATTTTGCATCTAATATGAACCTTATTTTTTTAAAATATCTTTTTAAAGTGTCTGTCATGTATAGTTTCAACATACGTAACTTTATCTTAATACTATAAATAGCAATATTAGTAATACTAATATATTAAAAACTTACATTTAAAATTCATTCATTTATAAAATTTAACATACAAATAAGAATAACATACGCATAAAAATGTTCTGTATAATAAATATTTTACAATAAACACATTTTCTAAAGTACTGGTTTACCTGAACGGAGGTATTGCATATGTCAATATTCGGACAATTCGAAAGAGAATATTATATCTTTTGTATGAAATTAAGAAGCTAATAAAGTATCCTAATCATGATTTAACGCATTCTAAAAACATAATATTTCAATCTCTTCACAAATGAAAAATAATCGTAAAGTTGTGCATAGTAACAAAATGAGAAATTTACAGTTAATAAGTGAAACGTGCAGCATTTGCTGACTCGGAATCCAAAGAAAAATCAACGGTATGTGTAACAAACGACGACATCGCATTTTGTGGCGTAAAGTTAAGTAAGAGTACAGCTCTGCCGAACTGTTCTGGGTTACAGATGATAGAGCAAAGTGTTAATCGACTTCCAATTTGGTGTGACACGAGAAAAAGAAGATTATTGTATCGTTATATTATATAAGAGTAATGGGACATTGAATTGGTATAAATTTAATAATGAATTATCTCACTACATAGGTATTTTATCAAAATTAATTTTTATGGCCAAATCAAGTGAAATTACTGTGAAGTTTAAACAATTCTTTCAATGTTGGTTGATACCGTACAATTTTCAATCATACAAATTTAATAATATATACATTTTTCAAAATCAAACCTCAAATGCCAGAAAGATTCATACTGTCAAACGAGTATTTTTTTTTATTTTCAAAACTTTTTTTCGGGAGAGAGAGCAATAACATAGTACCAACTAACAGAAACATCTGGTCTAATTTATGACATATCGAAACTTTGAGCATTTTCTTTCACGTGAAAAATGGAGTACGCTTTGTCACACAATCTCTTTTAGTTTTTCTTTCGTGGTTTGAATTTAAAGCCTCTTAGAATTTGTTAGCCGAAGCCTCTTGAGAATTCTGCAATGAAAGAGGTTTTTTTCATTATTATTCTATACAAAAGCCCCACTGCTGGAGTTACGTACTAGTGAATACTGATTTATGTTAATTGATTTTGAATCGTGACTATAATAAAGTTTACCGTTGACTGACTTACTACTGAAAATTAAGGTGATATATCGTAATTCATTTTTAATATTTTTGGTAAACTTTGAGTATGTATATACTAGTGTAGCTGGCAATGACCTCGGGGTAATTATTTCGGCAATCAGCATATTCAACATGTGTGACATACGTTGATGTAGTTCGACCCTACCATAATATCATACCTGGTCATCGAAATGCCTCGAAGTTGCAACATGCAGCGGTCAGGAGATTTCCCAATTTCGAACTACATCAACAATGACTCTCGCAATTTACCGAATATATGAATATAACATACATATACATACATGTATATAAATCACGAGTCATAATTGATGGGTTACCCCACTCTCTCAGTGTCAGTCAGATATTAGTCCGTTCGGTAATCTCAGACCTTTAACATAGTCATCACTATATCACAACTGCTCCGTGCCATTTTACCATTGTACTTAATTATTTGTCAGCAATCAACTCTCTCCCCGGATCATTCGAGCCACTCCAAACGGATTTTCATCTCCTACACCTTCACCCCTAAACTAGTATCAATGAGTTCAGAGCTATTATTTTAAACTTACAGTTAAATCCGGTCAATTATCTTAAATGCACCAATTGAAAATAAATATATAAACCTGAGACAGAGAGTTAAGTTAGGAATAAAATATGTAAGTTTTTAGAAGAAGAACTATATTATGTTTTCTTTTCCAGATTGCTTTGATTTTAAATTACTTTAAAGTTTATTGTTATCAAAAAATTCATAGAAAATTGAATACATGTCAGATTTTAACCACCGTCTCCAAACCAGAGGGTTTCCAGGATCCAAATGTCTTGAAACCCAGGGGAAAGACAACATAATTTGGTGACAGACAATCGTATTTTTTTTACTTTAGTGGTCGACTTTTATTTTAGTGTTGTGTATGTATACGGTATAGTGGCGTATGATACCAATACGTTTTTTTTATTAGAACAGCTATACTATTATAATATTATTATAACATGATTTTGTTTATATTTATATCGAATTGAGCTTAATTGCACCCTATATCACTAATGCTCTGATATATAAACATGAAAAAGATGTCAGTTTACATTTATTTTCATTATAATTATATAAAAACAGATTTTTTTTTAAATTAAAATTTTTAATTAAAAAACCTTTCTTTTAGAGAAAATATTAAGCAACATTTTTAATGTTATTCATAACTGTAAAATAAAATGTAATAATAATAATAAGATTAAAGCCTTCAACGAATACACATTTCATAACAGAGGACAATGCACAATTACTTGTAAGTTTAATTTTCAATTAAAAATCTTTTTAATGTTTATAGATAGGTAGTTACGTTTTAATAATTTAAATTTAAAAAATCTGTAAAGTTTATTAAATTTGAAATCCTTCACCTGTTCGCGTCAGCATGCTGACACTCTATTTCGCCATTCTTCAAAATTACCCAAACCATATTAAGCTTCCATAGATTCTGCGGGCCTTAACAAATAATTTAAAACCTATATTTTTTATCTACATACATTTTCACAACTGAAAATGCAAAGTATGTAATATTATACATATGGCTAATAATTATTTATGTAAGCACAACACAATTAATTTATATGAGGAAAGTACACACCTATTAAAATCTATATACCATATGAAATTTATTTAACTTAATAACATTTCGTTTTCAAGCATTTTTTTTAAGGATAATGCTGGTCGTCTCTTAATTTAATTATACCCACCTTTTTATCTTTCATATTTTATGGTTGTTATTTTTGGGTAAATCTAAAGAGTCTGTTAAAATAAGTACATTTTAATGTATGACTAGATAAAACCTTTATGCAATAAAGAAGGTTTCGTTTACTTTTAATTGGATAAACGGATTAAAAATTTCCCTCCGCCCTCGCAGAGAGATCGTTAAAAGGTTTTCATTTTCACGCACCTTTTTAAAAATTCACAATCGCTTATATGAGTAAACGTTTTCCCAATTTAACCCACAAGCTGCCATGAGACTCGAATTAAAAATTCCGTTTGAGGCGACCAAATAATGTATTTTTACACATTTTCGGAAAAAAAATGTTAATCAGACGGTTTGGAATCGTATGCCATAAATGCAGAGCAACACTCATATGCTATGCACAGTCTTACTTAAGGCTTTGTATTAATATAAAATTAAGTATTTTGCAAGTACTCTAAAATGGTTGGTAGGCCTTAGTATTTAAACATATAAATTAAATATTATTGCGCATCTATTAAAGAATCTATGAAACTATTAGGAGCAAAGTCAACGTTATTCTATATGATTAAGAAGTCGCCTGGAGTATGATAATAATCTAGGTTCAAATCTCACTCAGGCCAAAATATTTTTAACGATTTACGGAAAGGTATGTTTCTGAATGCCCACGATCGCCGAGCGGGCAACGCCTCGTCGGTAATAGCGTGGGTCCCGATTTTATTGCGTGTTTGGACCATTGATATACTACTGGATGAATCATATGCTTCTTAAAATGACGCCCGATTTTCAGCGAGTCGGCCTTTGTTAAAACTTACTGAGTAAGCCCGGTCTAGCTTGCATCTTACTCTAACTAATAGTCAGCGCATGACGACTTGCTCTGTCTGTTTTGCGTTGCAGTCACCCTTAGGTTCACTATTCCAAGAACGCAAATTTAGTTTTACAGCCAGGGCAATACGGGTGAAATTCGGGAATCCATGTTAACGGTCTTAACGCATTATACCTACAAGGAAATATTATAAGACGATATTCGTTATATCTTTTGTGGTACATTTTTAAAATGACACTTGTATGGGAACTGCTCATTTAGTAGTATATCAATGGTTTGGACCGATAGTATAGACCTAATAGGTTGGGCAAGGTGTCTAATATAAATTTCTCATAAAAACAAAAATCAATTCCACCCTATGGAGGCCCATATTATGATCTTCTCAGAATCATACATGGATACAAAAAAGGGTTTCTTAAACCGTTACAAATTATCATGTATGTATAATTGATATACTTAATAATTCTTTTATACATTATCATTATTTGGTAATTCTGTGATTGTTTAACTGTTTATTCCTCACTTTTATCTACTATATTAACCTAATAAAATTGGTCCTAATGGACAGTTATAGTTTTAGATTGAGAAAAAAGGTAAAAAGTGTGTTTATATAAAGAAAAAAATACACACTAAAGATCTCTAAGATTTATATAATGATATTATATTTATAAACCGATTATAAGTCATTTCTGATAACAAAGTGAACAGTCAAAGTATCTAAAAGAAAGTAAGAAAGAGTAAGTAAAGTTAACCGAGCTTTGATACTTAATGCTATTTGGAAACAGAGAAACGAGCTTTATTGATATCTGAATGGCACTCCACAAGTCAACTGATCTCTATATCAAATACTACGCTGACAATACGAAATAGCTTGGAAATATCTCGAATCGTATTACAATTATATAATATCGTGTACACATTTCAAAGATGTTGTATATTTTCTACGTTAATTGAAAATATGTGGTTTTTTTACTAATTTATACAATTTTTAAAAATATGGTTTTATTGACAGTGGAAACTTTTAAAAAAAAAATATTATTAAGATAATAATAATATTATGTATTATTATTATGCGGGTTATCAAATAAGAGATATATTTTTAATTTTAAATAAAAATAAAACGGTATTAACATAATTTGAAAACATTAAAAAAGGTTTTTTATAATGGTTATAAATTTCTCAGAAGTGTTTTCAAATTATGTATGCTCAATAAAAATAATGCTACATTCTTACATCTTATGAATTATTCGTTTGAATAAAACAATATAATATTTTATTTTATTTTAAAGATTAATTCATGGCATTAACATTTAAAAATGATTACATATGAACAAATGCCTTTGGATTATTTTAAAAAATTGATTCTAGATCACCAATTATTGGTAATTTTTCCAAATAAATCTGCACTTATTTCATCAATGATACGAATAATGTTGGTTGAAAGTGTGTGTGATTAATTTATTAGAGTAAACCAATGATTTAACATAACCTTAGAGAAAAGGTCTAATGGAGTTATATCGCATGATCTTGATGGCCAGTTCACATCGACATTTCTTAAGACTTTGTATGGCATGTTGTACCATATTGTTGGAATCAACAAGTCCAAATCAAAATAATCGAATAATTATTCTAATTCATGCCAGAAATCGTGTTTCTGTAGCGTTCTCCATTGACAGTAACTGCATTACCAGTTTTGTTTTCAAAAAAAATCGGTCCAATTATACCTCCAGTCCGTAAACCACACCAAACCGTTAATCTATGTAGATATAAAGTTATTTCTAGAATATGTGGTTTTTCATTACTCTAAATGCGACAATTATGCTTATTTACGAAATTATTTAACCAAAAATGAGCTTCATCGCTTAAGATGATTTTTTTTCAAGATATAATGGTTCTCTTTCAAGTTGCTCTAAAGCCTTTATTTTAATAATTTGTATATGCTGCACAACTGTGTATCTCTATGTTGATTTGTCAAATAATACTGAACACAAATGTCAATTTTGGTGAGAATAAGAAAAGAAAATAAAGCTGCTATGACGTTTTAAAAATCTATAGTAGGTACTACTTTGATAACCCTTTACATACAATATATAGTAAATAATGCACGATCTAATCTTACTAATGATCGGACGCATTTTCATATAACTTACATAGAACATGTATTTACCTATGTGTTTACCAGTGGCGAAGACTCCATACTAGGCGATTATTTAAAGGGAAAATAAGTTTTAATTGCCTATTAACTTATTTAAATAATAACTTGATTATTTTATATTCTACAAAATGGGCAAGATTAACACTTTTGAAGATAATTCTAAAGATACTAATTACGTTTAAAAATTTATAAATGTAAAAAATCTTAACACCACTGCACATGCATGTACTGAAATATGACTATATTCTAAAACATTAGAGTGAGAGGTTTAAAAGAATACTATTTTATGTAATATAAATACTTTATGCAGTCATCAAATGTTTAAAATAAATATAAAGGATAATAAGGCTTCAAAATTATATAAATAGATTATCTACAACGTTTAAGAAATGTCCAGGATCATGCTTTGAAAATGCAATAAAAGCACCATTTTGACCTACGCTGAGGATGTCCCCCCTTAAGCCTAACAGGCCCTTTATTTTGTATATGTATACATTAATTTCTCTCTTCCCTCTTATCTTCAGGACTATCGTGATAGCACAATTTCGAGTTCGAATTGTAGTTGAGCCGGGTGGGCATTACCTTTTTAAATAACTATTTTAGTGCCTGTTGTCTTTTTTTCGTTTAATATCTATTACATATTATTATATATACATAAACATTAATATATTTTTTTGTTCAGTAAAATATTGAAGATGTGAAATACTGTGAATTCTGCCGTCCTAGAACTGGTTTTCAGTTATCTACCGCAGCCTACCTAACTTATACAGGCATCCTTTGCCACTGGTGTTTACATATACCTATAATCATTTTCTTCAGTAGCATAATTAGTTACAGTTTTGTAACGGGCAATTTTCAGTTAAACTAAATTCAAGGAGAGGCATATTAGTAAAGCTAACAATCCACATAATGTTTAGATTCTAGAACAAACCATCGTCAGCAGAATAATTTAATAAAAATCTTACATTTACATCAAACATACTACTGTATTGTAGGTAACTACTACGATATTTTTTTATTAGTGGACCGTAACACAAAGAACATTAGCGCCGCAGGGTTTTTTATGTTGCGTCATATATATTGCTGTCACCTTATTAGATGAATGGCAAAAAATATCTTTCTATCCTTTCTTGATTCAAACAACAGGTCTGCAAAATTTTATCGACATGACTTGAACTTAAAGACATATTGTACCTTATCCATTTTTTGTTTAATTAAATATACTAATAAAATATCAAAATCACTTAAAAAGTAGATTCTCTCACTTTAAAAAACATGATTTTATATTTTTTTAGGCTTTGACTGCGACTCGCTGTAATATCGCATCTTTTCATCTACAGGAGGATCCGCCGATCAAGCCCTCACTCCAATTCTGTTCAATAACTTTACAATTCTGCCAAGCTCTTCCATCCTATCCATCGCCAGGGCACTTTTCAATTCTTTGACATTCTCAAAGATATCCGCGATTCGCAGCTGTATATTATTATTTAGGGCATTGTACTGCTATAATTATGTACAATGTCCTGCAAAACATCACATTCATCGCAGAGCTGCAAATCGCTTCTTCCCATGAGGACATCAAATCTTTTACCCATCGTGAGTCCTGTTCTTAGCCTCAGTATCAGCTCATTTCTCTTCAATCGAGACTCTACAAAGCAGGGCACCGAACGTGGGGATGGTAGAATGGACTTACCCCATTCCCCTTTTCTAGAGATTCCCTGTGTGGTGAAAATCTATCCACGTGCTTTGGCACACTTTCTTTATGGCCTCATTAGTGTAAGTATTCTGGTACCCACTGATATCGCAACTTCGATCGGACAGCTTCTGTTGCCAGATCATCAACCCTATTTGATTTATATTGATGCATTTTTTGACGCTAATTTTTTAACACGTTGTTATTGTATACATTTAGTTTAAATGTCCTGTTTAATGATTATATTGTATCGCTAAGTCTGCATAAATATTTGTTTAAATTGAAATTTCTATCTGCAATATTATTCATTTGCGTTAAACAAATCGATTGTGATCTTTATTATTTGATGTAAATTAAGTAAGTACATACATATTTTATTTCATATTAACTAGTAAAATAATAAATAGGTAGATGTTTACGTAACTAATTTAAAGTGCTTTCTTCGAAAAACCCCAAAAATATCAAATTGATTTTGTATTCTGAGAGGCATTTATTGTCTCAAATGTTTACCTCTCTCGTGAATGCTACCGGGTATTGTATATCGACTTAAGGTATTAGCTCCTCGTTTCCTATCTTCAAGCAATATTGATCTTACGAGAGCGCATGACTTACGAATGGGTCATATTTGCTCTTCCTGCTACTTAGGGGTAGGAAGGGATTTCTTAATATATATAGGTATATATATCTATGTACGATTTTCTGTATTTACGTCCTTTTAAAAACAATAAAACACGCTGAGTTCTGTCAATTATTGTTTAAGAAAAATTTGAAATTTATATTGAAGTAAATAATATAAGAAAAAGGCTAATAATAAATCCATGTTGTCGTCATTCTGACAGTAAAGGGTAACTAATTCCATAAACAATGATTTGATATATTTTTTTGAAGTTATACTTCTTTTGGCGCGTTTGAGAAATCAGATCAGAGTGTATTTTTGGCGTGTGACATGTAACAATTAATTTATTTTTTCACACGAAAAAATATGCACTCGATTGGATTCGAACCACCGATTGTTCGGTTATCAGCCGAACGCACTACCTTTACGCTACACTATGATACTGCAATCGTGTCGATTATACAACATAATATTATAGTTTAGAATTGTTCCGTTACCTAGGCAGCGAATTTATTATTGTCGGCCATTTGCAATTCCTTACGTAAGCGAACGATTAAACGTCACTGACAGTTGGTACTTTAAAAATAAAAACAACGAGAAACCATTATATAATTTAGTAATATAAGTTAAAGTGTATAGGAATAAACCAACGGCGTTCCAATAAGCGGTCCTTTTTTTGAGTGTGTAATTTAACAAGATAATTAAGAGCTAGTCAAAGAATCTAGTTTATCACAAGTTTTGTTTTTGTTTTGTTACGCCAAAGAAATATAACTTCTAACGCGCATGTACATAAATACACACACCGATTTTTTTTAAATTTTAAACTTATGACACAACATAATATTATATTATGATAGATATATTGCATAAAATTAACCAATTTACAGTTGGTTTTCATAATTGGTAATATTTATACATTGTTTGAGACTTTCAATGTCATCTGTTAGTTTTTTGTTTATCATTGTGCATTCTTTTTCTTTTTTTCCTCAATGTTTCATTATTGTTATGTAGAGCATTTTCAAATAAATGCATCGAGCCTATGACGTTGAGGAAAGAAAGAAAACGAATTCACGGTGATAATTTAAAATCCAAATTCGATAATATGGACAGTTTAAAAAAAAATAATATTTAATGCAACGGGTATTACTTTTATGAAACAATCAGTTGACACTTTAATTAAGAATATATACAAGAAATTGGAATTTATTTTACACGTATGCTGTCATTAACGATGATAATACGTTGTTATAACTACACAAAAGCTACGTGTAACTTGATGTGCAGGTTGCTGATAACTTAAAAAGAGTACTAATACAGTTTTAGAACTTTTATAAATAACAAAAATGGACTGTTCGATGATATTGAGCTTCCAGTTTTCTGTCAGAATGAAACGAATCGACGTGAAATACTCTTAGTAGAAAGAACAATTAAAATAAGTAAATATGTAAGTATTAAAAACTATTACACTTCCATGTTCATTATTATTCGTGGTGCACGATTTGATTAATTCTTAATACAGACATAACCGGAGGTAATTTTCAAAAATAGCTAACTCTAAATTTAAAAAAGTACTGGCAATACTAGATCACTCACTGAAAGGTGATTTCAGAACTCACCAAATTAAACATCAAATCGTTTAATTTTTTAATAGTGGACAATCCAGCAGGCTTATTCAAACAGGGTCAAATCCATTTCAACCAATCACGTCACCGCAAAGGTGGACGTCATTTTTCCAAATGCGATACATTATAAATAACGTTATCAAAAATACAAGTATCATGTTTGTTTTATTTCTAGTAAATACAAACATTTTAGAAAGAAGGAGTAAAGGTATCGGATTTTCTCACTTTCTCAAAAGTTATTCTCATTTGACAAAATTTAAAAATTACCTCTTGAATTCATTTAACATATAAATTAATATGTATATCAATACCTCGCAGTATTAAGGTTTCAAGATTTGTAAAGGCAAAATTTGTATCGTAAATTATCATCCACAAAGATACTAACTTGAAATAGTGTCTTTTCTCAAAAGTTTTTTCAAAAATATCCTCCGTTATAGGACTTTAAATTTTGTTGACACACATATTTTTATCATGATACTTATATTTTTTCTGTGGGATCAAAATGACCACATTATTGGCTAACCTCAGAGCTTACCAAAGTGTACGGCTTATCACCCTCGGGTGCGACAGGCTATTCGAAAAATTTAACAATTTCAATCAACAACTTTAATTCAATGCGTTGCTACATGATTACAATAATAGATTTGCATGATGTAGTATTTTCTTTCTTTAGACAATAACAAAAATTTAGCGTAGCATATTATTATTTTCCTGTCATTAACATTACGGATGCAATAGTAATCGGATATGACCTTCAACCATTTTTCCATACCAGCTCAGAGATCAATTGTTTTTGTAAACACCACATATGTACGGAAACATAAATAAAGTTAGCCACTAAAAAATAATATTATAAAAAAGTAGGTACCTATCATGTAAGAATATTATTGAATATTAATTGTTTAACTTATAACTTTTAAAGACTGATATCATAGATTTATCTCATTAGTTAACTCCATTAATTCCCAATACGTTACCATTGTTCCCAGAATGGACGATTTTACACCTCTTGAGTGTAGTGCTTTTATTGTTTATAATTACTAATGATCTATTATTAGGTTTTGGCGATTTATTATACGCTTATCGTGTGTATTATTATTGATAAGGTAGGGGTTTTTTTACAAACACTTCAACTATTCATATAAATTTGTTTGTGATATAATAAAAAAAATAAAAAAAGCCTTTTTATTTCCTACAAACAAAAGTAAATGACTATATCGAATGAATATATATATATAACCTATGAATATATCTATTATGTATATATATCTATCTATGTTTGTATTATCTACTTATTTTCTAGTTTATATAGTATTAATTATTATTATTTTTTTATATTTTTGTATAATACATATTATATATATTAGGATTTTTTATTTTTGTATATAATACTATTAGATAATGTTTATAAATTAAACAATGATATGTAATTAGTTTGTTTGGTTTGTAAGAACCCCTCTTCGGGTGAAGGCCTCCTCCAAAAAGTGTTAATCTCTGGCCTCTCTGGTTTTTTTCTCCATACCCGTTTGATTTCGTAGCTAAGTAATCGTCTTGTCTGGGTTGACCTATTTTTGCATTTAGGTCACCCATTATTATAAAAGTTTTATGTGTTTGGTTAATAGCTTTGTTTACATTTGTATAAAAAGTATCAATTTCTTCTTCTTTCGCTATTTCTGTGGATGCGTATACTTGTATGAGAGATAATTCGTTTCTTGTATTTTTAAATTCAATAGTGCTACTCTATCTGTTATACCTATGAAGTTTTCTATGTTGTTCTTGTGTTTTTATGTATTAAGAATCCGACGCCATACTTTCCAAGTATCCAGGTATACATGCCTATGCGACTTGTTTGTGATATATATATATATTATTGTATCCTTGTCTTAATAGGTAGGTGATAAAATTTTACCTACTTTATTGTATTGATTTGTTATATAAGTTAGAGCTAATAGTGTTCGTTGTCAGTGTGTGTTTGCCTTTTGGTAAGTGTATACAATGCCTGAAGATGCCGAAAGGCGAAACTCGGGTCGTAAAAAACTACTCAAATGGAATATTAAAAAACTTCAAACATTTAGAATTTAAATTCAAATTCCATCAAGTACCTTCAATCGATAGTATTAATTATAAAGCTAGTAGTGTTTAGTTAGTTTGATTCTAATGTTTGAGAAATTATGTACCTAGCTTGCCCATTCCATTAAGTGATGTTTCTATGGTGTCGACAAAAAATCTTTGTATAGTAAGCACGCCGTGAAAAGAAAAAGTCTGAAAACCACCGCTTTAGCCTAGGATGAAATGATGCCATTAGAAAAATAAATCACACAGATGAGCACGATTCCTTACTATCTTTTTATTGATTTATGCCGTGTTTAATTGACTGTGACGGTGTAATGTCAGCAAATCTTTCATGTGAACCGAAAGCAGTACATATTATTATGAACGCTTTATGTCGTTTGATAATAATAATAATACATTAACCTAATGTAAAATAAATAATTATTATTCGCATCCGTTATGTAAAGCGGAAAGGAAGAGAAGGCCATGGATAACCAATTATGACGCATTGAGTTGCGGGTTCGAATACCGCGTCTGACTATCCAATTTCAACAATTATTTTTTGAAACCACCTTGGGAGAATAAGCAACTGATGCTCTCTATTTATAAGATAGTTATCAGAGAAACACAGGTCCAACACTGCCCAGAATGCCAGAGTTCTCATACATCACATGTAGGGAATCCAATCCCGAGCCAAAATTCTGATCCCGGGATTTCGGGAT
Organism: Rhyacophila brunnea; assembly: GCF_057557595.1. Lineage (NCBI taxonomy): Eukaryota > Metazoa > Arthropoda > Insecta > Trichoptera > Rhyacophilidae > Rhyacophila > Rhyacophila brunnea. The sequence continues at coordinate 19,709,874 of NW_028233068.1, read as the reverse complement.
TACAATTTGACAATCCCGGGATCCCGGGACTGGTCCCGGGATTGGCATTTTTTCCATTGTTAATATAAAAAATTTATATTTACAAATATCATTGATAAAATCGATCAAAAATAAATCTAGTATAATTTACTTATACAATTTAAGACATTTATTGTTAATATTGTATACGTTCAATCTTGGAAATACACAAGTTTAACGGAGTAAATAATATTGTAATTTAAATAATAATGTGAATTTAATAGGAGATTGCTGTTTCTGATAGTAAAGACTTAATGAATGGATTAGCGAGATTTAAAATATTAAAGCAAATAATCATGGCGTATTTATGGCCTTTCCGCTTCATAAATCTAATTAGTCAGACAAATATGAAACTGCCGTAAAACGTATGATATACTTTGTTAAAAGTGCAAAGCATTGTTTTTTCCAATCTTTCCATTTTTAATAATTCACGTGAAAAAATAAAAGGAATCGGCAACCTACACATGGGTATAAATCAAACTTCATTCAAACTCAGTTTATTTATAATGTAGTTATTTTTTATTACAAGTATGTTTTCTGTTATATTTCGCTTTTATTTTATTTTCCATAAAAATTGATAAAAAAAATCAATCCCGAAATCCCGGGATTATGTTTATCAATCCCGGGATTCATAGGTATCGAAAATAGCTCGAGATCCCGGGATCCCGGGATTCGGGATCCCGGGATTGGAATCCCTAATCACATGCTATTTTTTAAGTGAAACTTTTTTACACACTGTATGGTACAAGTCGATTTACAGGAAGCCAGGAGGGAACCACGCCAATTTTCATAATCGATTTTGGCGAAATTCATGAATTCATGAATGAAAACCTAACAACCGAACCCAACAAATAATCCAGTATATCGGCTATTTTCATTTTTTCCGCTGACTTCCCTTAAACCGACAAGAACTCACTGTACATTAAAGTTACTAGTAGGCGCCAAAAGCATCATGGCCGACTTGAAAAATGAATAAATGCCCCCTACCAATGAACGAATTACCAACCTCTTGTTCTATAATCGAAGTTATCCATATTATAATACAACAAAAATATTTCTTATAAACAAGTTTTTTTAATAATACTAATTTCATAATCGTTTGATTAAAAAATAATAAAACAAGTTTAAAAGTTACATCTATCAATTTTAAATAGAGTTGTCAATAGTGTAATTATAAAAAAAGATTTATAATATGTGTTTACGATATGATATGATATAAGAGTATATGTATGACACTTGATTCACTTTCTACCTTGCGTGCCCCGCATGTAAACACACATTTTTAAATCCACACCATGTAGTTACACTCTATATATCCATGGACATAGTCCAGCTTTGCATCTGGGGGCTACGGGTTCAATTCTCGATGAGGTAATAATATATTTATGTGATTTTCTCAAAGCCTGGGTTTTTGTAATTGTTTCTTTTCTATTACTAATACACTTTTGACACCCACGGTGGCCGCGCGGCTTAAACGTTGGACTATCACGCCGAGGGTCCCAGGTTCGAATTTTGGGTCTGGCAAGTACACATATTGTTTTCAAATTTGTGTGTGAGTCAGGGTATGGACCTAATAGGTTGAGCAAGTGGCTGACATCCATTTCTCGTAAAAACAAAATCTGTTAATACAAACCTCTACCCTGTGGAGGCGCATAAATGATCCTATTTGGATCGGACATGGTCGGAAAATACACTAATGTTATATATGTCTCGTGGCATATTGTATTAAAGAATATTATATGTAACATATCTTTCAAATTGAATTACTAACCAAGTTTGAGTCTTTTTTTTGTACTCTTAAATATTGAATACATTTATTCATTTTTAATAATGATGGTAAAATACTAAGATATGGCAGATTATGAAAATTACCGGCATTCAGTGATTTAAATAAGACCTTGTTATACGTTTAACATATTGTGTCGAGAAAAAATTCGCAGCCAACCAGGTCCAGCCTTAGTTATTAATAGCTTGCGGCATAGAAAAGTATTGATTTCATATAAAAAAAAACGTTAAGTAACCTCTTTGGAAAACGGTCAAGATCCACATCGGATTGTAAAGCTAATACTGACAATAATGGTGGATGCTCACTAACAGCGAGTACGGTTGGCTCTCGTTTCTACAATGGATTAGTACAGTGAAGGAATTAACCTTATTACCTAGCTACTAGGTTAGGATAAGCTCATGTATAAAAAAACAATGTTTGAAGTGTTCGTAAGACCTGCATTATATACATTGAGTAGTCACTATTAATACGTTCAATGAGCGCATTAAATTATTCGTCATTACTCGTGAAAATTAATCCATTCGTTTTTAGTGTGCATTTACCATTGGTAATTTCGCATAGTGGCTGAAGATGCCGAAAAGCGAAACCCGAGTCGCAAAAAGGACTCAAATAAAATAATACACACCTTAAATCATCTAGAATGATAATATTATTTGAAAATCTTGTTTCTTGAAATGTAAATGAAGTATTATTCTGTAACCATTGTAATATGAAGTACTCGTCGTTTTAAAATAGAGACTTAAGTTATTTAGATGTTTGCGGCGTGTGAAATCTTCATATGATAGTATGTCACAACAACGCCAAGTTATTATTAGGAATGAAACATCAAAAGACGTAATGAATTCGGTTCCATTCCACTGTTTGAGGTATGCGGGGTTTATTTTCACTCCTCGGGCTTAGTTAACGGTCCTTTGAGCGAGGCTTTGTAAAGAGTGTAGCGGTTTAATTTAGACCCCGCGCAACCGGTACTCATCCGAGTACACCACACCGCCCACTGGCTCACACTTGCTGTGGACAATGGTCTACGCTGACAGACAAAGGGCAAAGGAATTATTGTTCAACAGTCTGAGTTGTTTGCGAGTGGAATATGAAAGGATTTCCTTTTAGTACAAACGTGGGCGGTGCATATTATGCTGGCAGGGTTGTTTAAGATATGTGTATTGTAGTTTCTCTGTTTTTTCAAATAATAAATATGATTTTTTTCACTAATTAACTTAAAAATTATAAAATCATAAACAAACATACTTAATATAAAAATATCGAGTGAGATTCCCTCACATCACTTCTGCCTTGGTGAGTACTATTTGTCTCTAAGCTATCGTTCCATCTACAATTCTTGCGAATTATTTATAATAACAAATTCTGCATTCAAATTATTCGATTGCTATAATTTGCTAGAATCGTTGGAAAATATTAGAGCACTGTAAAGACAGTGAATGATTTGAATCTCATTCGGTTCAACTGCTTTTTTCTGATTTTTTGAGGTTTTTCAGAAAGATGTGTTTTTTATAATAAGAATATCAATGGTTACATATTATTGTGTAGATCAGGGTTTCCCAAACTATGTTCCGCGGAACACCAGTGTTCCGCCGAACCTGAATAGGTGTTCCGCGACAATTTGGAAAGGTTTTAGACACTTTTGCAATATTTTCTGAAAACTAGTAAGGACGATTCCTGGGTTCCATTTTCCATTTTCCGTGACAGCTAAACCAGTAGGCTTAAGCGCAAGTGACTATGAAAATCTTATTGATTTAATTAGTGACTCTGATTTAAAGATCAGCCTTTATATGATTTCTGAGCGAGTTTCTCAGAAGTCAATTTTTCAAAACAAGCTATTATTGTTTTCATGGCCCCCACAAGGGGGGCGCTGACAGGGCTTTAGCCTGGGGGCACGGGCTCTGGGTGGGCCCGGCGTGGCGTGTTGATCAGATAAGTAAGATAAACACACATCATAAATTTGCTTTAATAGTTAAAAAAAAATTATTATACTTCATATCTATTAACATTTTTTGTTAATTTTAAACTATATAATTGAACGATATAATTTTTGATTATTGCGTATTGAATCTGCAACTCCATGATGAAAGTAGATGTATTAAAACTAGAAAAAAATAATTAATAATACACTAAATACGGTCCCTTAATTTGAGCTGTAACAAAATTTGAAAAATATTAATGTGATGTATCACACTGCCTTTAACATTAGAGATAGGTAGGGGGCTCGCCAGAGATCCTAACTTGAGGGTCCGCTTAAGAATGTGGGGGCCATGATTGTGTTACTTCCATTTTCTACTACCTATTTATCCGAAGCGGAATTTTCTATTTATGCTGCAAAGAAATCAAAGTGCAGGAACAGGCTCGACGCCACACCAGATATTAGAATGCAACTTACCAATATTGTGAATCAAGAAGATACGCAATTCAAGGACTCACAATTATCAAAGTCATTACCTAAGTGCTTTATTTATTCTTATTTTTATGTTTATATTATATTATAGTTGTATATTTAAAAATATGTAATTACTAAATAAATAATGTGTTTTAATAACATTTTTTTTAATTTTGACTAGTAGGAATCAATCTAAGAAATAAGCGTTCCGTTAAAATTTTTGGGTTTACGAAGCGTTCCATTGCGGAAAAAGTTTGGGAAACCTTGGTGTAGACAATGAATAATAAAAAAGTAATACTTACATACTATTATAGTTTATAAAATAAATCAATCACAATTTTTCCATCTATTATCCGTGTTATCGAAGACTACAAATTTTGATACAAAGGTTTTAATGTGATGAAAATAATAATTATTCATTCCATTAAAATTTGATATTGCATATTGTATCCGTGATAACTGAATGTATTATGTTGTAGTTACATATGTAAGTATAACATAAGATTTAAGAATGTGGTTATCGTTTGTGATTATATTTTTTTTCGAAACACATAAAAAGCCCAGCATCCAGAATGCTAAGAAACAATGTCTAATTCATGAGGTTGAGACATTGTGACAAAAAAATACTGCAATCTTATATTATATTGAATCACCACATTGATGCGATGCAAAAAATCTCTCAATAGGATATGGGTACGAGTCTGTTTACTGGAAGCCAGGCAGGTACAGTGGCAATTTTCATGAATTCAAAAATGATAAGCTAACCTAACAAATAATCCAGTATATCAGTTATTTTCAAAATTTGTTTGCCGCTAGCTTCCACCAAACAGACAATAACCGATATATGTTAATTATAGGTTTACACTGATGACAGTATCATTGTCTTTTTCAGTGAAATTCCCAATTCTAGTTTATACTTTGCTTTCTTTCTACAATCCGAGATTACATTTTTTTGCTCATCTTGAATTATGCCATGCAACCAACGTAATGCGTGACTCCTAACACTCCTCAAACTGAATGTTTTTTCGGCTTCAGCTGGTCAAGCCAAGTCCATTCATCGGACATGACCAGTCCACTTTCTCTGAAAATATTTATTATTGCTCTGAGAATCTTTCTTTCATAATATATTAGCGAATTATATTTAATGTATCTTATATCGAATTTAGTATGCAAGTGCAATCTTATCACACATATAAATTTATTATACAATCGTTACATTTAGTTGAATCTCTCACTGCTTTAGTTAATGTTTCAAAAATTCTATATTTGAATATGAAGAATAGCAAATACCTACATCTTCATATGATTATTTACCCTGGCATTGTATATTAATTTCATTTGACTACATTGCGAAATCCCTCCTTCATAATAATATGTTGATGGAACGTTTGTTTAATTTGAGCCTTGGACAATTAATTTTTGGTCGAGACTTATACATTACTAACAGTTGGTATCTGACATTGCATGTCATGCTTTTTTGTGATTGATGATAATAATAACATTTATTTTGTTATTTTTATCAAACAGTGACATCTGTTCCTATATATTATATATATATATATATATATATATATATATATTATATTCAAAATAATAAAACATAGACAAACAGTCATAAATAATGTTAGACTGAGTGATATTTGAATGTACCACGTTGTTATATACCTACCTCCGCTTAACTATTTCGGTGATTAGCGGCAGGTATTAACTACTTGACAATTTGATTTTTCCAGCGATTATATTATCTTAAAGTACCTATACTCCTTATTTATATTGAAAGTTTTTATCCTCTCTCTCTATTCTCTATTACATTATTTACTTCTCCCTGCCACGCCCCAGCATTGGGACATAGGACAAGCATTCGTCAGCTGAATGCAGAACTATTCTAACTTACATTTGAAATTTTTGAGGAGAGAGTTTTTTGAAACAACTTACTGAAATTATTTTTTATTTTTATGGATAAATGGATGCATCATATTTTAGTAGGACTATTGATGAATAAAATGGTGCATACACATTTCCATATAAATAATAAATAACTGAAGTAAGCTGTTTCAAAAAACTTTTCTGCAAAATATTTCAAATGTGAGTTAGAATAGTTCTGCATTCAGCTGATTCAGCGATGGTCGACCGCGAGACCTACAGCGCATAGATCGTTTTTGTAGTACCGCTGCAGAGAAATTGAGAGTCTTTGTCCGCTCACTTACTCTATATTATACCCTTCTTGCTCCTTCGTTCCTTTGTCCAAATATTTAAATTTTGGTTCATACGGGTCATGCACAACATGCACCTTTCCACACCAAGCTATGCTACTTTATATTTTTGGAACTCTCCAATACTGAAAGTTAGTTGGTATTTCGTGTCTACCTGTTATTACGGATAATACATCTGGTATAAAACTTTTCGTTTCTACATTCTAACAGCATTCTGCCCAATGTTGATGTACGAACAATTTGATTAACAATACACCAATCTATAGTCACCTATTCGTGTTGTTGATAAAGATTTTTTTCAGTTAGCAAAGCAGATAACAATATGACTTTTCTCGATTTATGTTAAATCGGGGCTTGAAATGAACCGGAGCGCCGTTCCTGTTCGTAAAATTGGTAAAATTATCGCTCCGCCTCGTGGAAAAATTAATTTGACCATCTGAGCTATATAAGCCATATAATAGAAAATCTAACACACTTATTTTTATGAAATACACATAAAATTGTAATATCTTCTACACTAAATATCTATACACCCACGGTGGCCACGCGGCTTAAGCGTTGGCCTATCACGCCGTGGGTCCCAGGTTCGAATCCTGGGTCTGGCAAGTACACATATAGTTTTTCAGATTGTGTATGAGTCAGTGTATGGACCTAATAGGTTGTACAAGTGGCTGACATCCATTCCTCGTAAAAACAAAATCTGTTAACACAAACCAACCTCCACTCTGTTGAGGCTTATATGATCATATTAGGAAAGGACATGGTCAAATAATAATAATAATAAATATCTTCAGAAATCTGTCGAGCGTTCCGGTTCGTAAACTTTTCCATTTCGAGGGCTGTGGTAAATAGACGTGTATTATTACAACTGATGCTTTATTATAAACTAATTATGTGTTTTTCTTTTTTTACAGAGCAGTTGACTGAAATCTTAGATTCGGGAACTGCTGAGGAAGAGAAGGCAGCAACGAAAATCCAAGCGGTGTTCAGAGGACACCAATCTAGGAAAACCACTCAAGGAGAAGACGGGACAGAAAAGACGATGAGTGCACAGAACGCTGAACCCGAACCCACCAAGGCCGAGTTGGAAGCGGAATTCAACCCAGCAGACAAAGGTTAGGAATTCATACTTATATACAAAGCTAATAACTTTTTAACCAAGTTTTTGTTTCTTATTTGGTGCAGTCATTTTTTGTGGGCAGAAATGAAATTTTTTGTTAATGTATTAATTAGCTTGGTCATTTACGCATAAAAAAAACATTTTTTGTGGAAAGAGAGACACAAACACATTTGTTCTACAAAAAATGGTTTTTTTCTCTTTTTAAACCTTGCGCAATTCAAGATAAGTGTTAAGATTGCGCAATTATCACTGTTTGTATTTTTTATTTTTCGAGATTTCGGCTTTCGGCATTCCGGCCATTCGGGATTTCAGCATTCGTAATTTCGGCCTTCGGGATTTCGGCTTTCGGGATTTAAACTTTCGGGATTTCGGCCATTTGAGATTTTGGCCTTCAGGATTTCGTCCGGCACCCCATTTACGCACAAATTGCAACCAGAATTGCTCCGATCAGATGAGGCATTCTCTCGCTACAGTGGTCTCAAGTATTGCAAATCAATCAAACTTCAAGGTTCGCGGCGCGAGATTTCCCGCCGCCTGATGAGATTAGTGCGATAATATTATATATGACGCATAAAATCTAAGGACCGACCTTTGCAATTATATATTTAAATTAAACGTAAAGCTTATTCTTGGAGAGTATTTGCCTGCTATTTTTTATACAATGCGATCTGCCATTTATTATTATTACCTATACGTATTTTTTTCTCTTCAAACGCGTGCCATTCAAAATTATCTCACGTACCACTGGTGGCACGCGTGCCATATGTTTGCCTCCACTATACTAGGACTAGTTACTTGAATGACAAAATTATTATGAATTGAAATTCCATGAAAATTAAATTAAATTAAAGACAATTTATAAGTGACGTAGAATTAAAGCTTTTACAAAACTTAAGGCAAACTTTAAAAAAGGAATATCGTGAGTTACCGTCATATCAGTGCCGTACCTACTCGTAAATTATAAAATATTACAAAAATTACTCACGTCGTGTTATATTATCGATTATTTACGTAATAAAGAGTTGTTCCGATTTACAATGTTTACTCAAGTCCTTTACTAACGCGACTCGGCAGGTGTTCTTGCAATTAACGCTATCAACAGTGCTAAGCTTATGCCAGGTACACTGAATATTATTATCAAGTAATTGCATACGATATTACGTAGTCTGTTTTCATGAATATGCTTATATTGCGTGTGTATTATAAAGTTTTGCTCGTACGTCAACCACGGGTAATCTTTTCTGATTACATGTTCATAATTATATTTTATCAAACATTAATTTACCATATTTAGTAAAATAATGTTAGCCTTTTATCTTTGAAATGATTATTTTACTTATGCGATGATCGCTTTAGTGTTTTTGTTTATTTCATTTGAAGGCTCCGGAAACAAAAATAGCATGTTCTATTTTAGTAAAATATTGTACAGATCAACAAAAATGTATAATCTCTTTCATATAAGTACCTATATTCTAAGCAGAGTATTCTAAAATATTAGTAAAAAATAACAGTTTAGAACAGTTTTTCAGAAATTACACTCATAAGAAAGATATAATACATTTTAATTGACTTGCCATCATTTTGCCACTTTTTTTCAATGACTGCTGAATTAAAAAATTTTTTTTTTAAATATCGTTTCAAAATCAAAACGATTATATGAGCTATTGCATTACAATGTATGTAAATGTTATACGATCATTGCATAAGTAAAATCACTGCCATTTGAATGTACACATTCAATTCGGTCGAATGCGATCATCGCAGATACAATTAGGGATCCCGAGCTATTTTCGATACCTATGAATCCCGGGATTGATAAACATAATCCCGGGATTTCGGGATTGATTTTTTTATCAATTTTTATGGAAAATAAAATAAAAGCGAAAATATAACAGAAAAAATACTTTAAAATAAAAAATAACTACATTATAAATAAACTGAGTTTGAATGAAGTTTGATTTATACCCATGTGTAGGTTGCGATTAATTTTATTTTTTCACATAAATTATTAAAAATGGAAAGATTGGAAAAAAACAATGCTTCGCACTTTTAACAAAGTAATTCTACCATGATATCATACGTTTTACGGCAGTTTCATATTTGTCTGACTAATTAGATTTATGAAGCGGAAAAGCCATAAGTACGCCATGATTATTTGCTTTACTATTTTAAATCTCGCTAATCCATTTATTAAGTCTTTACTATCAGAAGCAGCAATCTCCTATTAAATTCACATTATTATTTAAATTACAATATTATTTACTCCGTTAAACTTGTGTATTTCCAAGATTGAACGTATACAATATTAACAATAAATTTCTTAAATAGTATAAATTATACTAGATTTATTTTTGACCGATTTTATCAATGTTATTTGTAAATATAATAAACAATGGAAAAAATGCCAATCCCGGGACCAGTCCCGGGATCCCGGGATCGTCAAATTGTAATCCCGAAATCCCGGGATCAGAATTTTGGCTCGGGATTGGATTCCCTAGATACAATCACATATCGTAATATGCAATAACCGCATTGCAATATCGCAGCCAACTGACTTATACTAAAATGCAAAAAATCTATAATCGAGTGCGATAACATTTATTCAATTTTGATTTAAAAAAAAGAACTAAAATTTCAGTAAAACTACCGTTTAAGAAAGATAGTGAAATTAGTTCCCTTTAGATTATCGAAAATTTTAATAATTCTAAGAAATCTTACTTAAATGCGTGTCACTCACGTTGATATAATATTTATATGAAAACACAAATAAAGCTATTTTTCTCCAAAAAATATAGGTAAGTATATCAGAAGATGTCCATAAATGATTCAATTTTTAGCTATATCACCTATCTATAATATATCGTATATTTTCAGTGAGTGTTGGGAGTCATTAGTTAAAATTTGTCGTAATTAAGTATGACTCCTTTAGCATTGTGGTCAATGTGCGTAGGCGCAATATCCGAGAGATGCAGGTTCGATTCCTATGAGTCTTACTTTTTTCAAAAAGTTTTTTTCTATTTTTTTTTAATATATTATGTTCTCAAAAGTGTTTTCAAAATTATGTACTTACTTATATTTTATTTGGAATTTTCAATTATCGTGGTTTAATAATTAAACGAAACATAATATATTTTCAAAGTCTGCACTTCAGTGTTATATGGTAGTAATCGATGTTTTTGTGGTTTAGTCGTAAATGATTGATACAAATAATAACTATATCTCATTTTTTTATATCGATTAATCCTCCATAAGCAACAAATCGGACAGGCCGGTATTGGTTTATAAATTTTAAACAAGTTATCTGAAGTTTTCTGTATGGCACTGGATTTTTAAATTATTTGAGAGATTATGGACATTATAGATCGTTATTATATTTTTAGTAAAGTTTTACCATACTCGTAGAAAAATAGATGCCTCAAGTATTCAAGTTTTGTATGGTGGCATTTCATCTGCGAGATGGCTATTTTGTGATGGGGCGAAGCCAGTCTGGGCAGCCTCGAATCATAAAATACGCAATTACTCAGCTGTCGTATCCCCGCTTCGTAATACAACATTAAACTTCCTAATCCACATAATATGTGAGGATATATTATTATATCTCCCATATAACATAATATTATGTTCGACAAAGAGATTTTCACGACTCCCACATACATAAAGGTCATAGCTTAAGGTATTATCGCACTGCCCACGAGCTATAATATCGTATTTTACTTCGGATATAGACATGAAAATTTATAAATAAAATGTTGAGTATCAATTTTCGAGACACTGACGGATTTTTGATTACAAAAGAAAACTTCTAACGTCAAAATATAGCTACTGAAAAGACTTGGGACGACGCTTTTAGCGTTGGCGTGACTAAAATCGTATCCGGAAATTTTTACGTAAATAGTTCACCGCTGGACACTTATTCGTACGCCACAGTACGTGAAACATGAGTTCGTGTAACATTTAATCAAATGACGAGTTCTTCGTTGAACATTTATTTCTGCTAAGTAAAGACAGTTTTTAGTTTAAGAAAAATGAGAACCCATGTTGTAAACTACATTTTCTCTTATATTATGTAAAATTATCAATACACTGTGTATATTTAGAGATTATGTCAAAACAATTCAATAACTTTACATAATATAAGAGAAAGGGTATGGGTTCTCATTTCACTAAAACCAAAAACACTGTCTCTTTACTTAGCAGGGCAGTATATGCATGAGATGTTTTCAAACTATGTATATCAATATATACAATGTTACATTATCAAATCTTGTGAATTATTCGTTGAATAAAATAAATCGTTTATTATAATTATGATAAGTTAATTACGAGCATAGTACATTCAAAAAAATAAAATACAATTTAAATAATTACTTACCAGGTGATTTAGGTACGAGACAATATTATCAGCATATTATATTATGTACATTAAAATTTTTCATGGAACATTATTCGTTCATACTTCACAAAATAAATACGTGGGCGGGTACTTATTATTATAGTACCTATGTATAATCAAACAAAGGGTAGATGCGTGATAAGTAATTAATGAAAATATATAACCCCGTAAAAAAACATATACAAATATGTGATAAAGCTTTTATAGAATTAAAATTTACATTGATAATTTTTACTTTGTCGTTATTTTATTTGGCATTTTCAACTTTTATAATTAGAAATATTTTAATAAAAAAAAAAAAAAATAATAATTAGAAATAATTCAATATTTGGTCAATGAATATTATATCACATAACCATGCTCGCGGCTAAGGAGATTATAATATAGGGCTCCACAGAGTTGTATTAACAGATATTTGTTTTACGAGAAATGTATGTTAGCCACTTGCTCAGCTTAGTAGGTATATACTCTGGGTCCAAACACATACTAAAAAACTTCATGTAAATTTACCAAAATCGATCTCGGGATCAACGACACTATAAGCCGAAATGTTACCACTCGGTCATCTGGATATGAGTAAATATATATATCTCTATATATATAAAAATCTCGTGTCACGATGTTTGTGGTCGAACTCCTCCGAAATGGCTCGACCGATTTTTATGATTTTTTTTTATGTATATTTGTTAGGTATGAGAATAGGTCAACAAGTATATTTCATACCGCTAGGTGATTAGGGTATCTCTATCCAAAAAAATTTTTCTTTTATTTTTTTGAAAATTTCTTTTTGTATTTTTTTTATTATTTTTCATCAAAAAGTACCTATAACTCCAAATTTTCACCCTCCTACCCCCACCCTCCCATTTTTTAATCGCGATTTTATTATTTTTGTATGAACAAATTTAACCGTCGTTCGTATTTCAAACAGAACGAAATTATTTATGTTGTTGAATGACAGATGGCGCTACGTCCGAGAAGAATTCAAGAGAAGCGTCGCGTCATTTTGACATTTCATTCGACATATCACAACGCAGTGCGTGCAAAATTTTGTACGATTTATTTTAATTTATCTATTTTTATGTGCGTGTATTACAGTGCATAATGCCATCAAGACGCAAGGGGGCCATTTGGGCCGTCGAACGAATAAAGCAACAAACATGCGAAATAGTAGAGCAGAAAGAACAGACGAACAAATCCAACAAGATAACAAAAACGTGCGTGTAAGCATGTCGCAATTGCGTGCATCCCAATCACAAGAGGCACGAGCTGGACGCAATCAACAACGACAATTGGAACGGAGCCAAGCGCGCCGGTTCGTAGTTAACACACGCAGAGCAAATGACCGACAACGCCAACAAGTACATCGAACATTTACATCCGCTTCGTTCCTTCGTCTCGCATTCGAGTACGAGCCAGATATTGAATATTCCGCTCATCCGAAAGTGTTGATTGGTGCTATGGACAAAGAATGTCCTCATTGTCATGCGCTCAAATTCAAACATGATTCAGCCGGGATGTGTTACGCATCAGGAAAAGTGCAACTACCAGAAATTGAGATACCACCAGAACCATTGAACGGCTTGCTCATCGGCACGGTTCCAGATTCAAACCTGTTCCTGAAGTCCATTCGCACATTCAATTCATGCTTCCAAAAGACTTCGTTCGGAGCAACAGAAATAGTTCACAATACTGCGGTATATGATCAAGAATTCCATTCTACGTTCAAAATCAAAGGCCAAGTATACCACAAAGTAGGCTCATTGCTGCCAATGCCAAACGAACCACATAAATTTTTACAAATCTACTTCATGGGCGGTGAGGACATCAATCATGTGGATGCACGTTGCGGCTACAATAGCCTCAATTCGCCTAATGCCAGGCGCATCGTCGGCAAACTGGACGCCCTGTTGAATGAGCACAATGAATTATTGAAATTATTCAAAGCACACATGCACGAATTGCAAAGTGACAATCACGCTATTGTCATCAATCATGAGAAAACACCAGCTGGAGAGCACGTGCTTCGATTCAATGCGCCTGTTGTTGACGACATTGCTGTAATCATGGTTGGCGACCACACATCGACGCGAGAAATCGTGATTCATAGAAGAAACAATAATCTGGAGTTCATCGCTGACACACACTGTTCATACGACGCTCTCCAATATCCGCTAATTTTCTGGAAGGAACAAGACGGATATTGCATAAACATTAAACAACGAGATCCTGTCACAGGTAATTCATTCATTATGAACATCATTACTCATTTTGAATTGAGAAAATGAATGGTTGATGTTTTTTTGTTTTTATCGGCGGTCATCGTCTACAGCGCTCTATTCCTCTTTCTGTCATATATCTCATCCCCACACACTTACGATAAATTCGTTATTTTTTATTTAACAACCAAAATATTCACTAGAAATAATTTATATGGCAGAACAACGTTTGCCGGGTCAGCTAGTATATATATATTAATCACACTTCTCTAAAAGAATCGACTATAATAATATTATATTGTTTATTTTATAATATTAATACTATTGACCGAGGGTTTGAATTTGAATTAAAATTCTAAAAGATTGAATTTTTATACTACTTTTTATTAGATACTTTACTTAGTATGTAGGTATAGGTAATAAAGTTTTTACGTACTTTTATTATATAAGCAAGAATTAACTGTATTAGTTTTAAATATACATTTACCATTGGTGAGTGCGAATAGTGCATGAAGATGCCGAAAGGCGAAACCCGGGTCGTAAAAAACGACTCAAATGGAATAATACAAAACTTAAATCTATTAATATTTATTTTCAATTAAAATTTTTATTATTATTAACTGTACTATGAACCTGTTATGCCATCATGTTGTGTCTCAGTACGGCTACCAAATTTAAGCACAACCTTATTTTCTACTAAATTAACGAAAAATAATTACCACTAACTTTATATTTGACACAAAAACAATAAATTCCATCAATACGTGCTCGCAGCTTTTGAATGAATGGAGTCATTCAATCCAATATTTACCGGCGACGTGTACAAAAAATATTTAATTCAGCCGTAGAAATTCTATATTTACTTTAACGCATATTGCCGAGATATAAGCGTGCCGAATGCTTTCTCATTCGCACTTATCGTTCGTTTCTTTTCTTTTGATTACTTTTTCAGCTTGGAGAGACTTTTTTCCAGCAGTTTATTAATCCAGGCTTATAATCACGACGATGTAACATCTACTATATTAATAATTACAAATTAGTTATTAGCTACCTGCTTAATTCAGTTAATTTTACCAAACATTATACAAAAATATCCAGCAATATAGTTACAATGGATATATTACATAACAATTATGGTATTTGAAGGTTACTACTTATAGCAGTAACACATAAATTTACTTCATGTAAATTACATTCGGCTTCAATGTCGTAACAGTAGCATGGCTATTAAATTTAATATTTTCCATAACATACCAATGGGAATAATATTGAAGACTATCGTTAAACGCTTTATAGTTTAAATATACAAATTCGTACGGTATTGCGAGCTTTATATAAACTTAAACCAATCTCCTAATGCATTGGCCGAATGAAATCGGGTTTAAAGTTGAAAAGTTTTATGACCGGCTCGTGTACCGATTAGCTACCGAAATCCCATGGAGACTGTTTCATATAACAGTTCCAGTCACACACAGTACGTTATATTATGTATATGTATTTTCTATACATCAATAGGTGTTACTTTATTTCGTAACAGTATCATTAAAATAATTGACACTATTAACCCAATGTTAGCCATGAAAGCTTTCAAAAAAAAATCCACTATCATTTATCTAACAAAAGCTCACTACACTACGTGACTCTTAACGCGATGATTCGTAGGTAGACGTCTGAGGCAAGTATTTAATATTATCCCGTATTAGGTTGCATGCTGATTTGTATGATATCGTGAACCGGTTATGGTTATAGTATTGAAGCAGCATTAATATTAAAATTATGGTTTATATTAACCGAAGTTATGGTTTGTCTGAGTTATACAGTATGTATTATGTACAAACGTAATATAAGTCTGGAATTTGGACAACCGAGGATTAATTACGATATGGTATCAGTGACGTTCCTAAACAGAATACCGCCCCTAGGCAGCGCCAAAATGCTGACTCACTCTTTATACAGTATTTTTTATCATCCCTTCATGACTCCAATAATATCTAAGAAATATGTTGTATGGATACATTATTAAAAAAATATTGTCTGTCAATATTCATTAGTCACCAAGGACGCCGAAGAAAAACGAAAGTAAACTAGACATCGCGAACCCGAAAAAAATTACAGACCTGTTCAACCTTTTATATTAATTAATACATTTTGTTTCCAACCAATAAGCTGATTTTTTTAATGGAAAGATATTTTCGTTATTATTAAATTTAGATACTTAGCAATGTATATATATACCAAATGATTCTCCTCTATTTGCCGCCCTTCGAGTAACTGCCGTCCCTAAGCGACGCTCAATCTGCGTACCCCCACGGGACGTCACTGTATGGTTTTAAAACTCAATCATATATTGTTTCTTAAATTTCAAGTGAGTAAAAACTGATCGACATGACGTTGGCATTCAACAGGCTGTTTTTATTTGAATTGTTAAGTTTGTTTTAGTCTTAACACCTGGCGTTTGAATACGTCACTATATAAATACCGGCTACAATATCTTCAGTTTCTAGTATATATGCAGATATTGCTACAGTCCAACGATAATTTATATCTATATTTTACTAAATTTAAGCCAACTAACATTCCTTTTGGTATATTAAAGACGAGTCTTTTGCGTGGTTGAGGTGAAGTCGTCTAACTTTTGCATGTTAAACTATGGTGAAATCACTTTCAGTCCGTGCCTTTATACCTTTTGTACTACGTGCCATCTCAGAACATTTATGTTCTCAAAAATACGTTATCTCAATTTATTCGTTTCAACAGATTTCTAGTCGATCTTAATAGCTGTATCATCACTCAGTTAGAATAGTTTAATTCAAGAGTGTAAAATATAATACTCGTTTTAAAAATTGAGCATCGAATAATATGTATAACTGTCATGGAAACATAAATGTTAAAAATTGTATTAGTTAATACACCCACGATAGCCCCGCGGTTACACGTCAAGTTTATAATGCCGTGTATCTTGAATTTTGTGTCTGGAAAAATCACATGTTATTTTTAAAGCTTGTTTTTTTAAATGTTGGGACCCAGAGTATGAACATACCTAATAGATTCAGCTAGTGGCTATCCATTTATCTTAAAAACAAAATTCTGTTAATTCAGAGCAGCATGCACAATTTAAGATTTCGTTCCTAAGGATAAATCGCCGAAAAGGATGACTTAACTATAGACAATCCTGAGTATAGAGTTAAGGAATCCTTAACCATAGACTACTTTTGTTATGAACACGCCCCTTTCTGTATTACCATTTACCACTGACAGCTGCTGTCAAAATAAATTCGCATGTATATAAAACAGTCCATACACTCAAATTCATTTAACAATGTATCTCAATATGGCTATTGATAGTGTTAATTCGTTTGGCATGTACTTGCAGAATATTATTTTACTTTTATCCAGCCCGCAGAAATACAAAATGCCAGGTGAAGAATGACACTTGACGCTAGTGTTACCATGTTAAAAAAATATCTTGCGGTGCCTGTGGAATCACGTATAATGACTTATAACGGAAACATAAGAGTATTATAATTAAATAATAATATGTGTTTATAGTTATTGCATTTATAAAATGCAGTTGTCATATTTTTGTCATCGTTTAACAATTATAAAATAATTTACCTAAACTATAGGAAAGAGAATTTTTAAATATGGTATTATTTTCAATGGAAATCTTAACTTAGGACAATGTTTCTGCATAGTGTTTTCTGCTAAGGAAATTTTAGTTACGACAAATGTTTCTGCATTCCGCTCTCAACCTCTAATCTGTAGATTCCCATACGATCCTTTCACAGAATTAATGTGGTATATTACAAACATATTGTGTATGTATGTAATAATTCATATTCTGAGAAATCAACTACTTACCATGAATCAAATTGAGTAATCTTATTACTTCGATTTAAAATTACAAATAATGCAGTAGTGATATGTCGTCGGTTTAAAAAAAAATAAGTACATAATAATAATCTGATATAAGTTATCTGCAAGAAAATTAATTATACGAAACATTATTCCAAGAAAAAATGCATTTATTTGTGTTTAAATGATATTCAATCAAAGATTATCTTGAATATTTCTAATATGTACGTTTTATAGGATTCTCCATGTTATATATTTTTATAATCGTTTAATAACAATTTGATATGGGTAATGTAAGTGTTTTGTAACAGTCTCCGGAATTACTCCGTAAAACTGAATATATTCGCGCAGTTGGTTGCGTAACAACCAAACTTTACAGGTCGATCAATTATTACTCGCCGTTTCTGCTTGACGGAAAATCGAATAGACATACCTATTTCCTAATCTCCTAACTCACCGGAAAAGTTGGTAATAGTATTTTATTTGGCACGCCCTTACCTTAATCTCACTTTCATTTATTATAATTACAGATATTATTAAGTTACGCCAAATTCAGGTAATTTTATCATCCATTACCAGCACATTATCACTCCAGCATAACCTCTGTTGGGCGGGCTGGTTACATATAAGTTGTACGTATGCAGTTCATCGTGGGATACTTATTCGTGCGTCGCAGTACGTGAAACATGAGTTCGTATAACATTTTATCAAATGACGAGTTCTTCGTTGAACATTTCACCGTGGAATACATTTGTACGTATCTTACAAAATGTGGCGATAGTTTGCAAATAGTACTGTTCCAATTAAATAAACCCTAACCTAACCTAACCTGCTAATGCTAAAGGCTAAAGCCTAATGCTACTTTGGCCTGTTAAGACATTTTAAGTCCCGCATACTATCTCTCTTAGCTTATCTCTAAAAGCACTCGTACAAGAAACTTGTAAAGCCAGTGCTCACCTACGCATCGGAAACCTGGACATTAACTCTGCGAAATGAACGAGCCCAGAACATCTTTGAAAGAAAAATTCTCCGCCGTATATATATGGCACCAATTGGAGGAGGAGATATAATGCTGAGCTCTACGGGCTGTACGAAGATTGCAGCGCAGTTCAATCAATTACGATTGGGAGACTGCGATGGCTAGGTCATGTGCACCGTATGAATGACAATGAACCGGCAAAGAGAGTGATGTCCAGCAATCCAATAGGACGTAGAAGAAGAGGGAGGCCAAAGATTCGCTGGTTGGATGAAGCTGCCAGGGACTGCCGTATTCTGGGGGTACCGAATTGGAAAGCGGCCACACTGGATAGGGACAGGTGGAGGGAGCTGTTGGAGGAGGCCAGGACTCACACTGGGTTGTCGCGCCTCTGATGATGATGAACCTAACCTAACCTAACCTAGTAAAGACATCTCTACATGTTGTAGCATACGTACAAATATCACGGTGAAATGTTCAACGAAGAACTCGTCATTTGATTAAATGTTACACGAACTCATGTTTCACGTACTGTGGCGCACGAATAAGTGTCCTGCGGTGAACTGTTTACGTACAAATTTCCGGATACGGGGCGGGTTGTGTCTCAAAGATGTAAGATACCAAACCATCTATGATTTTCCCGTTTATAGATAGGAAAAGTAAACAAGGGTTGGGAGACCAAGATTGCGGTAATTTCACTATGAAAATATTCGTGGTACTAAAGCAGCTTAGATAGTTGTGAAAGACAGATAGGAATGAAGAGGATTCTTGGAAGCAAGCAAGCTTTATATTAATTGGGTTATCGTGTTAATGAGACTAATAATATGTGCCTCTCATAGGCCAATACTTACTTCACTGAATTCTCATCTAGAGACTTTGATTTTAATTTTCGATGAAGTCACAATACACACATGTGACTTTCTCAAAGCCTACGTGTTTATGTAATTATTTAGCTGCTAAAAATATACTATTGTTTTACTATTACTACTACGCTACCATCATTATGCTTCATAGTTTCTCATGTTAAAATAATATATCGTACATATATATGTATTAATAAATATGTAGGTTAGTCTTTTAATTATATATGTATAAGTAATTAAGTTGGCTATTCGATTCTGTAAGTCACGCAATGATAAAACATTTTTTTAAGCTCTACGTGTTTTTTAATTATGCATGTTTACTAGGTAATTACATGAAAGAAACTGTACAAAAGTAATTTGTTTAAAATGGGTAAAATAAGGTATTTTTGTTATTTCTTTAGAATAATGTATTGATCGCAAAACACGCATCGTTGCGTTCTTAGACTAAACATTTTGTCGCTTGTAAATTTTGTACTTAAGAGCCGGTAAATATCGTATGCTAAAAATAACACTTTCAAGTAAACGTAATTTTAGATATTTCAGTTGCTTAATATGTATAGATTTTACACATTTGGACACAGGAATATCAAATGTCTTTTATGAATAAACTATAAAAGTTAAACTAGTCACTAGTTGGAACAACGGTAAACAACAAGTATATAACAAATGAATAGTAAGTATAATATTTAGGGATTGCAATTCCTATTGAATACCGTTATTAATACCGGTATTCGTGAAATATATGAAATTATCTAACAAAAAATATATATAATATATATAATATATATATAAATAAATAATTAGGTACAAGATAAAAAGAACTTTTTATATACAATGTTTTTAAATTTTCTATTGAATCATATAAACTTGACTTGACTAGCTTAAACGATCAAAACAAATGTACTTGATAGAAATAATACTGAAATGTCATTTTGACATGTCACATTGATTTCCATAGTAACGCACGTATATATTAATAATTTAGTTGGCTGGACCCCAGACCCCTAGCAACTAATAATGGTGTCGAAATAACTTTTCATACAAAACAGAATTAACTGAAAATTAATTCAATTCTACTTAAAGATGGCTAAAAGTGTCAAAAAATGCATTGGAATCGTGTTCTGATATATTCTAAAAGTTTCAAATGTCTAGCTAGTCGGGAAGTTAGTTAAAAATCGATTGCAAGATTTGTACTGGACAAATAAGAATACGAGCAAAGAAAAACGTTGTAAAATATATAATATGTATAAAAAAAGTTATGGTAGAGATGCTGATGTTTATAAATACCTAGTAGTTGAACTATTGGCACTTTCTTTATGATTATATAAACAAACACCATTTAACCGGCATTTCAGATATATCTATAAAGGTACTTAAAAAGACAACTTCTAAAACCCGCGAGCGACTGGTGAAAATATTTGGATAAATTTCAAATTGCGGAAGTAGGTACCTACCTTCCTTTAATAGTTTAATGCAAATGTATTTCGCAAATCTGCACGTGCCATTGCTGGTCACCAAGAAAATCGACAGGAAACGGAACTACTCCAGACATCGTGTAACCCGATAAAAAAAATTACAGTCCTATTAAACTTTTTATGTTAATTAATACGTTTTGTTGCTATCGAAAAATACCGGGATACCGGTTTTGAAATAACAGTATTGCAATCCCTAATAACATTACACGCTTACACTATTTTTCATTATCTTAATTCTTATAAACCAAGCATTACTATATTTTTTATCAAACACGAGTTAGCCCATGCGATCGACAAAGGTTGGATGTAGCCGCGCTTCTCTCTACCCGTACCCCACCTCACCACTCCATCCTTGCTATCTGACCACTCGTAATGAATTATCGCAAGTGATTTATTTAGAGAAGTATATATTATAATTTCAAAATATTTTCAGATATCGATATAAAACGTTGACATTTATCATTTTATTTATGAGCTGTGCAAGTTTGATCAATAATGCTTCAGTAGCTTTTAACTTAAGTATGGTGAAACGAATAGACAAATGGACAAGATTAATATTATATATAAGTATTTAGGTATAACGGAAATAGCCAAAACACTGATCAATTGTAAATTGAATAATTCAAAATCAGACAGGCAGTTCAATTTTATAAGTCTTCTTCTTCCTCGGCACTAGATCCATCCCATTTGACTTTCTCCACAAGCACTGTCTACTGACTATTATTCTTCAGTAGTCGATTCCAGTTTCCAGGCCTCTAAAACTCACTATAGTTCTCCCCAACACAGTTACTAGTCATCCTATCTTTAGGTTGTCTCCGCTAGGGGGTGCCCATCTGGTCAGGATCTGTTCTCAACTATCATTAGATATTTTCTCAATGTGGTCTACCTATCGTAATCTTTGCGTTTTTCAAAATTTACCCAATTAGATGTCCTGTTCATGATTCATTTTTCGTATCTATGTAGTTTTTAGATTCCTCGATTAGTCAAAGTTTCCTCGCAATATTTTTCTTCTAAAGATTACTGGTTTATTTTCGTCGGTCTGAGTTTGTTACGATGTATCACAATCATAAATCAACACTGACCTTGTTATGGTTTTAATTTTATTATCAGTATAGAATATAATAAATTATTAATAAATATTATAACCTGTTACATTGTAACTGTTTTTCAATATATTAGAGTTTGAAACAACCCTTAGTGTATTGACCCTTTAATTTATTGATGTCCAACGGCAAACAAATCACATTAAACAAATGTTTTTCATTGATACTGTTGTACACCAGATGTCTGTCAATATTGGTATTAGTTTAGCTAGACTAACAAGTTTCATGGCTAGTGGAGTAATTAACCCGAAGATTAATTTATTACTTGAACAAAAGTCTAAACACACCCTTTTGGGTCGGTTTTAAAGGGATTTGGTTAACTACAAAAGTTTAAGTTTAATGCAGGACATTATTTTCTGTTATAATAAATAACATCAGTACACACACTATCAACAAATTTAATACATTATTTAAATTCAGAAAATATTCAATCGAATATTTTGAACATTTCTGATATGTGTCGCTACATTTCAAAATCAGCCAAGTCCACATTTAGGTATTTTTGACTTTTTTGTGAATTGCTGAAGAACTACTGCTTTCTGACATTTCTGCATTATCAATATGTGGAGTTTATTAATTATAAATATTCTATACTCGAAATAATATAAACTTTCACCCTTGTGACTGTGTATTTGAGAAAACAAAAACCTGTTTTTCTCCTATTCATCTATTATGGACTTGACTGAGTTTGAAATCTAGCGACACATATAATATTTTATTGATGAACATTCTGTTTTCATGGAAAACTCAAATGGAAAATAAAACATTTTGAAATTATTAGTTTTTACTGAATACTGAATAATATATACAAGATTTAAGAATATTGAAGATTCTTTATTATAGAAACTAACATAATTTTAACAAAATACTTAACAAAAATGTCAATAATAAAAATTTGGATCGCAACGGGCATCTGTTTCGATTACGTTAATAATGTTATTCATTTTAAACGGAAGTTTATATTAATCACGTTGGAGCCACCATTGTAAGTTTAGTCTTCGATTGTTGATCAGGGAAAACGTGAAATCATTTTGATTATTTGTTAATTTTATCCGATTATAATATTTAATGTTAATTGCACATGACTGTGTATCTTCTACCGAGGCCTACAATGGACTGGTTGAATGAGATCCGCTACAATCTTAATTAAACGAGTACAGAATAGATTACGTCCTGATTAGCAGAGTTATCTCAGTTAAACGTAGTTATTACAAATAATTCACGTAAATCGATAGCTTCACTCATCCAAGTCGAGATCAGTCATCCAGAAAGTGAGTAATGTGAGTTCGAGTTCTAAATGATTTTTCCATAAAAAGTTTATTGAATTGTCAACGATGTATTTCTCATTTTTAAGCTAAACTACGGTATTAGAAGTATATCTTACTTAATTATGAGTTGTTGTCTTAGCCCATCTTGCCTCCTTGGTTGGAGCATATGGCCACCACGCGGTGCTTCTAAGAATCCCTGTCGATCTCCACTTTTCTTGCGTCGTTCCAGTTTGTACCAGAATCTCGTAGCTCTGCCGTATACACCATATAATATTTAGCGGCATTCAAGGACGTCGGAATCCGGTTGGCTTGAAGAACAGGCATTCCAGGTTCAGGTTCTTTTCTAGCAGTAGCCGAGCCAGTTCCAAAGTCGAAACGTCGTTATTGTTGAGTAATGAAATATCTTTTTAAATGGACAAATAATGTCAATAATACTGTAAATTCGCATTAATTGAGCGTAACACGATGGGTCATGGATGGCATAGATAGGTATATTATTTTAGGCTTGGGTTCATCGCAAGAATACTTTGTTATTTCTATACATAGATTATAGAGCATTCCAGATGCATTTTGTTACTTTTTGAAAATAGTGAAAATATGTTTAATAAATAATAATTACAAGATAAAAAGAACTTTTTATATATAACGTTTTTAAATTTTCTGTTGAATCATATAAACTTGACTTGACTAGCTTAAACGATCAAAAAAAATGTACTTGATAGAAATAATACTGAAATGTCATTTATTGATTTCCATAGTAACGCACGTATATATTAATAATTTAGTTGCTAAGTCCCCAGACCCCTAGCAACCAATAATGGTGCCGAAATAACTTTTCATACCAAACAGAATTAACTTAAACAGAATTAATTAAATGAATTCAATTCTACTTAAAGATGTCTAAAAGTATTAAAAAATGCATTGGCATCTTGTTCTGATATATTCTAAAAGTTTCAAATGTCTAGCTAGTCGAGAAGTTAGTTAAAAATCGATTGCAAGATTTGTACCGGACAAAGAACCACCGGACAAATAAGAATACGAGCTAAGAAAAACGTTGTAATAATAATAATACTAATAAAAATGGGTGTGTACCTAGTTCCTTTGTAAGATGGGTGAAACAGGTATTATATGCTGTGTGAAACAGAAAGGTGGGTATTATGATAATAAATGAAAAAATAATTAATTGTGTGCTACAATATTTTATTTTATACTTTGAATGCATTGCACTTGGTAAGATTAATAACAGTCATATAATAATCACACTGGAATAATTGGTTGACAACCACACTAAACTATATAATTTGTTTGATTATTATGTACACCAATAATTGGCGTTAAATATTCAATCACTTAAATAAACTATTATTGACATGTTCACTATGTATAATCTATTTGAATTCGGTATAAATGTATTGATTTATTTACTCAAACGATTATTGCGGTATATTTTTAATAATCGTAATCGTTTCTTTAATAAATTAAATATAATACCAAACACTATTTCATAATGTTATCATATATACATATTGATGATAATTTATCATAACCACTCATATGACATTTATTGACATGTAGTAAACAGTCTATTATTAATATTCTAACACAAAAATAAAGTAGATGCGATGCGGTAACCTTCTAAAAACGCGGAAAAGAGACATAACAATGCGGCCAGGTGAACGCATCGATTTTATTCTGAACTGAATTTTAAATGAGCAGACACGTTTAACGCCTACGATAAGATAATACAAAAAACACACATTTGTTACATTTATATATACACATACTTACACTACGTAAATATACATAGTATTTAACTGGGCCCTGGGTGTTGATATAGTTTTAAATATGTATATAAGTATTGTCCACACTCTAGACCAGACATGTCCAATGCGTCAATCGATTAACCGATCGATCTTGGATGGATTTTGGTCGATCTGTTATGTCCCTAGGGGAGGAAGGCAAAGGAAACAGGTAGCTTGTGTTGACAGGAACCTAATGTTGCATGATGGTATTACCTTTCCTTCGATTCCTTACCAAAGACAAGACTTCTGTGCAACTCCTGATGTAATACTCACAGATGTTATGTTTAGAGATCGTCTTGAAGGTAAGACTAGATGGCGAGATTATAATCGGGAAACAATAAGTTTTCACGTTAAAACATAAAGTTTATTCAATCGGAAATGCAAGTACATAAAATGGATGACAGAATATACGCGTTACAAGACTTTAAAGTAAATGACAGGGCGCAAGTTGCGTGTCACCTTTTATATAAAATTTTAGTGATACATTTTAATTAGTGTATTGACCGTACCTCGTATGATCTGGCGTGTGTACAATGTCGAATAACTTCCGTCGCCTTTTACATTTGTGTTTATCAAGTTTAGAATATTATGTAAGAAACTGTATCATATTACAAGGTTATAGTTTATCAACCCTTATAACTTGTACAGTTAAGTAGGTATGATATACCTACATAACAGATCGCAGCATAGGCCTATAGTAATTTAGTCATCGAACTGTAAAAATCGTGTACATTCCAGATGTAAAATAACATAATTCCATTAAGATTTTGCAGAAGAAGAATTGACCATTCTTATATTTATTTCCATAATCAACTTTCGTGGAAGTCATTTTAAAATTAATCACAAGGAGGTACGTGCAACGTTGTCGTATTTGATTTATATTGTGCGTTGCTCACGGCCTGTCGCAGAAGCGAGAGAAATATGTGTGAATCCCCATACTTTAAACTAAGGCGTCGTTTTCTATTACCATCGTGCAGTAAGCTCTTTGCATAGTAGACGAATAATTTGACAATTGGTGCCCAAAAGAAGACCAAAATATTATTGTCACGACTAATCGAGTATTTTTTTTTGATGGTGAAGACAAGTGTTGCTATTTTTGGAACGCCTCGGTATCTAAATATAATACGTTTGTTCAAGTTGAAAAATGATAATGGCAGAATGTGGTGGATCACTATCAGTTTTAATACTGGATAGTAGATTACAGCCGACTTAAAATTGGATATGCCAGTTATACAGTAACGAACGATACTTCATGTCATAAAATCATGGACAATTTCTATGATAACAGTTTTAACAATGTTTCATTTTTTTTTTTAAATAAAAGGTATGAGAAAAATTCTTAAACCTATTCAAGAAGGTAGAGTCCTGAAAATAAAACACAATAAAATAATATTCACTTAGGCTATCCATTCAACTGCTGTGATTCAAGTGGTAATCAATGGATATTTGGGTTGATTTAGGCTGCAAAAGTCATTAAAATTATAAGAACTGTGTTAATGTTTAATATGTGCTATATCTTTTTGTTAAAATAACTTATTGTCAAATAAATAAAATGGTTTATAGTCAGAAAAATAATCACAAGTTAATTTTTCATATTATTATCTGATTTTCTTATTCTATAATATATATCAAACATGAAGCATATTATATTTAAGTCATCGATTTAAGGCACACTCATCCATAAATAATGTAAGATGTTTATAATGTATATTAATTATACGGAACAAATCCGAACGAGGAACAAATGAACACATTTAGATGATATACTCACTTTGTGAATGTATTATTTGGCATACAAATATAATCTTAACACTGTAACATGATTATCTCTCTTTACTGTTAATAATACTTGATGGAAACACAAGGTATTATAAATTACGAACCCTTAAACACAATTCACAATAATTATATTCAAACCAAGTTGGTTTCTTTCTAACGGATATTTTCAATTGGCATTAATTGAGGACACAGGTTTTCAAATTAGTTACATTTATAAACTAATAATTATAAATGTAACTCAAGTTTCAAGACAAAATAATATGCAGTAATTATTTTACATTCTATATCAATCATCTGGACCGGATTTTTCCACTTCAATGGGATATTAATTTATAGCCATTGTTGTTTGGTTGTGTTTTATTTAATACAATCTCTTTCTACGAATAATTGACATTTAACACAAATGAAGATACCTCCATAAGCTTTTTTTCTTATATATCCACAAAATATATACTATTTGTTTTGACAAATACAATACTCACTCTTAGTAGTATTAATTAACTAAACAAAAACATGAATTTTGAAATGGATCAGTTAAAACAGATTCTAACCATCAGCAAATGATATTTTTAATATTTTACAACAAAATAAGGTTAACTCTAGATAATGATTTATAATTACCACTTTTAAAATGCACATTAATTACATCAATCGTCCGCCTGGTCATTACGCGCTAGGTGCATCTTCAGCGTCCAAATTATTAATATTATAATTATTACAAGTAACTAAAACAGAATGAGCTTAATTTTATGATTAATTAACTATAACTAACGTCATAAAAAAGAACAATATTATTAACAACTACATATATTATCGTGGTAAATTGATTCTACAACACCCTAAAATATTTTTTATTAACAATAATATTATGTGGATAAATCAAATACATTTTAAGTATTGGTATTTTCAATTTAATGTTATAATGTATTTGCCAGACCATAATTCATCTGAAAATTTTGTTTTTTATGTGCATAAATGTGATCATTAGGTACTGACAATTATCTAAATACTCTGATTTTATAAATTCTAATTAATGCATTGAAAGCCTATACTCTTTCAGTACATTTCATAAAATGTATCTATGACAAAAGTATTAATAACTATATTATTTTAATTATTCATCAAAAATAAAATAATAATAGTAATAACTAAGCAATTACACAAATTTTACATTTATAAATAGCATTAGTGTAAAAAAGAGATTGCATTCAAATTTGACGTATTATTCTGAAGGAGAATGATTAAAATTTCTAATAAAAAGTGATTCTTCCGTCATAGCATTATAATCGGTAATTATTATTTTGAAGGGCAGAAGATGAGTTCAGACCCAAGGGTAAGCCTTTCAATTCGCAGGCTCATTCTCGTGTTAATAATATGATCCCGTCAATTTTGTACGCAATCTGTTGCATCATATTATCACCGGGTCGATAATTTTCTATCTCACCCCTTTTAAACGATTTTTCAAATAAAATCATCACCAAAAGATTGCCTAATAATTTCATAAACAGATGTACCTTTTTGCATAAATGTAACGTAGAAACTGATGCTTTAAAATATGTTGGTAAATTCTCCCATAGCTTATTTTAGGTGTTTATATTATGTACATCCGACTTAACGAGTTTGTTGATCCAGCAGGATTCATGGTGGTTCTGTTTTCGTTTTGCATTTGTCTAACGATTATCTACTTGTCGAGGGATATGTTTGGCCCATTTCCATTTAAAAATCATATACACCTCTATCAAAATAATAATTTTACCTGTCTTCTTATTCATTATTTTATTTTATGGTCTTTCTGCATTATTCCCAACATGGATGATTTCTTGTATTAAATCCATATTCCGCATTTCTCAATACATCGGTTTAGTATTTTATGCAATAAGAATATTGAGAGGTTACCTTTTGTTGAATTCATATGAGATAGTACCTATCATAATTTATAATTAGCATGTTATTTAAATGTGGTAATTAAAAAATAAATAAATGCTCAGCAGTGAATCAGTTCTGTCAACATTTCAGTCAGGTCTGATGCTTAATTCGCGTTTGACAGCCGAATGAATCCGTTACGCATTTTCCGTAACAATAAACCACGTGTTTTGACTTACAAACCACCCTCAATATAATTATTATAGTATATACACCAAATACTTACCAAATAAAATAAACCAGTACACTCTACGTCTTGCTAGTGCATTGTATTCTAAATTATTATGGATCGATTATCTGAAACACTTAAGCAGTTTCCTACATGCTTATTTTAGAGCGTTTTAAGAAGAAGTCTTTGTATTTTATCACTATTTTCCTTTTAATAATTTGCCAAATGATTATTTTCCGACTGCCTTTCTTCAAAGCATGCCCGTTTTTCACATTCCCTCAAAGATCTAGGTCACTTTTTCTCTTAAGACATTTTACATTCGACATTTTTGATTGTGATTAAAAAAGAGAATTTTAAAAAATACAATCTTAAACTTTGGATAAAACTGAAACGAATACACAATGAGCTTTTCAGCCGTTTGCCAAGTTAATCGCACTATTGATTCGAAACTGGTTAAACGTTGAACTTCGCTCGTGCAGAACTCGTTCCCTCTCCCTCGCGACCGACTTCCGGTATATCTAAACGGCGCCCCCCTTCAGACTGTTGTCTAAAAATAGCAAATAATTCAATACGGATGATTGATAAGCAAAAGGCAAAAGCTGGGCACGGTCGCCATGCGAGAGCACAGGTTTGCCGGCCCGACGGAAAGGTTACTTTGACAATGCGTCATCGTAAAATATTGGCAAATAGCAATTTTATTTGTATTCCGGTCATTTTTTATAGAAACTTAACACAATATTTCGTAAATAACTGCACATCAAAAAAAATCGGTGTGTGTACTTATGTACGCGCGTTAAGCGTCAATAACATTGAGATACGTTACGAGCTGCTTGTTGGCAAATTTACAATCTGCCTGTAATGTCGCCCAGCGTCATCATCGAACAAGCTAACAAGCAGATTGTAAACAATCTACCGAGAAAAGTTGAAAGTCTAAAGTTGTGGGCCTACAACGTCTGCGCAGTAGAGCGTAGTAGCGACCTCCCGGTAAAAAAAACGAACTCCGTTCTGTCAAAATAGTCGCTAGCTTGTTGGCTTCTCAGCGAATGGAAAGTTTTGTGTGCCATCATCACAATCGCATTAGCTGAATCGCCTGCTTTTAAATTCGCCAACAAACAGCTTGTAAAGTAGCTCAATCCCATTGATGCATTAGAAGTTATACTTATTTAGCGTAACAAAACAAAAATAAAACTTGTGATAAACTAGCACTTAGTTATCTTGTTAAATTACATATTCAAGATAAAGGACCGCTTATTGGAACGCCGTTGGTTTATTTCTATACACTTTAACTTATATTACTAAATTATATAATGGTTTCTCGTTGTTTTTATGTTTAAAGTACCAACTGTCACTCTGACGTTTAATCGTTTGTTTATGTAAAAAAATTCAAATGGCCGACAATAATAAATTTGCTGCCTAGGCAACGGAACAATTCTAAACTATAATATTATACTGTATAATCGTCACTATTGCAATACCATATCATGGCGTAAAGGTAGTGCGTTCGGCTGATAACCGAACAATCAGTGGTTCGAATCCAATCGAGTGCGTATCTTTTCGTGTGAAAAAATAAATTATGTGTTACATGTCACACGCCAAAAATACACTCTCATCTGATTTCCCAAACGCGCCAAAAGAAGTATAACTTCAAAAATTTTAACCTTTTATCAGATTTTTAATACAACATTTCTTTTATTCAACGAATAATTCACAAGATTTGAGAATGTAACATTCCATTATATTGGACATACATAACTTGAAAATACCTCAGATATATTTGTACATCCTGTAGAAAAAAATAACGCAATTTGATATAAGTATTTCATGTAGAACCTATTAGTTTAAATTATCGCAATTAGGTAGAACGCGTCGTTTCAAATATAATTTTACTAGTGGGTATTTATCTGAGGTATTTTGAAGTTATGTATGTTTTATCATTTTGTTTAATTGCATGATATATAAGCACATTACCTGGTTTAAACTGAAGCAAAGCATTCATATATTATGTTCCTATAGAATGAAGGAAGGAATAGTAGTTATTAGCCATTCGCTGTTCGGTTTATACATTGAATCAAACACATTTGAAACAACAACTTGGCCTCGGAATCAAACGGGTAGCCTGCGATTTCAAATACGATTACTCTACCAATTACGTCATTGCGGCTGCTAGTAATAATTATGCCAGTAATAAATACTTTGTAAAGAATTTATTGTATTGTATGTCTTTATTTATAAACGTCGAATACAACATTGCACCTGTAGCAAAAAAAAGCTTTAAAAAGCACATTGGCCGTAATCCAGTTCATACAGTTCCGAGTCTTGTTCGGCTTCATATTCGATTTCAAGATTTTTTTATATTTCTGAGATGTTTTTCATGTGTTCAACATTTCGGTGTAAATCGTAGCTGTCTACAAGTGTTTACGATAAAAAAATAAGCCACTTGCTTAACGTATTAGGTTTACTTCATGGACTCAAATACGTATAAAACCACTTTATACATAGACATAAGCAGGCGTATATCTCACGATTTACGGATTAAGAAGTGGACGTTTTAGCACTACTACATAGAGGGTGCAATTCATACTATGAGATACTGATTTTATTTATACCCCTGTTTTTATTGACATATTGCCTTATGATTGTGGATCAATTAATAATCTAAAACATATTGCGTTTATCTCATGAAGATTTACACCACTCAGTTAGTAGCATAGTGGTAGATAAATACAAACAATACACTGGTCTTTCCACGCAGTCGATGAAATGGATTCGCACCTTCGTGAGAATACACCATACCAATATACTTACTGTATTTCTAATTCATTTTAGTAAACTTTGACTCGTAGTACTATAATGTTCCTATCATTACATTATTTTTTATTTTTTTCGTTACTTCTATAATACTATTATATTCAGCCACGCGTTTACATACAAATACAGAGTATTTTTAAACTAACACATGCTAGTCAATCGTTTTATTAGTAAATTATATATTATTATTTTAATATAAATACTATTAATTGACTTCATAGAAGTTAGAATTATATTCTAATTGATAGGTTGTGTACTTTTTCATATGAATCATCGTTTTCATATTTCTTACTAGGGATTTCAATACCGAAAGAAAATATCAATACCAGTTTTTCGGTATTTCTTATTGAATACCGGTATTCGTTAAAACGTATAAAAAAAACAGTAGCACCTATCAGTAAATATAGCTACTAAAATCTCTGTAAAACATTTTATAGCAAAAACCTACCTACCTACATTTCTCTCTTCATTAAGTGCAAATATGTGCGGTTACAAGAAAAGCTTCTTAAATTCAACGTTCTAAATTTTATTATAGAATAATTGAACATTAATAATTGTCAAGGATGTTTTCTATTTCGAAATAATAAATTATATTTATTCATCGCGAGAATTTTATACACATATGAGATGGCTTTTATTTTATTATTATTGCACCTAAGTTGGATTTAATCAATATGTTATTTGCATTTTAGTAGCACATAACTTATACACTCAATTTAATTGGCAATATGGTACAAAGTAATGAAGAAATGATATTAAATTTATTTTAAAAAACATAAACGAGTGTGCAATAAGAAATTATACCGAAAATTTTGATATTTTTGATTTTTAAAATCGGTATTGAAAAATACTGTTATACCAGTTTTGAAATAACGGTATTGCAATATATATTATTTATAGTATAAAAAACTTTCAAAAAATACAATTCCGGCAATTAAACAAAATTACTTTCAAATTATTTTCATTTTCTCAATATAAATACAATATAATATAAAACCGCTGTTGTATATAACTTACTTATTTGTAAGAATTAAACTAATATGAATAATAAGTAAACAGAAGAAATTAAACTAGGGGCGGATTGGCATACGAGAATATTCAGGTATATTGTCTTGTTTTCGACAACGGAAATCCTTACCAATAGGCCTTGATCTTTCACGTCGTCCAGTGGAAAATTTATGTCGTTAAATAAGACTCGATAGATGTTAATCTTCAGTCATGTTTACTCGCCAATTAATCTCAAATATAGTTACATGGTATAAATAAAAGGAAACTCAGGAGAGTTTGATCTACAGTGAAACAACGCGGAGAATAGAGCTTATTTAAGTCAAGAACAAGTTGAGTGGTATTAGAATCATTTACAATGTTACAAATATGAAAATTGTAAGTAAGTAATATTAGTGACGATTATTTCATGTACAAGGGTTTATATGGTGTATGGTAATACAGCCAGATAAGGTGGATGCATTGGGGTTGATCAATAATATAATATTGAGTAGGTACATTGCAATAGTCAAAATTGCACTAATCGAATATTCTTAACAATGGGTAGCTACATAATTATTAACTAAGGGCGTCGATGAATTAAACAAAAGACAATATTGTCATTGGGGAGATATCACAGAGAGGGGAGTTAAGGATAAATGACAATATATATTATGTTTCCTCATCATTTTAATAATATGATCATAGTTATATTTTTATCTGATGGCTATGTTAATTACTTGTATTTTTTTTTTTAAATATTATTTACTATTTTTATATATTAAATACCTTATGCCGTAATCCTTATTGCAACACTTTATTAATTGTATCCATTAAATATGTAGCTTGTTTAAAAAGCTTTCATATTATTCTTTTGTTTAAAACAATAGTTTTTTATGAAAGCAATCAAATGAAACAAACTTTTCCATTGTTCGCGAGACCAACTACTATGACGTAGACCTACGCCGTAGAGCGTAAAGTTAAACAACGCTAAGGTATCCAACTTCTACGCTGAATAAAAAAACTATTCAATCAAATATAAGGCACTGTGAGCAATAAAATATTAATAAGTACAATTTCAATACACTGTTTTAAAGATCCCGGATTCATACCCTATTTATTTTTAAATATATTATTTGATCAAATAACATATTTCTACATAGGTACTTGTAATATTTAAACTTGCCATATTATATTATATTCTTTCTTGATTTAACTGAATGATAAAATCAACATTAAAACTGTTCATATAATATGTACGAAGGGAAGGAAACGAGAGGATTTGAGCTCGGCACTTCAATACACTATTTATATTACAACTGTACTCAGTATCTCAAATCTTATTTCAATTTAGCCTAGCAGTTATATTAGGGTTTGTGTAATTTTAAAACGTAACATACTCTACAGTTAGTATATAACAATACGTTTTCGCCATCTGGCCCGCCAGGACATTTGGACAACGGCCATCTTGATACTGATAAATATTAATGAAATACGTTACGAAATTCTCATACATTACGATTTTAAACTGCAAGTAGTCAAAGGAAATCTTATCTAATATTTTAACAAACTAGAAAATATAAATATAAACTATTGTAATATATATATATATATATATATATATCACAGTTTCGGGTAGATTATGTATCGCTTGGTAATATATTTTTCATTTGGATCTACAATCCTCTATGGATGTAGAACCTGCAATATTATATGTATAACGTATTATGAAGTGTATATTTTCAAAGTGTACGTATTAAACAAATTTTTGTATTATAATAAGTTACTTTTGTAACTAACTCCGATTTTGAAGTTCTAAATATGAATTAAATGCTATTAGGTTCTTCTATACAAAAAATACTTGTTAAAATGTTATCCTTTAAATTCTGGCATTCATAACTCACTTTCGTCAAGTAGTGGAATAAGTTCACTTTGAAAATACACCCTTCATATCACACTGATGCAACCCACATGGCGTGTATGTTAACTACATGGATGATTTACTGACAAACTTTGCGAAATATATTAACTTTTTAGTTTGTTATGTGAGTATTTTCAGTTGCCTTGGAGTAAAAACACTGCCGTGGAAATATTCCACTGTGTTGTACACAATATGCATTACCGTTATTATGAAGTAATTTTCTATACATTATTAATGCGACGCGTTTTGCCCACAACGCAAAGCTGCCACACTATAACGATTTAAGCTCAAAACGATATTGAAAACAGTTACGTTAACATGAATGGAATAATAACGTACTATAGATCAAAGACGTTGGAAAAAACGTTATTCTAAGAGATTCAAATTAATTCAAATTTAATAACTCACTTATAATATTTACAAGTTATAGATTGAAGACATTCACAGCATGGCATGAAAAATATAGTAATAGTATGAAAAGGGTAATAAAAAAAATAGAAAAAGAAACAGTTTTCGAAAAATAGTATTGAATTGTATAAAGACTAAATACAAAAAATATAACGTATCTACATGGAAGTATGCCGAATGACCTTATTTTAAAGATTTATAAAATAACGTCCACCTAAACTCACTCTCACGTAGGCAAAATATATCAACATCCGAAGCGATTTGATCGAAAAGAGTCATTGCTTGCCCGATTGGCATTACCAATGGCAGGTTAGTTACCTTGGGAGAAAAAACAAACAATGCGATAAAGCATAAACGTATGAAAGTGAAGCAAAATAAGAGGCCTTGGTATATTAACTGTCATACAAACTAAAAATTTAGATATAAACATGATGCCCAATGATATTAGTGTAGTGAAATAGTAGTGTGATTAGTAATTGAAATGAAACAACCGCAAATACCTAAAGATTGAGAAAATCACATAAATCTATTGTGGTCTTACCGGGAATCGAACTGGAAGCCCCCAGACGACGGCCGAGCTACATATGAACGCTAATTCTAAATTTGAAAAATAAACTGACACGCAAATAAAAGAATCGTATATTTTAATCGGGTCGTTAAAAAAACAAATGAGAGGATACTATCATAATAGTTTGACAGATTTTTACAATATAGTAATAGCATATCGCCACATCCAAAAATGTTGATAGGTGGATATTTTTGGCATATTTTGCGAAATATTTATAGTATTTCACATTCACTGGATCATAGAAATGATTATTTTAATTAGGTACTTATATCAGATTCAAGTTTTCTATAGATGTAGAACTAACAAATAAAATTTTAAAATCGTTAAAGTGGTAAACACAAAAATTCTAGTTCCATTACTCAATAATAAAGTATATAAAATATTTTTAAAGCATTCTTAATGTTGATACGATTATTTAAAAACACAACAGACCATTTCTCGGTTACCTCTAAAAATGACTTTATTTATGACAACACAATAGAGAAAATGTTAATTAGTAATATTATTAGGAACATCTTAATAATCACCTGTCACCGAAAGAGTTGAGGCTAATGTCAGCGGTTTCTAACACACTAAAAGGTCTGGGGTATTAGTGGCTACATGTGTTTATGTGTGTGCGTACATGTGTTAACGCTTTGCTGCCTGAGTCTAAAGTTGTGTTTTGCCTTTAAGCAATTAATGCGCGCAGTGTTTTTGACAGCGGCTTTCAATCTGAAACGTGGTAAAAGAACTACTTTGTTACTTACTTTCGAATCGATAACCCCTTTAATATTCCAATATTCTACAAATAAATAGGTATATTTAAAATATATTTTTGTGTTAAATTCAATGTAAATAGGTACTGAACAACTATTTCAAAAAAACGGATATAACCAAGTAGTTTTTTAACAGTAAGCAGTACAAATCATCTGTAATATAACATAATAAATGCTTGTGTTGTTACAATAATGCATAAAAATAATGATTATACATTATAAATATTTAAGTGCCCCCATGTAATCCATTGTGTATTGTACTCCGGGTGCAATATTAATATCAAAACCTTAGTGTTTCTGAGATTTTTCAATTGTCCAATCCTAATGAGATCATATATGAGATCATATTATATGGGACGTTTGTATAAACAGATTTTGTTTTTACGAGAAATGGATGTCAGCCACTTGCTCAACATATTAGGTCCATACCCTGACTCAACACAAATTGAAAAACAATATGTGTATTTGCCAGACCCAGGATTCGAACCTGGGACCGACGACGCTGGGACGGCTGACGCTTAACACATTAGACTATAGATACACTGTCAATTGCTACTACTATACTATTACTCAACTACTTATACACCACTGCCTATTATAACTACTTTTCATGGCATATTGTAGTTCTAAAATGAAAAAAAATAATGTTTCAATAAATACTTATTAATATGATTGATTTTATAAAAATGAATAATAAGTATTATTCATTTTTATAAAATCTTATTTTTGTGTATTCGAGTAAACGACTTTAATATGTAATGTATTTATTTATTAACACCCAAAAATAAATCTTCAACTACATAGAGATTTCAATTTCGAAAAGAATGTTCAATCTTCGGATTATATGATTAGTTTTTTTTATTACCTTTATAGATATCAATATGGCATAAATTTGTAATAATAACAAAGTAAATAATATACTCCGATACTTATATCACAGTTAATAACCACCACTTGAATGATTCACGATTTGTTTTAAGATTTATAATTATGCATATTATTTCTGATCCCGTTAAATGAATATTATTTCTCCTAATTTTTATTATTACACACATTGCTTAAATAACAAAAATAACACATTTTATCAAAAATAATTCCATAATGTCGGAATTCCAAAATCGCCTATCCAGGGATTTTTTTGATCAATAAATAAAGCGGGATCTCGAGATTGCAAATCCCACGAGATTATCATATTATCTATCTTTCATAAAAATGATTAAGTATCAGAAGCATTACCTAATTCATATAATTGTACGAAAAGCTTTATTTTCATCGCACTTTAGGGTTTCATTACTATATTATATTGTATTTATTTTTTATTTGAAATTAGCTAGAATGTTTTCTAGTTTATGAATATACTATTTCAATTAGGTAATGAAGTTACTACTATGTATGTAGTCCGATTATAATCCTTACCGAACTCCAACGAAATAAGCCCACGGTTCCGTTAGATCGATGCAACGAACAGACGCGCAACGAAACTGCATGGCTTGCAGCACTATTAGGAAATTACTGACCGTAACCTTAGAGATCAGAAGAAGATGATTGATGATTCCAATGCTTGATCTAGAGTGTAAGTAGTGTAGCTTCTTCCACGGCGCTAGATCCCGGGGTGGGATTTGGCCTCCTCCACAACCGCTCTCCACTCACTCCGGTCTCTCACCACACTTATCCAGTTACCGGGTCTTCCTATATGAAGCCAATCCACTTCTACGGCGTCAGCCCATCTTTTTCTTGGATGGCCTCTGGGTCGCTTCCGTTGGGGTAGCCACTTCATCATGATCCTTGGCGCTCTAGCTTCAGGCATTCTCTCCACATGTCCCGCCCATCGTAGTCTTTGGGACTTACAGTATCTTATGATTGTTTGCTGTTCAATCAGCTCTTCCAACTCGTGGTTCATTTTTATTCTGTAGTTCCCATTTTCCAACGTGGGTCCAAAGATTTTGCGGAGTATTTTGCGCTCGAAGACAGCTAATTTGTTTTCCTCGTTTTGAGTTAAGCACCAAGTCTCACAGCCATAAGTGACCACTGGCCTTATAATTGTTTTAGAAGTTTACTTCTTCGGCCTAGAATTTTCGACCCCACCAGTCGTTTGCAGGCATGCCAGCATTTATTCCCGGAGATAAGGCGGATTTTTATCTCCTCTGCTGTCTTATTTTGGGTATTTAGACTGTATCCGAGATACGTGAACTTGTCCACCCCTTCATATGCATGCTGTCCTATGTATATATTCTGCAGCGGTACCTGATCGCGTGTGCTGACCATATACTTAGTTTTTGAGTTAAGTAGTGTATATTAGAGATATATTATGTCAACCAATTGTAAGAACAAAATATCCTTTTTCTTTTCGTGATAAATATTATCAGTATTTTGACAATGACAAGGTTATTTTCAATTACCTTTATTGTTTAATTATGTCAAAGTATATTTTATATCTCTGCATTAACTACTGTGTTGGCAAAACTTAACTTCCACTATTATAAGAGGAGTAAGCGATGATTTATGTGGAATATATTGATCGTGTTTACTTTGTGAGCGTAAATTGAATGACAATCAACATACGCTATTTCGGGAAATCCACTTTCGAAAATAACCTCAAAGAAGGTTTTGTAATTTATAAGATAAGCATCAATCTATTTTTATACCTTATTTAATCTATTTCGGATTTATACTGTCAACATCTACCAGATAGATTATAGTTTATAAAGTTAAACGTATTAAATGTACTTTATTTGATAATTTTGTATTTATGTTTAATGATAATATATCACTTGATGTAATATTAAAATATATACATTATAATTATGTATATTTATAATTTGGTGGCGCTTTAGCAGTGGACTGTAATTTGAAGATGCTGGTTGGTGGATTGCGGATCTAGGGAGGGGGGTTAACATGATGCCAGACACTGACCTCTTATGCTGAGAGGGCTGGCGCGCGCTAGAGCCGGTTCGGTGTTTACACACTCACGCACCGGTAAACGGACGGGTCGGAATGTCACTCTTGTGGTTTCACTTGTGTTTATGAGTGATGAGAGCCGGTATCACGGCTTGCTCGGTATTCAGAAGTACCGCTTGAATGACGATCACAATATACCAAGCTGACCCGGCCGTGGTCTACGAACAGCTTCTGAATCAGTCTGTATAATCGAATTAATCAGTTAACGACGGTTTAGCTGTAACAAGCCTGCATGTGTCCGCTTTCTGGATGTAACTTAATGTTATTTGCAATCGCGGTAGATTCGTGACCCGTAACTGCTGGTTGACTGGTTTTGTGACTATAATAAGGAATTTGGAAGTAGGTGGGAAGAAAGGAATGAGGGCTAGCATAATTGGCCCAAACATAATTATAATGTAAATTTTACTTATCATTAAAATTAATATATTCAAAAGATGTTTAAGAAAGCTACTAAGCCCGATGGATGATTCAACTAATAATTCGTTAAATTAAAAGGCCTCGACTCTATCCAATTACAGTATTGATTAATTTACTAACCTTAAAAAATGTATTTTTTTTTTCAGAAAATGTATTAAATTGCATGGTTTATATTCCGTCGCTAGATGCCTCAAATAGTAGGTAGGTACTGCACTTTGCCTTAATATAAAGTTTGTAAAAAATATCATTGCTTATTATATTGCCAAATCCATTATTGAGTAGGAGGGCGTATCGCAGTTTTAATAATAAATTATTACTCACAGCAGTTATTTGCGACCCTTTCTTGGAAATTTCGATTCCACTAAACTCGACACGAACCGTAATATTTCTTCTGGACTCGCCTCTCGTGTTACTTTTCCGGATTTCTACATATATATTCCACAAAACCACAATAATAATAACCATTTTCCATCACATTCATTGTACTATCATTCCACTCATTTGGTTTTTTAAACTATATACCTACATATACTATTTATGAATAATTTAGGTTTCTTGACAACGGCTGTAAGAAAATCTTTTGTTATTTATTTTTGTAGTTACAATTTTTCAGGCACGTTTGGAAAATCAGATCAGAGTGTATGTTTGGCGTGTGACATGTAACACATAATTTATTTTTTCATACAAAAATAAACGCACTCGATTGGATTCGAACCACCGATTGTTCGGTTATCAGCCGAACGCACTACCATTACGCCACAGTATGATACTCCATCCATGACGATTATACAGTATAATTTAGAATTGTTCCGTTGCCTAGGCAACGAATTTATTATTGTCGGCCATTTGCAATTCCTTACGTAAACAAACTAATACACGTCATAGTGGCAGTTGTTACTTTAAAAATAAAAACAGCG
The DNA here is from genome assembly GCF_057557595.1 of Rhyacophila brunnea. Classification (NCBI taxonomy): domain Eukaryota; kingdom Metazoa; phylum Arthropoda; class Insecta; order Trichoptera; family Rhyacophilidae; genus Rhyacophila; species Rhyacophila brunnea. The sequence continues at coordinate 19,668,790 of NW_028233068.1, read as the reverse complement.
ATAAATAATTATATAATTTAGTAATATAAGTTCAATTGTAAACCAACGGCGTTCCAATAAGCGGTCCTTTTTCTTGAGTGTGTAATTTAACAAGATAATTAAGAGCTAGGTAGTCGAAGAATCTAGGTTATCACAAGTTTTGTTTTTGTTTTGTTACGCCAAAGAAGTATAACTTCTAATGCGCGTACATAAGTACACACTCCGATTTTTTTACTACTCGGTGAAAGGATCTTTTTTATTCTTTTGACCATGTCCGATGCTAATAAGATCATATGGGCCTCCACTAGGGAACTCAGAAATATTGGAAACTAAACCACCGAACGGGTGTGCACTAATAACTGGCAATCGATCTCGAGTGTGGAAGAATATAGGATAAAATTAAACACGTGTTAAGAATACGCTTGTCCTTCATTCTGATAACTGCTCTCGGCTTATGCACTGACGCTCATTCAATCTTGGTGTATTTTAATGTTGCAACACACACTATTGTACGTCTATAATGTGTGGTTATTTTTCGTAGGACATTCACACATTCAAAACCTTGCGTCAAAATGTAGTGTATTTGGGAATAGCGTATCGAAATTCTTTGTATTGTGGCGTCCTCAGAGTGGAGGTTTGTTTTAACATAATATTGTTTTTACGAGAAATGGATGTTAGCCACTTGCTTAACCTATGAGATTCATAATGTGACTTCAAACACAAATTGAAAAACAATATTGTGTATTTGTAATACGCCGGCCATCGCATAATATTATGTTAGTTGTATATTTTTACGTACTTATCTCTACAATTAAATTAATATAATAAGCCCGGTTTCTTCGTACTCTCCAGATGTGTATATTTGTCAATATCTAAGTAGCTACTCATTGAACTAGAAAAATATACCTATTATGTGAAACATGGACCCCACAAGAGGGGAGGGGCTAACAAGGCTCTAGCCTGGGGGCCCGGCGAGGCAATTCGACCAGATAAGTGAGATACATCACAAATTTCCTTTAATAGTAATTGCTTTAAGCTATTTTCCGTCTATAATATGTGATTGTACCATACAATTTTTATTTGTATCTCGATACTCGACAACTTCGTAATTCGGATGTATTAAAATATACAAAAAAAACAAAATATACACATTAATTTTACCGCGTACACCATTTGGAAAACGCTACTGTAGAGTGTCACACTGCCTTTATCATTAGCGATAGGTAGGGGGGCCGCCAAAGATCCCAGCCTAGGGGCCCGCTTCAGGATGTGGGGGGCATGATGTGAAATCTCATTTGGTCCAATCCTTTTTCTAATAGGTATGTTTCTCATGATTTTTCAAATTTATGTATTTTCAATATCGATAATATATAAATTTATTTGGTTTTATATAAAATACAATCCAAATATACAACTTTGTTCCAAAAAGTCTTGTCTTCTGCAGCTGTAGATAACGCCTTTTCTAAATTTGTGACTGATTATTGTCAAGTCAATAATTTTATGTATCTATGAGAGCTCGCCATAAACAATATTATAGACTACGTAGGAAAATGTACATGTCATTATGATTATTTGTCTTTTTCCATCCTATAAAAATACTCACTTTTAATTTAATGATTCATTTATATTATATAGGAAAATAATATAGTCGGTAATGTTTTGAAAAATTTGCGTTATAATTCAACTCGTAGCAAATTTTGTGTATTTTATGGAATATCATTATAATATAATCATTTGAAGATTTCTTTTATTTAATATATATTATGTCATAAAATAATTAAAAAAATTTTTCGTTATAAAATGCACATACTAATAATACTAATTTCAAGTCAGACATATAAAATATCGTCCCATTATCAATCCCTGTTTCTCCTCAATTATATTTCAAATAATTTTATATATTTTTTATTGTTTTTTTTTAATGCTAATGCTTGTAGCATTATTTAACATGCACATGATATCTAATGAACCATTAAAATTTAACTAGAAACTTAACATATTTTTTAGTCAATCTATAATACATTTACCAGGAATTCCGTAAAATATCGCATTAATTACACACAACGAAATCACATCGGCTATTTTTCCAGCAAGCTTTCAGTAATATTGATTGAGTCGTTAGGAAAACAATAACCAGAAAGCTTTTTATTATTCCCACAATTATATTATTAAAGATATCCGAACTTTTGATTCGTATGCTAATAGGCATGAAAATTTTCTTTATTGTAGTATTCACATAAATTGGCACTCGCTTTCGATTGAAATATATTCATTTTATCCGGAATTAATGACTCCTTGTCATACAATGTTAGAAATAATTTTAACATAATATTTAGCATGTATTTCACATTCTCTAATTAAAGATAAATTCTATTACTCACACGTAGATACTAAGTTATTTTTTCAATCTGTAACAATAGAAAATGAATCTTTTCTATACCATTTAAATGTGACATGATTTATGATATCCGTTTTAATAAAAATTACAATCAATTCAAATGACATGGGTAATAAATTATTCTACATACAGAATTTTATATATATATATATAGTGTTGTTTAAGAAAAGTCAATTTGTTTAAAAATTCATAATATAAACTGTTCAACTGTATCAGTTGTTGTATAAAAAATAGCTCATTTAATTAGGAAATATATTATTATATTAAACATATAACTTGTAAACACCTCATACCCACTAAATAAATCACATTTGAAAAAAAATACGATGCCTGACGGGTTTTGTACCCGTATATCTACTGAAATCGCGCCAATATGCTTTAGCCAATCAAGGTATGGGCCTCCTACTTAATTGCGATCCTAGATCCCCGATTATTTTTTTCAGATCTGAGGTATTCACAAGCTATATGCGTTCAATATATTATAGAATGTTACATTCTCATACCTTGTGAATTGTTCGTTAAATAAAAGATAAATGGTTTATGGTTATTAATTATTATATTAGTTCTGAATATTTTTTATTCTAAACTATTTTCAATATTTAATGATTCATCAATCTTTATTGAAAGTAGAAAAAGATTCAGTCTCAGTAGATTATTTCGCTAAACCAATCGCAAACAATAACGTAAACTATAGAGCAATATTATCATTTACGCCAAATATTTTTAATATGAAAATTATACTAACTATAATTATACCTATGAATTTTTATTTTTTCTACGAATTTCTGATTTTATCATATATGAAATGAATAAACCCCAGATTTTCTGTAATTGTTTCATTTAATAGTAACTTTGATTTGTATATATACGAATATAATAAGCAGACTTCTCTTATAAATGCCAAATAACAGCTTCTTCCAAGCACTATAATAAAAATATTGCAAAGTATACAATTGAATATAGTATACATTTAATCACAATGTCATTATGCAAAATAGAATGACAAGTTTTTGATTCATGAGCTCGTTAATTATTAATTCTTTTATATCAGCAAAAATTAATATCACGCTGTTATCACTGCTTTGTTCTCTTTTATATCAGTCTATTTTTACCTACGAATCGCTTCATAAACGAGATTGTTTAACCTTTGAAAACAGAGATAAAAAAGTTCACATCCATTAGGCGCGTTTCTATCTACAATGTATAATTCATTTTGTGACAACTTTTACAGGTAAGTATACGTATTACATTATTAGAAATCAGCCAGGTACGCTTATCCTCGTCTGCGTAATACGGCTTTAATGACCCAGCCCAGCTATCGGCAAAAGTTTCGCTAATGGTATTTCCCAGCAGCGGAGGAAGGCCATCCAGTGGAATCGTGGAAAATGGAGGCTTTCCACGGACTGGCAGTCACGCGATCAGGCCATCAATTCGGGGGCTGGGCGCGCTGGCTAACCCAACTGTGCTGAAACGCGGTACACCACTTGTTGGCGAGTGTGTAATATTTGAGATTGCCTTAAATAGTGAAGAGGAACCTTTTTAAATACTGAATAACCCTATTTTCTTAAATACGTATCTGTCAATACGACTAAAATTATCAAATCTCTAATTTTAAGGATCTCTTACCGTAACAGCAAGGTTTTATGAAACTATGTCCTTTAATTCTTTATACATAATATTTAACTTCAGTCCGGCCTGTTATTCCAATTATTCTCTCTTGCATGTTTTCCAAAGATAGCACTTTTTAATATGCATCCATTCCATACATATTATCGTGTGTAATAGCTCCAACTATTCTGATATTCTTTAAAATACCATGTAATTTTTTTCCCCGTGACTTCCGTAAAAACGATCACATCTATTACCACTGTATGGAAGTATATAGTAATCTCAATTACAACGAAATGAATGCTTTTACAAACAATAGTGTTCTCCATACTTTTTTTTAAAGTTGTTGAGTCATAGGCTCTGAGGGTAAAGAAACAGAGGGCAATATTGATGTCTTCAAAATATAATGTTTTTGCTGAATGTTTTGTATAATATTTAGGACAGAGTACATAATGAACCAGTCAATCATCAAAGTCATCCAGAGACTCCAGAAAAAAGAATGATCTTCGACGATATGCTTGAGATTCCTATTGCATTTTTTATATATAATTTAGCGTGGACGAAATAACTTATAGGGAGTTTACTGTGGCAGCCATTATTCAGCTCTGATAAAAACAAAAGACCATAAGGAATGGTGCATCTTAATCGCTGCATTTTAGGGTGGTCACGATCCTCAGCTGCGAAAAAACGACCGAGAAGAAAAACCAAAGTAATATTGTGGTATAGTCATATACCTTTGGGTTATGAATCACTATGTTGAATTACTCCAGTCGACATTTTAAATTTATTACCCGCCGTATTTGAACTGGCAGATTGATTCCTGATCGTCTGGATCGCTGATTTATTTGACTGTGTCACGAGAATCCTCTATTTAAAATCCCTGTCAATAAAATTCTCCAGGGCTTTGCCAATAAACATTTTACATTCGTTTTATGAATTGAGACATCATCGGATACGCCATTACCATGAATAAAAGTACCTACACTATTATATATGTATTTAAATTACTTAATAAAGTGTGTTTTAATAAAAATCATCTATATCCTTTAACAATAATATGGTATTTACTTTCAATAGTGCCAAATAAAATCATAATTAGTATTTCCTGTATACTGATCTACGATTCACGCTGATTCCAGTGTTAAGTTCAATAACTTTTACTTAATATATAGATCGCATACAAGCTTATTTTGTAATCAATTGACAATTATTGAGAACTATTCAAGTCAATCCGACCTCCAATTGAGCCGATCGCCTATTCCAACCTGCGCAGCTATTCTTAACAGTTAGCACTTTAGCACGTTTACGTTATTTTCATTGGTCCAAAATAACATGGAATGCATTCCATACACAAGGCGGTTATCGATGGCTATCGCCGGTTATTCTACAATCATTTGTAAATAAAATTCGTAGTACGGCGAATTTAAGTTGGTAGACATGTCGGTCAAATTCGGGTATGTTTATACTGGCGGATATACCCAAACCCAAAATTTCTGTATTGAAACGTAAAACATATCAAAATAACCTACAATTTTATTAATCATGCCATTGCGATTGCAGAAAATATTAGCATATTTTAAAACATATATTATGTTACTACTAGCTGCTAATAGTCACTCGATATTTGACAGCTTGCGGGGAACAATAATTAAGGCGGCAGTAAAAACAGTCGGATCTTGCATCTTAATTCTCAATATGTAAAATTGACGTACTCTATCTCGCTTTAAAAGTTAACACAGCTAAGAGAGAGCTCTTTTTGACAATTCAGACGGTTAACTTATTGTAATAACAGCCTGAATACATGAAGCGATATATTTATCACATGTAGCTCTTTTTGGATGTTAAGTGATATTGTATTAGAATAGCCTCGCTTACACTAATACTTAGCAAAAGTAGTTACATAAAACTATTATATTAAAAACAGTAATTTTAAAGAACATGAAAAGGCTTCCGGTATTATGCAAATGCAGGTAACATGATATAAAAAAGTATCGTTGACACTTAATACACTTAATAACACACCGGTCTCAATGTTGCTATCAAATGGGTTAACCGCACGATATGGAGTATTAAAAACGCCACATCCAACCTGCTATGGGGTATCTTAAAAATACCATAATTTTACTGTAATAAATCGTTGGCTATTGATGCATTTGATACCACCATTTTTTCAAGGATAACGTAATATCGTACATTTCTTGGGCATTGTCATTAAAACATCATTATAAAATATCTCTTTAATAATGTGCAAATACTTACGGATAATTAAAAAAGACATTTGTAGCTCTAAAGTTTATCTTATAAGACCATTTTTGAGAATATCTTCCTTGCACATAAAGTTTGTGTTGTGTAAACAAGTTTTAATTGTATATAATAACCGTTCTTCCAGGCTCATTTTCTCCTTGGCTAGTTTAATTTTTCCCCTTAGCTCTCTAAATATATTAACACAAGGGTAAGTGGGGCGCCTCTTAGAAAATAATTAACATAATTAATAGGCAGAGAATATGTGCTCAGTTTTCTACTTTCCGGTGCATAAGACACCTGTGGTCCATGAACAAAGCTTTGTATTAAGAGAAAGTTTTACAAAATTTGTCAGTTGTAGTATTACTAGGCGTAAACATAGCTAAAACAACATATTGTTGTAATAAGTTCGTATTTATTTAATATATATATATGAAAGGTTCTGTATAATGATAGATTCTGGATTAGTCTAGAGTAGTTTACAAAGTTATTAATAATGTAGGTGGGTGATTCTCCGGCTGTAATATTATTATAATCATTTTAGAGTGCAATTTGCAGTCACAGTAATAATAAAATTGATAAGTTAGTACGTTATATTATTATGTAAATATTTATTCACTTTTATTACACAAATATTTTAATAATATTGCAGATTTACCGCTTTCTACTAATCATGCTACTTCACCGGCCAACGTTCAATTTGTTACAAAACCTAAAGTAGATAATAATATGTGGTAAATAGTAGGCATATACCTAATATATGTCATTTTTAAAACTAAATTTATATAATAAAAAGTTACGACACACCACTGGTTAATATGGTGTAAGTAAATTATTTAAAAAGTAAAGTATATTCACATTTTTGCTACCACAGGAATGATTTTTACTGATTGATTTTAACTCATTGCGAACTTCCTATCTAGATTCGCACAAATACTTAAACAAATTCCATGTGATTTTTTTCCAGACGTGGAATTCAAACACACACCCAAGGTTTTAGTGAGCGGCGGTCTGGTACTACTGCACTGTAGTACCTACTTAGGCTACTATAATATAATGCAGTATTTTGATATTGCTCTACTCTCGGAGCATAAAATAAGCAAATTTACACCCTCATTGCTTCTTTTGTATTATCTCTCTTATGCTTAGTAGTTAACGGTGAACGAGGATAAATTATTGTGATAATTACCTTGTGACTGTGTCACAAAAATATTATATTGTACTCTCAAACACCACTCATCTTCTCGTGAACTGAAGTTATAATGTACAAAGGATACTAATTCTACCAAAAATACAATATTATGGTTATGTATAATAATGAAAATGAAAAATTTAAAGTTATTTCATATTCTAAGAACCTTTCTATTTAAAAATAAGGCAATTAGAATTACGTTGTTTTATAAAAGATATTGATATAATCATCTGCTGAATAAAATTAGTATTATTATAATGAATTTAATGTAAGTGCAAACATAATTAACAAAATGTCCACGTAAAAACCAATAGTAAAAGAATTGTATCTATTGAGAAAATCTCCTTGATTATTATTAAACAAAGTTGAATAAGTACTAAATATTGTATTTAATTTTAATTGTCGAACAATATTTTCCCGCCAAAAACTGACAGATTGCACGATTGAAATTGATTATTGTATAATATATTATTTATAATATTTTACTTGACAAATATATTATTTTGATGGCAGTAAAAAGTTTACAGAATATCATAAAATAAAATAAATATCTTATACACAAATAATATAATTCAAACAGAATAATATATGAGAGAGTCTTTGTTATTTTATTCTTTTTATTTGGGTAATGTTACCTTTAAGTAAAGGTTCGAATTCCCTGTGTTTTACCATTATTACATGTTGTTTGTGTGTGAAATTTTGGGCACCTAATACAGCTGCCGTTAGTTAGGTGAAATGGATTTATTTTACCACCTCGCTAACAAATTTGCTATAAATAATTACCTGTACACTACTAACGAAAGGTAGCTATATTCTACTTGACCAAGTTTCACTACAATTAATTTACTCATGAAGATACACCCAAATCATTAATCTATTTTTCTGTGTAATATAAAACGTACTTATAATTCATATATCAGTATATATATATATAAATAATATTAAATAATAAAACTTGCTTTAAAAATATTACTTTACCCGCAACTGCAAAACGTGATCGATACAAACCCCAAAAGCATTTCCGTATTTTCTATGAAATAAATATATGCAAACGATGTTTACGTTATGTATGGTGTGTTTTGGCTTTCAAATAATTAAATATCGGGCAACCCAAATAATAAACGTTGAGTTCTTAAAACATCAAATGGAATAAAATGGAAACTTTACAATAGCAAGGTAAAAGTACGATTTTTATATGAATCTCAATCTAAATACCAGATAATTGGAGGCCTATAAGATTAAAGTATTATAACAAAGATAATATTATATTGGACGTTTCCATAATTCTTCTTATTTTGGTAACATTATTATTATTTGGAAACTCGATATTTTACATATAAGCGTTTTATGTATTACGAATTGGAGTAAATTAGACTTCCTATTGCCAGTAAGATAAGAACAATAAGACAACAGGACAGCAGAAAAGTTGCATATTTCGGCCATCTGCGCTTTTTGCAGTGAACTGTAATTTGAAGATGCTGGTGGATTACGGATCTAGAGGAGGAGGTTTACATAGGATGCTAGACACAAATCTTTTATGTTGAGATGGTTGCGAGATGGGCGCGCTGGGGTTGGTTCGGTGGTCATGCACTCACGCACTGGTAAACGGATGGTTCTGAATGTCACTCTCACAGTTTCAATTGGGTTTTGGGATAAATGATGATGACACGTTTAGGATGGATGATAGACGCAACGTTCACTCAAACCGTATCAGATTTCGCGCAACGAAGGTTGAACAGAAGCATTCTAAATAAGTCACTATGTGGTTAACGCGGATTCGGTCGTATCGTATCAGATAGAGCGCGATAGCTTTAATAAGCCTAGGTGCTTCTGCTGTAACTGGATATAACGTAATCACGGTTGACGATAGCCCATGACTGCTGGTCGCCTGGTCTTGTAACAATATCTGGGGATTTGAGATAGGTGGGAAAAAGCGCCCATAATCGGCCAAACCATTTCTTATAAATTAAAAATTATATTTTAATTTAAGTGGTTTATAAAAACATTGAGGGTTTTATTTAACTATGCGATCTAATATAGGCAAACATAGAATATTAAAAACTCTATTTTAATAAAAAAAAATGTCACAAAAGAGGTTGTTACAACAGCTCAATGGCAATAATAATATGTAGTAAGTTTTTGTAAATCCCTAAAATATAATAAGTATGCTAATAATCACTGGCGATATGAAAATTTACTTAAAGGGGTTGGACCTACAATATTATTATTGTATTATCTCAGTGTTGTCATTATATATTTTATGTCATGCAGTGAACCGTTTTAACGTATAATTTTAAATACTTATTCTTGTAAGTAAATGAGTTTAAATTTAAGCTTGAAAGAAGATGGCGCATTTCCTTTCTGACGGCGACACTTCTCAAACTGTCAAATAATATATAACACAAGAATGTCAGCTGACAGAAACAGAACTTTGGTCCCTCAACAATAAATGGGCCAAATTAATTAAACATCGTCATAGTTACAAGACAATCACATCACTTACAAACAATTCGATTATACTGTATTAATAATTATTTTTATTATTATAAATTATATATTGATCTACGGATTGAAGTAACTCTCAGCAAGGCCAATAAGTGATATATTTGAGAGGAAAGTGCGACGTATGATATAATATGGGCACATCCTAGAAAGAGACGATTGACGTATTCAGCATAACCTTATAGCTCTAGAATCTAGAACCTTTTCAGAAAAGAATGTATCTCCGCATTCATTATACTCTTATGCTCCTTACCATCTAGCAATACTGACAGTGCTCAATCGCCGAATGAAATCCAAAGATACGAGACCAGATGGTTGGAGGTCAATTGGCATTCTTAGACTTCGGTTGTTGGATGGTGTCAACAAAGATGATATAATGGTCGGCGCAGACCCCTGGAGGATATTGACCTAGGATAAGGGAGATAGAAAAAGTTCTTCAAGAAGGCTAAGAAGAACCACCCTAGGTTGTTGGGCTACTATGATAATCAACACTTTCTTCTTCTTCTTCTTTCGACCATGTCCGATCCTATTAGGATCATATGGGCCTCCACAGAGTAGAGGTTGGTATTAACAGATTCTGTTTTTTACGAGAAATGGATGTCAGCCACTTGCTCAACCTATTAGGTCCATACCCTGATAGACATAAATTGAAAAACAATATGTGTACTTGCCAGACCCAGGATTCGAATCGGCCACCGTGGATGATAATCAACACAATCGCCAAAAAAAAACTTATCAGCAAGGAATGTGAATTCATGCATACACCTTTCATACAAAAACAATGTACTTTCTCTTAATTCAAAATAATATATATATCATTTATGGGTACATAATGATATATTTGCTTACACACATGCATACTCTGTATTGAAAACTATAATTTTTTGAAAATTATAATAATATCCATCTAAACGTTTTTTTTTTAAATAAGTAGGTAATGAATCGACACAATTTGACACCCACGATGGCCGCGCGGCTTAAGCGTTGGACTATAACGCCGTGGGTCCCAGGTTCGAATCCTGGGGCTGGTAAGTACACATATTGTTTTTCAATTTGTGTGTGTCAGGGTATGGACCTAATAGGTTGAGCAAGTGGCTGACATCCGTTTCTCGTAAAAAACAAAATCTGTTAATACAAACCTCTACTCTGTGGAGGCCCATATGATCCTATTAGGATCGGACATGGTCGAAATGTTCAAATAGTTTTTAATGTAATATCTATATTATAATTACATTGACAAATAACATGTTACATCTACATCAGACTTTTACAAACGTATCCTACTTCAAATAAAATAATAAAGTCCAAAAAATGTGAAATTGGAGTACATGTAGAGTGATCAAACGTACCGTTTTTTAACATTTTATCCTACTGTCCCTACAATATTTGTCGAGATAGTTACTAATTTAAATGTCCGATACTTGTGTACTTTTTGTAACAATCTATATTCACAGCACATATGAAAATAATATTTCGTAATAGTAAATCGATATGTTGCAAGCTATATATCAACAGAGTCAATAGTCAGCTTTACCTGTTGCGGTAACATCAAAATATATATACATGTTTTTATAAAACGAATTTATATTGAAGAATACAACATATTATTATACATTTTCGAATTTACAGCTGCATATTTTAAAATCACCAATTATTATTTCGTTGTGCAAATTGTAATTATTTTTAGATACCATAATTGCAAAAAAAAATACAATCATGTGGTAAAAAAAACCACAGCCATAATAAAAATGTTACTGCTTCATTTTGTAAAATAAAATATTAAATTAACTGAAAAAAATCATTTCAGTTATCAACAGAGATGCCAATACCTAATTATAATGTTGAAAAAAATACTGTAAAAGTCCCGTATTAATCTCGTATTACCAAAAATTTGGCAACCCTGATTAAATGGTGTTAAATGAATATATTACACTTTATAATAATTTTAAAACAGAACTTTTAATCGCTTTTTGGGACCAATCGCAGGACTCATTCGACCATTTTTGTCCAAAACATGAGTGCTGGAATGTGTAACATAATGCTTGTGTTAAAAAAATAAACCATGCACTTAGTGCTTGTCCAGTTTTATTTTTATTTTTTAGCCAGAGGGATTTTTCAGGCACATTGGACCTTTAAAGTGGAATTGGAAATGGCACATAAATATGTTGAATAAGAGTGTTCTATTTATTTCAGGTATTATAGATATATCATATTATTTTTTAATCGAGGCTTCCAGGTCACTTGTCTAATAATTTAAATTATAAATAGCAAAAAAACACTATCAATTATGAAAGGCAACAAATACCACAATTGACTATTGCTAACTTTTTAGTAGAGCATTAACAATAAATTCATGAAATCATGCGATGTGAAAATTATAATATAAAAAAAGTAAATAATAACGATACATCGTTTCGTTGTACTGATTCTTGTAACAGACCGCAAGGGCTTACAGAATATGCGATTTTGCTTTTTAACAGTCGAATATAATCACCAAAATAATCTGAAAATAGTTTGTTAATGTACACTCATAACGTAGGTATACCTTCACATTATAGAACATTTTTTATATTATAGTTGATTATGGAGGCTAGAAATATAGTCAGTATAAAATATTAAAACCAACAAATATAAATGACCTGAATTCATATACATATTCTCATACAAAACTCATTTTAAAAGTTGGTAAGTAAATTAGTTTAATAATTGTTTCATTCTTCTTTGCTATTTTTGGCGGAATTAATAGTATTTTAATAAAAACACAACACAGTTTGAATTAATGATTTATTTTTATTGTATATTTTCTCCTTTTATTTTTAACACTTACATAACCAATACTGTGAATTAAAAATATTTAATTGATGAATAAAATGTATTGGTAACATACTAAATAATATTCAACTCTTAACGTTAATCCATGCGTAAGACACTGGCTACTTATATCTCGCTTTCCGGGTTCGATTCCTTACGAGTTCACAGTGTGTGTGATTTTCTCAAATTGTTTCAGTGACCTGCTAAATATAGAGTTGCTTAAATGATAAAAATGATGACATATTCCACCTGCGTGAGGATGAGTATAGGTGCGGATTGTTTGATAAATCCTTAAAATAGGGCGTGCTTAGCTTATTCGATGTACTTTTTTGTATGTAATTTATGTTTTTTTTTTGTGTTTACACTTTTCTACTGTTTAATAACTTAATACTGATCTATATCTTTTTTATATAATACTGTTTTAATAATATTTCTTTGTTTCTAAATGTCATGCTGTGAATGTCTTAAATCAATATTTTGCAATGTTCACTATAAGTGTGTAAAATAAATAAAGTTTGAATTTGTATAACAAAACGTAATAATTACATTTTAAAAAAACTTTACAATAAAATATTTTTTTGAATAAATTTATACTAAATTGGTAGTTATCCTTATCATGAATTCTATTGATAATAATAAAAATTTATATTTCTATTTTGGTGACGATTTTGAACATGAGGCGTGAGATTTTCATTTTGAATCGACTGAATTTGAATTGACACCAAAAACACACTGTAGCAAGTGTGTTAAGCAAAAAGAGCTTTAGCAGGTTTTTGGGAAAAATTAACTACATTTTTTTGAGGAAAATATGTATATAATTTAATTTCCAACATCGAAAACGTCCCGTCAGCAAAGTTAATTGCGTGATGAAGCAACGTTTTTTCTCGTTAGGTTGTTTGTGAGAAATGTTTTAAAACCAATTAGAATTTTATTTCATGATGATCTTCTGTAATATTAAAATTGTTCCCTTATGCTCTTAGAGCGCGATGCAGAACCGTTGACTAAAACAGCCGTTCTAGCAAGAAAAACACGTCACATGTTCTTTCTCTCTTCAACGTTCTAATAATAATTATATATTATGTTTTTCTCACTGAACTAAGGTCGTCAAAATCGGCCCCTTAACGTTAGGCGCGTATCTTAGGGACTGACGCGTCTAATGCTGCGATTATAATCAAGCGCGACCCAAATTGAGGTGCATCTGCCTACTGTCACGGGCTGCCGCTACGGAAAAAAGTGTGTAATGTCGTTGTTCTTGGTGTTTAAAATGTTATCAGACTGATGCTCCCATCCCGTAGCACATTTTTAACCTTTAAACGAACATTGTCAGTTGGCAAAATCTTCCGTAATCACTAAAACAACCATGAGGTCATCTCACGTTGAACTGCACTGCATTGACACCTGCATGACGTTTTGAACGTTTTTATCATATTACACATGCCTAGAGTTTTCGAATGTCGTGTCAAAATCACGATTTTTTGTTTTTAGTGGTTGGCACTATGTATTTTCTATGAGAATGTTATCTATCATCTATGGTCTGCAGGTTGGATTCTATTGAAAATATTATCTATGGATGTCATGTCAAAAGTAATTTTAACGTACGTACACGTAGAAACTGTTAAAATTAATAATTGAAGTTAGCATGAATAATTAATAATAATTCAAATTACTAATACATTATAGTAAGCACTCTTCATCAGTGTCATTCTTCAGTGAATTTACGGAGATGGTGCACGTTCAAAATATTCTGCAAAATGACGAAACCATAGACTAAATTTTTACCGCGACAGAGTAACAGTAGGCGACATGCACCATGACATGCACCTCAATGTGGGCTGCGCTTCATGATCACGACACATCCTGGCACGGTGAAAATTTATGTATATGGTTTCGTCATTCCGCAGAATATTTTGAATGATCACTATCTCAATAAATTTAATTATGGAAAATTCCAACATTAACTTATCAGTATTTTGAAATATTATTCATTATTCATGGTAATTTCAATTAATCTTAACAGTTTCTACGTATGCGTACGTTAAAATTCCTTCCAATATTGCATCTATAGATAATATTTTCAATAGAACCCATCCAGCAGACCATAGATAATATACGTACATATGAGATATAGGTGATAATTGAATAGAAAATCCATAGATAATAATGTATAGGCATGAAGAGCATATTAAAAACGTTCATTCAGTCACACGGTTGGCGATGTAGCACTATACACGTGAGGTAATTTCATTGTTGTTCTGGCCATTTCGGCAGATTTTTCTAAAACTGACAATGTTCATTTAAAGGTTCAAAATGTTTTACAGGATGGGAGCATCAGTCTGATAACATATTAAATACCAACGAAAAACGACATTACACATTTTTCCCGTAGCGGCACCTTACTGTGACAGCACGTGGCAGCACGTAACGTGATGATAATGTATTCGAAACTATGTATAGTTCTGCATCGCACTCTTAGCATGTTAGTATGGTAAAACACTTGGATGTATCGAAACTACGTGGAAAATAATAAATAGATACCGATAACCTTTTTGTGAATGGGCCTTCATTCAGAACCAGAATTTTAGACGGGCTTACTCAATATAAAGATCATTATAATTATCCCTATTATTATTGCACTTAAATCGGGCTTATTAGCTTACATGATTTAATTCAGTGACTCATGGTTTCAAAAATAAATATTTTACTACTTGATCATCGCGAGCGCCAATAAAATAACAAAATTATAATTAGGTGGTTTAAATGAATTCCCATAAATTGATTAATTAACTAATTAAGTAACTAACTAATTAATTAATCAATTGATATTATTTATATAGATATGCTACCAACCGTAAAAAGTAAATTGCTTCCTTTGTTTAAAGCCCTCTAAGCGCAGTTTCATTAAATTGTACTAAACTAAGACTATTAAACTATATCTTGTGTTTGCGCTATAACCACATCTTTTGGAAAACAACCGCGCATAAAGTCTCTGGTAATCCCCCAAGTAGAAATAAACACCTTAGTAGGTTACTGTTACCACAAAAGAGGCGGTAGAAATTCTAAAACGAATCAGTAGAAAATGTTGCCCTTTTATAACTATCTGGAACTTAACTATATCCATAATATACATCAGACTACATTTTTCTGATTTTCTTTATACATGTAAATAATATCTCGGCACGTAATTCATTTGGAACGTGCCACATAAGACTTTTGTTTTGTTTAATGACATCTGGCATTTTTCATTTTTGTTACCATAGAAACGGCAATCCAATGAGATCTCGCCGCCTCCTGAAAACATATCATCAAGAGATCTTTCGTGACATATGGTTATTATCTATTATCTAAACCTATAAAATTGTTTTGTATTCAAACATATATTCAGAAAGTAATACCTATCTGAATATATAAAAAAAAATATCTAACCTGCAATTCATGGGGGTCTAGGACGATTTGGCGCCGGGACAACTGGACGCCACGCAATTCGAAATTAAATAGACGTTAGGTACTTATAGGTACTTATTAAAAATATATATATTATTATGTATACTTAAATTATTATATTATGATTTCATAGTTGATGAGAATTTAAATATGTATACATAAATAATGATTTAATCGTGCATACGTTTAAGTTCTAACGAAAAAGGAGTTCTTTATTTTATATAAAGCCTTAGGCATGGTAATTCTCAATCCGCAATAAAAAAAACATTTTGTTAAGAGTAAAATGGATTAAAACTACTAATTAGTAGATAGAAGCTGATTAAAATTCCTCGTCTACTTTCTGTATACGTGTCTACGACAGTGCGGCGTCCAATTGTCTTGGCGTCCAGTTGTCCCATTCCCATTCATGGCGTAACAAGTAGATATTCTTCCACTCCACTATTATTAGCGATGTTTTTATTATTTTAGATCACTACATCACGTGACTTCATTGACACTCGATTTTTATAATCCACATTTAATAATTTCCCTAACCGGTGACTTTATCTATATCGATATTATCGATAACGTTGTTAATATTCTATGATATCCTGAATCAAAAATCCGTATTGTATTTGGTTCAATCCACTGCAAGGATCTAATAACTTACAATCATTCCTCATAAAAAGTATCGTAATAAAATCTCCATCTTTTGGTGGTTCTTGTGCTTTTCTTACGAGAGAATCAAATAGTTTATTTATTAAAATTACTAATATACTACGCTCTGTTTACTGTGATTTAATTTAAACAATTATTTCTAAATTCTCACTACATTTCCTTACATATAAGCTTTATATTCTAAGGGTATAATAGTATATGTACATAATCCTTCTCTTGGGTACTTATATATTTCAGAATGCACTTTAGAGCAGGCCGCATACATTTAAGGCAAGTCTGCGGAAACTGGAGTGGACCACAGAAGCTATGTGGTATATATTATTACATTATACCCGGGGGCAGTTCCAACTAGAATAATATGTGTAAAAATAGTTAAATAATTGCACCCTATTGAATTCCAAAAAAAAGAGTCAATACTCATTTACTCAATATATATATTACATTTTTATTATCGTTACCAAAATCTTCTACATATTCACTGAATCAGCATCTTTCAAATATATCAGCTTCATGGCGTTTTTGATATATAAATTTATGTTCAATATAAATCTTTCATAAAAGAAATTCTAATCACTGATAGGGATGATAAGCTGTTCACAATACAATTTATCAAATCTTAAAATCAAACTAGACATAATACCCATCATTTCACTCCTAGAATTAGGTACCTACTATTAATTAGAGATTATACTTTTTTATAAAATTAGCTTATATACTTTGGTGTGAGTAATTCCCTGAGAATTATACAACAGATTTTGTTATCTCCTGAAACAGTCATGGAATCATATGAGTATATCATTATAACTGTGCATCAGCGCATTGACTTAAGTGTTTTATTTAATGTATTATGACAATTTGAAAGTCTCTGGACTAAATTATTAAAAAAAATAATAAATATGAGTTAGGAAATTCCTCTCCAATGACACCTCAGATCAAACTTATACTTAACTATGTATTATATTACTAAAGATACTCTCTTAGTCTCTTAAGATGTATGTCTGAGACGTGTGCTATTGATATCTAGTACATAAAATGTTTACTTGTTTTTTCGATTTATTTTTTTATTTATTTATGTCTGTGTTATTTTCTTTACGCTTAAATAAAAATTCAATAATATTTTTCCATACAATTTTATGTTGTAGATCACGTAAGAAAGTTATTTTTATACGTAAAACTTACTAGGTGCCTACGTACTTAAAAAAATACATCAGATTTTATTGATCTTCTTTACTGTTATATAGTTAAAATAAATAACAAAGTAATTATTAGTTCTTATCTAGAATGCTTTTCTACATTTTTATAATAAACTAGGACTGGTTTTAACATCTTACTTATTCATTTTGTAACAATAATATACAGTAATTGTATATCAAAACAAAATTAATAAATCATCGCATACATTCTATACAAAATGCTGCCATCGGCGGCTATGGATGGTAGTTTATCATATTTATGTATTGAGGTACCTATTATAATTGTTACAATAAGTTAACCGTCCAAACTGCAAAACTGTCTATCTCGCTCTAAAAGTTAACACAGCCAAGATATGGGCTTTTGACGCTTTTTCACAGTTAACTTATTGTAACAATTAATCGCCTCAATGCATAAATATGATGAACTACTGTCGATAGCCGCCGATAGCCACCTTGTTTATAGAATAGCTTTGCAAGACTAGTTTGAACATCATATTTATTCATTTTGTAATAATAATATACAGTAATTGTATGTATATCAAAACAAAATAAAAAAAAATCACATAAACATATATGTATGTCAATAATAATTCTAGGGTCTATGTCTGTGTGACCATTTTGTTCGATTATAACTAAAAATTAGTGGCCCAATAATGATGAAACTTCACGGGTTCATAAATATTGCTCCTCCACTTAAATAGACTTTCATTTCAAATCTCGAGATATCAAAAGAAACTTGTCGAAAAGCACGTGGTTATAAATCGAACAATTAATACTTCAAATCGGTCTATTACGTTTTTTTTCTGATTTCACGTTGAGAAAGTCGTGGACTATCACTAGTTATAATAATAATAATTATGATAATTTTGTTTAATAGTATTATTTTGTCTTGCAATACGTTTAAAAAAATACATCCATTTTATTTAACGCAACAGTGCAACAAAACAATAAAAATTGTGTATAAGATTTTCTTTGAATTTTAACTCATAACGTTTTACTATTTGCCAGCTTGTTGCGTATTGATGTTCCGCTCTTTTACAATTACGGCTTGAAGGAGGACTTTTCTGCAATATTCAGAAATTTGTTCATAGTATATTTTTTCTCCTGTTCTATATGGTGTGATATAATTTTAATCAATAAAAATCATCACTAAAATACCGACCTAAACCTTCAACAATATGTTGGGTGCCACTTCTTACTAAATTGAAATAATTACAAGATAAAAAGAACTTTTTATATACCACGTTTTTACGTTGAATCATATAAACTTGACAATTATATGTATTAATAAATACTTTTTTTTAATTTTTTGATGAATTATCCCATCAACTGATCAAATGCGTAATAAAGAGAGCAATTATAAGAAATTTTCAAACATTTATTAATTGAATAACATATGAGATTTTTAAAACTTGTACTTGATATGAAGTAAAAACAAACAAACAAAAAACAAGAAAGCGAGTTAATTCTTTTTTCAAAATCGTCGAACGCCGTTTCGCAAAAGTGCAAGCATTGAATTCGATCGAAGCACCGCCTTGCGGATTTTTTCCGAACTAATTTTCCATACAAAACACAGAATTAACTGAAAATGAATTCAATTCTGCTTAAAGATGGGTAAAACTATTAAAATAATGCATTGTCATCGTGTTCTGATATATTCTAACAGTTTCAAATGTCTAGCTAGTCGGGAAGTTAGTTAAAAATCGATTGCAAGATTTGTACTGGACAAACAAGAAAACTAGTTAGTAAAAACGTGGTAAAATATGATGTTCAGCCGAAATTCAATAGCACAATATATATTTTTTTTATCGTCCATGTCCGATCCTAATAGAATCATATGGGCCTTCACAGATTAGAGGTTTGTATTAACAGATTTTGTTTTTACGAGAAATGGATGTCAGCCACTTGCTCAACCTATTAGTTCCATACCCTGACTCACACACAAATTGAAAAACAATATGTGTACTTGCCAGACCTAGGATTCGAACCCACAGCGTGATAGTCCAACGCTTAAGCCGGCCACCGTAGCTGTCATATATATATACAAACACATTTATTAATACAATTTCTTTTAACCGATAATTGACACTATTGTTAGTATTGAGCCTCCCTATAAGCAAAGGTTTACTCACACCATCACTGCAACATTCACACAAATCAATTTTACTACTCATTTAGTTTAGGCCAAATAAAAATATATATATCAGGCCCATAATTAAATAATTCATTTTAAAAATTCTGTATCTCAAAAAGTTAAAAGTTGGCAGAAGTTAAATTTGTAACCTAGGGGCGGCAGGTTATATGAAAGTATGGTGAAGCAGGCTAGTATGGTGAAAAAGTATGGTGAGGCGGGCTGATAATCAAGTTGCGGCAAAATTTCCACGTTAACATAATATTATATGGGTACGTTATAATGACCAAAGTAAATCCTCCGTGATTCCCTGAAGTTTTTTTTATCGCGTCGCTATTTTTCGTAAGTTGTCGGCTATTGTTGGCCTGCTTCATTCAGTTGTATGAGAAATCCGATTCTTTGCCCCTCTTTTTATTTAATATCTCTATGTTTGTAACCAATGTAAAATTAGAAAAACAAGATGAATAAATATAATAATAAACAAAGTGCTTTCTTGATATTTATTCATATATTAATACGTTTCCATGGGTGTGGGTCGTTAAAAGATTTGATGTTATATTATTATGCTCTTTGTGGGTAAAACTTAAGATAATTCGGCGTAACAGTAGGAGGGTAATGGGTACTAATATTGAAAAACATTAATATAGACGCTTTATTTTTTCATAAATAAAGATTATTTTCATTACTGAAATACTATTTTATAAACTGTATTTCAAATTATCGTACTAAATTTCCCAGCCACTATTTGCTGATTACGATTCAAAGCAGTTTATTAAATCTATGAAATTCTCCTAAATTGGAACAGCGTCCACTGGCAGGTATTTATAATTAATGGGAGAACAAGTTTTCAACTCATCACTTGCATATGTATGAGCCTAAGCCTACGGCATCCAGATCGTAGTAATATATTATGTTGAACTAATTAATTTAAATACTCGCAAAAGTACGCAACTAATTTCATTATAACATAATTTATTCAAATGACTTAGAATTGTCTGTTGTAATATATGGAGAGATTAGCGATGTTTGAATTATGTTTAATACTGCAAAAAAATATATTACTAAATTTTATTACGTCATGACAAATTTCCCTTCAAAACTATAATCATCAGTGGCAGTATTTCTTTACATCCGCGTATCCTGAGTATTATCTTACAGATGACTGCAACGGCTCTCTAGCATTCTTGTCATTACAATCCAACCACCGAATGTTGTGTCTATTTTCGAACAATAACTTCTTCTCCACGTGTTAAAACTGTGAACTAATTAATCGCACTTCCGTTATTAAATGAGTAACGCCCCCAAATTTATCATTTCATTTCATGTTTCCATGGTATACGGATCTATCAACTTACATAATCTTTTTGTAATAAAAATATGTCTAAAACGATTAGGAGTGATGTTAGAATTATTAATAGTAAACTTTTGATTTATTGCAAAGAGGAAAAGGAGTCGCATCTAAAAGGAGATCCGATACAATATTTAAACACGCGTTGCCGCCATGACAGGTACGTCAATGAGAAGTTTTTTTTATATGCGACTACAACGACTTTCTGTTTTCGACGAGATCTTGTTGTCGGACAGTACCAGTTGCATCCGTTTAGTTTGTCGTCCAGAATGCCCTTTTGTGACCCACCCATCGGAGTCTAGCAACTTTAACAAATGTGAATGTATGTCGATTCATCATGGAAAATTGGGTTGTCTTCGGGTTATGTTGTATACGTCATTCGTTTTCTTCTAGTATATGGGGTCATACATCATATATGCAGCACATTTTTCTATAACACATTAAGCTCTAAGTCAGCCAATAGATTTGATGAGAGTGCACCACTCCGGCCTTTTTGGAGGTTTCCAGTTAGCATATCGATGTAGTTGAGGTAATATAATATGTCATTCAATAGATTTCACGAAGTATCATTAAATTTGCTTTAGAATGTACTTCAGTCAGAAGATATGCCCTTTTCCGTATTGTAATATTATATTATGTATAATCTTGTATTAAAGTTCTGTCCAAAATACTATTTCATTCTAGCTGTTTTAATATTCAGTAAACAGTTGTTCCTAAAAGATAATATATTTAAATAATTTTAATAAAATATTGCGTATATTTGATTATTTTATTATTAACACACAATTTTTCTTACATAAAATATCCGAATGTGTTCAAAGTCGAAAAAATAAGACGATTGTTATGTATGTGATTTTTTTCATTGCGTTATTCAATTTCTGAGAAGAAAAACATTATTGATGGTTATCAAATAATGAAAATATATTAATGGTACGGTGAATTCATACAAAAACACGATTGACGCGATAACGCATATTACTTTTTACCTACAAACTAAAATTACTTTAGATAAGCAATCCCATATATGTTGATTTTCGCATATCTTACATATTATATTACAAAAAATGACAATTTATACATAATATATAAATATCAAGTCAGTGTTACGCCCAAAATGGCATGTGACAATGAAGAACTTTACAAGAAAGTATATTCCATTATCGCCCTAACAGATTCATCCAACTTTCAACTCAGAATCATCGTGTCAACCGACATAATATAAGGTGACATTTCTTCAAATTGAAACAATATTTTTATTTGTTTCGTATCTATTTCACCACTAACACCAATCCAAAAAAAAATATCACTTTGCCACGGAATAACTCTTGCAGAAGTAAAATTAAATTATAAAAAAAATATTTCACCAACATATTGTCATTTATGCGTATTTATCTTAGCAAATGGTTTATGTGTACACCAATTAAAGATCACAAAGTGCATAACTAGTGGGTTTTCTTTTCGTAATTTTAGATTTATTCAACGCTAAAATATACACGATAAAAATATTATTACAACTGTAATATAAATATATCAAGATGTGTTCCAAATGTCTTTTCCCTTTCAACATCTGTATAAATTCTAAGCTGTATATCGGTAAAGAAAAATATTTTTTATGATTTATATATACACTTCTAAATATATATATTATAAATCAAAATATATATATTTATTAATGTATATTTATGATATTGGCAGTTTGTTGAATTAAGGTTCAAAATGTGATATTTTCATGTAAATATATCACCTACGAAGATGATTGATTGTTGCACTAAGAATATAAAACAAATATACTATTTTATAATTACGCATGCTTGAAATATTGGTTGTGTTGTATATAACCAGTATATCAAAGTAATAAATACAAACTGAGTAAATTCGCAAACATAAAAACACCGATGTTTCATATCAAACGTAAGATACCTACTCCCAATTATTAAGACTATGTGTGATATGGGGTGGATGAGGTTTGGTTTCGCCATTAACTGCAATATGCTCAAAACCTTAAAATACAAGCTTGTAGGTGCTACAGTATCGCTGAGTAATGATATTAGATCAACTGATGCGAATAAAAAAAATAAACACGCAGTTAATCGGCAAATTTAAAAAAATGAGGCGACGCAAGATTTGTACAATGTTGATTTCCGCCACCCGCACCTATCATGTACACTTAAAAAACGTTTTGGTATGTTGAGGATTGCTCCCCTCCTGGGAGTAATTCAAACAACGTTCATCCTGGATACACGTACATCAACGGAGAAATCATGGCGTAATAAGTATTTTCCAACAACCTTTACTTATTGGGATAGATGTCACAATATGTGATATTATGCTATAATATCATAATGAATGTTACAGTCTAATGAATGTTACAGGCTTCGAAATTAAATTAACTATTTTAAAATAACAAAATTAATGACTTTAAATAGTTTGTTGTCATCGGTTATTAGGTATTCAAGTAATATATTAAAAAAAACAAATAAGTAATATAATAGTAAATCTATTCCTATCTGAAACGCGATTAGGGGGCTCAAAGTGTAGAGCAAACACAAAGTGCATAACTGGCGTGTTCAGTTGGACCCTAGCCAACATTTTCAGTCGACGCGAAAACCAGGAGGTACATTATGTCGTGGCGTAGAGGGTATACGGTGGAGAGATGCTACGGCGTAGAGGGGCTACGGCGTAGACATGCAGGCAGCTAACCGACCAAATTCCCCGGTGACGTTGTATGTACATTCCGTACACGTACAGTATTTACGTTGGCCCGTGTTATTTGGGGCTGTTTTCATTGTAATTGGAAAATACATCTGAAATAAATCTAATTAAGTTTATTTAACGTAGTGTTTTGTTAACTGTATCAAAGTGCTTGATAGTAATTAATTTAAATTAAAAGATTATAAATCTATTGTTTTATCAAGCAAAATTGCTTTAGAAATAATTTACTGTTTATAGCACACCATTTTGTCAAAATAACTTTATTGGTTTCGTCAATATACTATAAAAAGAAGAGGTTTTACTGACAAACTTATGAGAAACTGATGGTAGCATTTTATATTATAATGAGAAGCCATGAATTTTCAAACCCTCTTTCGGTTAAGTAGTCATGATATAGTCCCATGCTCACTGTTGTGTTTATTACATTAATTTGTAATGTCCACAACTTCATAACTGGATGTTATACAACAAATAAAACTGAATTATTCCATATAATAAATTGATATTATTTTATAACAATGTATTCTTATTAAACGTATAATAGTATATAACAGTCACTATCCATTTATATAGTCATAGACTTTACATAATATACAGGATTTATTCTAAACAGCCTATAGGGTTACACTATGTAGAATATATTCTTTCCAAAATTACATCAGCAGAAGTTTTCAATGACAAAATATTACAACTATTTTTTCATATGTTAGTTATTGAAAAATATATGACAGCACCAATAAAGTTATTTTTTCAAAATAGTATTGCTACAAAATGCCAGTATTGCCTTTTCGGCTTATCTCCGTCTAGGTATATAATACAGTTTAACTAATATTTCTTGCAAAGAATTTTTATGTTGTATAGGAAATATCTATAACCTTTTTTTCGTTGAGTGGACGGATGGATGGACGGAGTAAGGCGGATATAACATTTACGACTTACCAGTTAATCAAAATCGTTTTTTATTATTGCGGAAACTGCAGAATCCTACCGCAAAAACATTTCTCTATCCGATTAAGTTATCCGTATAACGGCCTTATATATACTTAGTTTAGTATAATACGGCACTGTACCTCTTATTTTTGGAGAGGAGAAAAGCTTTTTATCTTCGCAGCAAACACCTCCAGACGATCGTATCAATTGTCAGGGAGCATTCTTGTTTTATCGACGATAAAAATCCTCTTTATTTGATATCGTAAAAAAATAGATCCACATGCATGGGGTGCCAAATTTTTTTAACCTTTGTAGTCAAAAACACATATCAACCAGATACGCTTTTTTAATTGTGTAATTGAAATATTACATTTGATTCACACAGCTTTTTATAATATATCTGCATTATCAAGCCATGACTTTTGTAAATATGATTTTTTTTTATTTTTATAATAATATAGCGGTGACTCTAAAAAAATTTAATACTGTTACTTACGATACAAAAAATAATTGCTGTAATTCACATATTATGTGAAAAATTAAACTTGGATAGATCCTGATGCCATATAGGAGTCAAAGTTACTACCTATTGTTCATACGTTGCATCAAATTAACAAAAGATGGTCGTCATTATTAACTGAATTTGAAACATTACCTCAGTTGCATATTTTTGGATGATTATCGGTTTAAGTCCTGTTCGGTGTAAATATTTTTTCCGTGTATGTTACGGAAAACTATGTATATGAAATATACAAATATGTAGCGAAACTTCGCATAGAAATCTGCATGTTGGGTATAATGCGGAAGGATCACAATACAAATCAATAAAATGGTAATCGGCTAGACAACTATTTTTTATCAATGGATTCAGTTGTTATTTTTATAAATTCGTAGATTTTTTATTCATTATCAGCGCTAAAATTGAATGTGAGTATTAGCCATCTAATAAAACCCTATTTCCTTATGTTCCTCCGCTTTCCATGTTTTTTTTATACAGTGCAACCATTTCAATCTACGACTCCCAATATATATTTGAAGATAAGTCTCTTGAGTGGGTAGGTGTCTCCTATTCTTGAGATATGGCCTGCCTAATGGAGTTACAGGGAAGTATTGTATAACGCTTCGTGATTATATCGTAAACTTGTCATATTAAAAATGCGTCAAGCGCGAAATGTATAAGGTACAACTACTGAGAAGATAGAAGCATATTAAACTGACTTGCTTATTTACTCCAACAAATCGAAACGTACGTCTATTCCTTTGCGCATTTAATTCAACTGTGCGGCGTCCAATCCTCCCGGAGGCCAATTGGGTCGGCGTCGAATTGGGTCGGCGTCCAATTGGACCGGCGTCCGATTGTACCGGCGGCCAATTGCCGGAGGCCAATCGCCGGAGGCCAGTTCGCGGTGCCAAATCGTCCCATTCCCGCTCAGATGACCTGCTTCAGAACATTTCATTGTAAATATTTTTAAACATTGTTTGGCTATTTAAATATCGAGTATCATACGTTAATTTTCCAAAAACGCTGTCATCAGTGACGTCCCTTGGGGGTAGGCAGATTGAGCGTCGCTTGGGGGCGGCAGTTATTCGAAAGGCGGCAAATCGAGAAGAATCATTAGGTATATATAGACATAGGTACCTAAACTTAGTAATCGCGGAAATATCTCTCCAATAAAAAATCAGCTCACTGGTTGGAAACAAATGTATTAATTAACATAAAATGTTTAACCGGAGTGTTTTTTTGTCGGGTTTACGATGTCTAGTTTACTTCCGTTGTTCTTGGACGTCACATCTTTGATGACCAGCAATGACACGTGCAGATTTGAAAATTATATTTGAATTATCGGTAGGTACATACTTACCTAATTAATTTATCCAAATATTTATGCCAGTCATTCGCGAGTTTTGAAAGTTGTCAGGTGTATTATATTTAAATGTATCTGAAAACCGCGGACTCACAATATTGTCTATTGAAGTAGAGATGACATTTAAATTAGATTTAGTGGTATATATTTTGTTAGTAATGTATCCATACAACACTTTTCTTAGATATTGGAGTCATGGAAGGATGATTAAAAATACTGTATAAAAAATTGGGTGACATTTTGGCGCTGCCTAGGGGCTGCATTTTGGCTAGGGACGTCACTGGCTGTCATAGTTATGTTACAAAACCAATTGTAACTATTATTGATAAGTTGAAAGAAAAAACTATAGTATAAAAATGCTTATAAGATTGTTTCGTTAAACGCTTTTGGCGTCCATTGTTTCGGGGTGCTTCTGTATCGCATACAAATGAAAGCATATAAAAACCGGCCATAGTCGTATTTTATTTTTTCGTCGGAGAGGCTTCTTGAAAAGTTTCGAGAGGTCGTAGCGGCAATTTGCCGCCAGGAGTGACCTCGCTCGCAAGAGGGTTAGCGGAAAGTTTGACGAGAAACTATCTTCGTAGAAAATGGCCTAAACCCTTGGGACTTGGAACATTCTGGGTACGCAGTACCTACGAGTCTACTTTCCAACTTTTAGCTCCATATAATTTCATCTAGTAATGTATTATGTACATATCTATATACGTACCTACTCAAGATATTGAATATTGTTTAGAAGTCTTGTCACTCATTTTACATGTTAGCAGAACATTAAAGATGGTCTCGTAAATATTTGAGCATATTATTATTTTTAAAAACTTTTTTTTAAATAAAATTTTATTCATAACTTCTATCATAAAAATTATGATATTTTAGAAGTATTAGAATTCTGAAACAATCGATAAAAAAAATTGTAAAAAAAATATATTTCAATTTAATTAAAAATCTCCCAGAAACACCTCACAAACATATTTGAAAATATATGATGTCGGGCAAGACTCGAACCTGCATCCGTCGATTCCGACCAATGTGCGACATTTGATAAACGCTTCAATTGCATGACTCTTATATTATTTTCATTTTGTCATAATCAGGTAGAGCGAAGGTGGCTAAATTACTAAAGCACATTGCCAGAAATCCGATGGATGCGACTTCATGTCGCATCCAGCATCATATTATTCACTGATGCCTATATTCATATAAATAATGTTACTTTCTCATTATATTGCGAATTATTTTGTTGAATAAAAAAATTATTTATTAACAATCATGATAAATTTCTGAGAAAAAATATTTTTTATATCGACCGTGTTTAGGAAAAAGGGCGTAACCCTCGATTGTATTAGATTTATTAGATATTAACAATGTATAAAACTAAATTCACGTTCTATAAAAAGAAAGTAAACCGCAAATGCCGAATTATTATCTAAATTCAGGTTTTAATTGAGGTTTATTAATTTTTAACTTATGGAAAAAAGCATTTATCCGCAATTTTAATGATTTTTCTGTAACAACTTTTTTAATTATTATTAGATCTAAAATATATTACACCAAATCATCAATCACCATGCACCCAATGTATGTGCTTATTTTTTTTTTTTAAATAATATTAAAATAAAAACTCTCAAAAAACGTTTTTTGCCTCTCCTGTAAAATTTGTTCAGTGAGGTTTACGTCCTTTTTCCTAAACACGGTCGATATAATAGTTTTATCAGTAAATCACAGTGAATTTTTACACTTGATTACGGAACCAATCCAAACATTTATTATAGAAAGCATAAGTTGTTTTTACTGTGTTATAAATAAAATAACTCTCTATTTGACATCATTAACTCGATACCTCATTTTTTAAACTAGGGTATCGATGATGTGTTAATAATAAATAAAGTCAATATTTATCAACAGTACCTAATAATAATAAAAACAAGGGTTGATCATTTTTTTAATTCTTTAAAATATAAACTGTATTCATGCAAACACGAAATAATATGATGAACTTTGCATGGTTTCATGAATACAAAATTATATTCAAAAATAATCATTTTGCAATGACAAATAACAATCTTAATCCGTAATATTATTATTATTTAGATATTTTTCTCATCAATTCAATATTTTCTTTTGCTATAATCATCGTCAAAGCAGCCATTTATTTCTTTTCAAGAGTCAAAAAGTTCAGCAATCCAACTAGTAGTTAGATGCGACAGTTACTTCAAAAGTCTGGCTGCATCTACCACAGTATTACTTTTTCTAGAAAACTTTCATTTCTGTGAAAAGATGGCTTTTGGAGAGTCAAAAAAAAGTTGTTTTTCTGTGGAGGAAGTTTATGTTCTTTCCTGGCGTTGTGCTGTTTATGGAACAACTTGAATTCAAAACTTCTTTTTTGTAAAAATAATGTGAAGATATTTTTCTAAGCTGGTTATGTTTATGACTGCGATTTTACGTTCCACATTATTTGTTGTTGTTAAAGAAAGAAAGAAAAAAAAACTTTTGAATAAGATGTCAAATATTATTAACCTATTAATTCAATTAAATTTATTATTCAGTGAAACTCTATTTACACTATTATTGAGACAATATAATATTTTAATGATATTATGATTGCCGAAAATACTTTTGACTATTTGTAGAATTAATTATGATTGCATATTGTAATTATGTAATCATTGTAAACTTGGTTTCTTATCTCATATTGTTTAATACATTCATTTATTGAAGACATATATTATTATTAATATATTTTAATTTATTCCACTAAAACTATGAGTCCTTGGCCGAAAAGTATTAAGAGCTCTAAGAACATACGATAAATAATATTATCTCTCATTTAGCGTTATTAAACGTATGTCCAATAATCAATTATATTTTTTTATTAATTAAACTGACGATTACTTGGTAAGACTCCAAACATACAATGAAAAACAATATTACGTGTATTTGCCAAATAAACCGATGCATAAAGCCACTCGGCCATCGTGGGACTGTGATTATAAAGTATAAATCCATCTCCAAATAGCTATCAACGTAAATGACTTAAACAAAGTAAAATTCACAAAATAACTTTGCTTCAAAACCGTAATTATTAATGCTTTTAGTAATTATAATAATTATATATCGCGAAAATTTTTATAAGGAATTAACTAAATATGCCACAACTTCGTATAATATAATATATTGTAGTAGGTAAGTCAAAACTAATGTACCTATAACACAAAGAAATCCCCCTATTTATAATCATGGCATATTTATGATGGGTATCCATTTAAAATACAATGTAACATTTGATGCTAATCAAATATGAATTCAATGAGGTATGGTTTCTATTAGTTCAGCATCTTTCTATTTTTCAACCTTTTTGTAATAATATGAATGTTTTGAAAAAAAATGTACTCATAATAGAGCTCAAATAATGAAGATTTTATTTTTATGTTGATGTTCAAATGTAACTTCTTTTGATGTATCTTTCAGCTGCTTAGTAGCAATAAAAGTCATCATTCAAATGAACATTTACATTAAAAATATATCAATATTGACAAGAACAAAGAAAATTATTCATTGCGGAACATAAAAACCGAAAAGCTTATCGAAAAAATTCGTTTAGCCAATATTATTCTGTCAAGGTTTATCTCACGCTTTTTCTTTTTCCATGATATTTTCTCGGGCAGGCACTACCGCACTTGGCCCGTGCCAAGATATGCCCCTTTGGCAATAAATCCGCACAAAGATATGCCATTTCTGGCAATAAAATTACATGAAAGTAGGTCACGTACACATCGCTTCACATAAGGATTCCTAACATGCACACTTTCACCCCCGTTTGCAGCTTTAAAAAGCAATTATACACATCAAATTACACAGTCATCCTTTTAACCTATAAACGATGCATTATTAATTGATTATTAAAAAATTTAAATACCATTCAATAACAATTCTTTTATATGAACTATTTAAAAACAATGATTTCTTTCCGTGAACTCTAGTCTAACGTAATACACAAACATGTCACAGATGATATTATTTCATTTTTTTTATATGCCGTCGTAATGTGTGAAATGAATAACTTTTTTGTTTGTTTGGTAAATAATCTTTTTGCAACACTTGTTTTGTCATCACATTCAAAATAAATTGCCGCAGCGATTCTCTTAGTAATATTAAGTGGTGCAATGCTTAAAACAAAATTTACTCTTCATTTTCTATCTTACGCCATATTTTTTTTTTATGATTACATTTCATAATTAGACATAGTGTGGCCAATATAATAATGCATTATAGCGTCTGTATCTACCGTGCAAGATTTACTTGCATCAATAGTGTGTATTTTAAACAATCGCGATAATAACTGTTTACACTTAAAGGTAGTGCTGACTGTCTCTCCAATCTCATTTTTCAAGCATAAGCAAGATATTGACATTATATGGTGCTATTTGATAAATTCAGACAGGTTCGTAGATAATCGGTAAACGCCAAAATATTCTGTGCGGTGTACCTAGTTCGTATTTTTTCTGGCAGGTTCGCCACTATCGTTCTACTTTGTGTGCGTACCGCCATATGCAAGCATCAATTATATCGTGAAAATTCAGAAGCTTCTGATTTATTTGATCCATGCATGCAATCATGCAACTTGCACGATAATACATGTTTACAAGTGCATTTTCTGGTTATCGCCACGATAATACGTACTACGTGTAAACGGGGTATTAATAATAAATATCAAATGTTATTATTAAAGAATAACACAATATTATGATAATTAAACACGCGCGTTAACATCATTTTACTCCCTACTTCAATTATAGTTTGTCAATTTATGGCTACGGCCGTATGTTGTAGCTTAACCACTGGGGAATGCCAAAAGAAATGGCGTATTTCAAAAAAACACTACCTTATTCTTAGGTTAATAATTATAATAAAGCAATCATTATTCGTAGGATGTTTATCACACTTGAATGGTCAAAGACATAGCTTATAATAAGTATCTTTAGAATCATCTTTAAATGTGTTAATCTTGCCGATTTTTTGAATAATAAAATGCCTAATTGTTGTCAAATTTGGGATCACAGAGATTATCAATATAATTTTTTATCGTGAATATTTCACTATAATAATGTCGATATAAATTATACTAATGGTTTCATAAATGCGTTTAAAAATTAATAAATATAAAAAATCTTAACACCACTGCACATTTATGTACTGAAATATGACTATATTCTAAAACATTAGAGCGAGAGGTTTAAAAAATACTATTTTATGTAATAAAAATACTTTATGCAGTCATCAAATGTTTAAAATAAATATAACGGATAATAAAGCTTCAAAATTATATAAATAGATTATCTACAACGATTAGGGTATGTCCAGGATCATGCTTTTAAAATAGAAAAAAAGCTCCATTTTGACCCACGCTGAGCACGTCCGCCCTTAATATTTTTCAACATTTTCCTTTGGTATACCTACCAGTTTCATAATATCTCTATATCTTGGTTGTCCAAATTTATAACATAGCAAGACACACTTTCTCAAAAATGGATTTTATTGTATTTTATACACAATCTCTCAATACAGCTCCTGTATGTAAAAAAAATACTTAATTTTCGAGATATTTAACATTTAAAAACCTGGCAACTACGCCTAGTTTACAAATTCATTACATAGTATCCAACATAAATTATTTTGAAACCAAGAAGGGACGCAACAGTCGCTTTGTTATGATTTAGGATTGTGGCATTTTCTTAATATTAAATTATGGTATTCTTATTGGACTATGGCCACACTATGATTTTAATTAGGGTTTTGTTTCATTGAGTATAATACGGATAAACATAAATTGATAAACACCCAGTTCTTTGAAAATTTCTTCTTGAATTAAATAATAGCACTAATGACATCTACGAGTGTCTAATAATTTTTTTTTTAAATTTGAAATGATTAAAATTTTAATAATATAAACGTCTAGAATCAAATGTATGTATATACCTACTCTATTTTCTATTAAGGAATCTTGTATTTATTATTCTTGTATATTGTATTTCACATTGATAATTATTAGTAAATGCCATTACATTATTCTATGATAATTGTAGCAATGCAATTAATAAAAACGTGCTTTTTGGGTTTTCAATTTTGACAGCCGATTTGTTGGCAGTTACCGCTTAAAAACTTTCATAGTCGTTTATGAACTACGGCGTACGAACACTATTTGATATAATAAGTTTACTTCATAATCATAAATTTATGGTTCTAATAATTATCAAAATACCTCACGCGTGAAATTTTGTTGTTTAATCAACTCTCACCGACCTATATGTACCAACCAATTTTTTCAGCATGCACCTTTCCATACTACACCACGCTATATATACCTGTCTTTAATTAACATTCCATATTTTGCATACATATTTGATTATGGAGAGTATACACTAGTTTAGTACTGTTCGTTTTATGCACAACGGATGGTTATTTATGAAAATATTATTCGAACGGTCAAAAACAATCTTGCTCGGTTTTAATCTGCGAACAATTTAATGAAATATGCACATTATCTGTAAACACGTATCATCATAGATATATATTAACTATTTTTTTATTCAACGAATAATTCACAAGATTTAAGAATGTAACATTCTAATTATTGAACATACATAATAATTTTGAAAACACTTCTGAGAAAAATATATATTATAGCCAATAGAAAAAATTAAAAATTATTAGCAAGTTCAAATAAATTACAATCAAAAAATCTTGGACTGATCCGTGACGTTGGTTAGTTATTAAAGTAATACCTACTTTGTTTTAAAATACAAAAGCCGATTGCCAAATAATAGCTCAATTTGGGAAGCGCTTCAGTGAATATTAAAAGACCAATAGTTAAAATGTGGCGTTATTAAGTATGACTCCTTTATTGATTTATATTAATAAAACGGAAAATTGTTTTGTATTTATTCCACTTTTTTATTCAATAAATTTGGACCGGTTTCGTCCGGCTCAAAAAGACATTTTAATACAATGCAGTTCCACCATGTATTGACAGTTAACGCAATAGAAGAAATTATGACACCTTTGGCATAGTGGTCAATGTGCGTGGACACGATACCCGAGAGATGCAGCTTCGATTCCTGTGGGGTGTCTTAGTTTTTTCAAAAAGATTTTTTTCTAATAATATATTTTCTCAGAAGTGTTTTCAAAATTATGTATATAGATATATATAGTTTGTCACCTGTTTGAGCTGAGGAAGCTGACTAAGATCTCTTCTAAGAGACTCTAAGGAATCTTTATCTAGTTATATATTATTACTATAAATCCATTTAATTAATTTTAAGTGTTAAGTTGTAGTAATAAAACTGTAAATATCTTTTCTATGTTCATTTGGAGACAAGTCATAATGAAGACAATTTATCAATTGGTCATATATAATTTTGAAAACACTTTCTGAGAGAGTATATTATTATAACCAATAGAAAAAATCTTTTTTTGAAAAAAGTAAGTCACCCTGACGAGGAATCGAACCCCGTATCTTCCGGGTTTACGCCACATCCGTCGCTTTTAACCAATATGCTACTGCGTGACATACTAATTGCGACAAATTTTAACTATTGGTCAATTTTAATACCTACTTATCAGCGTTCTTCCAAATCAAGGTACTTTGGCAATCGATTTTTGTTTCTTAAATTAAAGTAGGTAACTATTACTTCGATTACTAACCGACGTCGTGGAATTTCTCCAATATTTTTTAGATGTAACTACTTGCACTTGCTAATAATTTATAATTAACTATTTCTTTTATTCAACGAATAATTCACGAAGATTTTTTCTATTGGTTATAATATATTCTCTCAGAAAGTGTTTTTCAAAATTATATATGTTCAATAATCAGAATGATATATTCTTAAATCTTGTGAAGTATTCGTTGAATAAAAGAAATAGTTAATTTATCAATTGGTATTTGCCACATATAGACCGTTTTCGGTATAATGTATTGTAATTTGCACCAAATGAGACTTGAACCCATATAAATTATCATATTATGACTCAAGCAGAGTTCAAACTTTTTAAACATCGTATCACTTGTCAAGTTGCAAATATTCATAACTTTTCGGTTTGAGTCTATGAATTTATTTAATAAAATGGAAATAAAGTCATCATTGGACGCTTTTCTATTGTTTATTTTCCATTTGCCATGTAAATGAACTGAGCACTTTTTCAGTAAAGCTTAACGGTGGGAAAATAAGAGTGCGGAGTAAATTGTATTGTGCTGCTGGGAGAGAAAACACTCAATTTGCGGTCGCTAAGCAACCGACGCCGCAAGAAAATACCAGCTGTTCTTAGAATCATGAATACGGAATTATTTCGTGAATAATGAAGCACGAGGAGACTTCCGGCACGGCCTGGTTAAATCGCCTTCGCATTTCCGGAACGAAATAAACATCGACTGAAGAACTTTAGAGATTGAAAGAGATTTTTAAATGGAGGCTCACTTTAAAGTTTCTCATAGCATTAGCGTCTTTGAAAAGTTCATTTAAAACCACAATGTGTTTTTAAAACTAAATGAAGATTCAATTATATATCTATATTGAAGTGGATTGGAAATAAATTGAACTGAAGCCGACGAAAACCTGAATAGTCGAGATATTTGCTTTTATATCCTATACTATGTTGAAGAAAATTAAAGGTAGCGTAACCTTATTTTATTTAAATACTAATTCAGTGACGGATTTCAGTTCAGGACTTGGAAGCTCGAAGCATTAACTGATTTTGAGATCTCGTATAATAAACAATAAACAATAAAAAAAAAAAAAAAAAAATATCATCTGCGAACATACCTAGTCAAAATAACAATCTATCATTTACCTATTCAATCATTGAAAATTACTAGTGATGACACAATATAATAAATTAGTGGTTTATTTTTTTTTGTATGCAAGTACGTATCTGTTTGAGTGGTTAAGTTATATGCCATTTTAATGTTAATGTGTTATACCTACAAAATTTGTCAGGAATACACGTTTTATTAAGATTTTAGTATACCGTATGACTGCTGGCTCCTTTAAAAACTATGACGAATCGATTGCATCAACCTTCGTCAAAGAAAATCACCGCTACCTAGTAGTCATTCAGCAGCTGGGTCATCCTCGAAAAAATGGGAATATCAAAAGGGGTGCAGAGAAGCTGATAATTAATAGGTATTCCTTAACCTGATCCGTGCCACGGACGAACTAACTTGCTAAAGCATGTATGTCGCGTCAGGCCACGGACGAATATATTCGCGGGTTCTTGTAAAAACGTCATAACTTCTGAATAAACATTCTGTGTGTATTTTCTAAACAATATTTATCATATTAGTGTGAAAATATTCACGATAAACTCGATAAACATGTTGTGTTGCTAAATTTTCACAAATACTTATCATTCTTTTCCTATTTCATATTTTTTAAAGGATTTATTTTATTCCGAAAATAGCTGGCCTACAAGTGTCCACTTAGTAAAAATTGGCTGGCAGTGATAAGGTTAAGGATAATTGTGTAGTCAGCCTAAATATTGTATCTTGGCTGCCTTCCTAGGATATTTTGTTAACAAATTTTTACAAGAAATAGTTGTTTGTTATTCGCTTCGCATTATTGTAACGACCATTATGTTATATTATGATTATAAAAAAAATATATAATTAATGTGGAAGGAAGGTTTATTAAGCAACCAAAAAACTAATACATTAAGCATACTGATATACTCCAACTTCCCTTTTTTCATGCATCATGTATGATAAACTTTGTAAGAATATTGTGAAAGATAATAAAAAACAGTTATCATATGTATTTAATTATATTTTCAAGGTGCTAATTATCTATATTATGTATAACATTGTCTTATATTATTTATTCAGAAAATGTACTGTGGCATAAAAGTTATTAGAAAATTATAACTAACATACAGTAAAAAAAATATTATAAATTAATATAAGTAGAAATTAAGAAAATTCAATAAAATCCGTTCACTGAGTCAGCTTTTTCAAATAAATGAACTTACAGTAGTATAAACAATTATTTATAAATTCCACGAAGTTAGTTGTCACAACTATATAAGTACCTACTTTTGTGATGATTGATTATATATATTCAATTTATCGTCGATGTATGGTTAAGCAAGCAACTTAATTAGAAATGTGTAAAACTGTATACATTTAGCGATTTGTGAAAACGCATCAGTGTTGCCAACCGTACTATAATTATAGTAAAATACTATAATTGTACGCCAAATATGCCAAAATACTATAATTTTAAAGGATTTAAGCCGAAAAATGTTCCTGTACTATATTCTTTACAGAAATACTATAATTTTTACGGATTTGTACTATAATCAGCATAGAAAAAGATGGCAACACTGAAGCGCATGCACCAGTGCTGCCATCTAGCAAGGTAACGATTCAGATTTGGTCTATTTATAACTGTGCGTGTGCAAAAAGCCAAGGTGTTGAACAGAAAATAAAATAATATCTCTTCCTAAAAGTAGGGCATATTATAAAATAAAATCTTTATTTGGTTCAACTTATAAGTATATGAAAACAATTATTTTCAACAATGAACATAATAAAATCGAAATTCAGATCTCGACCCACTGATCGTGAATCAAAATGAATTTATGAATAGAAAAATCCACACACATTTCTAACTACGAAAAATTGATTGAAGAAATTCAATGCTGAAGATCTCTCATTATTTTCTCATTTTTTTTTTTCATATATTATATTTTTGCATACAATATTCATTAATAAAAATAATATAATAGCATACTTATTTCAAATTATCTGTGTCATTATATTCAATAATACATACCTTTGATTAATATTTAACAATTCATTAATAATAGCGTTATATAACTTATTATCTGTCTGTTTTGTAAGTTTAATTGGAAAAAAGTCCCCGCCATTCCATTGTTTGGCTAATAATGTGCTCCTGATAAAAAAATGGATATTATAGACTATAAAAAATAAACGGTTTCAATAAAAATCTTATTTGTAGATGACATAATATAAGGATTCCAATACCGAATGAATATATCAATTGAATACCGGTAGTCGTTAAAACATAGTAATTGTAGAAAAAAGAAGTACTTATCAATAAATATAACTAGTATAATCTATTTAAAGCAATCTAAAGTACTTACCTACATTTATTATTTTGACCTTTATAAATATGTATAGATCGATCATAATATTTTAGAACAGCTAATTTTTACAAATACTGTGTAAGTCTGGGTACAGGAAAATCTCTCTCAAATTTAACGTTTGTTGGATGTACTATCAATGTTGGATCAATAGTTATAGAATAATTGTAAATATTTGCCACGAATATTTTCTTTTTAATGCATTGCGACAATTCTATAAGTATATTTGTTTTAATATTATTTAACTTTTATTGGTTTTAGTCAATATATTTGCGTTTTAGCCGCGTAAAACTTATACAATAAATGTAATATACAATATACTTAGTAGTAACGTAATAAGCAATGAAAATATAATATTAAATTCATTTTCAAAAATCATGAACGTGTATGTTTTCTTAATACCAAAAATACCGGTATTTCGGTATAAATAAATAATTGAACAAATACCAGTTTTGAAATACCAGTATTACAAACCCTAATGACATAGGTCTAAATTTACTGTCTTCACTATTTTTTTTTTAAGTTGACTACAATTATTACAGGATATTATTAATTTCCAAGATGACTTCATGCATTCAAGATTGTGACGTTGGTAATTTATATTCTGTCGATAAGGCAAAGAAATTTATATGTTTAACTGTCCGAAATCGGTTAACTCGTATGGATTATCCATTATCACTATCGCAATGCATACGGCAGGTATTGAATCAATAGTGACTGACTGCAGCGATAAAGCAGTTCTCTGCAAATACTCCGAGCGGAAACTGACAGACGAAATCCACTGAATAAACATTCGACAACTCATGAATCTAATTGGTGCGATTTTACATATTACATGGCGTCAGCTATGCAGAGTACCTCATACATTTCACAGTAGCATATACGGCTATATTACAGGATGAATTCAATATATTTACGTCTGAGATTTCTGTAGGTTATTAATTTACATAGGTACATATCTCGCCGTTTCCATTGGTGTCATACACACCTGACACATCTCTTGTCAAGACAAATGACCGTAAACGAAATACAATAATCATTCTTCATAATAATCGACACTACTGTGTTTACTCCTCTGCATCTGCCGCAAGTTTCTCCACTATCTTAACCTCAGGGATGATGTATATCTTTCTACACAGTTTATAAATGATAATTGTATTTAAACGGCAAGCTTATAATAATATGATTTAATATCTGAAATAAATGAGTACATACCGAAATAAAGTTTTAGTTTTATTGCAATAATAATTTATATTTATGGGTAATTGATTGAAATTGACATTTTAGTTACAAATTGATGAAATATTTGTTCTATCTCATATAAATCGATTTCAGAAACTCTCGTTTTTTCTTTTCTAGTACGAATATCAATAGTATACTTTTGTACCAATTTATCAATGATGCAATTTAAAATTTTCTTCAATACCATGCTTTAATAATCTATTTTAGCCAACCCTATGCCTATACCAGGTAACAGAACTTGGTAACCGACCAAAGTGCAGCAATAAATGTGAACCAGTTACAAAGATATTCCAGGAATATTCCCAACTTAATTTGAAATGCGTTTTTAGTTAGTTACTCCATGCATGATGTCCTAGTGGTAACATTTCGGCTTATAATTTCGTGGATCCTAAGATTCAAACCCGGGTCTGGCAAAATCACGTATTGTTTTTCAATGTGTGTCGACCTAATTGGTTAATCAAGTGGTTTATACTCATTTATCGTAAAAATTAAAATCTGTTTTAATACAACCTTCACTCTGTGGAATCGCATTTATTATGCTCGTCTTAGGATCGAACAAGTTTGTATATCTGGGATCGGTATTTAATTCAAAATGCGATGACACATCTTACCACTATAATAAATATGGAAGAATCGGATAATTTCAATTGCCACTAAAATGATGCTTGTGCAAACATTTGTGTTTC
Source organism: Rhyacophila brunnea (assembly GCF_057557595.1). NCBI lineage: Eukaryota > Metazoa > Arthropoda > Insecta > Trichoptera > Rhyacophilidae > Rhyacophila > Rhyacophila brunnea. Next base: position 19,628,697 of record NW_028233068.1, on the reverse strand, counting down.
CACATTTTTGTACGACGTCAAAGTCCCTGAAAGCAAGAAAGTGGAAGGCTATTGACAGTTGGCACCAAATACTTCGCATCTATTAGACAGATTCCATGACAAACCCGTTAACCATTCAGAGACTACAGATAAATGAACGGCTCTTGACTTGCCCTCCTTAGTAAAATGACAGTATTTTTAGTTTTGGTGAAATTAGAACCCAAATTTTAAACTACCATATTTCTCCTATAGGATATAAAATTATTGGATTGCTTTGTCATAATCTTTAAATAGACAGTGGACATTTAGACCTTCACTAATTCCTGAGATAAGCAGAGGACCGAGAGGGGTGGAAAATTTTGGTCGCTTGGAAGATGACGAAATTTCAAAGACATCACGATCTTCAGCCATGACCCCCAGGGGGGGCTGACAGGGCTCATGAGGGGCCCGGTACGGTGGATCAACCAAATAAGTGAGATAAATATACATCACAAATTAACTCTTAGTAAAAAAGTCGCTTGCGACGCTAATTTACTTCAAATATTAATGTTGATTGTGGTTTTAAAACATCTAGCTATGCGATGTAATTTTTGATGGGTGAAAAATACTAAAACTTGCTAAAAATATACTAAATACTCTTAATTTTACTTCGAAAACCATTTGTGTAACGTTACTGTAGAGCACCATACTGCCTTTAATCTTTGCGATAGATAGGGGGGCCTACCAAAGATTTTGGCCTGGGGGTCCGCTTCAGAGAGTGGGGGCCATGTCCTCAGCTATAAGAGAACGACCAAGAAGTGAGGATCGAACATAGAGATGTAATCATATGGAATACTATAAAAAATATCATCAATTCAAATGATTTATATTTTTGCCAGTATTAAATTGGCCCACTAAAAATGTGAGTAATAATAAATTATGAAAATAATCTTTCTTGTTTTCTTCAGTCTTTACCTTTCTGCGGTGGAATAACGTATGATGTACTGTCTACGAAAGGTTTCCATATTAAATATAAGCACGCAAAAACGTGCTTTGAACTGTCTAGCTCTTATTAAATATGAAATGCTTGCCTAAAAATAGCAGCCATCCATTTTAGTCAGAATATTATTTTCCATCGCGGCATTATGAAGCAGCGCCAGTGGGAAAGTGGGAAAATTGGAAAATGCGTCTGCCGTCTGACGTTTCCGGTAAAATGGAGAAAAAGTCATCGATTATATTTTTTTGTAAATTAGCCTGTCATTTTTTTTTCATAGAAAATTATTGCTTCGCTTACTCCAGGAAACAGAACTCTTGTACAAAATATTATAAATATATTAAGTGAGTGTTCTTGACACTTTTTACACAATGTAAATTATATAAATATATGTAAAATATAAATGTGTAAACTGTCGTCATATACGAGTATATCAGAATAACAATTGAATCTAGATTTTTATTTCACACTTGAAAATAATTTGTTAATTTTTAGACATTAAAATATAAGTACATATTTGGAGGTACGATGAGGTGGTGTTAGATGAAAAGTCGTTGTTGCTTGGTTGTTGAGATGAGAGTTTGTTAGTTGATACAAGAATACACTGAATATAATAATAACGATTATGACGTGAGATTATAATAATTGCGAGGTAAGGATCTACTATGTGAGATCAATATGATCAAGAGATTAATTATAAGAATGTATACTGAGGGACTTGATTCGAGAGGAATAACAGATGTACTATGTCGAGTGAAGAACTCGTGACAATAGCAGTACCTACGTCTCGTGACGGACTAGATGAGTGGAGTGTGAGGATTCATATATTGTTCTTCTTATTTATATTAATGCAGTACATATATTACTGTAGATGTTGTCAAACAAACACTACTGGTCTAGTTATGATCTAGGGAACGCTGAAAATTATTATTGCTAATGTTTTATTTATAACAAAACCTACATATTAAAGTGTGTCACTAATTTAATGCAGAGTAACATAATCGCTATTCTTATATTCATATCACTTTTTTACATAATAAATACAACTGAAGAAATAGCATACTTTTCCACAATTTTGTCTCCATATATATGAAAAATCATTTTGAAGTCGTTTTCGACCTTTGAATACACCTTAGTATTTACTTAAACTTCGAACCTCCAAAATGGCCGACGTGTAATAATAATTATAATGTAATATTGTTTTATTCATTTTTGGATGACGTAATTTACGAAAAGTACTCAATCTCTTTATAAAATCTTTTTAAAAAATAAGTAGGTACCTAATGAATCGATAGACAATGTGAAACTAAAAATAGTGGGAGACAGAATTCTAAGTCTGCTGAACGGCGCAACTAAGCCTAGAGACGTTACTGGTGGGGTGGTACTGACAAAAATCTCACCGAAAAGTAAACATCAAGTAAAAATCTAGTCTACAATATCATAAAAATATGAAAATATTTCGTGACGTTTCCATAATTATTTGTTACTTTATATTTTGATATTCGTGTTAAATTAAATCAATACACATGCTCTGTTGGCTATAATTGTTTTATGTTTTATATTATTTGATAACTGGATTCCATGTTTTAAGTTATTATATTTTGTAAGAAAGGTCTATGTACTTGATGGGTTTTGGAAGTGATATAATATAAGTAAGTAAATTGAATTTAGGCTTTAAATATAGCAGTCAGTATTTCTATTTCACAATAAATATAATAGGCACATTTATATTCCAAGTTGCAAACCTCTTTCTTGTTGAGATTTGTTACTTGAAAAATATTGCGACAGCAAAAAGTGTTTTTAATAACGATGCTGTCAAACGTCAAAATACGTTCTCTAAATCTAATTCACTAAAGTATTTATTTTTTGACATTTTTAATATAAAATGACTACGTTTTACAGTTTATTATTTATAAGTTTAGACAAGGCGACGCAGTGGTGTGCCTGCTTTTAAATATCGCATTAATAAATGCGATATAGAACTAAGCCATCGGTACCAGCAGCAGCCGTAGTATATTTAATAACTCACATGTTTTCATCGAACGCGCTATTTCATGTTATATAATGGATCCTTATAGCAATTCGAATGTTTTTTTTGTAATTATTTTTGCACTTCTCTTTTATTTGTAGCTCTATTTTTTTTAAATTATAACGAAACGGTTAACCAATTTAAAACATCATAATTAAGAAAAATATATGTTGGATGTAAGTGATGTAATTCTATTTGATAGGCAATATTATTTTTTATCATGTCTTTTTACATAGGTACTTACTTTTTTTTCATAGAAATACCTACTAATAATCACGTAAGTTCTGTTAACCGTGTAAAATTACCCAGTTTTTAGTTACTTTAGAAACATACGGTTACCCGGTTAACCGCTTTCGGTTTTACCGGTTTGGAAGCTGTATTTTACCACAAGGCTAAGTTTTATTATAATTAACATTTATATATGAAACCTTTACTGGTTGCATCATTTTCCCTTTACACATATTGCATAATATTTTATATTTTACAAAATACTGTAACGCAGATGCTGCATTTCATCGAACATATCGATTTTATAATGATCGTTATAAAAGTTCTGCTGTAAAAAGAATTCACACCTTTGGAACCTTCGGCTAATACAATAAATGGAGTGTCAAAAACAAATTATGTATCCTCATCATTGGCATGACATGCGTAACCGCGCCTAAGCTAAACCGGTATATACATGGCTTAAATTTCAGCTACCTTAATTCTCTCAAGAACCAAGATAAGAATATTAAAAACAACATTAGAAACCAAATTAATTCTACTTTAGTCTATTTGGCCATTTTACGTCCCACCTATTACACCAAGACCGACTATATTATACAGGCCGTGGCACTGAGTTGCGAATTACGATGGTAGTGCAAGTTATTGATTAACTTCTTTGCAATAAATGAAAAATTTTAATTGCATATTTTTTTCAAATCACGCACTTAATTTAGCACCACGTTCAAAGTTTACAGTTTCGTGTCACGCCCTGACTAATATATATTTAGTGCATTACAAGTTATTAATCCAAGTTATAATAGGAAAAGAAACCAAATAAAAATATTATAGAAAAAAATAAACAATGAAAAGCAATTTACTAAACAAAAATTGATGATAAAACAGAATTTAAAAAATAAAATACATCATTAAAAATGTCTACGTCTCTAGAAGGCGCATTGGCCAATCGCAAAACCCTACTATATTAAAGGCCTCGTTGTCATAGTTCCACGCACCCACAGTAAGCTTTATTTGAACCATGGCCCCCACAAAGGAGCTGACAGGGTACTAGCCTGGGGGCCCGGCGTAGCTAGTCGACCCAAAGTGAGATTAACACACATCGTCAATTTTATAAAATATATTTTAAAAAGACGCCTGCGACGTTATTTTACTTGTAGAGTAATAAATAACATTAAAAAATATCTGGTTGTTCAAATTAATTTTATGTGATAATGATGATTAATATAATTAATAATTGATACTTCGTGTGCATCATTTTATTCTTCTATTATTCTTAGTGTATTTCCTGACTTAACTTGAATAGACATAGCTATTTATCCAATATGGCGAGGGGTTGCATATTACTTGGCTACCACAAAAGCGGGTCATGATCAGTGCTTCATATAATGCTGTATGCTGACAGCTCTATAATTTAAGTGGATTTATTTAAAAATACAATCAATCTCTAAAATACTTCATTTTACCTCGCAGAATCATTGGGCTCCACGGAATACTATTTGAGAAATGCTGCTGTAAAGCATCACTCTGCCCTTAACTATAGCGATAGATGGGCTGCCAAAAATCCTGTCCTGGAGGCTCGCTTCAGGATGTGGTGGCCATTTGAACATACGTGTAAACTTTACGTAAAGTATGCTCACATTACTTTTGCGTAATGATAATGATCCAATATTATTATTAGGCTTCTTTCGTATAAAAAATACATGTTTAAGGAACATATTCATCACAGACAGGTGTTTATTTAGGTTGTTGATTGGAGTAATAATATTATTATTTGCTTGTTTCAGAGCTTTGTCATGCGGCGACCAAAATCCAGGCGTCCTTCCGAGGACACCAGGTTAGAAAGCAGGCAGAGCAGGCGACCGCCAAGGAAGTTGATGAACTCTCAGCTAAGGTAAGAAAACTTATAATATTATTTAATTGGATAATCCATGTGCAACAAGGATTGAACACTCTTTTTCAAAATATTATAATAGGTCTTAATAACCACGTGGTAATGAAGAGATAGTGTTGTAGAGAATCTTTATGGACGCCAATAAATAAATAATTAAGTTAAGTAAATCGTCATGTTTTAGTTTACATCATAATATATATTATGTGTGTTTATATTGATAATATTTCAGTGATTAGTGAAAAGTCGCGTTTTTACGAAATTAAGATGTTAGTCCCAATATGTGTAAAAAATTGTGCTCTTTTTTTTAAGTACAAATTTATATAATATTTTAATTTGTAGGAATAGCTTTTTTAACTCTAAGTATTTTTTTTTACTTTGAATAATATACTTAATGCAATATCAAAAACTGAATTAGCCATAAATAATGTACTTAAAAGTTATTAAGAGCATACTTCAGTGAAACGGCAAATAATTTTCAACAGTAGGTGAGACGTAATTTCGCACACGTTGTGCGCATCGTGCAATCGGAGAGCGATTGTCGACCTATGATGACGTCAATTTGTTTTGTGAAGGCGTTGGAGGAATTAATTCTTAAATCGTGTAAATATGACAAAAAGACATTAGGTATTTACTCGAAAAACAAAACATGTCAATGAATATATTATTATTATTACTTAAACAACAATAAACATAACATTAAATGGACGCATCTTGAATTTTTATGACATATTATGTTTTGTTCGTCACGCGTTGTTTGCACAATCTGCGCGTCGCGTAGTCACGATCTTTTTAGACCATGCCTCAGCTGAAAAAGAAAATCACCAATTAACTTCTAATCAAGAGTATTTTAAAAACTGTGATTTATTTCAAAACCATTTATCTCAGCTGGAAACAAATTGATTTAAGCAATTTTACTCCGAAACCATAAAATTATTGTACCTTGATCATAACTGATAAAATAAATGCATTAAATTAAACGCCTTGCTCTTATTTATATTATCGTTTTAAATGTGATACATTTATGATTTGCATTTTCCCAAAAAAAAAACATTATTATTCTTATAATATTACATATAAATATAATATGTATTCTAGCTGTCTGCTACTGCTCACTGTGTGAAAAGTTGGCATTACTATTTAGTAGTGATAATTAATAAAATATATAATATAGTGATATTCATAGTTAAATAAAATGAAGCAGTTATTTTTCAGTACGTAATGCAAATGATAGCAACACTGCATTAATTTGTTTTAAAATTCTCGAATAAAAAAAGTATCGAAATAATTTATTTAAAAAATGCTATTTGGCGTGACAAAAAATGTTGCATATTATAAATATATGTATACGATTACGAACAATACACATATATTTGAAAATATCCCTTACTTTTTTAATATACCTGTGTACATTATAATGTATTATACCTAAACGTAGATGATCTTATATTACATGTACCTAACGAAAACAAAAGTCGAACATATTCACTGTAAATTGTCTCTATAGTACTTTACTTAATAACAGCACTCACTCTCTTGCGTGTCATTTTCAATATATCTAAGTGTGTTTCGCGATTATCTGACGTCACTGAGAAACGAAGAAATATTTTACAAATGAAAGCACACTATTCGTTTTCGCTTTGATTCCTCTCACAGCAAACGCAAATGGATTCGAAAACTCGGAATCTCAACAGTCAATAATATTAAATTTTACGACGCACAATAACAACCGTTCAATCGTATTATCATATTTCTAGCGAACCATTTCAAGTTTTAATATTAGCGTCAGATTGAATTCATCATGGCGTCGCATAGACTGGTTTATATTTGTATTATGTTTAAATCATTTATCACATTGTATTATATGAAATAAACATACATTGTTAGATGACTCGGATTTTTAGGGTATTGAACGATTCGGCGCCGCCGACTGGACCGACTGGGCGACGCCAACTGGATTACGCCGATTGGACAGATCTGGGTACAGCACAAATTACACGTATATTACAAAGCTAGTATAAAGCAAGTCTTATTTATAGTATATATTGATAAGCGAGGTTTATATCTGTTGTAAAGATTGGAGTCGTCGATCAAATATATTGATTCGTCTGCTAAATGGAGCCGTACTATAATATTATAATCACAGAGTGGAGGTTGTATCAACAAATTATTATTTTAAGTCCATAGTTTGTATTTGAACACATATTTAAAAACAATATGCGAATTTTTCCAGAAACGGGATTCAAACCCGGGATATTGTAGCAGATGCGGTAACTGGTCAGCTATCATGAACATTATATGGTTTTCTCTTAAAATCACTGAAAACAACTTTTCAAAAGGTTTTCTTCGTTATCTTTGGTGCAAATGTTATACTTTTATATTCCAATCGTGTACTAAACTTCAGCAATATTATGCAATAGTACATATTAACATAAATTTAACAATATAATATATTAACGTTAGCCACCTATACCAACCATATGATCAATTAGATTAGGTAATGTTAGTGATATTTTTTTTCAATATTTCAAAACATATTTGAAAGTTTTCTCATTATAATAATTAATAACTAGTAAATTTCGCCAATTTTATTCTTCTTTCTTTCTGTCGACCATGTCCAATTCTAATAGGATCGTATGGGCCTCCACAGAGTGGAGATTTGTATTAACAGATTTTGTTTTTACGAGAAATAGATGTCAGCCACTTGCTCAACCTATAAGGTCCATACTCATACACAAATTGAAAAACAATATGTGTACTTGCCAGACCAACCTGGGACCCACTACGCTATGCTTAATCCGCGTGCCCATCGTGGGAGTTTTATTCAATGTTTTAAAAATACTGGGAAAATTTCTGGACTATAATTTAGTTTTACATAGATAGATAGATGAAAGTATACTATGGAAATGATTACAACAACCATAAACCTCGCTTTGTTACATTGTATTTATGTACATTATTATTTATTATGCTTTCTTATCTACTGGCTAGTCCAAGTTTTACGTGATTTTTTTCACGCATTTTATACATCTGTGCAGTGCCCAGATATCCTTATCGTATTGTTACAATCCAGCATTCGGTCGGCATAGTTTTTTCGGCGGCGTCCATTTTTGGCGGCACGGAATCATCCCATTCGTGTATATTATAATTATTACGTTAGCACATTTTTTGTCTTTTCTACGAGAGTTTCATAATTATTATGGTAAGCCAACTAATAATTATCGTCTATTTTTAGATTTGTGCGAATATTCTATTTAAAAAAACTTGTTGATATATTCGACATACAATAAAAAAATCTAAAAATACACTTAAACTATTGAAATGTGAGAAAACTTTACCCTTCTTTACTATACAACGTAAACCTCTTTCATATCTATTTCAGTGACAAAGACAAGATCTTTCTATCAATTTTTCAGAATGTAAAACATAATAGCGTAGTACCTACTCACGAGTGGTCCAACAAAAAAACTTTAGCAAATCAGATTATTTGTCCTCCGCAAGGTCAATGGATCTGTCACTTCCAAAGAGTGAGGTCTGAACATTTTTTTTAATAAAGGATCAAACAGTTTACGGATTTTAGATGGAATTTATTAAAATAGAATAAATCTGTTTAATAAAAAATGAACATGGCAAAAAGAAAAAACCACCTACCAACAAAATATTTTATAAATTGTGGTATTACTTCCAATAGTGTCCATATAATGATCTGATAATCTACTTACTTCACTCTGTTATATAATACTACTAACAGCCTCAGAGCATATTATAAACATAAAGTCACACCATTGTACGATGTCACTCTAGCACCGTTTGCACATAGTATCATTGTAGTAGGACGACGGACACCTTGAAATTGAGTTATCGGGTCGTAAAGCATCTTTTTGTGAAACACCAAAAACTCAAGCATTCGCCCACGGTATCAATCGCGTGTGTCGTGGTCATACCAGTGCATCAATACTCAAAAGGCAAGTCGCTTGACTTTTGTTCAGGTGCTAAGTTCTCACACAACCACTCAGGACTAGATATTGGTCTTCACATGATATAGCCGAGACATCCATGCGACTGTAATGCAGTTAAACGTGAAACCAGTCATACCTTTAGCCCTTGCTTATATCCTTACAGTAATCCTCGTTGTCAAATGTTTAAGGATCTAGCGTCTTATCCAGGTTCTCCGAGTTCGATCTCGGTGAGGTTATAATATATTTATGTGATCGTTTCACTTCCACTACTATACTACTGTCATTGCGCCTGATAGCTAGTTTGTAGCGTTATTTTTTTATACAGCGACGGCAAACTATAGAAATAAGTTAATTGAAAAATGGTTAATGAAATTAAACATCAAGAGTAACATGATTCAAATAAGACCTTCGTATTAAATTAATACAAAGGTCTTAAAGACATCTACTTCTATCATTTGCAAGTTCAATGAAATATTACAAAGTATATAGTATATAACATAAATAAAACATTCATATCTTGAATTTGAAATAAACCATTTATCGACCATCATAGGACCTCAACATTACAAGTTGCACTAGGAATAACACGGGTTCGGATTAAAGTGCTGCTATCTAGATACACTTCAATGTTATCACTGGGTCTAGATTCAAACCGAAAAAATACACTTCTTTTTTCCAATTAACGTGTGTATTTAGATATCTACCCTTTTATCTCTTTAAAACCCCTGTGTGCGGGTTGAGAATACCAAATTATCGTAATAAATAACGTCATAGTTTATTCATGAAGCTGGAATAATGCAAAAGAATTCTGAATTAAATTAAATATAAATCGAATTTGCTCTTGATTATCTCAATTACGAATGTTTTCAGAAAAATACTTATGAACAATTATTTTAATTTACTTGGCTATTTATGATTTTCAGACAACAATTATGAAGGTACCTACTCTGTTGACCATACATTTTTACAACCTTGTTAGGATCATTATTTTCTGAAATAAAAAACTAGACGAAACTAGATTATACTTCAACCTACGTAAATCCAGTTGCAAAGACTCCACACTAGGTGATCATTTAAACTTAAAGCCTACCTTCATAATAAAAATATTTTTAATTTTATATTTAAGGAATGTATTGTAAAATATGCCACAGCGCGAGCCATTTGTTCTCAACTATTGAATTATACGATTATTTTGAAGGATTTCAGAATATATTTTGTATGACCATCAGGTCACGTGACATCAGATCCGTCTAGGGGGATGTATGCAATTCGATTGGCTTTCGCGATCGGCATAATGTTATTGTCTATGACTGCAGCCTTGTCAAAAACAATTAATTATAAGTTTTTTTTTAATTCTATGAGAATTCAATCACATAATATAAATACAAATTATTAAGAAAAATAAAAAATAAATCTCATGATTTTATTTATCAGGTTAGTTCAGTCATAAACTTACATATTATTGATTTGTACGATTTGTGATTTAAATTCAGCGTATTATTGTGTTTTCTGAATGTGAATAAATTATTTGATTTTGTGCCTAAGTCTTTCATCCAGTGTTTTAAATATATGTGTTTTTTTAAATGTCTAGTTTTATGGGTGAAATTTTAAATTATTGTTATATGAGAAACCATATTTTAGATATCGGATTTTTAAATCTGACGTTTGACAATCTTCTTATTTCCCGTAAGTATAAATGTTTTTTTTCTCTGATTTCACAGCCTACCTCTTTCCAAAAACCACCCTTCACTATTGCGTAAATTTATATACAAAATATATTAATGATAACATAGTACAAAATATTCCTGGTAAACTAATTAATTCCTTTTTACAAAGGCTAGGATAGTAATAATATTCATCCGAAATATAATTAGCGCATAAACATCGATGTAGACATATTAATGCGAAGAGATTTTATACAACAGAAGCCATTTAAGTGATTTAATATTCTTGTATCTTTACTACATGTGTAAGGTTTCTATTCAGCTGACTACAGACTGCTTTGAAAACAAAATGCGTAGATACTTACCTACACAATCACTACCGTTAATTACTAGAATACTGTAACGTCATTATAATATTGCTTTAATAAGGCGAATATCGTATATTAAATTAATATGTTTTAAAGTAACTACCTAAAAAGAAATAAGCTTAAAGTCTTGATATATTACTTGGTAGTAGAGGTTCGTAATTTAATGCTCTTCCCTAAATTGAGTCAATCTATAGAATAAAATGTTGAATCTTAATAAGTGAATTCGTCTAATAAAGCTTTAAAAGCACACAGCAGGCTACTATAAGTTTCAATCCACCATCAACTGGTTAACATTTCAAGCTAATGGCCTCACCAAACTACAACCGCCGCGCACCACATCCGATCTTAATCGGGCGTATCACGGGACCCTACGTTAAGGTGTAAAGCATCAGTTTTTATGACTGGGCATGTCTCAGGAGCAGTAACCCAATACTAAGGTCGCCATGCACTCAAATGTGCTTTGACTGAATTTACATTACTTTAAGTTAAGGCACCCATGGGAGAGACAAGCACGTAGAGACAATGTTAAAAACTATAGTAAGGTGTTGTATTTATTTAGACAATGGTAAATATGAAAAAAATGTGAATACTGAATAAATTTGACTAGGTGATTAGCTTTCTCTACATTCGGGCGTTTTTTCATTCGCTAGATGAACGCATCGCAGTGCAAGCTTATCTTGCGCATTGCTTGCCTCAAACCGGTTTCAAAATGGCCTGTTTTCGTGATGTAACTGCCATCGCACGTGGCTCTATCACCGATGGATTTCTGTTCGATATTACGTGAGTGTTGCCAACTGAATAATTCCGTGTAAATTATTCTTTAATCTCAGTAGGTATTATATTGTTTTATTATTTTATTATTATTACCATGTTATTATTATACCTGATCACTGCCAGAGCCCAGTTAACTCGTCAAATCATGTATGTCGCATCAGGCCATGGATGAGTTAACTCGCGTTCTTGTAAACGTTATAACTTCTGAATAAACTATTTGTGTATATTTTCTAAGCAATATTTATCATTTTAATGTGAAAATATTCACGATAAACTCGACAAACATGTTGATTTGTGTAAGTTTTCACAAATATTTGTCATTATGTTCATATTTCATATTTTTAAGCGATTTATTTTATTACAAAAATAGCATGCCTACAAGTGTCCACCAAGTAAAAAATAGCTGGCGGTAAAAAAATTAATCATATTATCCATTATATATTACATAATATGCCAATAATCAGTGATAATAAAAAAAAAGTTTGATGGATATATCTGTAAAATCATCTCCAATGCTACGTTATTAGGTGACCTATATATTATTTTTAAATAACGATTTGCAAATATTCAAATATAACTGACTTATGCCGTAGATTTTAATGTATTTATCATTGTGAAAGAATACTGTACCTACTCAACGAGAGTTTAAAATTAATATCTCCTACATTTTCATACAATTTTGGCTCAAGACATACCCTTGCGAGATTATCATTCTAAAGCAGGTCACCCTATAATAATCTCAGGATAGCTCTACTAACGCATATACTGGTAGCACGTAGAGGGAACGCAGTGACTAAATTAATTGATAGCACCCGCTGTGTGGAATAACAGCTTCGACTTAATTGAAAATAAGACTGTGACCCCCCTACGCGCACCACTGCTTATTTTTGTCCTCTTCTACATAGATAATGTACCTTTATTCGTATTACACAGTGAGGTAGGTACTAAGTTTGACTGTGACTATCAGGGCTCCAATTTTATGTACATTCACGACTACGGGATACTATTTCGCGACATTAAATCTTATAAAATATTCTAAAACAATCTGATCATAACGTTTCTAAAAAGCTGACTTTATAAAATAACAGTGATGTGAAAATGATCTAACACGGTCCGCGTGTAGACCACCCTCCACGTAACCTTGCAATTTAGAATAGATTTTTTTGAATTATTTAATGAAATCAGGCGCGGGACATTTACTGATACACTAATACGCTATGCGTATACATACTAATCTTTTCACTGTGTACAATGGCAAAGTTACGTGGAGGATACTGTAGCAATTTCGCTAATTTAGAAAACATAAAATAAATAAAGAATTTATTCAGACATTATAAAATTAAAATGTTGGATATTTTGTGTAAAACAAATCAATTGGATTTAAATTCATATTCTATTAACTACTCTCAATTAATAGTATTAATTTAAACATATTAATAAATTTCACCTGCCATGAATTATTTTAATAATCACTTTAGGAATTATCGCAGCGATTCGGGGAACTAAAATTTCCATAAAACACTTAAATATCGACATTATTGCCACCTCCACGTGGCTTTTTAGTTTATTATATTCATAGCTCTTATTGCTTTACATACTAAGATTTAAAATATTTCAAATGGTTATATACTAAATATTGTATCCAATACACATAGGAATTCATATATTTTTATAATAAAAAAGTCAATTATATCAAACATAAATAACAGAAGTATTCAATAAATCACTAAATTAGTGAAATGGGTGATTTGTGGGTTTCACATCTAATACGTAAATAACGATAAATCGAAAATCTAAAATGGCTCACGACTCGAAGCTTTTGAAACTTAATTAAGTACTTATATTTTCTTAACTTTTTTAATTTACTCTACCAAATAAATGCTTATTCAATTGGTAAACAAAAATTTCAATAACCATGTCAATGTTAATTTAGTATGTAATCCCCAATGTATTACATACATAACTTAAAAAAATATTTCCCAAATAATTTGTGATTGCGGTCAAATGCAACAGATTTAATATTGCATTTTTTTGTTTATTTCAGTTAAACATATTTTTGGTATGAGTGATTTAATAAACGTTTTTATAGTAGGTACGTAGCTAAATATTTAAAAACACGACATTTTCGTCATCTCACGCTTGTCTGCTGTGCTGTCTTGGGTTTGAATCTCTAACCCGGAAAATTTACATGTAGTTTTATTTTTAAATATGTATTTGTACCCAGAGCATGTACCTAAAGGTTAAATAAGTGGCTAATAATAATTTTACGTAAATAAACCTCAAAATCCACATCTAATACTATATAATATAGAGAATTCAAAATACTATTAAAAAGAAAACAGGAGAAATGAAATGTGATTAGCTGAGTTATAAAATAATATGAACAACAATATTTGTTTTATGTCTATGTATGATGTATATAAAATATATTTTATTTAAACAATTTGTTAAATTAATAAGAACAATATATATTCAGGCTTTAGTCCAACAGAAGAAAATGCATTAAATATTCACTAATATTGAAAATAATTTAAGTATATATTTTTATAAATTTTTACAAATACTATTTTTTATAAATTTTAATAATAACTATTATAATATTTCATGTAATTTAACAAGTCATGAACATTATTATAACCATAGTTATAAGGGATTTCATATACCCATTCCACTAAATTATCAGCAAATTCATTATTGGTTATAATATACGTACTATATCCATTTTTTCCTTTATATCCATTATTTCCTGTATATTCATTATTTCCGGTATATCCATTATTTCCTGTATATCCATTATTTCCTGTATATCCATTATTTAATGTATATCCATTAGTTCCTATGTATACATTATTTCCTGTATATCCATTATTCATCATATTTTGTTCAGTGTGAAAGCTTTCATCTGATTCGGTCAGCATCGAGAACAATATTTCCTGAACTGCATTCGATAGTATCGTATTATCAGTCTTGTCAACCACATATTTTTCGGTTGCGACTTCTTGACCGTTTTTTGAGTAATGGATAACCAGATAGAGGGTCGTTGTTTTTTCCTCTGGATATATGTCAATTGCTTGAACAGTACCATTTGTTTTCAAGACACCATTCTGTGCTCCGTTTTGCGGTTTTTCAATAACATTACTATATCCATTGTCAACATTATGGCAGGCGCTCCCAGCAGCATTGTTACTATTTAATTCATATTCAACCGGTTCTTTAGTTTTATCAGTGTTCTCTGTTGTCACAGATTCATAAATATTTTGATTGTTATTAATATTATTTGTTTCATGATAATCATAAGCATTGTTAATTTGTGGCGTTACCGTTTCGTATGGTGTGTTATTTTCTTGTATATCAACTTTCTCGACGTATTTTTCGTCTATTATTTCCTGTGTGACAGTTATATTTTTTTTTAACATGTAATTTTTATTCATCTCGTTATCATCATTGGTGATGTTTGAATCTTTTTTATTTGTTGATGCGTCATTTGATTTATCATCTTTATTGTCTTCATTGATTTTATTATTGACTTCTTCTTTATTGACGCCTTTCGTGTTTTCTTTGTTAGTATTTTTTGTTGAGTCATTTAGTTTATCATCATTATTTACATCATCTTTTGTGATGCTATTTTTGTCTTCTGCATTTGTATTTTTTGTTATATCATTTGGTGTGTCATCATTATTGTTTCCATCAATTTTATTATTCACGTCATCTTTGGTGATATTTTCGTCTTTTGTTTTTGTTGGTTTATTATTTTTATTTTCATTTGTGTTGATCTTTGTATTTTCTGTATTTTTTGGTTTATCACCTATCATATTTCCGTCATTTTTATTATTTCCATCATGTGTATTGGTTATGTCCGTGACATCGGTATCTGAAGTTTTAGGTTTACCGCCATCATTGTTTATACCATCATTCTTTATTTCATTGCCATTTACTTCATTTGTGTTAGATTTATCATCAGTTTTAGAATTTTTATCACTTTCATTAATGTTATTTATTCCATCTGCGCGTTTTATTCTAGCATGCACTGGATTGGCATTCACCTGAAAAATAATAAAAAAAAATACGTCTTAATATAGTAGATAAATGGTAATAAAAGGTCATCCACGGTTTATACTTTGTATAAAACTTTATATATTATGTACATTTCTGGACTTCACACTGTAAAAATAATCCTAAAAATAAAAATTATAAGAATCAATTTTATTTTAAGCCACGTTACTTCTCCGTGTTAATGGCGAGAGAGAGACAAGGAATATTAAAAATAAAAAAATGCTTTAGTTTTAAATACATATATAAGTAGTGGTTGAAAAAATTAGTGTATGCATTTTGTCCAAGTGCAAACTCCATAATATGGACAAATCATTACAGCAACCTGTTCACCACCTACGTCACAGTTATGTCGTAACCTCCGTGTCTTCCGGTAAATTATATGTAAAAAAATGCACAAAAATATTATGGCAGAAAAACCGGCGCATACTCATTGCAGATGATTATGATTAGATATTCTTTGACAAATATTTCGTCGAACGGTAATTCTGTCCAGATGACAAAAACGGATTAAATGTTAAAATCATGATATACTTTTATTATATATGTATTACGTCATCTAGTCAGCTGCCAGAGATAAATTTACTGATATTCTGCAAACATAGGGTCACAAATAAAAAAATATGAAATCTTCAGTAAAAAATAATGTCATAAATGAATGTGTAAATTCTGTTAATACAATACGATGAAAACGTTTATTTCAGAGAACGAACGCAATAAGTTGGGTTAATAAATCGATGCGATTATAAAATTATCATTCATTAATGATTGTTTAATTATTAAATACGTATCATTTTTCAAAACCAGAGTATATTGTTTATTTCGAATACCATTCGAAAAGCAAACGAGTAAATCATTAAAATATATTCAATGATAATCAAGACTCTTGAACCTTTTTAAAAAGAAATCAAAAACATATTATAGAAACAATAAAATAACTCACTCTTTAACAAGACTATAGAGAATGGTCCCACATGTGATACAATACTTTTGGTATTGGAGACGAAAAAATAGTTAATAAAATTGATATTGAAGCTAATTTATATCATTTGACGTGTAGATGAGGTGAAATAGATAAGAAACAGGCAGTGGATAAGAGAATATCGATTGCATAGATTTAAGACATGTACATATTATGAAATGCGGGTTTTCCAGCGATTTTTAGGATAAATAAACAAACATTGTGTTTAAGGTGGACCCCAATTTATTGATGCTGCGTGTAGGGACCCTGAACGGTTAAAAAAAATACGCCCCTACGCCTTGCTAGATGTTCTTACGTTCAGGTATCGGCGCCAATATGTATTGCATAGACCCGGACCTGAATGCTCATTAACATTTTCTGGAAGAACTCCAGATGATAATGTCTAATTTGTGTATCTTATGCTTAAACCTGTCGATTATCCTCAGATAGTCTCTCCATAAATATACCTAATATTTATACTAATGCTTTGTAATATTCAATTGCTTAAGTAAATTTACTATTAAATAATATGTTTTATACTCTTAAATATTTTATTAAGTTATTAAGTATTTCAAATCATGCAAAAACTACGGAACCTATTTCGGTGTTTTGGTGGCTTGAATGAAAAACCTGAGTGCCAAGATATGTTTAAAAATAAATTATATTACAAGAAAAGAGTAAGCAAATGAATAATACAAAGCTAGTACACGTAGATTTTTTCAGATTCATCAAATGTTTTTGTCAAGCTTAATTTTAAAAACCGACTGAAAAATAAGCTCACATTACTTTCACTGGATTATTGTATGTAAAACAAAATACATAGTTTATAGTAGCATCTTTCGACATAATATAGAACTAACGATTTCAGTCTAAAATAAAGTACTCGTCCCAAAAACAGTTGATTTAACTGACATTAACTGAACTTATTGTATTATATATAATGAGTAGCCGATATCAAACCTTTCAATCGAGCAGTTCACAAATAATTTCTAAATTAAACAATATTTTGTCCGCAATAGACATATAACTAGCAGAATAATAAAGCCATACCATAATGTAATATTAAAATATACATGAAATAGTAAACAACCATACAAACAGTTCTGTATTTATTCATTTAAATGTGTATCCATACATATAAAAAAAAAACTAAACTTAATAGTTGGACGTAATACGAAATTAAAATATACTTCTGTATAAATATACAACTGCACATCATATTGTTACTAAAATTATCAATTATTGATGCTATTTTACTATGATGTAAAATGTATTAATGATTTTTTTGGTAGTACCTATAAATTCATATAATGTTGATATAAGACATTAAAAAAATCGGGAAAAACTAATATTTTTTATTCATCACGATGTTGAAAAAATAATGATTTCCCAATCTCAAAATTGAAAATTCTGGCCGGGACTGCAATGTCGAGTCAGAGGCAAACTTATGAAAATCCGTACTATACGTTATGGCTTTTGATAAATTAATATAAGTATAATAATCAAGTGTCTTACCTCGTGTTCGACATTGATGACGAAGAGCGCCACTATAAAGAATATTAATTTCATAGATATATTTGCCATGATTATACTTCGAAGTCACGGAAAATACTAAATTTGAGATCGCTTCGTGCGACTTACAACTTTACATTACGCTGTGAATTTAAAAATGTGGTATCGACAACCAATGGGCACGGTCTATAAGGATCGTGACTACGCGACGCAAAGATTGTACAAACGACGTCTGCAGAACAAAACATAATTTGTCATAAAAAATCAACATCCGTCAATTTAATTTTCTGTTTATTGTTCTATTAGTAACAATAATAATATATATATTCATTGAGATGTTTTCTTTATCAAGTAAATGGGTAACGTTTTTTAGTCATCTTTATACGATTTAAGAATTAATACCCCCGTCGCCATCACGAAACAAATTAACGTGTTCACAGCTCGACTTTCGCTCTCCGATTGCCAGCGAGTCCAAAATTTCGTCGCACCTATAGTTGAAAATTATTTGCCATTTCAATGAAGTATGCTCTTAATATAAAATTATTGATCTATATACTCGTATTATAATTTGTTATAAAGTTTATATTTATGTATAAACGTAATATCAAAGTAAATCATTTATTAACATTTTGGTACCGTCTTCTATTGAAATTTCAGTAAATCTCTCTATTTTCAGCCTGGTTCAAATTATACTAGTATTTTAATCAATTGGCGAGTGATTTACTTATTACTAAATGTTTTAGTCACTAAAAATTATCCGCACATAGTAGATTAGTGAGTGTCAGTCAAGACTGAATCGAGTATAACATAGTGTATATTAAAAATATTTTTGAAGTTATATTTCTTTTGGCGCGTTTGGGAAATCAGATCAGAGCGTATTTTTGGCGTGTGACATGTAACACATAATTTATTTTTTCACACAAAAAACGCAGTCGATTGGATTCGAACCACCGATTGTTCGGTTATCAGCCGAACGCACTCCCTTTACGCCACGGTATGATACTGCAATCGTGATGATTATACAGTAGAATATTATAGTTTAGAATTGTTTCGTTGTCTAGGCAGTGAATTTATTATTGTCGGTCATTTGCAATTCCTTACGTAAACAATCTATTAAACGTCAGAGTGACAGTTGGTAATTTAAAAATAAAAACAACGAGAAACCATTATATAATTTAGTAATATAAGTTAAAGTGTACAGAAATAAACCAACGGCATTCCAATAAGCGGTCCTTTTTCTTGAGTGTGTAATTTAACAAGATAATTAAGAGCTAGTCAAAGAATCTTGTTTATCACAAGTTTTGTTTTGTTACGCCAAAGAATTATAACTCCTAACACGCGTACGTAAGTATACACACCGATTTTTTTTAATGGCTACATTAGAATAAATGGAGAAAGAAATTAGATAGAGTAAGAGAGAAAATAAAGTAGATCAATATGAGAGATGTACAATGAGCTTATTTACTTTTATGGAGTGGAGAAAAAATTAATATTCCGACACAAATTTTAAAGTTATATCTCCAACAAAATAATATTTTTGCAACCATAATAATCAACTTAAAGATTCTGTCCTAAAGATTCAAACATGTCTCGCGGCTTATTTGTTATTTACTGAAGGGTGGTGAGCGTCACTAATCAACCGAAAAAATAGAAGAAAATGGATTCACTTTATAAAGTGATATTACTAAATTATTCCACTAATGTGTGATTGTTAATATATTATGTTTTGTTACTTAATTACTCGCCAATCGACTAAAATACCAACAAAATTTTAACTAGGTTTTAAGCCAATTGTACCAGATCCTCAACGATTTGGACATAATCCCCCTTCCCCTTACTGACGTTTCGTAGCTAAGAGAATTTTATTCCTTTCTCTACATTATGGGTAAGAGTAAATCCTACTTATGATTACGTAAAATAAGCATACACCTTATCTGCGCTTTTTATAATATACGTTTTTTTTTTTTGTGATTTTACCGAGGCTTTGACTGCGACTCGCTGTCATATCGCCTCTTCTCTTCTGAAAGGGGATCCGTCGATCAGGTCCTCACTCCTATTCTGTTAAATAACTTTACAATTTTGCCTAGCTCTTCCGTCTTACCCATCGCCAGGACATCCTTCAATTCGTCGACATTCTCATAGATATCTGCAATTCGCAGCTGTACTCAGTGAAGTTCATATTTAGGGCATTTTATATATATACAATGTCCTCTAAAACATGACATTCATCGCGATTCGCTTCTTCCCATGAGGAAATCAAATATTTTGCCCATGGTGTGCCCTGTTCTTAGCCTCAGTATTAAGTTAAGCCCATTCCTCATCAAAGAAGACTACAAACTAGGGCACCTCTCGTGGTGATGGTAGAATAGACTTACTCCATTTCCCCTTTTCTAATGATGCCCTATGGTGAAAATCTATCCACATACTTTGGCACATTTTCTTTATAGCCTCATTCCATTCCAGGTTTTCTGGTATCCACTGATATGGTACCCCTGAATGGCCAGCTTCCTTTGCCAGATCATCTGCCCTTTCATTGCCCATGTGCGATGGAATCCATTGAAGGCATAGATCTCCTCCTCTGTTCTAGTATACGTTGTATTGTCTTATTGGCCCATCTTAACACGTCCTCATTGGCAATGTGATCACGTCATGGGACGCCCATACAGCCACATCTCGAAAACTTTCAGTGATCAGAGTAACAATAAATAGAAAGCGGCTATTGTTCGGCAAAATGAAGCTGTTTTTCTTGCGTATAACGCACAGTAGAACCTCTATTTTATTATTATCAACTTAACTATGAAACGTTATACCATCATGTTGCTTCTTAGTACGGCTACCAAATTTAAACACAACATAGTTAACCGTTTGTTCTACTAAAATAACTAAAAATAATTACCTTAGTGGTACACCCTTTACATTTAACACAAAAACAATAAATTTCAGCAACACGTGCTTGCAGTTTTTAAATGAATGTAATCATTCAAATCCATATTTACCGGCGACGTTTACAAAAAATATTTAATTTAGCCGTAGAAATTCTATTTTACTCTAATGCACAATGCGGAGATATAAGCGTGCCGAATGTTTACTCACTCGCACTTACGGTTCGTTTTGGTCCAGGCCTTGTTCCAATGTTATTATTGTCCGTTCCTTTAACGTTCAGTTTACGACTCCTTATGATAGCATAGTTATTATGAAGCACTTAATCGCCCTCCATCGAGTCCCCATACATGTCTCGATTACAGAAGAGCCTCTTGCCGTCTCAATCCTGGTATTGATCTCTTAGTCTGGGCTCTGATCTTCGTGTAAACTGCAAGGTGTTTTACATGAGTCATCCGCTTTACAGACCTGGCTTCAATATGGGGGTAGACTCTTTATTTTTGTTGATTCAAGTCTCATTTAATATGATGCTTACTGTAGTCAGTAAATATTTAAGGTCGTCAGGATTATCCACCAGTAGTACTGTAATATGTAATGTAGCACATAACGAAGTTAATTTATCCAACTACCAATAATCCGTACATATTTTTGGATGTCCTGTCATCATGGCCCCCACATGGGCTGACAGGGCTCTAGCTTGGGGGCTCGGGCTCAGGAAGGGCCCAGCAAGGCCAGTCGACCAGATAAGTGAGATAAACACGCAGCACAAATTTGCTTTAATAATAAAAAAGTCTACTTTCCTTCGATAATATTATTACTTAAAATTGTATGGTTATGCGATAAAATTTGTAATTGTGTATCGACACTCGACAACTCCTTAATTTAAATGTATGTTTTAAAATATACAACAAAATACACTAAATATACACATTAATTTTACCGCGTACACCATTTGGAAAACGCTACTGTAGAGCATCACACTGCCTTTAACCTTAAAGATAGGTAGGGGGCCATGCATGTCATATTATATTATATTTAATTAATATAAAGGTTTTGACTTCATCAGCAATGCAAGAAAGTATTAAAAATTAAAATATGTCCTTATATAGATTATATGATTTCCAAGAAATTGTATATTTACACTTTTTTATTTGAAAGTTATTTTAACTTATATTTATATTTCATATCAGTACTTGTATAATATATTTTTAAATAGGGACCTACTCAATTTGTTACGATATTTTTATTTATGTTTCTTAGAGCTTTTACAATTTAAATTAATCAATATTTTACTCAATAATACGTCATTACGTTGTTATATATGTTATATATCTATCAGAACAAAATCTTTAAAAAATATTGCTGCTTTGTGGTATGTTTCTTGGGTGTATGTAGGTTCAATAAGAAATGCGACATTCTTAAATCCTATAAATTATTATTTATTGAATAAAAAAATAATTACCATATATATATTTATTTTAAGTAGAAAAATGTTCACAATCGCTACAATATTGCACTGTACTGCACATTAACTGTATATACTGAAAATTGCAACAGACTGTAAAATTTTAACTGTTAATTGCGAATTTGTAACGCGTCTTATTGTATATTTTATCATGCGTGTAATTATGTAAAATGTTTTATTGGAAACTTTTGAATAACACAGAAAAATAAATTATGTGATAA
The DNA here is from genome assembly GCF_057557595.1 of Rhyacophila brunnea. NCBI lineage: Eukaryota > Metazoa > Arthropoda > Insecta > Trichoptera > Rhyacophilidae > Rhyacophila > Rhyacophila brunnea. The sequence goes on along the minus strand of NW_028233068.1, from coordinate 19,605,749 downwards.
CGTTAACTGCATGAATTCAATTATATTATGTCACTTGCTTATTTTGTCGGACTATGTAAAACCATACATATTACATAATATGATTATATTATAATAATATTGACCCTAACACTACTGCTTTTACTTTTAAAGTTTGTTTTTCAAGAATTCTCCTAAATAAAAAAATATTGGCAATAATTGCTCTACACACACGATAGAAGTGAAACTTACACATCGAATCACATCATTTTAGGCAGGGTTTAATTTAATTTTAAAAACTAACTAACTACTATTCTCTGTAAATTACCATTAATACTACCATCTGTAAATTGTATTCTTCGCCACTGCTGTAAATTAATTCTGTCAGAATTCAAACATTGAATAAATGTAGCATTTAAATTTCGTTATAATAATAGGCCATACATGGACTGAAACCGTATGCGGTTTCGAACCGTGTGCTATACTAAGCTTATATTTTCTGGTCATGGAAATATATTTCCACAAAGTATATTATAAGCATCTGATCGTATCCATTTATACCATACACTTACATTTACAAATTTAGTGAAAATGTATTTTCATGAAATCATAAGTTTAGTATGGCACACGGATCTAAACTGAATACGGTTTCAGTCCATGGATGGGGAATGGGACGATTTGACACCGCGAACTGGCCTCCGCCGATTGGCCTCCGGTAATTGGCCGCCGGTACAATCGGACGCCGGCCCAATTGGACGCCGACCCAATTCGACGCCGACCCAATTGGCCTCCGGGAGGATTGGACGCCGCATAGTTGAATTAAATGCGCAAAGGAATAGACGTACGTTACGATTTGTTGGAGTAAGTAAGCAAGTCAGTTTAATATGCTTCTATCTTCTCAAAAGTTGTACCTTATACATTTCGCGCTTGACACATTTTTAATATAGATTGAGAATAATTATTATGCCTTATGATGTTTATTAAAAGAAAATAAGTCTTCCCTCGCTAAAACTTAAAGATGTGCATAATCAATTAATTTATTGTCTATACACGGGTACTTATTTATATTTACAACAAATATTAAAAATAATGTTAGATGTTAGAATGAAAATTACATTATATTTCAGCGTTTTATCGACTTAATATTATAATAAAGCTTAAACATGTATATTATTATGCATAAATGCGTATTTTAAGATAGTATGAAATTAAAAACAAAATATTAAGTAAGTTATCTGCTAAGTATAAATGTTTCAGTAGTTTGATTGATAAACTACTTAGGTACTGGGTGCTGGACGAAATCCCGAAGGCCGAAATCCCGAATGGCCGAAATCCCGAAAAATAAAAAAATCAATAATTGCGCAATTTTTGCAAGAGAGACAAAAACCCATTTTTGGTGGAAATATAAAAAAAATGTAAAATACACACATCAATAATTGCGCAATCGTGCGCGCAATTTTTGTGAGAGAGACAAATCTCATTTTTGCGGAAAATGGGTTTTCCGATTGCGCAATTTTTTCAGGAGAGACCATTTTATAGAACGAATGGATTTTGTGTCTTTTGCAAAAATTGCGCAATTCGCGATTGCGCAATTATTGGTGTTTGTATTTTACTTTTTTTTTTTATATTTCCACAAAAAATGGGTTTTTGTGTCTCTTGCAAAAATTGCGCAATTATTGATGTTTGTATTATTTTTATTTTTCGGGATTTCGGCCTTCGGGATTTCGTACCAGTACCTTCCCAGTACCTTATCAGTAGCTTATCAATCAAACTACTGAAACATTTATACTTAGCAGATAACTTACTTAATATTTTGTTTTTAATTTCATACTATCTTAAAATACGCATTTATGCATATTAATATACATGTTTAAGCTTTATTATAATATTAAGTCGATAAAACGCTGAAATATAATGTAGTTTTCATTCTAACATCTAACATTATTTTTAATATTTGTTGTAAATATAAATTAGTACCCGTGTATAGACAATAAATTAATTGATTATGCACATCTTTAAGTTTTAGCAAGGGAAGACTTATTTTCTTTTAATAAACATCATAAGGCATAATAATTATTCTCAATCTATATTAAAAATGTGTCAAGTGCGAAATGTATAAGGTACAACTACTGAGAAGATAGAAGCATATTAAACTGACTTGCTTACTTACTCCAACAAATCGTAACGTACGTCTATACCTTTGCGCATTTAATTCAACTGTGCGGCGTCCAATCCTCCCGGAGGCCAATTGGGTCGGTGTCGAATTGGGTCGGCGTCCAATTGGGCCGGCGTCCGATTGTACCGGCGGCCAATTACCGGAGGCCAATCGGCGGAGGCCAGTTCTCGGTGCCAAATCGTCCTAGACCCCCATGGATGGCCTCTTAAAATAAAACTAGAGAAACCATACAAATTATATTTTTAGAGAATACCTACTCCTTTAGATATTCCTATTCGAGTATAAAATTCCCATTTGAGACGAAGTGCCGATAGCAACCTTAGTATTAATAGTAGGTATATATGGTGATTGAAAAAGTAGAATATATATTAAATAGAGTTTAAATAAATGGCCAAAAACTATTTTTTTTTTATAAAACGGTCTCTTATTATTAAACTAATTATGTAAGTATCTGTGGAATAAATGAACCAAATTAAGAATGCCTTACACAAATCTTTCTTTTCGCTGAATTCTGAAAAAATTCTAGCAACGTCGTGGAGACTAAAAAATCGCCCGGGTTTCGATCCTCAGTAATAGGGTTTGATGATGATTTGTGTTATTTAAAAAATAAATATGTAAATTTAATAAATAAAATAAAAATATGTATATTGTCAATATTTTGTCACAATAATATAATAATAATAATAATGATTAATAATAATATTATGACTATTATTATGTATAAAATTTTGTAGAAAGGCACTATTATACTTTGGTTTACATCAGCTGTATACCTATGTAAATAGAGTAATAAATCAAGCTGAGAAATATACTGAGTACGTCAGTCTTGGTTGACTTAACATTAGTTTTTTATAGGATCAATAGAAACACTTTATTATGTTAATATAAACTTTATAGGTAATAGCTTATTTTGCAAGCTTACTGAGTGCAACGACCGTTTTTATATTATCATCGTTGCCGGAGAACCTGTATATTATTAAGATAAATAAAAATAATATAATTGAACCAAACGTTACTTTCTTCAAATTTTCATTCCTGTCAGTTCTAATTTTGAATTAGATTTTAGTTTATTTTGTTTAATTTTAGCTGTCAGGATTATTTTCAATTTGATACACTGTACGCCTAGATATAGTACGTTTTAAGATAAAAGTATATAGATCAATGAAGCGACCTCGTGTGAAACCGGGCATTTCTCTAGTATTATATAAAGTAGATAGTATTCTAATCAAACGTATCCACAATATTTGATGATAATTATTATACAACTGGTAAGAAAAATATCACAGATTAGACACAGAGACAAAAATCGATGTCACCGTATCCGAAGTCGCTAGAATCTATCAGACAGGTTGTGGTTACTAATTTTTGGAAATAACGATCTCGCAAAAGTGAACAAGTGACAAACAAACGCTAAAAAACTTTATTGCTACGTCTAAGAGCTAGGAAAAAGTAGCAAAAAGACTTTTTTTAACATATTCTGTTTCCATGACTATTCACATAACGCCAGATGCAATGACAGAAATAAGTGAATGTAGGTTCCTTGACAAGTTTCAAAATATTCTAGCAGTTTCTTTAGATGTAGTTTTGGAAGAATAGAGGGAAAGGATGCTATATTCAGGAATATTACCATAACGTACTTATTGTCGGGATTTTCATCACCTTTCTTACAGCGTCTTCAGTCGACTTGCCTTTTTCTGGAACCGAATCGTGTATCTGAAAGTCGTGCACTTTCATCCAAATAAATCTCAATCCTAGTGAACAATAGGTTCTCTAACACATTGTCAAGAGCCGCCGATAATATGAGTATTAGAAGGTGGTATGCTTTAGAGTCTGATAGAACGTCATTGCCTACTTCGGGGATTACTTTCATTAAACCTTGCTTCCAGCAATCGGAGAATGTGCCACTTTCGATGCAGCCATTGAATAGATAAAGTACTACTAATAGACTAAATAAAGCGAGAGCTCATACATGCGTAAAAATGGTGTTATTTATGTAGAAAGGCCTGGAGCTTTACCGGAATTTAATGCACCTCCTGCTCGAAATTCAGAGACAAAAACTATAAGCTAAAAACACATAATGTATCTTGGTTATCCGAAGAGACAGCGATGAGTTATGATGGTAAAAATGAAGAAACTTCAAGTCGTTATGCCCCAAGTACCCTACCATCTGTAATTATTCGTTAATATATAATTTGTTTGTATGTTTATAACTGGATAAAATAAACTTGTAAGAAACGGTATACTTTTAAAGTGGGTCTACATCTGCGACTTTTGTTGTCAACCTCATAAAATTTAACGACTATGTCTCGGAATAGGGTAATAAAATCGAAGGTGTTGCTTCTTGTTGACGTTGCTCATTTGTCCACACAGAGAGGCAACGTGTTGCGACAACGTCATTTTTTCTTGTAAGCCACGGAACGTTCGTCTGATTATTATTATTTATTCGTATTTGTCGCGAGTCGGGACACGCTATACCTACCTACCAAAAGGCGCTCGATATTTGCGACTGGGACTCATGCACTCTTTAATGTAGGTACCTATTACAGTGGAAAATATTATAGGTACTTATTTATATATTAGTAAATGTAGGTAAGTAGGTACCTACTTCAATTTGGTCGATATCAAACTTCGAGAAAAAAGACAGCAAAATTATTATTTTACTTTACTATAAATTCTTCATAAAAACATAAACCATACCAATACGATAATAATAAATATCATTGTCTTCATCTATGGCATATTATTTTAAATCAAACCTCGATGTAGATATAGGTAGGTACATGTAAACACTTACAAGTAGGTTATCATTCTTACCTATCAGAGAATTATGGTTATATTTTTTTATTGCTCGCGTGTTATAATAATGATGCAATTAGGGATTTCAATACCGGTACATATTTCAAAACCGGTATTCAATTATTTATCGATACCGAAATACCGGTTTCAAAAATCAATCAATGAGTCACCTGTACCTCGACCGCGCACGAAAAGTGACACACAGCGATTACATCAATGGCTCAGTTCCATAGAAAAGTCAAAAAATTCAAGTTTTGAGCTATGTTGGCCATTATAGTGGTATATCGCTCCTCTTCTGTTCCACAAAATTACAACTCAAAAAAATTACAAAATGTCATCGAAGGTTCCATGTTTTTGTCACTTTTAGGTGAATCAAAACTGTGATCAGCCATTACTCAAAACTAGTAATTCCTAGTTCCAGCCATCGACATGCAAACGACTCAATTCACTTGTACCTGGAATGCGCACGAGTTTTTACGCGCGAAGTTACAGTTATATACCACTAACTAATCTCTAGCTATCTAGATAATAATATTAATAATCTAGATAATAACATTATCTAGCTAGGTACCTATTCTAACTCATACGGATTAAAGGCATACTAATAATTATCAGTACAATAATTATCAAATTATAAAATTTAAAAAAATATATATAAAGTTCCCACCTACCTACTATCACTTCCCTCCATTTTGGTAAGAGAATTTTCTCAACTGTCACTTTGTGTTTTGTTTTCTTTTTTATCGTCTGTATTTGGGATGAAGGTGGATAACTAAGGCACCGGAATTGTGATGGAAGCGGCGAGTTTATTTACGTTTATTATACTATATGGTTACATTTTTTAATAATTTAATTCTACGGAGGGCGAAATGTACGCGTTCGCGATTTTGCTGCTTGTCGCGATCTCCGCGCCATCTTGTGATTTTTTCCAACGAAACCGTCGTCGAAAAGAAAGCGACGTTGCAAATCTCCAACGGTTATATAAAATTTACGGCATTGCCGGCTGGGCTTTTTTATTATTATTTATTTTCGTAATCAGCGCTTTATTATTTGTTGGCTTTGATACCGATTCGGGCGTCTCCAGATACATAAAGACATCCCCAAATGGGGACTATACGGGGGTGTCACAAGCGCACCTCTCCGGAAAGGCCCGAATGAGGATCGGGCCAACTAAGGGCTGATTACGATAGCGTGTGTAACTGGACAGTGCGGCGGCTTGATAAGGGGTGTTTGCGTCTCTAGACGTTGAAGGATCGAAGCCCTCCCGGTACGTCGGCGGCTGGAGAGACTCGGATGCAGCACTGTAGCATAGTGGTTCGCGGTTCCCAGGCCTACCGTAAAGCTGCTGAGAGAGGAGGGCGTCGCGCCCAGCCCTCTCAATACCCTCGGACCGTCGGCAACCGGAGAGTTTCGGATGCAGCACTATGCCGCTTTGTGGGCGTAGTGGTTCGCGGCTCCCCATGTCTACCGTACGGGCGGATGCTGAGAGAGGACGTCGCACCCAGCCTTCCCAACAGCGACCGTCCGAAAATCAGTCGATCCCTCACGAAAATGCATACCGGCGCATTACTCGACCCCCTTTTTTTTTTTTTTGCTCGCTTGCCCTGCCGCGGCTATCGAATTACACGCACTGCACTGATATTATACTAATATAATATGCAGAAAACTTAATTTAATACTTAAAATGGCTTTAAAGTTTATAAAAATAATTTTAAAAATATATCAGGGCCCGAAATGGACCGGAACGCCATTCTGCCTCATACAACGCTCCGGGTTGTAAAATTTTCCACTTCGAGCACTGAAATAACTTATTATACATCGCTTCCAAACACAAAACACTTAAAACTAACTAATCTATGATGCTAATGGCTGAGGATGCTGCTTGGCTGCTATCCGCTGATGGAGGCTGCTTTGCTCAGCTGAAGAAGGCCGCTTTGTAGCTCTCTTCATCCTGGTGCATATGGGCCAGGGCTGATTGCAAGGCTCACAGACACGCTGCTGTTGACGAAGAGGGCTCAAGCGGCTGATGATGCAGGGCGTTTGATGCCGTTTTCCTTCGTTGGAGCCAGGGTCTTGCCCGATACACTCGTCCGTGGGCCAAGTTCGCTGGCGGATGCAGTTGGTCGGGAGTACATCGGGAGCCCTGACTTCGCAATCCGGGTGTTTCTGCTCTTTTCTTCACTGGCTTGGCTTTAGCAGCATCCTCTTTCTACTGCTTATTATTATACTTTGTTGAGCGCCACCAGAGGCAAGCCTCTAGATGTTTCTTCCTCGCCGTTTCCTATTCCGGTGTTTGGATCTCAGGGTGTGTGTCCGGGTGAAAGAAATTCCACCTGCTTCTTGATTCCAGACGATCAAAATCAAGAAGCGTAGTCCCACGTTGACTGGGGCCACATATCACTCCCTTCCATTTTGGTAAGAGAATTTTCTCAACTGTCACTTTGTGTTTTGTTTTCTTTTTTATCGTCTGTATTTGGGATGAAGGTGGATAATTAAAGCACCGGAATTGTGATGGAAGCGGCGAGTTTATTTACGTTTATTATACTATATGGTTACATTTTTTAATAATTTAATTCTACGGAGGGCGAAATGTACGCGTTCGCGATTTTGCTGCTTGTCGCGATCTCCGCGCCATCTTGTGATTTTTTCCAACGAAACCGTCGTCGAAAAGAAAGCGACGTTGCAAATCTCCAACGGTTATATAAAATTTACGGCATTGCCGGCTGGGCTCTTTTATTATTATTTATTTTCGTAATCAGCGCTTTATTATTTGTTGGCTTTGATACCGATTCGGGCGTCTCCAGATACATAAAGACATCCCCAAATGGGGACTATACGGGGGTGTCACAAGCGCACCTCTCCGGAAAGGCCCGAATGAGGATCGGGCCAACTAAGGGCTGATTACGATAGCGTGTGTAACTGGACAGTGCGGCGGCTTGATAAGGGGTGTTTGCGTCTCTAGACGTTGAAGGATCGAAGCCCTCCCGGTACGTCGGCGGCTGAAGAGACTCGGATGCAGCACTGTAGCATAGTGGTTCGCGGTTCCCAGGCCTACCGTAAAGCTGCTGAGAGAGGAGGGCGTCGCGCCCAGCCCTCTCAATACCCTCGGACCGTCGGCAACCGGAGAGTTTCGGATGCAGCACTATGCCGCTTTGTGGGCGTAGTGGTTCGCGGCTCCCCATGTCTACCGTACGGGCGGATGCTGAGAGAGGACGTCGCACCCAGCCTTCCCAACAGCGACCGTCCGAAAATCAGTCGATCCCTCACGAAAATGCATACCGGCGCATTACTCGACCCCCTTTTTTTTTTTTTTTGCTCGCTTGCCCTGCCGCGGCTATCGAATTACACGCACTGCACTGATATTATACTAATATAATATGCAGAAAACTTAATTTAATACTTAAAATGGCTTTAAAGTTTATAAAAATAATTTTAAAAATATATCAGGGCCCGAAATGGACCGGAACGCCATTCTGCCTCATACAACGCTCCGGGTTGTAAAATTTTCCACTTCGAGCACTGAAATAACTTATTATACATCGCTTCCAAACACAAAACACTTAAAACTAACTAATCTATGATGCTAATGGCTGAGGATGCTGCTTGGCTGCTATCCGCTGATGGAGGCTGCTTTGCTCAGCTGAAGAAGGCCGCTTTGTAGCTCTCTTCATCCTGGTGCATATGGGCCAGGGCTGATTGCAAGGCTCACAGACACGCTGCTGTTGACGAAGAGGGCTCAAGCGGCTGATGATGCAGGGCGTTTGATGCCGTTTTCCTTCGTTGGAGCCAGGGTCTTGCCCGATACACTCGTCCGTGGGCCAAGTTCGCTGGCGGATGCAGTTGGTCGGGAGTACATCGGGAGCCCTGACTTCGCAATCCGGGTGTTTCTGCTCTTTTCTTCACTGGCTTGGCTTTAGCAGCATCCTCTTTCTACTGCTTATTATTATACTTTGTTGAGCGCCACCAGAGGCAAGCCTCTAGATGTTTCTTCCTCGCCGTTTCCTATTCCGGTGTTTGGATCTCAGGGTGTGTGTCCGGGTGAAAGAAATTCCACCTGCTTCTTGATTCCAGACGATCAAAATCAAGAAGCGTAGTCCCACGTTGACTGGGGCCACATATCACTCCCTTCCATTTTGGTAAGAGAATTTTCTCAACTGTCACTTTGTGTTTTGTTTTCTTTTTTATCGTCTGTATTTGGGATGAAGGTGGATAATTAAAGCACCGGAATTGTGATGGAAGCGGCGAGTTTATTTACGTTTATTATACTATATGGTTACATTTTTTAATAATTTAATTCTACGGAGGGCGAAATGTACGCGTTCGCGATTTTGCTGCTTGTCGCGATCTCCGCGCCATCTTGTGATTTTTTCCAACGAAACCGTCGTCGAAAAGAAAGCGACGTTGCAAATCTCCAACGGTTATATAAAATTTACGGCATTGCCGGCTGGGCTCTTTTATTATTATTTATTTTCGTAATCAGCGCTTTATTATTTGTTGGCTTTGATACCGATTCGGGCGTCTCCAGATACATAAAGACATCCCCAAATGGGGACTATACGGGGGTGTCACAAGCGCACCTCTCCGGAAAGGCCCGAATGAGGATCGGGCCAACTAAGGGCTGATTACGATAGCGTGTGTAACTGGACAGTGCGGCGGCTTGATAAGGGGTGTTTGCGTCTCTAGACGTTGAAGGATCGAAGCCCTCCCGGTACGTCGGCGGCTGGAGAGACTCGGATGCAGCACTGTAGCATAGTGGTTCGCGGTTCCCAGGCCTACCGTAAAGCTGCTGAGAGAGGAGGGCGTCGCGCCCAGCCCTCTCAATACCCTCGGACCGTCGGCAACCGGAGAGTTTCGGATGCAGCACTATGCCGCTTTGTGGGCGTAGTGGTTCGCGGCTCCCCATGTCTACCGTACGGGCGGATGCTGAGAGAGGACGTCGCACCCAGCCTTCCCAACAGCGACCGTCCGAAAATCAGTCGATCCCTCACGAAAATGCATACCGGCGCATTACTCGACCCCCTTTTTTTTTTTTTTGCTCGCTTGCCCTGCCGCGGCTATCGAATTACACGCACTGCACTGATATTATACTAATATAATATGCAGAAAACTTAATTTAATACTTAAAATGGCTTTAAAGTTTATAAAAATAATTTTAAAAATATATCAGGGCCCGAAATGGACCGGAACGCCATTCTGCCTCATACAACGCTCCGGGTTGTAAAATTTTCCACTTCGAGCACTGAAATAACTTATTATACATCGCTTCCAAACACAAAACACTTAAAACTAACTAATCTATGATGCTAATGGCTGAGGATGCTGCTTGGCTGCTATCCGCTGATGGAGGCTGCTTTGCTCAGCTGAAGAAGGCCGCTTTGTAGCTCTCTTCATCCTGGTGCATATGGGCCAGGGCTGATTGCAAGGCTCACAGACACGCTGCTGTTGACGAAGAGGGCTCAAGCGGCTGATGATGCAGGGCGTTTGATGCCGTTTTCCTTCGTTGGAGCCAGGGTCTTGCCCGATACACTCGTCCGTGGGCCAAGTTCGCTGGCGGATGCAGTTGGTCGGGAGTACATCGGGAGCCCTGACTTCGCAATCCGGGTGTTTCTGCTCTTTTCTTCACTGGCTTGGCTTTAGCAGCATCCTCTTTCTACTGCTTATTATTATACTTTGTTGAGCGCCACCAGAGGCAAGCCTCTAGATGTTTCTTCCTCGCCGTTTCCTATTCCGGTGTTTGGATCTCAGGGTGTGTGTCCGGGTGAAAGAAATTCCACCTGCTTCTTGATTCCAGACGATCAAAATCAAGAAGCGTAGTCCCACGTTGACTGGGGCCACATATCACTCCCTTCCATTTTGGTAAGAGAATTTTCTCAACTGTCACTTTGTGTTTTGTTTTCTTTTTTATCGTCTGTATTTGGGATGAAGGTGGATAATTAAAGCACCGGAATTGTGATGGAAGCGGCGAGTTTATTTACGTTTATTATACTATATGGTTACATTTTTTAATAATTTAATTCAACGGAGGGCGAAATGTACGCGTTCGCGATTTTGCTGCTTGTCGCGATCTCCGCGCCATCTTGTGATTTTTTCCAACGAAACCGTCGTCGAAAAGAAAGCGACGTTGCAAATCTCCAACGGTTATATAAAATTTACGGCATTGCCGGCTGGGCTCTTTTATTATTATTTATTTTCGTAATCAGCGCTTTATTATTTGTTGGCTTTGATACCGATTCGGGCGTCTCCAGATACATAAAGACATCCCCAAATGGGGACCATACGGGGGTGTCACACTACGTAATAGTTGGATATGCACAAGTAGGTAAGTGGGTAACTCGGTAGGTACAGCATGCTGTAGGCTACTCAATTAAAAATATACCCCTTTAATTAAAGAAAAAATATTGTACAGAATAACTGCATAATAAATGCATGTTCATTTAAAACAAATTTCTACATGTTTAAAAAATAAGCCGATTTTTTGAATTCGTGGCGTTTATTGAATATATTAAAAAATATACACAAAAATGAAAGAAAATAAGGAAATATAAAAACATTTAATAACACGCTAAGTACTTAATTTTTAATACTTAACGGCCCACGTGCTCGTCGTAGGTCGAAATTGAGTTTTTATTGTATTTTCAAACCATGATCCTGGACACTCCTTAAACGTTGTAGATAATCTATTTATATAATTTTGAAGCCTTATTATCCTTTATAGATATTTTAAATATTTGATGACTGCATAAAGTATTTTTATTACATAAAATAGTATTCTTTTGAACCTCTCGCTCTAATGTTTCAGAATATAGTCATATTTCGGTACATAACTGTGCAGTGGTGTTAAGATTTTTTACATTTATTAATTTTTAAACGCATTTATAAAACCATTAGTATAATTTATTACGAGATAATTTTTGTAAAATATTCACGATAAAAAAATATATTGATAATCTCTGTGATCCCAAATTTGACAAGAATTAGGCATTTTATTATTCAAAAAATCGGCAAGATTAACACATTTGAAGATGATTTGAAAATCAGCGGTGCATAACTTATTTAAATAGGTTAAAACATCAGCCGTTGTTGTATCTCTGTGAAGCGGGCAGATGTGATACTGCTTCACAACAGTTTTTGCTCGTCCAGCGAGGTTTCCCCGAACTGCGACACGCCGCTTCCGTGCAAGGGTGGCCCATCCATCAACAATCCTAGGCGTAGGTAAATCTTTAACTGGTTTCGGTTGTGAGGCCTCGGGTGACAACGAGGAGTCCTCTTCTGGGGCGACTGCTGGGATAACCCCGAGTGCAGGATAATTTTCCTTTCCAGGACGCAATCGTTCTAACGCGGCTTTTTTTTGAATTTGCATCGATTTCTTGTTTCGTCGATGCTCGGCGCTTATTTTGTGCTCGCGTTTCAACAGTCATTTTCGAACTTGCTGTGCTAATTGGTTTCACCGTATTATCACTAATTACGGCGGACGTAATTACTGGCGAAGTCCACACTGTATTCACTCTATCAGAGTCACTAGGAGTTGCTTTATTTAATTTAAATGAATTTATTTTGAGGAATTCCTCAATTCCCTCAACTTTATTCATAAGTTTTTCTATGAGGGCACTTTGTTTGATTATAATATTCGTTAATTCAGTAATTTCAGCCATTTTGTTTCAAAGAAATAATAAAACAAAACAAAAATTTAGTGAGACAACACTATGTATGTGTCAACTGCGCGGCGTACAGTAATAGTATGAAGATATGATAGAATATAGGATATGAAGAATGTAATATTATAACTCAATTATAAGTATTGAAGATACATAATTTTGAAAACGCTTATGAAAAAATGCATGCTATCCCTTTCTAAAATATTGCTGTCAAATGATATCACCCAGCACACTGACTTAACAAAAAATTATATAGTAAAGTTGTCAAACGAGAAGCATAGGAAAGTGATAATGAATAATTTATAATTAACTATTTCTTTTATTCAACGAATAATTCACAAGATTGATTTAAGAATGAACTATTCTGATTATTGAACATACATCATTTTGAAAAACACTTTCTGAGAAAATATATTATAACCACTTGGTTGACACCAGGTCTTTGAATGTAGGTACATGATGCAATATAGAAAAAATACTTTCACACAAGTACGTGGAAAAAATTGTCAAGAACGAGATTTCGGAGAGTCCGAAAATACTATTATTTTGATTCTGTAAAAAATGTCACAAATGCGTAACAAATAAGTAATCAAAATAAGTGCTAGACATATGCTCCAATTGATTGGCAATCGCTACCTACACGGGAGAATAAAGAGTAAAAAATACATAGTCGATATCACTAAATTCCTGTACCTACCTACTTACGTAGCACTTCGTATTAAAATCAACTGGTATGTGAATTTTATTGATATTTACCGCCAGTCCTCGAAACAAGTGGTGACGTCGTCTCGCGACAGAAATTCGATCCGCAAATACGATAAAACCAATTAAAACGTACGGACTAAAGTGATTATTTCTAAGATGGCTGACCTCATTTTAAAATGTTGCCATTTGTTTATCGCAATGAGGACGGTTTTGGCAACTCCAACATTTATCATCTTAGTTCAACAAACGATTACTGTAATTTATGGTCCAATAAAATATGATAACTATCGTTAAATTTTATGAGGTTGAGAACAAAAGTTTCTGGTCAGGACTCAACTTTATGTTCATCTGGAGAAAATCTAAAGTAAATTTGAGAATACTTACAGCATTTTTCATTCAAAATACAGCTAGTCTTTAAAAACATGAATGTTAGAAAAAAATATGGAAAGAAGATAGGATCGAGTGCGTTTTATGAGTTTAAACCAATTATCACTTCAAAAGATGTGTATTTTTAGTAGTACACCTAATAATATTATTAGGTATATTTATTATCATCTTTAATAATGTATATTGAGATTTAAATATTTCAATCGGTTATTTTTCAATTTATGTTTCAGCGCCGTAATTGGCATAGAAAATGTAATGAAATGGTTTTTGTGCATTACAAAGATAAATAGATTAGGTATACAACAATGAAATGTTGCAATCTCTGTGTTACTGTAGCTACTGATATAATGTTAATCACATTGTTTTATCACACTATTCAACCTTATATTTCAATTTGCAATGCACTATATTATTATCTATGAATGGAAATGTTTACTTTATTGATTGTTTAATAATCAGAGCGCTATATTAAATGCAAATATATTTATTATAGACAATTAAAACATGTTTTAATTAACTAAGTGTTCTACCATAGTTTAAAAACGCATCAATATGAGTACTATATTAAAAAAGTGTTTTTTGAGAGTTCTAGGTAAATTTCTGTACTTATTGGGTTTGTGAAAATTTGAAAAACACATTTCAATGAAAATAATTTATTTAAATCACCAAGGTAACAAATCGAAAAATAACATATTGATTAATACATTAAACTATTAATTTACAATAGCTAACCATTAAGTTTACAATCAGGAAGCAGAATTAAGTTATGAGATTATAATTCTAAAAACCAAAGTTTTTGTTGAATCCAAAGTTTTTGTTGAATCCAAAGCCGTTATTTCCACCAAAGTTTTTGTTGAATCCAAAGCCGTTGTTTCCACCAAAGTTTTTGTTGAATCCAAAGTTTTTGTTGAATCCAAAGTTTTTGTTGAATCCAAAGCCGTTGTTTCCACCAAAGTTTTTGTTGAATCCAAAGTTTTTATTGAATCCAAAGTTTTTGTTGAAATTATTATTGTTCATACCAAAGAATTTGTTTGCGACTTGATTGTTTACCATATCAACGGCTGTGGTGATATCATCCATACCAACGAGATTATTCATACCCATATTATCATACATATCAAAATAATTATTGGCAAAATAATTGATGACTCCATCGTCCTGGCCCTCCTGGAACTGAAAAATAGCGAAAATTAGTCTTTATTAACGAATAAAATACACAAATCACTGCCATTGAATTAGTACTAGATTAATTTAAACAGTATTATATTTATTACTATTTCTATATTTGTCATTTTTTTATTATGATAAATCAACACTAAAAAACTTAGGTACATAATCAATAATTATGATAATCTCTGCTGTTTATCGCCTCATTTCTTTGTTCATTTATTACGAGATATTGTGGTTAATGACGTTTGATTTTTTCGCTGCGCTCATGGAGACGTTCTGACAAACGCAAATCGTACATTAGGTGATATCTCATTGGCCGCATACCGTTTAATATCATTACGCTGACCAAAAATTGCCGATTCATTTTATTTTTTCACATAAATTAATAAAAATGAGAAATATTGGAAAAAAACAATGCTTCGCACTATTAACAAAGTAATTTCACCATGATCTCATATGTTTTGAGGCAGTTTCATATTTGGCTAACTAATTAGATTTATGAAGCGGAAAGGCCATAAGTAAACCATGATTTGCTTTACTATTTTAAATCTCGCTAACCCATTCATTAAGTCTTTACTATCAGAAACAGCAATCTCATATTAAATTAACATTATTATTTATATTACAATATTATTTACTCTATTAAACTTATGTATTTCCAAGATTGAACGTATACAATATTAACAATAAATGTCTTAAATAGTATTAATTGTACTAAATTTATTTTTGACCGATTTTATCAATGTAATTTGTAAATATAAAAATTTTATATTAACAATAGAAAAAAATTCCAATCCCGGGACCAGTGTCAAATTGTAATCCCGAAATCTCGGGATAAGAATTTTGGCTCGGGATTGGATTCCCTACTCCGAATGCTTTTCTAAAATATCAGTAAATGTGTTTGCATCAAATCTATGTGAATTTTGTTAAGGGGGAGAGGCATGCCACCAGAGAACCTAGCGAAAAAATACGAAACTTGCAATTTGAGATTTTTTTTGATAATTTACAATTTCAACTGTATTAATTAATAAATGTGTATCTGAAAACAGTAAGAACATTTTTTTTTTAATTCAAAGATAAACTTACAATAATTGTAAAAAAATGTAATAAAATGTGAATTCGTTGCAGGGTCATAACTTATTATTACATTATATATTATGGTCATATTTATTATTAAAATTTCGTTTACTAAGTTTTCAATTTTTGACGGTTTAGATTTTTGACTAATTCATCGTTTTAATATTTTTTATATTTATTTTAAAAAAACATCGATTTTCATAAAAATATAAATGTGTATAACTTGAAATCTTTTTATTTATTTACTTAAGGGGTCATCATCTTTTATAGTAAATCAATGATTACGGTTTAGTGTTTTTCTCAGTATTTTAATTAAAATCAATGAAAAAAATATATTAAATGAGGTCCTCACGTATAAGATAGTTGCTTATGTATGTAATTACACAAATAAACTTTTTTTAAATTCCGGCGAATCTTCAAATCATTATAAGGATTATTGCGTAAAAAATTATATGTTGCCATGCTAAATGTTGACTATATATTTTATGTTGGATTTTATGTTTTATTTTAACTTATTATAAAAGAAGGATTTTGGTAAACATAAACAGAATTTATTTATTAATTAAATCAGCATAATAATTCAATTTTACAAATAATATATTCTAGGTATAAATGAATTTGCATTTACCTACCAAATATGAAATAATTATATTATGTATAATGGTAATGCTTTAAGGCATAGAATAACTCAAATTCGCAGGAGCAATATACTATAATGGTCTGGAGGAAAGTACATTAAATATTCTAAATTAATACAGTTTCAAAGGAAGTAGGTATTAATGTTGATTAGGTTATTATGTATTGTCACCTGTACGAAAGTGAATAATTATCTATTTTAATTTTATAAAGTTTCCATGTACATAGATATTTTTCTGGAATAGTAAGGGAGAGAGCCATCTCATTCATATGCGAGTCATTTATCTTTGTACCCTACCGAAATTTCGAGAATAATAGCAATATTACTCTAAAAGTCTCCTCAATCTATATTTATTTTCCTTCAGTAGGAGACAATAGAGAGGCCATTTAGCTCCTTCTCCATCTGCATAGATACAACAAATAAAATATTTTTCAGTGCCGACTCCGTTAATTTGAAGTATAAACCACTGTATGACCTCTATTTTTCCCTGTCATTATTTTTCTTCCCTCAGACCTGCGGCAAAGTGTCACGAACTTTTCGTCAATATGCATACAAACGATACAGGTGACGAGAATAAAAGGCCGTTTGGCCTTGGTGCCTCATATAATACCTATATATAATATGATAGAAATTACCGATGTAGTCTTGATAATGCTTTTACAACCGAAATAGTTATCCACTTAAAAATATCCTGTAGAATTTAATATAATTAAATATTATTATTTTGAATAATCTATTTATTTAAAATATTTCTTACACATTCTGCTCCAAGGAAACTGGCCACCACCAGGAAGAAATATGCGAAGTATTTCATTTTGGTATATAGTGATACTCTTGGATGTAGCTTTGATGATACAAGTTGGAATAATACTATACCAACCTTTTTCGATTAACGTTCTTTTATAGGTCCAACAAAAACGTTAAATTTATTTTTGTGTAGTAAATACGCATACTATAATCGAAATACCGAACATAATTTCCATAATCTCTAAATGCATTGTATTGATTTTAAATGTGATTGTTTCCGATAAATTACTACTTTATGGACGGTTAAAATATATTTTGTTTTATAACTATAACGATACTTCAGTAACAATGTTCCTATAAAGGGGGAGGCGGGGCTTGTTGTTACAAAAAAATAAAAGTTTAAATATCTCTAATCCGTTTATTTTAAGAACCACCACAGCTTATTTGTATCCATACATATCTTCCAAAAAATAATAATTGCATTAAAAACAAAAAATGAAAACGACGATGATGTTGATGAATGATATCAACGTGCCCCAGCCGTGGGCGAATTGTTTCATAATAGGGGCATATTGTTACCAACTAAAACAATAATTGAAAATGTATATAAAAGAACTCTTTTTGCTTTTGATTTACTTCGTATTTATATTTAATCACTAAAATCACAAGGCTGACACATAAAACAAACTTTGTCCCTACGAATACAGGAAATGTGAACCCAATTTTTGCATGTTGTGCATTGGATCCATTCTTGCCCAGGCTTAGAGCAAGCGTATTTTTTTCTCCAAACACACCGAACAGAAACATTCTTCAGTTTGAAGAAGATAACACCACTTTCTTTTTCAGTTTATTAAACACCATCAATCAAAATAGGTTTTACACCTTTTTTAGATTTGCGGCTTTTTTTTCGTTTCGCAAATTCTCTTCCTGTTCAATTTCATTTTTAATCAAAGTATCCGTTAATATTACTGATTTAATTTTTCTCCTTGAAATGGAAACTCCCTTCCTCGGTACAGCTTTAGGAAATGGTATAATTTGTTTGGGCGTTTTGTGGTGTCTTTTTAGATTTTACGTAATCCACTAACTTGGAAGTGGTCGGACGATTATCTTTACGTTTTATATAAAATTCTAGCTTGTAAAGTCATAAAGTTTACTTTGTATACTTGGGCAGCTTTTCTAAGAGATAATCAATTACTTCTTTACTCGCTCTGTCGGTTCCTCAAAAAAATTACCTCTATCGGTTTTCCTTTTTTATGTATATATTGTAAGATAACAAAGAGTTTTTAGTAAAATGGCAGTAAGTAAGGTAAGTTGTTACAGTATAAACCTGCCCCCACCTTACTATAACAACTAACCCCGTTGACCCAATTATCACGTAAATTGTAATAGTTGCTATTTAGTAAATAATCAAAATATTAGCAGAAATATCTATTTTTTTAAAAGCATACTCTGAAACAACTTACCTATTATAGTTTGGTTACAACCAAACTTCAAATTCAGCCAACCAAAGTTACTTTGAGACACGAAGTTTACTCAAAACGGTTTTATTTGAATTGCATACAATCAATGCAGGAGACCTCTTGTCAGCGACTCCGGGCAGGATATTTACATCTGATAGCGACAAATAAGCCAGAGGACCTTATGGTTGGAAAGTTAACCACTATGTAACAAGGTGCCCCCGTAACAACTAACTCCGCCTCCCCTACCGTTGATTTACCATACCTATAATATTATGTAAAATTAGTTTGGTATTGGTTTGATGAAAAACTACAATTGAAATTATATAAATTATTTTAATACAGTTTTATTTATTGAAAATATATAACTTAGAATAGCCAAAAAAACATAATATATCAGAAAGTGATTACACAAATATATCACTTAGCACACGGCGAGTGCTTTAATCAATTAAATTACTATAATAATAGCTATACATTTTTATTTTATACCTAGCAAATAAACAGTGTCGAAGGTTGGAGGTAGGCTGTGTAAGATCCGACATAAATAGTGCACACTAAACGTTTTCTTCTTCTTCTTCTATGGCGCTACAGCTCAAGTCGAGCCCTGGCCTCCTCCACCGCCGTCCTCCAGCCGGAACGGTCCTCCGCACGTCTTTTCCAGTTCATGATTTTTAGCAGCCGGTTGGCATCTTTTGTAATGTTGTCACCACATCGTGTGCGTGGCGTTCCCACTGGCCTTTTCCCCCCAGGGTTTCCTTCGAGGATCTTCTTCAGTATTCGTGACTCAGGTATGCGCTGGACATAGCCTGCCCAGTTTAGCCTCTGGAGTTTTATGAAGGTGGTAGTTTTGAATCTTGGTATAAGCGGTATAGTTCCGTGTTGTACCTAATTCTCCACTCCCCACCATCATTCATGTGTCCGTATATCCGCCTCAGGATCTTTCTCTCAAAGCAATCCACCATTT
The DNA here is from genome assembly GCF_057557595.1 of Rhyacophila brunnea. Taxonomy (NCBI): domain Eukaryota; kingdom Metazoa; phylum Arthropoda; class Insecta; order Trichoptera; family Rhyacophilidae; genus Rhyacophila; species Rhyacophila brunnea. The sequence continues at coordinate 19,586,017 of NW_028233068.1, read as the reverse complement.
CAGCTGCTTTCACATTTAGCGTCCATGACTCGCACCCGTATGCAACTACTGTGCGTTTGGCGGTTTTATAGAGCCGGGTCTTAGTTTTTCTGTGGACATTTCTGGATTTGAATATGGGCAGCAATGAGAAATACGATTTATTTGCAGTGGTTATACGAGCTTTTATTTCTTCCAATTCTTTGTTCTCTTTTGTAATATTGAAACCCAGGTATGTGAACCGGTTGACAACCTCAAATTGATGATTTCCAAAACTTGACCTTTGGCACAGCCTTCTCTGATTTTGTCGGCTTTGCACCATGACTTTAGTTTTGTTTTCATTTACTCTTAAGCCAATCTCTAGTGCGGCCTTTTGGAGGTGGTCAAATTCTTTCTTCACAATCTGTATGGATCTGCCCATCATGCTGAAGTCGTCTGCGTAGCCAACCAGTTGACTCGATCTGCTTAATATAGTGCCGCTCCTGTTCACTTGAGACTTTCTGATAGCGTTTTTGAGGGCTAGGTTGAACAGCATGAAAGCCAATCCGTCTCCTTGCTTAAAACCTCGAGATACTTCAAAGCCCTCCGTCAGTTGGCCATTCACCTTCACCTGAGAGTGTATATTCTGCAGTGTAATTCTAACAAGCCTGACTAGTTTCGGTGGGAAGTCCAGAAGGACAGTGAATAGTTTTTCCCGGTCGATGCTCTCATATGCCTGCTTAAAATCAACAAAGAGCTAATAAATGTCCACATCGAATTCCCAGCATTTTTCCAATATTTGGCGAACTGTGAAGAGCTGATCCGTTGTAGACCTTCCTGCCCTGAAGCCAGCTTGGTATTCATTTACTATATTTTCCGCGTAACCTTCCAGTTTTGTCTTCAGGATCATTGTGAATACCTTATAACTTGTGCTCAGGAGTGACATCCCTTTGAAATTTTCACATCGCAGTCTGTCTCCTTTTTATATATTGGACAGATAACGCTGATCTGCCAATCCACTGCAATGCTTTCGGACTCGAAGATAATAAGCATTAACTCATCCACTGCTGCTATTAATCGGTGTCCACCATACTTTAGAAGTTCTGCAGAGATGTTATTGGCTCCTGTTGCTTTATGATTCTTGAGTGTCATAATAGCTCTTTCAGTTTCACTAAGCGTGGGTGGAGAGATGCATGGTTTGTCGCACTGATGCTGTAGTCGCGGATCCGGTGGGGGATTTTCATCCCGTAAGTTAGGGTTCAGGAGTTCCTTGAAGAATTCCATCTATCTTTGTTTAATTCCTTCTTCACCACCTATAATCTCTCCCATTTTCGTCCGGCATAGGCTGGTGGTGGGTATAAAACATTTTTTGAAAAAGTTGACCCCTTTGTATGCGTCTCTCGATCTGTTATTCCTAAAGTCGTTTTCCATTTTAAGCACTGTTGCGTTTAGGTATGCTTGCTTTTTTGTTGTTATAATCTTGTTTGCTTCTCTTCGCGACTGCTCATACTTGGCTCTTTTGTCTCTCGTTGGTCTCTCTAAGTATGTTCGTCTATCTTCATTTCTTTTCTGTATGGCTGCTGAGCAGTCTTCGTCAAACCATTTACTTCTGGTTCTTCTAGGGCTACTGCCTATACTCTTTTCAGCTGAGAGTGCGATAGCATTTTTATGTTGTTCTAGGCATCTTCAGTGGAGATTGTTGATATTGGTATATAACTTTTGGGTCTTCAAGGCTGTCGATATTTATTTGTGGCGCTCGTTGGTGCTCGTCTGTTTTTCTACACGTTATACGGTATCTATAGGACTTGCACAGTAGATAATGATCAGAGTCGCAATGGCGCCTCTATAGCTTCGGACCTTTATTACACTAGAGGAACTCCTTTTGTCGATCAGTACATGATCGATTTGATTATGGTGTTTGTCATCAGGAGAGGTCGATGTCCACTTGTGTATGTCTTTTCTAGGGAACTGGGTCGAGCTTATAACCATATTTATATTTTATTTTTTGACCGCTTCGTTGTAACAACGTCTTTTTTGCGCTCTCAGCATTTTTAAAGAATACGTATTATCATTTGTTGGTATTAACAGTCAGTCAACAATGCCAACTAATGACAAATATGTTCAGTGTGAGGATGTGTCGGTTCCTGAGAGAACATTGCTTTTGGTGGAATTATTAATGAAAAAAGTGGAACAGCTGGAAGAAAAAAATAATAATTATTCGTGTTTGTGTCAGTGCGTACGTCTTCCCCCGCTACCGCCTGCCACTCCGCAGTTAAAACCGAAGCCACTAATTGCACCGACGCTAATCGGCGTAATCGACGTTAATGCAGCTGTTAATGAGCCCAAACCACTGACAGCTCAAAAACACTCAAAGACCCGTGCAACAACTATAATAACAAGATCACAAAAAATTGCCGGAGATTTGAAGGACACAACTCGTGCAAAGGAGACTTCAGCGGGAAAGCGATATGTCACTCCCAAGGCCTCGACATCTCAGAAATCTGATGGGACACCGGTATCAGCAAATGATGTGTCTCTTGGAAACTCCACTACCGGTGAAGAATGGTCAACGGTAGTGAAGAGGAAGAGGGCAGCCATTGCGATTCGTGGTAGCTTTGGTGGGGCGGTGAGGGGGGTGGAGGTGGTTAAAAATTATCACTTCTACCCCTTTCATCGCGACACCACAGTTGCGAACTTGAACGACTATATTAAAAAAATTACAAATTGTACTGCTGATTTCACAGTCACATTTCACAGCTGAAGTCAAAAGGTGATTACGCTTCATTTAAGGTAGGGATCCCTACTAAGCTAAGTACGTTGGTTTTGAAGGCGGAAAATTGGCCCCGCCATTCATTTATTAAAGAATGGGTTGCCAGGATGGAAACACCACGGCTACCGAGTAGCTGACTTAATAATAACAATAAAAATAAGAATTGCCCTAAGCAATTATTATTCTACTACCAGAATGTTCGGGGCTTGAAAACAAAATCTGTCGATTTTTTGAGCAATGTTTTGGCTGATGACTATGACATCATAGGGTTAACTGAAACATGGCTCAATGGTAGTGTTTTTAGTCGTGAATATTTTGAAAGTGAGTACTCAGTCTTTAGGAGGGATCGAGACTCCGGCGCAGGCCACAGGCAGGGTGGGGGTTGTCTTTTGGGGGTTAGAAGTATAGAAGGGTTACAGGCCGAACGTTTCCGTGCTTTGGAGACTCAAAATGAGGACCTTTGGGTGAAACTGACCTACGACGGAGACACTATTTACGTTTGCGTCATTTATTTTCCACCAGCAAGTGACTTGGAGGTGTATAAGTGTTTTATTGAGAGTATGCTATCTAATATCAACTTAATTGGAGATAGAAAGATTATTGTAATGGGAGATTTTAATCTAAACTCAGCACGTAGTGGTAAAAGAGTCAGCGATGACCTTGAATTTCTATCTTCTGTTTTTGGATTTTCTTAGCACAATGATGTCTCTAACTCTAGCAGTGGACTTTTGGATAGGGTATTTAGCAATATCGACTTATCGCTTTCACGATGCACATCTCCTCTTGTACGCGAAGATGTGTATCATCCAACTTTAGTTTTTCTGCTCAGGTTTCGGTCGACTCGTCCGCTTCAGACTCCAATTCCCTCTTACAAAACCAACCAATTCGGCGGGTGGAGGTTTGAAGGCGGAAACTTCAAGCTACTTTACTCATTGATGAGTGAAGTGGACTGGAGTGAGTTGCTCGAAATTTGTGATGTGAATGAGGCGGTACAATGTTTTTACAATATTGTGTATAATATTTTTGATCAATGTTTTTCGAGGAAGTCGCCATGTCGTGGTGGAAGGCGATACTCGAGGTGGTTTTCTCGGGAGATTATTGGGGACATTAAGGTCAAGCATAACTATCATACAGTATGGAAGGCTGGGCATGATCAGACTGACTATATCATGTTTAACATCTATCGTTCGAAAGTGAGACAAGCTGTTCGACGGGCCTATCGAACATATATGGAAACGGTAGGAGATTCCATTCGCGAAAATCCTAAATTGTTTTGGAATTACGTAAAATCGTTAAGAAGAGATGGTGGGTTTACTGATAGGATGAGTTGGAAGGGCGAAGAGGTGACCGGACATGGAGTGGCAGAAGCATTTGCTGGTCATTTCAAGTCTGTCTACGCAAGTAGTATTCCAAATCTGGATGTTGCCTCAACGTCAGGAAAACCGTCATGTGGTGCCCAATCCGTCGATATTTTTTCAATTAATGAGGGCTATGTACTTCAGTTTATTAAAAAACTGAAGAATACTCGCTCTTTGGGACCTGATTATGTTCCTACATTTTTTTTAAAGGGTTGTATTGACTTCGTTAAAGGCCCGCTTTCATATATATTTAATCTCGCAATGAAGACAGGTATCTTCCCGGAAACGTGGAAGATGTCGAAGGTTACTCCAATCCATTGGAGTGGTACAGAGTCATCAATTGAGAATTACAGGCCGGTAGCTGTTCTCTCTGCACCAGCAGAAGTTCTTGAGATGATTATGCACAACATGATTTATCCAAAAATTGAGTCATTCATAATAAATGAACAGCATGGATTTAGAGCAGGCCGATCAACGGAAACTAACCTGATGGTATTTACCGATTATGTGTCATCGGCACTGGATAGAGGCCACCAGGTTGACTGTTCTTACAATGACTTCTCGAAAGCATTTGACAAGGTCGATCATGACATCCTGATGGAAAAACTCCAACTTATTGGATTGTCGGATCGATTTTTGAAACTATTCGGGAGTTATTTTAGGAACCGTCAACAATACGTATCGTACGGCCTTTATCAGTAACAGACCTTTTACACATTTTCTGGTGTCCCCCAGGGCTCAAACTTAGGGCCGTTGCTGTTCACGATTTTTATAAATGACATAGCATTGGTAATAAAAAATGCTATGTTTTTGTTGTTCGCTGATGAGTTGAAACTCTTTTTGGAAGTTGTCACCTTGGACGATTGTCGTCAGCTCCAACTTGATATAGATAATGTATTAAATTGGGGCAGGCGTAACAAACTAGAATTCAATATTGATAAATGCAATCTTTTATCGTTTACCAGAACCTCAAAAGTGTTGTTTTTCCAATACTCGATGCATGGCAGAGTTCTGTCACGAATATCATTTGTAAGGGATCTTGGCATTACGTTTGAGAGTAAACTGACATTTATTAGCCATATAGTTACCATTTGTAACAAAGCGCTTAAAATGTTGGGCTTCGTCATGCGTACTTCCCGGGTCTTTTCAGATGTTACGGTATTAAAACTTTTATTTAATTCTTTAGTTCGAAGCAGACTTGAGAGTGGGTCTATTGTTTGGGCACCGCACCAGTTGAAGTATGGCCTTATGGTGGAGAGGGTACAGAAGAAATTCTTGAGACTCCTTTACTTGAGGTTGTATGGATACTATCCGTGGCTTTATCCAACTGACTTTCTCTTAGGCATGCTTACATACTGCAGTCTGCAATTTAGAAGAAATCTTTATTTAGCTACGTATTTTTTTCGACTTATACAAGGTATAAATGAGAACTCTGCCATTCTGGGCAGTGTTGACCTGTGTGTCCCTGATAACTATCTTAGAAATAGAGACCACCAGTTGTTTATTCTCCCAAGGTGCAGAACCAACCTGCCACTGGTAATGCCAATTGGGAGAGTGATAACTATGTTCAACGAAATTGCTTCGGGTGTTGATATATTCCACCTACGTGAGAATGAGTTTAGGTGGATGTTGTTTTATAAAATCTTAAAATAGGGTCTGCTTAGCTCATCCGGTGTACTTCCTTGTACCTATCTAATTCATCTACTGATATATCTCTTTTTTTTATGTAATACTGTTATATTTATATATCTTTGTTTCTAAATGTCATGTTGTGAACGTCTTAAACTTATAATTTGTAATGTCCACAATATGTTAAAAAATAAATGAATTGAATTGAATTGAATTATTGGATATAGCAAAGTCTATGATCCGAATACCGTTATTATTGGTCTCATTATGTACTGATGACTGTTTTTGCCTATTGTTCTCTGATATTTTTGTTTTTTTGCCGATTTTTGCATTTAAGTCTCTGATTATAATTTTTATATCGTTTGAGGGTGCTTTATCATAAACATCTTCTAATTTAGGTACTGTAGAACGTATCATTTATTAGGTCATCTTTATCTTCTGTTTCTGCATGTACATTGATGATCAATAGGTTAAAAAATTTAGTTTTTAGTCTGAGTACACATATCCTTTCATTAATTGCGGTAAAATCTAGAATATTGCCTTTTTATTTTTTTGTCAACAATAAAGGCAACTCCAAATTCATGGTAACCGTTCTCCTTACTACTATGTAATGCCGTGTGAGATTTTAGGTCAAACGTCCCGCTGCCCATCCATCTAGTTTCTTGGACTGGCAGAACATTAATTTTATATTTGTCTATTGCGGAGACCAGTTCCTTGAGGGCTCCTCTTCTATACAGTGTTCGTGTGTTCCATGCACCAAAAATCAAGTCCATGTTTCGTTTGCAAGGTCGTCGTGGAGATGTTGCCGGTTTCCGAGGCTTTGGTTGAGAATTCGTAACAGTTGGGTTTTTACAAGGTGGGGTTGTTAACCCTACGCTCAACCCCCTTTTCAGAGGGCCATTTCTTCCTTATCCGTTAGTCCTGACCACACCTTCCACCAGGATTGACTACCTGATCTTAGGTATAGTTGCTCAGGCTTTCAGGATTCACCACATAGAGGTAGAGATAGGCATTGAGTAGGAGAGGCTATGCGACACTATCAGGATACAGTGTCGTGCGGTATACGTATGCACTACTCCGTTAGACACCCCCTAAACTTTTTCAGTCAAACGTATTTGTTATCATTGAACTAACGTTACGATGTGTAGATAATGTTTGATCAATTTAAAAATTCAATTTAACCCTGCATAATCCAAGCCATAGGAGATAATAGGCAAGATGCCATTAAAACATTAATTAGTTAATTCATAAATTATTTAAGTAATTTTGGATATTTTATATGTAGAAGAATATTTTTAATCAATTATGGTTTGATATATATAAGCATTCTTAATTCAACAAAAACAAAAACACATAAGTATGACTGAAAAGTAGGTATGCACTATTTTTGTTGGATTGCCCATATTTACCTTAACTATTATGGTTAGGCTTAGGCAGGGTATAATTGATTTTTAAAATCTAATCAGCATAATATGTATTCTTAGTTAAATAAAGACAAATAAACATGACTGACAAAGTTTAGCGTGCACTATTTATGTCGAACCTTAACAGCCTACCTCCACCCCTCGCCACTGATAGCTACTCTAGAAAAGTAAACTTAGATACGTCCTAATGGATTCAAGCTCTGTACTACTCCATTTAAGGTGTTTTTTACGACCCGGGTTTCGCCTTTAGACATCTTCATTTCGGTGTTGCGGTCGATAGTATTAATATTAGATACGTCCATTTTGATGGGTCACTCACTCACTTCTGACTTTCGGCTAATGATTGTTTGTTTTTTTTTATTATGTTTATTTCACAGTCTACCTCCACCTTCCGCCTAGGCATATAATATTATAGGTACATATGAATTGGTCATATAAAACATTTTTAATATCTTTTAATCAGATTTAATTAATATTTTTTTGATTTATTAGACAACAGCATAATTAACATAGATATAATATATTTTAATTAACTCCGGGTATTATTATTTTAATTTCACACCTAAAGATAAAATAAAATATCATCAAATAGTATTTATTGCTATGTCTGAGAGCTAGGAAACAATAGCTAAAAGACTACCTTTTTAACATATTATCCCCATCATCCACGACTATTCACATTACGCCAGATGCAATGACAAAAATATGTGAATATAGATTCCTTAACTTCAAGATATCCTGGTAGTTTCTTTATATGTAGTTTTGGAAGAATAAAGGGATAGGATGTAATGTCCAGGAATATTCCCATAACGTACTTATTGCCGGGATTTTCAACACCTTTCTTAGAGCGTCTTTGATTGACTTGCCTTTTTCTGGAACCGAATCATGTATCTGAAAGTCGTGCACTTCCACCCAAATAAATCGCAATCCTGATGCACAATAGGTTCTCCAACACATTGACAAGAGCCGACATGAGTATTAAAAGGTGGTATGCTTTAGAGTCTGATGGAACTTCACTGCAGTTACTTTTCACTACTACTATTCTTCTATTTTCAGTAAATCACTGAATAGATAAAATACTAGTAATAGACTAAATATAGCGAGAGCTCTTACATACTTAACAATGGTGTTATTTATGTAGCTTAGGCCTGGAGCTTTACCGGAGTTTATTGCACCTCCTGCTCGGATTTCAGAGACAAAAACTATAAGCAAAAAACACATAATGTATCTTGATTATCCGAAGAGACAGCGATGAGTTATGATGGTAAAAATGAAAAAACTTCAAGTCGTTATGCCCCAAGTACCCTTCCATCTATAATTATTCGTTAATATATATATTTTTAGTATGTTTGAAACTGGATAAAAAAAACTTACAGCAAACATACAGCATTTTCCATTGAAATTACAGCCAGTCTTAAAAAACGTAAGTGTTGGAAAAAATATGAAAAGAAGTTTGGATCGACTGCGTTTTCTGAGATTAAACCAATTATCACTCCAAAAGATGTGTACTTTTAGTAGTACCTACACCTTATAATTTTATATATTTATTATCATCTTTAATAATATATATTGAGATATAAATATTTCAATCGGTTATTTTTAAATTTATATTTCAGCGCCATAATTGGCATAGAAAAATAAATGTAATGAAATGATTTTTGTGCATTACTAAGATAAATAGATTAGGTATACAAATATGAAATTTGCAATCTCTGTCACTGTTGCTACTGATAATGTCAATCACATTCTTTTATCACAATATTCAACCTTTTATTTCAATTTGCAATGAACTATATTATTATATAATATGAATGGAAATGTTTTCTTTATTGATTGTTTAATAATTAGAGTGCTATATTAAATGCAAATATATTTATTATAGACAATAAAAATATGTTTAAATTAACCAAGTGTTCTACCATATTTTGAAAACGCATCAATTTGAGTATATTAAAATAGTGTTTTTAATAGTTCTAGTAACACACCCTCAATAGCACGACACAAATCTGGCTAGCTCACTTGTTAGTGCACGTACCATAGGGTGGTTATTAAATGTTTATAGTTTTTTTTGGAAATGTATACAATGTGAATTAAAGTCTTAAAGAAAATATTAAAATCTGTTTATTTATTTATTTTGTTATAAACACGGTCTTTTTATCATTTCAGACATTACAGGGTTATTACATTTAATTTTTTTATTAACTCTATATAAAACGGGTTATTTATTTAGGAATTTATTTTTTTGATATTCAATTGATAATATTTTTATTTATTTAGTTATTAACTTGCACGCCATAAAGGAGCGTGGGTTTTATACTATAATCCTATAGGAGCCGAATATCGAACTCAACTATCTTGTTAGAAGAGCGAAATCGAACTAAATCGAACTGATCACACTACTTCTATTTCGGGAGAGGACCTATTTTTTAAAGCCTGTCCCCCTTCAGAGGCACCACCTAATTAGCAGTGCGATCGCGCGTATTATTCCTTAACATTTAATTTGTTATAAACTCTTATTCTAATCTATAAACAACTAGGTAAAATTATTTAAAACATAATTACGGAAGAAAGCTACGCAGGAAGTTAAGTATTTAAGAAGTTATTTCAATTTTCAAATTATAAAAACATTGCGAAGAAAAAAATTTATATAGTGATCTCCCGCCGAAAAATTTTCTTTCTTTGTTTCGAATCGGTGTGAGCGGTGCACACACGCTATCAAAATAGTCCCGATTCACGCATATCGAGTGATTGACAGAATACGCAGTGCAGTGCGTGTATTATTTTAAATTTACAGATTTTATTTAAACAAGTTATTTATTTTAAATTATAAAATGCAGCTACTGAATTTAATTATACAAAAAAAAGCTACTGAGTTTAATAGTAACCCTCTTCGGTAATTTTGCTATACATGTTATTACATTTTTAATGAATGCTGATATTTATTTATCGTAGTTCTCATTCTCTCCGGCATTCATCTCTTTTATAGTATATCAATTTTACATCTTCCTCACATACGAGTATACATAACTATTAATAAGATATTTCTTTATTTAAAACTTACGTGCTATGTACATACCATATTATTTGAAAACATAATTAAACAATTTAAATATTTTCTTAATCTATTGACTCCATTCGTCACCTCGCATACTTGTTTCAATTTACCAAATTCTTCCCGCCTAGTGTACACCAGTGCATACACAGGGCGAGGACTTAAACTGAAATAGAAAGATAGATTGACGATTTTCCAAGGGATTTTAGTTACGAGTTTTATAAAGCCGCCGGGGTAAAGATTAGGTGACAATGTTTGGGCCATCAAATATATATTATATTATCATAGATATTTAAACGGTATTTTATGTTGGTGTTACTAGGCTAATTTATGTACTTATTGGGTTTATGAAAAATTGAAAAACATATTTCAATGAAAATAATTTATTTAAATCACCGAGGTAACAAATCGAAATTTAAAATATTGATTAATAATACATTAAACTTTAATATTAATTTATAATATCTAACCATTAAGTTTACAATCAGGGTGCAGAATTAAGTTATGTGATTTTAAAATCTAAAAACCAAAATTTTTGTTGAATCCAAAGCCGTTGTTTCCACCAAAGTTTTTGTTGAATCCAAATTCGTTGTTTCCACCAAAGTTTTTGTTGAATCCAAAGTTTTTGTCGAAATTATTATTATCCATACCAAAGTTTTTGTTGAATCCAAAGTTTTTATTGAATCCAAAGTTTTTGTCGAAATTGTTATTATCCATACCAAAGTTTTTGTTAAATCCAAAGTTTTTATTGAATCCAAAGTTTTTGTTGAATCCAAATTCGTTGTTTCCACCAAAGTTTTTGTTGAATCCAAGTTCGTTGTTTCCACCAAAGTTTTTGTTAAATCCAAAGTTTTTGTTGAATCCAAAGTTTTTATTGAATCCAAAGTTCTTGTCGAAATTATTATTATCCATACCAAAGTTTTTGTTAAATCCAAAGTTTTTATTGAATCCAAAGTTCTTGTCGAAATTATTATTATCCATACCGAAGTTTTTGTTGAATCCAAATTCGTTGTTTCCACCAAAGTTTTTGTTAAATCCAAAGTTTTTATTGAATCCAAAGTTCTTGTCGAAATTATTATTATCCATACCAAAGTTTTTGTTAAATCCAAAGTTTTCATTGAATCCAAAGTTCTTGTCGAAATGATTATTATCCATACCAAAGTTTTTGTTAAATCCAAAGTTTTTATTGAATCCAAAGTTTTTGTCGAAATTATTATTATTCATACCAAAGTTTTTATTTCCGACTTGATTGTTTACCATATCAACGACTGTATTGATATCATCCATACCAACGAGTTTATTCATACCCATATCATCATATATATCGAAATAATTATTGGCAAAATAATTGATGACTCCATCGTATGGAACCTGGCCCTCCTGGAACCAAAAAATATCGAGAATTAACCTTTATTAACGAATAAAATACACAAATCACTGCACTTGAATTAGTGCTAGATTAATTTAAATACTATTTTATTTATTACTATTTCTCTAAATCTCTGCTGTTTATCCCCTTATTTCTTTGTTCATTTATTACATGCTATTTTGGTTAATGAGGTTTGATTTTTTCGCTGCGCACAATATGGAGACATTCTAACAAGCGAAAATCATTGTCTGTACACCGTTTAGTATCATTACGCCGACCAATAAATGGCTCCGAATGCTTTTCGAAAATATCATTAAATGTGTTTGCCTTAAATCTATATGAGTTTTGTTAAAGGTTCATCATTCTATATAGTAAATATATGACTGCGTTCTAGTGTTTTCCTCAATATTGTCATTTAAATCAATGAACTAAATAATGAAATCGGGACCTTGCGTATAAGATAGTTACTTATGTATGTAATTACACAAATAAACTTTTTTTGAATTCCGGCGTATATCTTAAAATCATTATAAGAATTATTGCGTAAAAAAATATATGTTGTCATGCTACATCTTGACTATATTATATTTTAAGTTGGATTTTATGTTTTATTTTAACTTATTATGAAAGAAGGTTTTCGGTTAACATAAACAGAATTTATTTATTAATTAAATCAGCATAATAATTCAATTTCACAAAATGGTAATAGTATAAATTGTATTGTATAAGAATGTTGAATGTAGAATTTGCATGTACCGAACTAATATGGAATAATTATATTATATATAATGGTAATGCTTTTAAGGCATAGAATGACTCACATTCGCGGAAGCAAAATAATGGTCTGGAGGAAAATACATTAAATATTTTAAATTAATACAGTTTCAAAGGAAGTAGGTATTAATATTGAATAGGTTAATATATATTGTCACATGTACGAAAGTGAATAATTATCTATTTTAAATTTATACGATTTCCAAGTACATAGATATTTTTTCTGGAATAGTAAGGGAGAGAGCCATCTCATTAATATGGGAGTCGTTTATCTTTGTACCCTACCAAAATTTCGAGACCACGAGCAATATTACTCTAAAAGTCTCCTCAGTCTATATTTATTTTCCTACAGTAGGAGACAATAGAGAGCCCATTTAGTTCCTTCTCCATCTGCATAGATACAACAAATAAAATATTTTTCAGTGCTAACTTCGTTAATTTGAAGTATAAACCACTGTACAACCTCTATTTTTCCCTGTCATTTTTTTTCTTCCCTCAGACCTGCGGCAAAGTGTCATGAACTTTTCGTCAATATGCATACAAACGATACAGATGACGAGAATAAAAGGCCGTTTGGCCTTGGTACCTCACATTATACCTATATATAATATGATAGAAATTATCTATGTAGTCCTGATATTGATGTGACAACCGAAATAGTTATCCACTTAAAATATCCTGTGGAATTTAATATAATTACATATTATTATTTTGTATAATCTATTTATTTAAAATATTTCTTACACATTCTGTTCCAAGGAAACTGGCCACCACCAGGAATAAATATGCGAAGTATTTCATTTTGATGTATAGTGATACTCCTGGATGTAGCTTTAGATACAAATTCGAATGGTACTATACCAATCTTTCTCGATTAACGTTCTTTTATAGGTCCAACAGAAACGTTAATTTTATTTTTGTATAGTAAATACGCGTACTATAATCGAAATACCGAAAATAATTTCCATTAATATGTAAATGCATTGTATTGATTTAAATATGATTGTTTCCGATAAATTATTACTTTATGGACGATCGAAAAACATGATTAAAACATATTATATTATATTGTTTTATAACTATAACGATACTTCAGTTACAATGTTCCTATATAGGGGGAGGCGGGTCTTGTTGTTACAAAAAATTAAAAAGTTAAATATCTCTAATCCGTTTATTTTAAGACACATCATATTAATTAATATTAATTTTACATATATTAAGCTGTTACAATACGGCTTACTTGTATCCAGACATATCTTCCAAAAATAATATTTGCATTATAAACAAAAAATGAAAATTGTATCAATATGCCCCAGCCAGGGGCAAATTGTTACAGGGTAGGGGCATATTGTTACCAACTAAAACAATAATTGAAAATGTATATAAAAGTACGCTATTTGCTTTTGATTTACTTTGTATTTATATTTAATCACTAAAATCACAAGGCTGACACATTAAACTAACTTTGTCCCTACGAATACAGGAAATGTGAGCCCAATTTTTGCATGTTGTGCAGTGGATCCATTCTTTCCCAGGTTTAGAGCAAGTGTAATTTTATTCTCCAAACACACCAAACAGAAACATTCTTCAGTTCGACGAAGATAACACCACTTTCTTTTTCAGTTTCTTGAACACCATCGATCAAAATAGGTTTTTTAAGCATTTTTAGATTTGCGGCTTTTTTTTCGTTTCGCAAATTCTCTTCCTGTTCAATTTCATTTTTAAAGAGTATCCGTTAATATTAGTGATTTAATTTTTCCCCTTGAATTGAGAACTCCTTTCCTTGGTCCAGCTTTAGGAAATGGTATAATTTGTTTGGGCGTTTTGTGGTGTCTTTTTAGATTTTACGTAATCCTCTAACTTGGAAGTGGTCGGACGATTATTTTTACGTTTTATATAACGTTCTAACTTGTAAGGTCATAAAGTATACTTTGTATACTTGGGCAGCTTTTTTAAGAGATAATCAATTACTTCTTTACCCGCTTTGTTGGTTCCTCAAAAAATTACCTCTATCTTCGGTTTTCTTTTTGTATGTATATATTGTAAGATAACAAAGAATTTTTAGTAAAATGGCAGTGAGTAGGGTAAGTTATTGCAGTTACAACCTGCCCCCACCTTACTATAAACAACTAGCTCCGTCGACCCAATTAACACGGAAATTGTGTTTGTTGTTATTTAGTTAATAATCAAAATATTAGCAGAAATATCTATTTTTTTAATAGCATACTCTGAAACAACTTACCTATTATAGTTTGGTAACAACCAAACTTCAAATTCAGCCAACCAAAGTTACTTTGAGACATGAAGTTCACTCAAAATGGTTTTATTTGAATTGCATACAATCAATGCAGGAGACCTCTTGTCAGCGACTCCGGACAGGATATTTACATCTGATAGCAACAAGTAAGCCAGATGACCTTATGGTTAGAAAGTTAACTACTATGTTACAATGTGCCCCCGTAACAACTAGCCCCGCCTCCCCTGCCCTTGATTTACCATATAATATGTAGAATTAGTTTGGTATTGGTTTGATGAAAAACTACTACTGAAATTATACAAAGTACTTTAATACAATTTTCTTTATTGGAAATACATAACATAGAATAGCCAAAAAAACATAATATATCAGAAAGTGATTACACAAATACATCACTTAGCATACGGCGAGTGCTTTGATCAAATAAATTACTATAATAATAGCTATACATTTTTAATATACCTATCATATAACAGTGTTGAAAGTTGGAGGTAGGCTGTTAAGATCCGACATAAATAGTGCACACTAAACTTTTTCAGTCAAACGTATTTGTTTTCATTGAACTAATGCT
The DNA here is from genome assembly GCF_057557595.1 of Rhyacophila brunnea. NCBI lineage: Eukaryota > Metazoa > Arthropoda > Insecta > Trichoptera > Rhyacophilidae > Rhyacophila > Rhyacophila brunnea. The sequence goes on along the minus strand of NW_028233068.1, from coordinate 19,570,858 downwards.
ACGATGTGTAGATAATGTTTGATCAATTTAAAAATTCAATTTAACCCTGCATACTCCAAGCCATAGGAGATAATAGACAAAATGTCATTAAAACATACGTCATTTTGGATATTCTAAAGGTAGAAGAATATTTTTTATCAATTATGGTTTGATATATATAGGCATTATTAATTCAACAAAAACAAATAAGTATGACTGAAAAGTAGGTATGCACTATTTTTGTTGGATTGCCCATATTTACCTTAACTATTATTGTTAGAACTATTATTGTTAGGTTTAGGAAAGGTTTAATTGATTTTTAAAAACTAACCAGCATAATATGTATTCTTAGTTAAATGAAGGCAAATAAACATGACTGACAGAGTTTAACGTGCACTATTTATGTATAATCTTAACAGCCTACCTCCACCCCTCGCCACTAATAGATAACTAAAAGTAAACTTAGATACGGCCATTTTAATGGGTCGCTCGTACAGTCACCTACGACTTTCGGCTAATGATTGTTTGTTTTTTTAATTATGTTTATTTCACAGTCTACCTCCACATATAATAATATAGGTACATATGAAATGGTCATATTGATCATTTTTAATATATTTTAATCAGATTTAATCGATATATTTTTTATTTATGAGACAACAGCATAATTAATACAGATAATTAATTATGATATACTTTACGTAACTCCGCGTATTCTTACTTTAATTACACACCTCGAGATAAAATAAATCATCAAATAGTATTTATTGCTACGTCTGAGAGCTAGGAAATTACTAAAAGACTACTTTTTTAACATATTATCCTGTCTCCATGACTATTTACATTACGCCAGATGCAATGACAAAAATACGTGAATTTGGATTCCTTGACTTCAAAATATCCTGGTAGTTTCTTCATATTATGTAGTTTTTCAAGAATGAGTGGATAGGATGTAATATCTAAGAATGTTCCCATAACGTACTTATTGCAGGAATTTTCATAACCTTTCTTAGAGCGTCTTCGGTTGACTTGCCTTTTTCTGAAACCGAATCGTGTATCTGAAAGTCGTGCACTTCCACCCAAATAAATTTCAATCCTGATGCACAATAGGTTCTCCAACACATTGCCAAGAGCCGACATAAGTATTAAAAAGTGGTATGCTTTAGAGTGTGATGGAACGTCACTGCCTACATCGGGGAATCCTTTCAGTGATCCTTGCTTCCAGCAATCGGAGAATGTCCCTCTTTCGATGCAGGCACTGAATAGATAAGTAGAGAGAGAGCTCATACATGCGTAAAAATGGTGTTATTTATATAGTTCAGGCCTGGAGCTTTACCAGAGTTTAATGCACCTTCTGCTCGGATTTTAGAGACAAAAACTAGAAGCAAAAAACACATAATGTATCTTGGTTATCCGAAGAGACATCGGTGAGTTATGATGGTAAAAATGAAAACACTTCAAATCGTTCAAACTCTAGTGCCCTTCCATCTGTAATTATTCGTTAATTAAGTAAGTTTGAAACTTTTATGTTCACCTGCTAAAGTAAATTTGAGAAAACAGCATTTTTCATTGAAAATACAGCTAGTCTTAAAAAACATAAATGTTAGAAAAAATATAGAAAGAAGTTTGGATCGAGTGCGTTTTATGAATTTTAATCAATTATCACTTCAAAAGATGTGTATTTTTAATAGTACACCTAAAAATATTTATAATCATCTTTAATAATGTATATTGAGATTTTAATATTTCAATCGGTTATTTTTCAATGTATGTTTCAGCGCCATAAGTATAGAAAATGTAATGAAATGATTTTTGTGCAATACTAATATAAATAGATTAGGTAAACAACAATGAAATGTTGCAATCTCTGTCACTGTAGCTACTGATAATGTTAATCATATTCTTTTATCACAATATTCAACCTTAATTTGCAATGCACTATATTATTATCTATGAATGGAAATGTGTACTTTATTAATTGTTTAATAATTAGACCGCTATATTAAATGCAAATATATTTATTATATACACTAAAAATATGTTTTAATTGACCTAGTGTTATAACATAGTTTGAAAACGCATCAATATTAGTATATTAAAATAGTGTTTTTAAGGGTTCTATGTTAATTTCTGTACTTACTGGGTTTGTGAAAAATTGGAAAACACATTTCAATGAAAATAATTTATTTAAATCACTGAGATAACAAATCGAAAATTAACATATTGATTAATACATTAAACTATTAATCTACAATATCTAACCATTAAGTTTACAATCAGGGTGCAGAATGAAGTTATGAGATTTTAATATCTAATAACCAAAGTTTTTGTTAAATCCAAAGTTTTTGTTGAATCCAAAGTTTTTATTGAATCCAAAGTTTTTGTCGAAATGGTTATTAGTCATAGCATGGTTTTTGTTGAATCCAAAGTTTTTATTGACATGATTATTAGTCATAGCATGGTTTTTGGCATTTATGGCAATTATGGCGTTTATGGCAATCCAAAGTTTTTGTTGACATTATTATCGTTGACATTATTATCGTTGATTCCGACATCATTGTTTACCACATCAACGTCTGTGTTGATACCATTCGTACCAGAGAGTTTATTCATACCCATATTATCATACATGTCGAAATAATTATTGGCAAAATAATTGATGACTCCATCGTATTGAAAATGGCCCTCCTGGAACCGAAAAATATCGAGAATTAACCTTTATTAACGAATAAAATACACAAATCACTGCACTTGAATTAGTGCTAGATTAATTTAAAAACTATTTTATTTATTACAATTTCTCTAAATCTCTGCTGTTTATCCCCTTATTTCTTTGTTAATTTATTACATGCTATTTTGGTTATTGAGTTTTGATTTTTTCGCTGCGCTCGTGGAAACGTTCTGACAATCGTACATTAAGATGATATCTCATTGGCTGCATCAAACCTATGTGCATTTTGTTAAAGGGGGAGGCATGCCAGTAGAGAACCAAGCGGACAAATACGAAGCTTGCAATTTGAGATCGTTTTTTGATAATTGATAATTTCAACTGTATTAATTAATAAATATGTACCTATCTGAAAACAGAAAAAAGATTTTTTTTTAATTCAAAGATAAACTTACAGTAATTGTAAAAAAATGTGAATTCGTTGCAGGGTCATATCTTATTATTGCATTGTATATCATGGTCATATTTATTTTATTATTAAAATTTCGTTTATCACATTTTTAATTTTTGATTGCTTAGATTTTTGACTAATTCACCGTTTTAATATTTTTTATATTTATTTTAAAAAAACATCGATTTTTATAAAAATATAAATGTAGGTATATAACTTGAAATCTTTTTATTTGTTACTCAAGGAGTCATCATTCTTTATAGTAAATCAATGATTGCGGTTTAACGTTTTTCTCGGTATTTTAATTGAAATCAATGAAGAAAAAAAAATCAGGACCTCACATATAAGATAGTTGATTATGTATGTAATTACACAAATAAACTTTTTTTTATATCCGGCGTATCTTCAAATCATTATAAGGATTATTGCGTAAAAAACTATTTGTTGCCATGATTTTGACTATATATTTTATGTTGGATTTTATGTTTTATTTTTACTTATTATAAAAGAAGGTTTTTGGTAAACATAAATAGAATTTATTTATAATCTGCATAATAATTCAATTTTACAAAATGGTTATAATATAAATTGTATTGTATAATATATTCTACATATAAATGAATTTGCATGTACCTACCTAATATGGAATAATTATATTATGTATAATGGTAAAGCTTTAAGGCATGGAATGACTCAATTTCGCGGAAACAATATACTATAATGATCAGCAGGCAAGTACATTAAACATTTTAAATTAATACAGTTTCAAAGGAAGTAGGTATTAAATATTGAATAGGTTGTTATATATTGTCACCTGTACGAAAGTGAATAATTATCTATTTTCAATTTTTACGTTTTCCATGTACATAGAATTTTTTCTGGAATAGTCCCATGGTAAGGAAGAGAGCCATCTCATTCATATGCAATTCGTTTATTTTTGTACCCTACCGAAATTTATAGACCACGTACAATGTTGCTCTAAAAGTCTCCTCATTCCATATTTATTTTCCTACTATAGTAGACAATAGACAGGCCATTTAGTTCCTTCTCCATCTGCCTAGATACAACAAATAAAATATTTTTCATTTCTAACTTCGTTAATTTGAAGTAGAAACCACTGTATAACCTTTATATTTCCCTGTCATTTTTTTTCTTGCCTCAGTCCTGCGGCAAAGTGCCATGAACTTTTCGTCAATAGTCATACAAACGATACAGATGACGAGAATAAAAGGCCGTTTGGCCTTGGTGCCTCATATTATACCTATATATATCATAGTATGACAGAAATTATCTATGTAGTTTTGATATTGATGTTACAACCGAAAAAGTTATCCACTTAAAAATATCCTGTAGAATTTAATATAAATAAATATTATTATTTTGAATAATCTATTTATTTAAAATATTTCTTACACATTCTGCTCCAAGGAAACTGGCCACCACCAGGAAAAAATATGCGAAGTATTTCATTTTGGTATATAGTGATACTCTTGGATGTTGTAGCTTTAGATACAAATTCCAATGGTACTATACCAATCTTTCTTGATTAACGTTCTTTTATATGTCCAACAGAAACGCGTACTATGATCAAAATACCGAACATAATTTCCGTTAATTTGTAAATGCATTATATTGATTTTAAATGTGATTCCTACATACCGCTGATTTACCACACCTATATGTACAATTAGTTTGGTATTGGTTTGATGAGAAACTACAACTTTTTCAGTCAAGCGTTTTTTTTTCATTGAACTAAGCCTACGATGTGTAGATAACGTATGATAGTTTTTAAATTCAATTAAACCTGCCTAATCCCAGCCATATGAGATAATAGTCAAAATACTATTAAAACATTTTTGAATCTTTTGTAGATAGAAAAATATTTTTTATCAATAATTATGGTTTGATATAGGTATTCTTAATTCATCGAAAACAAATAAGTATGACTGAAAATGTATGCGCTATTTTTGTTGGATCGCATATAGTATACCTAAGCTATCATGGTTTTGTTTGGGCATGGTTTAATTAAATGAGCACAAATAAATATGACTGACAAAGTTTAGCGTGCACTATTCATGTCAAACTTTAACAGCCTACCTTCACCCCACGCCACGGATAGATACTCTAGAAAAGTAAACTTAGATACGGCCATTTTGATGGGTCGCTCGCACACTCACCTCCGACTTTCGGCTAATGATTGTTTATTTTTTTAAATTATGTTTATTTCCTTGTTTACCTCCACCCTTCGACCAGGCATATAATACTATAGGTACTGAACATTAAAATTTGTTATATCGACCATTTTTAATATCTTTCATTCAGATTTAATCAATTATTTTTTTATTTATTAGACAGATATAATATTTTTAAATTAACTCCGGGTAATTATTACTTTAATTACATACCTGGTTTATTGAAATTTATTATACTCAGAGATAGATATATCAGTATACTGACAATGCGCAGGAGTAGATCTCCGAGCTTATGAGTCCCAAAATTTAAAAAATAATATTGAAAATATTTCTTCAATAAATACTTTAACCACTTAACATTTTAAAAAATTCACGATTTATAAGTGGTTGATCGAAATGATATTAATAAACTTACAAAATCATTTCACGCTATTTTGATTACTACTATCGGTTCAACTTATATCGATATGTAGAAATAATGCTTGAGACTACACTTTAACGGTTGTTTGCCATCGTAATTGATTTTTGGATTTTCTCTGCGTGTACTTCTTCTTTCTTTCCGGGCTCGTTACACAAAGATCGCCATCAAACTATTAGGTTGATGCACAAGTTCTTGCGATTCTAAATGTACTTATTTGTAGATTATGAAAACCACAGGACAGATAATAAATATAATTCCAATAAACAATATTCAATATACTACATTTTGATGCTGGGTTTTGAATGTGTCCTACGAAAATGAAACACGCATTATGCACGTGCAATAGTGTGTGTAATAGGTACACCAATATTAAATGAGCGTAAATGCATAAATCGAGAGCAGTTGTCAGTATGACGTATTCTTGACACGTGTTTAAGTTTGTCCCGGTTAATCTTTACTCGAGATCGGTTACGTGCTACTCCTTACCCGTTAGGTATTTCAGTTCACATTATTTCTTAGTTCCCTGGTGGGAAAGGTAGTTTTTTGTTTTATTTTTTTTTTGTTTTTCCACTCTCGTACACCCTGTACCTGATTATGCCAGTTTGCTCTCAACAGTCGATCGATTCGAAAAAAAAACATAATATATCAAAAAGTGATTTCACAAATACATCACTTAGCATACGGCGAGTGCTTTGATCAATTAAATTACTGTAATAATAGCTATACATTTTAATATACCTAGCACATAACAGTGGCGAAGGTTGGAAGTAGGCTGTTACGATCCGACATAAATAGTCCACACTAAACTTTTTCAGTCAAACGCATGTGTTTTCATTGAAGTAACGCTACGATGTGTGGATAATGTTTGATCAATTTAAAAATTCAATTTAATCCTGCTTAATTCAAACCATAAGAGATAATAGTCAAAATGCCATTAAAACATACGTAATTTTGGATATTTTATAGGTAGAAGAATATTTTTTATTAATTATGGTTTGACATAATATAGGCAAGGATGACACACAATTTGGCTTCAGAAGTTGTTTGAGCACTCGCGAAGCACTTTTCAGCTTGAATGTTCTAGTGCAAAGATGCCTAGATGTTAATGTTGATGTTTATATGTGTTTCATCGATTACGAGAAAGCATTCGATACTGTTAGGCATCCTAAACTTATCGAACTCTTACAGGAGAAAGGCATCGATGCAAGAGACATTCAACTGATAGCTAACTTATATTGGAATAAAACAGCGAATATTAAGATTGAAAACGAAATAAGTGGAGAGGTAAAAATTCGTCGCGGTGTAAGACAGGGGTGTATAGTGTCACCTTTGCTATTTAACATGTACTCGTAAGCTATTTTCAAGGAAGCCTTACAAGGTGAATCAGTGGGTATTATGGTTAATGGCAAACATATTAACAATATACGATATGCCGATGATACTGTGCTGATTGCTGATAGTTTAAAGAGTTTACATCAACTGGCAGAAAAGGTTAATGAGGTCAGTAATAATTCTTATGGTTTAAAAATGAACCTCAAGAAAACAAAACTATTACTAGTATCAAAAACAGCGACACCAGACACCAACACAAATGTTGTCATTAACAGCGAACCAATCGAACATGTGACCCATTATAAATATTTAGGTACATGGGTCAATGAGAAATGGGACCAGTCTCAGGAAATAAAAGCTAGAATTGAGATCGCAAGGAGCGCCTTTCTCAAAATGAGACGCCTCCTTAGCAATCGAGATCTTAACCTAGGTCTGAGACTGCGTGTGGTACGTTGTTGTGTGCTATCAATTCTTTTCTATGGTATGGAAGTATGGACGCTAAACCAAGAGATGTCACTGAGACTTGAAGGCTGTATAGACGCATCCTCAAAATTCCTGACCTGGACTGATCGGGTGACAAATGTTGAAGTTCTCAATCGAATGGGGAAGGACCGAGAAGTTCTACGTAGTATCAAAACCAAGAAATTACAGTACCTCGGCCACATTATGAGAGGACAAAATACAGCATTCCCCAACTCGTCAATCAAGGAAAGATCAATGGGAAGCGTAGCAGAGGACGGCGCCGCATTTCGTGGCTTAAGAACCTCCGTGATTGGTACGACTGCAGCTCCACCGAACTGTTCTGGGTAGCAGGCGACAAATATAAGATCGCCTTGATGGTGGCCGACCTCTGCTAGGGGATGGCACAATTAGAAGAATAATATAGGCATTCTTAATTCAACAAAAACAAATAAGTATGACAAAAAAGTAGGTATGCACTATTTTTATTGGATTGCCCATATTTACCTGAACTATTATGGTTAGGTTTAGGCAGGGTTTAATTCATTTTTAAAAACTAACCAGCATAATATGTATTCTTAGTTAAATGAAGGCAAATAAACATGACTGACAGAGTTTAACGTGCACTATTTAAGTATAATTTTAACAGCCTACCTCCACCCCTCGCCACTGATAGATACTCTAGAAGAGTAAACTTAGATACGGCCATTTTGATGGGTCGCTCATACAGTCACCTACGACTTTCGGCTAATGATTGTTTGTTTTTTTTTAATTATGTTTATTTCACAGTCTACCTCCACCCTCCGCCCGGTCATATAATATTATATGTACATATGAAATGGTCATATTGATCGTTTTTAATATATTTTAATCAGATTTAATCGATATTTTTTTTTTATTTATGAGACAACAGCATAATTAACACAGATAATTAATTATGATATATTTTACTCAACTCCGCGTATTCTTACTTTAATTACACACCTCAAGATAAAATAAATCATCAAATAGTATTTATTGCTACGTCTGAGAGCTAGGAAATTACTAAAAGACTACTTTTTTAACATATTATCCTGTCTCTATGACTATTTACATTACGCCAGATGCAATGACAAAAATACGTGAATTTGGATTCCTTGACTTCAAAATATCCTGGTAGTTTCTTTATATTACGAGTATGTAGTTTTGGAAGAATAAGTGGATAGGATGTAATATCTAAGAATGTTCCCATAACTTACTTATTGCAGGAATTTTCATAACCTTTCTTAGAGCGTCTTCGGTTGACTTGCCTTTTCTGAAACCGAATCGTGTATCTGAAAGTCGTGCACTTCCACCCAAATAAATCTCAATCCTGATGAATAATAGGGTTTCCAACACATTGCCAAGAGCCGACATAAGTATTAGAAGGTGGTATGCTTTAAAGTGTGATGGAACGTCACTGCCTTCATCGGGGAATCCTTTCAGTGAACCTTCCTTCCAGCAATCGGAGAATGTGCCTCTTTCGATGCAGGCACTGAATAGATAAGTAGAGAGAGAGCTCATACATGCGTAAAAATGGTGTTATTTATATAGTATGGGCCTGGAGCTTTACCGGAGTTTAATGCACCTCCTGCTCGGATTTTAGAGAGAAAAACTATAAGCAAAAACACATAATATATCTTGGTATATTGAGATTTAAATATTTCAATCGGTTATTTTTCAATTTATGTTTCAGCGCCATAAGTATAGAAAGTGTAATGAAATGATTTTTGTGGATTACTAAGATAAATAGATTAGGTATACAACAATGAAATGTTGCAATCTTTGTCATTGTAGCTACTGATAAGGTTAATCATATTCTTTTATCACAATATTCAACCTTAATTTGCAATGCACTATATTATTATCTATAAATGGAAAAGTTAATTGTTTAATAATTAGACCGCTATATTAAATGCAAATATATTTATTATAGACACTAAAAATATGTTTTAATTGACCTAGTGTTATAACATAGTTTGAAAACTCATCAATATGAGTATATTAAACTAGTGTTTTTAAGGGTTATATGTTAATTTCTGTACTAACTGGGTTTGTGAAAAATTGGAAAACACATTTCAATGAAAATAATTTATTTAAATCACTGAGATAACAAATCGAAAATTAACATATTGATTAATACATTAAACTATTAATCTACAATATCTATCCATTAAGTTTACAATCAGGGTGCAGAGTGAAGTTTTGAGATTTTAATATCTAATAACCAAAGTTTTTGTTAAATCCAAAGTTTTTGTTGAATCCAAAGTTTTTATTGAATCCAAAGTTTTTGTCGAAATGGTTATTAGTCATAGCATGGTTTTTGTTGAATCCAAAGTTTTTGTTGAATCCAAAGTTTTTATTGACATGATTATTAGTCATAGCATGGTTTTTGTTGAATCCAAAGTTTTTGTTGAATCCAAAGTTTTTATTGAATCCAAAGTTTTTGTTGACATCATTATTATTATTGATTCCGACATCATTGTTTACCACATCAAATTCTGTGTTGATACCATTCGTACCAAAGAGTTTATTCATACCCATATTATCATACATGTCGAAATAATTATTGGCAAAATAATTGAAGACTCCATCGTATTGAACCTGGCCCACCTGGAACCGAAAAATATCGAGAATTAACCTTTATTAACGAATAAAATACACAAATCAGTGCACTTGAATTAGTGCTTGATTAATTTAAAAACTATTTTATTTATTACTATTTCTCTAAATCTCTGCTGTTTATCCCCTCATTTATTACATGCTATTTTGGTTAATGAGGTTTGATTTTTTCGCTGCGCTCGTGGAAACGTTCTGACAATCGTACATTAAGATGATATCTCATTGGCTGCATCAAACCTATGTGAATTTTGTTAAGGGGGGAGGCTACTGGCATGCCTCCCTATACGATATCCTAGAGATACGATAACCTAGCGGACAAATACGAAGCTTGCAATTTGAGATCTTTTTTTGATAATTGACAATTTCAACTGTATTAATTAATAAATATGTATCTGAAAACAGAAAAAAAAAATTTTAATTCAAAGATAAACTTACAGTAATTGTAAAAAAATGTGAATTCGTTACAGGGTCATATCTTATTATTGCATTATATATCATGTTCATATTTATTTTATTATTAAAATTTCGTTTATTACATTTTTAATTTTTGATTGCTTAGATTTTTGACTAATTCATCGTTTTAATATTTTTTATATTTATTTTTACTATATAGTAAATCAATGATTGCGGTTTAAAGTTTTCTCAGTATTTTAATTGAAATCAAAAAAAAAATAATGAAATCAGGACCTCACATATAAGATAGTTGATTATGTATGTAATTATACAAATAAACTTTTTTTTAATTCCGGCGAATCTTCAAATCATTATAAGGATTATTGCGTAAAAAACTATATGTTGCCATGATTTTGACTTTATATTTCATGTTGGATTTTATGTTTTATTTTAACTTATTATAAAAGAAGGTTTTTGGTAAACATAAACAGAATTTATTAATAATTAAATCTGCATAATAATTCAATTTTAGAAAATGGTTATAACATAAATTGTATTGTATAATATATTCTCCATATAAATGAATTTGCATGTACCTACCTAATATGGAATAATTATATTATGCATAATGGTAATGTTTTAAGGCATAGATTGACTTAAATTCGCAGAAACAATATACTATAATGGTCTTTTAGGAAAGTACATTAAATATTTTAAATTAATACAGTTTCAAGAGAAGTAGGTATTAATATTGAATAGGTTATTATATATTGTCACCTGTACGAAAGTGAATAATTTTCTATTTTAAATTTATACGATTTCCAAGTACATAGATATTTTTCAGGAATAGTAAGGGAGAGAGCAATCTTATTCATATGAGAGTCGTTTATCTATGTACATTGACGAAATTTCGAGACCACAAGCAATATTACTCAAAAAGTCCATATTTATTTTCCTTATTTTCCTACTATAGTAGACAATAGACAGGCCATTTAGTTCCTTCTCCATCTGCCTAGATACAACAAATAAAATATTTTTCATTTCTAACTTCGTTAATTTGAAGTAGAAACCACTGTATAACCTTTATTTTTCCCTGTCATTTTTTTTTCTTGCCTCAGACCTGCGGCAAAGTGCCATGAACTTTTCGTCAATAGTCATACAAACGATACAGATGACGAGAATAAAAGGCCGTTTGGCCTTGGTGCCTCATATTATACCTATATATATCATAATATGATAGAAATTATCTATGTAGTTTTGATATTGATGTTACAACCGAAAAAGTTATCCACTTAAAAATATCCTGTAGAATTGAATATAATTAAATATTATTATTTTGAATAATCTATTTATTTAAAATATTTCTTACACATTCTGCTCCAAGGAAACTGGCCACCACCAGGATAAAATATGCGAAGTATTTCATTTTGGTATATAGTGATACTCTTGGATGTTGTAGCTTTAGATACAAATTCGAATGGTACTATACCAATCTTTCTCGATTAACGTTCTTTTATAGGTCCAAAAGAAACATGTACTATGATCGAAATACCGAACATAATTTCCGTTAATTTGTAAATGCATTATATTGATTTTAAATGTGATTGTTTCCGATAAATTATTACTTTATGGACAATCGAAAAAAAATGATTAAAACATATGTTTTATGACTATAACGATACTTCGGTTACAATGTTCCTACATACCGCTGATTTACCACACCTATATGTACAATTAGTTTGGTATTGGTTTGATGAGAAACTACAACTTTTTCAGTCAAGCGTTTTTTTTTCATTGAACTAAGCCTACGATGTGTAGATAACGTTTGATAGTTTTTAAATTCAATTAAACCTGCCTAATCCCAGCCATATGAGATAATAGTCAAAATACTATTAAAACATTTTTGAATCTTTTGTAGATGGAAAAATATTTTTTATCAATAATTATGGTTTGATATAGGTATTCTTAATTCATCGAAAACAAATAAGTATGACTGAAAATGTATGCGCTATTTTTGTTGGATCGCATATAGTATACCTAAGCTATCATGGTTTTGTTTGGGCATGGTTTAATTAAATGAGCACAAATAAATATGACTGACAAAGTTTAGCGTGCACTATTCATGTCAAACTTCAACAGCCTACCTTCACCCCACGCCACGGATAGATACTCTAGAAAAGTAAACTTAGATACGGCCATTTTGATGGGTCGCTCGCACACTCACCTCCGACTTTCGGCTAATGATTGTTTATTTTTTTAAATTATGTTTATTTCCTTGTTTACCTCCACCCTTCGACCAGGCATATAATACTATAGGTACTGAACATTAAAATTTGTTATATCGACCATTTTTAATATCTTTCATTCAGATTTAATCAATTATTTTTTTATTTATTAGACAGATATAATATTTTAAAATTAACTCCGGGTAATTATTACTTTAAATACATACCTGGTTTAATGAAATTTATTATACTCAGAGATAGATATATCAGTATACTGACAATGCGCAGGAGTAGATCTCCGAGCTTATGAGTCCCCGAATTCAAAAAATAATATTGAAAATATTTCTTCAGTAAATACTTTAACCACTAAACATTTTTAAAAATTCACGATTTATAAGTGGTTGATCGAAATGATATTAATAAACTGACAAAATCAGTTGACGCTATTTTGATTACTACTATCGGTTCAACTTATATCGATATGTAGAAATAATGCTTGAGACTACACTTTAACGGTTGTTTGCCATCGTAATTGATTTTTGGATTTTCTCTGCGTGTACTTCTTCTTTCTTTCCGGGCTCGTTACACAAAGATCGCCATCAAACTATTAGGTTGATGCACAAGTTCTTGCGATTCTAAATGTACTTATTTGTAGATTATGAAAACCACAGGACAGATAATAAATATAATTCCAATAAACAATATTCAATATACTACATTTTGATGCTGGGTTTTGAATGTGTCCTACGAAAATGAAACACGCATTATGCACGTGCAATAGTGTGTGTAATAGGTACACCAATATTAAATGAGCGTAAATGCATAAATCGAGAGCAGTTGTCAGTATGACGTATTCTTGACACGTGTTTAAGTTTATCCCGGTTAATCTTTACTCGAGATCGGTTACGTGCTACTCCTTACCCGTTAGGTATTTCAGTTCACATTATTTCTTAGTTCCCTGGTGAGAAAGGTAGTTTTTTGTTTTATTTTTTTTTGTTTTTCCACTCTCGTACACCCTGTACCTGATTATGCCAGTTTGCTCTCAACAGTCGATCGATTCGAAAAAAAAACATAATATATCAAAAAGTGATTTCACAAATACATCACTTAGCATACGGCGAGTGCTTTGATCAATTAAATTACTGTAATAATAGCTATACATTTTAATATACCTAGCACATAACAGTGGCGAAGGTTGGAAGTAGGCTGTTACGATCCGACATAAATAGTGCACACTAAACTTTTTCAGTCAAACGCATGTGTTTTCATTGAAGTAACGCTACGATGTGTGGATAATGTTTGATCAATTTAAAAATTCAATTTAATCCTGCTTAATTCAAACCATAAGAGATAATAGTCAAAATGCCATAAAACATACGTAATTTTGGATATTTTATAGGTAGAAGAATATTTTTTATTAATTATGGTTTGGCATAATATAGGCAAGGATGACACACAATTTGGCTTCAGAAGTGGTTTGAGCACTCGCGAAGCACTTTACAGCTTGAATGTTCTAGTGCAAAGATGCCTAGATGTTAATGTTGATGTTTATATGTGCTTCATCGATTACGAGAAAGCATTTGATACTGTTAGGCATCCTAAACTTCTCGAACTCCTACAGGAGAAAGGCATCGATGCAAGAGACATTCAACTGATAGCTAACTTATATTGGAATAAAACAGCGAATATTAAGATTGAAAACGAAATCAGTGGAGAGGTAAAAATTCGTCGCGGTGTAAGACAGGGGTGTATAATGTCACCTTTGCTATTTAACATGTACTCGGAAGCTATTTTCAAGGAAGCCTTACAAGGTGAATCGGTGGGTATTATGGTTAATGGCAAACATATTAACAATATACGATATACCGATGATACTGTGCTGATTGCTGATAGTTTAAAGAGTTTACATCAACTGGCAGAAAAGGTTATTGAGATCAGTAATTCTTATGGTTTAAAAATGAACCTCAAGAAAACTAAACTATTACTAGTATCAAAAACAGCGACAACAGACACCAACACAAATTTTGTCATTAACAGCGAACCAATCGAACATGTGACCCATTATAAATATTTAGGTACATGGGTCAATGAGAAATGGGACCAGTCTCAGGAAATAAAAGCTAGAATTGAGATCGCAAGGAGCGCCTTTCTCAAAATGAGACGCCTCCTTAGCAATCGAGATTTTAACCTAGGTCTGAGACTGCGTATGGTACGTTGTTATGTGCTATCAATTCTTTTCTATGGTATGAAAATATGGACGCTAAACCAAGAGATGTCACTGAGACTTGAAGCTTTCGAGATGTGGCTGTATAGACGCATCCTCAAAATTCCTTGGAATGACCGGGTGACAAATGTTGAAGTTCTCAATCGAATGGGGAAGGACCAAGAAGTTCTACGTAGTATCAAAACCAGGACACTACAGTACCTCGGCAACATTATGATAGGACAAAAATACAGCATTCCCCAACACGTCATTCAAGGAAAGATCAATGGGAAGCGTAGCAGAGGACGGCGCCGCATTTCGTGGCTTAAGAACCTCCGTGATCGGTACTAGTGCAGCTCCACCGAACTGTTCTGGGTAGCAGACGACAAAGATAAGATCGCCTTGATGGTGGCCGACCTCTGCTAGGGGATGGCACAATAGGAATAATAATATAGGCATTCTTAATTCAACAAAAACAAATAAGTATGACTGAAAAGTAGGTATGCACTATTTTTGTTGGATTGCCCATATTTACCTTAACTATTATTGTTAGGTTTAGGAAAGGTTTAATTGATTTTTAAAAACTAACCAGCATAATATGTATTCTTAGTTAAATGAAGGCAAATAAACATGACTGACAGAGTTTAACGTGCACTTTTTATGTATAATCTTAACAGCCTACCTCCACCCCTCGCCACTAATAGATAACTAAAAGTAAACTTAGATACGGCCATTTTAATGGGTCGCTCGTACAGTCACATACGACTTTCGGCTAATGATTGTTTTTTTTTTTTATTTATGTTTATTTCACAGTCTACCTCCACATATATTATTATAGGTACATATGAAATGGTCATATTGATCATTTTTAATATATTTTTATCAGATTTAATCGATATTTTTTTTTATTTATGAGACAACAGCATAATTAATACAGATAATTAATTATGATATACTTTACGTAACTCCGCGTATTCTTACTTTAATACTTTGGACGCGGAAGACGCACACGGTGCGTAATGACCAGGCGGCCGATCGATGTAATTAACGTGCATTTTAAAGGGGGCAATTAAAATCTCATTATCTACTCAGCAGCGAAAGCGTTAATAACACACCTCGAGATAAAATAAATCATCAAATAGTATTTATTGCTACGTCTGAGAGCTACGAAATTACTAAAAGACTACTTTTTTAACATATTATCCTGTCTCCATGACTATTTACATTACGCCAGATGCAATGACAAAAATACGTGAATTTGGATTCCTTGACTTCAAAATATCCTGGTAGTTTCTTTATATTATGTAGTTTTGGAAGAATAAGGGGATAGGATGTAATGTCTAAGAATATTCCTATAACGTACTTATTGCAGGGATTTTCATAACCTTTCTTAGAGCGTCTTTGGTTGACTTGTCTTTTTCTGAAACCGAATCGTGTATCTGAAAGTCGTGCACTTCCACCCAAATAAATCTCAATCCTGATGCACAATTAATAGGTTCTCCAACACTTTGCCAAGACCCGACATGAGTATTAGAAGATGGTATGTTTTAAAGTGTGATGGAACGTCACTGCCTACATCGGGTATTACTTTCAGTAAACCTTGCTTCCAGCAATCGGAGAATATGCCTCTTTCGATGCAGGCACTGAATAGATAAGTAGAGAGAGAGCTCATACATGCGTAAAAATTGTGTTATTTATATAGTTTAGGCCTGGAGCTTTACCGAAGTTTAATGCACCTCCTGCTTGGATTTTAGAGTCAAAAACTATAAGCAAAAACACATAATATATCTTGGTTATCCGAAAAGACATCGATGAGTTATGATGGTAAAAATGAAAACACTTCAAATCGTTCAAATTCTAGTGCCCTTCCATCTGTAATTATTCGTTAATTAAGTAAGTTTGAAACTTTTATGTTCACCTGCTAAAGTAAATTTGAGAAAACAGCATTTTTCATTGAAAATACAGCTAGTCTTAAAAAACATAAATGTTAGAAAAAATATAGAAAGAAGTTTGGATCGAGTGCGTTTTATGAATTTTAATCAATTATCACTTCAAAAGATGTGTATTTTTAATAGTACACCTAAAAATATTAAGTATATATTTATAATCATCTTTCATAATGTATATTGAGATTTAAATATTGCAATCGGTTATTTTTCAATGTATGTTTCAGCGCCATAAGTATAGAAAATGTAATGAAATGATTTTTGTGCATTACTAATTAATATAAATAGATTAGGTAAACAACAATGAAATGTTGCAATCTCTGTCACTGTAGCTACTGATAATGTTAATCATATTCTTTATCACAATATTCAACCTTAATTTGCAATGCACTATTTTATTATCTATAAATGGAAATGTTAATTGTTTAATAATTAGACCGCTATATTAAATGCAAATATATTTATTATAGACACTAAAAATATGTTTTAATTGACCTAGATCAATATGAGTATATTAAAATAGTGTTTTTAAGGGTTCTATGTTAATTTCTGTACTTACTGGGTTTGTGAAAAATTGGAAAACACATTTCAATGAAAATAATTTATTTAAATCACTGAGATAACAAATCGAAAATTAACATATTGATTAATACATTAAACTATTTATCTACAATATATAACCATTAAGTTTACAATCAGGGTGCAGAATGCAGTTATGAGATTTTATTATCTAATAACCGAAGTTTTTGTTAAATCCAAAGTTTTTGTTGAATCCAAAGTTTTTATTGAATCCAAAGTTTTTGTCGACATGATTATTAGTCATAGCATGGTTTTTGTTGAATCCAAAGTTTTTGTTGAATCCAAAGTTTTTGTTGAATCCAAAGTTTTTATTGAATCCAAAGTTTTTGTCGACATGATTATTAGCCATAGCATGGTTTTTGTTGAATCCAAAGTTTTTGTTGAATCCAAAGTTTTTGTTGAATCCAAAGTTTTTATTGAATCCAAAGTTTTTGTTGACATTATTATCATTGATTCCGACATCATTGTTTACCACATCAACGTCTGTGTTGATACCATTCGTGCCAAAGAGGTTATTCATACCCATATTATCATACATGTCGAAATAATTATTGGCAAAATAATTGATGACTCCATCGTATTGAAACTGGCCCTTCTGGAACTGAAAAATATCGAGAATTAACCTTTATTAACGAATAAAATACACAAATCACTGCACTTGAATTAGTGCTAGATTAATTTAAAAACTATTTTATTTATTACAATTTCTCTAAATCTCTGCTGTTTATCCCCTTATTTCTTTGTTCATTTATTACATGCTATTTTGGTTAATGAGGTTTGATTTTTTCGCTGCGCTCGTGGAAACGTTCTGACAATCGTACATTAAGATGATATCTCATTGGCTGCATCAAACCTATGTGAATTTTGTTAAGGGGGGGGGCATGCCAGTAGAGAACATAGCGGATAAATACGAAGCTTGCAATTTGAGATCGTTTTTTGATAATTGACAATTTCAACTGTATTAATTAATAAATATGTATCTGAAAACAGAAAAAAGATTTTTTTTTAATTCAAAGATAAACTTACAGTAATTGTAAAAAAATGTGAATTCGTCGCAGGGTCATATCTTATTATTGCATTGTATATCATGGTCATATTTATTTTATTATTAAAATTTCGTTTATCACATTTTTAATTTTTGATTGCTTAGATTTTTTACTAATTCATCGTTTTAATATTTTTTATATTTATTTTAAAAAAACATCGATTTTTATAAAAATATAAATGTATATAACTTGAAATCTTTTTATTTATTTACTCAATGAGTCATCATCCTTTATAGTAAATCAATGATTGCGGTTTAACGTTTTTATCAGTATTTTAATTGAAATCAATGAAAAAAATAATAAAATCAGGACCTCACATATAAGATAGTTGATTATGTATGTAATTACACAAATAAACTTTTTTTTATATCCGGCGTATCTTCAAATCATTATAAGGATTATTGCGTAAAAAAATATTTGTTGCCATGATTTTGACTATATATTTTATGTTGGATTTTATGTTTTATTTTAACTTATTATAAAAGAAGGTTTTTGGTAAACATAAACAGAATGTATTTATAATCTGCATAATAATTCAATTTTACAAAATGGTTATAATATAAATTGTATTGTATAATATATTCTACATATAAATGAATTTGCATGTACCTACCTAATATGGAATAATTATATTATGTATAATGGTAAAGCTTTAAGGCATGGAATGACTCAATTTCGCGGAAACAATATACTATAATGATCAGCAGGCAAGTGCATTAAATATTTTAAATTAATACAGTTTCAAAGGAAGTAGGTATTAAATATTGAATAGGTTGTTATATATTGTCACCTGTACGAAAGTGAATAATTATCTATTTTCAATTTTTACGTTTTCCATGTACATAGAATTTTTTCTGGAATAGTCCCATGGTAAGGAAGAGAGCCATCTCATTCATATGCAATTCGTTTATTTTTGTACCCTACCGAAATTTATAGACCACGTACAATGTTGCTCTAAAAGTCTCCTCATTCCATATTTATTTTCCTACCATAGTAGACAATAGACAGGCCATTTAGTTCCTTCTCCATCTGCCTAGATACAACAAATAAAATATTTTTCATTTCTAACTTCGTTAATTTGAAGTAGAAACCACTGTATAACATTTATATTTCCCTGTCATTTTTTTTTCTTGCCTCAGTCCTGCGGCAAAGTGCCATGAACTTTTCGTCAATAGTCATACAAACGATACAGATGACGAGAATAAAAGGCTGTTTGGCCTTGGTGCCTCATATTATACCTATATATATCATAGTATGACAGAAATTATCTATGTAGTTTTGATATTGATGTTACAACCGAAAAAGTTATCCACTTAAAAATATCCTGTAGAATTTAATATAATTAAATATTATTATTTTGAATAATCTATTTATTTAAAATATTTCTTACACATTCTGCTCCAAGGAAACTGGCCACCACCAGGAAAAAATATGCGAAGTATTTCATTTTGGTATATAGTGAGACTCTTGGATGTTGTAGCTTTAGATACAAATTCGAATGGTACTATACCAATCTTTCTCGATTAACGTTCTTTTATAGGTCCAACAGAAATGCGTACTATGATCAAAATACCGAACATAATTTCCGTTAATTTGTAAATGCATTATATTGATTTTAAATGTGATTGTTTCCGATAAATTATTACTTTATGGACAATCGAAAAAAATGATTAAAACATATGTTTTATGACTATAACGATACTTCAGTTACAATGTTCCTACATACCGTTGATTTACCACACCTATAAATGTACAATTAGTTTGGTATTGGTTTGATGAGAAACTACAACTTTTTCAGTCAAGCGTTTTTTTTTCATTGAACTAAGCCTACGATGTGTAGATAACGTTTGATAGTTTTTAAAATTCAATTAAATCTGCCTAATCCCAGTCATATGAGATAATAGTCAAAATACCATTAAAACATTTTTGGATCTTTTATAGATGGAAAAATATTTTTTATCAACAATTATGGTTTGATATAGGTATTCTTATTTCATCGAAAACAAATAAGTATGACTGAAAAAGTATGCGCTATTTTTGTTGGATCGCATATAGTATACCTAAGCTATCATGGTTTTGTTTGGGCATGGTTTAATTAAATGAGCACAAATAAATATGACTGACAAAGTTTAGCGTGCACTATTTATGTGAAACTTTAACAGCCTACCTCCACCCCTTTAACTCCTAACTTAGATACGGCCATTTTGATGGATCGCTCGCACACTCACCTCTGACTTTGGGCTAATGATTGTTTATTTTTTTAAATTATGTTTATTTCTTTGTTTACATCCACCCTTCGCCCAGGCATATAATACTATAGGTACCTACTGAACATTCCAATTTGTTATATCGATCATTTTTAATATCTTTCAATCAGATTTAATCAATTATTTTTTTATTTATTAGACAGATATAATATTTTTTAATTAACTCCGGGTATTATTACTTTAATTACATACCTAGTTTATTTAAATTTATTATACTCAGAGATAGATATATCAGTATACTGACAATGGGCATGAGTAGATCCCCTAGCTTATGAGTCCCCGAATTCAAAAAATATTATTGAAAATATTTCTTCAGTAAATACTTTAACCACAAAACATTTTTAAAAATTCACGATTTATAAGTGGTTGATCGAAATGATATTAATAAACTTACAAAATCATTTCACGCTTTTTTTGTTACTACTATCGGTTCAACTTATATCGATATGTAGAAATAATGCTTGAGACTACACTTTAACGGTTGTTTGCCATCGTAATTGATTTTTGGATTTTTTCTGCGTGCACTTCTTCTTTCTTTCCGGGCTCGTTCTATTAGGTTGATGCAAGTTCTTGCGATTCTAAATGTACTTATTTGTAGATGGTGAAAACCATCATAGAACAGAAGATAATAAATGTAATTCCAATAAACAATATTCACTACACTACATTTTTATGCTGGGTTTTGAATGTGTGAGTTTCCTACGAAAATGAAACACGCATTATGCACGTGCAATATAGTGTGTAATAGGTACACCAATATTAAATGAGCATAAATGCATAAATCGAGAGCAGTTGTCAGTATGACGTATTCTTGACACGTGTTTAAGTTTATCGGTTACCTGCTACTCCTTACCCGTTAGGTATTTCAGTTCACATTATTTCTTAGTTCCCCGGTGAAAACGGTAGTCTTTTGTTTTTTTTTTTTTTTTTGTTTTTTCACCCTTGTACACCACATCAGTTTGTTATCAACAGTCGATCGTGTAAAAACAAAAAAATAGCAATGGCTGAAAATCAAATTCATTTATGACATTGCATGTGTTCAAAAAAGAAGTAATGCCACTTTTTAGTTATTATAATGTTACAAAAATTATCAGTATAATTACTTTATTGATTACTCCCCATAATCCATTACACTAGTAGATTATGATATCATATACTACTACTAATAGTAGTTATAGGTACATAGTATAAATAAGTACGCATCGAAAATATAATGACAGACTAATTCGACATAAACAATTAATATTTCTGTGTATTTATTAACTCGTGTTCTTGTTTGTTCGGTACAAATTTTTTCTTGTGTGTCCAGTATAAATTTTTCCTGTTTGTCCAAAATTTGTTTTGGATGATTGAGGATTTTTAACTAACTTCCTGACTAGCTAGACTTTTGAAACTTTTAGAATATATCAGAACACGACGACAATGCATTCTTTTAATACTTCCATTCCAATACAGCCATCTTTAAGCAGAATTGAATTCACTTTCAGTTAATACTGTTTTGTGTGTTTCGGAAAAAAATCGTTAAAAGTAAAACATCATTATTGGTTGCTAAGGGGGTCGTAGCAACTTAATTATTAATATATACGTGCGTTAATATGGAAATCAATATTAAATGTCAAAATGACATTTCAGTATTCTATATTTATTCATTATTTCTATCAAGTACAAAAAATTTATTTATAAATACATAAAATTGTCAACAGAAAATTTAAAAACGTGGTATTTAAAAAGTTCTTTTTATCTTGTAATTATTATTTAAATAAATTAACAAACCAACGGTGATCATTATGTAATCTTTTCCATTGTACAGCGTAAATAATCGATGTTTTATTACGACTAATGTCATCTTTCATTCACCATTCTAATTAAATAAGTAATATGTTAAGACAGGGAATAGGACAACTGGGCATCAGGAAAATTGGGCATCATCGAATAGTATAAATAAATAGACACTCGTCACGATGTTATACTGAAATAATTGACGAGGAATTGTAATCAGTTTCTTTCTACTTACTTAGTAGTTTTAATTCATTTTCCTTTTAGCATATTTTATTTATTTATCATGCCTGAGGCTATATATGAAAATAAAATAACTCTCTTCTCGTTGGAACATAAATATATTATGCACAATTAAATCATTATTTACGTGTTCATATTAAAATTCTCACCTAGTATTAAATATATATCAGATAATAATTTAAATATAAATAATAATATTAAATATATATTTTAAAAGTACATATAAATAACGAACGTCTATTTATTTTCGAATTTTATTCGAATGCTTGGCGCCCAGTTTCCCGGCGTATATATAATAGTCCATTAATACAATTAAGACATTATAGCGATCATTAAGCAAAGGCTAACAATACCTATAATAATTCGTTATTTACTATTATAATACGTGAATCTTGGTATACCTTAGAATCTTAGATGTAACTTCTAAAGTAATTTAATGTTCGCCTATTATTGTAATCTAAAAACACCACACTTTTATTTTTTTTCGGCATTTAAGTATGTATATATGGATACTTTATAGTTTGTTTTATTATGTGTAAAAATAACGAACTTTTCTTTTTGGAATCAGTTCAAAAATGAGGAAATGAAAATTACATAATATGTGTTAGTCAATATCTGGTTTGATGTCATGAAAAAAAAATCTAAAAGAACGTTGTAGGATTCCTCCCATTTATATTTGAGACTATCCAATAGTATGCTCTGTCTAGAGTTAAAATAGTAAAGTAAAACCATTGTGCCCAAACCAAACCAAACCAAATTAGCAGATGTTTTCATTATAAAATATTTTCCATCATTCAGTACACCTGTCATAAAATAATTTATAGATAGACAATAGTGTATTTTTTTAATATTTTTCTGTAATCTCTTATACCATTATTCAGCAATAATATAAAATAATTAGGTTGTTAAGTAAGTGGCTTTTTATGGAAGGAGAAGAATGGCATATCCGACATAACCTGGAGCTCGACAACCTCTTCCAAGAAGAATGTGTAGGTGGCGTCGATGTGAGGGCCAATTGTGTTGAGGAGTGATGAGGAGAAATGAGAAGTCATTGTTCGCAATGATGGAAGAGTAGGCGTTTATTTGCGATTAAATAAGACAAGGGTACAATCGAATAATATGATATAATAATTTGAATAAACTGACAGTACTGGGCGATGTGTTTCTGTCGGAAACCTATAATCGAATTACTTTCAATCAATAATAATTGTGATACACCGTATATAATTCAATCAAATTATCTCTATATATATAAAAATCTCGTGTCACGATGTTTGTGGTCGAACTCCTCCGAAATGGCTCAACCGATTTTTATGAATTTTTTTATGTATATTTGTTAGGTATGAGAATAGGTCAACAAGTATATTTCATACCGCTAGGTGATTAGGGTATCTCTATCCAGAAAAATTTTCATTTATTTTTTTTGACAATTTTTTTTGTATTTTTTTTATTATTTGGCATAAAAAATACCTATAACCTCAAATTTTCACTTTCCTACCCCCATCCTCCCATTTTTTAATCGCGATTTTATTATTTTTGTATGAACAAATTTAACCGTCGTTCGTATTTCAAACAGAACGAAATTATTTATGTTGTTGAATGACAGATGGCACTACGTCCGAGAAGAATTCAAGAGAAGCGTCGCGTCATTTTGACATTTCATTCGGCAAATCACAACGCAGTGCGTGCAAAATTTTGTACGATTTATTTTAATTTATCTATTTTTATGTGCGTGTATTACAGTGCACAATGCCAGCAAGACGCAAGGGGGCCATTTGGGCCGTCGAACGAATAAAGCAACAAACATGCAAAATAGTAGAGTAGAAAGAATAGACGAACAAATCCAACAAGATAACAAAAACGTGCGTGTAAGCATGTCGCAATTGCGTGCATCTCAATCACAAGAGGCACGAGCTGAACGAAATCAACAACGACAATTGGAACGGAGCCAAGCGCGCCTGTTCGTAGTTAACACACGCAGAGCAAATGACCGACAACGCCAACAAGTACATCGAACATTTACATCCGCTTCGTTCCTTCGTCTCGCATTCGAGTACGAGCCAGATATTGAATATTCCGCTCATCCGAAAGTGCTGATTGGTGCTATGGACAAAGAATGTCCCCATTGTCATGCGCTCAAATTCAAACATGAGTCAGCCGGGATGTGTTGCGCATCAGGAAAAGTGCAACTACCAGAAATTGAGATACCACCAGAACCATTGAACAGCTTGCTCATTGGCACGGTTCCAGATTCAAACCTGTTCCTGAAGTCCATTCGCACATTCAATTCATGCTTCCAAATGACTTCGTCCGGAGCAACAGAAATAGTTCACAATACTGCGGCAAATGGTCAACAATTCCATTCTACGTTCAAAATCAAAGGTCAAGTATACCACAAAGTAGGCTCATTGCTGCTAATGCCAAACGAACCAGATACATTTTTACAAATCTACTTCATGGGCGCGGCGGTGAGGACATCAATCATGTGGATGCACGTTGCGGCTACAATAGCCTCAATTCGCCTAATGCCAGGCGCATCGTCGGCGAACTGGACGCCCTGTTGAATGAGCACAATGAATTATTGAAATTATTCAAAGCACACATGCACGAATTGCAAAGTGACAATCACGCTATTGTCATCAATCCTGATAAAACACCAGCTGGAGAGCACGTACGTCGATTCAATGTGACTGTTGTTGACGACATTGCTGGAATCTTGGTTGGCGACCGCACATCGATGCGAGAAATCGTGATTCGAAGAAGAAACAATAATCTGGAGTTCATCGTTGACACACACCGTTCATACGACGCTCTCCAATATCCGCTAATTTTCTGGAAGGGACAAGACGGATATTGCATAAACATTAAACAACGAGATCCTGTCACAGGTAATTCATTCATTATGAACATCATTATTCATTTTGAATTGAGAAAATGAATGGTTGATGTTTTTTTGTTTTTATCGGCGGTCATCGTCTACAGTGCTCTATTCCTCTTTCTGTCATAGATTCCATCCCCACACACTTACGATACATTTGTTACTTTTTATTTACCAACCAAAATATTCACTAGAAATAATTTATATGGCAGAACAACGTTTGCCTGGTCAGCTAGTAATTATTATAATAATTAGTCAGCTATTATCTAGAGTAAAACTATTTTCTGACTGAGTGAGAAACAGATATGCAAACATTATTGTTGCGGTCATCGATTTACATGGTTTGCTCTAACTTGATACTATGGAAATGCCTATTAATTTAATTTGTAATATTTAATATCGTCGATTGATTTGCTGACACATGTAATGAATTGTTTATCGCCATAAATGTATGAACTTGGTAGCCTCCGATGAGCGTGCCATGTAGCAAGAGTGAACAGTGCTCAACCAACGAGAGGAATCGACGGTCGGAGATCGATTGCCAGACTCAGAATCCGGTAGTTGGACGGTCTCAAAGGAGATGCAAGAACGACAGCCAGACACCTCAAAGACACCGGCCCGGGATAGGGGGAGATGGATAAAGTTCTTGGATGAGTCTAGGACCTGCCCTGGGATATTGGACTACTGACCACTGACATCTTATTTAGGTACGGTCCCAATATTGAAGCTCGATTTGATATAATTAAAAAGGATTTCAAGTAATACACATTTATATTTTTATAAAAATCGATGTTATTTAAAATAAAACATAAAAAATATTAAAACTATGAATTAGTCAAAAAATCTTTTAATTGCATCATAGAAAACTTAATAAACTAAATTTTAATTATAAATATTACCGTAAAATAATATGTATATAATAATAAGATGGGATCCTTTTACAAATTCACATTTCAGATACATATTTATAAATTAATACAGTTAAAATTGTAAATTTAAGAAAAAAATGTCTCTAACTGCAAGTTTCATATTTTTCCGCTAGGTGCCTGTGATAGATAAAGACTTCCCCGTAACAGTTTATTTTTTATGAAAGGACACTTGTCTTGTTAATTTCACTGGTTTCATGTTCTAGATCTAGATCCAAACACACATTTAAAAATAACAAATTTGCCACACCCAGGATTTGAGCTCATGACCCATGACTTCATAAGCGGATTTCAGTTCTCGAAATGGACCGGAGCGCACCTGAGCGCCGTTCCTGTTCGCAAAAGATATGTCATTAATATAAAATCTAACACACTTATTTTTATAAAATACACATGAAATTTGATAACCATGTAAATATCTTCAGAAAATTGTCGAGCGCTCCGGTTCGTAAACTTTTCCATTTCGAGCACTGGTGGATTTGTTCCCAATCTTGGCGTAATAAAATTTCTTTTTGGGACAAAGACTGCGCGAAATATATATATATATATATATATATATATATCTACATTATAATCCACTACTTATAGATTGTGCGAATCAAGAAGACCGGAATATTTATGAATTGTTAATTATTATTGGTAAACTTCTACAATGGGGTTATAAAAAATTAAAAAAAACACATGTCTGTAAAAAAAATATTTTATTTTCCGAAATTCCATAAGCGATGATAGTCGAAAAAATTGTTTTTAGCCTAAATCATTATAGTTGTCAGTCAGAGTTGAATCAAATTAGCTTATTTTTTAATTTTAAAAACCAAAATTTTTATTAAAATTAAAAAAATGCTTTTTTCCAAACGTGTTCATTCCCATGTTATTATTGTTGACGTCCATGGTTTTAATGAAATTGTAAAAATCATTCTGTTGATTGTTTCCACCAAAGATTTTGTTAAAACCAAATGCTGTGGTTACATCGTTCGTAGTCATGCCATTGTTTTTCATATCGAATATATTGTTATTATCATTAAATATTTTGTTGAATATCATGAACTTATTAAAATTGTCGTTATCATTCATATTAAAAAAATTGTTTAAATTCTTGTTATTTTTATTCATGTTAAAAAAGTTGTTAAAGTCAAAGAATTTATTAAAATTGTCATTCATAATATTAAAGAATGTATGGATATTGTCATTGTTATTCATGTTAAAGAATTTATTGAAATTCTTATTTTTATTCATGTTAAAGAATTTGTTAAAATCAAAGAATTTATTAAAATTGTCGTTCATATTCATATTAAAGAATTTATTGAAATTATCATTGTTATTCATGTTAAAGAATTTGGTGAATGCAAAAAATTTATTCATATCAACATTATTATTCATGTCGACAAAATAATTGAATCCATTGGGCAAATCCTGGAACAGAAAAAAATGTCAAATATATTTAATTATACACATAAATTTAAAAATTAGATTTCTGACTGGTTATCAATGATACCTATATCTGTAAATTAAATAACCATAATAACCATTTTAAACAAATTATTATAAATTTAATATTAGTAAACTTAGAACTATGAAAAATTACTTTATTTATATTCTCCATAAATTCTGTGCACAAAAGTTTATCAACAATAAAAAAATAGTTTATGTTGGCAATGTTATCTATTTTTATTTTATGTACTTGTTAAATATGAATTACTTAACTAAATTATAAAATTGAGAACTAAAGATAGTTACTTAGTAGATACTTCCAGAAGTTAAGTCTTTTAAGTTATCGACAAATTAACTGATCTTTGTAAATATTACTTCCCAAAGAATATTTGGGTTGGGTGATTTTATATATATTATGCTAAATAAATAATTTTATATAAATGATTTTAATTAACTTGAAATATAATATATTAATTTTTAATATTTCTTACACATTCTGCTCCAAGGAAACTGGCCACCACCAGGAAGAAAAATGCGAAGAATTTCATTTTGATCTAGAGTGATACTCTTGAGTCTTCAGCTTTAGATACAATTCTGGATGCTACTGTGCATATTCTATAACTTTGCCAGTTCTTTTATAGATCAAAAATACAATTTAATTTAATGTATCTTAATATTTAACAACAATACAAATGTAAAATGTAAAATATAAAATGGGAATTCCATTCATATGTAATTTTATATTGTTTTTAATGAAATTGTTTGTGATAAATTTGATACAAAACCTGCCTATAAATCGTTAAATTATTGAATTTTATCGAATCGAAACTTTATCTAAATCACTATTTCACCAGAACAATTGAACGGTCAGTGACTTTAATAAAACAAATTATAACAAAATAGCCGTAAAATACGCATTGACCATACGTAGATATTGATATCATATGAAGTGCCAACCTAAAATTGAAATGTAAGTAAATTAGTACTTAACAATTCATTATAGGCATAACTCGGTAACTGTGCAACAAATACATGCTCGGTAACTGTGTAACGAATAGGTAATTCACAGGATACAGCATGCATGTATATGCGGTGCAGGGTGCGCGGAGAGGACGCATAAAATAAGCTTAGATTGCGTCAGTATGAACGTATCTTAATAATAAATAGAATATGTCTTACCTATGATTAAAATAGGTGGATAGTAGCACGTATACTCTTATTATTACTTTTTGTAATTTTATTATATTGTAAAATATGTGATTTTATCCACAGGTCACAGGCTAGAATCTACACCTGGAAAAAAATTCTACGTAATAAAAATACCTGTTGCCTTTTCAATGATTATATAATTCCAGAGTATGGAACCAAGAGGTTGATCATATATCTGCCAATAATCTGTCTAACATACTCTAATATAAACCTCCAAATCTGGATTGTAAAGTCAATAACGGAAGAAAGAAGGATATTATGTGTTTGTTAGCTGATTGCAGAACTATTCTAACCCATATTTGATATTTTTTATAAGGAAGTTCTTTGAAACAACCTACTTCAAGTATTTATCATTTATATAAATAAATGTATACATCGTATTTTAGTAAAACTGTTGATGAAAAAATGGTGTATAAATTTGTTTATATAAATATCTAAAGTAGGCTGTTTCAAAGAACACTCCTGTAAAATATTTCAAAAGAGAGTTACGAGTAGAATAGTCCTGCATTCAGCTGATGGTTATTTTTTAATTTTGTTTTTAAAAAATGTAGATTTCTTGTAACAATAATCTAAAATATAAAAATTAGTTTTATTTAAAATTATTATAGCAATTTTTATTTAAAATATATATATTAATTACATCAAAAAGTCTCAACAAACCAATCAATCCTATCTAAAAATCTAGAATAGTAATGTGCACTCAGCGCGACAGCTGAATGTTTTTTATATTAATATTAATAATTTGGTATATTTTATAGCCTTTAAACTTAACTTGGGGCATGTATCTATTCGCATTTTACCCATAGTACATAATTTGTTTTAATTGAAAATAGAATATTGAGTCTCAAAATAATTTTTACTTTTAAGAAAGCGTTAAGTTGTCTAAGAAAATTTATATAACCATCATTGCTGCTAAATCTGCTTTTACGTTTGAAGAATTTATAATAAACCTCTACATAATCTTTTTAATTAATAATATTCAGATTCTGTACATATGTAGTAATCATACCACTCAGCATTAAATAAATGACAGACTTTAATATGTAGGTTTTAACTACATTAAAAAAAATTAAGGGGCACAAACTAAGACATGAGAACAAAATCAAAAGCAAGCGATATTTCTAACGATTTTGTTCTTGTAACGTTTTTTATTAATAAAAAAATCAATAGTTTTGTCCGACCACTAAATACATTTGGATATACCATAAGCTAAAAGGGCTCGTAAACGAGCCACTTTTTACGGCAATTGTGTCGCCGTTAATAATTCCCCAAAACACGACAATAGTTAGTAGTCTACGTTGCCGAAGCATTTCATCTATTGCCAATGCTCTCTGGCAACATGGTTGGTCGATATATTATGTAATATCGAATGCAATTGAAAATACGGCAATAATCGCTAGATAAATCTATTTCATTCTCGCTCTGCTCCATGTATGCGTCTCTGTTTGACCTCACCCCTAGCAACAATAAAAACATTATAGTGACAGCCAATTGGACAATACATGTATTATTATAATTTTTCGCTGTGTCGTTATTAATATTATTATGGTGTTATTACTAATCGTCAATTCACACTACTTACAAAGAATACATGAACAAACCACAGGGTATCGAAGCTTATTAACGAGGTTTATTTACGTCTTGAACAGTGGAACGTGGAAGCCAAACTATATAATGATCAAAATATGAAAAGGCCAATTATCAAAGCTGCACAAGCAATCAAAGAGTTAAACACCCAGAAGAAATACATTTAACTTCCGTATGAATCTCCAGTTGGCAAAAATCGAAGAGTGACTGGCAGTATATAGTAATCAGTGTGGCTCTCTTCATAACTATATCTACTTTCTTTTTCTTCGCACTAATTGTATTTAACAAATACTTACTGAAAGTAAATTTTTGTAATTCTTGTAAAGTTTTTAAATAAATAATTATCAATCACTAATTTCTGGTTTATAATACTTATTGTTTCACGTATGTTTAAGTAGGACCCGATCCAAACCCTTATTTTATTTTAGATTTGTTTATGTGATTATTTAGGACGAGTTGTGGTGCAGAAACTTCATTGCCGGCCGTTGTTGGCACGTGTACGCACAAAATACATCAGCCTCACTTGCCCGACACTGTTGACGGGTCATACATTTCCCAGCAACTGGGCAATGGTTGCATAATTTTTTTGACAATTGTATCGGCAATCTGCAATTTTTAATGCTCGTTTATGGGCCCCTTTAGGAACAGACAAAATATGTAAATAAAAAATATTTTTATGACAAATTAGTTGCCGCAGATCGATGGGCGGGCGATAGTTCTTCTGCATCCCTTTACTATTATCCCCATATCATAACCATTCCTAAAATGTATAACCTAGAGTCTAGACTGCTACTTGCGTCTAGCCGTCGTCATGTGCGACGAGCCATAGCGATCAAGTCAGAGTAGCACAAATTCATTTGGGTTCGTATTATCCTCTCTCAACAAAAACGTGTATTTTCCACACACTGTTAAGGGTAGTAACTAGGTAGTAACAAAATATTTCTTTATATGTATAGAAGAGTAGTACCTTCTGTAATAATTTTTTAAATTACGTGTTTTTGAAAAACAGTTCTTGCACCACAACTTGCACAAGGCTTAATATTCATTTTAGAGATATATATTGTAAGAACATGTTATTAACAGTAAGCACAGCTCCACTCTTTAATAAATAAAAAATATACATGGATACGTAAATAAAAAGAACATAGAAAATATATCAAATTTAAGTGTGTTGCCACAAACTTATAATAAAGCATAAAAAATATGTATTCGTTAAATATAGCAGTAAATCCTGTTGACTTTACTATTATTACAGTACTCGAAATTGAAAATTCTACGAACCGGAGCACTCGATAATTTAAAAAAAAATATTTACATAGTTATCTAATTGTTTGTGTATTTTATAAAAATAATTGTGTTCGATTTTTATTATATGGCATATCTAAGATCAGACGGTCAATTTAATATTTCCACAAGACCAAGCGATAATCTTCAGGATTTTATCTCCGCTACGGTGCGTTCCGGTCCATTTCGAGCCCTGTTATTATAATATATACTTCCTTGGATAAGTGGATTCAAACAAAAAATAAAGGTATTAAAAAATGTTTGCTTGATGAAATATTTTTTTTTTATTTGTTTAAAGGTTATAAGTTATAATACATCTGCAATGAGATGTCTTGACATAGCATTATACAAAAATTAAAAAGATATTAAAGTTCAAATATCAAAGTTTATCAAAAGATAATATCAAAGTTTGGTTTTTGTCTAGGACAATTCTGCGCCGGGACAACTGGACGCCACGCAATCGAATGAAATTCGAAAATCAATAGACGTTCATGAATTATAATATGTACCCAGGTACTTTTAAACTATATGTATTATTATTATAATATTATTTAATTCTTGTTGAGAATTACAATATACACACGTATATAATGATTTAATTGTGCATATGTTTAAGTTCCAACGAAAAGAGAGTTATTTTATTTTTATATGAAAACGCCTCAAGCATGATAATTCTCAACCCACAATAAAAAAAAATACGTTAAAAGCAAAATGAATTAAAACTACTAAGTAGTGGATAGAAACTGATTAAAATTCCTCGTTTACTTTCTGTATAAAATCGTAACGAACGTCTATTTATTTCATTCAACAGTGCGGCGCCCAATTGTTCTGGCGCCCAGTTTTCCCATTCCTTACTCTTTTGTATATAAATTTATCAAATGGAAAACAGAATAGTAATTTTTATTCGTTAATTTTAACGTAAATTTTAACGTCATTATTCCTTGACTACTCATATTTATTATGTTATTCGTAATTAAGAAAGCACGTCTTGCCTGCAACATAAAGCAATCCAATAGTTATTCTCAGGGTATTAAATCACTACAACATATTAAGTTTTATTAATCACATCTTGTACCCAAAAATATGTGATTCTGTAATTATTTTAGTATTGCAAAGAATGTAACTTGAGATAAAATATTATTAAATGGTCGTAGTGATTAGTAATTGAATCAATTACGAGTTCACACTCTTATTTAAAATTCCATCCAATATATTTTACTAAATAGAGGTTGAATAAACAAAAAACAAATTTCTGATAAATCTATTGAGATTATTGTTGTAACATTAAGGGCAATTTTAAGATCATTATTTTTATCTTACCAAGGTACCAAGTTTGACGAAGTACTATCATAATTATTATTAGAGTTGAACGAATCTTTCAAACTAAACCAGTTAAACAAATTTAAACTTATAAATTTTGCGTCTGGGTTTAAATCATTTTCGGTGAGAATGATATTTTCATATTCATCGCTTTCGTCCAGGATTTCTCGAAAATTATTGATTGTTGTCTCATCGGAGTTATCAATCTGTGAAACATAAAAACTGCAATATTAAATGTAGGCTTTTTTTTTTTTAGGAATTTTCTTTGGTTTTAAGCGAATCGAGTAAAAATTCGAATCCAATTATATATAACTTTCCGTATATACTGATGTTACCTTCCAATATCATGATTTTTAATACCTTACACTGATATAATATATACATATTATAGGGGATCAAAACTACACATATTAGAAATTACTAATAATATTTTTTTACCCTTACGTCAGGACATTTTTATTTAAATTTTAAAAATATACAATAAAGTTGCAACATTTTTACCATCAATACCCGCGTATATTCAAATTTTATACCTTCATAATCAGTCTATTGAGACTCTGAAAGAATTACTTTCAAGTATAACAGCTGTAATGTGGCAGTCATATATCGGAAATTTCAAAGTCAATAAAATATAAATATTATTTTGTATTAAAATATATAATAATATACTGCCTCCGTACATATACTGAATTATATCTCAATATAAAATTCAGGCGATGTACTTATATGAATTAAATATTCGTTTTAACAAAATTATTTTTTAAACAACCAGATATTTTGCTGCCCTTGAATCCTGCCACCCCGGTTAGCGTAGCCTTCTTTTTTCAGTAATAATTAATATTCAAGGGTGCGTCAGAATATCGACTATCTGTATTAGAAATCTCTGTGCCTTTCTCCCCCACGGCACTTTTTATTAAATTACGTCTTTCAGTAAACTCAATCAAAGCTCACGCGGGTTGGGCATCTGCTCCTGAGACATTCCCAGGTGTTAAAAACCGCTGATGGTTTACATCCAAACGTAGGGCCTTGTGATACGCTCGATTAAGACCAAGTGTGGTGCGGTGCGGGTTAGTTTGGATTGTCCATGTTTGTATTGTTAAGGTGACGCATCAGTGAAACCCCAAATAATTTTCAACTGTAGGCGCGACGAAATTTTGGACTCGCAGCCATTCACTGAGAGAATGTCGAGCCAGGAACACGTCACTTTGCTGCGTGATGGCGACGGGTCAATTAATTCTAAAATCGTGTAAAGATGACTAAAAACGTTACCCATTTACTTTAAAAAGAAAACATGTCAATGAATATATTATTATTGTTACTAATAGAACAATAAACAGAACATAAAATGGACGTATGTTGGATTTATATGACAAATAATATTTCGTTTGACAGGCGTCATTTGCACCCGCGACCCACAATCCGCGCATCGCCTAGCGACGATCTTTTTAGACCGAGCCTCAACTAATGCATGGCCTTAAGAAATCAGTTTGTTGGCAGTTTGTAATTAGAACATTTATAATAATTAGAAATGTATCAAACGCACAATGATTGTTAGAATAGAAATAAATTTTATTTTCTTACACAGACTACTTCATAAAAGAAGAACACAGCGAAGAAAAGCGTTGTTTTCATATTATTTTTATTAATTACATTTTCTGGTTTCAATTTTCAAAAACCTGTGTGCAAATTTTGAAAACAATATAGCTCTTATGTTGGAAAAATACCCTAGAGCTACCGTTCTTTCACAAACGACAGTTTATTCATTTTAACACTATTATTAATTGACACTTAATATTTCCGCTTAATCGAACGCAACTCGTTTTGAAATGAGAAAACCTATGAAATAAGTCATTTTATAAGCGATTGCAAAGCGTCATTAACCACTTATATTGTGGGTAATTAAATTATTATGTTTTTTTAATTTTTCTCCATAAATGCACAATAATAAATACGATGCGAAACTACCAATACCAATAAATAATACCATACTAAACTAGTTAACTTAATTTATATTGCTTTTCATATTATATATATCATATCAATACACTTGAATGATGCCATCTCGTGCA
Organism: Rhyacophila brunnea; assembly: GCF_057557595.1. Lineage (NCBI taxonomy): Eukaryota > Metazoa > Arthropoda > Insecta > Trichoptera > Rhyacophilidae > Rhyacophila > Rhyacophila brunnea. The sequence goes on along the minus strand of NW_028233068.1, from coordinate 19,535,334 downwards.
AGAACATAACATTCCCAGCACAGAAGTGTGAATATTTGAAGAATGTTAATTCATAATTAATGGTGAAAGTGTGAACCAACAAGATATTATATATGTGTTTCTTTTTAAATTAGCAACAACGTCAATTAAAAAACTGAAATAGATAATTAAAACGAGATTTATATATGACGCCAGTGGCGAGGGATGGAGGTAGGCTGTTAAAATCATACATTAATAGTGTAGATACACTAAAACCTTCGCACGTGTATGGATTCACCAGCGATAATAGTGTGTAAATTAAACATTCGCGATAATAACTAGGTACACGGAATACATGGAACATACGGAAAAGTGCTGACTGTCTCGACAATCTCATTCTTCAAGCGTTAGCTTCGGTAGTCAGGTTTTCCACTATATTTCTACTGCGCATGCACAGTATCGCGTGAAAATCAAGAAGCCGCTGAACTTATTTGATCCATGCATGCAGTCTTGCAACTTGCATGATAATACGTGTGTATACTTACATTTTCTTTCTATGGTTGGGATAATACATACTGCCAAACATAAACGTGGACCCTACAAACCAACTCGCCCCTCAGCAGACTCGATATATTATTATGAGAACAGTTAAATCAAACTCATATTTATATTAATTAAACTTCATCTATTATACGTCTCTAAGACTCATCAAGAATTACAGATAGAATTGATTGAGCTCTCAGAAGATAATTTGTAAGTCAACATTATAACAAAACATTGTAAGTCATTATTTGATTCTTATTATTATTATTGAAACATGAAAAATGCAGTAAAATATTTACTAGCTAAAAGCAATTATATGATATAAAACAGTACCTATTTAATAATACTACTACATAATTCAAATACGAAGAATGGTTTCATTTTTATTTTTTAGAAATATCCTTCAACTAAATATAAAATACCTACATAATATGAATTATTCCGAATTCTCAACTTCTTTAAGATAGCTTATCAAATTTCATTTTAATGATCACAATAATCGTAAAAAATATCATTTTTTTTCACTATTAACTTTTGATCGAACGACATGTTTAGAAATTAAAACACTTCAAATTGTTTAGTTATAATTTTATTAGTACTTATTCTGGGCTCGAAATGGGCCGGAGCATCGTTCCGGTTCATGAGATCTTCAAAATTATCGCGCGCCGACTTAATGACCGAATTTGAACACAGTTATTTTTATAAAAAACACATTAAATTAGATTCGAGCGCTCCGGTTCGTAAAATTTTCTATTTCAAGCGGTGTAAACTTATTCAACAATAATTATTAGAATACACCCACGACCAGTTCTATTTAAATGGATATTTACAATTATTGGTAACAGTTTTACGGAGAGATCTCGTTGGCAGTCTGCAATTTTCTAAATGCAATAGAATTGGCCTCTGTGGTGACGAGGTCGGACAGTCCGATGGTCTCAACAACAGAACAGATTAATAAATGGAAATGTAAAAACTATCGCCATGGACCAATGTTTTGAAGCATTGTACCTTTATGACAGTCAGGCCATAAAACCCATATATCGCACCAAATTGCCACAGTCTATTGAACTTTTTTGACCTCTATTTGAAGACTTAGAGACATATGAAATTGTCTCTACATGTATAACAAATGATAGACTATGAAACGTGGTACTTAACTCAATAAACATAATTTAGGACTTGGATGCTTAGTTGCGGGGGTGCGATATAACAAAGCGTACCGACAGCACTCTATATTGAATGCACGTTTCATTTACGTGATGAACGTGAATGCATATTAATATCATACAAACGTAACTATTGACAATAACAATATATTATTTAGCACGTGTTTAAGTTTATCCCATATTTTTTCACGGTTGACATCCGTAGCCTGTTATACTACACCCAGTAGGGTAAGACAATTAAGAAGGGTAAGAAATTCACTGGCAACTGCCTCTTCATCTTCGGGGAGCATCATAGATCGTCCGTTTAAACCGTATGGTAAGCATTTTATGGTTGATAACAACGCACTGCCGTGTCTACTTAAAGTAGTTGAACAATTTTGACCTTTTTTGGTTCTCAGTGGTATCATTATGGTATCTGCCCTTATTTTTAGATCTGTTGTATTCATTAGATCAGCCGAGGATAGGTATTGCAGATGAATTATGGAAGTAGTTGTTCGTGATGATGGAGGAGGCGAGAATTTATTTACTATTTCAAATAACTGCCAGGTTATAGGTAAATCGTTTTACAGTGGCACCATGGGTACGGCGGTAAACGCGGCTTGCAGTTGTAGTGGTATTGTTTGCTAGCATTGAAACAGGCATTGTCGCAAGCAATTCAATACACGTGCGAATCCCCTATGGTGCCACTGTAGAATGATTTACCTATACAATCGATGCAATATAATAAATATACCAGTAATTCGGTGTGATGTGTCTATAACGAAAACTTGTAATCGAGTGAGATATACAATCGATTCTGACCCGCTATTTATTGACCGGCGCACTATGAAATAATATGTTGAAATTATTATGAAATCATATTATATATAGGTGCTGACTGATTGTACATGAAAAATGAATATTTAATAAAAAATATTATATAGAGATCTGGGTTATATAGGAATCCGATGACTACCACAGACTTCCAAGCTTCGTGCCGATGATCATCAATAAAAGAGTTCCAAATGTAGAGATTTCATCGCCCTTCTTAGCAGCGCCTATTGCCCATTAAATTCACTATACTATCATCATAAATATAAATATTTCTATATCTATAGTATAGTATAGGGATAGTCTACGATGGTCAAGCGGTAACTTCTCGGATTATAATAAGTCGAGTGTTGTTTTTCAATGTGCGTTTAGAGTCAGAGTATGGACCTAATAGGTTAAGCAAGTGGTATATATTCATTTCTCGTAAAACAAACATCTGTTTATACAACCTTGTATAGACGATCGAACATTGTGATGTAAATGTAAATACTAGGGATAGCCATCATTTCAATTATTGTGTTTTACTTTTTGCAAGCTACCTTCTAAATTTGCATGTTAAATGAGTAAACAACATATACATTTTCGTTAGTATGTGTTATTTAATTTCTTTCAATAATATCAGTGCTTTGTATGTATCTGTATGTTTTTACCAGTAGGTACTGTGACACCCCCGTATGGTCCCCATTTGGGGATGTCTTTGTGTATCTGAAGAGGCCCGAATCGGTATCGAAGCCAACAAATAATAACGGCTGATTGCGAAAATAATTAAATAATAATAACAGAGCCGAACCGGCAATGCCGTAGAGTAGATTATAACCGTTGGAGATTTGCAACGTCGCTTTTTTTTCGACGACGGCTTTCGTTGACACAAGATGGCGTGCAGAACGTTACAAACAGCCAAATCGCCAACACGCCGATTTCGTCCTCCGCAAAATTAAATTATAAAAAAATGTAACGATTATAATATTAACTTAAATAAACTCGCCGTTTCTGATCACAATTCCGGTGTCTTAATTATCTACCTCCAAATCCTAAAACGCAGACGATAAACCAGATACTAAAAATAAAAGTGACAGTTGGTTTTTCACTTACCAAAATGGACGGAAATGATAGTACCTATACGACTAATGAACATTTATTTTAAATGAGTAAACATCGATCTGATTTTGCAACAGTATAATCTCTTATTCCGCGGCGCTACATCCCGGGGTTGGATTTGGCCTCCTCCACAACCGCTCTCCACTCACTCCGGTCTCTCGCCACATTTCTCCAGTTACCGGGTCTTCCTATGTGAAGCCAGTCCACTTTTACGGCGTCAGCCCATCTACTTCTTGGACGGCCTCTGGGACTCTACCGTTGGGGTAACCATTTCGTCATGATCCTTGGCGCTCTAACTTGTGAAGGCATTCTCTCCACATGTCCCACCCATTGTAGTCTTTGGGACTTACAGTATCTACAGTATAATAAGACGTCATCCAATATAAAAGGTATCAGAATATTTTCACGCAATTTAAATTTGGAATATTTTTATAATAATTATTGGTTATCCATATTTATTTTAAAAGATTTTTTTAAAGAAATATTTGGCCAACATTACATTTTATAATCATTTAGGCCACCAATAACGTTACTTATTATATTATATTATATTACTTTGTTATAGTTATCAATTCAACACACTCAATGCATCAAAAATCTGCTAATCTGTCAAAAACACAAATCATAATGGAAGCATACAGAAATAAAATAGAATATAATTACTAATACATAATACATAACTCAATCGATTCGACGCAAATATTGCTTGGCGATCATTTGGCCATACCCGCCATACCATACCCCATATTATATGCGATTGTGATAGTTTAATAAACTAGTAACAGTTAAATAAAAAGTCATTTCAATGCATAGGTACTGATGTAATTTGGTGAAAATCATATCATTTTAATGTTAAACAAAGAACTCTCTAGATCAGGGATCGCGAACCTTTGTACGTAGGCGTGCCAAAATTTCCCAAATATTATTATTCGACTGTCTGGCGTGCCGAACACTTTTTCACAGGGAAAATTTGTTTTTAAGAATTCTATTTAAAAAGTTTAAAAATTACAATTGTGTTCTATCGCACTGTTTCTAGCCGAAGGCATATGTTGGTATCTCTTATTCTTTGATTTTTTTTTACTTTCCTTGAAAAAGAGGTCGTGGGAGAATTTTAACCACGCTTCGTTCACACTTCCCCGCGGCCTGTTGAGGTCAGTGCAGTAATATTATGTGTGATGCATAAAGCGTAATAACCTACCTATACAATACAACGTAATGCTTATTCTTGAAGAGTATTTGCCTGCTATTTTTATACCCCAAAGCAATCTGTTATTTATGCATGAATTTCGTCGTTTCCGTTTCCTTGTCGATCGGTAAATAATATTATTGAAAATATTATTAAAAACCGAAGAAAATACGAACGGCTATGTTGTCATTATGTTTAAATATTATATAAATACATATTTTATATTTTTGTAAAACTTTTTTGTAAAACAAATATTTTATTAAATTGTTATAAGTAGGTACGTATTTTTTCTCTTCAAAATAAAACATTCGCGTCCCACTATTGGCGCGCGTGCCATAGGTTCGCCATCCCTGCTCTAGATATATGTGTCCCTATATTTTTACGATTTTGTAAGTGGTAAAAAATACGGGACAATATTTAATAGTTATCTACATAAACATAATAATTGAGTTGCTTAGAGTCATAATTCACATAGGTATTCCAAAAATCTAGTTTTCAGATAATCGCAAAAACTACCAGAGCGCTGTTTTTTGTAATTAAAAAAAAGTTTTGTACTCCCTTGAATATTAATGAGTGAATGAGTCGATTTACATTTTTTTTAATATTTGTAATAATATGTACTTCTAAGGCTGCAGACACACAGCATACTATGAAAAATAGAACTCCCGCATTGGTTAGAAAGGCCATCGTGACAAAATTCACATTATTCATTAAAAAATGTGAGATATGACACCAACAGTCAAGTTTATCAACGATTTTCACATGGTTTAAACTTTAAAGTGACTTTTAATATCCACCTATTTTTCTTTATAAGTATATTAATGCCTTTAGAATCACTTATTTTATAGTTAACTCAAAAATGACAAAATTTCAAAATGTAAGTTATGACTCTAGGCGACTCAATTATATGAATACATGAAATAAACCTTTTTTTATTTGGCCCTGCTGGAACGGCTCCAAAATTTATCTGAGTGCTAATTTCATTATTTTTTAGGCTCGGCACACATTAGGGAGGCTAGACGTAACCACAAATTGCAGAAAATAACAGTACAAATTGTACATTTGAGAAACGGTTCAGATAAGGCAATATTATGTGAGGGGTAATAAAAGTATCGCATGCCTGTCAATCCGCTTCGCGATCAAAATAGAGCTGTAGTTCGGGGGAATTTATTATTTACTTTTAATCGCGGCGCGAATTGATGCGTTCAAATACCTCGCTACTTCGTGCGATTTGTGGTTGCGTCTAACCGTCGTAATGTATAATGAGCCTTAGTGTTCTAGACAGAGCGCTCAAAAATTTTTAGTTCATTTAAAAAAAGATTATATGTGTTGAATACACTAACAAACACGCAGAGCTCCACTTTTTAACCCTTAACCAGGCCGCGTTAAACAGGAAATAGTAAAGTTATTCTAAATAGTGATTTGTACTTATGAAAGGCTTCAAAATAAAACATAGAACAAGTTTTTTTTTTTAATTTTATCGTTTTTATTGTAAAAAATGTGTGGGAAATATATGTCCCTATGCCCACATATGTACATATTCCTGTGGGAAGTAACAATCCCTATGCCTTTTTAGAACAAAAATATGGTATCAACAAAAATGAGTATAAAAACAAATAAACTTAAAAATGGTCAATTAAGAAATAATACATAAAAGAAATAATAACATCAATTCACAAAGGTTGTGGTCTGTGAAAATTTTTCCATTATGTGTATATAAACGTTGCAAATCTTACAAAATATGTCAACAGCCATAGGGAATATAATATCCCGCAGTTCAATAACACCATGTTCTTGTCGGGCAGGGGGTTATATATTAGTTCCCACAAAGTGCAAAGTGCAAAGTGCAAAACATTGCACTTAACGGATTTTTTGAAGACATTATTAGCAGTTTTATGCAGCTGATATGAAAAACCGTTGGCCTGAACACTCGCAAACTTCTGAGGTGTGTAAAATAAAAGCTTTTTGTTAAGTAGCGACATCTTTATGCCCAAACGATAGACAATATATCATTGTATCAAAATGACAATAAGCGGGACTTTAAAAACCCATGGCCTAGTAGAAATCAAACAAAAGTCGCTTGGGAAGTATAATATATCCCCCAGCCTGGTTAAGGGTTCAAAAACATAGACATAAATAAAAACAACTTAAGTAATTTATGCAATTTAAATATAATAGTTTCTTATTTTTTGATACAATGAAATAATGTGAGCGATGAAACTATCGTTTTGTTAATATATTATATTTTTAAATATTAATATACTTTATAATATATACCTATGTATTACATTATTATATTGCACGTGGTATAATATAAATATAAAAACTAAGCATCATAATTAATATATTGATAAATTTATATATATGATTTTTCGCTTTTTTTAAATTCTTTTTGGAGAATGATCTTATTCGTATAATTATTTTAATTATATTTATAAAAAAAATATTTGTTTTAAAAATTAATATACTTACATGAAAAAGCGTTTATGACTTTATTATTATTATTTATTATACCAAAGGTTTAATTATTTTTTAACTTGTTTATCGACAATGAATCATTATAAACGTCGTCACAGCTTTGCATATAAAAAATAATATACCAGCCCTTATTATTCTTCAATTGCAGTCGTAGTTCTACGAAAGTTCACTTGAATCCCCTAGCATCATTGGCAATTGTAGACATATACATCCGGTGCAGGCTATACTTGCTGATTTGAAAATATAGCACTTCGTGTCACCGATTTTAGTGTAATACATTCCCGTCAGTTTTTGGGCATCTTTACAACTACCTAAATCATCTTTACACATTGAGTATATGATCTGCTGGCACTGTCGATATTCTTTTGGATATATATCGAATGGAAATTTAAAAAATGATTTATCTTCGTTAAGTTGTACGTGCTTTGGACCCTCATAGCACTCTGGATCTTCGTAGTCAAGAAAACTGCTGTTTGGTGTATTATTATCAATTGTTTCCTGCAAAAAAAAAGTCACAATATCGTCGCCTGATAATTATGGTAGATAGAACTATTTCGCATATCTATTAATACTAAATCTACCCTTCCTAATTAAAATACCCTATAATTAATGCCAAAATTTCCTTTAAAAAATTAGATGTATACGACTGCTGGCAAATACCCAAGCTTTGCATTCCTTGCATTTAGAAAAAAAAATACATCCTCGACCTTGGAATGGCCCGAGAAAGTTACAAAAATTCTTAACGGTAATTTTCTATCGAAGCCGTTGGAGACTTTTGGAGGTTCTAAAAATCTACCCTCGCCCAAGTGGTTACATGTAAATTATTGTACGCAAAACATTTCACCGTGGCACAGTTTGCCGTGAGCTTTCTATCGGAAGGAGATGACCGAGATGAACATTAATTCAATTTTCATAGCTGATTTTGGCGAAATTCATGAATAATTCAAGAATGAAAACCTAACTTAACCCAACCTAACCGAACCTAACCTTACAAATAACTCAGTATATCGGCTATTTTCAAAATTTGTTTGCTGCTGGCTTCCTGTAAAGTGTAAACCGATAATAACCGTGTTTTATTTAGACATGAATTTTCGTCAGTATTACCTATACTACGGCGTAATAATACAGTGAACTGCATACGTACAAGTTTCCGGACACGCGTCCAAGTACCAATGCTAAACAGTATTATTTTTTTAAATATTTTATCCGTTGAAAACGCACCCGGCACCATAAACCGAAAAGAAATTTGAATTTTCTTTATGTTTTTGAAATACTTAGTTGCAACAATATTTTTTATGTTCGTTATAAAATCAAATTAAAATAAACATAAATTACATCAACTCAATCACAAATTCACTTATCTCAATAATACAGACATTTCCTCTTCAGAACAAGGAAGTCTTTTGAATTTATTTCATATACCTACAGCAAAAAAGGTTTGCACAGCCTTTGACACAGTTTTCGAAATGTATAAATACTGTAGTGAAACACGGGGTAAAACTGCCCACAAGAAATGTTTCATAATTAATTTACATGTGTTGAGAATATAGATAGTTTATCATTGTTATAAGTAATTATGTTGAAGACAATTTTGCCTTATCGGCATCAAAACCTAACATGTATAAAGATGTATTTAGATTTTTATAATGTGGGTAGAATAAACCTAGAACATGGATAATTCTTCTTTAATATTGCTTTAGTAATAACAATACACTGTGAATATAAGTTGATAGTTTTTGCAACCAATATAATTATCTTCCAATCAATCTGTACCTAATACAAAATAAAAAAATACCTAATAACAGACCATCGTAAAAAACGGCGTGGCTTTACTATTTGTATGCCCTACATTTTCTTATGTTAGAAATTAACATGTCATGTGGGTCTATTCTATACGTATCGACCGCTAAAGTGATAAAGTGATAAATATTATCAAACTTAGGGTAGGTTTGTATCAAAGTATTAGCACTAATTGTAACAATTACAATAAGTTTGTTGTAAGTGTTGCAATAAGTGCTATATTTTAACAGCAGCAAGAGAGGTGCTGTTACAATATAGAACTAATTGTTACAATAAGTGCTAATACTTTGATACAAACCTACCCTAAGTTTGATAATATTTATCACTTTATCACGTTAGCGGTCGATAATTATAGAATTGATCCACAGATCATATAAAATAGAATAAGTATTATCTACCCTAAAAAGGTAAAAGTAGTGTAAACGTCGTTGTTTAAAATTGAGACTCAAACCGTATTTTGATGAGATATCCGTGACTATAAAACTTTTTGGAATATTCTTTTATCCATACGTGCACTATGAATTTAATTATATGCATAACGAATAATATGTAATGAAAACAATATAAACAAACTTTTTATTGGACTTGGCCAGTACCTAGTAATTTCGGAGAACTTTTACTATTTTGCGTTTTGTATTAATTACCATGTTACATTATTATGTAGGTATGTATTATTAACTCGATTCTCAATTCTTTCTTTCCCATGCGGCTCCAAATGAAACAAATGAGTCGATCGCAACTATGTGTATTTCAACCATTTCTTTAGTTTTGCGTCGAATATCGAGAAGACATTTTGTATGTCGCGGAATGGCAGTCCACGCGAAAGAAATAAAACATGCATAAGCAGTAAAAGAGTTAGCACTCTCAAGTATAATTTCTTAAAAATGGTAAAGTTTTCACCACCAACGTATAGATAGATGTGTTCATTAAAAATGCGACAATAATTTTCGCTTCTTGAACCATGCGTAGATTTGTAACCACGACGGAATATGACAACAATCATTAGCATTAGATGGAATTGAATACGACTCCATTCGAGTTGAGCGACCGAATTTGCGCATAAATGATGATAACGATAACGGTGTCCTAAAATATGTACATATGCAGTTGGCTGTATCACACTTCACCGTGAGATGTCGTATCAAAGATATATGGCCGCATAGTATTTAGATAAAATTGATGTCTAAATAAAGCACGTAGATACATATTTTTTCTGATTATAACTATTTTTTGTGTACTTTACGATAACATAGTTATATTATTGTAAAAAAAATGAGAGATTTTTTTTATAATTTATATTTCTATATGGTTCAGGCGCGGGAACACGACTAACATTGACTTTATTGTAACCACCGGAATATAATGGAAAGAGAGAAAAAATAGGTAAATAAATTAAATTATAATCCATTAGAATTTAAATTCAAATTCCACCAAGTACCTTCGGTCGATAGTATTAATATTGTAAATAATTTCATTGAATTTTCATATTTATGAAAAATTCTGGTAGGTGCCCATAAGTATCAAATCTTACTTATGTTAAACATGACAGTGTTATTATCAGATATTTGGTACCAATCAATTTTAAATTAATGTTCTTATTGACTCTAACAAAAATGAAACATTACTGTCTGCATTGCTCCACGAACAACGCGTTATTTTTTTATATCTCAATGCTATACGACCATCTCTTTCCAGTTTGACAACTCATTATGAAATGTGCTACGGCGTAATGTAATACGTACAATTTACATGTAACCACGATACTAATGCAGTTGTGACGATGACATTATATGATGATATACTATAGAACGTTATAAATAAAATCTCACTCCGTCGGCTTCCAGAAAAATGGCAAGTACCACAAACAACATAAATGTAATAAGAAACCTCATGATAGATGAGTGACTTGGACACTTTTTAAAACCAATAATCTATATAGTCATGAAAAAAAATCTAACTCTTATATAGGTACCATTGATTTTTTTTAAATTGAAATGGTAATAAAAATATACTTTTATTATGTTACTATAAATGCCATCAAAATAAAAATGAAAAATACATTTTTACTTTTTACGGATAATTGATGATTGTGTAGGTATTGTATAATCACAGTATCATATAATATTTGTGTGTATTCCTATACTCTTTTAACATTACAATATACCGAAAATGAAACAGTCATACTATAACCACACAGATTTTGAGAAAATCATTTAAATGCATTGAAGACCTCAACAAGAATCAAGCCCGGAGTTCCCGGATATAAAAACAGTGTTTTACGCACTATATTACGATAGTAGAATTATTAGCAGATTTTACTTTGTAATATTGTATGCTAGAGCATACTATTGTAATTAAATTCTAAAATATTTTTAATAAATTTACCATTTTTATGAGAAAGAAAATATTTTTGATAGATAAATCACTATAAAAATGGTACCACATACACTTGCAGTTCGTTTATTTTGTTAGAAAATATAACGTAGTTAGATCGACGAGATAACGATGCAACAATAAATGCTTCATTGAGAACAGTCGGGAATAAGAACGGTAACGATAATTAAATTTATTCTATTTAATTCGTGCGCAGTAGAAGAAATTGAAATCTGCGCAATTATTGTGCAAGATTAAGGTGTTCCACTCAAAAACTTTCGACATCTGTGTACCCCTTCTATCATTTTCGTAACACTGAGTACCGCTCCTCAAAAAAAATGAATATACTTTAATAACAATCAAAATATATTTATTTTTTCCTTTTTAGTACATAAGCAAAATAGTAATTAACGAGAAATTCATTCATAATAAAATAAATGAAAGTTATATAATAAATAACATGCATTGTAATCAATGAGAAGAATTACATTGTTTATGTTGAGACAGATCATCATAATTTGGTTCCCCGATTGTTAATTTCAATCTGAGCTGCGTTCCACATCCAAAAGCTTGATGAAAAAGCAACTTCACATATATATTAAGTTGGAAAAGACAAGATGTATTTCAGGACTTTATCTGAAGCTAATTCCAACAATTGCTCTACTTCCACATGCGATAAATCTTCTAGCATTGATGTTGTATTGATGTCGTATTAATGCTTGTTGCACCAGGCGCAACCATAGCCCGGTGCAGCGCGTAAAGCTCTTACCGTACCCTAGGGGTACGCGTACCACACTTTGGGAAATACTGCACTATAAGAATATCGACACTTACCTATACAATTAGCAAAGGAAACCCCATTGAAAATGAAGAACTTTCTTAATATCATTAATGTCATAGTAATGTCCATATCACTATATGCAAGCAGTTTTATGAGTTGTGGAAAATTGAAAGCAGTTGTTTCCGGCAGTGCACATCAGGTTATAATATTCACCTAATGAAATATAATGTGTATTATTTTATGTAACTCAACCCTGGGTTCGAATCAAATTTTGTGTGATAAAATTGTATTTATAATACAGATCAACGCTATAAGAACACAATAAAATATTAAACAATAAAATTTAGAGGCGATTTGGATTTCCAAACCTCTGGTAAGTATCAATACAATGTCTTCCAAATAACATTGTTTTCGTGAATCCGTAATCCGTAATATAATATCCTAATCGTGGACGGTTTCCGAATATAAATGTGATAAAAACATGAGTGACATCGATATACTTTTTCAAATAATATAACTTAAGCATTGCATTATTGCGTGTCGTTTTGTGCATGTAGCGGAGGTTAGTAGGTAGATAGATATGTGACGGGATTCGGAACGGGAACTTGAAGGCCGCATCTTATTTAGGTATGGTCCCAATATTGAAGCTTGTTTTATATAAGTAAAAAGGATTGAAGTTATACTCATTTATCTTTTTATAAAAAATTATGTTTTTTTTTAAATAAATATAAAAAATATTAAAACTATGAATTAATCAAAAATCTTCTAATGACATTATGGAAAACTTAATAAATTCAATTTTAATAATTAATAATGACCATGAAGTAATATGTAATAAGATAAGATCCTTTAAAAAATTACCTGTTATAACATTTTTTAATTGTAAGTTTATCTTTGACTTAAAATAATAAATATTTTTCATTTTAATGTTTTCAGATTCTTACTTATTTATTAATTAATACAGTTTAAATAGTCAATTATAAAAAAACTATTTATGAAGATTGACTATTTATGATATTTATTTATTAACGACATTTGACATCTCGAGGTTGAACGGTCATGTGCGGCCTTGTTAAAAAATATCACGCTAGACGGTTACCTGTAACTAACTATATGTTAATAATTAACTGCCTTTATATGACATATTATTATAACCAGTTTTTTTTATTGATTGTGGAGTTAAGTGATGTTAGAATAGCCTTGCAGGTCCGTATTTCCATGTTTACGAAATCTTTCCTGGCTTGGCCTATCGCACGATATATCAAAGTAATGTTTAAACAATAGGAAATCAAACATTATTTTAATATAAAATATAAATTTAATTAGTTGTATAATAAATGTTTTTTCAGCTAAAATAGATATTTCTACTGCAATTTAGCAATGATATATAAATACACAACAAGTAATTTATTAAATACGCATTTGTTATTATTTCACCGTTTAGGTTAGTTTATAGGTACTATAAAAAAGGTATTTAACAATTTTCACATTTTGATTATGAGATTTTTACATATCCGTATAGTTTAATCATTAATTATACATATCGAAGGTAGGAAGCTGAAATTTGGTATTTTGTAGTTTTTGGTACCTAATAAGTAAACATTGCTCATAGTCATGCAAAATTACTTTACTTTTAGTTAATTACTATAGATACATATGTATGATGTATTTTTTTTCTTAAATTTTTGACCATGTTATTTAAATTTATCAGTTTTCAAAATACTCATCACATTTGTGCTATTAAAAAACAATACTTGTTTTAAATACAGTTACTTACGTCAATTATGGAATAATACATGTTATTTTTAACAATAAACAGTGTACAATATGATTTATTTTATCCTGGTATTGAGGTGTGGTGATGAAATATATTTATAGTACCTACTATAAGTATGACAGTAACTTTGTAAATATAAACAGAATATATTGTTGTATTTTTTTATTATTTTTTTTTAAATCCAGTATAAAAGTATCAAAAATATAACTAAATGAAAAAGAATATACAAAAAAATCATGATCTGGCGCCACGTAAACGCCGATTTTTTTGAAAAGAGTGAAATGGTAGGAAATTATTGTCAGCATGATGTAATTGTTGACATAATGAAATTTTGACTCTCGTTTATATGTTTATGTAAGCATCGAAAAACTTGTCATTGGTGATAACCAAAGTTTTTAACAAAGAATTTGTTATTCATGTTGTCCTGCTGTTCGTTTCCTTGGTGGAGGACGCCTTTCATCACGTGGTTTAACATCTTTTCAAGATTAGTATACTGTAAGAACAACAATAACATATGACTAGGACAATTTAAAAAAAGAAGGCGAAAGATATTCATCGGAAATTAAAATATTATTCAATTATCAGGATTCACAGTCTAGAATCTAAATGACTTGAACTAATAATTAAAGCATATACTTATAATAGTAATGTATTAGTACATATTCATTTGTAACAAGTTTCTAGAGTTATTTTCCAGGGCTGCACTGATATAAAAGCGGTATTTCGTGAGTGTTTTCATACATAAGCAACCAAGATGTAAAACTAGAACATCATAATATTGTCTATTTCCAAACATCGCAAAGCTCCAATCAATTGGATTGTCGTTTAGTGTTAGAATACAAAATAAGACCTTAGTATTAAGCTGGTCGCGCGGCTTAAGCGTCGACTTATATCGTCGTCAGTCCCAGGTTTGAATCCTGAGTCTGGCAAGTACACATATTGTTTTTCAATTTGTGTACGAGTCAGACTATGGACCTAATAGGTTGAACAAGTGGCTGACATCCATTTCTCGTAAAACCAAAACATGTTAATACAAACTTATACTCTGTGGAAGCCCATGTGATCTTATTAGGATCGGACATGGTCGAAAAAAAATAGTCGAATATCTTTGGCTTAATATGCTGGAATAACATTTTGAATGTCTTTGATTTTCAGCTCTTAAAGGAAAAGCACGGATGTAAAATAGTACAGCAATAAATAGTCGTACTTACAGTAATCACGAAAAATGGTTAAGTATGTTTTTATTTTCTAGAAATATCGTCGGTTTAATAAAAAAACAAATTAAAACAATGAACTATTAATAACTATGTGCGTTTTCGAGAACGCTTACCTTTTCGAACTTCATATATTTTAATCATTCTAATAGTCATAAAAGTACGTAATAATAAACAGAAACCATTCAACAAACACTTAGGTACATTTAGTATAACAGTTTTTTTTTATTTAACTTTATATTAGTTTGTCTCTATTTTTCTTCTTATTGTTTTTAGTTAGTTGATTAGATAATTTAAAATACTGTCCAGTAAACCGTATTTCAAAAATCGGTCACCAAATATTACACTCCACCTTATCAATAATAGGTCTAAGAAATCGAACTCGTCTAAAAAGGCTATTCTAATATATCACTTAATATCCAAAAAGAGCTGCATGTAATAAATATATCAGATTTATCACTTTATGTATTCAGGCAGTTAATTATTACAATAAGTTAACCGTCCGAACTGTCAAAAAGTGCTATCTTTTAATAGTCCCTCTCTTGGCTGTGTTGAATTTTAGAGCGAGGTAAAGTACGTCGATTTTACATATTATTGAGAAGTAACATACAAGATCCGACACTTTTTATAAATAATTAAGTCACGGACGCCACCTTGATTTATAGTTCCCAGTGACCTGTTAAATATTAAGTGACTAGTAGTAACATAATAATATATTGTTGTACTACATGCTCAATCGCAATGACATGACTAATAACATTGTAGGTTATATTGATATGTTTGACGTTTCATTGCAAAAATTTTGGGTTCGGGTGTATCCGCCAGCACGAACAAACTCGAATTTGACCGACATGTCTACCAACCTAAATTTTCGCTGTATTAAATATACCAATTATTGTTGATAACCGCCGATAGACGCCGATAGCCGCCATGTGTATGGAATGCTTTCCGTGTAAATTTGGACCAATGAAAATAACGGAAACATGCTAAATTTCTAAGTGTTAAGAATAGCTGTGCAGGTGTGGTTTTTTTATTATCTTCATTTTTTCTTTCAACCAGTTAAATTTACTACACATAAATTTACCCTACTCCACAGTAGACGTGGCTGTATCGATAAATCGTCAACTATTCGTTTCACTTAGCGTAGTAGGAGAATGTAAGTTATAATAACTTACAAAATAAATTAAAATTAATAATATTATATCCGTTACTTACGCAACTGACTTCTTGGTAAGAAATAGCCACCAATAAGAAAAAAAGTGCTACGTAGAATTTCATACTGATGCTGTTCCGTGGACCTTCTAGTTTGGATACTGAAAAACTTGTATACTTATTCTGTAAACTCAGGACCTTTTATTGTAAATTTCTGACCTTATTTTTACGGTTCAAATAATACAAATAATAGTAGAATAAAGTTTATGGTTCAATATTTACGCGCCATCAAACGCGACTCAATTCCTGGTCGATTTGCTTCGATTAGATATTGGAATCACAAATGTAATTTTAATAAAATAATTGATTAATTGATGAAAAATACTAAATATACGAGTATTAGATTTACTTACATTAGCAACAGCTTATAATCAGTAATTTTAGAATTATCTTCAAATGTGGTAATCGTGCCCATTTTTTAATAATGAAATGCCTAATTCTTGTCAAATTTGGGATCACAGAGATTATACATATAATTTTTTATCGTAAATATTTATATTATTTAAGTAGTTAACAATTTACTAATGGTTTTATAAATGCGTTTAAAAATTAATGAATCTAAAAAAACCTAACACCACTGCACATGGATGTACTGAAATATGACTATATTTTAAAACATTAGATCGAGAGGTTTAAAAGAATACTATTTTATGTAATAAAAATACTTTATGCAGTCATCAAATGTTTAATATAAATATAAAGGATAATAAGGCTTCAAAATTATATAAATAGATTATCTACAACGTTTAAGGAATGTCCAGGCTTATACTCTGAAAATACCATAAAATCTCCACTTTGATCTACGTGGCGCACGTGGGCCGTTAATATGTAGGAGAAAGGGCTTGGGACATTTTTTATTTTTTAAATTATTGTACAGCCATCTTTTGTTCGAGTAAGAAAACCTTTTAGCCTTGCACAGGCAATAACTAGTAACTGTAGAACTGCTGTAGCTTTTAGCTAACAATCATTTATTCTATCACCAATGCATACATTACTACTCATCATTCAAACAGATGGTTATTTTTGTCCAAAGGTACAACCGTTGTACCTTGGGCCAATAATGGTTCTACCTAGGGATTGCAATACCGGTATTTCAAAACCGATATTCCAATATTTATCAATACCGAAATACCGGTTTTAAAAATCCAAAATACCGGAATTTTCGGTATTAAAAAAGCGCACTCGTTTACGTTTTTGAAAATGAATTATAAATTATGTGCTGCGAAAATGCAAATATATTGAGTGAATCCAACAGAGGTGAAAAAATAATAAAACAAATTTCATCAAAGATATTTATATATGTAATTGTCGCGATGAATTATCATAATATTATTTCGAAATATAATATATCCGTGACAAAAATATCCAATTATTCTATAATTATTGATGACTGAGCGTTGAATAAGAAGCTTTTCCTGCAGTCGGACTTATTTGCACTCGATGAACTTTTGAAGGCTTTAGTTAAAATTATCAATATATTCAAATTATTTGTAAAAAATCACTAGTTCTACAATTATGATCGATATATATTTTTAAATGTCAACATAATAAATGTAGGTATGTAGGTTTTTGCTATAAAATAATATTTTTAAAAGATTTTAATAGCTATATTTATTTTTAAGCACCTACTTCTGTTTTTTTAATGTTTAAGAAATACCGGTATTAATACCGGTATTCAATAAGAAATACCGAAAAACCTTTATTGACATTTTCATTCAGTATTGCAATCCCTAATTGGAAAATTGGGGTATATATGAATATTGTAGTTTTTTTAGAAGATATGTTTTTAATAATTGCCTAGTATGGAATCTTTGCCAGTGCTGTACATAATTCAAGGCTTCTCACTATTTGGTATCTGTGACACATACGAATCTTGCCAAAAGTGATTTTACGTGTTTTTCTTTATCAATGTATCTTTGGAGAGCAAAGACACGATATCATGCCAGAATGACTAACGGTCATTTCATGTTTTAAGAAAAAGAGACCTATTTCGTAGGCTGTCGAAATCCAAACAGGACTGTAATATCCACTAATGACGACGATGAAGAAATTATTTTATATTCAACCTAAAAATCTATCGCACTGTAAACCATTGAGGATTATATTTATCTCGATAAAACTCCTTCACTCTTCTAAATCGACTGAAAGAAATATATTTCTTCCTACTTCTGATTGTCTGTCCCAATGACAATTGGTCTGTCCATATTTTTTTGTTCTTTTTTGCTTTTTGAAGAGGAGACTTTTCAATGAATGGGTGACTTCTATTCTTGAAACATAGCTTGCCCAATAAATGTGCTTTACTTAAAAAATAAAGGTATGTGATGTTGATGTGACGCTGTTATCGCTATAACTACTTTTCTATGAACAATAATCACACTTATCTCTGAAGATCGTTTACTTATAAATATTTTACTCACCATTTCATCTTAAAAGGGCCTGATTTATTATTGATAAAATAGTAAAATTGCCATTTCCATTGTATGTAAAGGGGTAACACAAAAAACTTTTTTTAATATCCAGTCGTTTAACGCAGTGTCAAAAAATTTATAACCACCCCTTTCGATTATTTATTTTTTAAAACAATATATTACTAGTCTTGCTAATGTTGTTACAACTGAAATAACTAACGACTTAAAAACAATTTTACTGTTGTTTTTTAAAGTGGAAATGCTAACTCAATTAATCATCATCATTTATAGCACTACAACTCTTGTTCCCCTTCAAAAATCTCATCCATCCTGGACGATCCAGCGTCGACACTTTTCAGTTACTTTGGCCGAGCATACTTAAATCTCCTGTGACGCAGTCCAGCCATCTCAATTTCAGCCTTCCAGATCTTCTCTTGCCCTCGGGGGTTGCGTACATAGTCTACTATGCTGATATATCCTATACACATTCACCGGCATTCTATAGACGTGGCCGATCCAGCACAGTCTCTGCATTTTTTCACATACCATGTGATCTTTTTCGCAGCCAATTATTTTCAACCAAAGTTAAAAATATACATATAATACTCCGATGTAATAAGTCTCATTTTGATAATCCCGTAATACGTATAATATACCTAAATAGTCAACACACTGGAGCTATTACAAACACCTGTTTTTTTATTTTTATGAACCCCCGTCTACGTGTTATTTAAATGAATCAAGTTATTCATAAGCTTAGAAAAAATTTAAATTCTACATTTATTTTTGTGCTTATAAAACGGTTTCTTGTCTTTATTGTATAATTTCAAGCTAATATATTATAAGGGAGTACTATATACCTACTCCACATCGTCATTTTGCTTAAGGTGTTTTGGCATGAAAAACTTAAGGCTATACTTCAGTTGAGGCATGGTCGAGGCATCTAAAAAGATCGTGGCTAGGCGATGCGCGGATTGTGCAAATGACGCGTGCCGAACGAAATATAATTTGTCATAAAAATCCAACATGCGTCCATTTAATGTTATGTTTACTGTTTTATTACTAATAATAATAGTATATTCATTGTCTTGTTTTCTTTTTTAAGTACATACGTAAAGTTTTTTAGTCATCTTTACACGATTTAAGAATATTTTCATCCGACGCCATGACAAAACAAATCGACGTGCGGACACCTCTCTGTCTGTCTAAGATAGCCGACTAGTGAGAAATTTCGACGCACCTACTGTTGAAAATTATTTGCCGTTTCACTGAAGTACGCTCTTAACACAACCTACTTATTTTTGGATGACAGTAGGTTGTGTTAGATTATGATTTGGTTGTTCATCTCAAAAGACCTCGATCACAAAAACGATATGGAGTAGACCAACCTCCACGTAACCTTGCAATTTGGAATAGATTTTTTGAATTATTTGATGAAATTAACAAATCAGGCGCCTGGCATTTACTAATACATTAATACGCAGTGTGTATTGCAAAGTTACGTGGAGGATACTCACCAATTTCAATATTGTCACATCGGTGGTTTCAACACCTCGGCGATCAAAAATATAGTACTCAATTAAATACTTATTTTTTAACTTGTGAGGTAATTAACTTCTCGGCAAGTGATCCATTATTTGTTTTCTATTATGAAATTATAATAAGCAAATAATGTAAATAATCTTTTATACGTGTAGTTTTTTGTATTAAAATCAACAATGGATTCGATATCTAGGTACTATAAACTTTGATGTTTTATAAAACAATCGTAACTTTGTATTAGCATGAACCAATATGGTTACAAACAATAAGTTTATTATTGATTGTTCCAAATAAACAATGCGTACCGAATGTTGCATTTAAACGCCAATTGAAATGTCGCAAACTCAAACAAAACAATATCAATAATTTTATTAATCAAAAGTATTGTTTTTACTATTATTTATAATGATATTCGTATGATTATCATTTATCAGTATCACTTATCAGCGTTGCTAACTTCTAATTTAGTGTTTGTCGACAACGCAAACAACTTAAAATTTCAACCTTATTTAAAACCTTACTAAAACTTCCTTAAAAATCAACATGCTATCCTCTTTTACTCTTTGTTCCTAATTTTTTTAATAATATAATATGATAAAGTAAGATACAATATTTAGCAATAACTACATTTTGTACCTACCTGATTAATTTTTGATTGTATGATTTTTTTATCACAAAACTATGTTCAAAAATATATTTTTAAGTGCTAATTTCTAGACATTATTTTAATAATCATAAGACAATCTAGAGGTTTTCCTGTCAACTAGCTTATTTTCTTAACCTACCTATCTGACATATTAATGCCAATAGCAGAGGAAAAATCCCGCAGCAAAGAAAAATATAAAAAAAGCCTTCATTGTGTCGACTCTCTTCTTTGACAAATATATAGTTCTTATTTGAAATAACGAGTGAACTAAAATGTTTAAATACATTTTTACTAATATAACACGTGCAATCCTACTGCAGTCTATTATGCAGTTTTATATTAATATTGCATGAAATTAGATTGTATTTGAATTAAAAGCATTAAAATTTTCTTCGGGAGTGTTCATGTCGCTGTAATGAAACTACTTCCACGGCGCAAAACTATTCATTACAAAGAGACTAGGAGCCTGTGAAGCCCTATTTTTTGTTTCAAATAATATATTTTTATGAATAACATTAAATAATTATTGCTGGTGAATCACAGCTTTCCGTAACATGTATGATATTATTTTCGGCTACATATTTTTTTTTAATAACTAACTTTTAAATAACCTTAAAGGTTTGAAATAACGAGTGAACTAAAATGTTTAAATACATTTATACTAATATAACACGTGCAATCCTACTGCAGTCAATTATGCAGTATCAAATTAATATGGCATGAAATTAGATTGTATTTCAATTAAAAGCATAAAAATTTTCTTCGTGAGTAATCATGTCGCAGTGATGAAACTACTTCCACGGCACAAAACTCTTCATTACAAAGAGACTTGGAGCCAGTAAAGTCCTATTTATAGTTTCAAATAATACATTTTTATTAATAACATTCAATAATTATTGCTGGTGAATCACAGTTTTCCGAAACATGTATGATATAATTTTTATGTTTTTATTTTAAACCTAACTTTTAAATAACCTTAAATATTATATAAATTTTGTCGGGAGTTTCGTCGAGGCAGGAGCTTCTTGGTGTTTGTCGACAAGATGGCAAGCGACCTGCCGGTATCGCGATGATTCCATTAGATGTATGGTTTGGTTTGCTACTGTGGTGGATACACTCGTGGTATCTCGTCTGAATAAATCAATTTAATCGTTAGGCTTAGCACTCTTAGCTGAGTCTAATATAGCCAAAAAATACGACTATCTGTCCCCTGGGTTTTGAGACATTTGGACCCTGGGGAGCGTCTGCTTTGAAGTCAGTGACTGAGATTGGTCGTCGCTTGACTGATAAAATAGGTGACTTCCGTTCAATAATTGATTGTAATTTATTTTGTTTTACTCTTTTATTATTAATATTGTTTCTCTATATTCTTTATTACTTCTATATATAATTCTAAATGTAATGTAGTATGTAACTGTTTGTAATTCAAATATATATATGAATAAAAGCTATAGTATATTCAACCAGAAAAACTATCTTTATGCACGTATTTCTTATTTAATTTGATAATGAAATACAAACATACTTTTATAATGTGCAATTTAAAAGTTAAACTTTACACGTGGGTGCTAATGCTGCTTTTCCGTGTGATGTCTCAATTTAATCAACGTATGAAGTTACTGATTTAATAATATTTTATAATTATATTATTCCATTACACTGACACTCAATTAATGTTATTTTGTAGTATATTGTATAATATAATAAATTTGATTAGAATTTAACTTTTACCATAACTTTCTAGATATCTATTGTTTAGACGCCATTGTTTTATTACATACTATAAAGCTTTATAACCATTGTGAATACAATTCAAGATTATGCAATTGACCATCTCTTTAACTAATGTTTCATTTCCTACTATTTAAATTATTACCATTCTACATTCAATTTCTAAAGAGTACTATGAAAAAATAGAACAACAAAATTGTCCATTCATATCGATACAGGTTATAAACAACATATAGGACTTGCCAACCACATCAGTTTCTGCCATATCTAGTTATATTCATAGCCATTTCCATGGCCCCCACAAGGGAGAGGCTGACAGGGCTTTAGCCTGGGGGCCCAGGCTTAGAGAGGTCGACCAGTTAAGCGAGAAAAACACACCCCACAAATATACCTTATCGGTAAAAAAAGTCGCCTGCTGTGCTATTTTCCTTATTGATTATTAATGTTTAAAAACATATGACTGTGCGATGTATTTTTATGTGATATAATTAAATGATAATTCGCCTGTTGAATTTTTTTAGGCGTATTACCTATAAAATTGTTTTTTATCCAATTTGGCGAATGGTTGCATATTACTCGGTTACCACAAAAGGAAGTCGCGATCAGTCCTTCGTAATAATATGCTGAGTGCCAACATCTCAATAAATGAACTGGATTTATTTAAAAATCGCTAAAATACACGGAATACCCTTAACTCTGTGATTCCGTGGACACCACTTAGGGAACACTACTGTAAAAATTACACTTCCCTTAACCTTAGCGATGGGTAGGGGGGCTGCCATAGATCCTGGCTTGGGGGCCGCTTCAGGGTGTGGAGGCCATGGCCAATTCTCTTTCTTTTTAACCTAATTCCTTAATTTTTTAATTCACTACTGTCTCTTTGGGTCGGCGAGGTTTTTCTTTGCCTTACATTTTCCCGTGTGTTAGTTTTTGTCGTGCATGACTCGCAATGGCATATCATCTACGCCTACGGTGACATAATTTGATGAAATATACGACCTGAGGGCTAGGTAGTGTTTATTATTCTCGTATATGTCCATCTCCAGTTCAACTGTGAGACATTGATTAGTTTAAAGATGCCACGCAGCACAATGTGCTTAAATAAGCCTCGCACTCATTCCATGTTTTTGGTCTTCTACTAGGATTCCAAACTGGTCAAATGGAGCATATTGTTCATCATCCAATTTCAACTGACAAAAAAAGGAATAACGTACTCAGCCGAGCCGATACCCAATGCGATTTGGAAGGCGTCTATCGGTATTTTTTTAAACTGTGGCTGTCCGAAAATCAAGCGGCTTGTTCTGGTGCTTGGCTCTGATGATGTATTATGTATCCGTAACACTACTGTCCGACAAGAAGATCTAGGCAATAACCGGAAGTCACTGGAGTCGAAGTGCGATTAACTAAATATGAGGGGTTTGTCAGTTCACAGTTTTAACACGTGGAAAACTCGTCGATAACCGGAAGTCGTTGCAGTCGAAGTGTGGTTAAAAACAGGAGGGGATTATTAGTTCACAGTTTTAACACGTTGACAAGAAGATCTTGTTCGACAGTATGTAGTATTATTTTGTACACTTGTTGAATTGCTAAATATAAATCTTTTTATGTTTGTTTATTTCAAGGTTTTTGAATTTTAAGTAATTGTATGTAACGTAACAAGTTCACTAGTGAGACTATTGACTTGTTGGTATGGTGACATCAAAAATAATAGATTTTGAAAAATCAAAATTATAAGCATTTTATTTATTATAATACTTAATAATATATACTTATGATATGCAATAAAAAGGTTTTGTTATTTGATAGAATAGACACACCTTTTTTTATATATCTATAGGTATAGGCCAATAACTCCTGTTGAAACATTCTATACTCACACCGCCAACACAGAATATTGTAGGTTGTTCATCGTTGTTTACTGTAAAAGAAATAACAATATATTTATGTTTCAAATCCAACATTATTAATCTATTTTTGTCCGTATTTTCTGTATACAATGTGTAACCAAATTAAAACCACCTTTGGCTGTTTTAAATATAATGCATTGCATTAACGTGTTTACCATATCTTATAAAAGAATAATATCACATTAATATAATCAGAGGTTAATTTAAAATATACAATTTATAGTCACGCCGGATATTCCTATTTTGTAATTCGTTATATTTCCTGTGACTTATGTGATTATGCCCTAAAAATTGCTCATCTAGCAAACTTGCCACTTTTTTTAAAAACTTATTATTCGCAATAATAATATTCAATTTTATGTACAATTTAAAATGTCTATTACACTTATTTTATTGTTCACAACCAAATACCAAATTCAAAATTATTTAATCCCACACTTGACACTACACCACATTTGGCCCCACAGGAAATAGCAACAGTCAGACATAATATAACCGAAAATTATATTTGCGTATCCTCAGAAATCATACTCTTTAAAACAGCATGTTACGATTTACTATACTTATATAATATGTAAAAAAATTAATTCATAATATTATTTACTACATATAAATATATTTTTTTTAAATAAAGTATCTTACGCAGCTGCTTTCGATGAAAAATGCCGCAGCAAAGAAAAATATTACAAAAGCCTTCATTGTGTCGACTCTCTTCTTTGACAAATTTTCTTATTTGAAATAACGAGTGAACTAAAATGTTTAAATACATTTATACTAATATAACACGTGCAATCCTGCTGCAGTCTATTATGCAGTATTATATTAATATTGCATGAAATTAGATTGTATTTGAATTAAAAGCATTAAAATTTTCTTCGGGAGTATTCATGTCGCTGTAATGAAACTACTTCCACGGCGCAAAACTATTCATTACAAAGAGACTAGGAGCCTTTGAAGTCCTATTTTTTGTTTCAAATAATATATTTTTATGAATAGCATTAAATAATTATTGCTGGTGAATCACAGCTTTCCGAAACATGTATGATATAATTTTCGAATACATATTTTTTTCAATAACTAACTTTAAAATAACCTTAAATAACTAAATATTATATAAATTTTGTCGGGAGTTTCGTCGAGGCAGGAGCTTCTTGGTGTTTGTCGACAAGATGGCAAGCGACCTGCCGGTATCGAGATGATTCCATTAGATGCATGGTTTGGTTTGCTACTGTGGTGGATACACTCACGGTATCTTGTCTAAATAAATCGATTCAATGTCAGGCTTAGCACTTTTAGCTGAGTCTAATAAAGCCAAAAAATTCGACTGTCTGTCAACTAATTGTATTGTCTGTCCCCTGGGTTTTGAGACATTTGGACCCCGTGGAGCGTCTGCTTTGAAGTCAGTGACTGAGATTAGTCGTCGCTTGATTGATAAAACAGGTGATTGCCGTTCAATTGAGTACCTGAAACAGGGAATAAATATAGGAATCCAAAGATGTAATGTAGTTACTGTTTTAGGTACTCTTGAGGTATCCAGGGTACTGGAGGAGGTATTTTATGTACTTGAGGAAAACTAGTATATTAGTGGTTTTATAATTTTTGTTATGTTGGTTTATAATTATATTTATATATATGCGGGTACTGATATCGTTTAATTTTACACTTTTTGTCATTTATTTTGTTTTACTATTTTATTATTATTATTATTGTTTCTCTATATAATGTATTACTTTTATGTATAATTCGAAATGTAATGTAGTATGTTACTGTTATTGTTCTATGTCCATCTCTAGTTCAACTGTGGGTCATTGATTAGTTTAAAGATGCCACGCAGCACACTCCGCTTAGATAAGCCTCGCACTCATTCCATGTTTTTGGTCTTCTTCTAGGATTCTAAGCTGGTCAGATGACAACTGGTCTTATTAATTAGTATTGTGTACTTTGAAGAAATAATTTACTCAATGCATGATGAAACGTCATGCATACAATGTTACACAGTTATATATTACGTTTAAAAAATTGGCTTGGTTACATTTTCGATATATATTTACATTCCAGTTTAGTTATAAGCAGATAATATTACGAGAATATTGTTCATCATCCACTTTCAACTGACAAAAAAAGAATTAACGTACTCGTCCGAGCCGTTACCCTATGCGATTTGGAAGGCATCTATCGGTATTTTTTTATACTGTGCCTGTCCGAAAATCAAGCGGCTTGTTTTGGTGCTTGGCTCCGACGATGTACTATGTATTCGTAACACTCTGTAGTATTATTTTGTACACTCGTTTAATTGCTAAATATAAATCTCTTTATGTTTGTTTATTTCAAGTCTTTTAAATTTTAAGTAATTGTATGTAACGTAACAAGTTCACTACGGAGACTATTGACTTGTTGGTATTGTGACATCAAAAATAATAGATTTCTTAAAATAAAAATCATACATATTTTATTTATTATAATATCGTACATAATATATACTTATGACATGCAGTAAAAAGGTTAAGTTATTTGATAGAATATAAATGCTTTTTTTATGTTTCTACAGGCCAACACACGCCATTTAAACATTGTATACATACACCATCAACACAGGTTATATTAGGTTGTTCATCCTTAATTTTTAAGGTTGTGTAGCCATTGCCAATGCCATTTAAATTCAATTTCCAAGTATACAAATCATTACCATTCCACAAATTTACATCTGTGAATCCAACGGTGTACTGTTGAAAAGAAATAACAATATATTTATGTTTCAAATCCAACATTATTAATCTATAGTCCGTGTTTTGTGTAAACAATGTGTAGCCACGTTATAACCACATTTGGCTGTCTTAAATATAATGCATTGTATTTACATTTGTATTTACATCTTGTAAAAGAATAATATCACATTAATATAATCAGAGGTTAATTTAAGATATACAATTTATAGTCACGCCGGATACTCCTATTTTGTAATTCGTTATATCTACTGTGACTCTATGATTATGCCCTAAAAATTGCTCATCTAGTAAACTTGCGACTTTTTTTAAAAACTTATTATTCGCAATAATAATATTCAATTTTTATGTACAATTTAAAATGTCCATTACACTTATTTTATTGTTCACAACCACCAAATTTAAAATTATTTAATCCCACACTTGACACTTCACCACATTTGGCCCCACAGGAAATAGTAACAGTCAGACATTACCGAAAATTATATTTGCGTATCCTCAGAAATCATAAATTCTCTTTAAAACAGCATGTTACGATTTACTGTATATAATATGTAAAAAAATTAATTCATAATATTATTTACTACATATAAATATTTTTTTTTTAAATAAAGTATCTTACGCAGTTGCTTTCGATGAAAAATGCCGCAGCAAAGAAAAATATAAAAAAAGCTTTCATTGTGTCGATTCTCTTCTTTGACAAATATATATATATAAGTTCTTATTTGAAATAAAGAGTGAACTAAAATGTTTAAATACAAGCCATTTATACTAATATAACACATGCAATCCTGCTACATACAGTCAATTATGTAGTATTAACTTAATATGGCATGAAATTAGATTGTATTTGAATTAAAAGCGTTAAAATTTTCTTCGTGAGTAAATCATGTCGCAGTGATGAAACCACCTCCACGACGCAAAACTCTTCATTACAAAGCCTATGAAGTCCTATTTTTTATTTCAAATAATATATATTTATGAATAACATTAAATAATTATTGCTGGTAAATCACAGCTTTCCGAAACATATTTATTTGGCTTTGTTTTAAATAACTAAAAATGTACCTATTTTAAATTTTATCATATATTTTCTTGCATATAACTTCTACGATGTATGATACCTGAAAAAGCTACTTGTGATTTGCATAAATACTCAGAATCGGGATGTCTATAAAACAGTTTTGTCTCAATTCAAGTTACAAAACTATGAAAAATATTGAATCCTATCCCAACATCTCCTATAAGTAATCAGAGTTAGCACCTAACGTCCTTCTAAAATGGTTTTAGCATTCACGGGATACAATATCTCTCACTAACCTTTAACATATTTCCAATTTTTGAATTAATTACTTTTTTTATTCAATGAATAATTCACAACATTTAAGAATGTAACATTATAATTATTTAACATACATATTTTTTTTAATCACCTCTGAGAAAATATATTAAAACCAAGAATCGAACCTGCATCTCTCTGCAGCCCACGCACTCATACCACTATGCTAAATGTACCATACTTAATTACGATAAATTTTAACTAATAACGCGTATAATACTTTCTGAAGCGTTTTCTAAATTGGACTATTATTAATTGACTATCAGCTATCGGCTTTTGTATTTTAAATCTTGTTGAAATGAAATCTAAAGTTGGAAATACTTTAATTATATATTATAAAGAGTATAGGTAATGTTATTATTAAAAAAAATAAGATGTTTATTTTTATTTCAGTATAAATATGCATATCATTAGACAGACTTATTTTTTTAATGATTTCCGGCAGAGGGGTGCCAATCGGGTGTGTTAATAAGATCGATCGCGAAATTATTTTTGATCGATCGCCAAAAATATTTTATTTATTTATTTACACTTTTTCATGTGGATATGTTGAAACTTGAAGAGGAAATAATTACAAAGAGCTTAGGAAGATAAATTTTGGAAATATTTACCAGCAAATAAGTATTCAAATCTATTAAAATGTGCTGAAAAATTTTACGCCTGTTTAGACATACTCGAGCGAATCAGCGTTTTCGCAAATGAAAATTATAAAATCGAAGTACAGAACAATTTTAACGAAGGGACATTTGAGAAATGGTTTGAGTAATTACACCCCCAATTTCAGAAAAAAATATTGTTCTTCTCCAAAGTAGATCTTATGTCAAAATTAGTTGACACCCCTGATATCGATTATATAATCATGTGGAATTATTATAAAGTAATATAAAATATTTTTCAGCCACAATATAAACTTAATTTATTCCATATCAATAACACAGTTAAATGACCTGTTAATAATGATTTTGCATCAGTGGTGTATATCGTAATATTATCTAATTGGAGAACGCATAGATTTTGTCGCAATACATATAGGTAGGTAGTCATGACTTCATAATCATAAGTCATACCATTGCCCACTGAAGAAGAAAGCCCCCCCCCCCCCCCCCCGTTGTCTATGGATGACCTGTCATTGTCTATAGAGTGCTCATACTGACGCGTCTGTCGTGTTCACTTGTTGGAGTATTCTTCCTTCTTTTTCAGGGCGTATTTACACAAGAAGCGTGATAAGTATAATAAGAGAATGTGAAGATCAATTTTTCAAACGTATGGACTTACTTGATTTCAGTTTCATTCATTACAAGCCATTCTATTTTCAGAAAACATATTCCGACACTATTCATAAGATATTGATACACTGCTAATAAAAATACGAGTATTAAAATGATATTACAAATCGATATTTCCAGCTGCCTTGACACAGGGAATTGTTTGATTTGGATAGATGAGTTAAATGTTAAATAATACACTAGCATTAATACACTTTCCACAAATGTAATGCATAGATTAATGCTACATAATTTTTGGAAATCGATATTATCACCGTTTTTTGTGTGAAGGACTAGTCTGACTTTGACAGCTGATGAATAACAAGAATGTATATTATTTATAAATAACACTGATAGTTAATATATTTGATTTGAGAATTTTTCATAATTCAATTTGAAACTAGAAAGGGCGAATCAATATGTCAAGCAATCTGGGATCTGATTTTGACAGCTGAAAAGTGGACCACTCGTTGCTTGTGCAAAAAGTTATACTCAGGCTTTAATAATCTAAATATGGCGGTGGTCATACTCATAAGTATGGCCAACAAGTCGATTACAGCCGTATTCATAGTTTTTGCAATATCGCACTTTTGTATGGTCTGGGGATCTACTTCTACATCATGACTGCATTATAAATAGTAGGTATATGATACTCGTAAAATAAATACCATACACTGGTTAATGTAATAACTAATAAATAATACATGTTAATGGTTTTGAAACATTTATTTTCTTGATTCTACGATACTCGAGCTACTTGTGCTGACATATATTTATGTAGTATAAGTGGTGTAGTTTTTATTTTTATTTTTAATTAATAAAAAACCATATGATTTTCATGTTAATAGACAATTTATTTCAAAATCATTACAATTGCGGTTTACAACGTAAACGCCGATTCAATAATTATAATAATATTTTTTTAATTACTTAACAAAAACTGATTTCATCTGGTGAGACATTTTTACCACAATATTTAACCAGGATGTACGGCAGAGAGGTGTCAAAATGTCGATTGTTAAAAGAACTTAACCCACACAAAACAAATTTTACAGCAGCCACAAAATGTTTTTTAGAAAGAAGTTAAAATATAAAATAAACATAAACTTGGATTGCATGATAGTTATTAATTTAGTGTTTTATTTTCTCAATCTTATCAAAGAAAAACCAATAATAATTATTATTATTTATTGATTTTGTTTCCCACTTTACTTTCTTATTTTCCGTTGCAGCTTAGATCATTTAGATATAATGTGTATTTAGTCGTGTTCAATGTTATTATCCAAAAAAACCTATTTTGAAAATACTGAGTGTGAAATCGTTTTGAATATTATAATATAAAGCTAAGTTAGGTTATTATAGGGTTATATATTTTTTCTCTTGTATTACCTAATTCATTTTGAACAGTTTTTAAAAATACAGTGAATATGATTTGTTGCCAATAATTTTGCTTCATTTATTTAGTAATTAATTAAAAATGGCATTTATTTTAGTTAGCAATATGAGTATGTATTGTGTATTATTTATTCAATGATTCGTAATATGACAAACGTGTAAATAGCATTTATAACAAGTATTATTTTCACAATAATAAGAAACACCTGTGTTCCCATGATGTTGCGTCTTCTTTACTGTACACACCCCATTGTTGCAGTTTGTGGTTGTGCTAGTGTAAACGTTTTGTTGGATAGGTCCGTTGCCATCTTCGGTGACGCTGCAAACTCCATTAATGCATGTTATCTGCTGCGTATTCCAATAATTATTAATATCGGATTTACCATTGTAGGCATTATCATATGAATTTGTAATCAGAACCGATGACTGCAACAAAAAAGATATCTACTGCAACAGGTGTAGATATTACAACATTTGAAAGCGATTCCTTATAGTACCTACTTGAGATAATAAATAATATTATTTCAAATTGTTTTTTTATTCAACGAATAATTTACAAGATTTAGGAGTGTAAACTTCTTTTATTGAACATGCGTAATGTGAAAACACAATAAAAAATATTTTTGAAGTATGCTCTGTAAGTGATAAAGAAAAATGGCCTAAATTATATTTTTATCAGGTTTCAAAATGGGCCGGAGCGCCGTTCTGGATTCATATAATCCTGAATATTATCACTCTGTGTCGTGGAAATATTAAATTGACCGTCTGAGCTAGATATGCTATATAATAAAATTCGAACACGCTTATTTTTATAAAATACACCTACGTACTTAGATTACTGTGTTAACTGTTCGTAAAATTTTCGAGCGCTGGTTTTTATTTACAATAAGTACAGTATCCAAAATGAGAAAGTGAATTTTTTTTTTAAGTGAAAGACAAAAGATTTCTTAATGCAACAATAATTATTATGAATGACAATTATTAATACAATGTATTATCAAAATAGAAAAACATAAAAGTGTTTACGCTCACGCATTCAACTCCTTTTAAAATTGCAAATGCAAGAAAAAATAATAATCCGACAACCCTCATTGTGTTGACTTTATTATATGGAGAATTTGTTTCAAATGATTTAAAATTGAATAGTGTGAATATTATATTATGGTATGCCAACACTATATTGTGAGCGGAACAATCTAAATAAATTATATTGTGTAATGGAGTGTGACTTTTCTTAATAAATAAATAATCGTATTTTTTACGATGTTTACTTTTTTAAATTTACACAGAAAAATATCAAATAAAATTAGAACATGAAAAAGTCAAATCAATTTTATGGGCAATTTCAATTCAAAAAAAAATTATTGTCAAACCTGTATTTTTATGAATATTGTTTTAAATAATAATTGTGACAATTATTATTATTATATTAACAGTGAATAAAATAATATTTACTGTAATCAAATAATATAAAAATCCTCGAGGTATAATCATCATCATCATTAGTCTGAATCTATCCACTGCTAGATGAAGGCCTCTTCAAGCTGATTCCACTTCTCTGGGTCCCGTGCGTTGCGTTGCCACGTACTTCCGCAGAAATTTATCATTTCATCGATCGAGCGGCCTCTAGGTCTACCTTGCGGACGTTTTGTACCTCTTGGATACCACTGGATGACTGGATTTGTCCAACGATTGTTTCTTCTTCGAGC
Organism: Rhyacophila brunnea; assembly: GCF_057557595.1. Lineage (NCBI taxonomy): Eukaryota > Metazoa > Arthropoda > Insecta > Trichoptera > Rhyacophilidae > Rhyacophila > Rhyacophila brunnea. Next base: position 19,502,273 of record NW_028233068.1, on the reverse strand, counting down.
TATGTGTCCAGCCTATCTCCATTTGAGGCTTTTAATGAACTCTATCATATCGCAAGCCCTTGTCTGCTTCCTTATCCACGCATTCTTCTTTTTGACTTATCGGGTTATGCCCAGCATACCACGCTAGGCTACTCTAAGTTTCTGGATCTCTCTTTTAGTTGGGGTCCATATTTCACACGCATGTGTAAATACGGGAAGCACACACTGGTTGAACACTTTGCTCTTTAGCTTCTTGCGCACAGTGGAAGGTCAGTTTTGAAGACATTATTCAGGCGGCTAAAAGCACCCCAACCTAGCTTTATTCTGCGAACAATTTCATCATAATATATATAATAGGTGACCTAAATGAATAACGGTGGGTATCCAAACCATTCTTAGACTTGATAATATAATCGGATAAAGCGAATGACAATCAATCATTTCTCATAAATAAACGTTAAGAAATTTCGTCGAGAGATGATCATGATTCTCACTGGGCAAGAGCCAAGTCTAGCCGATAGTATTACTAACACGATCACACATAAACGACCAACATGTATAATTGAGTTGCCTAGAGTCATAAGTCACATCATGGGCCCCACATCCTAAAGCAGGCCCCCAGGCCAGAATGTTTGGCGGGTCCCCATACCTATCATTGAGGTTAAGGACAGTGTAATGTTCTACACTTTAGAGTTCCCTAAATGGTATCCCCAATGGAACCCCAGATTTCCGCAGAGAAAAATTAAGGGCATTCTTTGTATCTTCTGTGAATTTTCATATTGTTATATAAATTCACTTAAGTTATTGAGTTGTTGGCACTTGGCAATCAATTATGAACTACTGATAGCTACCTCCTTTGTCGTAGTTAGAGATTCCAATACCGGGATCCCGAGCTATTTTCGATACCTATGAATCCCGGGATTGATAAACGTAATCCCGAAACTTTCGGGATTGACTTTTTTATCATTTTTTATGGAAAATAAAATAAAAACGAAAATATAACAGAAAAAATACTTTTAATAACAAATTACTACAATATAAATAAACTGAGTTTGAATGAAGTTTGATTTATACCCATGTGTATTGCCGTTGCAAGTTGCCGATTCATTTTATTTTTTCACATAATTTAACAAAAATGAGAAAGATTAGAAAAAAACAATGCTTCACACTATTAACAAAGTAGGTAATTCCGCTATGATTTTATACGTTTTACGGCAGTTTCATATTTGGCCGACTAATTAGATATATATATGAAGCAGAAAGGCCATAAGTACACCATGATTTGCTTTACTATTTTAAATCTCGCTAACTCATTCATCAATGAGTCATTACTATCAGAAACAGCAATCTCATATTAAATTCACATTATTATTTATATTACAATATTATTTACTCCATTAAACTTATGTATTTCCAAGATTGAACGTATACAATATTAACAATAAATATCTTAAATATATAAATTTTATGTTAACAATTGAAAAAAACGCCAATCCCGGGACCAGTCCTGGGATCCCGGGATTGTCAAATTATAATCCCGAAATCCCGGGATCAGAACTTTGGCTTGGGATTGGATTCCGTAGTCGTAGTCAAGTTAACATGCACCCTTTAAATAATTAACATAAATTTCTAAATGTGAAATATCATTTAATTATATCAACCATCATATTATCACATAGAATTGTATCATATGGGCACATATCTGTAAATGTTAATAATGTATGAAATAGCGCCACAGGCCACTTTTTTTTTGTTACTATGAGAGCAAATTTGTGGTATGTGTTTATATCACTTAACTTACTGGTCGACCTGCCACGTCGGGCCCCCTCTACGCCCGGGCCCCCAAGCTAGAGTCCTTTCACCCCCCCCCCCCCCCACGTTGTTCCACTCACATACTCATTCCAAAAATCGACTTTTGAGATAATCGCTAAAAACTACCAGAGCACTGTTTTTTTGTAATTAAAAGAAAAGTATTGTATATTGAGTCGATTTACATTTTTTTAAATATACATAATACTTCTAAGGCTGCAAACACAGCACACTATGAGAAGTAGAGCTCTCTGATTGGTTAGAAAGGCATTGATTACAGAACTCACAATAGTCATTGAAAAATGTGAGTTATGACACCAACAGTCAAATTTGTCAACGATTTTCAGCTGGTTTAAAGTAACTTTCGATAACCAACAGTTTTTCTATATATAGATTAATGCCTTTAGAATCATTTGGTATATTTATCAAAAATGACAAAATTGCAAAATGTGAGTTATAAACTCTAGGCGACTCAATTATCAAACGAGTGAATTTTTCTTGTATTGATAACATCCCAAACCAACTTAATAGATAAAAATATAATTTTCGAGGTATTTTACGTATATTTTCTAGTAATTTTGTGATATGTGTGTAAATTTATATAGTTACGTACCACTTGTGACGACCTCAGTCTTGGGTATCTGCTCCTGAGACATTACCAGGCGTAAAAAAACTGCTGATGCTTTACATCCAAATGTAGGGTCTCGTGATACGCTCGAATAAGACCGAGTGTGGTATTGGGTTAGTTGGTTTGGAGGGGTCTATGTTCGTGTTTATCTCGCTTTAAAAGTTAACCCAGCCAAGAGGGGGGCTATTAACATATAGCAATTTTTGACAGCGTAGAGATGGTTAACTTATTGTAACAATTAACTCCCTCAATACATAAATATTATAAACTACCATCGATAGCCACCAATAGCCGCCATATGTATAAAATAGACCCACTGGTATGATTTCGAAGAGGTCGTAGAGAGGACTTACTCACGGTAACCGATATCCATGAAGTGAAGTTTAGTATAGGGCAGTGGTCGGCAAACTCATTAGTCAACAGAGCCAAATATCAACAATACAACGATTGAGATTTTTTTTGAGAGCCAAATTTAATAAACCTAAATTACATACCTAGGTAGGTACACTGTTTATTAACTTAGTAAACTTTAATTAAAGTTTTAAGTCTAAATTTAACTATAGGTACACTAAATAAAACTTGATATCATACTTATTATTATTTTAAAACTTTAGCTGCCTTTTATCGTATTATAAAGATACCACCTTACGTTCAGTCTTGTATTTTTATCGACACTGTATTAATATGAAAACGATAGACTAAAAGGAAAATATGAAAGAAAAAATCATGTAAACCCATGGAACTCCATACTTATATATTTTTAATTGTGATTATTTTATTACATAGTCATACACAACAAAAATAACAGAAAAATATTGGGCATGTCGTTGATCGAAATAAGAATTATTGTAAACATTTTATTTATGATACGTTGTTGTATTATAAAAATGTGGATATAATCGATCAAGTTGGCCATGACTGCCTTTGACCTAATGTTTGATGCAAAGTTCATAATGATTGTAATTGTGCTGGAAAGACTCTTAAAACCCAGTACATCAACAAGAGAGTCAAAATTTAGATGACGACGACTACTTCATCATCACTGTAAAACTTAGCTTTAATGAGCAAGACCTTTATGTGATTAAGATTAAACTGTACCATATTTCACCCGTAGTAGATGTTCAATACAACAATGGAAGACAATTATATAATAATCCTATTAGAAATATATGGCGCCCAACGTGGGGCTGATGTTAGGTTATCTTAAGCATTGTTTATCATATCAATCAGTAAAACTTTATAATAATTATTTAATATCTACTTAATCTAACGTAAATGTCAGCGATATCGGCTAGTAGTTTGTTTTTTTTTCAATAATATATTTCCGTATTTTTGCATATTATTAATAACTGTTAAAAAATAGTCTAATTCAAATATGTGTTGACGTAATTGTATTTATTTATCATATCGGCGGCGTTGAAATATTCGTTGATAATGTATTTGTTCATCATATTCATATCATTGTAATATTTGTCATAGTATGTATTCAGATTATCGTTAACATTGAAATATTTGTTGACTTTGAAGTTTTTGTTATTGTTGTTGTTGAATTTAACGCCATTTTGATCAACATCTAATGAGTTATAGCCATACGGATCTGCAAGGGCAGCGTGGTATCCATTGATGCCAGTATCTACAGTGTTAGCCTGAAATTTTTAAAAAAATACGGATACTTTTTAACTTTTTAACAATTTTTAATTAAATTCATTACAATTTATCAAATAAATAATATTATAATCAGTCTCTTCTCACCCTCGATGACGATTTTCAATTTTAAAAAAGTAGTCCGAACTAAGAAGATCATAAATAGGCCTCAACGAACCTCCAAGAAATGTAAGATTTTTTTCTTTATATTATCAGTTATGCGATAAAAACACCTTTATAATATCTATTGAGATGTCACCGGCTTCAATGTTAGATACCAAATACAGATATTGAAAGTGTCCTTATAAAGAATTTCTTTGATTTAAGGGATTGAAGAGTTTTACGAAATAAATAAAATTTCCATGTCAATTGAAGACTTAAATGTCTTTATTAGACCCAAAAAGATGACGGACAGGTCGACAATAATTTTAGTGTAGTGTAAGTGTAGACAAACTTGTAGAGTTATATGAAACCGATGAACCCCTTTTAAAAAAACCGACCCTAAAGTAAACTCATCAGCAGGCGTTAATTTAATAAACAGTATAAAATAACTACAATTCATCGTGAATAAAAGTGCCTGTATACGTGCATGGATTTAAAGGCACCAATAGTATGTAAACTAAACTATCGCGATAATAACTGTGCACACACGATATTGCTGACTGTTTCGCCAATCTCATTCTTCAAGCGTTAGCGAACGCGTCTTTTGTCATTGTGTGGTGCTATTTGACAGATTCGGACAGGTTGTGAAAATCGTTAAACGTCAAAATGCGTAGCGCGGGGTAGTTCTTATGTTTTTTTCCGTGAGATTCGCTACAATATTTTTACTACTGCCAGCAGTAAATCCATTCACGTGTAAACAGGCTACTTATAGTATTTTTTTACATTTACCTCGAATACATTATTAAGCACGCTGCTGTGAATACCGTCTTCCCCTGTCGTGTATTCATTAATCTCTGACAGACTTTCAAGATGTTCTCCATTAAAATCTATGTCTCCATTAAGTATATGTTGGTTATGATAATAAAACGCGTCATGTTTTTTTGGAGTCTGAAACAAAAAAAAAACAAAAGATAATTCTACGTGAAGAAAGCCATTTTTTTTTAAATCTAAACGCATTCTAAAATTATGACAAGATATCCTCTGATTTGTAACTTCAGATAACATTTGAGATAAGAAAATGTGACTAATAGTTAAATGAGAAACCCTTATAGAGACGATACAATAACGATATTGTTTCCATAGTGAAACATCGGTTCGTTTTTCAACTGCAGAAAGGAAGTTGCGTGCTGCCAGCAGCAAATCAGTTGTAAAAATCGTTAAACGTCAAAGTGCTTAGCGCAGAATAGTTCGTATTTTTTCCGTGAGGTTCACTACAATAAATCCATTCACGTGTAAACGGGCTATAATATTTTTTGTCACTTACCGTGTATATAACAACATTATCTAGATTGCTGTAAACACCGCCTGCCCCTGCCGTGTATTGATTAGTCCCAAACGGATTTTGAAGATATCCACTAACCCATCCAATATTTTTAGCATTCTGAAACGAAAAAAAAACAAAAGATAATTTTACGTGGACGAAGCCAATTTTTTATTAAATCTAAATGGACTTTATTAAATCTAAATTATGACCAATTATCCGCGTATTTGTAACTTCTGATAAGATTTGAGATGAAAATATGTAACAAATAGTCAAATGAGAAACGTTGACGTATAGATAGAGAGGATACAACAACGGTACTGTTGCCAAAAAGAACGTAATTAAGCCGTATCCACATTGGCAACAAGTTTCAGGGCAACGTCGTTAAATTTCGATTAAAATAATTTTTGGTTAAACAAATTTTGATAATTATCGTGAAAAAAGAAGTAATTATTATATTAGAAGCACCCGATATACTGCGATTATCCAACCAATGCGGTCGTATGTATAAAATAATTTACGATTAGGACTGAAGACAATATTTATATTTCATCAATCAAACCACATAAAATATGTTCACATCCTACTTCTTTTTTTGTATAAGTAAAAAATATGGTAATATGGAAATGCTTTATGCATAGATGACGAATTAGGTTAATTTATCAATTTGTACTGTCTCCACGTTTTATTGCTGCTATCAAAGACATTGAAGGACAACGAAAGTAAACTAGACATCGCGTAAGCCGACAAAAAAAATACGTCATGATAAACCTTATTGTTGTTTTAATTTAATAAAACGCATTTTTTTAGTACTTATTCCACTTTCAATAAATATATTACGACCGGTTTCGTCCGCCTCAGAGGGACATTTTCAACTGTGTAGAAAATGTTGAAAATGTCGAACGAAACCGTTAAAATGAGGCGGACGAAACCGGTCCAAATATATTTATTAAAAATGGTACTAGTGGTAATAGTACTAAAAAAAAATTACGTTTTTTTTAAATTAAAACAACAATACAATACAGTTCCACCATGAATTGACAGTTAACAAAATAAAAGAAATGTTAAACCTTTTTTGTTAATTAATACATTTTGTTTCAACTTTCAATACCGAATACTATATCGGTATTGTCTGATTTCTAATACCGGTTTTTAGATATTCAAAAATATTTGTATTACATACGGTTTTGAAATATCGGTATTGCTATCCTGAAGTTTAGTATAAGTAACACAATAAAATTATTTTCACAGCGTGAACATTACAATTTAAATACAGTCATAAATTATTTTGATAGAGAGATAATAATGACGTGTATCGGGAATCCACAGGAAGGTAAAAAAAAAATTCTAGTACAATGGTAGACATGCTTATGCTATTATGGAATATCATAAAATTCTAGTTACGCTGCTAAAAAACTGCACGAGCAGGTATGCAAATAAGACGAAGTATTTCATTTGGGCGTTTTCCTTGTTTGGTACTAAAATGAAACACCAAAAAATCCAATGTGACTTACAATGCTCAATCTCTGCCTATTTAAGCAGATTTTTTTCAAATTGTTTTAACTTGTTGAACACGGAAATCATTATTCAATTTGACGCTACTCAATAACTTGTAAACACTGAATTTTATATATATTCAAAAAAACAGTACGTAATTCAATAACAAGTGATATTTTTTTTGTGAGTTTGTTTATTTTTTGCATGTTAAAACTTTCCTTTAGGGCGGTCTGGAACAGAGGCTGTGGTCTATAATTTGAAAAATACTGAGAAAACTTGATTCTTGTTTCTCAAGATTTTTTATTATTTAAATTTCATGATTTGTTTTCTCGAGAAATTATAAATGCGATTCTCGAAAATCACTTGTGCGCATCGTAATATATTCATTCCGTGAGATCTACAGAGTATAAATTCAAAAACAATATAGAAACTATGAAAAAAATTATAAGAAAACCTAAAATAAAAACTCTCAACTTCGACTCTGAACGGAAATAATAATTCAAACAAAGAATTCGAAAAAATATTCATACGAAATATTTCCCTCGCATAAAACTTATTTTTTACCATGTTCGATCCTAAGAAGATCATAAATATGGGCCATCACAAAGTAGAGGTTCGTATTAACAGATTATTGTTTTTACGAGAAATGGATATTAGCCACTTGCTCAACCTATTAGGTCCATACTCCAGAATTCAAACACATACTGAAAAAAATATGTGTTTTTTTCAAGATTTTCCAGTGCTCGGCTATTATGGGCGGTAATATTAATTGAAATTAACTTAAATTTCTCAAGAATTCAATAAACCATTCTTAAATTTCCAAGATGAAAATGTACTAGGTAAAATGTCATTTTCGATTTTTCCAATCTCTAGAGCACTTTGCTGTTTTAGGGTCACCCTAGGATCAATAAAAATAAATTAAATACACGATGAGTAATTTTTTCAGTTACAAAGTATCTCTACTTGTGTAATTATTTTTCCCTATTTGTACAAGACATACATTTGAACATTGCCATCCGTGATAGTATTGACCTACAAATTCCTAAAAACTATCTTAGAAATCGGGAATATCAGTTATTTATTTTCCCAATTTGAAGAGCTAAGCTGCCATTGATAATCTTAATAGGGACGGAAATAGCTATAAAAAAAGAGTAGATATTAAATCGTTGAAAATATTAAATTTTAATCCCAATGCACTTCTGCATAATCAAGCATAATACAATAATAAAAAATAACTTTAAAATGATTAAAAAATATTTATATTAAAAAAAGAATCGCCGAGAAAAACTAGCAAAACTAAAACAATAACACATGACGTGTGTGAGTTAGTGAGGCATCTGTGATTTTTCGGTTACAATAGGTATCCAAATCATATTTTTCGTCGCTGTCAAGTATGCTGGGTGTACATCTGACATCTTTAGAATACCTTAAAGTGTTTTCCAATGATCAAATCTTGTTCCAATTATGTTCCTTGTTACATATTGCAACAAAATCTCTGTTCATTTGAAAGTTGATCAATAAAGAATAAACTTAAAATTTAATACTGACATTTTTTCTGGATTACTTTTTCTATATCAGGATCGCCGATTAAATATAATTATATAATGTCAAAAAGTCCATTATAGCGTTAATCTGAGGTAAAAGATCTTGGCATAATGTTTGACACTTCATTTTCTTTTCACTCGCACATATTCTCTACAGCTCTATGTACAACTAATACTCTACGATTCATCATGCGACAAGCTAAACCATTCAAGATTTCAAATTCCATACTTACACTACGTCTCGCTAGACTATGATTGTATTAGTTGGAGTCTTTGTGAAATTTCCTACCACCTTATTTTAGAGCGCGTCCAGAAGAATATTTTTCGATGTCTTTATTGACATATAACTATATTCCTTTCGATAATTTTCGATAATTTAATAATAATCAGGACTGGGTTCGTCCACTTCAAAAATACATTGACAATTGAATAAACTAAGTGAATTTAATAGTAAATATTGTATTTTATTTTAATTAATACTGATAACTGGTGTTAGATTTAACTGAGATCCTTGAATTTTTATTACAAATGTCTATCCATAATATGCTTATTTTGTCAATTGAAATAAACCTGATGTTTTTCGATTATAATACACTTAATTATTATATTATATTACCAACAAATTTTCAGTGCCCAAACAGTAAATGAAACAGTAGTAAGTTATAAGCAATCAAAGTAAATATATATTTATATACTGATACTCTCCTCCGCAGTATGACGCTTCCTTGAGGGTGGGAGTACTTCATCTTGGGGTTTTAGTGTACGAGAGTCACATGTAGGGATTCCAATCCCGAGCTATTTTCGATACCTATGAATCCCGGGATTGATAAACATAATTTGATTTTTTTATCATTTTTTTATGGAAAATAAAATAAAAGTGAAAATATAACAGAAAAAATACTTTTAATAAAAAATAACTACATTATAAATAAACTGAGTTTGAATGAAGTTTGATTTATACCCATGTGTAGGTTGCCGATTCATTTTATTTTTTCACATAAATTATAAAAATGAGAAAGATTGGAAAAAACAATGCTTCGCATTTTTAACAAAGTAATTCCGCCATGATATCATACGTTTTACGGCAGTTTCATATTTGGCTGACTAATTAGATTTATGAAGCGGAAAGGCCATAAGTACGCCAAGATTATTTGCTTTACTATTTTAAATCTCGCTAATCCATTCATTATGTCTTTACTATCAGAAACAGCAATCTCATATTAAATTCACATTATTATTTATATTACAATATTATTTACTCCATTAAACTTGTGTATTTCCAAGATTGAACGTATATATTAATAACAATAAATGTCTTAAATAGTATAAATTATACTAGATTTATTTTTGACCGATTTTATCAATGTTATTTGTAAATATAAAAATTTTATATTAACAATGGAAAAAAATGCCAATCCCGGGATCAGAATTTTGTCTCGGGATTGGATTCCTTAGTCACATGATAATTCAACCATTGTCTGAACCATATCTGAATAAAGTAATAAAACACAGAACTTTTAATTTCTTATCTCTACGTTTTGGTATATTATTATTTACAAAAACGCTAACATTAGGGGTATATTATAAAGATCTGAAAATGACATAGTAGAGATAAATGATTAATGCTACACGTGGTTTAGGTAGATGCGATTTGGTTATTTCACTGACCGTCACTAAGTCATCCCTTCCATATCAATGATCTTAAATCTTTAGATCACTGACATCGAAGGGATACAAAATTACACTTGTTATGAGACGTACCTATTTGTTAGATTACGATCGATCTTATGTCACTTATTAAAAAAAAAAAATTCTAAACTCAACGCGGGTAATTTGACGTCTCGTGGAACCACTGTCCAATGGCCCTCCCTTGCTGGTGTGAATTTTCAACTAACTTCTCATCATATTATTCAAAAACATGACGATATTATGTCTATCGCCGCAGGGCACAAGGAGAGGTTTCCCTCGTGTGCGGAAAACGGGGAAGCCTTCTTTCTAGAACATTTTCAGCAGAAAATCACCGTTATCTTTCTGTTTCTTCATCGTGGTTGGTTAGCCTCAGACATATTTTTTTAACGAATGTACCAACCACCATGGGATGGATAAAATATTACGATTTTATATTATGTTGGCAGTATGCGCCCACGATGGCCGAACGGCTTACGCGCCGTCTTATAATATCGTGGATTCGAATCCGCTATTCGCTAACAACATGTCAAGATAGTTTTTTACGGTACCTTAAGGGGGGACATGCTCGTCGAAGGTCAAAATTGAGTTTTTATTGTATTTTCAAACCATGATCCTGGACACTCCTTAAACGTTGTAGATAATCTATTTATATAATTTTGAAGCCTTATTATCCTTTATAGTTATTTTAAACATTTGATGACTGCATACCTAACCGAATTTTTTTTAATTTTTTTTTAAACGGTACATGTTCAAACACGCGCGTCAATATCATTTTACTCCCTACTTCAATTATAGTTTGTCAATTTATGGCTACGGCCGTATGTTGTAGCTTAACCACTGGGGAATGACAAAAGAAATGGCGTATTTCAAAAAAACACTACTTATTCTTAGGTCAATAATTATTATAAAGCAATCATTATTCATAAGATGTTTATCACACTTGAATGGTCAAAGACATAGCTTATAATAAGTATCTTTAGAATCATCTTCAAATGTGTTAATTTTGCCGATTTTTTGAATAATAAAATGCCTAATTCTTGTCAAATTTGGGATCACAGAGATTATCAATATAATTTTTTATCGTGAATATTTTACAAAAATTATCTCGTAATAGATTATACTAATGGTTTTATAAATGCGTTTAAAAATTAATAAATGTAAAAAATCTTAACACCACTGCACAGTTATGTACCGAAATATGACTATATTCTAAAACATTAGAGCGAGAGGTTTAAAAGAATACTATTTTATGTCACAAAAATACTTTATGCAGCCATCAAATGTTTAAAATAACTATAAAGGATACTAAGGCTTCAAAATTATATAAATAGATTATCTACACCGTTTAAGGAGTGTCCAGGATCATGTTTTGAAAATACAATAAAAACTCAATTTTGACCTACGACGAGCACGTGGGCCGTTAATTATGTTCACAGTGCCGTCAATTTTGTACACAACATGAATTAAAAATTCCACCCAGAAACTGAAACCGACAGGATTTTTTTTAACTTTTGCCAAATTCCGTCCAAAACCAAATTGGAGAGTTTTTCCGCACAAAATAAATATGTGTTGACTTTTTGATATTATTTCACTTTTATGGTGTGATTGAATCGTTTAAGATTTAGTATTTTAATTTTTTTAATTAGTATCAAAAATACCGGTAGCTTTTATTTTTTTATAAAACCGATTTTGGTATCTATGAATAGCAGATTCCCGATTTTCGGAATACCGGTATTGAAATTCCTGCTCATACCTACCGAACTAAATTTAAATACAAATAGGTAGATTTTATTAATCAAATCAGTGGCTGTCGTTGATGTACCTAATGTTTGATACAAAATCCTTTACATTTACAGTTGCGCTGACAATATTGACACCCAGTCCAACGAAATGAGCAATTTTACAGATGACAGTAACGATTCCAAGCCCATTTTTGAATTCAATTTACAAACTTAATGTTGTATAGTAACTATACATATTTTAATGAGCAGGACATTTCAGTGATAATCTACCAAGTACGTTCGCTCGAGGTGTAAAGATGTGTGATACCAAAATTAAAGACAATATGTATGCATTCCTTTCACTTCTGCTTTATTACTGATGACATATCTAATAGATAGTGTTTAAGATTTATAACAATATTTTTAAAAATGCCTGATCAATCGTACATGTAACGAGTATCAGGTAGTCGTAGTTTTCATAATATATTGTCCATATTTATGTGTATATTATTAGTAGCATAATAGTTTAATTGAATTAATATTTGTTGTTCATCATATCGACGACAACAGTATATTTGTTGAAGTCATTGTATGTATTCATAGCATTGGCAACCTTGTAGTATTCGTTAATTTTGTATTTATTCATCGCATCGACAACATTGTAGTATTTGTTAATATTGTATTTATTCGTCTCATCGACGAAATTGTAGTATTTGTTGGAATTGTATTTATTCGTCGCATCAGCAGCATTGTAGTAGTTGTTTAAATTGTATTTAATCATCGCATCGGCAGCATTGTAGTATTTGTTGACATTATATTTATTCACCGCATCGACTAAGTTGTAATAGTTATTTAAATTGTATTTATTCATCGCATCGGTGACAGTGTAGTATTTGTTTAAATTGTATTTAGTAATCAAATCGTCAAAATTATATTCGTTCGTGATGTACATGGCTGCATTGGTATCAATGTCGTCATAATATGTATTCACCATATCCTCTAATCCGGTGTAGTCTCCATTGATACCTGTGTTCACAACCATCAAATAATTCTGAAATGAAAAAAAAACGAATATTTTTTAACGTCATTGAAATATACTTTAAAATAAATGTAGTACCTATACAAAATAGAATTTTAAAACAAAGTAGTATATCAAATAGAATCACCCCGAGAGATGCAGGTTCGATTCCTGCGGGGGGTGTCTTACTTTTTTCAAAAAATCTATTAGTTATAATATATTTTCTCAAAAGATTTTTCAAAATGTTATGTATGTTCAATGATACGATGCAATGTACGTATAAATAGAATTCATTCATAACAGTGATGTATGTACATTAGAAGACTACATTAAAATAATAACAAGATAAAAAGAACTTTTTATAGATGTTAAATTTTTCAATTTTCTGTTGAATCATAATATAGACTTGACAATTCTATGTATTAATAAATACTTTTTTTGTACTTGATAGAAATACTGAATAAATATTATATAATACTGAAATGTCATTTTGACATTTAATATTCATTTCCATAGTAACGCATGTATATATTAATAATTTAGTTGCTAGGACCCCTAAGCAAGCAATAATAGTGAGTAGTAAATATTACTTTTACATTTTTTTTCCGAAACATACAAAATAGAATAAACTGAAAATGAATTCAATTCTGCTTAAAGATGGCCAAAAGTATTAAAAGATTGCATTGTCGCCATGTTCTGATATATACTAAAAGTTTTAAACGTCTAGCTAGTCGGGAAGTTAGTTAAAAATCTTGGACAAACAAGAAAAAAATTGTATTGAACTCACAATAAAAAATCTGTACCGGACAAACAAGAATACGAGCTAATAAAAACGTGGTAATAATAAAATAATGCATATTAACCTTTTTCAATACATTGTATGAATCGCAACTAGGAATCCAATCCCGAGCCATAATTCTGATCCCGGGATTTTGGGATTACAACTTGACAATCCCGGGATTGGCATTTTTTCCATAGTTAATATATTTTTTTTATATTTACAAATAACATTGGTAAAATCGGTCAAAAATAAATTTAGTATAATTTATACTATTTAAGACATTTTTATTGTTAATATTGTGTACGTTCAATCTTAAAAATACATAAGTTTAATGGAGTACATAATATTGTAATATAAATAATAATGTGAATTTAATGAGATTGTTGTTTCTGATAGTAATTAATGAATGGGTTAGCGAGGTTTAAAACAGTAAAACAAATCGTGGTGTATGGCCTTTCCGCTTCATAAATCTAATTAGTCAGCCAAATATGAAACTGGCGTAAAACGTATGAGATCATGGTAGAATTGCTTTGTTAAAAGTGCAAAGCATTGTTTTTTCCAATCTTTCTCGTTTTTATTAATTTATGTGAAAATATAAAATGAATCGGCAAATGGGTATAAATGAAACTCAGTCTATTTCTAATTTAGTTATTTGTTATTTTTTTTTATTTATTTTATTTTCCATAAAAATTGATAAAAAAAATCAATCCCAAAATCTTCGGGATTCTGTTGCCAATCCCGGGATTCATAGGTATCGAAAATAGCTCGGGATCCCGGGATTGGAATCTCTAATCGCAACTATTGATTCAAAGACCAATAGTTACCATTGGTAATCGACTTTTTGATCTCTTTGTAATACCAGCTGATTTGTATGGTTTATAGCAAAAGTCAAGTTAAAATTAAATTATTATTAAAAATAACTTAGTATATTAAATCAAAATAATATTTTTTCATTTACCTTCGAAAGCCCCTTCTGGTTGCTGTGAACGCCACCTGCCCCTGTAGCCACATGGTTAGTCCCAAGAACACTCTCAAGATAGGTGTTATATCCAGTACTGTCTGTGTCCACATTATTTACTTTCTGAAATAATAAACAAACATATGATTTTCCACGTGGTTTAAAAATTATGAAAAATTATCCGCTAACTTCCAGTGAGGTTTAGGCATGAGCAAATCCATGACCCGCGTAACTCAACCAATATATCGGACATTCTTTATTTGAATTTCATTGTCTTATCCACCAAGAGGTACTACCCTCAGGGGTTCAAATAGTCAGTAGATACATATATTTTACATACGTTATTTGTAATATTAATCTAATAACAGTAATATTGTAGAAACAGGAGTGTAGTTAGTAGAAATGAAAATCACGTAAACTCCTAGGCTTGGGTGAGAAATGTTTGTTGGCTAAGCCGCGGCCATGAATCAAAACTTAGCAACTTCGTATGCGGGTATAGCAAGGCCGTACGAAGACGGTGGCGTCACTCGACAAGCCAAAATGAATGATGAAGTGCAACATTTCGGGATTATTCCCTGCGCTTCATGTCGGGGGAAAATAGTTGCATGTGCTTCCAGATGTTTTTTCAAACTAAAATGTTTTATTCCAGCAGTGTGCGAAGGTCCTTTGTTTTCCTACCACCACCCGTCATGTATGTACAGCGGTGGATATGCACGACCGCTTTCCATGACTATATAAACGTGTCTGAAAGAAGTGATTTTAAGAGCTCATTCCGTTCCGAAACGGCGCCGCATAGTACTGATGCTACAACCATACACCGTAGTGCTTAAAGAAGAAAGTTAAGAAAGGAAGAAAAAAATCGTTTTGGACTGGCTCTGCTGTCCACTGATGTTAAGCGCCCTATGCATCCGCATACTGAGCATCACGAGTTGAAATGGATGAGTCGACGGAGGAGTCGGGACTATCCCGCTCCTCATACGATGCTGCAAATTTCTCGAATCCGCAATGTTGGACTCGGTTTCTATCAAATCTGCGTGGCCAATTGGGCCCGTGTGATAACGGACTCTGGCAAACAGCTCCGCTCGTTCAGGTTCCATGAGCAGGCAATCCCAGAAGACGTATTCAACGCCTTGGTGGTCATGCCCGCAGGTACATCCCGGTCCATCTACTATCAAGTCAAACTCGTGGAGTTTGGCGGCAAAGTTGCCATGGCCGGTGAGGAACTGGCTAATCCAGTGCGAAGACTGGAGTCTTCTAGTTTGGTGCCTGCAGAATACGTTTGAAAAGAAACGGTAAGTGTACCAGCCCTTGGGGGACGCCGTCCACCTTATCTGCCATGCCTCATATGCGGTATTGTACACAATGTCGCTTACAGTCTTCCTGTAAGGAACGTCTCGGATCTCTGCGGTGGTGTCAGATGGACACCGGCGAGTGTAGTGCTGATTCCCCTCAAGAGGAGGGTGATCGATCCTCTGACTTGGACGTGCAGATTGAAGGGTAGCACCGCCGCGAGTACGGCAAGCACGTCAGTAGAAGTTGTGTGGTAGGCTTTGGTAAGCGAGATCAGCGCAAGTCGCTAAGGTCCATAAGATTACGTGTGTTTTGTGAATAAGGATGACGTCGCATTGACGTATTCGACACGTGGCAGACGAGACAAGCTTAGATGTGAGCCGGCTCTTAGTTTCAAATTCGGTAACTTCCATTGTTACTTTTTTTTATATATATTTCGATTCTGGTTGTGTAAGTACTTAGTACGCATAGTAATAAAATATCAAATCCAGCTTCGTTGTTAGTTAAATAGAATTAAACCGGAGGTTGTAGCAATATATTTTATCAGCTGCCATTATTTATATTCTGCGACTAACATAAACATGATTTTTTTAATAAAATTAAGTAGGTATACTACATTATTTCGCTCTTTTCTATTTTTTCTAAATGTTTACCAATATGTTGCCATTATCTCAAAATTGTGAAATGTGGAGGATACCTCAATTATTGTCATGAATCCCGGTGCATAAAAAATCTCGGTTGAGTAATCTATATTGTTCGATTTTGACTTTGAAGTCCTTGAGATGGGGTTTGCTCTTCCTTCTTCGCGTGAGGTTATATTCTACTAATTTATTTTTCTTTTTCTTGTCGTTGGTCATTCCTCCATTTTTATTAACTGGTCATACTCGCGCGTCCCTTATATTATGTCATAGTGCTTTTTTGTATATCTATGTAAATAATGGATATATGAGGCAAATATAGGAATGGTATTAGTAATGGTATGGAATGGTAATTGGTATGGAATGGTAAAGGTGACAAATTAAGTGTTAATATGGCAATTTACGATGACAAAGTATTAAATTTTAAAAGAGAGAAAATAAAGTATGTCAGGAATCTACAGAAAGGTGAGGAGGCGACAAAATAAAATTATCTTCTCAATGTACTATGAACTAAAAATCAAACGAGAAACGTTGACGTATAGAGAGGATACCATAACGATATTGTCGCCAAAGTGAACGTTAAACATCAGTTCTTTTTTCAACTTCTATTTTCTAGGTTCGCCACTATATTTCTACTGCGCATGCGCAGATATCGTTCAAGTTGCAACTATCACGTGAAAATTCAGAAACCGCTGAACTTTTTTGATCCATGCATGCAGTCTTGCAACGTGCACGGTGTTTACATTAAATTTACATTTCTTGTTATGGCCGCGATAACACATACTGTCAGCAGTAAATCAGTTGCAAAAATAGTTAGACGTCAAAATGCTTAGAGCAGTATAGTTCGTATTTTTCCGTGAGGTTTGCTACAATATTTCTACTACCGCCAGCAGTAAATCCATTCACATGTAAACGGGCTATAATATTTTTTTCATTTACCATGTATTTAATACCATTATTCAGTTGGCTGTGAATACCGCCTGCCCCTGTCGTGTATTGATTAATCCACAACGGATTTTGATGATATCCATTAACTCCATTAGCATTCTGAAACGAAAAAAAAGCAAAACATATAATTTTATGTGGACGAAGCCAATTTTTTATTAAATTTAAACGCACTCTAAAATTAAGATCAACTATCCGCTGATTTTTCCATTGAAAAAATCAACAATTCAACTTCAATTGAACAATTGATAAAATGTTACGAATAGTCAAATGAGAGATCCTTATAGAGATGATTTATAATAACGATATTATTTCCAAAGTAAACATTAAACATCAGTTCGTTTTTCATCTTACATTTCCAGTCATCATCACTGGAAGCACCCCCAAAAGACCTGGCCCTCCAAGTTGGGGGCTGCGGAGAGAATTAAAATCGACCATACCATGGACACATACTAAACTCATCTAGATGACCCGGACAGAAAAATTGATTAAAAATTGTTTTTTTTATCTAGAGCAGCACAACACCTAATCGAAGAGCTTTCCAAATATAAGGTCCATATTACCACTACACAATAAATCCGGTGGCGAGATAGCAGAGAGCTCATTATTGGACAACACGGCATATAATACAGCGGAAACTCAGATAACAAATATATATTTGGTACAGTTTTCGTAGTTGCTAAGAAAGCAGCCGATACTGTATTCTCCTTTGAATTAATCACTCACCACATAAATATTGTGTGCTTAGAATTAAAAGCCATGGTTTAACATAGTCTTTATTAATGTGCATATTTTACAGAAGCTTCTGAGAAGAAAGAGAAAGACGGTTTTAACGATGTTCTCGAACCCACTTTAACTGGGTAAAGAAACTGCTTACAAGGATATCTATTGGAAAAGAAATTCTGCATGACAAAACAAAGGGAATGAAGGTAGTTCTCTTCTGCAGTGCAAACAACGTGATAGGACAAATAATTGGAATAACATTTAAAAGTAATTTCAAAAATTTATACGCATTCCTGTGCAGAGGCAACAATACATTACATTTGGACGAATCTCTGCACGGAGACTGTAAACTCGGGTTACTTTTGGAAACGACTTTCACTCACAAAAGTATCCGCAAGGCGGCATGGGATGGCAGAATTTCCTATCAGATAAACACATTAAAACATATTTTATAGACATATAATGCTAGATGGCTGTAAAAGAAATTGAAACTACATATGCCCCGATTCTGATACCGATCACACTCTATCAATAACTACTGTTTTTTAACTCACGAAAACCACCCGCAAAATTGCGAAAACGAGAGTTACACTGTCTGAAAAAACAGACGAATAAGGCTCGAAATTATCTGAGAATGCGCAAAAGAATCTGTATCAAATGCCGCTTTGGAAAAATGGAGGCAGAGGGAATATAATCAATATCTGTTGCGAAGACTTAGGTGGACCGGTCACGTTCTTGGTGCGATGGAAATAGAGCTCTCCATAAAGTTTATGAAGTAAACCATAGAGGTATTAAATAGAAAGAGGGGCAAGGAATCGGCTTTCTCATACAACTGAATGAAGCAGGCCATGAATAGCCGACAACTTACGATAAATAGCGACGCAATAAGAAAAAATTCAGGGCATCACGGAGGATTTACTTTGGTAAATCAACCCGCCTCAACATACTTTTTCACCATATTAGCCTACTTCACCATACTTTCATATAGCCTGCTGCCCCTAGAAGTAAACCCTGTAGAAACTCGCCCCCTGGGCCGCCTTTGGTGGAAGTGGGTGGATAGCGTCAAGATAGACGCAAATAGTTGACTGGAGAAAGAGAGTTCGGGGTAGATATTTCTGAAATATAGTTGTGTAGTCGGCCATGGTCTGGAGCGCTTGATTAAGTTGGTAAATAATATACATATAAAATTTTGAAAGAGCGTATAAAGACGATACTGTATAAGTATATTCAATACGTGAACGTCACAGTTCCAGGTTCGAATCCTGGGTTTTGAAAATACACATTTTGTTTTTCAATTTGCGTATGAGTCCAGGGTACGGTGCCAATAGGTTGAGAAAGTGGTTGACATCCATTTCCCATAAAAACAAAATCTGTTAATACAAACCTCCACTCCGTGGAGGCCCATATAATCATATTAGGATCGAACATGGTCAAAAAAAATATATGGAATAGAATAAAATTTTACTTACGGTGCTAAAGAACTGCACCAGTAGGTATGCAGACAAGACGAATAATTTCATTTTAGCGCTTTCTTTGTTTGGTACTAAACTGAAACACTTATCAATCTAATATAACTTACAACGTTTGGGCTTTGCATATTTATACAATTTTTTTAAGCTAATCTAACTTTTTGAATACGGAAATTATTGTTCAATTACACGCTGTTCAATAACTCGTAAACACATAATCTGTTAAAAATATTTAAAAAACATTAAAAAAAAACTCGC
Source organism: Rhyacophila brunnea (assembly GCF_057557595.1). Taxonomy (NCBI): domain Eukaryota; kingdom Metazoa; phylum Arthropoda; class Insecta; order Trichoptera; family Rhyacophilidae; genus Rhyacophila; species Rhyacophila brunnea. The sequence goes on along the minus strand of NW_028233068.1, from coordinate 19,482,259 downwards.
ATAGAAACCTACTAACTAATCTTGAAGAACAATATGTGGATTAGGATTATTGTGGACTAACCTAACCTAACCTAACCTAACCTAACCTAACCTAACCTAACCTAGCCTAACCCAACCTAACCTAAACTAACCCAAACTAACAAATAATCTAGTATATCGGGTATTTTCAAAATGTGTTTTCCGCTGTATTCCTCATAACATAACCGAACTGTACCAAAAAAACTTATGTCTCACTATTATCGTTCATCTGCTTTATAATAGAAATAAAAATGTTAAAACTATATACGTATTATAGTTATCGTAGTATCATTAGCAGTGAAATGCAACATCGGTAAGCTCTAATGCAGTGATCACCAAACGGTCGCTCGCGAGCTACCGGCAGCTCGCGGCGGCATCTTCGGTAGCTCACGCTATTTACATGTTATTTTAAGCCTGAGCTGAAATTAGCGTTATGTTTTGAAATTTTTTCTCGGCACTGTTATGTGCCATTCAAATTTGTAACTGTTAGTGGGTCAGCCAGTGGATTTGACTGGCTGAAACAATGAGTTCATTATTATTTTTACATGTTAAATCTTGTTTCATTTCTTAAGTTTCTTGCATCATTCAATTGTTCCTTTCTAGTAGTATTCCAGTATATAAAACACTCTTCAGTCAGACTTCTAACAAGAAACACATACTGTACCTAGTAATATTCAACCTTATATTAGTATACCAGTAAAAATATGTGATGTTGTGTTATAAAGTGGAAATAAAAGACAACATTAAATACAATAATAATATCTTTTAATAATTCCAACCCATAACAGCACATAACAAGGTCGTACGTCAACTTCGTCTTCATCCCCGAGACATTTTAGGTAGCTCGCGCTATTTTCATGATATAATCATAAATATGACTCTCAAATTTTATTATTGGACTCCGAAATGAAATATTTCTCGAACTAAGTTTCAATAATATGCTTAACAAGTTGCCGTTATAACATGAATTTCTTGGCATAACGATTTTGTGCGTACAAACGAAGTAAAATATAGAAGCAGTCAGTGATGTATTACGATGAGAATGCTCAAAATGAAGGCATTGTTTTGTTCTATCACTTTTGTGAATCAATGAAAATAGTTAAACGTAAATATAGAAACAGAGCCACAGATCTTAATAATTGCATTTGGATGAGAGTGACAAAGTATTCACCGAGAATTGAAATTGTGGAGGAAAGTGAATGCCATTATTTTCAATAATTATTTTTACTTTTACTCACACTTATTTCTAGATAGTTTACAATTATTATTTTGTTTATAAATAAAAAAATAAAGTACGCATTTTATGTTTTATTGGAAGTCCGATGTCCTAATTGATTTTAAGTAATATAATAGTATTATAAAAATGGTACGATAAAGGACGATGATAAAAAATATAAAGAAGGAATATGTATAAGTAGCTCACTAGACAATTTCAATTTCTGAAAGTAGCTTAATTCTTATTGAGTTTGGAGACCACTGCTCTAATGCACATTACATTTACTAAAGTACTAAATTAATTTGATCAATGATACTTACGCGTACCTACAAATGTAGACATAGCTATACAAGTAAATACATTGATATATAATAATAATATGATGACGCACATACTTATTTCGTAGTCATACTTGCATCGGGGATGGGATTCCCAACCCTGTGCTTGCGGGCGCAGATAGATTCGCGCACTTTGGGTAACGTCTGAGTTGTGTGTACCTAGTATAAACCAAGAAAGTCAGACAATTTAAGACTGATCGAGTAAAAAGTCTTATTTGCTTGCCTCGATCTCGAATGTGATTCTGAAAGTAAATTATGAACTATTTAATTGCCAGCTCAAAAAAATTGTATAACACAGTTGTCACGTGGGATTCGGAAAAGAATAATTATTTGGCATCTCAGGAGATAACCAAAGAAAAAATCCCACATAAAAGATAATGCCATGTCTTTGCGGAAATAATTTAGCGGATCCGAAAAATGTTAATGAAAATTAGTTAATGAAATGAAAAAAAAACCCGCACGTATTATTAATATTTTTGAACGTATTGAAAATTTTAAATATATTTTTTTTCCTTTTTTAAACCAAATTGTTTTTAGTCCACCCATGCGGATCTATACTCGATACGTGAATGACATTAGCCATTTTTCTTCAATTGCCAAAACCAGCCACCAGCATACTATCATAATAATATGTACCGTCATATTATAATATGAATAGGTTTCCTTTGCTCATTGCATCGAGCAAAAATTTCTAACTTCTTAGTCCCCATATATAATATGATTTAGTTTAGATTACTTGTTTTAATTTTCGTAATAGATTATTAAGTTAGCACCATGGGTTCTTCCTTTTTCTTTCCTCAGCGTTTACAGCTCGTCGCAGAAGCCATTCTCAAGAGATAAATATACATATTTAATTTATTATTTTTTACAACGTTTTTATTAGGTCGTATTCTTATTTGTCCGGTGGTTGTTTATCCGGTACAAATCTTGCAGTCGATTTTTAACCAACTTCCCGACTAGCTAGACATTTGAAACTTTTAGAATATATCAGAACATGCTACCAATGCATTTTTTAATACTTGTAGCCATCTTTAAGTAGAATTGAATTCATTTTCAGTTAATTCTGTTTTGTATGAAAAATTATTTCGGAATAAATCCGTAATCCAATCCACTATTATTGGTTGCTAGAGGTCTGTTGTCCTATTATTAATATATACGTGTGTTACCCATGTAAATCAATATGAATGTTAAAATGACATTTCAGTATTATTTCTATCAAGTACAATTTTTTTTTTTTTGATCGTTTAAGCTAGTCAAGTCAAGTTTATATGATTCAACAAAAAATTTAAAAACGTTGTATATAAAAAGTTCTTTTTATCTTGTAATTATTATATCTAACTGACACCCCGGAAGTCCGGGTAGGGAGGGGAGTCGGGGCCGCACGGCCGATCCGACCTCAGAGCTCGACTCGCCGGTCAACCGGGCGTCAATGAGGCCCTCGTAGCGTGCCGTCGGCAGAACGCGCGAGCCACACGACCAGCTTCCACCCTTCGACTAGCTCAGAATAGTTCAAGGCGGTCAATAGTAGCTGGTTTTTAGTCCGGTAGAGCACGTTCAGTGCACGGTAGGTCTTGACAGTTGGGGGTAAATGCAGGATTGACGGGATGGAAAAATGATGAACGCACGTTGTTCGTAGCACCAATCGTTGCCGAAAGTTTTATTACCTAATTAGTTAGGTTCACGAAAAAAATTACACAACACACATTACATACACAACACAATATTACTACACATTAACAATTTCACACTTTATAAATTTTTAACAGCCCTAAATTTATTAAAAATGGGCGCCTAGGCTGTCAATTAAAAATTAAGCTTCCACAGGGCACACAGCCTGTCGCGTTTGGGAGTCTTACCTAACTAACTTTCTACCTGCCGTGTTGCGGCTAGCTCTCCTTCTTTTGAGCTTTATCGCTGTCTCTTTCAATCTACCCCTGAACGACCACCCCTCTCTATCATTCTAGCATGCGGCGAATGTTTGGCCTTTGCCTGGGTTTTACCGTAAGGGTCGTCCAAGCTACCTTTTTGGCAGGCAGACTGAAAGTTACAGAGATTTCTAAGAATTGAGCCCAAAAGAAGCAACATTTATAGTTGATTACTAAAGAGCATTTTATGCATAAAACGGCGATGGAAGGATTTTGGCGGGATATGAGAAACATGAATGTGGCATCCATATCTTCGCTCGTGATTTACTATTAAGGGGTCCTCCATGCCCGTAGAAACGTGGAGGTATCAAGCGGCCCCATTCAGATTCGAGCGAAGTGCCCATTCTGTTTCCCGCCATCGTCCCTCCATCCTCGCTCGTATTACCGCAACACAGCGGTGTGCTCCTTGCCCCATTTACTTTATTGACGGTGACATGACCAAACTCAATAAGTTTACATATAACGGGCCCTTCTTAGGGTCAGTTTAAAATTATATTCTCGCAAGTAATTCATTACAATTCAAGAAAGGCATCGGGGCGTCGCCATGAGCAACCTAAGTTCACATAGTTTTTTTTTCAGACATGAAATATAATTCGTATCTATAAGGAATTTACATTACAAGACCGGACGTCATTGTCCGCCTCCATATCCTGCTTGAAGAGCTTATTAATTAATCTTATTAATAACGACCCTCTTCCATTACAAAAATATTTTTTTTTTTTTTTAAACAATGCCTTTCGCTACATTTCGCACACGTCACGAGTCTCCATGACGCAGCTACATTCGCGACTTCTATTTTAAGCTTACAACTTTCATGGTTATAAACAAGCACTAAGCAGCACTCACACACGGTTATTCTGGGTCCTCGCCATTTGGTCGCAACACCCAACCGTTTACCGTTACTTTGGGTTTACCAACGAGACTATCCCCCACCGTTCATATCCCGAGGGAGGGTCGACGGACGCCCCTAGCTGAGGTGAGTGGTTCAGACAGACCTTTGCGTGGTCGATCCCTCGCCCACATGCTCAGAGCGTGAACATCGCCCCCCATCGTTCAACCACCAGCAGAGTATACCTCGCTGCAGTGCCCCCGCGGTGGACAGTGATAACCAGCCTCAGTATATCCTGTCACCTAAGTAGCGGTTACAAAAACAAAGCACAATCTTACAAGGTGGAATCTGGCATGAACGACATCGTTACAGGCTCATCACCTTCAGTTCGCTACCAATTACGCACACCGGTATTCTTACTCGGTGACGCTACATTTGCGAGAAATTATGTTTTGACAGGCATAATCACAAAGCAACATCTATTACACATTACAATAAAAGAAAAAGAAGACAATTTAACAGCAATCGACTTCTGGGTAGAACTCTATCATTCCTGCCTCACTACGCTAGTAACAACTTATTTTTAAATCACAACAGAAATTCAAGACATAACTAGGATGAAAACCACAATTACAATCAATAAACAAAGTATAAAACCTTAAAAACTCGTCCCTCCGCCATGAGGTGACCCTGATGCAAGCTTCCTACCTACGTTTCGAACCGCAAGAAGAAGGCGAGTAACTGAAGTACCCACATCGCTAGGTTGCGAGCGATTGCGTCAACGACGTTTTCGACTCGTATGGCGGCAGTCCGTGCTATTTTAGTTTCTACCTGTTTATTTCTACGCACCGTTTTAGGTCGCGCACGTCTACGGTGGCTATCCCTACCGATTTCCGTGGTCTGAAACCTCCTCGATTTATATCCTTCTTGGTGAAGGCTTCCCCTTGCACCTTTATATAAATACCTTGAATTTCTAACTATAAGGGTAGATTCCGCACCACCCGTGTCCACTCTCCTTCGAAAGAGTAGATGGTGGAGCATCGCCCGTTTTAACTCCGCTGAAGGCCTATCCTCAACGCATACTCCAACACTACACTACTGCACTACTTTGCTACTTCACCCCCCCACTACTTATTTTGAAAAAAAATTAAAATGAAATTAGATTTTCTGATAATTCGGGTAGACACAACGACGCCATTCTGTCTCGCGGCTAAGCGAATGAATGCTGATGTGTCGCCCTTTCTGACACGGCTGAAAGCCCATTGTTATCTATCACGTTCGCTAAGTTTTCACAACAATGTTTCGGATTCACGTCCACTAGCTCTTAAAGATTCATCCTCACTCAGCGATATACAATTCACGAGAGGGTTGTGGCATTCCGACCTTGCATGTCAAATTACTAGAATATCCGGCACCGATCGATAAGGGACCCTCGACACATAATAAAAATACACCTCAATACTGGCCTCCGCCAGTAGTATCTCGACGAAGAGTCGACAATCGGCCCCTGCGGTGGTGAGAGGGTCTGTGCCGACATAGGTTTACCAACGGACTCTCACACAAGGGTGAGAGGGTCTTACCGAAGGCGTACGAGCCGGCCTCCCACACACTCGCCGGAGAGACGAACGGCGCCCCTCAATCAATCACCCCCGACAGAAGACAAAACCAAGGTGCCACAATAAAAAAACAAATTAAGCTTCGCCTCGCTACCCATTCATGCACGGCGGAATCACTCCGCCGGCACTACCCTTCGCGATCTAGGCTTCCTCTCGACACACGCGTCACGTCAAGTCTCCCGCTCACAATCGGTACCATTACCTAGATGCAAGTTACTTCCACAGTGGGCTCTCGCAAGATGGCGCGCGTAGCTAAGACTCATCTCGTCGACTCGCGGCAGCTCATCCTAACACCTCTATTACCACCTAACGAACGCGCACACTAAAAATCGTACCCTATATTCATCACCCGTATCTACATGCGTACATACATACATCCTTTCTGATACGGCTGAAGGCCTGTCGTTATCAACTACGCGCGCTAAGTTATCACAGAGATGCTGCGGATTCACGTCCGCTAGACCTCAAAAATCTGCCCTCATCACACGACACCAACTCACGGGACAGTTGTGGGGGACACACCGCCCATTACTAGAATATCCGGCCGCGATCGACTATTGACTCGTGACACAAAGAAAATACAAATAAAATACAAACAAAATTACGGCGTATCTGGTGCGAACAGATTCGTTACACACCGACGCCCGCCGCATCACTACTCTATCGCGCACACTATCACACGTGCTCAGTGTCACTACATTCGTGAGCCCGCCTATACTGACAGAGAGCCGACAGATGCCCCCTCGATCAATCGCCGATCGAGAGACATGGTCCAAACTCAACGAGCCAACCAACCAGCCGATGACGCCATCATCTAGTCAACCGCCCCGTAAGAAGATGCGCGTAGCTAAAACCTATTCCATCGGTTGACGGCAGTTCATCCCAATACCTCCATTCCTCCTTAACAAACGTTCCTCGCTAACGACCGTTACTACCTCTCGCCGTCATTAGGTAAATTAAACTAGGCAAAATTTATGGGATACAATTAACAAAATGTGCTTACAAAACAAAATTCAAAAATTTAAAATAAGTATTCATGGTTATCATACTTAGTACACCATCCCTCCGTACTAAATACGCAATACCGAGTCATCAACCTGGCCAAGGTAGATTTATAAATGATAATAAAGATTCATTTTCAACATTTTTCATCTCATCTTAATTGAGTGAATAAGGTCATTAATATTTAATTATTCTATTTTATTCCGTCGTGTCCGACAACATAGGTTAATGCAGTACTAAACTGCGGCATATACTGTAGTTAAATTGTAGGTCTAACAACACAATGACACATCAATAAGACATACACAGCAATGATAATAATACACAAGCATTACAACACGAAAATAAACAACAATATAAAATATGAATTTAAATGAAAGTTTTATATTGGCCTGGTCGTTCCTCCGTAGGGGGTCTCCTTCCTCGTCATCTTCTCCAGTTAGGGCCTGACAGGCGCTAACCGGCTGTGTGGCGGTCTGGCACCGCGTCGTCCGCGCCGCGATGGCGCATCACGCCTCTCCACGGACATTTCGTGGCCAGCATCCCTCTTGGTCCGCGCCGTCTTCTCGCAGATACACTGCACGGTACAACACTCAATAACTTCCATCAAGTCCGTATCGCAGTTATCCAACGTAAAGTTATAGATAAATTTAGTATTTATAATTTATTATTATTGTCGTTGATCCTTATTTGCACGCACTGACAATTGTTAGTATTGCAAAATTAACAGAAAAAATATAAACTTGAAAAAATATGTCCAAATGTCAAACTGACAGATGACAGCTGTCAAAAGCGACAAATGACAACACTCACAGCCGATCCAAGATGGCGGATGTCAACAGACTCAGCAGTTTCAAGATGGCGGACTATCACAACACCACAAACGCCAAAGTGACAGTTGACAACCCTCGCAGCTGATTCAAGATGGCGGATGTCAACGGGATCAGCCGTCCCAAGATGGCGGACTATCACAACACCACAAACGTCAAAGTGTCAGATGCCAACCACAACAACTGTCCTCGCACTATCACAAATGTCAAAATGTCACTGTCCACGTCAACTGTCAAACGTTTTAAGCACACTAAATTTATTACACTGAATTTAGCACTGACTCTATTTCCTAAGTCGTGGATCCGGTGAAGCTCCTTCAGTACTTCACTGCCCTATTTCTGACAGATGCTTGCCAACATGACAAGAACTGTCACAGGTCCACGTTGGGCTCGCCAAACTTGACACCCCGGAAGTCCGGGTAGGGAGGGGAGTCGGGGCCGCACGGCCGATCCGACCTCAGAGCTCGACTCGCCGGTCAACCGGGCGTCAATGAGGCCCTCGTAGCGTGCCGTCGGCAGAACGCGCGAGCCACACGACCAGCTTCCACCCTTCGACTAGCTCAGAATAGTTCAAGGCGGTCAATAGTAGCTGGTTTTTAGTCCGGTAGAGCACGTTCAGTGCACGGTAGGTCTTGACAGTTGGGGGTAAATGCAGGATTGACGGGATGGAAAAATGATGAACGCACGTTGTTCGTAGCACCAATCGTTGCCGAAAGTTTTATTACCTAATTAGTTAGGTTCACGAAAAAAATTACACAACACACATTACATACACAACACAATATTACTACACATTAACAATTTCACACTTTATAAATTTTTAACAGCCCTAAATTTATTAAAAATGGGCGCCTAGGCTGTCAATTAAAAATTAAGCTTCCACAGGGCACACAGCCTGTCGCGTTTGGGAGTCTTACCTAACTAACTTTCTACCTGCCGTGTTGCGGCTAGCTCTCCTTCTTTTGAGCTTTATCGCTGTCTCTTTCAATCTACCCCTGAACGACCACCCCTCTCTATCATTCTAGCATGCGGCGAATGTTTGGCCTTTGCCTGGGTTTTACCGTAAGGGTCGTCCAAGCTACCTTTTTGGCAGGCAGACTGAAAGTTACAGAGATTTCTAAGAATTGAGCCCAAAAGAAGCAACATTTATAGTTGATTACTAAAGAGCATTTTATGCATAAAACGGCGATGGAAGGATTTTGGCGGGATATGAGAAACATGAATGTGGCATCCATATCTTCGCTCGTGATTTACTATTAAGGGGTCCTCCATGCCCGTAGAAACGTGGAGGTATCATAACTACCAAAGTCAGAGCGCGTATAATATTTTGATTTGACGTCTGAAAAATATATTAGGTATTGATATACGCCTTCCGCAGGATGACGCCTTTAGGTGCTTCATTTTTGGGCTTTGGTGGAAAAGGGTGAAGGGGAGTGTTTACAGAGACTTCTAGTAGAATATAGACTTTAGAACACATAGTTATTTTTCAGTATAATCAAAGAAAACACAGAACTTGTAATTTGATACCTCTGCGTAGATTTAGGTTAATTATTATTAATAATACAATAAGATAGGGGCATATACAGACCGGACAACTGAGTGTCTAAAACATTTAAGATATTGGTATTAAAAAACCAAGTGATCTAGGTAGAAACGGTTGGAATATCTAACTGACCGGCACTTTGGGACACTCACATCGATGGGATTCAATATAACACGTCTTATTTTTAGACTATTTGTTTGGATTACAGTAAGTTGATCTTATGTCACGTATTAAGTAAGATAATTTTTAAACATTGCACCAAATAAACGCAGGTAATTTAATGTTTGGCAGAAACGCGCCGCTTTTTCAGAGTGGGACATGCCCAAGCGGGGGTGATTTTTCTAACTGACGAATATTCAAAAATAAAAATCTCAAGAGTACCGTAGGATTTTTTTCGTGCCTTGTAGCAACGTCCTGTGTCATATTAAGCTTTCTCTCAATTGCTTGGACATCCTTTACAAGTGGTATTTGTTTTTGTGCCAGTGGTTGTGAACATCCCACAAGTTCAGGATACATTGCTGTTGTATTTAATGTGTATTTTGACGTTGGCTATGATATGCTTTTAGATTTGTTATGGGGAATTAGGGCATTTTACAGGAAACTGTAGATTTGGTAACCATATTACCTTCTTATACCCTTAATTCATCTTTAAAAATCAGACAGAACTAAGAAAAATAAGAGGCGAGGAAAAAGGAAGAATCTAACTATTTTTGCGAGGTATTGAAGAGTTAACGGCAGGCCACACTTTTATGGTACTTAGGCTCGTTTTCAGCAATTTTATTCGGCCTCCGATTGGTACTCGGCAGGTTAGGGTTTTTGATGTCGTCAAGTCACTGACCCTTTTGATTTCTTTCGGCAGGACGTGCCATTGGCTTCAAAGAAATGGGAAAGCGGTTGGTGGAGGAGACCAGGTATCATTCGGCGAAAGGCAAAATCTTGACGCGTCTTCAGACGCGACGACTCATTATTTGCGCAAAATGCGGCAAATATGGCTGTATTATCTCTTGTGGGATCGTCGAACAGTGCGAAAATGGCCTTAACTGGCAGGTTAGATTCTGGGGTCTTCCAGGACCAGCAATGTTAAAGGTCCCCAGTGGGTGTTGGTAGATGATGAGTGGCTTCAGTCTCGTGAAAACGTCCATTTCATGAGATCTTATGTTCATGACATTTTAGGTAGGTATAGTATTTACACAAGGTTTATAAGTTTGTTCTTGGTTTGATTATTATCATAAATATAATTCTAATCGTAAGCGTGATCGATTAAATAATATTATTGTTGTTGATTATAGTTATCACAAATCTCACAAAATATTCAGTTAGGCATTCGGAGTAGGTCACTCTCTGAGAATAATTTGTCTCCCGACTTTAGGAGATCGGGTCCCACGTTGGGCGCCATATGATATACTCCTCCAACTAGATGACGCTTTTTGGTATGCCAGAATACTTCATTGTAGGGTTAGGGTAGATAAGGGAGCACAGGCAAATTAAACATTGTAATAAGTAACAGTATAAAGTATTACAAACACATAGATCAACAATGTTTAATGCATTTAAATGGAGACAGACGAGATAAATTACTTTCATTTTATAGTTAAATTTTGGTTACAGTGGTTAAAAGTTAATATTATGTAGAAGAGAATATAACGTTTGATTGTAGCGAAACACACAGTGACATAATTTTACATGGGGGTTGATTAACCTTAGATCCAGTGGCGGCTCTTCTACTTTCTATGTTGTGGGGTTTAATCATTCATTATTAAATATACATACCTATCTACTTTCTCATAGTATTATACATTATGTACCAAGCTACTTATAATAATATGATTTTATTTATGACTAAATAATAATAATTATTATAGATTGACCATTATCAGTTTTGAACAACGACATACACCGAGCGTTTTTACTCACCTAGGGGTTATTTTATTCGCTCCCCAGTATGCGTATACTAACGCTAATGCATTCACATACTTTGTAGAACTAGATTTGTACCGCGTCGACGGGCTGGGGCTGAGTGACTCTGGTCTGCATAAAATATACGTCAACTTTGTCTTCATCCCCGTGGACCCATGCACTTGCCTTAAGTCAGACTAAATTACAATTCTGTATTATAGATGTTTTGGTATTCTTAACATTTTTTATGGTGAATTAGAGCATTCTATAGGAAAGGGTAGATTTGGTATTAATAGGTAGGTACATTAAATTAAACAAATCACCCCTGTTGAAAGATATTTATTTTTTACTAAAACATACAAATAATTCGATACAAAAATGTTAATAATATGTGCCTACATTCAATGCCAATATTTCCATTTTTATAATATGTAGGTATAAGGTGTAAAATATAATTATTGACAACTTTCATAACATATTCCATTCGTACTTATATTACAAGTTTTATTGGCGTTATTGATTTTATATCTGAGTTTATATCTCCAATTGTTATGTCAAGATGTTCATTTTGATTTTTATTGTTATCAATATTATTTAAAATGTTGTTGAGTTGACCATTCGATTATTTGACATTATTGTTATTATTATTATTTGCATTCAAGTCATTTGACATATTTCAATATGTAATATCGTCATCTCCAATTTGTATGTCAAGAAGTCCATTTTGATTGTGATTGTTATTAATAGTATACGCATCGTTTAACATGTTATTTAAAATGTTGTTATGTAGTTGAGTATTTAAATTATTTTTATTGTTATTATTTGCATTCAGTAATTTAAAATATCTACATATGTAATATCGTCATTTCCAGTTATTATCTCAAGAAGTTCATTTTGATTGTGATTGTTATTAATAGTATACGCATCGTTTAACATGTTATTTAAAATGTTGTTACATAGTTGAGTATTTAAATTATTTTTATTGTTATTATTTGCATTCAAAATATCTACATATGTAATACCGTCATCTCCAGTTATTATCTCAATAAGTTCATTTTGATTGTGATTGTTATTAATAGTATACGCATCGTTTAAGATGTTATTTAAAATGTTGTTATATAGTTGAGTATTTAAATTATTATTATTGTTATTATTTGCATTCAAAATATCTAAATATGTAATATCGTCATCTCCAATTATAACCTCAAGAAGTCCATTTTGATTGTGATTGTTATTAATAATATACGCATCGTTTAACATGTTATTTAAAATGTTGTTATATAGTTGAGTATTTAAATTATTTTTATTGTTATTATTTGTATTCAAAATATCTAAATATGTAATATCGTCATCTCCAACTATAACTTCAAGAAGTCCATTTTGATTGTAATTGTTGTTAACATTATCAATGGCTTGAGATATTAGAAAATTATTTCCATCATATCCAATAGCGGCGCCCTGAGTCTCCTATAAATAATAAACAAATAGAATCATTACAATCAAAATTATATTATATTTATGACATTGCGTTAATATTCACAGACTGACGAATTTGGGGTGTATCTTAAGTCTCAATGACACTGTGCTACTTTACAAGCTACTTGTTAGCGAATTTAAAAGCGGGTGAGTCAGCTAGTGCGATTGTGATGATGACACACAAAACTTTCCACTCGCTTAGAAGCCAACAAGCTGGCTAGTTGAAACCGTCATTTTTGGTACTATTTTGACAGAACGTATTAAGTAGTACGTTTTTTTACCGGGAGGTCGCTACTATCGCTCTACTGCGCAGACGTAGTAGGCCCACACGCCAGCGTGTAGCGTGTAAAGTTGACCGGCTCTCAACTTTTCTCGGTAGATTGTTTACAATCTGCTTGTAAGCATGCTCGATGATGACACTGGGCAAGTTTACAAGCAAATTGTAAATTGGCCAACAAGCAGCTTGTAAAGTAGCTCAATGTCATCGAGGCTTTACGCACCCTTCCCCGCGCACGCCGCACTTTTCAGAACATGCGCGCTGTAATCATTTGATATCTTTGGACTTTGCACTTTTGACTCTCCATATAGATATCACTTATTACCCTCCGCTGATTCGTTTTTTAAAAATTGTTCTTAATTTCACTTCTACAGAACAACAACATATTATATAATGAACAATTGAACATGTTATTATTTTAAACGGCATTAAATTTCAGTTGTCATACATAGAAATAGTCAATATACAAATATTTACGAATGTATAGAATGAATCAATAGCTACGATAATTTACAATATACTGTTGCAATAGACATGCGTCTATTTCTAATGAATTATATCCTTAATGTTGCTTCATGTACGACCGGGCGCAGACATACGTAGGCATGTCATATATATAACATACCGAAATAGAGCTATACCTATGTCTCTATCATTCAAACACAATACCCTCATAAATATATAGAATCAACCAATAGCTACGTCAATATTAACGATGTACCTACTGTTGAGTATAATCCGTGCAACTCTTTCTAATTCATTAATATCTACGAATGTTTCAGTGTCATTAACACTGCCCTGCTACGTAAAAAAATAATATTTTGGTTTTAATGAAGTTAGAAAACCAAAGTTTTAAACTACTTTTTCTCTTATATCATATAAAAATATTGAATTGTTTAAAGATTATGTCAAAACAATCCAACGATTTTACATAATATAAGAGAAAAAGTAATCTAAAGCAAAATACTTATATCTGAGTAGATTCATATTTTTCTATAAGTACGTACTAATATTTAACGAGCAACTTTCCGAATGTTACAAGTTGCTTTGTTAATTAAATCCAACATGCCAAGTTTGATACCTACCTGTATGTCAAATAGGACCATAGTATACATAAAGAATATAACCTAATATTTACTGCTTATAAATAAGTTGTGGGCGTTTATTAGACAATTACCCAATAGTCATAATATGTGCAAGTGTCTTATTTTTTTATCTCAGATATATCTTAAAATAACATATATATTAAGAAAATAAAAAATGATTATATGTCGTGCAACATTATAATACTAAAAATAAATCGCCCGCCAAAATAAACGGGTCTTCTAAATTCAGTTTCAATGTGAAGAGCGTCAGTCAGCAAGTAGATGAGAATACAATAATAATTAATATTATATGCCATTGAAAGAGCACAACAAATAAATAAATAATATACCCACGAAACAGAGTCATACAAAAATATATATTTAAAAATATAATAATGCAATTTTGCATGTCCATAACTTTACCAAAAAAATGATAAATAGAGAGAAAATAATATGACATAACTTTAACTTAATTTATAATAATATTGTATATTTTGCTTACTTGAAAGAAGAACTGAGCCGATGTGACAACAAAGAAAAGAAAAAAGAAATTCATCTTGCTGTCAAATAAACGATCTACACCTGTGAATTTGTCAATCGAATGTGGTTTGATCCATTTACGTTTTGCAATATTTAAGCATTTTACTTAATGCGATTAACCATGACCATTTCCGATGTAATCTTTTTTAATTTTCCGCTAATTTTCTATGAAATTATTATAAGACTATTTTAACTGTATTCTTATCAATTTCATAACAAATATCACAATCTATAATACATTGTTTGAAATGCATACGAGCTGACAGATCTCACTGCGGCATCGTACTATCTTATATTTTCTAAATCTCACTATTTTTCTCCAAAAATATCAGTAGATTGACAATAATTATTAAAAGTCAACGATATAACTTTTGAGATTTTAGAAGTAACCATTAATGTATACAGCTTATTATAATCTTTTTTTATCTTTTAAAAACATTAAATACACATATAAAAAGTTATCTACAAAGATTTATACAAAATATAATTATGAAAAACTTCAAAAACATACATATAAGAAAAATCCTAGACAAACGTTGGACAAGTGGAAGTCAAACTCACATTTTCATACTCCATATAAGTGCTCTCGGCTATCTATCGACCCTTCGATGATTCATACAAATTATTCCTTATTACAACGTTTTAGCTGAGATACTTCAAACTCCGCCAATCAGGAGGCAATCAGTTTTGTGATCAAATAACGTACCTAGGTAAATGGCATTATTAACTATATCGATAAGAATAGGTATGTACCTATACTTTTATTGAATTATACATAATATACAATAAACTATTTTTTTAGTTCAACAAAATAATTCACAAGATTTAAGAATATTATAGCAATTCTTATTAAACATACATAATTCGGAAACACATCAGATATTATATAGTAAGTATATAAGAAAAAATCTATCCATCGGATTCCGGAAAATGTGATTTAACAATCTAGCAACCTGCGCCTCACTTAATTACAGCAAAATTAATCGGTAGTCATGCAACTGAAGTGCGTCTGCATTCCTTCCCTATCTGCACTTGATAATATTTATTTTTTACATACCTACTCGGATACATGGTTATTAAAAGAAAAAATGTTTAAAAAAATTAAGAGAAAAATTCGAGAATTTTCGAGATCTCGAGAAAAAAATATCCCAGAATTCGAAAATTTTCAAATCTCGATAAACGAAAAATGACGAGAAATCACAAGCTCTAACTTTTACATCGAGCATATTTCTTCGTTTTCTCTCATTTGACGCCGCTCTGACTGTGTCTTGTCTTATATCAATACCATCGCTTTTGGTATTTTTTTTAAACAATGACTTAAGTTCATTCATCTTTTTAAATAGAACATTAAATAATACGTAAAAGTTTATACTTATATTAAAAAAAATAATATAACTTTACTTACATTATGCTATAAAGGGAGAACTGATAAATTGGTATTTTTTTATTTCAGTTCGGTCCAGTCACAGCGTTTTACAAAAAAATCGTAATCACATTTCTTATCGATAGAAACACGCGTTTATAACAAATTACCTTCACTGTTTTTTGATAGAGAAACCTCAGAAGGCTTCATCTTCTATGTATACCTACATCATCTTTGATCGAAGTAGCCCATTTGATAAAATATATCTTGAATTACTAAAAAAAAATGGGTAGAGGGATAGTCATCAAAAAATAATGAAACAACATCCTTTAATTTCATTCAATGAACAGTGAAACTATACTTTGAGGTTATATATTTTATATTTTTTTTGTATCCGAACTATTAATTTATATATTTTATTTCACCAAATCAGTAATAGTTATATGACAATAAAATAAAACAATTTCATATTGCGACGGCATAGATTTTATTAGCCACACTTACCCAAGATTGTAGGACTTTCTTCTTCTCCCTTGGATGATAGCATGCAGGAGACCTTTCGGGTAGATTGCATGAAGTGGCCAAAATAAGCTTATTTTAGAGATTTGACTTCTTTGACCCCTTTAATTGTCGATATCTCCTAGATATTCATAAACAACTATGTAGTTCTAGTCAGCGCTCGAAATGGAAAAATTTACGAACCGGAGCGCTCGACAGTTTTCTGAAGATTTTTACATAGTAAAGTTATCAAAGTTTATGTGTTTTTTTTTTCATAAAAATAAGTGTGTTAGATTTTCTATTATATGGCCTATTCAGCTCAGACGGTCAAATTATTTATTCCACGAGACGGAGCGATAATTTTACCGATTTCACGAACAGGAACGGTGCTCCAGTGCGTTCCGGTCCATTTCGAGCCCTGGTTCTAGTAACAAAGAATAATATCTAGGTATGTATATACGTTTTGGGAAACGTTGAGTAAAAGGACACACGGTGGAAACCTAAAAATCTACTACGATAATATACTATTATGTGCTTACAATCTCAAAATAAGCTCATTCTAATCAAGATTAAACAAAATAAAAAAATGTCAAGTTGTACATAAAAATCAATGTTATTTAAAATAAATAAAAAAAAATATTAAAACTGCGAATTAGTCAAAAATCTCTTCATGGCATTATAGAAAACTTAATAAACTAGATTTTAATAATAAATATGACCTTAAAATAATATGTAATAATAATATGGGATCATTTAACAAATTTTTCACATTCTATAAGTTATAATATACAAATTATAAGTTTATCTTTGAGTAAATTTAAAAAAGTAAACAATTTTTTTTTTCAGATACAGTTTAAATTGTAAATTATCAAAAAATATCTCAAATTGTGCCTCTGATAGGTAGAGGATTCGCCTTAATCCATTGCAAATATTTTACGATTATTTATGTGGATTTTATTAAAAAAATATATATATTAATTAGTAGAGAAGGTAAATAAATAATGAAAACACGGCATGTCAGAGTATATCATTTATTATAACTATTCAGATAAGTAAGTAAAATAATTACAGTTTTTTTTTAATTCCATAAACCTATTAACAACTAGTACAACGTCCATTTAAATTTGAGCTATAAAAATTGTAGCCATAGGTATTTGTGATGTTCTGAAATTGAAAGTTATACTTACATAGCTGATCTGCTTTACAGATTTTTTTTAAAGTTAATTTACTCATTTAATATAATATTGAACTGAAAAGTGTTTAATGTGTTGATAATGTATTTAGGTAAGGGTCATTTCTTTCATAAATTAATTAAACACCATTTCACACACACAACAAACGTGAGCATGGAGTAGAGATAGGTATTTAATGATTGTTAAGCATTTTTTAATGAGTTTCTTTATTATTTCGTTTGTTTATCAGAATTATCACACTACCGAGCAGTAATATTATTGAAATCAATTTGATTTTAGATTTTCTGAATTCATTATTATTATTATACTTATTATGATTAAAGGTTTAGTAAAAATATGTAGACTATCCTATCTACGAGTATTTATGATCAGCAGACAGTATATCATATCAGTATACATATCTGATCAGTGATCATACATGATATAGTTTATTCTTATTTGTACTATCAAAATAAATATCATAATCAAATCAATAGTTTTATCTCTAATTAAAACAGTAAAAACCTTTACAGTAAGCCAATAGTTTAACCAACAATAATTATTATACATTTTAAGCTTTGTATATTTTATTGTTTTTTATTATTTTTTTGAGTATTTTGTTATTCTTATTATATTTTCCATCAAAACCAGTGTCTTTATCACCGATATAGTAAGTTTATTTGCTTAAAATGTTACTTATAACATCATTATTATTAAAGAGGCAAACGCATGTTTCCATTTTGTGCAACCCCAGTCTTCATTAATTGACTTTTGGGTGGATAGTATTATACTCAGGGCTCTTTTTCAAAAGCAATAAGATGAAACAATGTCCGCGTTTACATAGTACAAGTTTAATGAATTTTCCTGAATCATCTCATATGAAAAGACATATCGTGAAATCTATCGCGTTTGATATCTTATGCATTGAATTCAATTACCATTTTTTCAAGTGAATGAATCTAATAATTACCCTAATAAGAGGTTCTTTGAAGACCAAAACAGTTTCGGCACTTTTGTTCATCAAACTCATTGGACCACCTTTGACACTTTTTGATCCTTCAAAATACGTAGAACGGTGGTTACTCAGTGGAAGACATTCGTCCATAGAGTCTAACAAGAAAAGAAATTTGACGATTTGCCAGACGAAAATTGGACCGAACTTTGGAAATCATCATGGCCCCCACAAAGGGGGGACTGACAGGGCTCTAGCCTAGCATCGACCAGATAAGTGAGATAAACGCCCATGACAAATTTGCTCTAATCGTAAAAAAATTCGCCTGTGGTGCTAATTTCCTTCACATTTTAAAATATGTGGTTGTGTAATTGAATTTTTTGGTTATTGTAAGTTTGTTGATACACCGAATACCCTTAATTTTACCTCGAACACCATTTGAAAAACGCTACTATAGAGCGTCACACTGCCTTTCACCTTAGTGATAGGTAGGGGGCCCGCTTCAGGATGTGGAGGCCATGGAAATCACTATAACTTTTATTCAAATAGGTATATGATGTTTTTACAATTTTATTTTTTACAACTTTAGTTGTTTACTTATATTTATTTGTTTGTTTATTTTTTATGCGCTTCGTGGCATAGGAAAAGTTGCTTTACATGATATTTTAATATAATTTTCTTTAGTAGGTAAGAAGTTTGGCAAGAATTCAGTTCCGGCACCTCTGTTTAAAAAAAAGCCCTGATTATACTCATTCATCAATTGTCAACTAACCTAGTATGATAAGCATAATCAATAATTAATAAACCAGTCCAATAAACTGCCTTTTTGCTATTATTGTCGATGATGTCAAATCAAAGCGTATTTTTATCACTACCATAGTAGTTCTTGTAATTAAAGTTGTGGATGGCGTTGTACATATTATTTTTGTTCAATAATTGTCGATTGCCATTATAGTAATAATTATATAAGTTGTAAACTACAGTAAGTCATCGACTTACGCGAATTTGACTAACGTGAATTTGTACTTACGTGATTTATAAAAATGTATTGTTGTGTCATTCTGTGATTAGAACAATTATTATAATCGGTAAAATTTGAATCATGTTTCATGGTAAAAACAAATCGGTACCAATACAATCTAAGTTAAATAATAATAAAATAAGAATATTAATAGAAGAAATGGAAAATATATTCATATTATGGACATAAGATATGCAGCAGCAGCAAATTGTAATAAACGTTATGCTAATACCGGAGAAAGCAGTGAGTCTTTTTGGAGAAGTGTACAAATGATTATAGTATTGATACTCATACATTCACTGCAGGCCACTGATGGTTTCAAAAATATAAAATCCGTAATAAACTACACAACATCAAAGTAACAGGTGAAGCTGCCAGTTCAGATACAGAGGGAGCCAAGAATTTTATCAATAGTCTAGCAAAAATCATAAAATAAATGAGAATTAGAGAGATTAGGTTGTTTACTTAAATGTATGTAGGTCCATTTTATTTTCACCTATCCTTTGAAACTAATACATTCATTTTTTTTTTAAATCAACGATTTTTACTCTTATTCGACTTGCACGAAAATCTTCGCAACGAATTAATCACGTAAGACGAGGACTTACTGTACTCCAGTATTCTAACCAAATTTATCAATTATCATCAGATAATAAACCGAAGCAATGTGTTACCACTTGACCGTCATTATCGACGGCATCAAAACAGGGCGTATATTTATAGTTTTTGTAATTAGCGTTGTGGGTGGTTGTGAACATATTGTTGTTCAATTTCTGGTTGCCATTATAGTAATTATAATATAAGTTGTCAACTACTCCAGTATTCTGATCTAAGTAATCATCATCAACGCAATATGTTACCAATTGAGCGTTATTATCGGTGAAATCAAAACAGACCATATTTTTATCACTACCATAGTTCTTGTAATTAACGTTGTGGGTGGTTGTGAACATATTGTTGTTCAATAATTGTTGGTTGACATTATAGTAATAATTATATAAGTTGTCAACTACTCCAGTATTCTGATCAAAATAATCATCATCAATGCAATATGTTACCAATTGAACGTTATTATCGATGAAATCAAAACAGACATTATTTTTATAATCACCATAGTTGGAATTAAAGTTTTCCACGCTGTTTAACATGTTTCCGATATAATTATTAATATTTTCAACAATCAAGATGTCGTCTATTCCATCTGCGATGGCCTTCGCCCAATTTCCAACTAAGGTTTTTCCTACTATTCCATTTCCCACTACACCGACAAGGTCATTTTCAATGTACACGTTGTCATCATCGCTTATAATTTTAACACCATTCGGGAGGACATCAATATTGGGTACTACACCACCTTGCGCCACCTGCAATTCAAAACACAATATATGTATCAAATTTACGTCATTCCTGTATCTCATATCGTCACCACAAATATTACAATTAGTCATTGGCGTACGAGCACGTGGTGTACTAGCCAAAATTAAATATCCAAATAAGTACAAGGTTTTATTACATGAATTTGTAATAAACGTAAATACAATATGACATTTTTACTTCTCGAATGTCTAAAATTTAGTCATGATTTCCATCTAACATTTCTCGAAGTTCGATCAGCCAGTTTATCCACGTTTTTAGCTACAAAGATTCCAACACCTTATTCCTTTAGAATGTTGTCTGTGGTGAAGGATAAATATCGAAGTATACAAAGAAAAACTGAACACAAGAGACGATTTGGTCACTCCCATTATGAATTATGCTTCCCTCGTAAACAAACTAAGTGGGAATTAGACAACTGGGCGCCGCACTGTCAAATGAAATAAATAAACGTTCATTACGATTGTATACACAAAATAGACCAGGAATTATAATGAGTTGCTATCTACTACATACTTAGTAGTTTTAATTAATTTTTCTCTTCAAACATATGCACAAATAAAACTTTATTTACCTGTACATATTTAAATTCTCACCAAGTATTAAATAATAATATAATAATTTAAATATTAAATATATATTTTGAAAGTGCCTACAATTCATGAACGTCTATTTATTTTCGAATTTCATTCGATTGCGTGGCGCCCAGTGGTCCTGGCGCCGAATCGACCTAGACCCTACTTAGGAAACCTACACGTACGTAAAATTGACAACAAATGTAATAGGTATCGCATTGAAGTCGGTGGTAGGTTTTATAAAATTAGGTATTTAACGTTACAAATTATTCGTGTGTTGTATTTCATTTAATTATTTTAGAATAGCCATCTTGCTTTCAAAATACATTTGGTGTTAAATCAAATATTTGTGTATACTGTAAACAGTTTAATATTTCTCATTATAAATTTAGAATACAAAAATTGCTAGAAAATTATCATGATAGACTTTGGGACCTTATTTTTCTTCTTTATTTTTTAAAAAGAGCCAAAAACTTTTTTATAAGTAGGTATATAATTTGTTGGTAGTACTAATTTATATATTTTTGTAAGAATTTTTTAAAAAACCTGGCAAATTTTCTGCCTGGTAGCATATTTTCTAACTCGATCCGGAATATTTGCCAATATTGCCAGGTTGATCAAACTTATCTTTCAAAAGTATCCACAATTCTTCATGTTCTACCTCTAAATATTTAACAAAAAGTCGTTGTTTCAATTTTTTAAATGAAGATCGAAATTTTTCATAAAAATATTTGATCAATTTGATACAAAACATCCCATAAAATAGTATCTTAATAATGATCACTTACTGGACTGAAGATTTGCACCTTCACACACTTGCACATTCGGGAGGACATCAATATTGGGTACTACACCACCTTGCGCCACCTGCAATTCAAAACACAATATATGTATCAAATTTACGTCATTCCTGTATCTCATATCGTCACCACAAATATTACAATTAGTCATTGGCGTACGAGCACGTGGTGTACTAGCCAAAATTAAATATCCAAATAAGTACAAGGTTTTATTACATGAATTTGTAATAAACGTAAATACAATATGACATTTTTACTTCTCGAATGTCTAAAATTTAGTCATGATTTCCATCTAACATTTCTCGAAGTTCGATCAGCCAGTTTATCCACGTTTTTAGCTACAAAGATTCCAACACCTTATTCCTTTAGAATGTTGTCTGTGGTGAAGGATAAATATCGAAGTATACAAAGAAAAACTGAACACAAGAGACGATTTGGTCACTCCCATTATGAATTATGCTTCCCTCGTAAACAAACTAAGTGGGAATTAGACAACTGGGCGCCGCACTGTCAAATGAAATAAATAAACGTTCATTACGATTGTATACACAAAATAGACCAGGAATTATAATGAGTTGCTATCTACTACATACTTAGTAGTTTTAATTAATTTTTCTCTTCAAACATATGCACAAATAAAACTTTATTTACCTGTACATATTTAAATTCTCACCAAGTATTAAATAATAATATAATAATTTAAATATTAAATATATATTTTGAAAGTGCCTACAATTCATGAACGTCTATTTATTTTCGAATTTCATTCGATTGCGTGGCGCCCAGTGGTCCTGGCGCCGAATCGACCTAGACCCTACTTAGGAAACCTACACGTACGTAAAATTGACAACAAATGTAATAGGTATCGCATTGAAGTCGGTGGTAGGTTTTATAAAATTAGGTATTTAACGTTACAAATTATTCGTGTGTTGTATTTCATTTAATTATTTTAGAATAGCCATCTTGCTTTCAAAATACATTTGGTGTTAAATCAAATATTTGTGTATACTGTAAACAGTTTAATATTTCTCATTATAAATTTAGAATACAAAAATTGCTAGAAAATTATCATGATAGACTTTGGGACCTTATTTTTCTTCTTTATTTTTTAAAAAGAGCCAAAAACTTTTTTATAAGTAGGTATATAATTTGTTGGTAGTACTAATTTATATATTTTTGTAAGAATTTTTTAAAAAACCTGGCAAATTTTCTGCCTGGTAGCATATTTTCTAACTCGATCCGGAATATTTGCCAATATTGCCAGGTTGATCAAACTTATCTTTCAAAAGTATCCACAATTCTTCATGTTCTACCTCTAAATATTTAACAAAAAGTCGTTGTTTCAATTTTTTAAATGAAGATCGAAATTTTTCATAAAAATATTTGATCAATTTGATACAAAACATCCCATAAAATAGTATCTTAATAATGATCACTTACTGGACTGAAGATTTGCACCAGAATTACACCGCAAAATAGAAAGAAGAAATTCATTTTGGGTGCGATCAAGTTGACTGCACTGAAGAAACTTTCAACCTACTTTGACTTCTCGACTAGTCTGGACGCAGTTAATATATTATTATATTATCCGATTTCAAATTGATTAACCATAAAATTACAAAGCAATATTTTATTCAATTTTCCGCTGCTTTCGTCTTGTTTTTAATCTAAAACGGAAGTATGACGCCAACATTTTATTTTCAATTTATATTTGTGAATGTTATGTATTGCGAAATAACTTTAGTATCATTATTAAAGAGGTGAAAATACTCCTTACTATATACTCGTATTATGGAACACAAATAGTATGTATGTTCTAGGGATAGTGTAATGGTAGGTACTAGGGGTATCTAACCACACAATATGAAAGATGTAATTGAACGGTTACGTCATGTATGTTGTACGTATGCAGTTCATCGTGGGACACTTATTCGTGCGCCGCAGTACGTGAAACATGAGTTCGTGTAACATTTAAATAAATGACAAGTTCTTCGTTGAACATTTCACCGTGGAATACATTTGTACGTATCTTACAAAATGCGGCGATAGTTTGCAAATAGTACTCTTCCAATTAGATTCACTCTAACCTAACATAACCTAGTAAAGACATCTCGACATGTTGCAGCATACGAAAAAAATATACTCCACGGTGAAATGTTCAACGAAGAACTCGTCATTTGATTAAATGTTACACGAACTCATGTTTCACGTACTGCGGCGTACGAATAGTTTAGTGTCCTGCGGTGAACTGTTTACGTACAAATTTCCGGATACGCAATTGAACACCTTTTACTGATAATTTACATTTTAAACTGATGAATAAAAATCAATACTAACCCTAAAACAACATTATTGTAACCTTACTGAAATTAGATTTTATATAAATAAAAATAATTTCAAATTATACATTCTTATTTTCATTTTTTATAAAAAATCTGTGTTTTTTTAAATAAATATAAAAATCAGTAATTAAAAAAATGAATCAATCATATTACAATAAACATGACCAGTAGGTACGTAATAAGAATTAACTTTTTTAATTATTTTTTTTTAATTGTAAATTTATCTTTGACTTATATTTTTCATTGTAATGGTTTTAGACATCTACGTATTTATTAATTAAAACACTTATGTTTAATTAAAACAATGTGAAATATCAAAAAAAAATGTCTCAAATTTCAAGCTTTGTATTAAATTTGTGCGCTGGATGCTTCTGGTAGGTGGAGTACCTATTCACCTTGAAATGTTTAATAAGTTGTCTCGGATGTATTTTTATCGAATATTTTTTAATTTGTTATGGTTTTAATGTATTTTTCAAATAAAAAAATTTGTCATATTATAAACTTTCAAACTTTTGGGTCAAAGGTGTGCATTATCTTTGTCCCGAGACCCTCCGATTGGCGTTGCCAATTAGCATTTTTTTCGCCAGTTCTAGCGTTTTTGAATGAATAGGTATCTAATTTATAAAATTCGCATATGACGTATTGCTTTAAATTTAGCGTCTTCCGACACTGCAGACAGCTTAAATCGATTCATAATACAGCTAAAATGTGCCAGATTTTCTTGAAAATCAACATGCTGATTTGATTCTACGTGTGTGTACGTTACTAGTAATATTGCATCCATAAATAATATTTTGAATAAAACCTGCAGATCATAGATAATAGACAACGTTCTAATAGAAAATACATAGTTCCCGCCACTAAAAATAAAAAACACGCGATTTTGACATGAGTCGAAAATGTAGAAACTGATAAAAACCGTTCATCGAGTCATGAGGGTGACTCCATTGTTGTTCTGGTGATTTCGGCAGATTTTGCTAACTGACAATCTTCGTTTAAAGGTTCAAAATATACTACGGGATAGGGGCATTAGTCTCATAACATTTTAAATACCAAGAAAAACGACATTACCCACTTTCTTTCCGTGGCGGCAGCTTATTGTAACAGCACATGACTTGACTTTGGATCATCCTTCAGTGGTTATGGGGCTCACTGCGTTAAGCATTATCCCCTTCGTCTCTATTTTTTGGTCGCTGGTGAAGGATTCTCTGAGTTTACGTGTGCGATTTTACTCCGGGACTTGAGGAGACCCGTTTATTTCGGGGTCTTGAGGAGACCCGTTCGAGTCTTGAGGAGACTCGGGTGAGGTTTTTTCGATCCTCTATATGGCAAGGGGTGTTGTTTAAATAATGATTTTAGTTTTAATTTATATTTTTTTTTTAAATCTTAGTTAAAAATGAGAAGGTTTTCAACTAATGATAGATATAAGTCTTTTAGGCATTCACACTCGAGCCACAGCCCGGACCTCCGTCACCACCGTCCGAGTTTTTGCCCATCAGCCGATCATCAACCGCCAAAGGCCAACGGCGGTATTGCCTTTTTGCTTGGAGACGTCAGAGGAGGAGGAGTTTGAGTGTAGCATCGGGACATCGGAATCATGCACGGGGCGGAGTTCATCGTTGAGAGTCCGCCGCGCCAGCTCATTGTCCCATCCAGTTTTAGCGGGCTCGCCAGCACGCCATCTCAGGAGGCCTGTCATGTTCGTTTCGAAGCGTACACCACACCAGTCCAAGTGAATGAAGTCGAAGAAGAAGAAAGAAAAACGATAACCAGTCGTATTGGGATGTTAAGCCCATCATGATTGCTCATCAAAATTTGAGCCGCGGTGGGGTGAAAAACTCCGGGAGTGTTTGTGAGACTCTCCCGGCCAAAAACCCTGCCGCTGTGATTTGCATCTGTAAACTTTATTGTAAAAAGAACAGGTTAGTAAAAGGAAGGAAAAGGTTGCGGTCTATGTGTTCGAGAGAGGTGTCATCTAGTACGGGTCTTGGGCTGCTACCCTCCAGTCATCCATCTATGTGGGCTGTTGAGGCCAATTGACGCTCGACTCAGAGTTTTGAGGGCGGTTCGCGGCAGCTCGAGACTGTGGACCGAGAGGGGCAGCTTTGGAACTGTAATCAGATTTCAGATTTGGGTCTCGAATTTATTAGGCATGCGTTATGTTTGTGGTTGTTGGTCTGGGTTGTTGTCGTCTTTTTTTGATCTTAGCTGGTTCCCCGTCCGATTTTCGTCCTTGCGCTTTGGATGACCCTCATGACCCTCCTGGAACAGCACATGACAGCACATAATGTGATCATAAAGCGCCACCCAAATTGAGGTGCATGTCAGGGTGCTTGTCGCCTACTGTTACGGGCTGCCGCTACGGGTGAAAAAGCGTGTGTAATGTCGTTGTTCTTGGTATTATCAGGCTGTTGCTCCTATCCCATAGCAAAGTTTGAACCTTTAAACGAACATTGTCAGTTGGCAAAATCTGCCGTAATCACTAAAACAACAGTGAGGTCACTTCACGTTGAACTGCACTGCATCGGCACCTGCATGACGTTTTGAACGTTTTTATCATATTCCACATGCCTGCACTTTTCGAATGTCATGTCAAAATCACGTTTTTTTTTGTTTTTAGCGGTTGGCACTATGTATTTTTGATAAGAACTTTGTCTATTATCTACGGTCTGCAGGTTGGGCTCTATTATCCATGAATGTCATGCCGCGTGTATTTTAACGTTTGCACACGTTGAAACTGTTAAAATTAATTGAAATTAGCATAAATAATTAATAATAATTCAAATTACTAATACATTACAGTAGGCACTCTTCATCAGTGTCGGTTTTCAGTGAATTAACGAAATGGTGTACGTTCAAAATATTCTGCAAAATGACGAAACCATAGACTAAATTTTCGCCGCAACTGCGTAAAAGTAGACGACATGCACCGTGACATGCACCTCAATGTGGGTTACGCTGATTAATATATTTTGAACCTATAGCTACCACCACAACGTCACCTCACTTTCTCTTGTGCGTGCGGACACAACCTTTTGGACCGCACATGCGAAATTGATTACCAGAAACTTTATATAAATTAATCAGTACAAAAATAAATGGATCGATACACGTGATTTTCTCTATGTACAACCTTATTTGTAAAGTTATTCATGTATGAATGAGCACCTATGTCCTTTATTATGTCCAAAACATTAAATTCAACATTAAAGTCAGGAAAACATTAAATATTTTTCAGCCGCTTGTTGTCTATGAACTTTTGACTTTTTGGTTTTTGGAATTTTAGGTTTTGTTATGAATGAACTCAAAAGGTGCATTGGTTCTGAAAGATATGATTCTATGAAGTATAAAATCGTGTGTACTATCTCCAAGACACAGAAATATAGATAGTATTGCAAATACAAGAAAACATACTATTAATGGAGCAAATTCAATAATATAAATGCTTTTGTTTCTAATATAACCTTTAATCTTTATGCGTAATAATAAATGTATAATACTTGCAATACATATCGAATTAAGATTGTTTACTTTTGTTCCAGGTATGTATCCATTGCTGCGGAAAGTAAGCTTTAAAGAAAGTGCCTACCTAGTAAGTAGTAAGTTTTATATTATTATTATATTTCTTGTATCGTGTTTGTAAGTCTAAACCTCAACCATTGACGTATATATTATAGCCGAAGTGAGTAAAAATAAAATTACTTCAAAATTTTAATCAGCCCTGTAATAATATAGTGTGTGCCAGAATAGTTTTTTTTCCGAATTATTAATAACCATGCCCTTGCTTTTTCGTACAAGGTGGTTGTTAGTAAATTTGAACAATCACCCAGGCTTTGAGAAAAACACATAAATATTGTGTCTCCTAACCTGGAATCGAACCCAGGAACTCTCGGGTGGAAGGCAAGCGCCATACGCACTGCACCACGAGAGCCGCCTAAAATATTATTCCGTGTTAAACAGATAAATAGATGAAAATTACGTAAATAATTGAACTTTACTTTCATTGTAACAATGATACATTTCCAAACTAAATAAATTTATATTTATAATTAACTTTTTTTTCATTCAACGAATAATTCGCAAGATTTAAGAATGTAACATTATTTTATTGAACATACATAATTTGAAAACTCTTCTGAGAAATATAAATACAATAGAAAACATCTTTTTGAAAATAATACAAGTAGGATACGAACCTGCTACTCTCGCGGAGTCGAGGAATCGCGCTCATGTGCACTGACCACTATGCTATAGGTATATTATCTAATTGCGACGAATTTTACCTAATGGTTCTTGGTAATTGGTTACACATTTATCAGAAGTCTGATAGGAATGGTGTATCACATGCCCCACCCCCACAAGGGGAGAGTGACAGGGCTCTGACCTGGGGGTCTTGGCATAGAGGGGGGTGGCGTGGCGGGTTTATCAGTTAAGTGAGTTAAACACACACCACAAATTTTCTCGAATAGTAAAAAAAAAACTTATATATTTTACGTAAAGAATATTAACATTTTAAAAGATGTATCTATGCGATGCAGTATGACGTGATATGATGATTTGTAGGTATAATTAAATATTAATTCACGTGTCAATTTTATGTTATGTTTATTGTTATGTTGTGTTTCCTGACTATTTATCCAATATGGCGAAGAGTCGCATGTTACTTGGGTAGCAGAAAAGGGAGTCGCGATCAGTGCTTCATAATAATATGTTGCCGACAACTGAATGATTTAAGTGTATTTATTTAAAAATATAAAAAATCCCTAAAAATACAGAATACTCTTAATTTTACCCCGCGACACCCAATCCCAATATACCGCGCCATTTGAAAACAGTACTGAAAAACATCACACCTTAATAGCGATATGTATGGGGGGAGTTTCGGGATGTGGGGGCCATGGTGTATCATATACCTAGTGTGTATCATAATATAGTGTGTATCAATGCTCTAAACCAGTGGTCTTCAAACTGTGTTCCGCGGAACACCGGGGTTCCACAGCACCTCTCTGGGGGTTCCGCGAGTCAAAATAAAATTCGACAAATA
The DNA here is from genome assembly GCF_057557595.1 of Rhyacophila brunnea. Classification (NCBI taxonomy): domain Eukaryota; kingdom Metazoa; phylum Arthropoda; class Insecta; order Trichoptera; family Rhyacophilidae; genus Rhyacophila; species Rhyacophila brunnea. The sequence continues at coordinate 19,452,527 of NW_028233068.1, read as the reverse complement.
GACCTAGACTTCGACAAATTGTGTAAAAAAAAATGTAATCATTTTAAGATATATTTTTCTAAGGATGGGATGGGGTTCCCCGAAAAAACTTATAATTCTAAAGGTTCCGTTAGTCGACAAATTTTGAAGACCACTAATCTATATAATCTATGCTCTATAAAATACATGCCGGTTCTCCACAGTGCAGCAAATTATAATACCAGCATTATTCTTAGCGGCAATTCTATTGTAACTGTGGATTCCACCGAACAGATTAATAAATAGAAATGTAAAAGCCATTTCCGTGGACCAATATTTTGTGGAAGGCAGTCAAGCCGTGAAACCCAAATACAACAAAGCATGCCAACGACACTCAATATTGGATCCACGTTACATTTACGTAACAAACTTTAATTCATATTATTACCATAAAGACGCAACTATTGAAAATAACATATTATTCTGGTTGATATGTTCCCTGGTGGATACATGTGTTTATCTAAGGTCCCTTGGTACAAACACTACGACATAGGAGATTTAAAAATGCTCGGTCAAAGTAACTGGAGAGTTTCAGCGCTAGATCGTCCAGGATGGAGGACGTTTTTGAAGGTGACCAAGACCCTTCAAGGGTTGTAGTGCCATAAATGATCCTCGAATCATAATCGTCGCTATTGATTCGACAATCTATGGTTACTTAGAACCTGTCCACATAGCGCGTTTTTACGCGCGAGTGACAAATCGCGCGTTCTCCAGGTACATGTGACCCAATTCAGCTGTCCACAAGCGCTCGCGCGTGATGACTCTCGCGCGGAATGCGCCGGGAAAACGCCAGACTCTCGACCTTGCGCGTGTTGTGCGCGAGTCGAGGTACTATGCCACCAATTATTGCGCCCAGTTACAACGGGATCGCCAACGTGCGCGGAAGTGATTTGTCGGCTCGTTTTAAAATATACATTATTTTTTTTCAAAATGGAGCGTGAACAGAATTATTTATTGATGGAATGAAAAAAAGGAAGGCTATATGGGACATGGAATCTTCTGATTATTCTAATAGAAATATAAAATTCACAAGCTGGGAAGAGCTCGTAGAAATATTTTATAAACCTGGTGATTCGGAAGAACAAAAAACAATTCTAGGTAAATGAAAAACTTTATTTCGAAAAATGTTGGTACTCTAACAATGAATTATAGTTAGTTATATAGTTATAGTAACTCTCAGTAACTAGAGCTGTATTTCAATTAAATTTACTTATTTTTGTTATTAAAATAACAGTTTGTTCAATAAATTGGTGAAAGTGTATTTTTTACTTGTTATTTAAGTAGGCTCGGTAGGTACATAAATGTCCTAGATTTTTGGACCGAATGGCCTAAAATACTTACATGTTGACCCTTTTCAAAAAAAAATTGTGACCGCTGCATTAGATCATCTTGTATGACCATCGACGGTATGCAAGCCACAGTTTCCTCGGTTTCCATGTTGAATACTGAGCGTAAAGCATTTTTGGTACTCGCGAAAATGCGCCATGTCGACAGGCTCTTCAATAACACATTTTCAGAGGGTTATTGTTATATAATTGTTAAATTATAGTGCCAAAGAACCAAATGCCGCCTATTCGACGCTTGCATTCTGACGGTGCTGCTTTACGGTCGCGAATCATGGCACCTTACGAAGGCTCAGAGCAACTGTATACTGAGCTTCGAAAACAGATGTTTGCGACGAATACTGGGTGTGCGGTGGTATGACTTTAGGAGCAACGAGGAGATAAGAGAACGTACCAAGCAGCCTCTCATCACGCTGAAAGTGAAGAGGCGACGTTGGACCTGGCTCGGCCACGTGCTGCGGATGCCAGAAAAGAACTTTAACCTGGCTTGCCTGTTCTTCAAGCCGACCGGATTCCGGCGTCCTGGAAGGCCGCTAAATACAATCTACAGAGTGTATACGGCGGACCTACGGGATGCTGGTTTGACCTGGAACGAAGCAAGAAGACTGGCGAGCGACAGGGATTCTTGGAGGCGCCGCGTGGTGTCCATATGCTCCAGTTAAGGGGCAGATATGGGCAAAGAAAGAAGAAAGAAGAATTGCTAAATTGGCCAGAATAAAAGTTTGTGCACCACTGTTATCCAGTTACTAAAAAGTCATGTATAAATTATTGAAATAATTAGCGTTCTTTATTTATTGAAAAAAAGTTTATTACAAAAATATAAAATGATCGTTCTTAATGTGGTCCTTATTTAAAAGGTTCCGGACTTCATTACTCCGGTTAAAATGTTAATCATATCAATTTTATTGGCGATGTAGTTCAAGACAGGGATATCATTAATATTGTCGGTATTCGCCCCAACGATTTTAACCAAATTTCCGACCATAGTTTTGCCAACAACCCCAGATCCGACGATTCCAACGACGCCATCCCCAACGTAAATATTATCCCCATCAGTAGCAATTTCAACGTTATCCATGGTCAGGGTATTGATTCCAAGTGGGTTCATGGGACTAGCTATAACTTTTTTGTCAAAAAAGCCGTTTATTGCAACATCGTTGAACATGCCATTAACGCCAGTATCGAAAACATTGTTGGTGTTTTCAAATCCATTCACACCATTCACATTATGATTCATGGTATTTACAAATGTGTCAATTCCCATATTGTTAAAATCTGTCGTGACAACATCGTTGACTTTAGAATTTATTCCGGTAAATGCGCCAATTATGTCATCTTTGTTGACTCCATTAATTCCATTAAATCCATTTACTGGTTTGAAGACAGCTACAGCATTCTGTAATAAACATATGAACACTTTTTACTCAGATATATTCAAATATTATACTAGAGGGAAGTGATATGAATATTAATTGATATTAAAACACCAGTGCAGTACCTAACCATATAAATATTTTGTGCATTGGCAGTAGGGATTGCATTACCGAATAAAAATACCAATACTAGTATTTTGGTAGTTACTATTCAATACCGGTGTTAGTAAAATAATTGACAAAAAACAGAAGTATCTTCCAATATACCTACCTATATCTTTAAAATATTAATATTTTATATGTGTCATTGGTGGTCACCAAAGATAATGAAGGACCACTCAGGTAAAATAGACATCGCGTAACCCGACAAAAAATACAGTCCTGTTAAACCTTGTTTGTTAATTAATACATTTTGTTTCCACTTTCAATACCGAATAATATATCGATATTGTCTAATTTTTAAAACCGGTATTTCGGTATCGAAAAATACTGGAATACCAGTTTTGAAATACCGGTATTAAAATCCCTAGTTGGCAGCACTGAATGCAATATTTGTAAACAAAAAATGAGATTTCGCTTAATTAATTCCGTACAGTATAACCTCGATTTAACGGACTAATTTGGACGAAGGTTATACGGTAAAGCTTAAAATCCGTTGTATAATAAAGTAGATTATCTGAATACGTATGTAAAAAATGATAAATAACTTTGTGTCTTTCTTCATTTGACCATGTCCAATCCTAATAGGAACATATGGGCCTCCATGGAGTGGATATTGAGATATTTACGTTTTCTGTGACTTCAAAGCCTCAGTTTTTCTCAGCCTTTGTTAACATTTTTTCAATTATATGTATTTTACTATACAATTTAAAAACTTTTTTGAAAGCAAACAATAAAAACACGCCAATCATGCGTCGAATATTGTTGACGAGCGGTGATTCACGATATATGGGCGAAAATTTTGTCCGTTAAATGCGAAATCAGTTAAATCTAGTTCCGCTAAATCGATGGCTTCCTGTACTATTATTTAAGATTTTATATTATTGATCATTTGAGCATTATTTAGCGGTTTTTTTTTCATTGCTACTTTGAAAAATTATTATCAGAATAAAAAGTTAAATTTCTTACTTATTTGACAGTGTTAATTATCAATCCTTGGAGGAAAGACATAAAAATTAATAAAAACCAAACATAATAATTAGTACTTATTATAGTATAGTCAATTAATCATTAACCTTTTCTAGCTTCACCTTTATTTATAAAAACACTTCGTCTAGATAAAATACCCGGATTTATATCACTTTTCTCGCGCTACAAAATAATCAGTGTACAGATTATTATTTTTTTGTTTTATTACTATCCAGCTGTACGTATATTTATACAATTGTGTTAAATTCAATTAATACAAGATAAATTAATGATTATACCTATTATAAAATATGCATAATAGATAATATATACATATTAGCTTCAATAATGTGGTAATATAATGTATACATGCAGATTACATTGTCTTTTTGATACGCAAACTCGATTTGATGTTTGGCTGAGCTGTAGACATATATTATCTTGATAATTTTGTCTTCAACAATTTTCTAAGAGCCTTCGTCTTTGACCATATAATCTACAGATTATTTATATCAAAAAAGGAGTCTCAGAATATGAATAATAATAATATATTCTTTCACTACTCTAATTTTTGAACAATGGGGTGATTTAAGAGTAATTTTCAAATATGGAGTTAATATTGTGTTGCATTTCTTATGAAATAAACTAAATCTTTGAGTAAATAATTTATTGAATAGTTTAAAAAGTTGTCAGTACCTAATCATTCTGACAGCACCCTTATAAGTCTGTCTACTGTTATACAATTACAAAACGTATTGAAGTGTATAAAAATTAAATACTTACTGAACTAAAAGTTAATACTATATATTCAAAATAATGTTTGTAATATTGTATTTCTTTTGAAATAAATGTTTTATTATTATTAAAATTATACTCACGCTGCTCAGGATTTGTGCTGCTGCGATAACCAAGAATACTAAGAAGTTCATTTTGATTTTTGTTTTGAACTGATCCGCAACAATATCAGACTGAATATGATTTTACTATATTATTTCTAGTCTATTTATACTTACTAACTTGACGTTGGCAAGATTTAACACGATACCAAACTATTACACAACACAGTTAAAGTATGGCACATATTTTTATTTCAATTTGCCGCTATTTATACTTATCAATATCATTTTATTGTATTCCTTTGTTTTCCCTCCACGGAGTCTGAATACGTTATCGACGCCGTCAAATCCTTTCTCGCGTCTTATCATTTATTAGATTTGAATGAAAACCTTACTATATAATTTTCAGTTCAGGGAAAATTAACTGCCGCCTATAATAACAACTGACCCGAGACAACAAAATAATGTTTACCCAAATAAACCTGAAACCAGACTAACAATAATTAAAATATACTGGTTACTCAATTCATTGGCTATAAAGTTTTTAAAGCTCAAAAGAAGACATTGGTATGAAGACACCCACGGTGGCCGCGCGGTTTAAGCGTTGGACTATCACGCCGTGGGTCTCAGATTCGAATCCTGGGTCTGGCAAGTACACACATTGTTTTTCAATTTGTGTGTGAGTCAGGGTATGGACCTAATAGTTTGAGCAAGTGGCTGACATACATATCTCGTAAAAAAACAAAATCTGTTAATACAAACCTCTACCCTGTGGAGGCCCATTATGATCCTATTAGGATCGGACATAGTCGAAAGAAGAAAGAATAAAGACACAGTATGGACACCAAATAATTAGTACGCGATCCTAATAAATAATTATTTAGCATCTAGAGTCGGTTACAGTATCTGGAACGGTTACAGTTACAGCTCGCTAATGAGTACCCGGCTTTATAAAGCAATTGTAAATTATTGTTTTGTAATGACATTGTCAAAATAATTGTAAAGAGGCGTGGAAAAGGTTGCTGGATGCCCCTTGAATGGTTGTAAAGCCAAAAATTCTTTTGTGCGTCTAGAATTAAGAAGACTTAAATTTCTTTATATTTCGCTTTGAGTGCGTGTTTTTTTATATCATGTAAATCTGTCCCCGCGTGTCATTATTGTCAAGGTATAGATTTTTTTTCAAGTACCTTCCTTCTTTAAGTATTGTAATATGAAGTCAAAAATTTAGTAAATCACACAAAACTGGTAGACAGGAATTTGATCCTTGTCATAAAGCGAGTAATGTAATTGCTTTTCGTGAGCTTTCATTTTTCATTTCATCATATAAATAGTAAGTACTTTTATAATACGCATCAGATATAGGATATTCCATAAGTAACTAAACAAATTTAAAAAAATCTTTATTATGTCTAATACCTATATATTTTTAAATTTTTGGTTCAAATTTTGAAAATTTGTCCCCTGAAAAATGATTATGGAAAACACTATTTTTTAATTCAAAATTAGTGTTTTTCTACTTTTCTAAAGCAGAGAGCATTCATACAATATGCACTATTACAATGTCAGTGATCCACTCACAACACCAGGAACATATCTCTTTATTCAAGGTATCAATAATACTCAGTAGTGTGTTGGTGATTTGGTACAGTATAACATACTAAAAGATGTTACTTTTTGAAGACGAGGTTGACAATACGGTTACAATGATCGGTTTTTTTTTGGTTTTTTGGGGCATCGTATTGCCCGCAATGGTAAAATTGCGCAGCATATCGCTGTGCAGAGGTGCCACGTGCAATCTCTTTCCATGCTCTTTATACAGAAATTTTGAATCCGCCTGCAATTGAAAGCAGTGGCTATAGCCTGGGGGCCAGGGCTGTGGGAGGCCCGGCGTGTCGGGTTAATCAGATAAGTGAGATAAACACACATCGTAAATTAGCTGTAATAGTAAAAAAAGTCGCCTGCGGTGCTATTATACTTCATAGCCATGAACATTTTCAATTATATAATTGTGCAATATATTTTTTGATTATTATGTGTCGATACTCGACAGCTCCATTATTAAAGTAGATGTATTAAAAATTGCCAATAATTCACTGTATAAGTACCCTTAATTTTAACTAAAACACAATTTTAAAAACGTTAATGTAGTGTTTGACACTGCCTTTAGCCTTAGCGGTAGGTAGGGGGCCCGCCAAATATCCTATCCTGAGGCCCGTTTCAGGATGTGGGGACCATGGTGTAGGTACACCGAGTGCAATCGACAAACGACCGATAAACGAGAAATTAGGCTGTCAAGAAGAAAAAGAGCCTATGGGACTAATTTACATTCTCATCCTTGCACCCCCCCCCCCATTATTAAATCCTGGGTGCGCCACTGATTGAAAGAATGGCGAAGTGTAGCTAGAGATGCGACTACGGTGCATTATCGATGCCCGAAGAAAAGCTGCTACCTAGGGACTTCGCAGTTTGGAGGACGATACATCAGATACGAGCGGGAGTAACTAGAATCAAAAACAATATGAAGAAGTGGGATTACTCCGTTGATCATTCAAACTGCGCTGAGGAAACTATAGAACATCACGTGATAGTCTCTCACTCGTTGCAACCAGCTACACTACACCATCGATTATATTTCGTCACCTCAATACTACAACTAGATAACTCTGATTTGGTCATTGTTGGGAAAATGAATATGAACATAAATCTAGGCTATAATTATTATTTAAAATAAAAATTGAAAATTGTGCTTGTCTAATTCGGAACAATTGAAAAATGTTCAATTGTATGAAAAAATATTTTAGATCTATTATTTTATTTATTTAATGCATTTATGGTTTTAAAGTTATATAATATTTTCAAACACAAAATTAATACAGATCCCATTAACTTTTGACTTAGGTACCTAGTTATATAAATTTGTAGAGAAGAAAATGTAAAATCATATTCAATAGCTATCTGAAAAACAGTGAAAATCTGTAGTATTAAGGTGACGATTTATTTGAATCCAATGACGCGACTTGTGGCCAAGGCATGATTAAAAAGAAACTAGACGCATCTCGCGACAGAAGAAGAAATGATAGGTGAGCGATTTTGAGGAATACTAGAAAATGTTAGGCATTCTGCAGTAAAGAAAAGACAGTAATAGCAATACTACTCCACACCCTCTTTTCATCGCCCAGATTTTAGACACTTTGTATTATTTAACTTAATTCAGACTTTACTTAGAAACAGATACTTTTCTTATTAATATGTAAGTACCTATATATGACAGCAAAGATAAAAACTAGAGTGATGAACTCATGTCTCCTACCATGCTTAACATATGCCTGTCAGACCTGGAGATACTCTAGCATAGTAAAGAACAAAATCACCAGCTGCCAACGCGGTATGGAACGTAGTATGATAAATATCAACAAAAGACAAAAAATAAGACACACAAAAATAAGAAATATTTCAAAAGCCACAGACGCTTTAATTCTTGCTCAAAGACTTCAATGGAAATGGGCGAGTCATGTAGCGCGACTACAAGATGAGAGATGGACAAAAATAATTACTTCATGGAACGGCCCAAAAGGGAAACGCTAAAGAGGAAGACCCCATGCGAGATGGCAAGATGACATCATAAAGACAGCGAGCCCAAATTGGCTACAAATAGCCAAAAAATCCAGTGGGACTCTTTGGAGGAGGCCTTCACCCGAAGAGGGGTTCTTACAAACCAAACAAACTAATTACATATCGCTGTTTAATTTATAAACATTATCTAATAGTATTATATACAAAATAAAAAAATCTTAATATATATATTATGTATTACACAAAAATATAAAAAATTAATAATAATTAATATTATATAAACTAGAAAATAAGTAGATAATAGATAAATTCAGATAACAGATAAATTCATAGATTATATATATATATATATATTCATTAGATATAGTCAATTAACTGTCAATTACTTTTGTTTGTAAGAAATAAAAAGGCTTTTTTCAAAAGCCTTATAGGTACTATCTTCTTCATATTTGATAAGAAGAAAATGTAACCCATTCATATTATATATTTTTTATACATATTTTCTTTGTTGTACTTTATTATAAAATAAAACAAAGAACAAAATTAACAAGCAAAATGTATTTAATGTTTAATAATGGTTGTGACTTATGGGCGACTGTATGATAAATTAAACCTCGCGTACCAGTAGGATATCACCCAATAAGATTCGTAATCACGGAAAAAAAATTCAATACTGGGATTAGGTACTTACTGCTTTTTCCAATCTCAGGAGTGAAGGTAATAAACGAAGCTTCTCAAAATAAACTCTCGAGGTTTTACCAAGTTATGCTAATGAAAGAAACCTTTACAGATATAGATACGTTGGCATTTTTTAGCAAACGTGGAGATTTAATGTCATTTAATCTACCGATATAAAATGTAGCACAAAGGACTTGACAAATATTCCTTAATACATTATCTATGAGTACATTCATGTCTAACATAATGCACCCGTACCGGTACATACAGATTGCCGGTTGAAGATGTTTGTCTGTTTTGATACTTGGCTGTATTTGTCTGCATGTATTTTTTATGGTTAGGTACACAGTTTTTTTTTAATATTATCTACTATAATTAGCTTTTTTTAATTTTAATTCGTATCGGCCCAACCAAAATAGATATTTTGTCATCATTCATACCAGAGTTTGAAATGGACCGGAACACTAAAATACTCGATATTTCGCTCTGTTTCGTGGAAAAAATAACAATGTCCTTCCGGTTCAGGAATTATTATGAAAATCATGATCTACAATAATTTACTTTTTTTAGTAAAATTGACATATCGTACACACCGATTTCTATAAATAATTTATGTGTTGTTTTATTACAAAGTTTTTAGGTTATCTTAAGGCTATACCTCAGTTGAGGCATGGTCTAAAAAGATCGTGGCTAGGCGATGCGCGGATTGCGGGTCGCAGGTGCAAATGACGCATGCCGACCGAAATATAATTTGTCATATAAATCCAACATGCGTCCATTTAATATTTTGTTTATTGGTTGCAGCATCAGTCCCGTGCGGCTCCGTCTCGGGACGGAATGAGCACTTAAAATCACTTCTTTCAGACACGTTTAAAGCGTCACAGAAAGCGGCCGTGCATATCCACGGCTGTGCATATATGACGGGTAGTGGTGGGAACCACATGTTTTCTTTTTAAAGTAAATGGGTAACGATTTAAGAATTAATATCCCCGTCGCTATCACGAAACAAATTGACGTACTGACACCTCGACGTTCGCTCTCAGACTACCAGAGAGTACAAAATTTCGTCGCGCCTATAGTTTAAAATTATTTGCTGTTTCACTGAATGAGTTTCACTGAGTATCGCCTTAAAAAAGGATAAACTCTGATTAATGAAAGTTTTATACCATTTCATAGTATTTGGATTTATTATTCCAGGATTCCCTTTCCGATTTCTTTAATGTCTGTGTGTATTGTATGATATTACTAATTTAACTAAATAAACGATCATAAAATAATGCTGTATTTATAAGTACAAAGCAATAACGTCCCGCGGGGGGTAGACACACCATACACTGCTAATATGCGGCAGATAAAGAAAAGAAAAATAATAATACCATTTTTGACATATTTCGTAAAAAGCATTATTTTTCGCATACAATAATATTTTCGTAAAATTATCGAGCACTCCGGTTCATAAACTTTTCTATTTTGAGCGCTGATCAATACGCTCTTGATGCAATACAAATGCACTTTAATTCTGTATTTGTCTTTATTGACACTCTTTAGGGCTTAGGCATAACGTAAAATACTTAGTAGGTGTTTCTTTTAGTTTTTTTTTAATAATGCGTTTGGTAGTCTGGTTGATCGAAAATATCGTGGCTTCTACGATAAAAGTTTGTCATCAGTGGACACATCTTAAAAGTATACGTAGACAGTATATTCCAAGGGGTGGTAAATTAAGGGTGGACAAAAAATCAAACCTCTTTTAAAAGTAGGTTTCATGGAGTGGAGAATTTTATTTCTCAGCGCCGCAGAAAAAAAGTATTACTGATTACTGCTCTATTCGTCAGTAGATATGAAAACCATACGTATAAATAGGTATTGCATTTATCGAAATAAAATATCTAATGTAAATAAATAGTAATAAATTTACAAACAACAAAAATGGAAAAAGGCGGCCGCCTAGGAGCCTCAACACGTCCATCTAGGACAGGGGTGGCGAACCTATGGCACACGAGATGAATTTGCACGGCACGCGAACGAAAACCAATCAAAAATTTCAAAAAAGTACAAATAAATAGTATATTTACCTACATATAAAAAAATAATGACGACATCGCCATGCGCTTTTCCCTGCGGCCCGCGGCGAAAATATTTTCCTAAAATAAACCAGCCGACTGTTTGGCAAGTCAGACAGAAATTTTGGCACGCGTATGTAAAAAGGTTCGTCATCCCTGATCTAGGATGATTCAATAATTGATAGTTAAATTGAAGTGGTCGGCAAACTTTTTTGTAAACGGCCAAATAGTAAATGTTTTAGGTTCTGCGAACCAAGAGGTACGCTCAAAGATGTTTATGTATTCTTCCTTCTTAAATAAAAAGAAAAATTCAGTTTTCACCTAATGAACAAGACAGAGCAAACAGGTGAATAATAATAATATATTACAAGTATTCTACAATAATAATTTTTGTTTAAAATCCAGCTATACTAACGAGAAAAATGATTTTTTTTTAAGATAAACATTTAACCAAAATGTTACCGTTCAATTTCAAATTTAACGGTAAATTGTGTTTTGTTATTGTTGGATAAATTGTACTTGATTGTATAGTTTCATTACTATTTTTCTGTATGCTTTGTTTTACTGTTGTATTTCATATTTCTTTTTCATTTCTGCATGCGCCGTTTATAAATAAATAAATCGGGGTTCAAAGTCAGTACTGCAGCGGGTCTATTCTATACAAAAGGCTGCTTTCGTCCGCTAAAACCGCTAACTAGGGTATGTTTGTATCAAATTATTAACACGTATTGTAACAATTATAATTAGCCGGTATTAATTGTTGCAATAAATGATATATTTTAACGGCATGCCCCCTGCCTTGCTAAAATTTAGAGCATGAGCGATAGAAAGAGAGCGAGAGAGAGACAGTTTCGACTGATTAACTGATTACAATACAATTACAATTATAATATTTCAATATAAAATGTATGTAACAAATACTAACACATTATCACTTTAGCACGTTAGCGGTCGATAGTCGCCTTTTGTATAGAATAGACCCGCTGGAGGGTCTATTCTATACACAAGGCGACTATCAACCACTAAAGTGATAAAGTGATAGTATTTATTACATATTTGTATTGAGGTATTATAATTGTTACAATAAGTTAGCCGTCTAAACAGTCAAAACTGTCTATCTCAGTCTAAATTTTATCACAGCACAGAGAAGTGCTGTTAAAATATAGCACTTATTGCAACAATTACAACCAATTTATTGTAATTGTTATAATTAGTGCTAATACTTTGATACAAACCTACCCTAGTTAACCGTTGTATTTATCACTTTATCACTTTAGCGGTCGATAAGTGTAAAATAGACCCACTATCATCGAAATCAAATGTGCTGACATGTAATAAATAATAGTCATCGCTTGGAAGACATTTACATAATTCAGTTGGATTGATCTCCCAAAGAATTCATAAATGCAAAATCTATTCTTAGCTCTTGGGCCGTACAAAAATAGATGTAGGCTGAATCCCACAGCTCTAGTAAAGATTTATAGGCTCTGAGGACGAGGCCAAGCGTCTCGTCAGCGCTCTGGAGACCTCAGAGACTGCTCTGAGTGTCAAACTTGCAGGAAAAAAGCAGCCTCGCATTATTATTTTTAATATGCCGGCTTCCACTACAGAACCCCAGCTTCGGGAGGCAATTTACAACTCTACAAGAGAGCAAACGGGTCTATCTGAGGAGGCCTACCAGGCCGTACGCCTCAGCCACAAGGCGGGTCCCAGGACTGGCAGATGCCATTATATCACGTATGTACCTGCCGCGGTGTGGTCTGCTCTCATTGCAGATGACAGACTGTACATGGGGTGGGACTCTTTCCCACTCCAGAACTATCTAGGTGTAACCAAGTGCAATAAATGCCACTTATATGGGCACATGGCCAAATCATGCTCGGCAAAAGACGTCACCTGTTCTTACTGTGCCGAACCAGGCCACGACCGTGCGGACTGCCCCGTGAAGGAAGCTTCACCAAAATGCGTTGCCTGCCGCCGTCACAAGCGGCCATATGACCACCCGACCCATAGTGCAACATGTCCGGCTCGCCTGTATGCGGAGCAGAGGGAGCGATCAATGACGGACTACTCAATTGAAATCCCTCACCCATCCTCAGCATGACTCGCTTATAATAAGCATCATTCAACAACTTCCGCACCTCGGTCATGCGAGATTTATTATCAAAATGTAAGAGGCCTAAAAACTAAAGTAAATACATTTAAAGAGGGTATATTGTGTGCCCGACCATCGATAATTGCTCTAAGCGAAACATGGCTCGACGACACCATATCGGCCAATGAGCTGTTCGGAAGTGAATATTCTGTGCATAGAACAGACCGTCGAAATGGTAGACGAGGTGGGGGCGTTTTGCTGGCAATTAGAAATGGGGTAGCATTATCCACACAAACTTTATATCCAACCAGATCAAATTTAACTGAATATGATTTTGATTTTAATTTGTGTAAAGTTAATTTTAACTTTTGTTCACTGTACTTGGCCGCTGTATACTTCCCTCCCGGCAGCTCAGCGACTACATACAGTGACTTTTTTCACATAATAGAAAATTTGGTACTGCCCAACAAAAAACTAATTATTTTGGGAGATTTTAATTTGTATTCCGCTGGTATAATTGAATCTGATTATACCAGCTTTAATAATTTATTTAATTTAAAACAATTTTCTTCTGTGAAAAATAGTCTCGGTCGGACGCTTGATTTGGTGCTATCTAACGTTGGTTGCACGGTGGTCAGCGCGTGTGATGAGCCTCTCGTTCCTGAAGATGTCTATCATCCCTCTACTTGCACAATTTTATCTTTTAAGCATGTATCGCACAGAAATGATTCGTCGATTCCTCCACTGAATAGGCATAATCCGCAATGGAATTTTTCAAATGGAAATTTTTTAGCGCTGTATAATTCTTTGAGTACTACAGATTGGACCTCTTTATATGAACAAATTGATGTAAACACGGCATTAGCTATTTTTTATAATAAATTTTATAATAGTCTGGACTCCTGTTTCCCTCGCCGGCTCGTTCATCTACCGAAGTACTCATATCCTAAGTGGTTTACGCCAGAAATTATTTATAATCTAAGGTCAAAGGCATATTATCATGCACTGTGGAAAAAACATAGACGGACTGCAGATTATAGTAAATTTTCCTGTCTTAGAAACTCATTGAAGTGTGACATCTCTTCGGCTCACAAATCATATCTAACGTCGATTGGTCGAAATATTGTCTCAGATCCTAATTGTTTTTGGAAATATATTCATTCGCTTAGTTCCAGTAGTACTACAAAAGACAATGCCATGATGACGTTGAATAATGATCCTATAGAGAACCATGTTATATCTGATGCATTTGCTAAGCATTTTGAATCACTTTATAGCTCAATAGAACCGCTACTTGACCCCGATTCTGCTGGTCCTTCGTCTGCAACGCAAGATATTCAAATCTCAGCTTTTGACGAGAAAGATATGGAATATGGGTTTTCAAATTTGTCTCCCAAAAGTTCATTTGGTCCAGATGGCTTGCCACCTTATGTGGTTAAGGGCTGTTACGAACATATATCCTTTCCGCTTAAACATATATTTAATTTAATCATAGCATCCAGCACTTTTCCTGATGCATGGAAAATAACCCGCCTAAGGCCGCTTCATAAAAAGGGATCTAGATCAGAGATCTCTAACTATAGGCCAATAGCAGTTCTTTCGGCTCCATGTAAATTATTTGAATCGATATTACATATAAACATCAACCGTCAAATAGACTCTCGCCTCTCCGATTCGCAGCTTGGTTTTCGACTTAGGCGGTCCACAGTAACAAATCTTATAGTGTATAATAATTTTATTTCAAATTCTATGGATAAGTCAATTCAAGTTGATTCTGTGTACACAGATATTTCCAAGGCATTTGATCGTGTTGATCACGATATTTTATTACAAAAGCTTTGTACATTTGGCGCGTCATATAGTATAATATGTTTTTTTGCTTCTTATTTGAAAAATCGCCGTCAATTTGTTGATTACCATGGGAATGAATCGCGGATTTTTAGAACAAGCTCTGGTGTTCCTCAAGGTTCAAATCTTGGCCCAATTTTGTTTTTAATATTTTTTGATGATATTGTCAAAGTTATAACCAATTCTTCTTGTTTGCTATTCGCAGATGATCTTAAACTTTTTCGAACTATTGAAACCCCATTATGCTGTGCGATGTTGCAGTCTGACTTAGATGCTATCTCGCAATGGTCTATCTTAAATAAACTTGAATTCGCTACCTCCAAATGTAATATTATTTCATTCAATCGTTCAAGGCACACCTTATTGTTCCCATACACATTGTCTGGTATAATATTGAGTAGGGTAACGGAGATAAAAGATTTGGGAGTATTGTATGATACAAAGTTCACTTTCAATCAGCATATTCTTAACATCAGTACTAGATCTAGCAAAATGCTTGGTTTTGTTATGAGGGTTTCAAAATCATTCGAAAACGTCCGAGTACTACGTACATTATACGTATCATTTGTGTTGAGTATTCTTGAATATGCCAGCATTATTTGGAGTCCTAATAGGTTCATGCACACAATTAAGCTGGATCGAGTCCACAATAGATTTCTTAGATTTCTCTACTTAAGAACATACGGGTTCTTTCCTTATGATAATGACAATAAAATGAATTTCCCGACTCGTTTTCTTCTGGGTATGCTATCAATGCAATCCCTGTCTACCCGAAGAGTGATTGTTCTTTTAAAGCATTTCTTTTTACTTCTTCGTGGGTTCATTTACAATCCGCATATACTGGCAAATATTAATTTTCATGTTCCCACCAATATCACTCGCAGCTCCACGGTCTTCAAGATACCTCGTCGCAGGACAGATGTTATGTTTCATGATGCTGTGTATCGTGCAATTAGCTTATTTGATGGCACCATAAAGGTTGATTTGTTTTTTATTAATTATATAATGTTTGTAGACGTTTTAAATAGGATAAATTTATAATTGTATATATTATCATATTTCTTTAATATTTACACATGCTGTCTTTTCCTCTTTCTTGTCATATTAGTTGTTATTTGTAATTAAGATATTTTTATATATTTGTATGTATTATGTATTATGGCGCATTGGCCAAAAGCTGTAATGCCGTAATACTCTTTTTTATAAATAAATAAATAAATAAAATTAGTAGGTACTATTGATTTTTAAAACGTCATAGCAGCCATTTTTTCCGATTTCCACCAAAATTGATATTTATGTTCAGTATTTTTTGGCAAGTCATCATGGAAAGATATACAGTTTTAAAGTCTATACAAGGTATTAAATGTATTACAACAAAAATGAACATATTCGAGCTACGTTTCGGACATTGCGTGAATGATCAAATTAATAATCGGCCTACAGAGCTTACTGTTCGTAATTTAATTGGAAAATTTCAATAAAATGATCATTTTTGTCTTGTTAAGAATCCAACTCGTCAAAATGTATACGTAGGTACTGCCGAAAACAACGATGTTGTTAAAGGTGTGAATGAAAATCAATTACACGTAGTTCTCAAGAGCTTGGCCTTTCTTATGACACTATATAGAAAATTTGCAATTTAAGCCGCATAAAATACAGTTAACACAATAAATTATACCGAATGACTATTTGATGCGTCGAAATATTACTGGTTCATTATTTCAGACTCATTATTTCATGAAAAAATCATCTTCGGTGATGAAGCTCGTTTAAAGGCTGAAAATCCAATGCTATTCTTGAAACACCTTTACATCCACAAAAATTATCAGTTCGGTGTGGTTTGTGGTCTAGAGGTGTAGTTGGACTGTATTTTTTTTAAACGAAAAGTGTAATGCAGTTAATTTCAATGGAGAATGCTACAGAAACATGACTACTGATATTTTGTGGCATGAATTACATGATTTTGATCTGGACGATATGTGGTTCTAACAAGATAGTGCAACATACCGTACAGATCATAAGACATCAGGGCTCGAAATGGACTGGAGCGCCGTTCCGTTTCATAAAATTCCCAAAATTAACGCCGTCTCAAGGAAAAAATATTTTCAACGTTTGAGCTAGATAGGTAAAATACCTAACAGTTTTTTTAGAAATACACATAAAATAAGATAATTATGTAAATATTTTCGTAAAATGATTGAGCGCTCCGGTTCGTAAAATTATGCATTTCGAGCGCTGCACCACATTCAACTTTTTAAGATATATGTCTTAAATATTTATAATATATCTTATTTAATAACCATATATATCGTGTAAAGTAGTTTGCAATAACAATTGAAAAAATAAAGTCAACAAAAAAAGATAAATGTTTTAATAAAATATGTGTATAAATAAAAAAAGAATAGGCAGTTGTGCGTAATAAAATAAAAAATAGATGTATTATAAACAAACACATCTCAAGAATGAGACGTAATTTAGTATAGTCTCAAAAATATGCCAATTAGAATGATTAAAATTGCAGCACGAAGAATGATGGTAATGAATTAAATACTAAAGCTATCGCACTATTTTAAATTCTGTCGTTATTTTTTTATTAAGTTTGCAATGTGCAATATTATAACGGTATATCATCAAAATAAATAATACTTTTTTATGTATACATGTGTTTAATATTATTTAATACTTGGTCAAACAATTTTATTTTTATTTAACTTTTCTATCATATAAAGACTATTCAATAAATAATTTATTAAATTATATGAACAGATGCAGATGTCCATTGTGAAAAGCATAATTAAATGTTAAATAATATCCAATTAAAAAGCTGAAGTTGTATTTGTCTTTATTTAGTATAATGGTTTTTATTACAGTAATATTAAATCGTTATTCAATCATAACAATAATGAAGGTTTATTAGAATTTGTATTAATTCTATAATAAATTGTTAGCATATGATTAACCCGGTCATGTGGAGACTGAGCTCATTTAGTTTGCCATTGTTTCAATCTTGTCGTTGATAGCATACAGGGCATTAAGGTCATTAATATTATTGGTGCTCTTAATTATATCTGAAATCAATATTGAGAGCAAAATTTTGCCAAAAGAGCCATTTCCAATAACTCCGATGGCGTCGGTTCCAACGTACAGGTTGGCTCCATCGGTATTAACCATAATATTTCCTAAGTATGGTTTATACATAGTATTCAACCCCAGTACTTGCTTCATGGTTAAAACTAATGGGTCTTTGGTCGGGTTATTAATGTGTCGTTTATTTGCATTTAATTTTATTTCTCCATTACCTGAAAAAACACTAGGGTTATCCCAAACCTCTTTATTTGCGAAATTATGCTTCGGGATATAAATAGGATCTGACCAGATTCCACTATTTGTTAGTTCGTTTGATTTTCCTGGGAACCATTTTGGTTCTTTATTAGCTGTAGAAGCAATAGGATTATCCCAGACTTCATCACTAAACTTCACAGTGGGGTTGTCCCAAACGTCATTTATCGTATGTCCGTTTACTTTTTTAAGATCCAATTTAAAATCTTTATTAGCCGACGAAGCACTGGGGTTATCCCAGACTTCATCACTAAACTTCTCAGTGGGGTTGTCCCAGACGTCATTTATCGTATGACCGTTTACTTTTTTATGATCCCGTTTAAAGTTTTTATTAGCTGACGAAGCACTGGGGTTATCCCAGACTTCATCACTAAACTTCTCAGTGGGGTTGTCCCAGACGTTATTTATCGTATGTCCGTTTACTTTTGTAAGACCCCATTTAAAGTCTTTATTAGCTGACAAAGCACTGGGGTTATCCCAGATTTCATCACTTAACTTCACAGTGGGGTTGTCCCAGACGTCCTTTATCGTATGTCCGTTTACTTTTTTATGATCCCATTTAAAGTCTTTATTAGCCGACGAAGCACTGGGGTTATCCCAGACTTCATCACTAAACTTCTCAGTGGGGTTGTCCCAGACGTCATTTATCGTATGACCGTTTACTTTTTTATGATCCCGTTTAAAGTTTTTATTAGCTGACGAAGCACTGGGGTTATCCCAGATTTCATCACTTAACTTCACAGTGGGGTTGTCCCAGACGTCCTTTATCGTATGTCCGTTTACTTTTTTATGATCCCATTTAAAGTCTTTATTCGCTGACGAGGCACCAGGGTTGTCCCAGACGTCATTTATCGTATGTCCGTTTACTTTTTTCAGACCCCATTTAAAGTCTTTATTGGCTGACAAAGCACTGGGGTTTTCCCAGACTTCATCACTTAACTTCACAGTGGGGTTGTCCCAGATGTCATTTATCGTATGTCCGTTTACTTTTTTATGATCCCATTTAAAGTTTTTATTCGCTGACGAGGCACCAGGGTTATCCCAGATTTCGTCGCTTAACTTCACAGTGGGGTTGTCCCAGATGTCATTTATCGTATGTCCGTTTACTTTTTTATGATTCCATTTAAAGTCTTTATTAGCTGACGAAGCACTGGGGTTATCCCAGACTTCATCACTTAACTTCACAGTGGGGTTGTCCCAGACGTCATTTATCGTATGTCCGTTTACTTTTTTAAGACCCCATTTAAAGTCTTTATTGGCTGACAAAGCACTGGGGTTATCCCAGGCTTCATCACTTAACTTCACAGTGGGGTTGTCCCAGACGTCATTTATCGTATGTCCGTTTACTTTTTTATGATCCCATTTAAAGTTTTTATTCGCTGACGAGGCACCTGGGTTATCCCAGATTTCGTTGCTTAACTTCACAGTGGGGTTGTCCCAGACATCATTTATCGTATGTCCGTTTACTTTTTTATGATGCCATTTAAAGTTTTTATTAGCTGACGAAGCACTGGGGTTATCCCAGACTTCATCACTAAACTTCTCAGTGGGGTTATCCCAGACATCATTTATCGTATGTCCGTTTACTTTTTTATGATCCCATTTAAAGTCTTTATTCGCTGACGAGGCTCCGGGGTTATCCCAGACTTCATCACTTAACTTCACAGTGGGGTTGTCCCAGACGTCATTTATCGTATGTCCGTTTACTTTTTTCAGACCCCATTTAAAGTCTTTATTGGCTGACAAAGCACTGGGGTTTTCCCAGACTTCATCACTTAACTTCACAGTGGGGTTGTCCCAGATGTCATTTATCGTATGTCCGTTTACTTTTTTATGATCCCATTTAAAGTTTTTATTCGCTGACGAGGCACCGGGGTTATCCCAGATTTCGTCGCTTAACTTCACAGTGGGGTTGTCCCAGACGTCATTTATCGTATGTCCGTTTATTTTTTTATGATCCCATTTAAAGTTTTTATTAGCTGACGAAGCACTGGGGTTATCCCAGACTTCATCACTAAACTTCTCAGTGGGGTTGTCCCAGACGTCATTTATCGTATGTCCGTTTACTTTTTTATGATCCCATTTAAAGTTTTTATTCGCTGACAAGGCACCGGGGTTATCCCAGACTTCATCACTTATCTTCACAGTGGGGTTGTCCCAGACGTCATTTATCGTATGTCCGTTTACTTTTTTATGATCCCATTTAAAGTTTTTATTAGCTGACGAAGCACTGGGGTTATCCCAGACTTCATCACTAAACTTATCAGTGGGGTTGTCCCAGACGTCATTTATCGTATGTCTGTTTACTTTTTTATGATCCCATTTAAAGTTTTTATTCGCTGACGAGGCACCGGGGTTATCCCAGACTTCATCACTTAACTTCACAGTGGGGTTGTCCCAGACGTCATTTATCGTATGTCCGTTTACTTTTTTATGATCCCATTTAAAGTTTTTATTAGCTGACGAAGCACTGGGGTTATCCCAGACTTCATCACTAAACTTGTCAGTGGGGTTGTCCCAGACGTCATTTATCGTATGACCGTTTACTTTTTTATGACCCCATTTAAAGTCTTTATTAGCTGACAAAGCACTGGGGTTATCCCAGACTTCATCACTTAACTTCACAGTGGGGTTGTCCCAGATGTCATTTATCGTATGTCGGTTTACTTTTTTATGATCCCATTTAAAGTCTTTATTCGCTGACGAGGCACCGGGGTTATCCCAGACTTCGTCGCTTAGCTTCACAGTAGGGTTGTCCCAGACGTCTTTTTTTGTCTGCCCATTTATGTTTTTAATATCAGACAAAGCACTGGGGTTATCCCAGATCTCATTATTTGCTTGATTTTGAATCGGGGTATAAATAGGATAGAATAAGTTTCCATTATGTACTTGTCCATAAGTTGGAAATGAATCCATAAAAGGGCTAATACTGTATGTTTTGTCTAGTACCTGCAACGAAAATAATAAAACATGTTTAGTGTTTGAAAAAAACCATAGTTCAACTACAAAAATTACAGTGTTGATTTTACTTATGGGATGAACGCATAGTAGGCATAAAAAACATAAAATCAAATACATTTATTTTTATTAAATATACATAAAATTTTGATAGTCTAGAAAACATATCGAGCGCTCCAGTTCATAAAATTTTCCATTTCGAGCACTGTAGTCATATAAAATTGGATAAATTATATGTGCATATACAAAATAATATGTTGTATACATTACGTTTAGGGAATCCAATCCCGAGCCAAAATTCTGATCCCGGGATTTCGGGATTACAATTTGACAATCCCGGGATTGGCATTTTTTCCATTGTTAATATAAAAATTTTATATTTACAAATAACATTGATAAAATCGGTCAAAAATAAATGCAGTATTAGTATAAATATAGTATCTAAATTTATTGTTAATATTGTATACGTTTAATCTTGGAAATACATAAGTTTAATGTTGTAAATAATATTTTTATATAAATAATAATGTGAATTTAATATGAGATTGTTGTTTCTGATAGTAAAGACTTAATGAATGGGTTAGCGAGATTTAAAATAGTAAAGCAAATCATGGTGTACTTATGGCCTTTCCGCTTCATAATTTTTTTTCCAATCTTTCTCATTTTTATTAATTTATGTAAAAAAATTAAATAAATCGGCAACTTACACATGGGTATAAATCAAACTTCATTCAAACTCAGTTTATTTCTAATGTAGTTATTTGTTATTAAAAGTATTTTTTCTGCTATATTTTCTTTTTTATTTTATGTTGCATAAAAATTGATAAAAAAAATCAATCCCGAAAGTTTCGGGATTATGTTTATCAATCCCGGGATTCATAGGTATCGAAAATAGCTCGGGATCCCTAATTACGTTGTCTACATGATTTACATAATATCATACATTCATGTACTTATGTGTTATAAATCAATGTAAATCGCCAGCATAATAAAGTCTCCAACTTTTAAGTAGGTACTGAATTACTATTTTTTTGCAATTAGGTAATAGTTAACAATAATTATCGTTCAATATATTTCTGATACATTTCGTCAACAAATAATGATGGTACCTATTTTCGTTGTCTAATTACTAACTAAACTAAAATAACTAAAATAATTTAGATACGTACGGTATTATGGTTCATTTAATGAAATATACAAGTAATTACTAAGTTAGATGCATCATAGAAATTTACACCGTGACCATACTACATAGGGATTGCACTACTAGTAAGTTGTCAGATGTATTTTTAAGTAGATATAAGTATCTGAAATCCAAGCTAAATACTATTCGTTTGTATAATGCCAACTCAATAACTCAACTGTATAATAGCAACTCAACTATATCTTACTTTTACCTATTTTTAAAAGTCTACATATAGAATGTGATTTAGATATTTTTGCTATAAAATATTAATATTTTAAAGAGATTTTTATATGTATACTTATTGTTAGATACTTCTGTTTTCCCATATATTACACAAATACCGGTATACAAAAGGAAATACCGATACCTATTGGTATTTTAATTCCACCCTTAATACCACCCACACTGTTGACTTAAAATAAAATATATTTTTCTTTTTAATGTTTTCAGATACATATTTATTAATTAATACAGTTGAAATTGTAAATTATCAAAAAAAAATTTCAAATTGCAAGCTTCGTATTTTTCCGCTAGGTGCCTCTTTAAAAGGGGCTCAGTAAAGGCTTTACCTTAAGTCACTTAGTACTCTTATCTTGACGACACATTATATCATGGCTCAAAAATACTACAAATTATTGATTTAAATGATCAAGGGATCAGTGAAAAAATATCATAATCGTGTATAACCCATTAAACAAATATTACTTTAAGAGTATACTCACATAAGTACTGTATACGCCATGTGCTAAAGCCATGACCAATACGAAGACAAAATACATGTTGCTTGTTTGTCCAGGGCTTCTCCAATGATAAACTAAAAATAATTTTACCGCATTACTTTTAGAATATTCAGTGGCGGAACTACATGATGCCAAATCCCTGGGGTGGGGGCATATTCACCATTATTAAAAAAAATTGGTGAATTGTCTGAGTTTATTATGTTCATGTCATGTTTTATTGCTATCTTAAAAATATCTCGTGATTATTCGTGAATAACAGATAATATAAGAATATTTTTTTTATTACATTAGTATATTAGCTTGTCGAAACGTGTATTAAACTTTACTTGTGCTTTTATTGTTTGAGATAAAATCAAATTCGTCTTTCCCCATTATTAAGTATTGTCATAAAAAATGCGTAGGCACCTCTCATCAAACAATGTTCGGAGATCCGAGAAATTCTGAGAAGGTACCTATTACTAATTACATATTGTCATATCTTTATATGAAACTCCATTCAATCACTGTCTGGTTTAGATTATTTTAATCGAGTGGCGAGTAATTTAGTAACTAAACTTGTATGAACAGTAAAATTTAGTCGAGTAATTTAGTAAAATCATTAGTTAAGTCAATACGTTTTGTTCTATTTGTTCGGTCGAGCAGCGATCCCCACCAACCCCTCACTAAATAGTAAATACCTAATAAGCCGCAAGATAAGTCTGAATACATTATATTTTGCTTCATTATTATTATCGCAGAAATGTCGTTTCGTTATAGCAATGATACAACTTATGTAATATAATATTAATTTTTGTCGGAATATTTAAATTTTAATACATGGGTTCCTTTCCGCTTTATAAAAATAAACAAGCGACCTAGTGCATCTCTTATTTTGATCTATTTTCTTATCTCTCTCGCTCTAATTTCTTACTCCATTATTATTCGAATGTAGTCATTAGAAATAAATTTATTAATTTATTTATTTTTACTTTTTCACTCGACTAAAATACTAGCAGTATCTGAACATCAAATACATCATACATCAAATTTTCAAACTATATACTTAGCCTTGTAATAATTAAATCAATCAACAGTATGTACACGATTGTTGACAATACAGAGTCACATGAAACAAAACCATGTTCGTGTCATCATTTTTCCAATGCCCATGAAATATAATCGAATTTAAGGAATAAAATATTTCTAACTTTTCATACAAACCATTTACATTATTGAATCCTTTTTAACCATAAATGTGGTGCGGAAACTGCTCCTAAATTATACTTAATTATATCGCTTGTACTCGTTAAATCATCAGCACCTCAATTGTAGTAACACTTAAAATAGAAGTTTTGTGTCCTCCTCACCCACCCATCACCAGGTATCATGGCCCCCACATCCTGAAGCGGTCCCCCTACCTATCGTTAAAGATAAAGCTAGTGTGACGCTCTGCAGTAGTGGTTAGGCCAATGACATTAATATGGACGAATCATCTGGGAATAAAAATGACACTCACTTTTTTGTCGGGTCTGCCGAATGGCATAATCTGTTTTAACGCCATTACAATAAAGGTGATATTGCTATAAATTCCCGATGCTTTTAGTCGGGTATGCCGAACGGTTCGGTTTGAACGGATTCGCTCAAATGAACATTGACACTAGAAACACTATTCTAACGCCATTACAATAAAGGTGATATTGCTATAAATTCCCGATGCGTGATATCGCATAATGGAAATTGCGTGACGTCTGCCTATACATGTGCGAATATCGCTGTGCGTGAATTTAATTGCTAGCTACTGTATTGAGTGCGTTGTCCATTAATAATGTCATTGGGTTAGGCGGTAAAATTAACGTGTATGTTTAGTGTTTATTTGCATATTACATCCATTTGAATTATGGAGTTGTCGAGTATCGATACAAAATAAAAAAATGTATCGAACAACTATATAATTTTAAATAATAACGTTATTGAAGAGAAATAGCGCCGCAGATGACTTTTTTTAACTATTAGAGAGAATTTTTTATGTCTATTTATATCACTTAACTGATCGACTCGCCACGCCGGGCCCTTCTTGAGCCCGGGCCCCCAGGCTAGAGCCCTGTCAGCCCCCCTTTGTGGGGGCCATGCCAGGTATATATTATGTCGAAATTTGGCCGTTTATTGGGGGCCCTGAGAGTTTTTCGCTGGCCGAAGTGTAAATTTGAGGCTACGGCACTGAATCTATTTTTACGACATATTGCTTACTAAAAATAATTATTAAATAATATTTTTATGCTTCTTTTTAATATTTCAATTTACCGCCATTTGGTATACCTACTATCGTTATCGGTTATTACAAAAATCTTCAACTCTTGAACATTGTTGAGAACCATCCACACAACTTGAAGAGAAACAAAATACGTAGAGAATAAGGCATTTTCATTTTCTATAAAATTCGGTCATATTCGCTTTACATTTGAATAAAAAAAAACATTAAACTGTTCTATTATAAAATACCTAATAATAAACAGCCTGTGTGCAATGAACATTCGTTTTAGCAGTTTTTTTAAATCGTAACTTTTACGTTGAATTAAAAAAAATGTATAATTATTTTTTAATAATATATATTATTGATGAAGCAAGATGTCTATTTCCCAAAAACTAATAATACTTTTTTGTCAAAATTGTGTAGGTATAACTTATAAAACCCACCAAAAGCATACGAAAAAGTATTTAAAATTGAGAGACAACTAATTTGAATGATACAAATAATGAATGGCGATAAGTTTTCAATTTAACAAGAAATTTCCATTCCTTATTAAATCGAAATTTATGTTGATGAAAATGAAGAAACCGATTCTTTTTACAATGTATATTATAGCTTTATTTTTTTTAATCTCAGTCGACTCGAAAGCTTTTAAAACAAAATAATTAGGAATTACTTTTATAATTTAAGGCTGAAACGTTTACTTTAATGAGATTTTTACAAACAACTTTTCTTTAGGATCAATCTGACATTATCTAAGAATGAAATTATACAAAATGATCCTTCAAACTAAAATGTTCGCTGTACATTTTGATCATACTAACAACCCCACACAATTAAAACATCAAGCGTTTCTTTGATTTCGTTCGACTTGTGAATATATGAACGGTGTTGTCCGATTTGTGAACATATGAACGGTGTTGTTCGATTTTATTATGAATAATTCCAAATTCACTCGAATGAGATAAGTCGATACTCATTATGTTTGACTCTTTTCGTACATATACAGACCTTTTATTTGCTGTAATTAATGAAAAAGGTATCCGATCCTGCTTAAGATAGTGGGGATAAAATACTCCCATATTATAATCATTAAGGCCATACAAAAGGGAATATTTATTAAATAGGTACACGTTGCCAAGACCTTTAGTTAAAATAGTGGTATAATAAAATTGACGTCAGTATTTTAAAATTTATCCATGTATTATAGTTAAATAAACACTCTATGGTTACAGATTACTTACCTAAGTTGTATATAAAAACACATTATGACTTATTTAAAATCTTTTTCTTTAGACCATGTCCGATCCTAATAGGATCATATGAGCCTCCACAGAGTGGAGGTTTTGTATTAACAAATTTTGTTTTTACGAGAAATTGATGTCAGCCACTTGCTCAACCTATTAGGTCCATACTCTGACTCATACACAAATTGAAAAACAATATGTTTACTTGCCAGACCCATGATTCGAACCTGGGACCCACAACGCTATAGTCCGACGCTTAAGCCGCACGGTCAATGTGGGAGTGCGGGAAAATCTAAGTATTCATTAACATTAAATTATTCATCATTTTTTTGCACATTTAATCAAAGTGGTATAATACGTACTATGTATCATTTTTGAATGTACCTACAAACAATTTTATTCGTTTAAATGTTTATCTGGCAGTTGTGAGTCGATTAATTTAAAACAAAATACGAATAAATAATATTAAGAAATTACAGTACAGTCATTGACTCCGATCGTAGACAGGCTCTGATGCCTATTTTCACTGGAATAATTATTTTTTTGACAAATAATAACATCTCACAGGCATTGTTTTAAGTTGTAACAACGGTACAGTTGGAGAGCTTGATTGCCCACAGCAGACTGTAAACCATTGTCATAAAAATAATAAAGCAGATACATAAGATCAGAATTTGCTTCCAATGATAATGATAGAAATATTTTCTAGGACAATATACTCATCAAAGAGCATGGAAATAATAAACACAAATACTTGCATTCTTCTTATTTAAAAAATAATATCATTACAAAGTTATAGAGATGAGTATAATATTCCATTGATATAAAAAAGAAGACTTTTCAAGCTACCAAGTGACAAATTTTATTTTAAAAAATACAAAAACGACAGATTGTGCTTATACATTAATAAATATCAATTCCTGGATAACCGAGCGTGTCATTTAGAACGTTAATGAATGCCATTCACCCCGGTCATTTTGTTGATCATGTCCACTTTGTGTATGACATTTTTCATAATATTGATATCATTAATGTTTTTGGTATTATCAACAATGCCCTGAAGCATTTTTGACATCAAAGTTTTGCCAATAACGCCTTTTGCAAGAACTCCGATGGCTTTTGTTCCAACGTAAACGTGGTCTCCGTCGGTATTAACAAATATTTTATCCACGTTAGAGTTAATCGTTGGCATTTGAATTGTCCCGTAAGAAAAATTATCAGCATTCTGAAACAAAAAATATTTTTCCATTATTGCTAAATTTGCTATGTAACGCAATTGGACATTCATGTGCAGAAAAGATCCAATTCACAACCTACTAGTTTTGAGATATTTGAGGAAATAGAAGATTGGATAAATAAAAAATCACAGTAAACTGCCAGCTTTCAAAAGTCATCGTAAATAATGGAATGAATATCTATCCTGCTAATGATGTACAGTTTATACAAAATTTACATTTCATTAATGAGTTATATAGTAATTTATGGGGTTAGTTCATTATTGTTTAAATGTGTTGTAAGAATAATTTAAAATGTAAAAATAATCTAATGAGAATTGGATCTTTTATGAATTTCTATTATGACTGGAAACATGCACGAAAGATCCAATCCATAACCTGCGTATATAACAATTATTGTTATACTATATCATGAGACAATCATCCATGAACAATCAATTATTTTTACACGTATGTTGTATTACAATGTAGACACACCATAGTAATGGGTTAGTGCATATATTTTGTATGTAACGTTTTTACCAAAATTGAGTTATTATGAACGAATGTCTCTTCCAGAGTCTCCAATAATCCTACATTTGAAAAGATGCCGGTTCGGGGTCCAAAAATTCATTATCAATGCTTCCAGTACCCATTTAGATTTCAAAATAATGAGGTGTCTTTAGGGTTTCAGGATTCCTATTTAACTAAAGTTGGTTATAACTAAGATACGTGAGATACGGAATACTTATCAGGATTATGATCCCTAATCCCCCTACCAAACAGAGGGAGAGCGGGTATGCACAAGGATACATCAAGTTAAAATGTATTACGATTGAGATAGAAAGCTCAGTATAGCTAGTCTGGAGGAGAGTAGTACACGATATGGACTTGGATGCTCTTTGTCACCAGATAAGTTTAATATTAACAATAACATGATTATTTTAAAATCTACTTACGGTCAGCAATAACTGCGCCAAAGCAATGACCAAAAAGATGAGAAATTTCATGTTGATTGTTTCTTTTGGACCTCTTTGAATAGAATGAACATAGTTGTAACATGTTTCTGCAAGTCTATTTATAGAAATTATTTTACAAATAATAAATTATTAAATAATACATAACAGGGCCGCTACCAGGAGTATAGCCGTAAAGAAATATTGTAAACCAGTATCGGTTTGTCCTACAGGTTTTTTGACATAGCAATCATTTTTAAAGCTTTCATAAAAATGAGTTTTTATAATAATTGTAAGTCTCCTTCACAATGATTGCAACCCAAGTCTTCTAAGACAAACAATAGCATCGAGAATCTAGCGTTATCTTGACAAATAATAATCACGTGTTCTTACCCCGTTTGGTATAATTTCACCAACAAAAGTCTGAAACAATGCGCCTTCTTCAAAAAAAATACATTTAACTAACTTAACCGTGTTTGAAAATCCTAGTAATGACGTTAAGATTAAATTAATACACATCAATTATAACATGGGAAAATGTATTTTAGAGCGGTATTGCATTATTTGCTTATTGGATATTTGTATCATAGAGCCCCAAAATAAGAATGCCAGACGTATGGCCCACATATCCTGAATAGATAACAATATTGTGTTACCGATTGTTAAAAATCCCAGCCACACACAGAAAATAAAGGTGGGTTTCGACATATTACGCAACATAACCATTAAAGTATGCAATTGAAAACATCATATTATAATGGTCATGTATAAATAAAATTATGGAAGAATAAATCTGCATTCTTTTTTATATTCAAATTTTTAGATTTGGATTGTTGGTTAAAAAATAAACTCCGGCTGTCTCTTGTATGATATAGGTACATAATATAAAAGGGGATAAGGCGCCCCTGTGCGTTATGTAATATGGTAATATTATTTTAATTTGTCGCCACTAACTCGTGTCGTTATCAATTCAATGTATTCAATAATATTTTATTTCCACGGAGTCTGCGAACCAAATGTAAACATTTTACGGGTCACAGAAAATTTATGGCCACGGACAATTATTGCCTATAGAAATAAAATGATTATCCGTTATGTTATTTACTTTAAGGTACGAGTATGTACCGTTTATTTGTTTAATTTATCGTCACTGCATTATTTGGCAGCGGATAAAAAGAAAAATCTATTGATGTAACTCGTTTAATTGAAGGCACCCCTCAAACAACGATAAGGGGCACCTTTCAATAAACTAGAGGAATGAAGAAAAACATCTAGTCAAAATACATTTATCATTGTTCTACTCACTTCATTTGGCACTTGTTTCCCTGGAACTGAGGCTCCCCTTTTGGAAATAATATATGGTTTCCCAGCATCTTTTAGTTTTTTTTTCCTTTTGACATAACTTCTATTTTCGATGATAATCTTCAATTTTCCGCCTCTATTTCGAGTGCTTAAAGTCAGACAACGTTATCTACAAAAAAAGTGTTTTTTTTTTTTTTTGAGAAAACGTTATTTTACATTGACGGCTACATGATAGTCAAACAACGTTATGTCAATCTTTTCTAATTTCTTATTAAATCGTCAGTAAAGTTTAACGCTAACTACATAAGTTACCCTTGTTTTCATATTTTTTTAAAACTATCCCTATAAATTTTAACATCATCATAAGCAAGATAAATGTACAATACACAATAAATTATAAAATATTAACATTAGGTTTTAAATAAACATTTCCCTTGTTGAGTTACTAGAATCTAAAATAACGAATTTTGGCTCTCCTGTAAACTTGCACTTTTGTAGATAGTGTTGTTTGACACTAAGCCCTCGATTTAATAATTGATTTTTGCCACTAGATGACTATGCTCACACCACTAACATCCACCATCTTTGTGTTGCTTATCGTTGTTCTTGGATAAAGCAGTTTTCAAAACCTTACATCACCACATATGAGTGAAGGATACACCTTTTCGAAACATTAAAACATTCTAAATGATCTACTTACTTAACTCAATATGTGAAATATGTGCCGTTTATCGTTGTTGGTACTGTTGGTAGGTACCTTAAATTTATCTGCAGAAACTACAATCTGTATATTATCAAACATAGTAGTTATTTTGTAAAAATACAAATTGAGATAATAAATCCACAACTAATCTGTTTTTCTAACTTTATATTGATTATTAAAAATGAGAATATTTGTTTTGAGAAGGCTTGCAATTCTGTACGCGAGTGTACAAATTATCAGTGGCGATTTAGACGATATTTGGTGATTAACATTTACCTACAAATCCTGCATGATAGGCAACCCGCTCGACGTACCTATTTATAATATGGAATAGTACAATGGTTTATATTTATAATATAGAATGGTACAAATGGAATAGTTCATAAATAAAAAATCCATTAGTCAATTAGTGCCTATTTGTTTTCAGGTTGATTTCACTATTAGAGAAAAAACATGTCCTGCGATATTATATTGTCACATACAGTAATATTAAATACAAGGGTGTATCGGAGTAAAGCCTGTCTCGTCTCGTCTCTAAAACACTGGCAAGATTACTTACATACATATTAAAGAATATTATATTTTCTATCACGAGATACTCAATACCCATGGACCGTTCTTGTCACACGGACAGCTAGACAAGAAGGCAGGGTCATTTTTACCATTTTCGATTATTATAGTAGGTACTTTTTAAATGTTCGGTATTTTCGTCAAAAATGAACCGTGAAACTAATAAATATTTTTTTGAAATAGTATTTTTAGAAATTTCATGTTTCAAATATTTTTTTCCTGATTGCAGAATTTATAAACACTATAAGACTTTTTCGCATCTCAATCATAATAAAAGTAATATGTCTGTAAATGTATAATTGAATACATGCTTTATTTACTACTATCGTACAAAAACTGAAATAGGTACATTAGCAAACTTTCGAAAATTTTCAAAAATTGCGGGATATTCTTATTAATGAAACCCTTTCAGGGACAAAATGATCATTAGAAAATATTTTTGTCACAACTTTTTCTTTTTACTTGGTGAATAAGACAAAAATATATTTTTTCAACATTCGATAATCCGGAAAATTTATGTCTCCGTGTACTCGGTGCACCTGAGGTTGTATTTTTTTGTATGTATGATTTTTTAAACATTTTATTATAATTTATATTTATGAAACAAATATATTTTCTGAATTTCATTAAGGCCTTGTCCACGTGGCGCGTTTTGACTCGCGCGTATTCCAAGTACATGTGACCTCATTGAGCCGTCCACATACACTCGCGCCATGACGGCTGACGCGCGCAGTCGAGTTACAGGTGACGTCATTGAGGTGTCCACATGCACTCGCCGTGAATCACGGGAAAACATGCGCCATGTGGACAAGGCCGAAATGTTTAGACGACTGATAATGCTTAAATTAAAATCTTATTTTATCAACCCCTAATCCACATTACATAATAAACATAAAGACTGGAAATTTCGGTCGTTAATAAAATTAAACTTATTTTTAATTATGAAATTATTTCCATAAGTATTTTTTTTCTTCGTTTCCATACAATAAGAAATAAATAATAAATTATTGTGGTACTACGCTCTTTTTAAACACCGAGTATCTAATTAATTGTAATATTTTGTTTTATTTATGAAAGCAATCTTACCCCCATTTCAGACGGGACACTGGTGTCGCGCTCGTATATAATAAGCAGGCCTTTGAATTCGAATAAAGGGGCCTTTGTATTATGTTTATGAACGCCCAGAGCTAATGAGTCAACGCATAATTTTGAGATATAAATTAGAACATAAAACTGGCTGCGGTCATAAAAACATGTGCATCGGCGGCTTGAGAATGTAGCGGCCGACGGAAAAGTGTACTGGACACGCGTTGACTCATTAGCTCTGGGGCGTTCATAAACATAATATATAAAGGTCCCGTCATTCGAATACAAAGGACTCCGTATTATATACAAGCGCGACACCAGTGTCCCGTCTGAAACGGGCCTTACAATCAAACATTGCAAAGAATGTACATCGATTGTAGTCTGTACCACAGTGATGTTATCTTCCAAGACTTTTTCCGCATTATAAAGTCGCTAATTTAAAATAGTTTTATTTAATTTCGTAAAAAATATTCTTTTTCGAAATACCAAAAGGTTAAATAATTATATAACAATAATGATATGTATCTTTATTTGGTCGTATTTAATTATGTTATACAAAAATTTTGTTTAAAGTTTTTTTCCACACTCCCTTTACTGACATATATAAACATTATTGGAGAGGTGTCAAGGGTTGTTCCAAATTATGTAAGTACATTTATTGTAATCACTGGATATTTTAAAAATAATAATTATTATCGGTTGCTTGACTACTTAATAATCCATTTAATATACTACACTATAAAATTAACGACTGATTTAATGATGGGGTTAAAATCTTTCGTTAATTCTTTCACACAGCCCTTAAGTAGTGAATAACCTTCGGTTAAAAGGGATTTATTTACATTCACGTTGTGTTCGCCAGTAGGCACATCACCTTGTCCTTCGTTCAATATCTTGAAGGCTTTGTCCAATGTCCCCGGAGTCAATATATCTGAAATTAGTTTAGTAACATGTTCATCGGCATTTAATGATTCCAACATTTTCTTCAAAATCGGACTATCTGGCGTCAGTAAATCATTCTTTTTGAGGTTTTTTAGTAACACATAGACAAGATCGTCCGTATCTATTAAATTGATTTGTTCATCATTCTCTTTTATATCTTGATATTCTGTCAACGATAACAAATATACAACATCTTTTGTAGTACGCTTATTAATATTTTGATAATTAGTATTCATCTCGAGGGAACTGTTTTTGTAAGTGTTTGCCATTTTAGCTATCACATCTTTTATCGTGACCATATCACCCAAAGTGTCGGTTGAATTGTCCATTTTGGTGGAATATA
Source organism: Rhyacophila brunnea (assembly GCF_057557595.1). NCBI lineage: Eukaryota > Metazoa > Arthropoda > Insecta > Trichoptera > Rhyacophilidae > Rhyacophila > Rhyacophila brunnea. The sequence continues at coordinate 19,418,762 of NW_028233068.1, read as the reverse complement.
TTTTGAAAAGGTCTTGTAGAATAGGATTGCTCTGGATTAATTTAATAGGATGATTATTATCTGAGGCATCCATCACAACATGATTGTTTTTCAGCTCATCATTATCATTATTCACTTTAATAACGTTAGTCATCTGTAATTCAAGAAAGGACGAATAATAATTTCGAAAGATACGTATAAAAATAACCAACTTACAAATTAAAATACCATGACAGAAGGCTTTTAACTTGTTATCGATTTTCTATTTGATAACTTATTTATTGAACATTTATATAAAACATTTTAAATAACCTTAGAAACACACTTAATAGAAGAAAAAAAATGAAAAAGTACACTGCCCTGCTACGTAAAAAAACAGTATTTTTGATTTTGGTGAAATGAGAAGCAAGTTTTAAACTACCTTTTCTCTTATATTATGTAAAATTATTGGATTGTTTTGACATAATCTTTAACTATATGCTGTTTATTTAGAGATTATGACAAAACAATCCAATAATTTTACATAATATAAGAGACACTGCAGTTTAAAACTTGGGTTCTCATTTCACTCATATCAAAAACACTGTTTTTTTTTGCTTAGCTTGGCATTATAATATGAAATACCGAATGTGACTCATATTTCACACTGCCCGAACTGCGATGGATGTAGGTGGATACATTTTTTTCCTGATAGGGATGTTTCTGAGGTTGTTCTACGCTATTTATGTTAAATAAAAAAGCTATATGTAGTATTCTTAAATTAAGTAAACACCCACGATGGGCGCACGGCATACGCGTCGGCCTATATCGTCGCGGATCCCAACTTCTAATCCTGGGTCTGACAACTACACATATTGTTTTTAAAATTGTGTATAATTTAGAGTGTGGACCTAATAGGTTGAGCAAGTGGCTGACATCCATTTCTCGTAAAGATAAAATCTGTTAGTACAAACAGTTTAACTAAGAAAATATTTTACTATTTTGTTTATAACAAAGATCAGTTATTAGATAATATACTTTCTACAAAATGTGATAATTATATAATAATTCTTGATTGATTATTGTCTCAAATACTTTGTATGTAATATGTATGAACACGTTTTTTTATTACGTGATTGGCAAATTTTCTTATACGAACAATAAAACTTCGTACCTAAAAAATCATAATAATAATATTATGTCTCTTAATGTGGAATAAGAGTATCAATTTTTAAATACAAAATAATTCACTATTTTAATAATGCAAATACTGAAAGAAAAATAGTCAAATTTTATACATTTTCATCAATCCCGATATTCGGGATCAAGAAAACTATTCCCGAAATTATTGAACAATAATTATATCCGGATTGTAATCCATGAATGAGTCATTGCTAGTGAGATTAATTGGACTTAAATATTGTACTTACGCAAATATTGAAAAGGGTCGCCTGCACAGTCAACAGAAATAAAAATAGTTTCATTTTCCTTTTATTCATCCAATCTATACCGATTTTACTAGAAACAAATACTCGTCGATTACAATAATTGGTGTCAAAAATTTGGGTTTAGTTTATTTATAAACAAGTGTTTATGTCACTGTCATAGAGTACAGCTTTATAGAGAGCAAATACACTAATGCTATTACGATAGCTATTTTTTTCAATTTCCATCTGAAAATTTTATTATTTAAGTAGCAGAATATAATTTTGTCGGAACTAACGCGCATTTAATGGCGTTAGAAAAAATGAGTTTTCATAATCTCCTGAACTTTGTGGTATTAAAAATGTTAACGCAGAATAATTGATTTACATACCGACATAATAATTATTTATACCATAAAATAAGCCAATCACGCAGTTTGTGCACTAGTCAATAATAAGTAGCAATAATCTTACCTATATGTAAGATTATTTACTTCTCTACATGATTAACGTCTGTTTAACTTGATTGATTTTTAGTTAGCACCGTTTGATCGGCGTTTAGGGTTTCGGGACCAGAATTTATTCCACTGAGAATAGAGGCACTTTTCGCTTAGAAATGCGTATGACCGCAAATTTTAAATATTGCATTTTGAAAATAAAAACAATAAATATCTATACTAAAAATGATACGAGAATTTTATCTGCAGTTGTTGGCAAGTGAATAAAAATTATTACTTACAATTAAATTATTTATGAATGTATACAGTAAGTATGTCTTTTTAATTGCAATATTACTGATTGAGTTGAATGGAATCCGATTATTGTATTTCCATACATAGATACTATTAATTGATTATTAATTATTTAGGCTATATTAATGACTTTATATAATGAAAGAAATCAACGGACACATTCTTGATGTTTATGGACCGGAGCATACCAGCTCGCAGCTTTGGCTCGTGAAATCCTCGAGATTCTGGCTCCATTGAAGTGGAAAAAATAAATATTGCGATAAATATATAAGAAATAATTAAATTCACGATTACATATTTTTTTAAATTTTACTATAAAACTTGTCGGAATCATGGTTAAAAACTAATATTTATGACGTATTGTAAGCACCGATTTTTGCCGGCGGTGCTAACAAGATTTCCATGCCCTGATCTTGCATGCCGCATATTTAAAGACATTCCAGTAGAGTTGACCATTTGAGCTTGGCAGCAGTGGCGAGGGGTGAAGGTAGGGTGTTAAGATTTGACATAAATAGTGCACACTAAACTTTATCAGTCATACTTATTTGTTTTCATTGAACAAATAATATAATTTAGAGATGGTGCTAGTTAGTTTTTAAAATTGAATTAAACCCTGCTTAAACCAAACCATAATAATTTAGGTATGCTACAGGCGATCTGACGAAAATTTTGAACACTTTTTCAGTCAAACTCATTTGTTTTCGTTGAATTAAGAATACATATTACAGATGGTGTTGGTTAGTTTTTTAAAAATTCATTAAACCCTGCCTAAACCAAACCGTAATCGATACATAATGTTATTCTATCTATAAAATCTCTAAAATTATATATGGTTTAATGACATCATTTTAGATATTTTATAGATAAACGAATATTTTTGACTAATATCTACTATGGCTTGGATTAGACAAACACAATCTACACATTGTAGTCTTAGTTCAATGAAAACAAGTACGTTTGACTAACAAAGCTTAATATGCACTATTTAGGTCGGATCATAACAGCCTTCCTCCACCCTTCGCCACTACTTGGCAGGTATATAACAAAACAATCTAATACACTTATGTTTGTATAATATAATATACAAAAATACGTAATAACAAAATAATAGTTACGGAAAATTATCGAGCATTCCGGTTCATAAAATGGGCGCTGTAATCATAAGTCTTCATTTCTTACTTCAAGTGAATTGGTGTCATCGATTTGTTTTAACCAATTTATATTTATCATGACGTGTAAAAAAAATGAAAATAAACAATACTGTGTGGCTAAAATATTCAAATTGTAAACGCGTACCAATTTTCCACAATCTAAGTATAAAAATATCAGTTGCTTAATTGATAAACGTTTATAAAAAAATATTTGAACCCATGTTTCTGATTATGTTTATTCAGTAACAAATGAGACATTCATAAATCTTGAATACAATTCAGTTGAATTAAAAAATCATTAGGTATATTTTAAATTGCATGTCCAAACAAACAAAAATCCGCATACACCACTTTTTTTATTGTCTACTGTTACTAAAAATGGCGTCGTTTGGCACCTTTTTGAGCAATTTCCTGAAACGGAAAATTATCAAAAAACGACAGCCAGGTTGAACTATTTTATTTGCTAGCTTACGAGTGATGGCATCGTAAAATACATTATAAAATCAATTGATGTTCAAATGAATACTATTCGATCTCATCAACATTCTCCAATAAGGGCATCCCTATTAATTGCTAAGACTGGCCCAAACTTATTTCCAGTGATGACCACTAAAATAATACAAACATTATAATTATTATACAATGCATTCAGCAATTCAGAGTTTAAAAACTTAAGAACATCCGTCATTTGTATTGGTGTAGCAGGTAGCTCTACCGGACTGTTCCGGGTAGCAGATGAGAAAACGAAGATCAACCTTATGGTGGCTGGCCTCCGTTAAGGGATGACACGATAAGAAAAAGACTGTTATTTGCGGGTGTCAATGTGATTGTGCATCTAAAAAATTATATTGTATTGCAGAGCTGGCCACGTTATTTGTTATCATGATCATTTTTTTGCCTAAAAACACAGTCGCAAACTACTTATTAAATTCGAACTATAAATGAGCAAATAACCCATTATACATTAAACCAAAGTGTCTTGATTTCAATGCGGTCCTATCAAATATACGTCAAAGTGATAAAATTAACTTATTATGTGAAATAACACATCTTAGTTATATTTTTCAGCTTTACCTTCATATATTTAAGATCTATCTTCATGGAAGAAGATTTTCATCAACCTTATACCTCATTTTTCATTAGAAATATTGAGTTTTTAATCCAGCTTCGCTATACTTACTTACATTCCTCACCCTATCCCACTTCGCAGAGAACCTATGGCACACGTGCCACTAGTGGCACGCGAGATGATTTTGCATGGCACGCGAATGTTCCATTTTGAAGAAAAAAGAAATTGCTATATTATATTTATTTAAAAAATGTTTTTTTTTATAAAAATATTTTATAAATAAATATATGACTCGGTACTTACTAACTTATATATAATGTTAAAAAATAATGATTACATAGCCATGCGTATTTTCTTTGGTTTTTCATATTATGTTTACTAATCGATGTGCAAACGGAAATTTATGCATAAATGACAAATCGCATTGTACAAAAAATTTATAATTTATAGCAGGCAAGTCCTTTTCAAGATTAATCATCACGTTTAATGTAAATATACAATTGCATAGATTGGTCCTTTATGATCGGGCAATTAAAAATAAAAATATTCAATCAACAAACCTTATGAAATCAATTATCGGCAGTCATTCAAATATAATAACTGCTTGTTATTTTGCCTCAAACATAATCTCTAAAAATGGAAAATCGTTTAGCGATGCAGAATATAATATGAGTGATTTAAATGCTTCCACGATCTCTTTTAAGTCTTTGAGAGGTTTGGAAACAAGGAAAAAAATATTCAAAGAATAAAAGATATGCCTTCGGTTTGAAATACGAGAATAGAAAGAATATCAAGATATAATTGTAATTTTTCAGCTACCTATTTCAATAGAATTCTTTTTTTAATTTAATATACTTTTTTTAATTTTTTTTAGAAAACTATAAAAAAAATTGCCATAAAAAACTGCTTGGCACGTCAGAAAGTCGAAAAATGTTATTTGAGAAATTTTGGCACGCGAACGTAAAAAGGTTCGCCAACCCTGCACTACAGCATCGTAGAATATGCATTGCAATGTTCCGTACCTTCTGCCATGTGAGACCTGCGAATTCACGAATCCTAGCAGACCGCTTCCAATGATCACGACTTAATTCGAACAGCGGAAAACATTAAACAGCTACCTCACAGCAACAATGAGATACAGTGAAAAAACGCCGATTTTAAATGCCAATCGATTGCTGAAAGCTGTACCTGCATAATATTGAGTCATTGTTATTTTAAAATGTATATAATACCCCATTTAAAAAATAAAATGCTGCTTTAATTATTAAAATTCCCATGTAACTTTAAAGCAACAGTGAGATAACAGAGATATCTCACTGGTAAAAATGTTACATAATATACAAAAATCCTACCATCATCATATAGTTAACTTTTTAATTTGTATGACAGAAACATTAAACTTCAATTATTATCTTGAAACTATTATTTTTGACATATCCCATTGTTGCTTTCATTTAGTAATATATGCAATAACGATGCGCATTTTTTGGCATTGCGAGCAATATACTAATATTTATTAAGTTTTTTTAATTAAAAAAAATAATAAGCAGTGATTTATAATGTATAATATTATATTTTGGTGATTTTCATACAATCGGTTATTATAAAAAGTGAATAATTATATTTTCATATAAAATAATATATATTATACGCTGAACTGAAGTAGACTTTCAGTGACCAACAGTAGCGTGCGATGGCTTTTCTTGTAGAGATTCTGTTGAAAAATATGTATAAGACCTAATAATTGTAATAAATTATTAGCTACTTGAAAAATATACTATTTATTAATTTCGGCGTGCATCCGACAAAGGTGTAAGGTATGTGGTATTGTAACCTGCTGGCTCCATTATATTTCAAGATAATTACATAATATTAATAATATAAAATCTTTAAAATTAAAGTTAAGTAAAAATTACCATACAATTATTGTACAATAAATACCTGCACATTGTACTATAACTCGATTATTTCTGAGTATGCGGAGCATGTACAGCATCTATGGACCGTATGCCACTGGTGACCATATTATATTCTCTTATGTTCGATTATGCACCTAATAAATCCCTTCTACTAAATAATACAAAATATGACAGTGATTCACAAATGGTAACGTGTCTGCTTATGAAGTCATGCTCAGACCATGGGTTTTAGATGTTTCTTTGGTCAAAGTTTTGTATTAGGTCATTCATTGGCCTCTCTGTGTCTTTGTCCCCGATGATCACTCAAAGTTTTAAAGTATAGTAAACTCATGAGAGTCGGCACTCTATAATGATGAAGCATCGATCGCAACCACTTTTTTGGTAGTCAAATAACATGAGACCCTTCAATTTAGTCTGGAAACACACTAAGAATAATTCAAATAAATTTCTATTTCATTATATCAATCATCATATAACATCATATAGACACAAATTTGTAAGTGTTAATATTTTTCAAGTAAAATAGGCGCGCAGGCGACTTTTATTTCAATTAGAGAAAAATTGTGATGTGTGTTTATCTCACTTAACTTGGTCAACCTGCTACATCGGGCTCCCAGGTTAGAGCCCTGTCAGCCCTTCCCTTGTGGTAGCCATGGCGGAGAGTTAAATAATTTATACTATCATGTAACTGTGGGGACAAAAACAATAGGAAAATCTAACTACAAGGCAAGACTGTATGAATGGAGATGCTATCATACTGGCAAAACACAACACCTAATGACAGCCAGGCGTGGAGAGATAACCTGAAAAGAGGCAATATCCCCAATGGATTGTAAAAGATGAATGAATGAATTTATAATAAATTTTAATTTTAATATTGTTACCAAGTACTAACATATTAACATTACACAAGCGACTCTTGAAAAAAATGAATGCCATCTACTTATAAAACCTTCAACTAAATATGAACAGATAAAAATAGAAAGTTTGGGAGAGTTTTTAATTAAGTATTATAGCGGATAGTACATTTATTTTAAGATAGGTAAAACTTTTTAAACAAACCATTTATTTTTGTAATTCTCACTGATAAATGTGTGTCGTCATCCACTTTTAAATATAGTATTACTCTAGAATTTTTTCAAAAACTTATTTTATTGTTTTTTTATTCTTGTCCGCGTCGCCCGTTTTTTCACCCAACTTGTTTTCAACGTCGTGAATTGCGCAATTGTCGTCACCCCCACACATGACTACACCAACCTTGCCTTCTTCCTTATTCACAAATCCAACGATTTTTTGACCAAGAGTACCGACATTTAAATTCACCTGTCCTATCACCTGGACAACTCCACAATTTCCAGTTGCACAATTGTCCAATCCTAGCATGTCTCCAACGATCTTTTTCCCCGCCACGCCTTTACCGATGAGTCCTATGTCTCCGTTTCCCGCGTAGAGCACGTTGTCTTTCATCTGCACAACCACAATCCCATCGTCAGTCAATCCAATGTGGCCGATTACATGTTGGTTAATATTGGTGATAACTTTGTTGACAGAGTCCTGGTTTTCAGCAAGTCCAAGCGCTTGGCCCCCTTTTAGTCCAGCCTTATTACCAACAGCAACATGATTAATTTCAAAATTGTTTCCTTTGTGGTTTTGAGCTTTCTGTAAAATAAATAATTTGCTAATAAAAAAAAAAAATATTTTCATCATATGTCATCATTTTAGTAAATTACATTGGTTATTTTATCATTTTTAGCACTAGAACAGGCCTTGAAAATCTGTGAACTGAATAATGAAGTTTTGAAACTGGCCACTAGAAGTAACATTGCCGTTCAAAGAAATTATCTATGGTATCTTTTATAATACGCGGCATATTCGACTGCCAAAATTCTAATGTTGTTTCAAATATATATATATGCATAATATGTATATCTCTATACTTAATTCTGACCAACAAATTAATAAGTTTTATTTCTTATCCGGCTGCTTATGACTCGATTTCCGATGAGATTATAATACAATGACGTTTTTAAAACTGAGTGTTTCTATAATTATTGTCCTTTTGGAATGGATGTCCATTAGTACGTGATGTATCCGGGTTTGGGTCAAAATCCCGAAGACCGGAATCCAGAAGGCCGAAATCCCGAATGGTGAAATCCCAAATGGCCGAAATCCCGAATGCCGAAATCCCGAATGCTGAAATCCCGAATGACCGAAATCCCGAATGGCCGAAATCCCGAAGGCCGAAATCCCGAAAAATAAAAAAATACAAACAGCAATAATTGCGCAATCTTGAATTACGCAATTTTTACAAGAGACACAAAAAACCATTTTTTGTAGAACAAATGGGTTTTTGTCTCTCCTGCAAAAAATTGTGCAATCGCAACACTTATCTTGAATTACGCAAATTTGACGAGAGACAAAAACCCATTTTCCACAAAAAATGGTTTTTGTCTCTCTTGTAAAAATTGTGCAATTATTGTTATTTGTATTTTTTTATTTTTCGGGATTTCGGCCATTTTTGATATCAACATTTGGGATTTCAGCATTCGGGATTTCGGCCTTCGGAATTTCGGCCTTCGGGATTTAGGCTTTTGGGATTTCGGCCATTCGAGATTTTGGCCATACGGGATTTTAGCATTCGAGATTTCGGCCTTCGGGATGTCGGCCTTCGGGATTTCGTCCGGCACCCATGTATCCACATAATCGCCATATGACATTCTACCATTAACCGTTAAATAATGCTAATCGATCATATCTAATGTTTAGTAGGTATTATAATAATTAAAAGTGGCACCTGTGAATAAAATCTACAACTATTTTTGCTCACTGCAGAAAACTGCAAGTTTTGAATATAATTTTATTCATACAAAAATATATAAAGAATAACACAGTTTGTTACTGAAAGAGGAAAATGGTAGAACACGAGGCTATTAAAATTTTACTATTCATTCTATAAACATGAAACTAACGACCAAAATATAACTAGGAAAAATATGTTTTCAGAAATGTTATAATAAGTCCCTATAATAAAAACTGTGGGTCTATTTTATCAATACGGCTTACTTTTAAAACAGAATTTGCCAACTGTACACAGCATGGTTACGTGTATGTATACTCAGCTTATATTATAATATAAGCAAGCGGAATCTATATACATAAAAATAAAAGTATTTACGTGTTACGTGTTATTATTTTCATTATTTTTAGTGATGGACAGTCCCACTTCCGTGCCGGTAAAAGTTACCTTGTCATCAATCGATTGATGCTTCCGACTTGCATAATAATATCATATGCGCATTCATTGTTACTATAATAATTTTAATCGCCCGAAAATGATGATAAAACGTAACTACTAGAGTAACCTCCGATTCACACGTAGCGAATTTTATCGCAGCGATAATTTTCCGCCAAGCGTTTGCAGTGGAGCATGGAACCGTATAGCAGCTTTCACATTACATAGAAGCGGCTTTTTCCGTCCGGTAATTTATATCGCAGGGATAAAATTCGCTGTGCGTTAAACTGGAGTAAAAAAACATAAATAGGTTCTACCGTACGATCAATGGCTATTAGTTTTGTTCTTCTGCCCAAGCAGAATAATTTTATATTAAATATATATAAATCTGTTATTCATTTTTTGTCAAAAGATTCCTACAAGAGCCCGACAGTATGCCGTGAGTACGGATTTTCTTCCCGCGTCTTGCAAATATTATACTTATGTTGTTTTCAATATGTGCTTGATCCAGAGATATGACTAACAATTCTTCATAAAATTCTGTTAATATAACCTTCATTATATGGACTGTGGTGGCCCACTTTTTCCGATTATTAGGCAAATTTATAATTCAATTCGAAAGAAAGTAACGAAAATACACTAAATTTCCGTGTTCTCGGCACAAAATTTGCTAACACTAAACGTCTTATTTATTAGCTTTCACATTTTTTTACTGTAGTATACACCCACCTAAAGTTTTTTTCAAAATTATTTAACAAACTAATTATTCTTTGGTCTAAAAGAATACCGTTAGGCACAACTTACAGTGTAACGTGGTCTGAAATGTAAATTTTGCAAATCCGATTTCGTATACGTGATTTGTTTCAATTAATATTCAGAATAAACCAAAGCAATTACATGACACAATTTATTTAGGGAAATACTTTTTTAATTTAATTGTTTCCGTCGTCGCTAGATTTAAATTTTAAATAATCTGCAAGTGGATGAAATTTGCATGCTAACTTACTTGCAAAGACTGAACTGTGCATAAACAAATAAATATGAAATAAAATAATAATTTAATTACCTGGAATATTAAATTGAAATAAATCCGTGTTATTTTAGGATAACAATATATAAACCAATTTTTGACTAAAACCAGCTGTAAAACTATTTAATGTTATCGCCTCACTCTACTCTTATATTTATATGAAACTACGTGAACCATAAATAAACTTTAAGCTTTAATGATTTTAAATTCACTTATTATGGAAACATGAGTGAAACACAAAAAAACGCAGGAATTCACTATTTTTCATAATAAAATACAATTCGTTATTTTAGTAAGATTAACCATTGATTCTTCGAGAAAATACACTGCACTTATTAAAATAAATTACAATATGTATAATAGATACTTATTTTAAATCTAGCAATGATCATGACCGGTTTCATCATAACTACAATAATGTTTAATGTGGAGCTAATTACATTTAATTAGGCATCTCTTCAATTTAATATATTTATCGTTAAATTTGTTATTTTATTATACATAGCTGTAATTTTTCATCATCTTCATCATTATTAATGTATGTGTAATAAGTACTTATTACATATTATTATTTAGTACCTACAATTAAATTTTAAGCCGTTGAAAACTGATATGAAATTCTTAATAAATATACTTGTTGACAATAATTTAATAATTGTGGTTTTATCAATTTTAATTTACACAATATCAAAATAATACCCTGTTGGGAATAGCGTATTATTTAATTTAATGCTTTCCTGTAAAGATTATAATATATTGTTTTAACTTACACAGTTTTATTATTTTTACCTGAAGAACAAAATAATATTGTTGCAAAGACGCATTGAAATTTTAAATACCTATCAACTTTACTGCTGTAATGTTGCTGTCATTTTAATTGAGTCCATTACTAAGTTGGTAAATGAATTTAATATCATGCACTTATATAATAAACGGGAACTAATTAAAGATATTATTCTTACAATGTTCAAAAACAGGAAGACAGCAACAACTAAAAATCCAAACAGCTTCATATTGGATTTTTATTGATTATATAACGTTTACCTTAAAATCTATTACAAGACTGTACATAAAAGCTACCACATGTTGTTATTTATCAAGGTTTTTTTTATGTCCCTTTACTTATCTTGGCTGTAAAGTGTAAACTGTAAACGAATGTTTATGTTTTTATTTCCAATCATACGCTTTTCAGAAGTCGTTTAAGCGGAGCTCCTAAAACAGACATTGTTTCGTGGAATCATAAGCTTGTATTGAAAAATGAAAATACGTCAATCGCTTTATATCATAGATTGTTCCGGGTGAGCTGGGCGCCAAATGTATTTTTTCTACGGCATTTACATACGTATTAGTTAGGTCATAAAATACTCATAACTTTTCCGTATAACTACGATGTATAATATATTAATTTCCCATCAAGATTATATCCAGCGTACAGAAACATAAAATTATAAGGTAGTAAAGTATGGCCTCTTTATCTTACAATAAATTAAAATAAATACGTACTACCTAATATTTCACTCCAAACCAATCCACCTGCTCACTAGATTATTACTTTTTAATTACCGCATTGAAAAAGCATGCTAAATATATCGAATGACCACCTGATCATTACGCGCTAGGTGCGTTTTTAGCGTCCAATGACTGGATCGTATCACGTGTTTAGATCTGAATCATCAGCATTTGTTTACACCTGGGAATGTCTCAGGAGTAAATGCTCAATACTAATGTCGCACTTAAGATTCTAATTAATTGACATATAATATGTAAAAACAAAGTTAAAATAATACGGAGATACTAAACTATATGAAGAGATCGTGCTTCCTGTCTTGGCCGGGGTCCTTCCTCTTGACTCGGCCATCCTGTGCATCCACTATATTACTATATACTGCCCACTTCTTTCTAATGACGGTGACCGCATCCACGACGCCGTGTTTCTAGCATATACTTTACTATTTATACAATACTTTTATACATTGATACTAAACACCTATATTCATTATGTGAGTGAAGCTTTTAATGAATTTTTTAACCATGTCCAATCCTAATAAGATCATGAGGCTCGTATTAACAAATTTTTGTTTTTACGAGAAATATATGTTAGCCACTTCCTCAACCTAGTAAATCCATACTCTGACTCAAACACAAATTTAAAAATAATATGTGTATTTGCCAGCCCCAGAATTTCAACCTGAGACCTATGACATTATAGACCGACACTTTAGCCGCTCGGCCATCGTGGAGTCGTTGTAATGGATTACCCTAGGGGCGGCATAGTATATGAAATTATGGTGAAGCCGGCAAGTATGGCGAAAAAGTATGGTGAAACAGGTTGGTAATCAATTTGCGGCAAAATTTCCACGCTTACATTATATTATATGGGTACGTTATAATGACCAAAGTAAATCCTCCGTGATCGCCATTTTCCTTGAGTTATGGGCTGTTGTCGGCATGCCTCATTCAGTTCTATGAGGAAGCCAAATAGTGGCCTCTATCTACTTTTAATACATCTATGGGATTACCTATCTATACATTACTGTTTTATTACTTGGAGTATTTTCTTCTTTTTCATTCTAAGTAACAGTTGTGTCATTGTGATGCCTTATCTTATCTTGCAGTATAATGTACCTATATACTAATAATGATTTACACAATAAAATAGTATTACTAAAAACCTTATAAATTGAGAATGCTTATTAACCATTCGTCCAAACCATTGGGTCCATGGACTGATCATACATATATTGAACAAATTGCATGTAAATTGAGCCAAACATAGGATCGAACCCTCACAGCCCCTCGAACCCCATTCAGGCAGGGGCGCTCTACCAATTTCGTCACCACTGTAATCTAACATTTCTATTTTTTTTCATATTTCGTTTCATTGAATGTGTTTATAACAAATAAGAAAAGAAAGATTATGTAATTTTAGATAAATATAATTTAAAAATACCATTTCATGTAATTTTTCATAGGCTGTTTACAGTGTTGTTTTACTTAATACTATTATGTTGTAAGTAAAGTTAGATAATTATAGAATGGGGTTGGCTAGTCGCTTCATGATTTAGAATAATTAATGTTATGTTGGATTTTTTTACAAATATAATGGGAACACCCAAGTTTCTGGTATTAATTTGACAGCCAACTCATTATTCAGGGTTAAACAATTGATTTCATTTGAGTCTTCGTCGTAGCTAGTGCACCAGGTATCAGTACCAGTCTTGTTAACCATGTGGACTTGTCCGTTGACGGTGACTGTGACGCATTTGTCTTTGCCATCGAGACAATATTCGTGGTTGATTATCAATTTAGAATCTCCCTCCCAACTGTCCATCAAGACAGTTATATCACCACTTTCGTTTATTTTTATACAATTACTGCCTTTATTGTCGTCACTAACTTTGATACAAATTAGCTTTGGCGAATGAAATTTTTTTCCATCGTTTTTTCCACTCGAAATACTTGATCCATTATCCGTTGGAATCTAAAAAAATATAACATATTTATTATTTACACAAAGCTAAAATAAATCATTGTTTTGAAGTTTTTAATAATATTTTAAAACATAAAGTACCCTGTTAATGGAATACATAGTATAATCTCCTAAGTATATATTATTATCCTACAGCTTTCCCGGGTTTTGGCGAGCGATTGTGTGCCTTATTCGTCATGTCCGATGGGTTTAAAAAATAATCGGTTCTCGGATGGTTAAAAATGGGTTTTCCATAGTTGACAGCCGCATGACTAGATTCCATTCGAATTCGATGATTTTTGTTCATTTCCCGATACATTTTCCAGCGACATGCGACTTTATTGACAACTGATTATGTCGGGATTTTATTTTTTCACAATATTTGCAACACTCAAACCAACTCACCAAAGAAGGCCGCTTTAAATTTAAAATGCGTTTTAACCGATATATACAATCAATTTTCACAAACTAATCATAATAAGATTAACCGAGAAACATATTAAAACTGATTTATTTAAATTTTTATGAATTAAATTCTTTGTTTCAAGTTAAGTTTCTACACCTCTGACGGAAAGAAAGTCTTTTGACACTACGTATTTATCACGCCATGTATACTAAACTACATTATTTCAATTTACTCACCACATATTTACTTATCGGATGTATTTGAGTGGCTATAATTCGAAGCAAGCACAATTTTATAAAACTCAACACAGTCACAAAAAAATCACTTTTAAAAACTACCATCCATCATTCTTAGGTTGTAATTGTTTATGTAAAAAACGACAGGTGATTATTATTTACGTCTCATAATGATTTAAAAATGCACAGCACTATATAATAACTCACATTTATAGCAAGTACCTATAGATAACTATAATAATTCAAATAAACAATAACATTTAAGACTGTTTATTTCATTTTATCCGCGGGCATGTTTCGCATTTCACAATTAACATAAGAATAATATTTCAAATTTTGATAACGTTACATTTATTTTTTTTGTACGGCTGTTGTATGATAATTTTTTTGAACCAATGAAACTTATATACATTTAATTAGCTCATATAACCCAAAAATATTTAAAAGGTATTCAACAATAATCGGTGCTATAATATACATATTATTTAAATCATCATCGACCTGAACCAATCCACTGCTGGATAAAGGCCTCCCTAGCCTGATTCTACTTCTTTCTGTCATTTGAATTGTTGTATTTATCAAAATCGGTGAAATTCTATTTTCCTACATATTTATATCGATATCATCATCATCATCATTAACCAGGATCAATCCACTGCTGGATAAAGGGTTCCGCCACCTGATTCTACTACTAGCGGTTAAACGAATTTGTGATATTATACCTATTTCTATCATCCTCATCAACATTGACGTTAATCAATCCACTGCTGGATAAAGGCCTCCCTAGCCTGATTCTATTCCTTTCTGACATTTGAATTGCTGTATTTATCAAAATCGGTGATATTATATTTATCTACATATTCATATCGTTATCATCATCATCAACCAGGATCAATCCACTGCTGGATGAAGGTTTCCGCAACTTGATTCTACTACTAGCGGTTAAACAAATTTGTGATATTATACCTATTTCTATAATCCTTATCAACATCATCCTGAACCAATCCACTGCTGGATAAAGGCCTCCCTAGCCTGATTCTACTCCTTTCTGTTATTTGAATTGCTGTATTTATCAAAATCGGTGATATTATATTTATCTACATATTCATATCGTTATCATCATCATCATTTACCAGGATCAATCCACTGCTGGATGAAGGGTTCCCTAGTCTGATTCTATTCCTTTCTGTCATTTAAATTGCTGTATTTGTCAAAAGCGACCGCCAGCTGGCTCAGCTAGTAATATATTAATATTCTCTGTTTTATAGCACTTGGCACAGTGTTGAAAAATTGCGTAAAAATATACCTATATCAGATAAAATTAAAGCTATTTGGGAGAGAAAGAAAGCATTTTTACTGTCTACTTCAAAATTTATTTACATTCTTTTTGCTAAAAAATACCCCAAAACTTTTCTTTGCATCAAATATCTACAAAATTTCATTCAGATTTAGAGTAGAGAGCTTTTATTTTACTTCTTTGAGCCAAATTTATTTACTATTTACAAAATTCAATACACACGCAAAATATTAATGAGCTTTTGGCTTCTCTCGAAAAAAATATGTTAGTTTGTTATTTAAAAAATTCAATCCCCAATCAGTCGACGTATTTTTCTTTAAGTCGTCCGCCAAATATTTTTTTTATTTTTTCCTGTAACTTTTAAATCAGTTAGATGCCCACTCAAGAACAATACTGGAAATTATGCATTTTTCGAGACTTAAACCAAACCATAATATTTTAAGTATGATATGGGCGATCCGACACATAATAGTGTAGTCTCTAGTGTAAAACAAATACGTTTGACTGACAAAGTTTAGTGTGCACTATTTATGTCTGATCTTCAGCCTACCTCCACCCTTCGTAACTGAAGGTAGTAGGTACCTACCTACTTATAGTTTTCACTCCACATTTATCAAAAAAATTATAATTTATACGATAAAAGTTAATCGTTGACATAATGAGTTGCATATGATTAATTTTCAAATAAATAATTTATATTGTCGATGTTATTTATCATTATTAATATGAGAAGAAAAAATATAATATTAAATATACTTGCACAACATTCAGATGCAACAAGTAAAAATACGCTCAATATGAGAAACCGCATTGTGACTGTTACTCGTGAGTGTTTTGTAATAAAAATGTCTTTGATTTATTTTTATCTGAGTAGTTTTATTCAGTAAAACAATAAGTTACTTTAAGCCGGTCACAAAATTACACGTTAATTTTCACAGTAGGTTTCAATTGACTGAAAGTTATTATAATAAAATAAAATGTAATAAATGATAATGATAATATTCAACGCACGTTTGAAATGATATATTTTACAGTTAATTTGATTGTAAATAGGTATTGACATAATAATATTGTTTTATTTTGTTTCATAAGCCAGCGTTTCCCATGTGGTGCGTCGCAGAAAAAAATTACTGGGCCGAGATGTTAATTATCTCTCAAAAATTAGAATACATATTTTTAACGAACGTGTCTTTTTGCTACTAGGGTGTGTAAATGCAGTGTCGTAATAGCTCAATTGTTTTATGATTTCAAAATAGCCTTAATACGGGAAAACATAAACTGAGTACTTTTTTCCAGAAAAGGTTATACACATCTTACGAAAATCTGGAAACATCGATCGCCATAATGCATTGTAAGTAGAGTTTCATTTTGAAGTAGGTGCATATGACATGCATTAATTTATAAGATGAACATCTGGCGTTGAAGTATAGGCGCATTGACGTGAAAAAACTTTAATGAATGCAACCAGAATGAAAAACTTTAATGTGTACAAATTAATGCACTTTGGAAATTAATTGACACGTATTCCAATGCAGATATAATTTATTTTTCCGTCACTTTCATCTATATTTATTAGTTTATTAGAAAAAAATATACATTTTTGGAATGATTCTGGCAGACTCAAATTTTGGTGTCATATTTTTCACACAATTCGTCCATTAAAGATATCGTCGCTATAGGAATTGTTTCCCGAATAGACCAAATGTCAATTTTACAGGAGACGAAAAACAAATTTCACTGTCGTATATTTTAATATCAGTAGATGTAACAATCATTCTTTCTATACTGTATGACTGCAACATTATCTAAGAATAGATTCCAAGAATAATATACTGGTATAAATCATTAAATGAACAGAAAATGCGTTTTATTTACAAGTACTCACTGTGGATATTCGGGAAATTTTTAGTGCTCTCTCAGAATAATGGATATTCGGGACAAAACATGGACGTTCGGGATTTAAGACCGTAGCGTATTGCTGCACGGCCCACAGATTACTGAGTGGTCAAAAAGTACGCGCCTCAAATGTTATATTTATTTACACGATAATTGTTAATAATTACCTCTACTACTTAAATACTTAATGATCGTAATTACCCAAGTTCGTATGTAATAATAACACGCGGCAATCGCTTTTTTAGGTTTTTTTCGGATTAAGTAATAAAATAGTTTTTAAGTAATTAACTATTTTTTTATTGAACGAATATTTCACAAGATTTAAGAATGTACCATTCTAATAATTGAACATACTTACATATTTTTTTTAAATCACTTCTGAGAAAATATATTATAAGGTATCTACTACTTCAATTACTAACCGACGTCACGGTCATTTCTCCAATATTTTATGATGGTACTTACTCGTACTTGCTAACAATTTTATATTAATACTTTTTCCAAAAAAAAAAAATCTATTTATATATATCTGTATATTATTATATATATATATATATATATATATATATATAAGTATGTCTAAGGGCAGTTGGTGAATCAAACCGTCCACAAATTACCGGAGTTACCTGATCATTTCGACTTATTGGCTCATTTGTCACTTACTTGATCATTGTCAGGTATAGATTTATATGCAGTTGTGACCAGCTCGACGAGCTGGTACCGTAGGTACCTATAACTCAATTTGATAAGGTAAGTGATAATTTCGAAGGCAGTAAATAGGCTCCCATATACTTTTTTATCCCTGAATATAGAACGTGACTTCGTTGATTATTTCCGTTCATTATTAATCGCCTTTAGCTGATCAGAGAGTGCGACGTTGCCACTGCAAAGGAAGAGGTGATAGGAAGGTGAGACGAGGGAGGTGAGGGAACGGTGCGTGAAATTTTATAATTTCAATGATATGCGAAAATATCCTTTGCGTAAACTGCATAAGAAATATTTTTTACTGTAGGTACAGGTGCTGGAGACGGGTCCATTGTTTACACCTGAATAAAGTGACACCATTATCAAGACTATTCAGATAGGCCGTTTGCCTTTGCTTAAATACTATACGTATAGGTAGATGAAGACAGAATACATTTTCTTATTCGTTGAAACAATATTATGACTTTGTATACTTATTATTAATTGTAATATTATAAATACTTTGAAAACCCTAAGTGGGTTTTTAATGGATATCAAAATACTTTTAGTATTTTGATACTTTTTTGTTTAGTATTTGGACTAGAAGTCATTTCAAGCAACGTTTCGATTCTGAATTGTTGTCTTTCACGATATTGAGAGTATCCACCGCTCCGGAACTTGCCGCAAGTATACTATACTATAATATTTTATAGTAATTAAACGTAAAATAACACATATGAATCAAATAAAATTGACTTAGCACGCCGCGTTCGAACACGCGATCTCCGGATTCGTAGACGAGAATCTTAACCGTTCGTCCACGGAGGTCGTCAAATGATTTGAATAGCAAAAAAAGTGCGTAATAATTGTATAGACTACATTTTAGTAGATATGTGCTTAACTATAAGCATACTATTAAAGTTGAAATAAATGGCACGACCTACCAGATGTTTTATTTTTTGCTTGCTTGTATTGATCCAATATGAATACATAAATACACTCAATAAATAAACATCTTTGAATTATTTCTTTTATTCAATGAATAATTCACAAGATTTTGAGAATGTAACATTCCATATATTGAACATACATAACTTGAAAACACCTCAGATATATACCCACCAGAAAAAATCATATTTGAAAACAAATACGAAACTCGACGAGATTTGAACCCGTATAACCATTGGTTAATGAATTTAATGCAACTTGGCGCGACATGGAAATTTCGAAAATTATTTCCGACGAAAATAATTACATATATGTAATCAAAATAATACCAATCACTTTACTTACACACACGCATCACCAAAAAGGTATTTTGTTTTTCACTTGAAAAAACAAAAATTTTACAGTTCGTCCACTATTGAAAAATTATGTGAAAAATGTTTTGTTTTGGTACCTGTAAATTTGACTGTATTTAGGGTTTTTAAGAAATTTTGGCTCTCATGTTTTTTCAAATATTGCATATTGGTTAAAATAACAAAAAATATAACTATTGATAAATAATATTATAATTTCTTGTTTTTTAATGATTTGGGTTCTGTAGGTAGATACATAAGCTAGATAACATTAAGATCTTCGTTGTTTTTTAGGTTTGCATTTATCAACAAAATAATAGTACAAAACAGGCATAATCTTCACTGTCTGGAAAGCCCACGAAAATACTCTTGGTATTCCTCTGGTATGTATTTAGCGTTGTCACTAAATCACGATATTTTAATTTAGAAATATGATTTCTTTGGATTCTTAATTATTATAGGTATATCTGGAACAATAACAGGAATTCTTTCTATATTTCGTCGTTAACCAACTACCATAAAATCATTTTCTTCAAATGATGTTTATATAAAAAGAGTCTCTCAAAATCATCTCTTCAAACGTGAAACCACGCCATATTGTATATGGGAACTATTTTACCACACAATGTTTTTTTGTAATATAAATTAAATGGTGCGTTGGGTTATCATATTTAGATGCGAATGATTTAAAAACCTGAAACGTCATTGATACAATGAATTTCCGCATTCTTTGACAAAATTACACCAGTCATTGAATGTGAAAATACTCATCGTAGACAGTTTTTTTTTTTTGCTTTATTATGCTTTGGCCATGGTCCCCACATCCCGAACCGGGGCCCCATGCCAGGATGTTTGGCGTGCCCCTTTACCTATCACTGAGGTTAAGGGCAGTATGATGTTCTACAGTAGTATTCCCCATATTATCCCCAAATGATATTCCGTAGAATCCCTGGGTTTGGCGAGGTAAAATGAATGGTATTCTGTGTATTTTTTGTAATTTTCAAATAAATCCACTTGAATTATTGAGTTGTTGGCTTATTATGAACCATTGATCGCGACCCCCTTTCATGGTAACATAGTAACATGCGACCCTTCTACGTATTGGATAAATAGCCATTTATATTAGTCAGGAAACACACTACAGATAACTATAAAATAAAATTCCAAATGTGAATTATCATCAAATTTAGATAATTTATTATATCACATAAAATTGCATCACATACATACAAATATTATAAAATCTTGGGTCAAGTTGACGCTAAGGTACAGATTTGGATTTCGCGTTATACACATTTTTATTTATCTAAAAAATCAAAAAAATGAATTATTCAAAATCATTTGAATTTGTGCTGCACAAGAGAAAAACCAATAATCATAGGGTGAAAAACATAACCATAAAATAAAAATTAATAATAAGATGGTATCATTTCACAAATTCAAATTGTATGGTTATTTTATTAATATGTACCTTTTAGGTGGAGAATTTATATTAATAAGTTATAAAATAGTTGGGGTGCATCGAAAAGATTAACAGTAGGCATAATAACAGAATGATTTAAAAAACGCCAAATATAAAATTTAATACAGTTCTAAAATCTAAAAAGTTTTTATGAATAAACACGGCATAAAATGAGAATCTCGTAAAATGAGTAATTTTTCAATTATTAGTAAACAAAAAAAGGTAGCCATTGTTTAGTGGAAAAAAAATAAGCCCAAGCAGTACAGTGGTCATAATGCTATGTATTGTTTTTACATGCACTTCACAAGATAATTTTATTCATACAAAATATTATTTAGTAGTATGGGTGCCACTGGCACTGGAGACAAATTTATAATTGCCGAAAAACTAATTAGATTTATTACAGTTCACACCTTCATCTGTCTTCTCCAATAGTATGTACATATCCCTGGTGTGGACGAATTATTTTTTTGCATGTACCTACTTACCTTAATAATTAAGGTACACCACACCGTACACCACACATGTAAATCATTCATTTAGGTACAATACCTATCGTCTTAATCATTTCTAAATACTTTTATTCATGATTTTATCAAGATACCGACTAAACAGATATTTTTCTTATCGATAGTCAAATTTCATTTTTCAAAGCAACAAACTCATTCCAAAATAATATATCAACTTGATTTTTTTTGTAATTGTCAAAATACAATATAATGTTAGTACACAAAATTTAATTTAATTTATTTTTCTAATATTATTATCTTGTAATTTACATTCAAATATAAAATGGTCTTAAAAACTCTCATCATAACAATACAACAGCTGTAAACATTAGTTGAACTAAGCTAGCTCTCAGTTCTGTGTGTTCTGAATTCAAGATAATTTGGCAACGTTGCATGAACGAACAAGTGTGTTGATCAAAATGATCAATGTAGAGACATTAAAAATAGATGATATTTTTTTGGGTATAAACATAATATTTATAGTTAAGTGATAGCTGACCATGTTTTAAATATAACGAAAAAGACAGCAAGTTGCTACCTCATCCATGTCATTATATATGACATGTGAAATAGTGATCGACGAAGGTCGTCTATTCACACATGAGCCGCTAAATGTGGTCGGATATAAATATATATATATATATATATATATATATATTTCTATAATTGACAATTAAACTTATTACAAACCACCAAATAAATATTATATATTTACTATTGTAAGGAACAACAACACAAAATAATAGCATGTATAAATTAATTACCATTGGCTGCTAATATTAGGTAGGTACCAATATCCTAAGTATATAATATCCACCAAATAAATAGTTACTAACATACATATTAAATTAAAATATTAATTATCAGCGCATTCAAAAATAAATAATAGCATCGCCTTTATTTTCATAGAAATACCTAGAATAAAAGTAAAATAAAGACAAACAATGTTTGATTAATAATAATTTGAAATAATAATTATTTTTTACGTCATAGTAGTTGCCGGGTCATACTGTAGAATTCATATAACCGTTGGGATTTTGTGTCATTTATCAAAATCAAAATGCAGTTATTTAGGTTGAAATACTCACTTCCACAACTCTATTGTAAGTTCAGGGCAAACTGGTGATGTATCAGCTATGAATGATCTCTTCAAATTTGATGAATTCACTATTAAAACAATAGTAACGTTAAAAACAATATCAATAAGACGAAATTTGAAAGAAGTCTCCAGACGGCGGAAAAATATGAAAGTGGGCGTGATTGTTTTAGAGCTAGACAGCGTGAATGTGGGAGCGAGATGCACGGCGTGAGCGCGGTTTGATTGGCTAAAGTCATATTCGGGAAATAAACACTCAGCCAGAGATATATTTCGACCGAAATTAACTTGGATATTCAGGTACGAATAGTTGGTCATTCGGGAGAAAACCACGGAGTAATTGTAACTTAACATGGCGTATTCGGGTTTTTTAAAAAAATATCTCTGTTTCTAGATAAAAATATATTGTTTTTATAAATGATTTCGGTAGAGTTCGATAAAAGAAATTGAACTGCATTAAAATGTCGATTTCGACAAAAATGGATATTCGGGAAACAAATCCTATAGCGACGATATTTCAATGATTGCAGTATATCATTATCATCTACCGGGGTTGATCCACTGCTGGATGAAGACCTCCTATCTCCTTCAACTGTTTCACTCTTTCATATCCACCGAACTTTATGAGTCCGTCCATCCAGGGGGTTTTAAGGCCTCCCTGTGAGCGTTTAATGCCCCTTAGGTACCACTGTATGACGACATTTGTCCAGCGGTATCATTTTGCTTAGCGACCTCTATCACATCACATATTCTTAAATACATACATAATTACCAATAACATTTGGAATAAATATTGGTGGTGTATAATAGCTCACCTTCTAGTATGACTTTCCTACTATTCATTTTAAATTCATGTAAAACGGTATCTTATTTTATGAGGAATAAAAGTTTTGCAGTCCAAATGACTCAATATGTATATTAACATTAATATGGTGATCTGCACATTTATAATGATTTTTAACCCATTACTCAATCAGGATTACTACCACCCTTCTTGAGTCTTCTAGCGCGACGCAAGGGCCAATAGCATTACTTTGTGGATCATTACTTCACGGTTTTTTAGGATCACAGAACCTAACCTAACATAACTACAAAAATGCATGTGTTGAGTTAGCCTCGGTTTCACAATGCCGTAATCACATATATATGTGAGACAAAGCTCTATGTCGTACATAATATATCCGTTTACAAGGTATTGTTGAGCAATGTGTGTTTTATTTAATAAAATTTTATTAGTAGCAAAATCTTTATTTGCGTGTATCTCAAAACTGTGTTATTGCAGATAAGCCCATGTTATCCTCAACCCCCTACTATAGACTGACAATCCGGTTTTAAATGAATTCATATAAATATTGTATAGTCCATCAGCAAGGGCAATAAATCATCGTGGAAAATTATTGCACATACGGGCTGACAAGCATATTAAAGATTTACCTGCTCACTGTAATATTATAGAAAATTTATAATTACTATTATAAAGTAAAAAATATTTACTTTTGTGAATTGGAGTAAATTATTTTAAATTTTGAATGATTCGAGTATCCAGTCAATAAAATAAATTACACCAATGTTTTTTTTATATTTTTATTTGTATCCATACTAAAAAGCCATAGCCAAAAAGAATTTAAAAACAATCAAAGGCAACATTGTTTTTCATCAGCAGCCAAATATCTAGAGTAATAAATTTTCCGTGAATCCAGTCTATCTTACATTTTATATCAGTAATACGCAACCTTTCTTCTCACGAGGGCCAAATTAAATACGAAAAACTTTTTCATTTATATAATATCTAATTGACACCCCGGAAGTCCGGGTAGGGAGGGGAGTCGGGGCCGCACAGCCCGATCTGACCTCCGCGCTCAACTCTCCGGTCGACCTCACGTTAATGACGCCCTTGGTAGCGCGCCGTCGGTCGATACGTGTGAGTCACACGACCAGCTTCCACCCTTTGACTAGCTCAGTGATGGTAAATTGTTCAGGGCGGTCAATCGAAGCTGGGTTTGGTTTTGGTAGAGCACGTTCAGTGTAATGTAGTCTTGACAGTTGGGTAAATATAGGATGCCGGGATGATAAAAGTGATGAACGCACCAATTAATCGACGCAAAGGTCAACGGTTTTATTATTAATTATGGTTCACAAAAAGTTAAATACACAACACAACACACAGGTACACAATTATTAAGTTTAACACAGTTTATAAAGTTACAGGTGCATTCGAGATTAACGGTCGGTCAAAAGTTTGCTGAATATTAATTAAATTTTCACTAGTAAGTTCATTTATATTTTTATTCACAGTGATCGCACGGCTACACTATTATTTATAGAAGGGTTATCTAAGCTAATTTCTCGATTTTTAAATTATCTAGACAACTCTGGGCGCCTTGTGTCGCCAGCAAATCGCGATTCACGTCACTTAACTGCTATGGGAAGTTAGTATGTAGTAAACACGTGTTGACTAACCGGATCGATTCCTGTCGATACAGAAATCGTTTTAAACAAATTATAATTCACACGGCGAGACGTGGTGTCTCTCTCCGACCTCGGCGTACTGACCTGGCAGATCGCACCATCGGTTATGTTCCCCTTTTTTTGGCTTTATCGCTGTCCCTCTCGATCTACCCCTGAACGCTCACCCATCTCTTTCATTCTCGCCCGTGGCAGAATGCTTGGCCTTTGCCTGGGTTTTTACCTTAAGGGTCGTCCAGGTCACCTTTTAGCTAGGTAGTCGAGAGTTACAGTGATTTCGGGGGAATCGAGCCCAAAAGAAACAACATTAGGTAAAATACGATTTAAAAACTAAAATTATTTCCTTTGAGTCTCGATCATACTAATCTCTCATGACCGACCTTTATCTCACTTAGTACATTTTTTCGTTAATAAATAAAAGTACAGAGCATTTTATTTGATCGAGCGGCGATAGACGGATATTTGGCTTAGCGGACTATAAGAAACATGAATATGGCATCCATAGCTTCGCTCGTACTTTACCCTAAAGGGGTCCTCCATACACGTAGAAACGTAGAGGTATCATAATAATATAATATATTTTTGTGCACAATTACTCAAACCGATTGTTTCACAGAACTTTATAATCTTATTCATTCTTCAACATGTTATTATTTTTTTAAATCTTTGCTAACCCGTGGAAATTTATCCGGGGGTGTGGCGCGTGCATTCCACGGGTTGGTCATCACTCATCACACTCATCACTCTAATAAACCATTAAAGTTGTGTTTAAATAAACAATGCTTCTACTTGTAAATTGTTTTTATTGAATTGAAGATTGTTACAGAATTCATCAATTCATATAATATTACTTTTGGTATACAACATTTAGCTTAATTTGATTGATATCTTATAATTACTGCACAATCGCCTCATGTTCGGTTCACATTACTTCATGATATTGAAAGAATAAAAGAATGTTAATCAGTTCAGTTCTCCGTCATTTTAAATCCTCCAAAATACTTCTACTCTGATAATCCTCTATTGACGGCGTCAATAATGTGGCTTTGTCCGTTATTGAAGGCCACGGCCTTGATTAATTTGTTAAGGTGATCCATAGGGGTGTGTAGGACAGAAATCGCACTGTTCTTGAAATTTTCAGTCGTGACAGCTACTCCACTTTGGATAAATTTGAAATGTTTGACATATCCATGGTTATTCACTATGATGCACGAGTCCTCAGTGTCGCATACGATAAGGTCGCCATTATTTGTCTTCAGGTTCATCGTTTGAACTTTGCCAAACGCGTTTTTTTTTTCACGCAAAGGTGTCCTTCAAGATATGGTGCTTTCACACATCCTGATACTGCATTTGTATTTAAAACATGTATTTCTGAAGCCTAAAACAATAATATGTAAGGAAAATGGTCAGGTTTTACCTCATAAGCTGAGCACAATATTGACTTTTACGGCATGGAAATGAGTCACTTAAATATGAACGTAATTCTTCGCATCAATTATCAATTACATTCCATGTCTTGTTTTGATTGATTGGGTCATTCGAGTTACGAACAACATCAAAAAATCCTCGAACGGGTTCATGGAGAATGCTCTGACTCACTCTTGTTTTAAAACCGTTCACTAACCACGCCCGCTGGATGTATGCATTTAGGCACATCATGAAATAGTTTACCACTTAATAACGGGCAACCTCTGCCTCGTACACTTTTAATTAGTCCAAAATGTACGTCACACGGCGACTCTACTCTGCGTTACGTTAACCGGCTTTTTAGGTGAAACGGTTGCTAACCATTTCGGTTAATACTCTTAATCAAACATTTTTAAATTACATGTCATTTTTGCCAGACGCAGGACTGAGACCTCAGAGATACGTGCTATACCAACTACGCAACCGGTCACAAGTCACAAGTAGATAATATGTCTTATATAATATTACATTTTCCAAAATGTTAAGCCTGGAATGTGCACGGGTCTTCTGCCCAGTTCCATTATCATAAATATTATTTAGGAATCAAATCATGACATAACAGATGATCAAAGCAAATAAAAATAGCGTTTTTATCATTCGTGTTACACACTGAACAAAACTGATATCAATTCAATTTTTTTTTTGACCATGTCCGATCCTGATAGGATCATATGGGCCTCCACAGAGTAGAGGTTTGTATTTTAATTTTTTTACGAGAAATGGATGTCAGCCACTCGTCAACATATTAGGTCCATACCCTGACACACACAAATATGTACTTGCCAGACCCAGGATTCGAACCTGGGACCCACGGCTTTATAGTCCAACGCTTAAGCCGCGCGGCCACCGTGGGTGATAAAAATTCAATTATATGTGAATACTTATAGAGATTCCTTAAAATGGTGTGGAAGATTTTTCAACGCATGAAAAAGTATTGAAAAGTTTTAGGACACATTCTAACCGTTTGGATGACTTCGTTAATTATTAATTATGGAATTAATACTTTCACAGCTTTTACAAAATTATGATTGGATTACGTAGTTACTAACTGTATACGAGAACTATAGTTCCTATATTCCGCCTAGTAAGATAATAATTTCGAGAAAGTTTAATTTATTTAATTTTAGTGCAAATTAATATGGACGAAAACTATCACAAGTATGACAAGTATCGTAATCATTTCGAAACAAGTCAAAGAATAAAACCCTGTTATGAGAGAAACTTACTTTCTCTGAGGTGTGTGATTCCCATTCACATTAAATATATTATGACCAATCCATGATCAGAAGACACCCTCTCTCTAGCTGTAAGAAGACATCACCGCAAATGTCATATATTTCGATATTTCTATTACAACTTACAAATATTTCGTTTTTGTCCGCTTCTTACGTGAAATATAATAAATAAATAAAATGCCACCATTCAGTACCTCCAAGCGCTATCAGAACAAGTGATATTTAGTACCCTTTCGAGAGACTTGAGAAAATTGAAATAGGTACAATGTAAAACATATTACAAAAAAAAAAACTTAAAAAATTAGAATACATTAATGCATCGAGAATACTCACACAATACGCAACTGCAAGTAGCAAGAAGAAAATAAGGAACTTCATTTTGAGTTTTGTTTGGACTGCGGACAAAAACTAACTATATCCGTTTCATTCTCCTAAAACACTTGTATACAATTTTTCGTTCTCCTGTCGACTATTATTTTTGCGATTGCACGGCTTTAGGATCACAAATATTATTTTATTTACCTGCAATAAATAATTTAAAATTGGTCTAGCTCAGGTCTGGGCAAACATTTTGGATGAAGGGCCACGTTAGGAATATGTATAAAATGAACGGCGGGACACAAGTAAAATACTATTTTTAGACATACACTATTATTACCATGAAAAGGTAATTTTAACATTAAAAAAATAAATGATTTTTAATAATAGTCAACAATTTAATGAGAAGAATGAAACTGCTTGTACATATTCGTCGGCGATGCTTGATCATAAAGAGTTTTTATTGATACTTATTCATAATTGAAAAAAACAATTAACAAGTTGACAAATTCTCTGCATTAAAAGGCGATAAAAGTAGAAATTTTAGAAAAAAAAACGATTAAAGCTCGCGGGACCCACAGAATTACTTGGCGGACCGCATGCAGCCCACGGGTCGTAGTTTGCCCAGGCTTGGGCTCTAGATCAGGGGAGGGCAAACTGCGGCCCGCGGGCCGCATGTGGCCCGCCGGGTATTTTTTTGCGGCCCGCCATCATTAATTGTACTTCTGATTACGAATAACTTTTTTTATACTTTTTTAAAAAATATTGACAATAGATTAAAATTTGAAGAATTTGTTGTTTCGTTAATGTATTATCTCAGTACGTCTTCCTTGCGTCTCGTCTCACACTATGTTACTACTTACTATTTTCTATGTTGAACATCGTGACACATTTTAATTCTTTTAACTCTGCGTTGCAAGGAAAAAAATATATGCCCACGATATGGTGAAGAGTTTGAATGGATTTCAATTATTAAAACTCAAGTTGTTCCTTCGACAAATATCGAATAACAACGTGGACCACTTTCCAACTTTGAAGTTGCTGAATATACCAGAATATAAATTTGAAGAATATGGTAAAATTATTAAAGCTCTGAATGACGATTTTTTCAACCTATGTATGTGAACAAACATTTTCGATCATGAACATCAATAAAAATTCTTTACAATCAAATATCTCCGATGCCCATTTACAAGCAGTTTTGAAAATATCAACCACAAAATTAACACCTGAATTTGAAAAAATGTTGAAAAATGTTGAAAAATGTACAACACTTTCATTCTTCTCATTAATTTTTTTGTAATTTTTATTTTTCGTGATAATAAATAGTGTATATCTAAAAATGCTAATTTACTTGCGGCCCGCCGCTCATTTTGAATTCTTGAATTTGGCCCTCCATCCAAAAAGTTTGCCCGCCCCTGCTCTAGATAAAGGTACAATAGAAATTAGTAATTCGTTTATTTTTTTAATAGCCATGAAATTATATTATTTTATTTTTATCCATTGAACTGATTTTGAACTTCGATATAATAAGTACTTTCGTTTATATTTCGTTATCTAATTGACCTAACTTCAACCGATATGGATATCTTGATAAAATGGTATAGACATCTACTTTTCGAGTTAAGAAATTAAAATGAAATATTGATAAAGTACATAATATAACACAATATGATAGATATACGACGTAGTTAAGAACATATTATATTGTTTTGTTTTAACCAGAGGTTGGAACGCACCCTTTTTTGAGTTACTCCGTTCCGGGACCTAATACTTGCTCCAGCTCCGCTCCAGGGTCTGCTCCGCTCCGGGTAAAAAGTTTTAATAGCCTATATAGTACCTATACAAATGTTAAAAAAATTAAAATGTAAGTAACTAGTTTTGAAATAAGGTTTATTATTCGTCCTTTTCATTATTAATTCTATTAAACAAAATTACCGTCAGCAAATCGTCGTTCATTATCTGCCTCTTCTGTTTAAAAAAAATCAGGCTATTTATCACTCGGCAGTGTTGCAGTATTTCAATTAAGTGTAGTGTTGCAAAGTGTCAAATATAATATTTTCATTTGATTGTTTGACGAAAATTTAATAATAATAAAATCATCCGGAGCAGTGTGGCACTACAAATTTTCGGTGCTCCAGGTAAAACCCCATTGCTCCACTGCTCCGTGCTCCTACTTCGAGCTCCGCTCCAATGCTCTGGTTTTAACGAAGAAGGTTCCGATTTTTGATTTCATGGAACCGGTATGCATAATATGCAAAACTTAAAAAAAATGAGTTCTGGCAGGCTTGGCCAATTAGACAGTTAGAGAGACGAACTCTTTATCGAGATTTTACCGAAGCAATATTATATTCTAATGCACGACGCCGTATACACAGCAACGGTATGCTCTAAGTGCAGGTCTTCCCAACCAGTATGCCGCCAGATTTAATCTTATTTGTTTTATAAATCATAAATTCTGATAAAAAACTATATTTTTGTACACTTTTACCACAAATTAGTTCTACGCGTATTATATAATGTAGGTATTTAGTATCTACAATAAAAAAGTATAATTTTCTTTGCTATTTATTATGACGGTACTTCAGTGAAACGGGAAATAATTGTCAACTATAGGTGCGACGAAATTTTGGACTCGTTGGCAATCGGAGAGCGAATGTCGAGCTGTGGCTACGTCAATTTGTTTCGTGATGGCGACGGGGGTATTAATTTTTAAATCATGTAATGACGACTAAAAAACGTTACCCATTTACTTGAAAAAGAAAACATGTCAATGAATATATTATTGTTATTACTAATATAACAATAAACAGAACATAAACAGGACACATGTTGGATTTATATGACAAATTATATTTAGTTCCGCACGCGTTATTTGCACAATCCGCGCATCGCCTAGCCACGAACTTTTTATACCATGCCTCAACTGAGGTAGCCTTAATAATATTAAAAACTTTTCACGTCTCAGCACTCTAAAATATACTCACACATTATCCAGCGCTCGGAATGGACCGGAACGCACCGGAGCATAGCTCCGGTTCGTGAATTCCCCGAGGATGGCGTTCCTGGGACTTCCAATGACCCGTTCATTTATTTATGTACATACTTAAGTTTTTTTTGAAATAGTGATATTGTAAGACATAATATTTGAGAAACAACCTTTTTTCAAGACAATACTGTATGGCCTTCAAAATGCACCAATAGACCTTTTCGCGACAATGGTGATAAAACAATAAAAGTGTATACAAAAAAATGCACTGGGGTTACGGGTAAGATTTATTGCCTTGTCCCATTTATGTAGAATAATGTATATTCAAAAAAAAGATTTTTAGGATTGTAAGGTAGGTAAGCGTCGAAGCTATTTTACATTGGAATGTAGGTACATATTATTGTAGTATTAATTTATCAAACGAGAAACTTATTTTTTTTGCACGTTCCTACACATTATTTCAATAAAGTTAAGGTACGTGCCAAAATATAGTGAGATAATGACGTACTAATTATAATCCACACTGGAACTTTTAAATTTTCAATTGAAACACATTAAATACCTACCTTATTTTTTAATCTAAGACTTTCCCATATCTTTAATGTGTAAAACATTTAATTTGTTAAATATTACACAAAAATAACATAGTAAAATAGTTTGAATAAAACTAAGTGCCCTACCTAAAGTATCAACTTCTGAGATAGGTAGGTATACTATATCTGTCCTACCGAGGGTTGAAATTCTTGAGCATGTCTATGATCAATACAAAAGTGATAGGCAATTGTTTTTTGTAATTTTATATAAATATGAATTGATGAACTTCAGTGGAAATACTTTGCAGTGAAAATTAAGTAGGTACCGTGAGAGATGGAATAAAATAAGGGAGGCCTTAATCGAGCACTAGATCAACCAAGGTTGATGGGTTGGGTTCTAAATAATTATTATTGCATATGTTACGCCAAATGTTCGAAATTGACTATTACATGAAATGGGCTAAATTTTGGCTAATTCATGTAATAGTCAAGCCTGTTGCCTTATTCATGAATAAGGTAAATTTTCTGCCGAGTACATGAAGTCGCCAGGGCATGGAATTCTTAAACTGTCAACATGACAGCAGAAAAAGTAAATTTAATACGGATGATTTTATTAGTTATAATTGGACATAATATAATATTATTAGGTTAGGTTGGGTTGGGTTAGGTTAGGTTAGGTTAGGTTAGGTTAGGTTAGGTTAGGTTTTAAAATTCTGAATTATTCAACTGAATGTCCATTTTGAGGTTAGCCAACAAGTGTCAACAAACTATCAAAAACGTACAATCGACCATTGCATGTACGATACCCAAGCACGAATCAAATCGCGAAAATACCTTTTAATAAAATTCATCCGTTAGCATATTATAGTTCTGGTTTTTTTGCGCATAGTAAATGGATATGAACGTCATTTTAGTTATTGATTGGTATATTTATCAATGACATTATTTGACACATTTGGTTAGTTTGATTAGTTACAAAAAATACCACCGGAGCGCGACCACCTATTTTGACCATAGACAATATACGTATATTTTGACCAATCCACGAGCATTTCACACATTTAGTTTAGTTGCAAAAAATACCACCGTAGCACTACTATCTAATTTGTCCAATGCATGAACAAGGCAGAAAAATTACTGCGGAATTCATGCACTCACCAGATATTTTGTCCAATTCATGAATAAGACAACAGGCTTGCATTTTTCATGATTTAGGCAAAATTTAGCCCATTTCATGTAATAGTCAATTTCGCACATTCGGCGTAACACATACATGAAAAAACCTAGCTATTGCAGCAGCTGTTCAATTGTTATATTTCCGAAAAATCTTGTGCTCTGACATCGTTTAAAAACTCTTTGTAGGTACTTAATAGCTTTAATTATTGTTTAATAGTTTCTAAGGGGGTGAAATATTTCAAATTAAATCTATTATATTTTACAGTGAGTGACAAAAAATATCATTTCGTCATATATATTTATTGTTTTAATTTTGTACGCATATTTTTCGGGTTGAATGAATTGTGTTTTTGATGGTTAAATTAATATTAATACATTTAATAACTTAACTAAAATAATTCCATATTCGTGATCATCGCATGCGTTTGGCGTGTGACGGAAGTTGCGCGCGCCGATGCAACACAATTTATTATTATGATTATATTCATTTTGGTCTCGAGGGTAGATGCGCATGCGCATAGTGTCATTTAGTTAGTCGATCAATACAACGAAGTAAACAGCACGTGTTGTAAACATAACCAATATTTCTACACTGTTAATTTATATTCATAAAACTTTATTTATATTGGAGTGTATATTTATTTTTCATTGTAAAAATTGTGTATCAAGATTTGAGGCTATATGTATGTAAGTATTATTTATGAGTAAAATTATATAAATAAATTTTGTGATTGAGTTTTGACTTGGTAAATAATTCAAAAAATATATTCAAATTTGATTTTGTATTATGGGCACTTCTGAATCGATTATAACCGCTGTATGGCAAAGATGAGTTTTGGTCCAATACAATAATTAAATTACAATTATCATGTGCTATATGAGACACAGATGAATCGCGTACGTTTTCATCAACATAATCCACTGTAATATTTATACTCAGGTAACGGCTTATTTTGTTTTATTACGCCAAAGAAGTATAACTTCTAACGCGCCTACATAAGTACACACACCGATTTTTTTTCTAATAATATGTACCTACACTCCTGAGGTTGTTTAAAATGATTCATATTTAATAAATAATACTACATTCGGAAATCTTGCGTATTACATATTTTTTAAATTAATTTATTATAAACCATGCCCATGCTTTTTCATATACGATGGATTGTAATTTGATTAAAAATAGTTTACTTAATCAAAATATTTCGAATTTACGAAGAATCAGAGCTTTGAATAAAGCGGCATGTATTTTGTTTTAACCAAGGTATCTTCATTCATATTTCTATCCACTCTTAGTTGGATATTTTTATTCAAACTCCTAACGAAACCAATAGGAAATTGTGATTAGTTTGGCTATTATTTCATGTCATTTAATAATGTTTCTCATCCCAATTAGATTCATATACATTTAGGTATTTATATTTGTATAATTATTCATGTTGATACCTATTAATAATGTATTTTTTAGAGAACGATTTCGCAAACTAAAATGATTATATATTTGTATGTTACCATTGATGATGAAAAAAGTACATTATGTAAAACTAAGAGTTATTTTTATATTACAGGAATTATTATATCTAATATTACACATTTTTGGACAATTATCGAGCGTTCTTGTTCGTGAAATTGTCCATTTCGAGCACTGACATTATCAGATTTTCGCCGTATACTGAACATTATTTCTTCATCTGCCTATTTCCCCTTAAAACAAATACCCGCATGAGTGATTTACCTCCAAAATTAAACCTTTTTTTTCTTTTCTTATCCGCTACCCGTTTACCTCTCAAAACACAATTAATACCAAGAATCCGGGTACAAGCTTGAGCAGTATCGAAGGGTAGATATAGGTTGTTAATATCTGACATAATTAGTGCACACTTAAGATTGTCAGCCATACGTATTTGTTTTCATTGAACTAAGACTACAAATTATTGCTGATGGTTTTTAAAATGTTATTAAGCCCTGCGTAAACCTAAGCCATCATAGTTGAGGTATGCTGTGCGGATCCGACAAAAATAGTATATGCTTTGTTCAGGCATGCTTATTTTTTTTTTGAAAATACATTGATTTGATGGTTATATATTTCTCAGAAATGTTTTCAAATTATGTCTTTCCTAATAACTAAAAATAATTATTACTGAAGATAACAGTGATGAGATGTATTGATATTAGTGGTTTATGCTTTTTTGTACGTAAGTAGGTAGGTATAGAAACGTTATAGTGGTTATGTTAAAGGCCCTTCTGTTTTAGTTTTAATTGCAGCGACTTGACTACGCTTTGGGTAATATTTTAATAATCAATCAGTGAGAAATACCTAGTATTTCCTCTGAAGGAGGATCCTTTTGCCAACAGAGAACCTTGCGGAAAAATACGAAGCTTACAATTTGAGATTTTTTTTTTTGATAATTTACAATTTATATATTAATATATTGTGATTATTATTATTATTAATGAATATGTATCTGAAAACTTTAAACTTAAAAAAAAGATAAACTTAAAATTGTAAAAAAATGTGCATTTGTTACATAATTATGTCTTCACCGGGTGTCAAATCGGGTGTTAAAACACACAAATTCAGATACTTGACGATTTGGTCTTATTGACTGCTGTGTTGAAGTTTTATTGAAATTCTCGAGAATTTAGATTTTAGACGGATGTGGTCAAAAATAGTGTAAAGTTTACTACAAAATAATTCGCAATGCGAAATCACTCGCAGCTTATTTTAATGATTACTCCATGAAATTTTCTCAAACGTCTTTGTTCCAAATACTCTTAAAATGCCTGTAAAATATAAACAATTAATTTATATTTAATATTATATTAACTTTTTTGTTTAAATTACAGCATTAATGACTTTTCATTACCAATTGAAAAATGTCGCCTATGGAATTTCGCGTCGAATATAATAATATAACGTAACTATTTTTTTAAGTGTTTGTGAATGTTTGTATATGCATAGTTCCGTGATATACCTACACGTATAGACACAATTATGTTTTCCATAAAACTAAGATAATCGGTTTTGAATGTTTGTATTTTCTGAACTATGTATACAATCAACACAGTGGCTTTCGAATCTCGGAAAGCAACGTGGGGCAATATTTTAAGTGTTATTTTGACAGTCATATAATTTACAGATTATACTAGTAACGCATTGTTTAATGATATGATTTTTATATGCTTTTTCAATTAGGTCAAAACCAAATAGGTCAATATGTATTTAATATATAAAATAATGTAGGTATATATTGGTACCAATTAACGTAATAAATGACCAATTCCTCATCTGAGTCTCAATCGAAAATTCTGTAATCGACAGAATTAGGGAGAAAGCATGCGCTGACACTGCTACGTCACGTGATTTTGCGTGCTGATACTATTACGCCACGTGCTCTTTGAATTTTGACTTGTCATACCATATACCTACTCTGTATTTGACACCATTGAGAGGAATTAAAAGCTTTTCTCTGCAATGCTCTTCGTCGGTTTCCGCAAAGGTTGAAGCATTAAAGCAGACTGAATTATGGGTGCGGGGAAAGTAAATTCAGCAGATGGGTTTTAGTTCCAAAAACGACCGTGGTGATGATGTAGAAGACTTGATATAAAAGTTGCACTGTATATTATCATCTCTGCTTGACAGCCAAATAAAAAATTCTACAATTCTGACATAACGTAAAGAGTACAGTTATATTCACCCCGCGTGGCTTGAAGGGAAAGTCAGTCGTCGTCGAGCTCTCAATAATTATTCGCCGCTGTGGCGCATCCGGAAAACTTTGATGCACAGCGTACTCACTAATATTTTAATAAGTCTTAAAAAAACAGATGTAAAGTTGGGGAATAAAGTAAATAAATGCTGTTTCTTTTCTAACAACAAACTTCCCGTAACATTTTGACGATCATTTGATAAACTTTCACCTATGTTTTTGTTACTTCTATGTCCTATATCTCATGTGAACAGGATAATGTTGTTATATTTATTGGCTCCGAATCCATGGTTTTAATTATTTCAAAACAAACCCATGCATCTCTCCATATCACTATTTATACATTTGATGTTGCATGTTGATAATTATTTATTTTCCACATTGACAGTTGCCTATTAGATTGAACTGTGACCAATCGTCGATAGGTGATATCTGCCATCAAAAGCTATCAAATGGCGCCACAATAGTTGTGTCGAATATCTGGAATAATAAATAAATGGATTGCATGGGTGGTTATATTTGCAAAGTAGCTAATGGTGATGGAGATGTTGACCATTTAAAGTTTATCACTGATTATGAAGCTGTAAAAAATGAAGTCAAAGAACTCAAAAAAAAATTTATGTTATGGTCAAATATATTGAGTCAAACGGTGAACTAAATAACAATTTAGGAATCGATATAATCAATACTGTTAACGGACTGGCAACCATTGTTAATAATTACAAAGCCGACCATAAACATATTCTTCCACAAACGTTGACCATGAAAAATATGATTTCTCAAATTAATGCCAATGTTTTGAACATCTAATCTCATTAAATTCAGTGAGGTTAAGCAAGCCTACAAAAAAATATAGCATTCGCAATACCAGTAATAACAACGAAAAAGTAATGTAGATCCAAACAACCATATAGCGATCGGTGTGGGTGACGATGGTATGGTGTGAGGTCTCAAAGTTTTCGTTTTTCAAATTGCAATGACTGTCTTTCAAATACCAGATAATTGAATATAGTCGATTATATCTACAACAACTGTAATGTTAATAATAATGATACAGTATTTAGTAACGTCTAATATATATATATATATTATATATATATATATACGTCAGTTATCTATGGTAACGTCTTAAATTCAAAGAGTGTCAACTGATACGTAGTTCTATTGGGGATCACTAATAGACAAGTTTATACAATATATTGTATATGATAAAATAACCAATGCCATCTATTGTTACAAATAAAAGTAGTTTAAAAAGTAATAATTCTGTAATATTTAATATAACATGACAATTGTAAATTCGTCCAGTTTGTTACGTGTCGATTACAGCTAGAAATACTGTTTAGTTTGTATATCCTGCAGGCATAAATAAATTATTATTCAAGATCTGTTTTTTACATTTATTCCTACCCAACCAGTGACGTCCCGTGGGGGTAGGCAGATTGAGCGTCGCCTGAGGGCGGCAGTTACTATAATTATTATTATTATTTATTATTAAACTGGCGCTAGGGGCCGTTCAGGTCCATGGCCGACTGCACAACGTTTCTCCAGGCATCTCTGTCCAGCGCTCTCTCTTCCCAGTTGACTATCCCCAGCCTTTCCGCATCCCTTTGAATGTTGTCCGCCCATCTCCGTCGAGGGGGGCCAAGAGGTCGAGTGCCAGCTGGTGTGCCTTTGTAAATCCTATAGAGAGTTCTAGATCGTACAACGTGGCCCGCCCATCTGAGCCTTCTTGACCTCAGAATATTAGTGATTCTAGGTTGGTATCGGTCGAAGAGCTCAGCGTTTGTGCGGATGCGCCACCGGTGGTTCTCATTGACGGGTCCAAGTATTCTCCGGAGGATTCTGTTTTCAAACACTTGGAGCGCCTTTTCTTGTTTTTCTGTTAAACCCCACGTTTCACATCCATACATGACGATTGGCTTGATGACCACGTTATACACCCGGAATTTCATTTTGATGGACAGCATTTTGGACCTGAACAGACGACTCAGCGCGAAGTACGCTGCATTTCCACTTCTCAGGCGGTCAGAGAGCTCTAGGGACATTTCATTTTTAGAGGTAATGTTGGAGCCCAAGTACTTGAAGAGAGAGGTTCTCTCGAACGAGGAGTTTCTTATTCCAATGTTTCCAGAGGGTTCAATGCCTCTTGTCATTTTCAAATACTTGGTCTTTCCCACATTTACTCGTAGGTTCAACCTTTTCGCTGTGTCCTCCAGAGGAGTGAAAATATCTCTGACTTCTTCTTCAGATTCTCCGAGCACCACCAAATCATCTGCGTAGCCCAATATTTTATGGGACCGGCAGTTACTATAAGGGCGGCAAAACGAGGAGAATCATTTAGAATATATATAAATACCTATTATTATTTTTAAAAATCAGCTCCCTGGTTCTGTTGGGGTCGCGATGTCTAGTTTACTTCCGTTGCCTTTCGACGTCCTTGGTGACCAGAAACGACACGTGCAAATTTATGAATTACAGTCTTAGTTATTAACCAGTACGCACGGAAGTTGCGTTGGTCGTCGAAATTAAAGATTCACCCTCCTCTTACAGAGCGTCCCACCTACCACTCCGGTCCACGATTTTAGTCTGTATCGAAGCGTCACACCGTCATCGATTATCGATTTAATAGTGCCTAAACCTTTGCGATCTCAAACTAAACATATCATTACAGTAGAACATATTTCTTAGATATTTTGGAGTCATGAAAGGATGATAAAAATACTGTATGAAAAATGGGGCGGCATTTTGTCTAGGGACGTCACTGTACCCAAAAACTCGGTTACCATTGCAGGTACGACAGAAAATATTCTTAATAAAGGTGTGTATTTTTTCAATTATCTTTAACTTGTATTTCAAATATTTAATAGGTAATGTCATTGAGATATGACGACCGTAGTACACAGCAAGCACGAGTGTGGATTTTAGTTATGTTATTACTGGTCACTAGCGCTGTGAATCTACATATTATGCAAAATGTCCTCTTTAGAGGAATAATTATCTATCCTGTTTGTCTTCAATAAACAATAATGATTAAATATATTGCGTCTTTTATATTATTCATACCAGCGGCGAAGATTTCTTACTGAGCGAGTATTTAGCTCTGTAGAATACTTTAACCAAGTACATTGTACATTAATCAAAAATTTATTTTAATTACGACCGAGCATTCAACACAACATATTATAAATACCCCGGTTTGGCATTTTATGTACCTATGTAGTATACAACTTACTATGTACATACAGTTAATTATCCGTGCATAAATTTAATTTTAAAAAAAATCGCTCACTTTTATTGAATTTGAAGAATATATACAATTATTTGGAAGATTTGAAACTCGATGAGACAGGCTCATATTGTAAGTGTTTGTCTACAAAGACACTTTCTTTGTCTAAAGAAACATCCACTCGAAAACAGAACCGATAATAAATAGAATTCCGATAGGCTATATATATATATATACCAATACAGTAAAGTTTGACGCAGGGTTTTGAATGTGTGAGCGTCCTATGAAAATGAGCCACGCATTATAAACGTGCAATAGTGTGTAAAATACACCAATATTCAACGATCGTCAATGCATAAACCGAGAGCAGTTGTCAGTATTCGGCGTATGACATATTCTTGACACGTGTTTAAATTTATCCCGTATTCTTCCTTACTCGAGATGGGTTGCCTGCTTCTCCTTAACGTTAGGTATTTCATGTCCCAATATTTCTGAGTTCCCTGACTTGGAGTCATTAATCATTTAAAGAACGTGTCACAATCATATTATGCTGAAAGTGAAGAAGAAGAAATTATCAATCGCATTAGTCACAACTCGGCACTGACTTGTATTGACACTTTATTTGAGTACAGCAACCAATGGTAATTCGAATATAACGATATAATAGCTCTTAGGAATATTCGAACTGATATTAGAAAATCATTAAAAGATTCCTACAAACAAACCAAAATCACAGATTTTCTTAATAAATAACGAGTATTAAACGTGTTAAAATAATTGTCTGCTTTTAGAAATGTACCCATAATATGTAGTATTTTAAAAAGAAAAAAGCATAGATCGCATTATCCGTGTTTTTCGTTTATCCGTGCCGCCTCTCCCCACCATCGCACGGATAATCAGGAGTCTACTGTATATTGAATTATTGGATATCACTACGACAAGAGCTTAACGTATTATTACCATCACGATAATTCATTAGTGATATTTGTTTTATAAACCGATGCATTCATTATTAATTACGGAGAGATAATTTAAC
This sequence comes from Rhyacophila brunnea, assembly GCF_057557595.1. Lineage (NCBI taxonomy): Eukaryota > Metazoa > Arthropoda > Insecta > Trichoptera > Rhyacophilidae > Rhyacophila > Rhyacophila brunnea. The sequence goes on along the minus strand of NW_028233068.1, from coordinate 19,377,718 downwards.
ATTGGCAGAGTCGCTCATTTTTTTACAAATTCCAAATTGCCGCCTTTTTTTGTAACTTGGCTTGCTTGATCTGGGAGGTGGGAAAAGAAGAAAAGCAAACATGCCCTTACCTAACTTTACTGGACACAGTGCCCAGTACCCATCGGAATCGAGTCGCTCAGTAGTTACTTGGAGACTTTCGTTCAATTGGAAGTAATGATCCGTTCTGACTGGTTCGTTCATTTGAGTCAGTTCGACACATAAACGTAATGCGCAATATCATTTTTAAACACGCGAGTCTGTTTTTTATTCTTCATCTTTCATGACGTCTCACTATTCTCGAAGAAACAATCATGGCATCAAGACATGAATCATGAAAACATGCTTATAATGCCATTAATCTGTATTTTGTATTCGCATAAAAGCTAATTAATGACTGTTTCACAGGCAGTCTCTGACTATGACTATGAATACCTAGCTTTTAGCAATGACAGAATAAGTCAGACACGACGCATTCGCGTAGGTACAAGATGGTGCATGAGAGATTAAAGTCCGAGGCACAGTGAAGTGCATGTCACGGTGCTTGTCGCTTGCTGTCACGGGCTGCCCTTTAATCATTAAAACAAGAATGAGCGCACTTCACGTTGAACTTCACTGCATTGCACACTCACTACACTGCATAATTGAACGACAATTGAACGTTTTTATCATATTCCACATGCCAACATTTTTCGTCTGGCACGTCAAACTTCTTTTTTGTTTTTAGCAGTTGGCACTATGTATTTTCTATGAGAATGTTGTCTATTATCTATGCATCAGGTTGTGTTCTATTATATATGCATGTCATGCCGCATTTATTTTAACATACGCACACGTAGAAACTGTTAAAATTAATTGAAATTACGATGAATAATTAATAATAATTCAAATAACTAACACATTATAGTAGGCACTCTTCATCAGTGTCATTATTCAGTGAATTTACGAGATGGTGCACGTTCAAAATATTCTGTAAAATGACCAATACATAAACATTTTTATCGCCGTGAGTTCACGTGATAGTCCGCGACATGCACCTCAATGTGGGTGGGCCTTAATGGACAGACTCAAGCCAAAACCCTCCCTGCCCCTCCTTTTTTATCAATTTAGTGCAGCTCAGATTGTAGAAAGTAGGATCTCTTTCGGAAGATATTTTAGGAGGAAAAGGTATCAATTAAAATAAAACACAATATGTAGTACTTTTTTCCATGGCCCCCACATCCTGAAGCGGGCCATCTGGCCAGGATAAGGTAAAATGCAGTCTGATGCTCTAAAGTGACGTTTTCTAAATGGTGTTCGAATTAATTAACACATTGGATTATGTAGTTGTCGAGTATCAGCACGGAATAAAGAAAAATTGCATCACACAACCATATATTTAAAAACGGTAATAATCTGAAAGTAAAATAGCACCGCAGGCGACTTTTTTTACTATTAGAGCATATTTAAGATGTGTGTTCATCTCAATTATGTGATCGACCCGCCACGCCGGGCCCCTAGACTAGAGCCCTGTCAGCTCTCCTCGTTTGGGGGCCATACTTATTCCACTTAGCTTAATAATAATCAGGATCGGTTTCAATATTGTCATGTTGATAAAAATATATGTGGAATAAGTTATTCCACTTAGTTTAATAATAATCAGGACCAGTTTCTTCCTCTTCAATGGTACATCGCCAACTGAAACAGCATAACAGTGTAGTACACTTGTGTTTTATTTTAATTAATTCCATGTCTTTCCATCAAGAATTGACAGTTAACAGCGTTAAAAAAGAAAAGACGAAAGAAGTAAATGGAAATTTAAACATCGAATGACCTATAGAAAAAAAAATCTCATCACAATACATGTTCACCAATCCATCATATCACCCCCCCCCCCATAAATTTCCTAAATTCACTCATATTTATATAAAGTACCTACCTACCTATATCTTTCTCACAATTTTTTTCCATGTATAAAAATGAATCGTGATAAAGTAGGTATATAATTATATTTTTTTTTCGATTATTGTTTAAGTATCAATAGTTCGCATTATGTTTTTGTGTAGTTTATTGTCTTGTATGTTGACAATTCATTATTGTGTGGTACATCGAAATTTTTGGTCTTAAATGTGAAACCTGGCAAAACTTTCTACTCCTGTCTGTTTCTTTAATCTTGTTATCTTGTCTTTTCTGTGCTTGTTATATTAAGTATATTTTGTGGCCTTTCCGTGTTTCCCAGCACCTACCAACCCACTCTTAATTTTTGGATACATAATTATTTTATGATAATATTTAATAATTAAACAATCAATTTTATTTATTTATTTTATTTATTTTGATAATATATAAACAATTATATTCGTTATTTTTTGATAATATATCTACGTCTATTCACGACTCGTAATGGTACCCCATACCGGAATCACAACTAGACTAAATGGCGTTATTAGATACCATATCCGTGTTGTTTTACTCCCAAATTATGAATATTTGCTTTGCCATTTGTATTACCTAGTCCTCCGTTCCACATGGTTGATTTCACAAAGGCATTCTTATTATATAATTGGTCGGTGCCTCCAAGATTGTGGACATATGCGTTATCATTGATAACATCCACCACATTTACTCCATTTGTATTGTCAAGTCCCCCGTTCAATACATCGGATTTCATGAAAGCATGCTTGTTATAATCTTGCTGAGTTCCTCCCAAATTATGAACATTTGCGTGGTCATTGATAGTATCTACGACATTTAGCCCGTTTGTATTGTCCAATCCCCCGTTTAAGACAATGGCTTTCGTGAGGACATTATGGTATGCCTGGTCAAACCCTCCCAAATTGTCAACATTTGCATGGTCATTAATGGAGTCAACAATGTTAAGCCCATGAGTGTTGAAGAGATCGCCGTTCAATGCAACAGCTTTCATGAAAGCTTTCTTATTATAATCTTGCTGAGTTCCTCCCAAATTATGAACATTTGCGTGGCCATTGAGAGCATCTACGATATTAAGACCGTTTGTGTTGTCCAATCCCCCGTTTAAGACAATGGCTTTCGTGAGAACATTATGGTATGCCTGGTCAAACCCTCCCAAATTGTCAACATTTGCATGGTCATTAATGGAGTCAACAATGTTAAGCCCATTAGTGTTGGAGAGATCGCCGTTCAATAGAACAGCTTTCATGAAAGCTTTCTTATTAAAATTTTGATGAGTTCCTCCCAAATTATGAACATTTGCGTGGCCATTGAGAGCATCTACGATATTAAGACCGTCTGTGTTGTCCAATCCCCCGTTTAAGACAATGGCTTTCGTGAGAACATTATGGAATGCCTGGTCAAACCCTCCTAAATTGTCAACATTTGCATGGTCATTAATGGAGTCAACAATGTTAAGCCCAATAGTGTTGGAGAGATCGCCGTTCAATAGAACAGCTTTCATGAAAGCTTTCTTATTAAAATTTTGATGAGTTCCTCCCAAATTATGAACATTTGCGTGGCCATTGAGAGCATCTACGATATTAAGACCGTCTGTGTTGTCCAATCCCCCGTTTAAGACAATGGCTTTCGTGAGAACATTATGGTATGCCTGGTCAAACCCTCCCAAATTGTCAACATTTGCATGGTCATTAATGGAGTCAACAATGTTAAGCCCATTAGTGTTGGAGAGATCGCCGTTCAATAGAACAGCTTTCATGAAAGCTTTCTTATTAAAATTTTGATGAGTTCCTCCCAAATTATGAACATTTGCGTGGCCATTGAGAGCATCTACGATATTAAGACCGTCTGTGTTGTCCAATCCCCCGTTTAAGACAATGGCTTTCGTGAGAACATTCTGGTATGCCTGGTCAAACCCTCCCAAATTGTCAACATTTGCATGGTCATTAATGGAGTCAACAATGTTAAGCCCATTAGTATTGAAGAGATCCCCATTTAGTACAACCCCTTTCACAAATTCAGTGTTCGTATGTCCACCTTCCAAAACACTTTTGGTCATTTTATTTATATTAACGACATCATTGGTAACTCCAATTATTTTGACTCCGTTAACTCCATTGCTTATAGCTACATTATCAGCGATGAACTGTAGTATGTCTACAGTTCCGTCTATGTTGGTTACCGTACAGATATTTTGGCCAGTGCAGTCAAGTTGTTGTCCAGACCAGGTATTCGCCAATACGTTTTTGGCTCCATTTAAGTGTTCTTGGACGCACACCTTACCAATCGGATGATAAAAACATGTCCCACCAAAGGGCAACTGTGAATACGGGAAAAAACATTCAGTTATTTTATTTTATTTATTTATTGTATTTGTTTCCTTATTAAACACCATAAGTGAAGCCCAATAACAGTGGTAAAACTCCCAGGTTTGAGGAATTTACATATTGGATTATGTAAATATATTTTGACCTCACCGGGAATCGAACCCAGAGCTCCAGGATGGAAAGCCAGCGCCTTACGCACTGCACCACGATTTATACTAGGTATGAATATAATATTTCAGCATACTACTAAAATTTCCACGTAATCATTTTATTTTTTAAATACATACGCTCTGCTTTTTTTACTTCAGTAGATAGATATGTCAAAAATCAACTTGATTAAATAAAAAAAAGATATTGCGTATTAATAAATGCAGACTATGCATAGTTATATAAATGTAATTATATAAAAAGACTGAGCTATGAAAAACAACTGCTAGTAAAACCAAAAAGTAATCGTTTCTTATAAATCAAAGATTGCATAAATTCGAAGCCAATTATCTCAGTTTCTATAAAATGTCGCCATGTCTATAAATGCGTAGCACGGTCCAAATATGTTTTCCAGTTTTTCTAATTTAAATACATTTTCAAAACTCTACACGTTTATTAAAATATATAAATATAACTACGTATGAGCTATACGCTTATACTGTTTCGGGCGTCAGGAATTTTTGTAGCCCGTAACGAATTACATAATTATTATTATAGGAGTCTTCAGCGGCAAATTTTCCATGTGGCTAAATGGGCTTATAGCTTAGGATCCCGATTGTTAGTTGGCTTGGAGCCGTAAAAATAATTGATTTTAATAAAATGACAGGTGATTTTGTAATCATGCAAGAGCAGATTAAAAAAATTACGTTTTAATGAGTTGGCTTTTTGAGGAGTCCGATAAATATTAGCACAGGCTCCTTACACGTGGACTTAAATCCGGCACTGTCTATTTGTATAATCTGTATATTGTATAAACTATTTCTTATTGGAAATTAACTAATGTGACATTTTTATTTCATGAAGTATCGATGAAAAACGATTTTATTAAATATAATAAAAGTGACACATATCATAAAATATTGACTGTAGGTATATAATATATTATTTCCAATATATATTTGTGTCGAATCTATTCAGAATATGTATGTTTACATATATATAACTATCAATAACCTAACGAGAGGCTTAAGATCACGTGTCGTTAAAAATACGTACGAATCTTCTTGTAGAGGCTACCAAGACACAAATCGGATTATAGATCAAATATGATCCAATATTTATAATAATAAATTCCACAGATTAATTTTTAGTACATGCGTAGGTATGGCTATTTTGATTGTTTTCTTATCAAGACTACCCGTGAGTTATAAAATATGTATTTATGTAATGATATTACAACCGAAATATTTACAGATTAAAAACGAATTATGTGGAATTCAATGTTACGAGTATTATAGCTAACATATTTTTCTTGATTTATCTATATATCTGTATGTCTGTAACGCATGGGAGAACACACGCGTAGATGTGTAGGAGAGAACAAGACAGTGAGAAGACGTATTAAAAAATTAAAAATATATAAGATAAAACATACATGCAATCGCAAATTCTAAATTTTAAAAATAAACCGTCACAAATAAAGGGTCGTGAAAGAAAACAAATCATAAAAGTTCGACAGATGCTTACAGGGCAGTACAATCATATCAAGTAACAGAAAGGTATAAATAATTATGGTGTCTGGTGGTGGTTAATCAAAATAATTTATGTTGCAAAACTAAGCGATAATCAAGAATGTTGACAGGTGTTATTATCTACTTAATAATACTAATATAATGTATTATATTGTAACGTGGAATTCTATCAAGTATCTAGGCGATCAATAATTATTCTATTAAGTATATATAGCTGTCCCGAATCTATAAGTCCACGATTATGTGACAGATGATTTTTTTTTTATATAAAACTGTATTTACATCGGTAGATTGAATGCTTAACTAGAGAAGTTGCTTTAAATTAAAAGTAATTAAAATACTCACAGAATTGATGAATGCGGGAAGCAAAAAACAGGCAAAGAATAAGTACTTCATATTGTTATATTGTGTTTAACAATTACAAAGCTCGAATGATATTTAAAAAAAAATCACACCTTTTTATACGAATAATATTTCAATATATCGGATACTTTAAACCGCTTGATATTTTTTTAATTTTCCGCCAACTTATAATTCAGGGTCGTAACTGGGAAATAATTCCCGTCTGATTTCTTATCCAATTAACGAAGTGTAAAAATTACAACGGTCACTGTGATTAAATAAATATGTTTTTGCTTAAGGCCCCGCGTATCGTATATTGGACAAAAATGAAGAATGTGGGGTATTTTTAGGTTAAACCTGAACATACTGTAAACATATTATATTATTTAAAATGTTATTTGTACTTATTCTTGAAGTTAACTAAATAGTTTACATAATCTACATACTCATTTCTCGGTGTTTTAAGAGATTATTCATCTTAAAAATAATGGTTTTAATTAACTATTTCTTTTATTCAACGAATAATTCACAAGATTTATGAATGTACCATTCCAATTATTGAACATACATAATTCTGAAAACACACATGAGAAATGAGAAAAATATAGGAGAGATCCGTGACGTCGGTTAGTAATTAAAATAATAAATGCTTTGATTTAGAGTACAAAAATCGATTACCTACCGTAACTCAATTTAGAGAATTTGTCGCAATTAAGCATGGCAGTCGTAGCATAGTGGTAATGCATAGGGCGCGAAACCCAAGAGACGTAGATTCGATTTCTGCCGGGTGTCTTACTTTTTTCGATAATGATTTTTTCTATTGGCTATATTATTTTCTCATGAGAGCTTTCAGAATTAGATTAAATTTAAAAATAATGTCAATTTATTGCTTTTGGCTTCGTACATTAAATTGACGATGGCCACGATGGCTGAGCGGCAACATAACGGCTTATAAAGTCGTGAGTCTCAAGTTTCAATCCCGGGCTTGGCAAAGTCACGTGTTGCTTTTTCAATCTACATACTATGTTTTGACCTAGACTAGTGCATTGACCCAATAGGTTGAGCATGTGGCTAACATACATTTTCTGTTAAGAAATCTATCTATTCGTGAGGCAGATCCACATGGGATTGTAGAGCTTATTTCGGTAATATCGGTAAAAAAAATGTTTATTTACATAATATGGTGAACTTTACAAATTACAAATCCATGATGTTCACAAATATGACATGAAAAGCTAATAAATAGTGTACTTATGAACACCAAGCGTACTCGTATAAGTCTTAAATTATAGCGGAATGCCGTAGTATAAGTTTTCTTCAAATGAACCTGCTCTGCGAAGTCACTTGTAGCTAACTTAATTCTTAACATTTAAAAAGAGCTAATTGTGATAAATATATCATATTTATCGCTTTACGTATTCATGCGGTTAATTATGTAAATAAGTTAACCATCTGCAGGCCTTGAACTGTATCTTTTAACAGCCCTTCTCTTGACTGTGTTAACTTGAGGAGCGAGACAGAGTACGTCCATTTTACATATTATTGAGAATTGAAGAAGATCCAACTGTTTTTAAATATGATTACATCACGGCCGCTGTCTTAATTTATAGTTCCATACAAGCTGTCAAATACCGAGTGATAACTAGTAGTAACTAGCAGCTAGTAGTAATATAATATTTGTTCGCAATGGCATGGTTATGTTGATATGTCTGAAGTATGAATACACACTTCTTATGTTCGGTCTTGTTTTAACCGTTTGGTTTCGGGTGTAACTGCCAGCACGAACATACCCGAATTTGACCAACGTAAATTTTCGCCGTATTACGAATTTACCAACTAAGATTGAGATAACTTACTGCTAATATAACGGAAACGTGCTAAAGTGATAACTGTTAATAATAAACCCGCTGGAGCTCTTTTTTGCTTCAATTTCATACATTTAGGCTCCATCTCTATATACGAATGTGTTTATCAACCGGCTACCGTAAATTGCAGCCCGTATGTTAATTTAATTCAATCAATTATCAATCAATCGAATCATTGACATATGAACTCCAACATGCCGTGCCTTATAGGCCATCCATGGACTGAAACCGTATGCGGTGTATAACCGTGTGCCATACTAAGCTTATCTTTTCTGTTCATGGAAATATATTTTCACAAAGTACATTATAAGCACCTGATCGTATTCGTTTATACCATACACTTACAAACAAATTTAGTGAAAATATATTTTCATGAACAAAAATCATAAGTTTAGTATGGCACACGGATCTAAACCGCATACGGTTTCAGTCCATGGATGGCCTCTTAATAGGTTGAATAAAACAAATCACAAACCTATTAAGTACCTACCCAGTAAAAAATATCAATGGATCTTTTTTCTATAATCACATCCTTTAACTAAAAATAATAATTATTACTTATGTCATTGAAGATGATATAGATGACGTAATATTTGACATTAGTGGTCAATTTATCATTATCAGTCTGTATCTATCCACTGCTGGATGAAAGCCTCTCCGAGCTGAATCCACTTATCTTGGTCCTGTGCGTTGCGTTGCCATGTACTTGCGTAGAACTTAATCATTTTATCGATCCAGCGGCCTCTAAGTCTACCTTGCGGACGTTTGTTACCTCTTGGGTACCACTGGATGACTATATTTGTCCAACGAACGGTCAATTATTTGTACTTATAATATTTTATACTCAATTTTGAGAATTATCTATCTTTTAAGTTTTTTGTACCACTAAATGATTATATATTTGAGATGTTGGTAATTGTGCCGCAGAGGTGGACACGAGATTTTATATTTTTTTTTACGATTATTCAATTTCATTTCCACTTAATATTATTGTCTATGGCAGGGGTCGGCAAACCGCGGTTCGCGAGCCACATGCGGCTCTTTGGGTATTGGCGTGCGGCTCTTTTCCAAATTCCGAATTCACATTTTTCACAGAAAAGGTATAATTATTGTCGTTTTAAATCCGCCCATTGCAAAAGTCGACAAATTAAATTTTTCTCCATTTCATATTGACACGAACACTTTTTAAATAGATTTTTTTGTAGATTTAACAAGAAAAGAGTTATGTAGCTCCAATTTTGTAGGTTTTGCCACCAAAATTGAAGATTTGGAGAGAGAAAAATGCAATTTAATTTCACAACACAGCGGAGCGCTCTAAAAGGTCTACATAATAAGGTAGATACTACGATTTTTAATACATGGTATAGCTTTCCGAACTCATATTCGAGTCTACATAATATTTGTGTGAACAATCATTTTCAACCATGAACAATATAAATAGCATTTAGAGAAGCCAAATAACTGATGAGAATTTGGAGTCGCGCCTAAAATTGAAAACTACAAGTTACAAACCAAACACACAGACACTCTCCAAAGAAATGCAAGGAAGGTCATTGTTCACATTAGTTTTAAGGAATGCGTGAAAATTGTATGTGACTCATTTTCTGTAAAAAATATATTTATAATTTCAACAATAAAAAACATATATTTTCGTTAGTTTTATTCGGAAAATCTTCTTCACTTGATAAATAAACAATAACATTCACTGAAATAAATCATATTTATAAAAATATATGTATGGCTCTCGAAAAAAAAAATAACCGTTATGATACTCATATTTGGCTCTTTCCATCCAAGAATTTTTCGACCCCTGGTCTATGGTATAAAAATGAACATAGACAATAATACTTCGATTACAGAGTTGGGTAAACCTCTACAAACATAATACTTTCTTTATTAAAAAAAAAAAAAAAAAAGACACTGTGAAGACGTGTGCAATATAGTTTTGCCACTGACATAGGCCCTTAAGGTGGGGTGTAATAGGTATTAACATCTATTGAAACAACGCCAATTACCTTTGACACAACATGATCAATACAAATAACGTAAATTTATTTATAAAATAAAGATTATAATCTTGTTTCTGTCAGATTAGCACCAACCAATCGATGGTGTACAATAAAATTCCAGTGACTATATTTCCTTGGCGTATTAGTAGACAATATATTGTTGTTTTTGTAATTTTTCCGATTTTCCGAACGCTTGCCACTAAATATTGTTGTTTTCCCATCAAAAGTGATTTAGCTTCTTCAAAGCCTTTTAGCTATCTCCCTCTGAAAAAAATACTCAACACGATCATCACCATTTGGTCTGCAGATGTGGACACGAGCTTTTATATTATTTTTTTTTACGAAAACAATAGTTTATTCCATGTAGACAACTATAATAAATAACTTTTTCTGTCGGCGCATCGGCTTTTCAATCCAATAATCGTTAATTGAAAATTTGAAATTTTCATACATTTTGATACACCATTATCACAAACTAAGATCATATGAGGTAATATTAGGTTGGGGTAGGTTAGATTAGGTTAAGTTAGGTTAGGTTAGGTTTGGTTTGGTTTGGTTTGGTCTAAAAAGAAAGTTGTAAAATCTCATGTCCACCTCTGCGGAACATTTACCCACCATTTTTCTTGTGCAACAAATTACGAGTCCATTTTACAGACATTTTACATGTTAAATGTTAATCTAATAATATTAGTCTATTGTACGAGTACATTTCCTTTCAGAATCAGATCAGGAGCTTTTTTTACTTTTTGTATAAATGGAAATTATGCGTTCACAATAATTAAACGTGAGAATTATCAACTGTTCATGTCTTCCAGGCTAACAATCGGTAACGGACGTCCCCTAGTAAAGGTGCAGCCCTTAGGCAGACTTAGGATACTATCCCCCTTTAGTTTTGAGTCTCAAACTGTATGCAAATTTGTTGGGTAGGTACCTACCGACCTATTTTATTAGTCATCATCTACTGCACATTAGAGCATTTCCACGAAACACATTCAACAGCGATGTTTTTATGAACGTGGATGTCTGTGTCGCTGACAGATTTGGAGGCCCCTAGTGATTTTTTCCTACCGTTGGATATTACAATACAAAATAGGAATAATACTATGTTTAATGCTAATATTATTTTTTAAACTCGTCTGCTTCGTGGAAAAACACAACTGCCCTCAAAAGTAGTACCTAATGTTCGTGTTCATTTCTACATTTTCCACCCTTACGTGGGATACATTCGATACGGGGAATTCACTAGTTCGGCATACAATTGTTACCTGTTTATTAAGCATACTCGCCGAATACTATTAATAAGAATCATTTTTCAATGACAATTATTAGTGTAGGTGTCGAAGTTGTGAGTACTACTGAGGACTACTTGGATGATTTATTGTGCGCAAGTAAGATTATATTAGATCTGCGCCTGCGCAGTAGAGCGATTGGGGCGAACATGCCGGTGAAAAAACGAACTACTCATTTTGAGCTCCGATTTTCAATACGGATATTTTATACAGGATAAAATGACAACCTCGCGTCTCGCTTACCCTTGAAGAATGAGATTAGAGAGACAGTCAGCACTTTTACGTGTAAACAGTTATTGTCATGGCAGTTTAAAAAGCACAATTGCCGACAGTAATTCCATGCATGCGTACAGGCGCTATTATTCTTTTTTTATAGATACCTACCTATTATTCATCGTATCTCGTCGTAGGTATATCAGCAGTATATTCTGGCAATTGTGTTTGGTCTCCAAGTAAAAGTTGGCACCTACGTGTAGGTATATTGTATCCATGGCCCCACATGCTGAAACGGGCCACCAAGCCATGCTCTTTAGTGGGTCCCCTATCAATTATTTCTAAAGGCAGTGTGATGCTCGACAGTAGCGTTTCCCAACTTATATTCTGCGGAACCCTTGGATCTATAGTATAATCAAAGAATATATAGTACACAGTAGGTACTTAGTATTTAAATGTTAATATAGGCGACTTTTTTTACTACTCGTGGAATAAATAATTAGTAATGTACGAAAATATTACATCATAATTTCAGAATAGATGACGACCCCTAGAAATCTTGCGACCCATGAGTTGGGAACCAACGATTTAGAGTTATTCGTAATAGTGAAAATATTTTTTTTTCGTTTTGCAGTACTACTAATGCAAAGAATTTTGTAAGTTTTTCTGTACCGTAATTATCATTTATTGAAGAGAAACATTTTATATTTTTTATTCCGCGACTATTTTTTTTATTGAGAAACGCTGCTCTATGGATTTAGGATAAAATAAATTAGTTTAAATGGTGATACATGAAGATAGTGCAATGTGGCTAGTAAAATAATATTGTTGGAACGGAAATTATAACAACTGGACCAGTTGAACGGGGGTTTACTCTACTTGATGATTATTCTGGATCATTGCATAATTTATTTATCATTTGCGCATGCATTGGTGAAGAGAGTGCCCATTCTTTGTTCCTTTGGAAATGGTGTCCTCGCGAATTTTGTGATTATTTTAGTTACGACAGTAAATGTGCCTGCTAGAACAAACCCTTGAGAGTGGAGTGGAAATTGGACGGTATTATGCAACAAGGAACCAACCCTCAACATGTTAAAATATGAGTTAATGCTATAATGTGGTTCCTATAAGAGTCGATTGTTTAGGAAAAAATGGAACACGTGTAAGTGAACGTTACTGCCATATTATATTTTTGTAAGAACCAACCAATCTATGGACTATGTCAGTTTTGCAACAAGGAACTAATCGACATTTTTTGTTAAAAAATGCATTAATTTCCTCAGATAAAGCAAAAGTTAAGTAGTCAATATAAATAAATAATTACTTTCAATATTGTTGAACTCCCAAAAGATTTGTTCATGAATACCACATTGTTTACTAATACATACAACTTGAAGGCATTTATTTATCTCAGAAGTAAATTTTTGTGGATTGGTTCTTTGTTGTATAATATCGTCCAATAATTGTCAAAGAAGAAAAGAATATAATAGTAATAATAATTATGTTTATTTGTACAAATATAAGGGTAAGTACCTACTTAAATTAAAAAAAACACATTCGTGATTTTAAGGGTCCTTGTGCTGTATAACGGTCGAAAATTATGAATTTGAGATCCCATTCTAAGATGTTCCAATCTCTTCATAATTACGAATTCATTGCCAACTCGAACTCCAATGGAAAATTTTAGGAATCGAATATATTTTACTATATAATCTTAAGTAAACATTACTAAACGTACAGATTCGTGTATTGATAAAATAATGATTTTAAGAAGTCCTTCGGTAGCCATGGATATCTTATGAAACAAGCAATCGCTTTATTCTCAAGTTTAGAACGATTCCATTTAGTATAAGTACTCTTTTAGGGTATTAATTCATTTTATAAAAATGTTGATAGATAAGAGATAAAACAGACCACCATTATAACATATACATATTTCATATAAAGTTTTCAGATTGTTCAGGCTTAGCTCCCAAAAATAAGTCATTTTCTTCATTATCGGCCTTAATACGGTACGGAGACCCTTAAGCGGTCAATTTGGCATAATTCTATTGTACCATCAATAAAATTTACAATCTCTCCGTAAATAAACCCGTGATAAACAACCCATATTCAATTCATCGATATTCACTACGCCACCCTTGAGAATGATATTTTTTAATAAGTTGGTGACTGTTGGTGTTGGGTTTGTCAGTTGATGTGGTTATCACAGTTATATCAACATTCGTGGTGGTCAATGCTAGCCCCCTTTGCCGGCAGGCGTCGGTCTCAAAACTGTGGTAACATTAATGGTGGATCCGGCATCGGCTTTCACCTGAACTTGATACACGTGTCCCGTCGTATTTGTGTTCACACGAATTTATCTGTCCTTCGTGCATCGCTTGACAATTTGTTAATATAAATTAAAAAAACAATTAAATTCTTGTTTTCTTATGTACATATTATTATTTAAGGCTGCCATTGAGTGACCTTCTGATAAAAAAACAATCACAGCGCACCTCGCCTGAAAATAATAAAACGGTACCTACGAAATTAACAATTTTTGTACCTATATCTTTGTTTTATTTATATTGTGTATAAATTTTGTTGTGGTGAATATTTTTTCTAGCGCAGAATGGACGTTCTATAAGAAATACTTACATCGAAATAATTTGATGGGGGATTACTGCAGCATTTAACATAATATAAGCGACAGGAAACATTATGATGGCTGAAGCCAAAACTCAATCTCGACTGTATGATTTCCAGGGAACTCAGAAATAATGGGAACTGAAATACCTAACGGGTAAGAAGAAACAAGCAACCGATCTCGAATACGGGATAAATTTAAACACGTGTCAAGAATACGTCATACGTCGAATACTGACAACTGCTCTCGGTTTATGCATTGACGCACATTTAATATTGGTGTATTACTCACACTATTGCACGTCTATAATGCGTGATTCATTTTCGTAGGACACTCACACATTCAAAACCCTGAGTCAAAATTTACTTACGATATGTATATAGCTAGGGTTTCCAATCCCGGGATCCTGAACTATTTTCGATACCTATGTATCCCAGGATTGGTAAACATAATCCCGAAACTTTCAGGATTGATTTTTTTTATCAATTTTTATGGAAAATAAAAACAAAAATATAACAGAAAAAATACTTTTAATAACATATAACTACATTAGAAATAAACTGAGTTTGAATGAAGTTTGACTTATTACCTGTGTGTTGCCAGTTCATTTTATTTTTTCACATAAATTAATAAAAATGAGAAAGATATAATATATTATGTAAACACTTAACACAATATTAACAATAAATTTAATGTCTTAAATCGTATAAATTTAATTATACTAGATTTATTTTTGAACGATTTCATCAATGTTTTTTATATATATAAAAATTTAATATGAACTATCGAAAAATACCAATCCCGGGATCCCGGACTCGTCAAATTGTAATCCCGAAATCCCTGGATCAAAAATTTGGCTCGGGAATGGATTCTCTATATACCTATAGCCTATCGGAATTCTATTTATTATGTGTTCTGTGGTGATTTCCTATTCTTCTTCGTAATCGGAACCATGATCCTTTTGTGAACCTGGAGATTTGGCCATCGGCTAGACTTCTCTAGGACTCGACTACACCCCTCATAGGTATTCTACGACACGCAGAGTTTTAGTGGAAACTCCTTAAAATTCTTAATTTGGCATGGTCTGCAGTGGATTTGACCCGAATCTGAAACCGTGAGTGTGGGTTTATTCGTCAGGCAAAAACCAAATGTTTTTCAATGTCTGATCTAGGACCCAAATTTATTGGGTGAACGTTTAACAACCATGCGTCAGAAATTTTAAAAGGGAACCTCCAAACCTAAATAGAATTATTATTAAATTATAGGTACCTACCACAATCTAAAAAAAATACGGATTTTTCATAAATTGATTTTGAGATGGATATCGATTTAGATTTCACAGAAAAAACGCTCAACAATCTTAAAATCAGTGACGTCATGTGGGAAGTAGACAGATGATGCGTTCTAAGAGACTAATAATGAATAATAATAATATACCTACCTACGTCATACACAGATTCCGTGGACATAAAATTAACGAAATTAGCACTAACGTCCTACCCAGGGATCACAATGTTCTGTTCTGTAGACCTGCCTTAATTGAAATTTATATACCTACCTATATCATCATCAGCCTGAATCTATCCACTGCTGGATGAAGGCCTCTCCAAGCTGCTTCCACTTCTCTCGGTCCTGTGCGTTTCGTTGCTACGTACTTCCGCATAAGCGATTATCCCTTCTTCGAGCTATGTGCTAGCCCATTCTCATTTGAGGTTTATTTTAAGCTCTACCAAAGCAAAGGTTAGTTCAATTGAAATAGGAAAACATTGATCATAAATTCATAAAATCAATGTTTTTTTAACTATATTAATGGTACGTATGGCACTTACGCAGTAGACGAATGCTGGCAGAAAATCACCTTAATTTTAATTAATTGTTTTGATTCTTCAGCACAACTATACACGTGCATTTGTGGTGCTCTTTTATATAATATGCGTCAGGATTACACTATTTAAATAAGTTCATATTTAGGCTCGAAGTGGACCGGAGCGCATTGGAGCACAACTCCAAGTTCATATCAGTTCAAAAATGTAATATTGTATTCCGATTCACGAATTATAAAAGAAGTTATTTAATTCACGTATTTTATATAAAAATAATAATATATATGTTTAAAAGTTTAATACGAAACTTTTTGAAATCATGGTAAAAAAAATAATATGTACTTATGACCATTTATTAATTTTTCGCCAACGGCACTGACAATATATATGCGACTGTTAGCAGACCGAGGCTGTTATTCTATTTGATACTATACTATCTAAACTAGGTAGGTACATATACTTAATATTTTTTAAATCTAACACAAGTATTTTTATATACTTATCTAATTCTTCTTCGATGGCGCTACAGCTCAAGTCGAGCCCTGGCCTCCTCCACCGCCGTCCTCCAGCCGGAACGGTCCTCCGCAAGTCTTTTCCAGTTCATGATTTTTAGCAGCTGGTTAGCATCTTTTGTAATTTTGTCACCCCATCGTGTGCGTGGCTTTCCCACTGGCCTTTTCCCTCCTGGGCTTCCTTCTAGGATCTTCTTCGGTATCCGTGACTCAGGCATGCGCTGGATATGGCCTGTCCAGTTTAGCCTCTGGAGTTTTATCAAGGTGGAGAGTTTTGAATCTTGGTATAAGCGGTATAGTTCCGTGTTGTATCTAATTCTCCACTCCCCACCATTATTCATGGGTCCGTATATCCGCCTCAGGCTCTCTCTCTCAAAGCAGTCCACCATTTCAGCTGATTTCATATTTAGCGTCCATGACTCGCACCCGTATGTAACGACTGTGCGTATGACGGTTTTATAGAGCCGTGGACTTTTCTGGATTTGAATATGGGCAGCAGTGAGAAGTACGATTTATTTGCAGCGGTTATTCGGGCTTTTATTTCTTCCAGTTCCTCGTTCTTTTTTGTAATATTGGAACCCAGGTATGTGAACCGGTTGACAACCTCAAATTGATGGTTTCCAAAACTGGAACTTTGGCCCAGCCTACTCTGATTTTGTCGGCTTTGTACCATGACTTTAGTTTTGTTTTCATTTACTCTTAAGCCAATCTCTAGTGCGGCCCTTCGGAGGTGGTCCAATTCTTTCTTCAAATACTCATCTAATATACCTACATAAATTTTCGAAACATCGAGCACTCCGGTTTTTAAATTTTTACATGTCGAGTGCTGATCGAACATAATAAATAGCTGGGACTAATCGATTTTGCACTACTAGTGTTAAGACGATAAAAATAATTTCCAATTAACAATCTAAATGCGCATATTTTCAATATTTTTGTACCTACCTACTTCTCATCGAACAACGACTGCCTCATTTGATTCATGGAAAACCGCCACTGAAAAAGAGTTACGATCGTGGACATTCTGTTATGAAATTTTCGCTAATCGTAGAAGTTTTGGCAGATGTTGCATAACAGCGTTCCAGCCGAGGTTACTATATAACTGTATTATGTATGACCTACGCGACTTTTGAGATTGTTCATCTAAATCAGCGAGGACGGACATTGTATGTTACGTGCCAAAAATCTAAGTAAATAAATTTGTAAAAACAAGTGACCAACGGCTTGTACTGGGAAAAATATTAATAAGGGACATCGTGTATACATTTACAAAAATAAAGTCAGTCAAACATGATACATTAAAACATAAATAATATGTAATATATTAATTGGATGTCTGTTCTTAACTTGATAAAAATATCACTGAAAATGACAGAAACTGGGGAAAAACAATTCACTTACAAGCAGACTTAGTTGGTAGAGACTTATTTAAAATGCTTGTGGAAAATCATTTAATTGCGATGATTGTTCATATATTATTATCTAATTTATAGTAAGCCTAGCAATAGGTAAATCTTCTACTATTTCAATAAAATTTTATCCCTGATTTCGAATTCTGAAATTAAAATGAAGCACACTAATGTCAACCATACTTATTTTTATAATATAGTTTTCCATCACTATATTTATGGTTATGGTTTATGGTTTGGAAAAGTTTACGAACCGGAGCGCTCGACAAATTTTCTGAAGATATTTACATAGTTATGAAATCGTATGTGTTTTTATATAAAAATAAGTGTGTCATATTTTCTATTATATGGCCTATCTAGCTCAGACGGTCAACATATTTTTTCCACGAGACGGAGCGATAATTTTACAAATTTCACGAGCCGGAACGGCGCTCCGGTGCGTTTTGTTCCATTTCGTGCCCTGGTCTGGCATTAAATAACATTGTATAATATAACTGGCCGCTTTGATATGTGACAGACTTTCAGCATATTTTATTAAATAAGTCGATAGTTTACTCTTATATTATACTTACTTATTAAATTAATGTTAAATAGATACTTGATAAAATTTATTTCATATTGAATTTTTTTGAATGCCTACAGAATCTTTTCATTCTTCTTGGATGCCATAGGTTCACACCACTGATCTAAATATTATAAATAATGGCGATTTGGTGTATTTCGCTATCTATATTACATTATGCACCTCCAGTCTGTTCTTTCACAGGCACTTATATGTATTGAGTGAAATACCCCATTTACACGTGCATGGATTTACTACTGACAGTACGTGTTATCGTGACCATAACAAGAGCATAATGGACTTGTAAACATGTATTATCATGCAAATTGCAAGATTGCATGCATGAATCAAAAAAGTTCGGAAGCTTCTGAATTTTCACGCGACAATTGGGATTGTTCGATATCTACGCCTGCGCAGTAGAACGATTGTGGCAAACCTACCGGTAAAAAAACGAACTACACCACGCATTTTGAGGTTAAACTATTTTCACTACCTGTTAAAAAGTACCTAGGTACTATAAAATGACAACATCGCTTCTCGCTTACTCTTGAAGAATGAGATTGGCGAGACAGTCAACATTTTTGCGTGTAAACAGTTATTATCGCGATAGCTTAAAATACCCACTATTGGTGCAAGTACCTAAATCCATGCATGTGTACAGGCGCTATAAATCTCTGTTGAAATGTTTGCAATTTTTGAGAGTTACGGGAGATAGGAGCATGAATTTTGCTGGACATGCATCTGTAATAAGAAATTGTTAGTCCTAATAAATTTTTTCTCCTTTACTTTCAAATGATTAGTCTTTCTATATAGATAATTTCTTCACATCTTTGATCGTAGATAACTAATATAAGTATCATTCTTACAACTAGTTAATAAACTTCTATTATAATAGCGCCTGGCAGCATAAGAGCATATTTTAAACTATCATGACAACTGTTTACACGTAAAAGTGCTCACTGTCTCTCCAATCTCATTCTTCAAGAGTAAACGAGACGGGATGTTGTCATTTTATGGTACTATTTGACAGGTAGTGAAAATCGGTTAACCTCAAAATGAGTATGGTTCATTTTTTTGTCGGCAGGTTTACCACTATCGTTCTACTGCGCAGGCACAGATCGAAGAAATCCTACTGTCGCATGAAAATTCAGAAGCTTCCAAACTTTTTTGATTCATGTATGCAATCTTGCCAACTGCAGGATAATACATATTTACCCATACATTTTCTTGTTATGGCCGCGATAATACATACTGTCAACAGTAAATCCATTCACATGTAAACGGGGTATAATATTACTATGTAATAGTACACTTTATGATAATGGATGAATATGCCAGTAATAAGACAGATATCTAAATATATCGTTGTTTCTGTTTTCAGGCTGAGGAGCTGGACATCGATCTGACAGACCCGGAGCTGAACAAAGCGGCAACAAAGATCCAAGCTTCATTCCGCGGCCACAAGGTTCGCAAGGATACCGACCAATAAATCCATACTTTAGAGGAGTTTCCGCGGTGAAGGTGTTGCCAGAATGTGGCCAACACATCCAATTAATAAAAGAAAAATAATAATCCCTTGATACGTCGTCGTGCTGGCGACACCCTGAGCATGTAGCATGTCATACAGGGCTGCCAGCCAACGACCAAATCGACAACTTAGAGCAATTTCTTGTATTATTATATAAAAATATTTATTACCTCTTGTATCCTTCATTTTTTCTATGGTTTGTTTCAAATTTTGTACTTTGAAAAGAGGAAACAAATGGTATTTATCGAATAAAATATCCGAGTCAAATAATATCATAACTAGACCGACTTCGTACTGATCGTAGGATTTAGTCAATAATAATTTATATTTTCTACATCTGTCAATTGCAAACTCAGAAATAAACCATCATTATATGTCATCATTTATATTTGTAAAATTTCCACAAGATCCCTATGAAAACAACACCCATACTTCGAGATTTTAATGTCATGTAAACTGAACAGGTATATTATATTATGCCATAAAATATCATCAAAAGTAAACAAATTTGACAGGTATATTTTACATTCTTCCATTTGAGTATTTAATTTGGCAATATCAAAATGAAATTGTAATACATTATTATTAAAGACGATACATTCCTTCTTGTACGAGTGTGATATTATATGACTCGCTTTTATTTGAATATAAAGGGAGCAAACTTTGACAACTTCTGGGTAATATGTAAAATTCGAAAATGATGTTTGATAAACTAAAAATTTAATTATGATGTACTCGCATAATTACTAATTATGTTGACAGTTTTTTGTGAAAAATTTTGCAACTTTTAAGTATCACCAAAATGAATGGATAATAATATGCCACGCATACATGAATGCAGAGACTAAACAACTACAAATATAATACTGATTTGTCGGTGATAAGATCATCTTGATTTTGTTTTTTACAATATCTATACCAATACGTTTAAAAATAACAGCTTTAAAATATTATCACCAACAGTAAAAATCTTCAATCATCATTGAAAAATGTTATCAAATTCAAATTTAAAAAAAGAGTATTATTTAACTACAATTTATTTTTATTTTTAATCATGGTGTGTGTAAATAATCTAAAAATTGTTTTAGAAAAGCATGGTAGATGGCAATCGATCGATATATTATGTATTCAACTCTAATTTCCAATGAAAAATATAATATGAATAAATAAGAAATTTATCTTTTTTTTCATAAAAATTAAAACAAATAAATATATCACCATCATTTTGTTGTATTATGATTTACGATACTTATTCACAATTTTATGTATGTATAATAAATGCATTTCAATTATATTATCGGTAAATGCTTGATTCCTATTATAAAACTAATTATAGTACATATTTATTATAATATATTATGCTATAAACTCATAATTAAACCAAAGATAATGTGATTCGAAATACTTTTCATTTCATGTACACTGGACAGTGTCTTTAATAATTATGTTCTATTTTGCTTTCCTAGATTTCTTAAAATAATCTAGTTTCATAGTAAATTTTAATTTATTTCAATAATTATTATGGATGAACAAATATGTATAAGTATCCGAATTGTTTTTTTTTTATTAATAAGAGTTTCTGTGTGTTTATCTTTTATGACAATCCTGTGTAGCGTTTTGGTATATTCGTCTTAATGAAATATAATAATTGTAATACTGAACCCTGCTGAACCATACGATAGTTAATTGTCATTATTTTCTAAACTCACAGTGCGTTTTACGTCTCCAAAAACTAAACAATTTCAGACACCTAATAGGTAATTTGAATGATAACCTAGAGTTGATTTCTATTCAAATATATTATAATACAGTACACTCTCAGTAATCCGCCACTCGATTATCCGACAACTACTATAATCCGCCGTTATTTTTACCTCCTCAATCTATAATCCTAAACCATTCAAGATCACTGAACAACTGGTTTTGTCAAGTGATTTACTGTATAAATATGTATAATTTAGTAAATATTTGAATTTTACTATAAAAACTGTAATTTGCTAGTACAGATTTCTCAAAAAAAGTATTTTTACGAAATACGTATTTTAATTTTTACGATATTTTGTATGTATACACTATAATCCGCCGCTTTCACTAATTGGACACTTGTCTGGTTTTTAGGGTGGCGGATTACCTACTGAGAGAGTACTGTATGTATTATATTATTATCATTGATTTATTATAATTATGTTGTATACCAGGAAAACCATTTAAGAAAATTAAAAGATGTAAACCTTTTGTTATTTTTTTTTTTGCTTTTACAGTTTATAACATCACCATAAGAAAATAGTTATGTATATTAAACGTCAAGCATATTAGTTAAAATTAGAAGATATATTTTGTGTGATTATTTTATTCATGGTGTTAATTATGTTTTATAGTCTCAACAAGTGTGAACAGAACGGGTAAAATGTAAGTTGTATTTATCGTTTTATTTTCAAGATGGCGTCAATTTAATTACAAAACTATTCCTCTGGAATAATTAACCAATAGAATTAAACATTAGTAACTTAACGGATGTTAAGTATAGTAAAATAGTGTTGGTAAATAGAGAATGATATTCAGTAAACTGCACCTATTATCATAATTGCACGTGAAAACAAAATACAATGTAGGCAGTGTAAAATCTCCGAACATCAATAAAGTAACGAAATCCCAGGGTATACTAATGAGAGTTTTCCAGTGTATTTTAAGAGTGATCAAAGTCCATTAAATTGAATAATTCACGAATAAGCAAAGAGAATAATATTCTAGAACCGTGTATTATCACTTGGATGTTTTTGTTGTAATATTGGCAGTTCTTTATTAAACCTAAAGACTGAAATTTGTGTATAAGAAGAAATGGGTAAATTATTTTCATTAATAATACAACAACAGATATTCAAACACCATATTATGTCAAAGATACATAGGAAATATAAGAGAAGTTGTTAGTTTAGAACATTATCTAACGTTAAATAAAAGAATACATACTGATTTGAGAGGTAAATAAATAATTAGCCATGAAGATTACAATGCAATGAACATCCTTATACATTGGAAGAATTTCATCAATCTGATACCTTTGGGCTATCGTTGTTTTAGCATTAAAATTGCTCCACCAACTTTCAAGGCAGATTCAATTGTATTAAATATTTAAAGAATATGTAATAATTGAAATAAAACATTAACTTAAGCTTTAATCTAGTTAAGGATTTTAAATCTGTATGATTTTAAGTTAATGAAAACCACTGTCCTTTTTGAATATGAAATATATTTAATACTATATAGACACATATTGTATGAAATTGCAGGTAATTTTAAAGTATTTGAAAAATTTTGAAGCGACTCATCGGCTGTGGTATTAAGCCCGTCTTCGCATGCATCATGTTTTACGACAAAATATGCAGGATACTTGTAGATGTGACATGATAAATATTTTTTTTGTTTGCTTGAACACTGCCTAAAAATGAATGAATGCGTTTTAATACAAAAATTAATAACAAAAAATAAATGGTCACACATGGATGATTACTGTTTTAAATAAGGCATGTAATGTTTCAGCTTTTGCCCTCAGATTAAATTAGATGAACAGTATTCCACATAATAATACCACCGATTAGCTTGGGAGATAAACTATGCTGTTTACTGGAATTGATCATACAAACACATGGAGCCATCTATTATTTTGTACTAGCTAAAATCAAGTGCACTAAAATTGGCCAGTTAATACTAAGTCCAAAAGATTTCATAAAACTTAATACAGGAGAGTTCTTTAAATTGTTTTATTCTCATTTAAAATGAAGAATGTTTATAACAGTCAATAAAAATGTCATTTACAATGACATGATAGAAGCATGGTGTATTATTAATTTATAATATATCCATTGATGAGATTTGTTATATGTTATTTCACCTGTACCATTGCCAACGGGTCGCTTAAAAATACAAATATGTTTACGATAAAATATTCTTCATTACTTTATTTATTATACAATATATGCGATATAAAATAGTGAGATATTAAGGACACTATTCATATTTTAATCTGTAATAAGATAAATGATTATTATTGCCATAACTGAAATTTGAAATAATAACAATATATTATTAGTCACGAATATTATTGCATCATATTATTCTATACTACAAAAATATACTAATAAGAAGAATTCCTAAGTAAATCAATAAAATATACTTACGGTATCCATCGTATTTGATGCTAAAGATTCTTAACGAATGTATAGCTGGCGACACACTTATTCTTCCGTCAGACAAACAAGGATAGAATATACTCATAGAGAAATAAAAAATATTTCTGCCAATCATCATACAAATTACTAAGATAAAAATTACTAATCTGAAAAATCAGTACTTACTTGGAAGAATAATGTGTCTCTGAACCTTATTAAACTATTTTAGGATTGCCAACACAAAAGCACTCCGGAATTGTTTACCTATCGTAATAAGAATTTTTATTTATAACAATTTTCAATCCAATTTATAGTATACCGCTTTATTGAAAGTATAAATAAATAAATAATAAAGAATCATGTGTTTTATTTTTGTCAGACTGCCTAATCATATTTACCACAAAATCTGCACCTGAAAGCCAATGTATTGTAAATCCAAAAAGAACACTTTCGGGAATACACAATATAACATTTTTCAGCCGTTTGATTTCTATGGATTTTCGGTATTTTAGTTTAAGCAATTCCAAGTTTCTGTTAAGGCTAATTACATCACCAAATACGCAGACCCAACCAGATTCAACAATCTACTCTGACCGGCGTAACCAATCGTCGACTTTAAATAGCAATTACACAGAACGATTTAGTTTCAACTTGATCGTGTGGACGATCAATTTGATTATTTCATAATAATATACAGTGAGGTGCTAGCATCAAGATTTATAAATATCTATTGGTCAGCTTGGTGGCAGCACTAAACAGTCTTACTTGTATGATGTTACTTGAAACACCAATGGAAACTATTGAAGATTACATTTAGACAAGTAACAAGTTGTTGATTGTATTTACTACAATATTATTTTTGTGTTGTATAATGGGTGGAAATTAATCACACATCGTGTTAGTCAAAATTCACACGAACAAAAAATATTCAAACATTTGGAAAATAGTTTTCTATAATATAATAAACTAAATAATACCAAACAAAAGTGACATATTATCCACCTTTTCGTATTTGAGTGTTACAATAATCTTTTGACAAGTGAGAACTATTTCTTTCCATAGTGAAAATCTACCATTTGACTGTTGCCAATCATTTGTGGAACGATTCATTTCCAATGTGAATTTCATCTTTTTAAATATAGTCGGGACTTTGTGGAAACAGTCTATTTAATTGTGCAAATATAATTATTCCCCTAAAATAATGAATGCAGTTTGGTCGCTTTTTTTATGTAAACCTCAAATTTGCGTTATATCAAAAGCAAGGCAGGACAGTCCGCATACAAACATACTCAGAAGCTCACGGTTAATTTGGATATTTTTGTATATTCTCGGTAATCTTCGACCCAAGTGTCACTGATCAGCGATTGACTCGAGGAAACAATCCAAAGTAACGTAGTAATGTTGCAGACGATCGAGATGAGATTCTGCCAATGTAAAGCTCAAAAGGTGAATTGGCTCCGAAAAATGAGTACATAACTCATTTCCTACAAAATCATACATACAACATACCAGGAAATAGACCAGAACATTGTGGCATGTAAGTATTTAGATTGAAAAGGTAAAGGTAATTATTAATACTAGGTACTTAAGGCTGATTTTATAAATTTATTAAATGATAAAAACAATACATCAATAAACTACATAATTTTAGATTTGACACGCAGCAATGTATTACAATCACAGACTAACCCTAGTATTCCGGTATTAGACCAAAACCAGTGAAAATATGCCCAAAAACTTGTTATATAAGTATGGTCTGGTGCCGATATAATATAAATAATATATACATATTAAAAAAAACATATTTCATAATAATTAAATAAGTCAAAACTAAACTTTGAGCCTCAGCATCAAATTATTCAAGAAAAGATTTCCGGTAGGCGACGCCCTGGCAAAAGAAGAACATCCCAACTTAACAATGTCGGAGAATGGTTTAAGTACAACACTATATCATTGCTGAGAATAGTGACACTACAGGGAAACCCATTGTCAACATCCAGTAACAGATATGGCTCAGAAAGAAGACCACTTTCTTAATATTGATAATTTAGCTTTTTCCCAATCTCAGAATATCATGAAAGTTGGGAGATTACGGTGAATACTCCACATACCAGAGGCACCTACCGGAAATATACAAAGCTTGCAAAAGCATCTAAAAACAATAAAAAGAAAATATTTTTTATTTAAATGTGTCTGTGTTGAAAAATGTGTTAAACAGACAGGTTGACAGACCGCACATAAAAATTTGAATTTGAGTTATCTCGTCTGGATTTAAACTCAATTTAATAGCCACTGTCTATTGCATTTGCATAATTTGCATAATCTAAAAAATTAAACACACAGTGACATCTATTTGAATAATTATGAAATACTAAGCCACAAATTATCGGTATTACAGCGATTTTAATAAGAGCTTCGCTTTACATTCAACGCGTGTCGTTAAAAACTGCGGCCTGTTAGATAATGTCATAGTAATATCGTGAGGCATAGATAAGCTTAAATCTCGACTGTGTAAGCAATATATTCTAAATACTCATTTCTAAGACACGTGTTCAGATTCTAACTGATTTAAATATGTACTATATCATCTGAATCGTCATATGTAATCCCCAAACCCTTTTATGAAAAGAGGAATTGCAAAGCCATAACAAATATGTAACATCTTTTACCAAGTGTTTCCAAGTAACTTTAATATTTTCATCTGCCAATATATTATATACACAGAATGAATAGGGCATTGTGTCTTATTTCTGATAAAATTATGCTTACATACATGTGGCCCATATACTATTAACTTATTTATAGCCGTGGCTGTACAATCAACACTCAGGACAAAAATTATGTCACAATAAGACAGGAAAACCTGTGTCATAAGATCAATAATCAATAATTTAAAAAAAGTCCATCATCCCCAATCTTCTGATTTTGATACATTCTGAAAATCCCTCATTGTCAACTTTCTGATACTGGGAGGAAGATTATAAACTCTATTCAATTGTTCTGGATAATTCCAGGACATTAATTCTGTTAAATCAGCATCTGAAGCCATTACACTCATAAAAGCTTGCCTAAGTTTCGGTGAGTCATTTAAACTTCGCTTCCTGCGGCTGGTAAACCAGGAATTAAGATTAAGAGTTTCATTTGCTGAGATAGCATCTTTAGATGTAGACGGATGATCTTCTCGGTCCACTGAAAATAGAATTAATAAATAATTTTAAAGCGGTTAAAATAATGCGTTCTTGTTGTTTATGTTAATATCAATATGTTAGGCCTAGCGTAGACTACTCGAGACTAGTCACAGCCCGGACAATAAGAACAAAAATTTGCGATGCGCACATTGACGAGACGTCTCATAGACAAAATGTAATAATAATAAACATTTCTGACAAACTGCTGTCTGCTTCCTTTTAAAATGTATGCAAGCGCGCAGACTATGACAAAACAGTCTAGCGTCCGCAGGGAAAAGACATGTTTTGTCCAGAACCATTTTTACGGAAGAGGAACAAACAACAAAGTTAATCGGATGAGGTAAAAAAGTGGCCAGTTCTTTACAATAAATTGACAAAAGAATATTCAGACATCAATTTAAAAGGGAAGAATGGGAAGAAGTAACTGATATAATAGCCTTATGTAGATTCGTGTCTTGATAAGTAATGTCCCAAAGTAAAGGCCCAATCAATTTTAACAAATTACCAAAGCTGGATGGATACACATATTCGAAAACATTCGAAAAAATTTCGTCGGTGATCTCATAAACTACTATTTCGTGTATAAAATTTTCCATTTATTAGTCTTTCACTATACATGAAATGGACCCAATAATCACTTTGCCTTAATTTACATATTGCCACGGTGACGTCCATTTTCATACTAACAAGAAATTTGTCACAGTCTATATAGTGATGTGACTTAGAGTGCGCTACATGGTATTCGAAAACGTGTTTGTCTAAATTTTTTTACGACAAAGACAAGTCTGGCTAGAGACCGTCTTGTCTATGGTCTGCAGAGACTGCATATAATTAAATGTCTACTCTTGGATTACTAGGTGCATACAATCCAAATGTGCACCACCACATGTGAAAATATGGGAAACAAACACCACAGAACAAACAAATGCTTATTCCAAACTGTGACATATCTTTGTTGAAGACTTGATACTATAAACATACTACATTAGTGTTGGGTTTGATAGTTTTAAAAGACAACAAGACATGTTCAGAGGTGCGCCGACTGGGAGAAAGTGACGCAATATTGTTAATATAAGTACAATCAATAACGCCAACTGTAACAATAATCACATTAACATTGTCTAAGTCCTGCGCACTAAAAAATCACATCTGCGCATAAAATAACACTTACTGGTAAACTTGTAAATAGTGAAATAATTATAATATAAACTATAATTGAACCATTTAATTATTAATATGCGAAGATGCGGTTTCTCCTCAGTACAGTTGCCATTACCAAATGTACTTACATCAAGTGTATCGCACTGCCTTCACACACTTGGGGCTCTTCCAAATATCATGCCAAAACTATCAAACCTCACGCTAATGTGGTGTGTTTATATCAACGCTATTTAAATACTAGATAAGGTATTAAATTATTGGATCTGTAATCGCAACTAATATTTGTTGGAAGATTAGCATAACTTTAGTATAGAGACACAGAATGTCATGTGTGAGACACAAAATGTCATGTGTCTTGCAGAGGACAAAAATCTTTGCAGTAACGACGATGATTATAACTAAGGTGAAAAAGATTACTCAAGTCAAGACAATGAAATGATTGTAACTACCTTCATATCGGATTGCATCCAATTGCTCTCTTGTGTAATGAGAATATTTGCAAGTCGAATCAAATGGACAATTTCCGCTCGTGTGAAATCTATTACACGGATTTTTCAAACTCTCCTCTGCCAATATCGTTCGCTTATCTGAAATTAGTGTCAGTACATATTATAAAAATATAGTTATCAACCAAATCAGGAATGCCAACAGTGGGTTGAAAATTGATCAATTTCAAAGAATTTGTTTTTGAACGAATCTAACTTATTTGGAATTTAATTTCTTAACAACAACGGATATCAAGAAATATATTATAATAACATTTTTGTCATCAAATATCTGTGAAAGGAATTATGATTGATTTATATTATCAATGTCTCTAGCTACTGCCATCTTAGATTCAAGACATCTAACAGGCCACCAGCCACAATTTCGAGTAAAACACCTGATCAATCATGATTGAAGAGTTCATAAATGTATTCCAAGTAGCCATTCAATTTCTTCATTCAAAATCCCACAGAATAACATAATTATGCCCTTACTTATTGCAATATGGGTGAGATAATTTTTCAGTTACATTCATAAATGCATTCATCTGTTTGAGCTACATAGTTTTTTATTCATATTCATACTCATGATATTTAAATTGTGGGTGGATATATTATTCCAATGACATAATTTAAAAGATTTCCATGTTAAAAGTTGGTATGTAATAAATAAATAACACAATATTATGATTACTTAAAAATAAATTACCGAACAAAAAATAATCAACCTACTATTATTAAACAGAGCACTGACATGATAATACACAATTAAAAATATACTAATATTATTAATTGAGTTAGCATTTACTTGGTAGAATTCCATTTTACAAGAAATGAAAATATAATTAATATTAAATTAACTAAACTATGTTCTGAAATCAACAATAGTCTTCATGATAAGATTCTCTTGAAGATAATATTTTTCCTTAAACAGATTAAACGAAAGCTTCCAATATAAGATATTCCACAATTGTGTAAAGGAATATTATTATAGCTTGTATGTCATGCTACATCCAGCCGAACTTCGTTTTCGACGACGACGCTGCATGTCTGACCTACCTATATGAATTTGTTAGTGGAATATCGAATTATTATTCAGATTTATTCATCGCCATGATGTCAAGCTAGGTGATAGCTACTGTGGTAATGGTGCCGCAGATGACCGCATCACCTTTTATAACTTTTTTTCTAAACCAAACCCAACCTAATCTAACCTAACCTTAGTGTGTGATATGATGCATCGAAATATATGAAAGTATCAAACTTTAAATTAACAATTATTGGATCGAAAACCATCTCCGCCGACAGAAAAGGGTATTTAATATAATTCTCCACATGGGACAAATTGTTGTCGCCAAAAAAAAATGATAAATGGTCATGCGGTCATCTGCGGCACTATAACCGCTACTGTGTATGGTGTATTGTATGATAAACTGGCAGCTCTGTGATCTCTTTAAAATAATATATGTAATATTATTATAGGTAACCTACATTAGTAGAATGAAATTGATAATCGAATTAATAAAATAATATGGATAATATGCTGTATTTCAAAATGATGTTATGACATACTATTTTACTGACATTGACCATGTTAACCTTTCCATATTGCAGTGTGTATACCTAATGTTCTTTCTGTTAACCCTTTGGCTGCTACGATGTTGTGCAAAATCCGGTCGAGGATTGCTACCAATAATTGTCGATAAATTAAAGTATTGTATTATTTTTAGACACCTTACCACTCTAATTGATTCTGCGAAATCGGAATATTATGAAAATACGTTTCGTAATTAATTTATCGTTTTGAACAGATAATGAGGTAATTAGATATCGCCCGCTGCATGTGCTATTAAAAGTAATTGACATATCTCTTTCTCGCTCCATCATACGGGCGATCGCAAGAGCGAGCGAAATGCATGATCCGCGCACGGAGTTTTGATTTTTATCAGTTATTGGAAACAATCGGTTATCCCACACGAAGAATAATATGTACAAAGAAGTAGAATTAGGAAACTACCCGGCTGAAAAGAAATTTTTTTGGATGGTGGCCTCGTTAAAAGATCGCGTACAATATGCGTGATTTGTGAAAAGGGTCTTAATGGTGTTTGTTTATTGGAACATTTAAAATATGCATTGGAAATGATTTTATTTCATTATTTTTTATACTTAAATGAAACTGTTTTTATATAGCACAAATCCACTTTACTTTAAACACTGAGTTGAGTAAAAGACTTTCCCATTGTTTCAAATGGATAAAATAAAATAAAACATTGTCCTTCTACCAAGAATTTGACTGTAAACGAATTTTTACATTGTAAACTGTAATTTGTATTTGGAATTAATGTTTTTACTGTGAAAAGGGTGATGCCATGAATAGTTAAGCTCAAAACATGTCCAGTAACAAAACATATGAATCGGGTTATATTACACAACAATACAACTAAATAGATGTTAAAACAATGTTTCGTACCACTGGTGCATTAGTATGTTCCCAAATCAACTTAACATTTCAGCCATGAAAAGCAAAACGACGATGGTTGTTAGCATTTCTGGCCATTATCAAAAATAACGATATATCGTTGCGTAGCATTCTAAGGGTTAAAAGATAAATATTAACACTACAAAGGCCATGAGGCCCAATGACAGAAGTACTTAAGTACTTTGTAAGTAGTAGAAGTGAAACAATCAAGCCCGGGTGCTTTAAGAAAATCACATAGGGTGTAAATAAATTGTAACCACACCGAGAGTTGAACAGTGAGCCCCGGGATGACAGGTCAGCGCCTTACGCACTGGATTACGAGGACTATCAGGAACATTATCATTAACGACCCGACCCGTTGTATGAAGACTTTTATAAATGAATACTTCGAGGACTCAGAATAATACAAAATTATCAACCAATATGTTCTAGATATTTTATAAAAAAATATATTATTAATCACTTTAAACAATATGTTCATAAGCTAACCTCTAAATTTTGAGTAATGAATTTTCTTTAAATTTTGGTGGTTTAATCCATTATTGTGTTTTTTTACAGCTTGTGGAGTATCTATG
The DNA here is from genome assembly GCF_057557595.1 of Rhyacophila brunnea. Classification (NCBI taxonomy): domain Eukaryota; kingdom Metazoa; phylum Arthropoda; class Insecta; order Trichoptera; family Rhyacophilidae; genus Rhyacophila; species Rhyacophila brunnea. Next base: position 19,345,545 of record NW_028233068.1, on the reverse strand, counting down.
AATGATTTATCACAATAATCACAATAATAACGTCTTCCCATGCTGGATTTTCATTATTACAATAAAATTATCGAAAGAATACTTTCATCTTTCAAATTTGACATTTCTGCCAGCATAGACCATAGACAAATATACTATATTTATTTTGTCCATGTTCTGTCGTATTTTATAGTTAGTTAGTTAGTTAGTTAGTTACATACATAGTTATGTCCGTCTGATTATATAATTTTATTTACGGATATTGAGTAATGTTTCAAAAAAATCACTATGTAGATAATACTATTATTACTAGTTAAGTACTTAAAGTTATCTACTATACGACTAATTAAACTAAATTTTGAATAATGTTTACATTTTTACATTAATTATAGCCATGTCAAATTACACATATAACATGCTCTAATAAGCATATGAGAAAAGCGGTTAATGTTTTTATAACAATATGAAATTATTACATAGTAAATTATTTATATATTATTTTAAACTGCTTTTGATTTAATTTTTTTTAATTTCTCTTTTAATAATTAGGCTCCTTTTTATCGTATGTACTTAGTAAGTTTGAAAAAAGCCGTGCTTTCTGTAGTATGTGATTTGTGTTAATTTACTGCATACCCAATTGAGTAATGCATTTTTAATTTATTTTATAATGTTACAGTAAATAAAAATCAATTCCCAAAATAAATAATTGTAGGTACCTACCTACCTACTCTCCCAATTTGTTAAAAAAAACTCTGGCGCGCGTTCATCACGCTCTAAGTGCTCGTCCGTGGTGGTTAGGCGGGCGCGGGGCGGCGGCGGGGCGGGCAACTCAAACGTATGAACACGTCTCGACGTGTCCGTAGACAATGCGCGGGGACGGGTGTTCGCGCGTGTTGTTTTGGCGCGTCTAGCTCAACGCAGGCAAGATCGTACATGCGGCGGGCTCTTCCCATACTGCGCGCATAGAGGTGTCCGCACTGAATGGACGGGCACCGACGCGGGAAACGAGCGAGTTGCGGGTGTCTCAAACCATCATGAGCTTACCGCGTGCGTCTGGTGTATTTATGGTATTATTTTCACAAAGCATAGATAGTGCGAAGTGATGTAAAGTAGGTATACGTTGTATAACGTTGCACTTTTCACTACACTGATACGCCTCTTTGCCTTATTACGTCGCATAAAATTATATCAAATATATATAAAAATTATATATTCACTTGTATTAATATAATATGTAGTACTAAATAAATATATATTATGTAAAAATAATATCTTTAAATTTCAATAATTCTTAACGCACATATAATATTGTATACTTATTTTACTTATAGTTATAAATGTAGGTACATAAAAAAATGTTTTTTTTGTCTATAATTATTCAATATTCTTTCTCATTTATCTCTTTATCTAATTTCTCTGTATTTAAATTTTAATATGATTAACTATAATTATTATAATTTATATGGAAACTTTGCTTGTTGCAATATCTTTTTCTAGTCTATTTTATACATATTTGTAGTCTATGTAACTGTTTGTTTTCCTTAATAAAAAAATATAAACATAATAAAAATAAAATATATTAAGTAGGTACATCATTTCCATCCTAGAGCCGGGGTGCAAAGTTATGAAGCGTACATTCTACACCTACATTCACACCATATGAACCGAAAAGTCTGTTTAAACTTTAACTTACATATTATCCAATATATAATCAAATTATAAAATCGACCAAGGGTACTTGATGGAATTTGAATTTAAATTCATAAATATAAATTTACCAAATAAACAGGAATTAACTGTATCAGATGACAGTGCATATTCACCATTGGTGGTGTTTGAAGATGCCAAAAAAGGCGATAGTCGGATCGCAAAAAATTACTCAAAAAGAATAGATAAAAACTTAGATCAATTAGAATATACCTAATCAAATATTTTCTCATGTTACTCTTTTTCGAAAAACTTGTCTGGTTGTTCCCGCAATTTCTTGTATAAGTTATAAAATTCTTCTGCTAAATTAGTGCTTTCCATATTGATTTCATTGGCCCCATATTTTGGTGCAAAGTTTTGCCATTTCAAATAGGAGTTTTCCAGTAAAAACTTTTCTGTGTTTATGGTTTCCTATCCCTGATTTGACGCTGAACACGACTGGACGCGCGCGGGCTACTACGGACACTCTACCCGTGCCCGTCCCCGCGCCAATTCCGCGTCGAAGACGCCCCATGACTACGGCCAAGCGCAGAGTAATTATTCTGCGGCTGATCCATTGTAAAGAAAACCTGCTGGTTTTAAAAGATCGTCTGTATTTTTTGCTAGTGCTTGAGTTCGACTGACGATAGGGGTTGGTTGGTTTGCCGGACTAGGTACAATCTAAGTTCTTTCGTTACCGCCACTACGAGTTCAAGCTTACGGCACGTATAACAACACTATGTTCTATACTTTTTTTGATGATTGTGTTGTATTTTCTCATGATATATTTATGTATCTACTTGTATGTAAATAAATACCCAAATAACACGTTATTATAGAATTATTTGTGCAACAGTATTGTGGGTAGCGTGTAGAATGCAGACTGTAGACTTTTATTACTACAACAGGAAAATTTTATTATACCTACCTATTTACTCGCTTTGTCAATCTTCTGTTGTTCATTGTCAGAGCGTGAACAAAATCAAGAAACATTCAGCTAACTACCTACATTACGCCCTTTGGTCCTTCGTTTTTATAGTCAGATCATTATATAGGATGTGATTTTTTGTAATATACGTACCTACAATAAAATATAATAATATAATATATACCTACATACCTACCCAAAAAGAACGCTAGGTAGTTACTATAGTAAAGCTATCATTCTTTCCAATTTTCTGCCTCAAAAACTTTTTATATAGGTAGGTAGATGCTAATCTTCAAACATTATAATTTTTGTACCTACCTAGTAGGTATCATATCGTAATTTGCACCATTGTATAATAATACATTCTTTAGGTAGGTACCTACCTAGTTTGATAGCTTATTGAAGTAATTCATGGTATTTTTTAAATTGAAAACACACATATAAACGTCACTGTTCTACTTAATTATAAGTTGGAAATTATTTATCTACTGTTCTATTTTCACAATAATATTGTACCTACCTACCTACTCCCTTTTCATAACATACAAATAATAAATACCTAATGTTTATTTTGTGGGCGAAATAGAATTCGCAAATGAGTAATTTCGTGTGACGTGGAATGTCAAAATGATAACATTATATCAGATTTTAAAATATTTAAGACGAAAATACTTGAATCCCGGGTTTGGAAAAGTAATACTTTTCCAATCTCTTTGTTTTCCCTATATTTTCATCGGTGTAGGGATAATATTAAATTAAGTCGGTAAAAAAACTTTATATTACTGGTAACAAATTAGTACGGCGACGACCATGCATTTGTCAAGCGGTCATACGCGCCCGCGATGTGTCAATCCGCGACTGTTTATCATTCGTATATACACAACTCTGGATGTTATTACGCGGCAAAATAATGAGAAAACGCATTATAAAATGTATTATAATTAAGTGATTAGTTTTAGGTGGGATTCAGTGTTCGATGCGCTTGTGAATTTTTGTGTTTTTCTAATTGTGTTATTCGGGCAAAATGGCGGCCTCGAGGGGTCGTGTCCAGCAAACCAAAAACATATCCTCGATATTTTCGAAGCTTCAAGGGGCGTTCTCCGACGCAGTGTGTCCGCCAAAATTGGCGACAGATAAAAGAACATTGGATAAGACATGGAAATTGATGGACAAAGTTGTGAAACTATGTCAACACCAGAAGATGAACCTCAAAAACAGTCCACCGTTCATACTAGACATTCTTCCGGACACATATCAAAGACTGAGGGTTATTTACTCAAAATATGAGGATAACATGGCTGCTTTGAATTCAAATGAGCATTTTAATATATTCATTATTAATCTGATGCGAAAATGCAAGCAAGCGATTAAATTGTTCAAGGAAGGGAAGGAGAAAATGTTCGACGAGAATAGTCATTACAGAAGAAACTTGACCAAGTTAAGTTTGGTTTTCAGTCATATGCTGAGTGAGCTGAAGGCGATATTCCCCCATGGAACCTTCGCTGGAGACCAGTTTCGCATCACCAAGAGTGACGCCGCTGACTTCTGGAAGTTGAAATTCGGGAACAGGTATTTACAAACTTATTTATTTGACACCATTAATAGTTCTGAACCATAATATACCTATGTAATACGTATTTATTATCATCTAAAGAGCACGTCCAAATATTATTAAAATATAATAGAATAATTCATCACAACTACCTTAATAACTTAGTCATTATACTTTTAATAATAATATTATCTTTATTTTACCTGTCAGCGTGGTATGAAAACGAACAGGTGACACGTCCTGTCATTTATTTTAAAAAGCGAAGTACCTGTACATTGGAGTTTTCATAGATACTAATTACAATTAGGTATATCGTTTCCAGTCTCAATGCAAACACTGTAAACTGTAAAATAAATCAGAAATCAGAAACAACTTTATGCCAGTCGACGTCCATCAGTCACCAAAGGGAGATCTCGGAGTTTCCTGATATTAACTTTTATTACGCAGATAGGTATGTATCATTTTGATATGCCCTTATGAAACATGACAATATTTTTATCAATCAATCAATATCCAAAGTTAAATTTAATAATCGAATTCTTTTCCATTATCGTAATATCCTCCTTAAGTAGGTACTTCCTTGTTTCTTGGTCATTTCTCACGTAGTCATCATTTTTATTTAATTTTCAATATTCTAATCAAAGTTTTACTTTTTTACCGTATTGCACAAAGTGTGCCTATGTTTATAATAATTGTCCATCCAAAGTGATTGTTAAGGGCGGACGTGCTCAGCGTGGGTCAAAATGGAGCTTTTTTTAATTTTCAAAGCATGATCCTGGACATACCTTAAACGTTGTAGATAATCTATTTATATAATTTTGAAGCCTTATTATCCGTTATATTTATTTTACACATTTGATGACTGCATAAAGTATTTTTATTACATAAAATAGTATTCTTTTAAACCTCTCGCTCTAATGTTTTAGAATATACTTAGTCATATTTCAGTACATAAATGTACGGTACGGTACATGTTCAAACACGCGCGTTAACATCATTTTACTCCCTACTTCAATTATAGTTTGTCAATTTATGGCTACGGCCGTGTGTTGTAGCTTAACCACTGGGAATGCCAAAAGAAATGGCGTATTTCAAAAAAACACTACCTTATTCTTAGGTCAATAATTATTATAAAGTAATCATTATTCGTAGGATGTTTATCACACTTGAATGGTCAAAGACATAGCCTATAATGAGTATCTTTAGAATCATCTTCAAATGTGTTAATCTTGCCCATTTTTTGAATAATAAAATGCCCAATTCTTGTCAAATTTGGGATCACAGAGATTATCAATATAATTTTTTATCGTAAATATTTCACTATAATAATGTAGATATAAATTATACTGATGGTTTTATAAATGCGTTTAAAAATTAATAAACGTAAAAAATCTTAACACGACTGCACATTTATGTACTGAAATATGACTATATTCTAAAACATTAGAGCGAGAGGTGTAAAAGAATACTATTTTATGTAATAAAAATACTTTATGCAGTCATCAAATGTTTAAAATAAATATAAAGGATAATAAGGCTTCAAAATTATATAAATATATTATCTACAACGTTTAAGGTATGTCCAGGATCATGCTTTGAAAATAGAACAAAAGCTCCATTTTGACCTACGTCGAGCATGTCCCCCCTTAACTCTTTTTTTTGGTCCAGAGCCCATGAATTATTTTGTAAAATCTCGGGGTGACATTTAATAAACAAATAAAATAAAAATTAAAAAGCTTTTTTATTTTTTACAAAAAAAGTAAATGACAGTTAAATGACTATATTATCTTGTATAATACATAATATATACATTAAGATTTTTTATTTTTGTATATAATACTATTAGATAATGTTTATAAATTAAACAATGAAATGTGATTAGTTTGTTTGGTTTGTGAGAACCCCTCTTCGGGTGAAGGCATTTAATACGATAGGTTAAAATAAGACTAATCAATGTTACGCTATGTTTAACATACTAAATCAAAACAAACATTATATATTATTTACCTATTGATTAGGTTATAACTATTTTGTATTCATATTTAATAAGTATGTAGGTATTTTTATTACTTTGTCCAATAATAACACATTGAAGCTAAACTTTCAAAATGGTTCATTGTTTTATTAATAGCCCACGTGAAAACCTCGATTTTTTAATCTTTTTACTTAATTCATGAAGTTGCAAGTTAATATTTTTTGCACACTTTTGTGTTTTCTGACTGAACCTTAGCTAGACGATATTGACTGATCCAACCTAAATAGACTTTGAACATTACTTACCTGCCTCAGTTGTGTAGCTAGGTAGGGACCTCAATCACAAGACTATGCAAAGTATTGGGGCCAAACCGTACTAGGGGCACTAAATTGTGCTTGTAAATGATTTTTCTCTTTTATAATAGGCAGGTTTGCCGTTCACAGAAAATATAAATATTTTTATATTTAAAAAAGTGGAAGAAAAGCTAATTTCGCTCTGGACTTTGATTTTGGAACCCTGCAGGGGGAGGAAGGAGCCTTGCATATTTTTTGCATAGGAGCTCAATATTTCCAGCTACGCTACTGAGTTTACTGCTAATGTTGATGTAGGTACCTACATAACTACGAATATTAAATATATTTACCGACCCAGTTTCATAGTAGGTACCTACCTATATATTTTTAGAATCCTCTGTCTTGATTGGTATAATACATTTTTAATGAATAAAATACCTATATCTTTCCTATTAGCCATAAAAAATATTGTTCTATAATTTCTGCCATCATTGCATTTCGCTCAGTGATGAGTGTGATTACTGATTAGTGATTACAGATGACTAGCAAGATTAAAGACTTGTCGTTATCAGTGTTTTATTACACTTTTATCACATCATCACAATCGATTAAATATTTGCCTTTTTTCTGCGTAATGACGTTACTCAATTTTACTTTTTTTAAAATACGTAAGTAGATAGGTACTTGGTACAAATCGTATCGATAATTACTAGATTATTTACCAATCTTTTATTAGAATCTCACCTATACCTATTATCAGTCGAACCTTGAAAGCATTTCAGGTGCAGTGATATTATATTGGTTATAAATGTTACGATTCAAATTAATGACAAGGAAACACTAATAATTAAAGAAGTGCTGTTGTCGATGTGCCTGCGGGGTGTCAAACCTGTCTTTTACTGCACCAAAAGTGATACAACACCACTGATTACTGTTTTTTTTTTATTATAATGGGCATATTAAATTTGATATTGACCGGAAGATCCAGTCACTTTTATATTCTCAATATGACATCGTCGTTACATAGATCCATTACGCAGTATACCTAGGTATTATACAGTTTCGTATAATTAGTAGTATTAGGTAGGTATATAGCTATTCAAAATATTTGTAAATAAATAATAAATGACGTGTGAGACCATACTTTAACGATACATAAGATGTGCATAACAAAAAAAGAAGAAAAGCTCTTCCTGCAGCAGTGCCAGCGAGATGAACCTAAGTATTTAATATTCTGGAATTATAATATAGACCTGAGATGGAATAGACGCACTCATACCTGAGCATATTTTCTTGAACACATGCAATCTCAATATAAATCTCTCTAAAATTGAAACGGATGTCGATTTATTAGTGCAGCCTATTAATTAACATTAAATTGAACAATTTTACTATGAGTTTCCCTTTATAACTATTTTTTCAATGCACAAAGCGACCAATCTAAACTGCCCGTCGACACTGATTATTTCCTTCGCTTTGTATACAACTATGGTATAGCCGTTAGATTATACATACTATACCGGCGATGGCGAACCTTTTTATGCTTACGTGCCAATGGCTAATATTGGGGGTAAATTATAAATTAGCAACTACATCATGTGCCGATTAGTAGTAAGTATTAATTGATTATTATATTGAAGGATTTATATATATATATATATATATTATTTCCACCCTGTCGTCTCCAGCGATAGTAAAAATAAAATAATAAAAAAACTAGTTAAAATGCGATAATATGACACATATTGGTGAAACATCAATTAAATGAGATGTTGGTTATTATACAAGCAGAAGATTTGACCAGTTCAATACACATTCATTATAAACACCGAGGAAAAACCGCAACAAGCACGATATTTCTGAATTGACAATTAATAGAAGGTCCACCCAAAAATACAATGCTGGTGAGATAACCGATGACGAGCGATTTACATCAGATATACCTTCTTTATTAAAAATTTAACAACTTACAAATGTTCCAATGAAAATTGATTTCATCTAAGATTCATTCATTCGTGTGCCATATGTTCGCCACTGCTGTACTATTATACAGTAATGACAGCATAGTATATTATAGTACCTATCGATATACAATGGACGTGGAAGCCCCGCCCCCTTGATCGGTTTGCCTATTGTAGTGCACAGTCACATCTCTAACGATAATAATTATTGTGGACGATGAAAGCTCTTACGAGAATCGCCAAGTAAAATATTGCACATGATTTAATGAAATTATAAATTAAATGTAATATGTCGATCGGTTGTCTGACTAGGTTGGATAGATATCTGCCTATATGACATTATATATTTCTATATTTTATTTCTATACTATATTTATTTTAAATTGTCGAAAAACCACACGAGTAAGCCGTAATATGTATATAGTAATAATTTTTGTTTTTTCCTTCGTTTGCTACGCGAGTTAATCGAATTTTAAAACTTCACACAGAGAATAGTCCAAAAAATATAAAACGTATCAATATCAGGAAGAATAGGAACATGATTATTCATGATTATTTAAGATAAAGAAGCAACGCAATGTACCTATAACGCTTTATTTAATTTTCTCAGTACAGCGCCGGCTAGACGCTCATTCTTTACGACAAGCTTACCTGCGCAAACCGGTTTGTATCGGGAAACCCGTGTGTATGGACGGGAAAACTGAAGCTCGCGCAAACCGAAAAGCGCTGTAAAAGTCTATACCGCGCAGGTAAGTCGTCTAGCCGGCATTATATTATATTTTGGTTTAAAAATATATTTATTATATACTTACTATACTTACCCATATTATATTATTATTATATAATATGTTCTTAATTTCAGAAAAAGTAAATCGCGGAGGATTTTTCTTCTCCAAAGTAGGTAGATCTTATGTAAAAATTAGTTAACACCCCTGTTATATAGTGACTGAATGGGTAGCCCACTGTTCACTGGCGCCTTTGCGAAAATCATAAATTCTGAAGAGTTGGCCAATATTTTTATGCCTGCTGGTGCTGATACAGCGATGTTCGGAACATTGTTTTTCCATTATAATGTAAATTAAACGAATATGAATGAAGGAGGCCCGCTGCGTATACAATCCATTCATGTTCTGTGTTATCTTTGTTTATTTTCATATCCTCCGTAAAAATATATGATATAATATAAAACGATACCTGGATTGTTATGATTTATGAATCATAATAATTCTTATCGGAAGAGATGCGATATACTTGCGTAGGTGGAGATGGAACATGCACTATGTCAAAAACCTTAACATTTAGTAGGTAGTAAGCAATAAGCATTACCTTCGAAAGAAGTGATCAAATTTATTGAATTTAATCTAGTCAAGACCGAGGACATCTGTATACGAACAATGTTTTCCATCCGCGTCGGAAATCAAAAATACGTTTATATTTGTATAAGAATATATTTAATGTTAGGAAACACTTTTGATACAACTTTCGAACAGTTTGTAATAATATACGGTGTATCTTGATCTGGAATAGGCATTATTAAACAATCCAATATTCCTTGAATAATAATGCTGCCCAAAGGCCAAAATGGATATGTGTATGTATGTACCTCTGTGGCAAACTTGGAACCTACCACACCAATATCGTAGATTTCTATGAAAAATGATAGATTGACAGTCTTCCTACGTATGCTCGAGAAGTATGAATAGAACGAACGACCCACTATGTATTGTACAGACAGTAATAGGTAGGTACTCGTTGAAATATTTTGAATGAAAAATTTCTTTTATCATCTTGGTCAGTGATTCCCAAAATAGGCGCCGCTGCCCTTTGGGGAACGACAGAAAGGTCATCAAAGAGGCCACTGGCAGAAAAGGAGGCGCTGAAAAAGAATGGAGTGGAATAGGCGATGGGCTTCTCAAAAGGGCCATACAGTAGTGAAGTGTGGAGGTAGGCTGTTAAGATCCGTCATAAATAGTGCACATTAAACTTTGCTAGTCGTACGTATTTGTTTTTATTGAATTAAAACTACAATTATCAACAGATGACGTTGGTTAGTTTTTTAAAATCAATTAAACTCTGCCTGAACCAAACCATAAAAGTTTTGGTAGGTATACCTATTTTGGGCGATACGACAAAATTGTGCACACTTTTCATATTTGTTTTCTTTGGATTTAGAATAGGTACATATTATTACACAATATATTATTGTTCGTTCAATTTTTTAAATACATTAAGTGCTGCCTAAACCAAACTGTTTAGATTTAAAATATTATTCTATCTGTATTTCATGTATGATTTAATTGTATAAGTTTATATATTTTATAGATAGACGAGTATTTTTTGACTATTATCTAGTATGGCTAGGTTTTCGCTGGGTTTAATTGAATTTTAAAAACTAACCATCCATCTGTAAATTGTAGCCTTATTTCAATGAAAACAAATACGTATGACTGACGGTGTTTTGCACCCATGACTATGAGGATGAGGTTTACACATATAAAAAATAAAGCGTTTACATAATTTTTCAGTACATTATGTCACTGTGTGTTTTTAAGTGCTCAGAAACAGTAGTGTAATAAATAATGGAAGAGCAACAATCACAAACACAGGCGTTGAGAAAATCACATACTTAAATATATTTACCGAGATTTGAACCCGGAGTCCCTAGATGATAGGGCAGCGCCTTACGCACTGGACTACGAGAGCATTTTGCCTACGTCTGTATGTATGTAGGTATATTAACAAGCATCGGATTGTGTGTAATTTTACATATTTTTTAAGATGCGGCTCGCATTGTAGGTACCTACTAAGAACAGTGAATTTATATTGGTTAGTAAGTAGGTATATTATATGTATTTTTAAATAATACATATTTTGAGATTCATTTGGGTGCCCTTCATCGTCGAATAATAAGTATAGAATAGAAGTTACGCTTGACTTAGGATATCAGCGATTACATTATTTTACTGATCTTTTCAGTTGGAGAAGGGGCTGGTGGAAATATATGCTCTAATGGGGTCGGTACCCCGATAAATTCTGGTCTAGATCCTTGATAATAATGTACGAGAAAATATTGTTATATTTAGTTTTTATATCTCGGATACTTTCCCTGAAAAGCCCACCCGTTGGGAAAAGACTTCAGACCTCCGTCGTGTCGTTTCGAGAAGAAAATTGTTTTTCTGTGTTGGGATTCGCCAATGCAGTGCGCCTGGCAACTTCTTGACGCGAGCCAGAGATTGCCGCTTCGTTCCCTCGGGGCCATTAAATTTTTCTCTTCTGGTTTTGTCAATAGGATTATTTGTATTAGATTAGGTACCCGATGTTTATCTATTTCGTTTGTAAAGGATTTCTTTCTCGCATATTGTACTACATTCTTGCCTGTCCTGACTGTACATTTGTTTATCGGAAATACAATATGTAGATTGTAGAGTCTGTCTTCTATAAGCTGGCGTGCCGGTTTCCCCCCCGCTTCAGCATCCATCTCGTTCCCTTCCATTGAAAACTTGCAACAGTTGAACGCAATGGCACAATGCTTTCCGTGTGACGTGTACGCCAGTTTATAGAATACAGACTCTAGGCACTAGTGGCGTGGGGTGGAGGTAGGCTGTTCAGATTCGACATAAATAGTGCACACGACACTTTCAGTCATACTTTGTTTTCATATAAATATAACTAAAATTACAATTTTCAGATGGTGCTGGTTAGTTTTTAAAATTCAATTAAACCCTCTCTAACCAAACCATAATGGTCGTCTAGGTACGCTATGGTCTAAGATTCATTAAGCCCTGCCCTAGCCCAAACCATAATAGATAAAAAATATTATTCTAGTATCTATAAAATATCTAAAATGATGTATGGTTTAATAGCATAATTTTTGATATTTTATAGATAAACGAATATTTTTTTACTATGTATTAGGTATCTACTATGGCTTGGATTAGGCAGGGTTTAATTGAATTTTAAAAACTAACAAACACTATTTTTATTTATACACATTGTACCTACCTAGTCTCAGTTTAATGAAAACAAATGCGTTCGACTGACAAAGTTTAGTGTGCACTATCTATGTCGGATCTTAACGGCCTACCTCCAACTTTCGCCACCTACATATTTTGCGAGCAAAATGTTTTAACTATAACAAGAGGGAGTCATATGTGTTTTTTTATTCCAATGACTGACAGTTTTGAATAGGTAGTAAGAGAAAAATAATATTATGTACGTTGGCGCATTGAAACATGGCGGCTGTATACCATTGTCCCATTGTGTATAGCCACCATCTTTGGCGTTTCAGTATTATTTGCGTAAAGCGTACACCATTTTTGTGAGTGACCATCCAAACATTCTACGATTTAAATAGTGGTGATTCGATGTCCTACCTACCACTACCTACCTATATGTATAAATAATTGTCGCAGCTACTGTGTCAGACAGTAGTATGACTATTCGCACTAGAATATGAATTATAATTGGTGTTGGTACAAGTCGATTATGAATCGTGTTTGGAATAAAATTAGTCAAACAATACCGTCCATTTACCTGCAACAAATTTAGATTTCAGGATTTGTGTTGGTAATATACCTACATATGCATAATAAATTGATCGGATTGTGAAAGTGACGTCTAAAATTCTATAAAAAATATTTGCAATTTTTGACAAGTTCGGGCGATAATGGTGTGAAGTTTGCTTTAAATGTATTTGTAGAAAGAAGTATTTCTAGAAAATGTTGTATGCAATGTCTTGATGACTGGTTACTGGCTAATATGTTTCCGCCACAATGAGTCCGTTTCAACTTGGTGTCATAACGGTTGTATTTGATACGCTAAAAATAGGTACGGAATGCTTTCTCCTGATCAATAATATGCAGATGCCCACAACGAAATAGTTATACAATGTTTTGAAAATGTTTGGTCGGTACACAGATTCACGTGGACAACCACTTTTTTTTAAACTCAACATATGTCCACAGATGAAAACATTGCTGTCAAATTATAGATAGTTTAGTTCACATCGTACAAATTTGCACGTTTGAGTATTCCAGGAGACCACGTATATGGCTAATATCATTGCCATACTAGAGTATAAAGTCGGCTATGACCATATTAGGCTACACTTGCACGTGTTTTTGATATGCTGTGGATAAAAAAACATCGTAAATTGTACTTTTAAATGTGTTTATACAAATATTTGTAAATATTTTTTATTGTAAATATCAGTTTTTATACAGTATGTTGGTCTGGTCTAGAATTAATATATTTTTTTGAATGAATCATACCTCCTGCGAAGAGTGCTAAGTATATATTAGGGAAAATTAACACTATGTTTTTTCTATATCTATCATTCATATATGTGCGATATTAATTTTACATTGTTACTCATTGTTATTGTGTATGATAATTATTGTCTACCTAATCATATTATGTATTCAATGTATACATACTTACTAGTTTTATAGTTTATATTTAAAAAAATATATATTTATACATGTTCATCACATTTATTTGCAACATGAAATCAGCGTAAAGCGTGTAGTTTATGTACATACATACATACAGATACACACACCCCCTTCCGATATTTCGATTTAACAAAGGACATGGCAATTTTATTCGACTGATTCTACGAAAACAACGTTATAAAATTCGTATGATGCCTTCAAAGCCCCGTGTCACATCATTTATTAAAGTTACGAAAAGTAGTTGCTGTACAACAGAGTCCCTACTGAGATGTAGGCACCTACTTGCATTTGTGTTTTTTGTTACGAAAGTAACTTTCAAACTGTGAGTCCATCTATCACTATCTGAACTATACGTTTATATAGACTAGGTATGATGGCATTTATAGCCTTTTCATTTATTAGCGAGAGTATTATATTATAAGTATGTATTTCACGATCTATCCAAATGGTTTACATCAGGGGTTAACAAACAATTTTATATATTAATTATTTACTAATTAATTATAATAAAGAACATACAGCAGACTCGGCATTCTAATGATTTCAATTTGTATATAATATACCTTCGTCGATATTTACCATATATAAATAGAATATGTACATTAAGGGCCCACATGCCCAACGTAGGTCAAAATGGAGGTTTTATGGTATTTTCAGAGCATAACCCTGGACATTCCTTAAACGTTGTAGATAATCTATTTATATAATTTTGAAGCCTTAAGTATTATCATTTATATTTATTTTAAACATTTGGTGACTGCATAAAGTATTTTTATTACATAAAATAGTATTATTTTAAATCTCTATCTCGTTTTAGAATATAGTCATATTTCAGTACATCCATGTGTAGATTTATTAATTTTTAAACGCATTAACAAAACCATTAGTAAAATTAATGTTAACATTATAATATAGTGAAATAATTACGATAAAAAATATATTTTATAATCACTGTGATCCCAAATTTGACAAGAATTAGGCATTTTATTATTCAAAAAAATGGACACGATTGACACATTTGAAAATAATTCTAAAGATACTGATTATAAGCTAAGTCTTCAACCATTCAAATGTGATAAACATCCTACGAATAATAATTGTTTTATAATAATTATTGACCTAAGAATATGGTAGTATTTTTTTGAAATACGCCATTTCTATTGGCATTTCCCAGTGGTTAAGCTACAACATACGGTCGTAGCCATAAATTGACAAACGATAAATGAAGTAGGGAGTAAAATCATGTTATCGTGCGTCTTTGAACATGTACCGTTTAAAAAAAAAAACGATTTTTTTGTTTTGTTTATAATGCAAATGTGTATATGTACTTTATCCTATTATCTTTAAGGTGTTGAAATGTAATGTCTCCATCAATTTTTATATGTATCCAGATCTTTTCCTTAATTTGAATTAAATACCTAATATCAGTTTTATTGTACCTACATATTATGACATGATTATATCGCTTCCCCGTTGACATGATGTTTCTGTACCACTAAATATGTTTCCAACTAATATTGTTGGTGTCGCAAATTCTGGCAGTTGGTGTGAAACTGGTAAAATATTACACGTGCCACTGTTTCAGACCACTAGCGAACTCAATAAGGTGTGTTCGCCAGCCTCGCTTCTGCTCAAACTTTTCAGCACTACCGACTTGGTAATTATTAACGTTAATTGCTTTGTCTGAAAACAAAAGAGGGTCAAATGCGATTGGAGCTAAGCCGCTAATACTGCCGAAGAATGAGAATGCCCAATTCATGGTGACTTATTTGCAGTTTAATCAGGATAGTAACATTTCACTTTGGCACAGAAAAATGTCATTAGGTCATGACATCAAGATACATTCTAATTCCATCAAGCACCTTCGGTTGGTCGATAGTATTAATATTATAACATCAAGATGCATTTTATAGTTGAATATTGAATGAACCGTGAAACACCTTCATTGACAGTTGAAATGGAGTGGGCAGCAGCCTAACCGCTTGATATTAAATCTGATATTGTTTATTATGTCTGAACTTCATTTCATCAATAATAATTAATTAAAAAGACCAAATATAATGTTAAATTAAAAAAATAAATCCCAGAATAGGGAGATACTGAAATGATAATTAAAACAAACTAAATTTATTTATTTATAAATGGCGCATAATGTTTTTATCACAGTATGATGTGAAGCAATGGAGTTCTCATCATCACAATATCTTCACCTTCGCATACACACAGTTAAGTGGTCCTCCCACCGTGACAAGTTACTTCCCCGTAAAATACAAAATAATATACAAAGAAGGTATTTCCTATTATGGTCTGGCTTACAAAATGCTTTAAAAACAACCGAATTTCAAAGAAGGAAAAGAAGACGCTCCGAAATTTGAGTAATCTACCTATTGATCGAAAAATGGTTTTTACGAGTAGCTCTTTCAAGCATTGCCCCGTTCGTAAAAGTCACAAATATCTCATTGAAAGAATTGATCAGCTGTCATTCTGTAAAATTATTTTTAGCGGGGATTCAAAAAAAAAATAGATAAATGATATAACACGAAAAAGATTTGGAATTATGTACTAATTTAAAGTATAAAATCCTGGTTCTGTGCCATCGGGTAGGCTTTTTTTAAATTTTTGCAGACTACCGGTCCTCATATTTGATATAGTGTCATATAACAGTCAAGAGATATTCTCCGTGACATCACATGTTTCCCAGAACGCTATTTATTATTAATGAATGTATTCCATCCACAGAGCAGATTAATTATTGTTGTGTTCCTTGATTCCCAACCATAGAATACATAGATGATGGTTACAAAAGAATGAGGCAATGTTTTTACCGCTATCTTCTGTATCTGTCGTGTGCATCTCCGCTATAATGACTCCGTATTCTCCAGATCAGACACCATAATATGACGCCACATAATGAATATTATTTACACCTACATAATATGTGAAAAACTATGTTATTTTACTTGTATTCCCTACATGTTTTGAGGCACCGGGCATAATATAATAAAGAGCAAGTTTGACAGCAAACTTAGCATTATTACGGCTTGGCGACATGGTCGATATTGTTCGACCGTTTGGCAATCGGCGTTGACCCGTTCGGACAGTTATTCCATCAGACGTGACTTGCTGGACGGCATGGACGTCGACGTATAAGGAAGCCGCGACAGTGCGTACGGCCGCAGCCCGTATTATCGATTGTGGTCACTCACCAGTCTTCGCTCGTCACTGGTCTAACCTAAACACAAAGGGTTGGGTTTGTTTTTCATCGGCAAACTGGATTGACCGGAGTCGTCGATCGGTCACTCATGCGGAGGTAATATGCGGTTATTTTACCACTCGCCAATAGTCATCGCTCATCAGCAATTCGCAATGCATCATCGAAGTTCTCACTCTGGCTGATGTATTATCAATTGACATGTTATGCAGTGTGCAGTAGGTATGATGTCAGATTTAATAGATTTGTGTAACTTTGTTGAGATGTCGTGTTATTTGGCCGATAAAAGCGTTTCTTCATATCTTAAATTTCATCTAACTTGACTGTAAAGTAAGTAGTAGACATTAAATTTAATGCACTCTTTTTTTCAACCGCCGAACGCTGTTATGTACTTATATATCCAAGCTTAATGTAGTTAAATCAAAGACATCGAAGAATACCATCTGTGTATAAACGTACCTAACCCAGATATTATATGAAAGTGAAGCTGGACGAACACCTAAAAGATTAGTGAGTAAGTCATTTAGTAATGCAGAATAAATCTCGGAAAAATTTTGTTGCCACAGAATCTGTCATAAGCTGCAAGAATTTCAACACAATATTAGATTTACTCGAATCAGTCGCAAATTAATAATATGATAATCCCTGAAACATGATTTTTTTTTAAATTGTGAATTAATGATCTATTCTACTGCAATAGACGTTGACTGTGCCGAATAAGCATTTATTTGGCGTATACCGGAACCAAAGCATTCACTCTATAAAACAGAATGTATGACTGTCCGCGAAAAGACTGTCCGCGAAAAGACTGACTGCGTCAATTGTGCACCGATATTATACTGACAAATACACCTAATCATTACTTGGTCAAATCTTGACGATATGTCAAAACCGGTCCACATCTTTGATTGCGCTAACGTACAGAATATTATTTCTCTATATACCTACTACCAATTCCACCACATTTAAAGGTTGAGAATCACTATGAAGTGTTCGTTGTAATACAGAAAAGCTCATCGGATTCTTATAGGATTAAACTAGGTACCTACATCTAAGACGAAAATAACGTAGATAATAATAGGTATGATGGCTAATTATGTTATATATTACTAAAAATTAGCAGGATTAACCTAGAGTAGCTATAATATATAGCCGAAGATTTCCGAACATCCTCCGTTCCCAAAAATATTCGAGGTGCCACAACAAAATGTAACTGCTGTACCTACCGTAAATTAACAGGTGTTTTATTATGTTGATAAATGCGTCTTGAATTATTACGGCACCCGGAGATGATTCGTAAATAAAAAATTGTTCAATGTGGCGAGTGAGGAGGTGCCGCTCTGCCAGCAGTGCCAGCCATTATTGCATGCAAGGCTGGTGGTGCTTGGCGTGTATTATGCAACCCGTACACGTTTTCTGAGTAGGTATTAAGTACTCCCATGGGAAAAACCAATTTTCACAAAGCACACACAGGTCGCGTATCTATCGCAAAGCTGCGACAAACTCGGTAATGTAATTCAACGCTTGCCAATCGGTGTCACCGCACGGCCGACCACAACCAATGAATATAATCCACATAGGTAGGTATAGTTTACTCACCATTCTACGTTTTTAATATTATAGCAGCTGATATCCATTATTTGGTCCAATAGATTTAGGAATCAGACGAAGCTACATGTAATTAGTTGCAAGTTACTACTTTCGTTCAATGTTCGCGCCTTTGATTGTCGGACACAGAACAGAGGTCAGTCTGTTAGTGCCAGCGGGTCGAATAAAAGTCTCCTGCTGTTTCTCGCTACAATATCTATATAATATATACTCTCACAATACTGAATGGTAATCATGGCAACGCCTAATCTGTTATCTGCTCATCAACATAAATAATTCCTCTAAGAGAGAAAGTGGTGGCTTTTAATTTTGTAATACCAAGGAATGAACTTTGTAATTCTGTATTTGCGTGAATTGGTTCCCTTGTAGAATGTCAATACAGCTTATAGGTATACTGAGTGTAATAATCTCTACTGTGGTTTGTTACCACTTTTGTGATCCGGTTAACTAATTATTACACTGTGAAAGCGTGTGTCTTCCCAGACAAAATGTTTCTTTATTTCCTGGTGTACCCAACTTGTTTTTTTCCTAATGTTAATCGAAAATTTTAAATATTGTACAAACACAAGTCCACACTCGACAGCATCATATCATAAATAGCAAATAGGCTGGCCTAACCCATCATGGTAAAAATAAATTACTTAATTTGAGGTTGTAAAGTTTTTCTCTGTGTGAACAGTGCTTTAAGTTATTTATCCGTTATTTTTATGATGGCTTGCTCAATGATATTTAACGTATCGACTCTTCGCTTTGATAGCTGATAATCTTTTCGACTGTCTTGGAGTATATAGGTATTGCAAATCACTGGTAGAGGATTGGATGATAATATGTAGTTACATTTTGTACAACATTTTAAGCTCCGAATATGCCATAGCTAAAACATTTTCCTTCCTCTAATTCCAATATGCTTTCTCGCATCGCATGTTATGAAAGTCTTGAATTTGTAAAGTAAATACATTTGAATTTGAATCTCTCATCCCGTAACCATTTGGAGTAGGCGTTGTATAAAAATACAAAATATAATAACTTTTCTAGTTTTCTACGTTTGTTAATTGATTGCCCTTTCGCGCCTATTCTGCAATATGTACTCGTACTGGTGTTGTAGGTAGACGATACTATAATAATTAACTATAGTATTTGTACACTTTTGAAAAAGTACCTATTGAATATGACCCTGAAAGCTAAATATTTGATTGGCCGCTCGGAATAAAAATATCGAATCTGGTTACCAAGGGAAAATTTTCAATAATTATTGGTGGCCGCTTAGAAAATAAATAAGGATGAACTACGACCAATAAAATGGTACCTACCTACTCCTATGTTTAATTCATTCGTACTTCACATAATTGCGAACAATACCGATTCACATCCTCTGTAAACGTCCGCAGGTTTTTTTACCTTTTATTTTGATTTTGGTCGGAGTTCTTTCTGTCAGTGAGTAAATAGGTATTTTATTTAAAAAGGTTGTATCTGTCAAGTCTCTAAAAATAATGTAGACAAAATGCATGCATACTTGGAATGAGCTGAAACAATGGATGATTGTTTAGCGTTCGATCATGTCTCCTTGGCAC
Source organism: Rhyacophila brunnea (assembly GCF_057557595.1). Lineage (NCBI taxonomy): Eukaryota > Metazoa > Arthropoda > Insecta > Trichoptera > Rhyacophilidae > Rhyacophila > Rhyacophila brunnea. The sequence continues at coordinate 19,325,328 of NW_028233068.1, read as the reverse complement.
GCTTTGTTTATTATTTTTATGATAAACGATTCATTAATATTGTTCATGCAATATTTTTATGTGCATTACGCAGGATCGTAGAGTTTACATATATTAATTTAATACAATAGATTCGATTAAATAAAATGTTGACATGGCACGACATGCATGTATTCCAGTATGCTTACTGAGAGCATAGGCATAGAAGTCCTTCGATTCTCCTTATTACAGGAATATTATCTTAAATAGGTAAATGAATCTCATAATAGAAACAATAACATAATGAAATATCGACGAAATCACCTGGATAATGTTATATGAAATAACTAATAATAGTTATAATATAAGATTGTTTATTTAAAAAAAAATAGAAACACCTCCGGGTTTAATATTTATTCAGAGTTCGTGATTGATCAACAATACAAGAGAATACTTCAACCGGTGCACGGAAATAGATTAACAACATAAGATGACTCGCTCGACCTAATGAGCAGATGAACTTGCGAAAGGATTAGTTCACTTCAGGTGCATATCGAATTTGACAACTAGATGACCACAATTAGCACTAGAAACGGATCTCAATGGTGTTAGGTGCTAAGTCTCAAAATAGAGAACCTGTATGATCGAAAGGGTCAGAGCTAATCAGACTCAGCTGAAGCTGAGAGATTGTGAGTGAAGGTTACAAAGTGAACATAGGGTTAAATTTTATTCCGTCTGCATAACGCTTGCGTTTTCCAGAGAAGTGGGCAGCACCATCTGTGGGCCTCTTTTCGAAGTCGTGGTCGCTACATTATTAACAAAATCACAGCTAACCTTTTAATTACTACATTTAAATAACATGTTAATTATATCTAATGGCCATTATCCGACTGATCTGAACTAGTCATTAGACACGAATTAAGGTGCTAAGGATTGAACTACTATCTCAAACGATCGTATATTACAAGTCAAGCCAAAACATTCGATAATAATAAACGATAATAATGAAAATAATGGCATTTTATACACCATGTCAACGGGATATACACCAATGCTGGGAATACCATTGCTTAATTATCTTTTCATACAAATCACTTTCATGCTTGATAACATAATATAATACTACTCCTACTTTTAAAATATTAATCTAACATTTACTAAAAATAACCTAATTCTGCAATTCTGAAACGTAGAGTCGTATTTACCTATTTGTTTAATCGTAAAGTTCTTTGCAAATCAAAATGTTCTAAAAAAGAACAAAGAAAGCATCTCCCAAAAATAGCTGCTGTAAGGATTTCTTAGTAATTAATTAAAAAATATGTTGTATTAAATAAAGCTGTAGGTATTTCGTTTTTGAAATATCATTTTCTGTGTCTACATTTTTGAAATGGCTCTGTTTATTAATCGCATTTTGCGTTCTCTCTCGCGCACAGTATCTCTTTCTGTCCCCTTCTGTCTGCCCTTTTGCAAAGCCCTCGGAAATACACGAACTTTGTGAATAATTATTTTGACGGCATACTTACTTAATATAAAATAATATAATATACAAACACTTTGAAAGCTCTCTGCTCCTTGGCAGAGTTATCCCAAAGTCTTGTGTTCTAGATTAATTGGTTTTGGAGATTATGTATTTAAACAACTGCCACTAAAATACATAATCTCCACAATCTGTCAGTTATACATCAACCATCTCGAAATTTCATAATCTTTAGAAGTTGTGTAACGTGTTGAATCCTGACGACATGTTTGACACGTCGGAAAACACGTCATAGTCAATTTGCTTAATTTATCGTGACATGAATACATCCGATCAATTTAATTTATCCATTCACTTTTCTTAAGATAAATGAAAATAATATCTCATGGCATAAGATAAGAAATATTAGATAATTGAGTATCAATATCTGTATCTGAGATCCAGACTACCTTATCTCTAAAAATAACACATCCGGGAAAATGCACTTTAACTCTTATACATGCGCATCTATTATGCCGGGTCCACACTGGCAACATGTCGCGCGACAACCTCGTTAAATTTTACGATAATTATCATAATTGCTTAAGAAATTTTACGATAATTATCATACTTACCGTAAAATTTAACGAGGTTGTCGCGCGACATGTTGCTAGTGTGGACCCGGCATTACATACACGAGACCGCTATCGGCGGTTATAGAGTGTAGTTTACCATATTTAGGTATTATAATTATTGTTACAGTAAGTGCTATGTTTTAACAGCCCCTCTCTTGACTGATAACTTTTAGAGCGAGATAGACAGTTTTGAGACGGCTAACTTATTGTAACAATTATTATACCTCAATACATAAATATGATAAACTACCCCCAATGGCCGCCGATAGCAGTTTTGTGAATATAACAGATACGATGGTGTGAAACGTGTAAAAACGGAATTGGTGTGTTAAATATATTTAATTCATCTGTTTTCATTTTTGCTTCCCCCGTGCACAAAACAAGGGTTTTTTTGAACGCATTTTTCATTTTCGGGGACAGACAGGAGTTGCCGGTTCTAAGTCTGGTAAACATGAACACTGGGATAAGTTTATCGGCTTGCGGATAAGGTGGCGCTAGTTGGCGCGCTTTCTTGATACCTACAGGATCGACGCGTTTTCTCACGCAACTATAGCCATTTCATCCTGTTGATTTTCATCGGTCACGAACAAATCCATTTCATCTCATATCAGAAGGGTTTCATTGATTTTTTATTCATTAGTGTTCTCATTCGTTTTCGACGTGTTTGGGTTAAGCTCAAATTACATTGGCAGATTGCGTCTGGCCCGATCGTCTGCCACGACTGTCTAAATGTATTCTCTATGGTTTTCAAGGATCGGGAGCGATCGTGAGTAAAGTAGGATAAATTCTATTTTCCGTCGTCCCGATCCAAGCGAAGATTGCCGAGAACGTACGAAGATATCCGAACACCGCCCACTAGGTTTGACAGCTCAGTTTTGACGTAAATTTGCGCTGGAATACTGTTCTGTATAACCACCAATCTAACGTAGAAATAGTTTTCGTTCAACCTATATTTTTAATAATAGCAACACTATGTTTATTTTAAACCAATCAAAAACAAGAACTGACGCGATTGAATCGTTGCGTGTAATTGCAAATAGTGTAAGAACGTTGGCCACGACGGTCGGCGTGGATCGTTGGATCGGGTTGGGTCTGCGCGTCTGCCAATGTAATCAAGCCTTTACCTGGGCGTTCATCGTCTCCGATTATCTTCCGACAATGTATCTATTATCTAAGCTCCCGACCATTGCTAAAACTTTTGTGTCACTCGGAAACTAGCGTACGTGACATGGTAACATCCCCGTGCACCTCCATCGACAATAATTATTGTAAACTTGTATTGTAGTTTAGAATGTATTATTTTAATTAGTTAATTAAGTTGTTTGGATGTTGACCTGAGAATTCTGTCCTAGTTTCCTCTCACAAGGTACCTACTGTAGTTCTCTAGTCTAACTTCTCGGTATTATTCGATTCGTTTGATGACATCAAAATTATTCACCCTGTCAGTTCAAGGCGTTTTCAGTAAACGTCTATACAGCCACACCTCAAATGCCTTTACACTCCGTGATATTTCTTGTTTCAGTTGATTTGATAATAAATTAATTTTCATTGCCGCCGATCTCATCAATATTGTGCGGTAGCTGTTCTGTCCGGCCGCCTTGCTGCGGTCCGTCAACAGTGGTGTTAATAATTCAAAGCTTTCCCGGCGGCCGGCTGAACCGGGACGCTCCAGATATCGGGAAAACTTTTAATGCTACTCTTAACCCTGCCGCCACTTTGGGATGGATATTAATGCAAAATGGTTTGACACGGGTCCCTTCGTCCCTATTCGTTTTCATGATTTTGCTTTCGCACATCAGGTGTAGGTACTACCGTAAGGTTTTGATGTGTATGGTATCTTGTAATTTTTTGTTTAAATCATGCATTCATCGTGTTATGTAAAGTTTGTGAATTATTACTGTTTATGACTGTCATAAGATAACCAATTAAAACATTGTTAAAACATGAAAACTCGAACACGGCTAGTTGTATATTTGCACTTTGGAAGTCCTTGATACGATTAAATAAATTGTGAATATTACCGCCTACCTTGGAGCAGTCGCGATTCTGCGCATCTATTCTATGCACAAGACTGCTATAGGCCGCTATCAGCAGTTATCGAGTTATTAATGTATGTATACCTATCATGTATGTAATATGTCATTACAGTCTTGTGCATGGCCCCCACATTTTAAAGCGGGCACCCCGGCCAAGATCTTTGGCGGGCCCCCTACCCACCGCTAAGTTTAATAGCATGCGTGATGCACAACATAAGTGTTTTCAAAATTCTGTGAGGGTCTTTAGCTGTTTTTTGTAGTTTTAATACATCTACTTGAATTATGGAGTTGTCGAGTATCAACAGAAAACAACCAAAATTGCAACTTACAACCTCATTTTTTAAATGTTAATAACCCCTTCGTGAAACAGTGCCTTTTTTTTGCTATTCAAACAAATTTGTTATGTGTGTTTATCTCACATATCTGATTGACCCGCCACTCTGGGCTCCCCCTGAACCCGGGCCACTAGGCTAGAGTCTTGTCAGACCCCCCTTTGTGGGGGGCATGGTCTTGTGTATAGAATAGATGCGCTGGTCTGCGTAAGGGAAAATTTCGGTAAGCCGACGAGTGCCATGTGCATGACTTTCGAAAAACGCGTAGATACCGAATATAATATTACATAAATTTGAAACTGTTGAATGAAATCGTTTTGAGAGTGTTGATTACACTTTTATCGCCTTTCGAGGCGTTTAATATCCATTCGAGCTAGAGAGAGAATCAAGATACTATTAAGGCATTAATTCAAGGTGTTGAAGTAATGTCTAACGACCAATCGTCATAATAGAATTGTTAAAATATCTCGGAGTAAATGCGGTATTTTTCGTTTATATAAAAATTAATATGTACTTTTAAATTAAATTATAGTTCGTCGCAATAAATGTTTTTTTTCGTTTTGTGGGAGACGTAATCCAACGTAAAAATCAAACCAACCGGGAAAGCCAACAAATTCAATAATATATTCAAATTCCTTATATTATCTAAAGCTTTAAGTACCTACGCTCAATATTATACGCGTATTCGGACACCCTTCTTATATGGAAGCAACTCCAGGACAGTTGAAAATCCATTTTTAATCCTTTCCTGAATAAATTTGTCTCCGAGCCTTGTATTAAACTTGGCATAATCACTAACGATTGAATCTTAGCTCCCTTCCTTTCAGTTACGCCTTGGTTTCCATTTCAGAATCAATATTACTAAGTAATCCATGTGTTTTGAATGGATAGATATTCGACTGGACTGGGTAGCTTAGTAATAAGTACATCGTAGAAAATAATAACGTATTATGGATACTTATATATTTTTTTCTACTGGAATGATTTTGGGGAACAAGTGTAAATTACCTCAATGAGATAAATGTGAAAATTTGTGGGTTATCTTATCATAGAGAGCTTGAACCTGATTGGACAAACATTTCTTCGTTGTGTTGGGGCAAGAAAGGCCCGGTATAAATAATCGTAATGCCGGGTCCACACTGGCAACATGTCGCGCGACAATCTCGTTACATTTTACGTATGTATGATAATTATCGTAAAATTTCTTAAGCAATTATGATAATTATCGTAAAATTTAATGAGGTTGTCGCGCGACATGTTGCCAGTATGGACCCGGCATTACAACAATCTGTTATTGTGAACAAGGTGTTTCTACCCTTAAGAACTTGAAAGCATACTACAGAAATCGATAGAAACACGAACACAGCATCAATGTTGTTCAGCATACATCATTTTGAAAGCGCCACACATACCTATTAGTACCAAAACGTGCAGAACCAACCTGCCACTGGTAATGCCAATTGGGAGGGCGATAACTATGTTCAACGAAATTGCTTCGGGTGTTGATATATTCCACCTACGTGATGATGAGTATAGGTGGACGTTATTTTATAATTTTTTAAAATGGGTCTGCTTAACTCATCGGGTGTATTTCCATGTACCTATATAATTAATATTTTTGTATGTACATATTTCTACTGTTTAATAACATACTATCTATCTCTTTTTTTTATGTCATGTTGTGAACGTCTTAAACTTATAATTTGTAATGTCCACAATATGTAAAAATAAATAAATTGAATTGAATACCTATTAGAAAAGTACCCAACTCTATCAGATTCCGGCCAATATGCTTTACCAATTTAGCCGCCTGCACCATACCTAATCACGACAAAATTAACCAATAATTATGTGTCTGAGGTGTTAATCGAATTTTTTAAAATATCGATGAATATTTTTTGCCATTTTGAATCACGGTGTAGGAAGGTACTTTCTAATAACCTGCGTTGAGGTATGTTTCTGAATTATGTATGTTCATTAGAGAATGCTATATTCTGGAATCTTGTGATTTTTACATTGGATAAAAAAGTAGTTCAATGTTTACATGATGAAAAATTAAACACTATTTTTCCAACACCTGAAAAGTGGAGTAGTTTTGAATGAATCGATTCACATAATCAATTTTTTATGTGTGCTATTCTTATTTACAGTACCTATAGTTTGGTTTTTTCCTCGTAAGTACTAGAATAATAAAAATGTTTCGGCTCGCCTGTGCATTTTTTCGTTTTAAATCGCTTGACACAGACGATGTTGCGATAATGTCAAAATATGCCCAAACCATATCGGAAATATTGATCACAACTTCATACATTTATTTTATATAGTCGGCGTACCTCCGGATTACGTTCTGACGCCATATCCCCTGCGCTTCGTCGCGTTTTCCGTCGCGAGTGAAGTTTTCCCGGAAGCTCTGTTTCCGCCCCCTGCCTCACATCCATTCTCAAGCTCCCCCCCCCCCTTCGACTCCGTGTTACGATTTTATTTATTGTCCCGCGGCAGTACGTTTTCAATTTATTCTCGGCTGGTGGAATGGAGCAACTATATTTTGGGTACGTAACATGACTAACGTGACCATTTATTTTTTCCCCCAAAACGGGACACCTAAAAAAAGGTAGGTACTTATCCATTTTAGGCGCCTCACACTTTCATATAATACAATTGACAAGATAGTAATGTTTTTTCTTGTCATATTAGGTTATCTATTTTATTTATTTATTCGAAGATTATCGGTAGGTATGTTTGAGTAGACGCATACGACGATAGAGTTCCTGCATCTTTTTAATAGTATATATTATTTTATTTATTAATGAAAAGTACACACAGGTAATGAATATATGAAAATTTATCTGTTATATTTTTGCGAAGAAAAAAATTATAATATATAAAAAATATCTGGTGTTGATTTCAAAAACGAAAGAAATTCTTGGCAGGATTTTTTCGAATTTACTTTTATAATTAACATTGATTTAAGGACATCTACTTTCAACTGTGTTTTTTCACTCGTCTACAACTTATTCATAAGAGAGAAGACCCTTTCTACTGGTGCATTAGTGCCGGGTAGACATAAAATATGTTCAATAATAATTATACGAACATTTTTGTGACCGCGATCCTGATTTTGCGAAAGTGTTTGAGCAACTCCACCCAACGACTTTCGGTTGAAACATTCCTAGTGTTCCATTCAGACAATTTTTGCGGTGTAATGTAATAGAAAAAAGTGAATACCTACTCATGAAATATTTCTGTTTCTTGGTCACAAGTTTCTTTCTTTTCGAAAGCGGGACATTTTGGCGTCCCGAATAGAGTTGGGTATTTCCCGAGAAAATCTCAATCTCGAGATTCGGGATTTCCCGAAATGATGAAATTTTGAATTGTCGAAATATCGGGATATTTTTAAAAAAAAAACCTGTAAAAATCCTAAAATCAGTATGAAAACAGATAAATTCCAAAAAAATATGATAGTATTTTTTATGTATGTAAGAAGACAAACAAAATAGAAGTAGGAAAACAAAAATAAATAAAAACATTACTTATTGAAATGGAATTTCAAAAAAAAACAGACTCAATCGCTGTGTTTGCGAAAATTGCGCTCATTTTGAGTGGACGTTGGCTTAATTGTGTTGAATGCCCGGATAAGTATTTGAACGTTTTGTATTTTCTGTCCGCTTTTTTCATATAGAAAATTGTTTTTTTCAATTAATATTTGATAATAAAGAAATCCCGAATCCCGAGAAAAGATTCTCGAGATCCGGGATTTCCCGAAATGTTAAAAAATTTCAATTCTCGAGATTCGGGATGGAAAATCTCGAAAAATTCTCGAGAATTCCCGAAACCCAACTCTAGTCCCGATGCTGTGTTCGGGAACACCGGGACACCCCGCCTGAGAACGGGACTGTCCCGGTGAAAACGGGACGTCTGGTCACATTAAACATGACGGTATTACATGAATTTTAATAATATCATTCGTTTCCTACAGTAACCCTTGTCAGTTTAATTTGTAGTATATTCTTTCACATCAGCTCGACATCTCTCTTACTCAATATTATTTAGAGTGTAGTTAGACTCTCCTTTAGCCGAAACCCCCATCGTTCACGTTCACGTCCCCTTGGATTTTCGCCTACTAACACACAACTTCAGTTATAGTTTTACTTAAACTTTTTTATCTAAGTAACTGAAAAAATATTTATTGCAGCGATATTTTTTATCGGTGTCTCCATATATGGATACGACTGTAAATTATGGACATATTTTTCGTAGTTTAATATTTAGATTTTGTTAAATGTTATGTGTCCAGTGACGTCCCTAGACAAAATGCCGCCTCATTTTTTTATATAGTATTTTTTATCATTCTTTCATGACTCCAATATCTAAGAAATGTATTGTATGGATACATTACTAACAAAATATATACCACTAATACAAACGAAATTAAATTTAGATATAAAAAGCAAAATAAGCAATAAATATAATATAGGTAATTAAGTTAGACATCCAAATCACCAGAGTCTGAGGTTCTATTTCTGACACATTTAGCAATACACAGAGCTATCATTTTCATACCCTTTTACTATGCTATTATTGTACAACATGTAAACAAAATAATTTTAGCTATTTCTATTTATAAGTATCATATTTCTATATACATATTCCAAATGATTCTTCTCGATTTGCCGCCCTTCGAGTAACTGCCGCCCCTGAGCGACGCTCAATCTGCCTACCCCCACGGGACGTCATTGTATGTTTCCATGTGTGTTTATGTGAAGTTCGAAAACACCAATGAGCATATGAGAGAATTCGGTTGAATAAAAGAAACAGACAGCTTCAGTATAAAATTAATGAATGGGCAACGAACAGTATACTTTCAAATAAAAACCATCAGTTACCGGCGGAAGAGATTAAAATTAGTCTTCGAGAGACTTGTAAGAGTGTTATGTTTAACAGTAAACAGAGACTATTGAAACTAAATGAATTGTTTGCTAAGTTAAAAGTGGAGCAAATTCACTGTGAAATATTGTAATCTTTGACATAGTGCAAGATCCCATAGACTTATATGCGGAACGCATTCTGACAATTGGAATAGATTTTAGGGGTCATAAAGATGTATAATGTCGATGTTGCCAGGCGATATTAGTGGTAATTTTTTTTTATTGAGGTTTTAATTTTTTTTCTTATAACCCACCAAAAATTGTTCTGAGTTCTTCAATAAAACCATGGCCGAATCAGGGATTGATTGAAAATGCAATAATTGTACCATGCCATCGGCATGGTCGTAGAACGGTTCGTCCCATTTGAAAAAATAAAAATAGCAGGTAGTGCAATGTGTTCTAAATTATCGATTCTTAGGATCCTCCTTGGCTTAAATTATTTTATTTAGTAATATTTTTGTATAGAATCACCCAGATTGGTTTCTTTACCATATATATGCATATGACCTTAGTTGTAGTATTATGGTCAATCCAGAAACAGTGTAGGTTGCACATATAGGTAGGTGAATAAATGAAATAACGATGACCACTAACCACACTAAATACACATTTATTAAAAAAAAGAAACAAGTCATGTGTTCAAACTGCTTTAAGTAACATTATCATAGTTTTTACAAACACTAATTACAGATTTGCACAATGATATAGATGTCAAAGCCGATTTCTTATAAATACGTGATAATGTACGGCAGTTAGAATTACATTTGCATGGTTTTATGAATATGGTTTAATGAACCTCTACCAATTTTTTTTTATTTATATTTAAATCATTATTATCACGATAGGACAAAATATTCATCGTTTTCCGGTCCAAACATAGAGTTTGTAGGTATTTTTTTGTAATTTGCTGCACATAAAAATATGACACTGAGCTAACGTACTGCCTCTCTGATTCTGATTAACGTAGAGTTGGGTTTCGGGAATTCTCGAGAAATTTTTGAGATTTCCTATCCCGAATCTCGAGAATTGAAATTTTTAACATTTCGGGATATCCCGGACTCGAGAATCTTTTCTCGGGATTCGGGATTCCTTTATTATGAAATATTAATTGAAAAAACGATTTTCTATAATATTTCATATGAAAAAAGTGGACAGGAGGGCAATTTTTGTAACATCAGGGATAATAAATTGACAAATCACAAACAGTTGTCATAATATATTTAATATTAATACTGTAAAACGTACGAATGCCCTTTATATTTCGTTTATCATGAAAATCCTTCTGAACATGTTTGATCAGTAAACAAATTCGTAAAAATATTTAGTTGAGTAAGGTCACGAAAATATATTAAGTATACCCTTCAAAAGAATGAAGAATCATACTTATTCTTTGAAGTTATTATGCGAAAAACTGTCTCGGAACATTGCTGTGCGTTATAGTGAAGCTTTCAGCTATAAGCGAAGTATTTTTACTAAGAGAACAAAATTAAAATAGTAATAATCTAATTTCTAACTAGACTATAAAATTGTCCGGGCGGGACTCAACTTTGCAAATATCTGTAATGAACCGAATAAAAACAAACCTAACTGTCTACAAGACTAGTAAGGAGAGTACCTACTCAAATCATTCGAAACTACACAACGATCTCCAGTTTCGTAACTGTATTACAAAATCCAATCGATTGCCAGCGTTTTGAATTTTATGTATTAGGAATATTAAGTAACTTCTCTTTACAATAATTGTGTTATACAATGTGAGTTTCTGCAAGATTCACAAATTAATGAAGCCATTTCAAATCGTCTTTTTATAACCTTACCAAAATGTACTATGTAAGATTTATATTGGTAGTATGGGGTAGACATCGCATTTTTTTAATGAGGGCACAGCTTTAATCAATTATACGATGAGTAATTGATAGGTACTCTTTGTTGAATCATTTAGAAATAAAAACGATCAAAAAGTTTATGCGATTTCAAATTGCGTTTTCATTCAACGATGAGTATAAATAGGTAGGTAGTAGGTAAGTATATGTTTATAATTAAGATGGCATGCAAGGCCTGAACAAAAATGAACCATAAGTGCGAGTGAAAAAGCATTCGGCACTCTTATATCTCCGCAATATGCGTTCGAGTAAAATAGAATTTCTACGGCTGAAAATTATTTTTTGTACACGTCGCCGGTAAATATTGATTTGGATGACTACAGTCATTTATAAACTGCGAGGACGTGTTGCTGAAATTTATTGTTTTTGTGTTAAATAATATAAAGTTAGTGGTAATTATGTTTAGTTAATTTAGTAGAAAATATGGTTAACTATGTTTTATTTAAATTTGGTAGCCGTACTGAGAAGGTGGTATAACGTTTCATAGTTAAGTTAATAATAAAAAAAAATGAGGTTATACTGTGCGTTATACGCAAGAAACACAGCTTCATTTTGCCGAACAATACACACTCTCTTTATATTAGGTATTACTCTGAGATGGCATACTATTTTTTAATCCCTTTAGTTTAATATTGGAAAATACTCATTTTTTATTCTATAAGTGCCTTTTGGAGACGTCGTGTCTTCTGTACAAAAATATTAAATATTATGCATGTTGAACGAAATTATTTGTTACCGCCCATGCCACGGTGAACCGCAGCATGTTTTAATGGCTATGTATTTTCTGTGTCTATATGGTATCCACCGTATTTTAATTAATTGAATAGCTGACGTCCTAGAATGATGAAGCCACTATTTTATGTACGTATGTGGTCTACCCCAGGCTATATGATCCAAGCACCCCAAAACCCTACCTGTGGGTACTTTTTCGACATAAATTCCCTGACAATATACATAATTAATTACGTCCCATTGGGTCATAAAAGAAAGGGTCTATTTTATGAAGCACCGACTAAAAAGAAAGGAAGAAAGCTATCTCTTTTCAATGCTTCGCTGAATAATATTAATTAATTTCTCTTTATTGCTCTGCCTACTCTTTTTATAACCGTTTTTTCAGATGCCTGAATTTGTACAAATCTTTCAATTCCATATCCGCTATCTTGCTATAGCTATACCATTTACGACATTTAGGTACTGTTTATGAATGAATGAATGAATATACAGAACATTGCGTAGTACCTACGTACAATCATTTTTAATCGTCTATTTCTAGGTATTTCACACAGTTGTAGATCAAAAATTTCAACGGATTGTTGGATGTTTAATTTAATAATCATAATATTTGTATCCATTTACCAATAAGTGTATAGATATGTAAGTAGTTACTTATATTATATAGATTTGAAAAAAATCGCATTCATGATTCCGTGAATTCCTAATATATTATGAACAATCATATCCTCTTTGGTTTGAATTTCTCGCTACAAAAAAAATAAAATAGAGTCAATTTATCACTGCAGAACTATGCTATGATAATTTACTTGATTTCCGTTATTGTGATTTGCTCTCGGAACGGCTGACTATGCTAATAATTGCGGCCACGTTTATCAGTAGGTTGGGTCCACGTTCGAAATGACAATGTGTTACTCATTTTTACGTGATATGCAATTTATCAGTTTAATATAATTATTGATAATATTTTATTCCACTATGAGGCAGTCCGTAGTTCTTGATCGGAAAATAAATGAAACGTTCAGTACTTACGCCTTCTTTAATACACGACAGTGTTGAAGTCTGACTGTTGGGCGGAGATAGACAATTATAACAAATGAACAGTTTGTAAAACGGAGATGTAATATTAGATATATACCTACGCACAATAAAATATACACCATTTTCACTAAGCGCCGACAACATTGAAAAAGATGAAAGTCAACATAGAAATGGATGGTTTTCACAAATGAATGACAACCGTCAAATGGTATATTTTCATTATGGAAAGTAATAGTTCTGAGTGTTCTGACTTATCAATAGATCGTTGTAACTAATCAGTAATCACCCATAACACTCGAAAATGAAAAGATGCATTAATAGTCATATTTGGTTATTATCGTTTAAATTAATTATAAGAATATTTTAATATGAATAATGTACCTACATAATATATTCAGATAAAATATTATCATAGCACTACCCAAATTATGTGATTTTTTTTTAAGTCGTATCAACCTGAACATGACAATTTATGAACTGAAATAAGTTTTTTTTATTTGTATTCCATGGTTTATTATTCAGTTATTTTTACATATTATTTTAATAATGTCAAATTAGAAAATAAAATAAGTTCAATAATTTTCAATTCTTATTCTCTCATATTAATTTGGTTTTATTGATATGGGATTATTAAAACAATAATTTCTACATCAATGTCATAAGTAGGTACATACTTAAATCTTTAACAGATCTGAATTAGGTATTATGTTAATGTCTCGTGCGATGACGCGACGTTGTCGCAGATTCCCATGGACTATTTTGCTTGATGAAATAATTTTTCGCTATGTGATTTCGGCCCTTTTCTGTGATTCAAATTATTTTTGCCAATGTGACTAGTTGTGAAAATTATGTTTAGGTACTTATATTTTTAAAATGTGATACGTTACTTTAGTTTGGTATTAAGTTTACGTGAAAACCATTTTCTAATCAAAATGTTTGAATGTTTTGTTGTGAATTTGATTTCAATATTCGATTAATACCCACCCTTTATAAATAAATATATATATACATACGAACAATATATTTTATAGAATATACATTATAATACAATGATCAGTTTATTTTAACCACATAATATTATCTTTATAATATGTTCATACACTTTAATTACGATGACAAACCAATATTTTTTACACATTTAAAGGGGCCGCTATGTAATTTCATTTCTTACGCGTGGAATAATCACAATACTAAATTGAATCTTCGCTATTGGTCCAAGTTTATCTCATTTTCACAATAAAATATTACTTGTATTATGTATATGTTTAAATAAAATGATGACAATGCATCTAGACATGATCTATTATAAATATAACAAACTCAAGCTAATAGGTATTATACCAGTTAAGAAGTCACCGACGATAATGTCGTTTTCAATAGCTATATTTAAAGTGGGTGGTTTCTCCATCAAATTGTATAATCATGTCGAGTAAGGTCAAGGGTTCGTTGAATGTCCGACAAATTACCGCCGTAAATGCGAATCAAATATTATGGTAATTATTTTCATCTGACATGCAAAGGCTTTTATCAAAAAGGGTGCTTGGGTAACTATTAGGTTGAGGGAAATAATAACGTCATTGACAATTTTGCGATTGATTTTAAATGATGAGATCTTGAAACGATAGTTATGCTAATTAGTACGAGTGCACTTACTACAGCAAACTTAGCAAGTATACATGTATCGCTTTGTTGATGTATAAAAAATAATTTCTTTGTTGTTATTTTTGCTTCGACGGCTTATTTGCTTGAATGAATAAATATTTGCTACAATCTTTCTGAATTATACAAATTTTATGTAAACATAAGTAGGTTTGTGTACATTGATATACATTGATAATTTCATTCGTTGCCATTTTGAAAGGTATCCTGAAAAAAGGTATTAGTGTCAGCTGTTTCAATTGCGAAAAGGCTTTCGGAACGCCTTTCTCGTATTAAATTTGTTTCACTAATCCCCGTAGAACCAAGAACAATAATTTTATTAATATTACATAATTAAATACATACTTTGGCGTGTATTGTGTTAGAATTTGCACAAAATTACTGTTTTTAAACACTGAACACAGTTGATGAAAACTTTTTAAGCCGCGTGAATTATCCCCAACGCGCTTTGTTGTCACGTTCATTGTTTGCGTATATTGTGTACCTATATAATAATATGTATTAATTAAAACCAACCCTATTATAGCCGATCGCCGATAGGTATATTTTTAACCAGTGCTTTGTCGTTGATGGAATACAGAACCGGATCCGTTCCTATCCCATGATAAACAATAGACTATCGCAAATCCTATATCTAAAAAGTTCGTTGCTAGGTACTAGAGCTTGTAATTTCTCGAATTTAAGATTATTTAATTCTCGAGAAGATTGCTTTATTGATTTCTAATCAGGCTATTGTAGGCCGGGACTATCTGCTAAACTATTTCTATTTCTGCAAAATTTCTCGGATTAGTTAATATGTTTCATGCCTCGAATCATATCGACGGTCCCTACGTAAACTAGGACATCTACCAAAAAAACCGTTTTTTACTTTTTCCTGCCAAAACACTTAAAAAACTTCCCCCTTGATATAAAATTAAGAGAAAAAAAATCTCACTTAATTTCAGAAAAAAATGTACATAAAAACGGACAAATACCGTAATTTTATTAAATGAACCGCGTAAACACGGATATGTTAATATGTCCGTATTTACATCGTACACGAGACAATTACTTCCGGTCACATAAACAGATAAATGCCAGTTATCTTTATGTAAGTCGTGCAGGTTGCCTGTTGTCTTTATATACTCCGTACAGGTGGCCTAAACAAAGTACGCTAGAAACGTTCGTGTATTATTTTGACTGTTTTCGTTCGTTATATCAGAGAATAGGTATTTTAAAATTAGCGGTCACATAACACATAACCATCGTAAAAATCCCCGAAACAAGCATGGCCTTCATAAACTACAAAAGATGTTTTTTATTGTAATGAACGCTGGTAGGTTCACAAACCTTGGATGTTTCAACCATTGGCGGCTCTATGCTCAATGATTTGGTAGGTCAGTTTTATATTATTTTAATTTGCCTTTTCGTTGTACACTTAAAAGACGTATAGCAAATTGGCTTTTTATACATTATAAAAGAAGTGATATAAATTGTTAGATAGTTAGATTAAAAAGATAGATACCTACTTAACCTTAAAAAAAAATGTCTATTTTCACATCAAATAATCAAAAATATTTAATAAAAACTCCGTAGCTTTTTCATTAAACTATCACTATCAGAAAAAGTGTTGTGTACTGTTATGAAATGGCGGGATCATGTATATATAAACACTTTTTATATTTCCACTGATTTTATTAGAAGGTAACTTTTACGATTAATATAGCAGATTACATTTTAAAGGGTAACTTTTATACAATGGTTTAACTGTTTAATACAATGAATGCAGTCGATGCGTTTTAGTCAAAGGTTGTATTTAAACTAAACTAAAAAGCTATTTTTGGTTGAGTACTATAATATTACAAAACAAACAATGACATTGCATAATATGAAACTTTCAGACAACAATAGGAAGTTTGAAATAATAAAAATATAAAAAAATAATACGGTTGAAACCATGTTTGGTAGGTAATATAATACATGCTCATGCTTAGTAGGTAATATAATACATGCTCGATGAAATCGCGAGGCAATAATAATTAATAACAGAACAACGTTTTATACCTGTTTCCTTTAACACACTGAAAAATGTATTGTTATCTCTTTCTGGGACAATGACGAAAATCTTGCCTATGCATCGTAAAAACAAATTAAAAAAAAGACTGGCGAAATGTGTGTTTTCTCCATTTCACATATGGAAAATGAGAGAGAAAGAGAAATAGGTAGAAATATTTTATTCCGGCATATTTCCAAATGCCCAAATTATAGCGACCGAGCGGATTCATTTTGTTTGAATTTTATACACACAGTTCGTTCGTCCGTGTGCGTCTCGCCTTGACGTGTTAGCCGATAATTATTATAATACATTGTACCTACATCTTAGATTATAACCTACATAGATTGTAAGATGTTTATTTTTGGAGGGTCATTGACCAATTGACCTAATGGACCAGCCGCTATTGGTTTCAACCATATGCGTGGATACTTTTTCATTATTGTCGGCGAAAACAACAATTATGTAGATACTTAGACACTTGACTAGTGTCATAAACGTAATCCGTCCCCGGCGGCATCCTGTCTGATCGGATTTTATTGCTTAGGGTCGAAATGTTTTTAAACGATCGACACATTAACAGTATTTTAGCTCGGTATATCCGATAAGTTGCTCCCTAAAACAGTGAATACCTACATGTATTTAGAAAATCATAAACCAAAATGTTAACGAATGTTTCCTCATTACATCCGAGATTTCGCTATGTTCGAGATCGTAATAACCGAGTTCGACTGTAGTGTGATTATTGTTTTATTCGCTGAATGATACCAATCCCACTGAGGAACACTTCAGAATAAAGAAATCACTCGCCAATTAAAAAATGAGGATAAAGCGGATAAACATCTACATTATTATTGATAAAAGATTTTTTAAATAAAAAATGTTAGTTAATAGGAAGACAATATTATTCTAAATAGTTATGACTGTTATGAGGATTTCATTAGTAATAAGTAAAGTTGCTAATAATTGATATGAATTCTTTCCCACATAAAGTGAGACATGTGGTAGTTGTCTCATTAACGGATGTTTAGAAATCGACGTAAAGTCGGACAACTACAGTTCTACCAAAAGTATATAATTTAGAAAGAATGTAATAATGAGTAAATAAACTGTGTATAGTATTTATCCCTGAATTTCAGGTGCCTAATAATAAAAACATAGAAGTTCAGTAGAAAACAAACTATTTTTACTTCAAATAGCTCTCCTGTAAAATTACGTTTTTGTAGATGTCCGAGTTTACGTAGGGACCGTCGATATTATATAAACCAGCATAAACTTAGGTAACGACATTGAAAAGATATATTCATTCCACCATAAATACTGGGCAAATGTAATATTATATTTTAATGACGTGTGATACAATATTGACGCCATTCGTTTACCATAACCACTTGACTTGGTGCGACAGGTTGCAGCGATTGGTAGGTGAGTTTCCCACCTGTTCATAGCTGGGATCAAAGCATGGACTATCTGGCGAAGTGCTCAATTGCGCTAACTTGCTGTGTAATTTTGAATTCCGTATGCAGACGTCCCATACGAATAGTATGTATTTACCATGGTTATTATGATTCGTTCCAATTCTTAATACTATTGATATCAATGTTGGCGTTCCAGTGTTTTTTTTTAATTTTCAGTCAAGCTTAGAAAAACAAGTACCTACCTACTTAAATCATTATCACAGAACACTGTATAGTGCCATTTTAGAGATGTTCCCCTCCGTCATTGTTGATTGGGCAATCATGCAAACCACTAAAGCCAACTAGCCTATATACCTACGTCATGATCAGCTTGTCGCGATTTTGATTTTACACAACGTATCTATTTCCGTCCTCACCCTCTCTGGCGATGTTGAACACTTTTTATCGTTCGCCTAACTTATCGAATCAAAATGGATTTTCAACCGTAGTAGCAATTTTATTTATATAAGTAGGTAGGTATGTATCTAAAAAGATTCCGAATCGTAACCGGGAACGCTGTCATTTACTCGTGGCTGTCGGTATTCTCACGTAGCAATCAACCAAAACTCAGGCGGGAGACGGCTGCTGTTAAAAAATAACGTTTTAAAAAATCCCAAACTATAAATGAGTTTTATTTGCGGCGCATGCCCTCGATTCCTAAGGTAATTATCAGAGACGCACAAGCCAACACCACCAAGAATGGCAGAGTTCACATTTACGCCGCGTGTAAGTCTGAAAAAATATGTAGCTGAATAAAGATCCCTTCTATATTTTAAGCTACAGTATGTAAGCATCCCCAAGAGAAAATCAGTCGGATAGAGCCACGGGTAATATCCATATAGCCGAAAGTAAAGGAGTCTCAAAAATGTCTTTTGGACTCTCTCCGCCATAAGGCCGTACTTCAACTGATGCGGGGCCCAAACGATAGACCCACTCTCAAGTCTGCTTCTAACTAACGAGTAAGTAGAATTTTTAGTACCGTAACATCCGGAAAGACCCGGGAAGTACGCAAGACAAAGTCCAATAAACTACCTCTCTCTACACCTCGCCATGAATTCTCCGCCCGTGAGATGGTTTAAATCGACAAACGTCGTTTCCATTGCAAAATTGAATATCTGCAAAATCTCAAGTTTTCAGGGGAGCATAAAAACAGTTTACAAAATGTATGGCACTTGAATCAATTCAAAAAAGGTTTTCATAATTTAATCGATAATGCAATTTTTGTAAATTGTGTTATTTTGCATGTGTGTAAAGGTGATTTTTGCGGTTTTAATTATACAAAAATGTCGAAAACGCATATTTTGCAGATATACAATTTTGCAATGGAAACGACGCAAAGCTGTGGCAGTAGAGGATCTGAATCTAAGGAACTACGATGTCTGGCGCCGTAAATGGCAGGTATCTAGGTTGACCCCCCATCTTATGATATAGGTACTCCATGATTAACGTGATCATTTATATGTTTCCCCAAACCGGGACATCTAAACAAAAAGGTAGGTAAAGGTACTTACCGTTTTAGGCGCCTCACACTATCACAAATACAATTGACAAGATAGTAATGTTCTCATTCCCCCCATATTTTTCCCACATATTTTTTCATAGTAAGTACATATTATTTTATTTATTAATGAAAACTACATCCAGTGGGTCTATTCTATACTTATCGACCGCTAAAGTGATAAAGTGATAAATATTATCAAACTTAGGGTAGGTTTGTATCAAAATATTAGCACTTATTGTAACAATTACACGAAGCTGGTTTTTATTGTTGCAATAAGTGCTATATTTTAACAGCACCTATCTTGCTGCTGTTAAAATATCGCACTTATTGCAACAATAAAAACCAGCTTCGTGTAATTGTTACAATAAGTGCTAATATTTTGATACAAACCTACCCTAAGTTTGATACTATTTATTACTTTAGTGTTCGATAAGTATAGAATAGACCCACAGGAATGAATACATGAAAATTTATCAGGTGTTATATTTTTCCCAAGAACAAATTTTCTTAAGTAGGTATATCTGATGTTGATTTCAAAAACGAATGAAATTCTTGGCAGCATTTTTTCGGATTTACACTTATAATCGACATTGCTTTAAGGACATCTACTTTCTGTGTTTTTCACTCGTCCACAACTTGTTAATAAGAGAGAAAACCCTTTCTACTGGTGCATTAGTGCCGGGCAGACACAAAATATATTCAATAATTATTCGAAAATTCTTGTGATTCAAATTATTGTGCGCGAAAGTGTCCACCCAACGACTTTCAGTCGAAACATTCGCAGTGTTCCATTCAGACAATTTTTGCGGTGTAATGTAAGTAATTAGAAAAAAGTGAATACTCATCAAATATTTCTGTATCTTGGTCACAAGGTTCTTTCTTTTCGAAAACGGGACATTTCGGCGTCCCGAAGCTGTGTTCGGGGACACCGGGACATGCCGCCTGAAAAGGGGACGTCTGGTCACATTATCCATGCCCCCAAATAGGTACATAATGGACCCAACTCGCATAGCCTGCGGAATACATGCGCATAGCCATGCTAAGCATAGGTGGGTATTAAATCCCTCTCTTTTGTATAATTGCTACGATAACTAAGCTGCTGATCAAATTGCTGCGTCTTGCGTCTCATGAGTCTTTCCTGGGGTACTTTCTGCCACCTACCAAGCTATTTATTTTGTTTGCGTTTGTGACTGGGCGTTGTTTTTGTGTCATCTACATCTTGCCGCCATACGAGTGAACTCAGTGAACACCATGAGTCTTTATTTTTTGTTAATACGCATGTCTTCTTAACTATAAGCTAACAAAAAAATTAAAATACATATTTCTATCAGAACCGTGGCCTAGAGAAATAAATACACGAATAACCCGTATTTCATTTTTAGTATGTTCACAGGTCGCGGTCATAAATTTAATATGCACCGAATCCGAAATTACAAAGCCTATTCGAATCGCGTCACGATATTTCCAGCATGCGAGTCGGGTGGACGGGACGGACACATAGTTAAATATTTTTGAGAAATCTCCGAATAAATGATAGCTTCGTGAATCATTTTGATATTATTTGTGTAGTGATGTCACCGCAATAGAAGGACATATACCTACATACCGTCGCTATAGGATTTGTTTCCCGAATATCCATTTTTGTCGAAATCGACATTTTAATGCAGTTCAATTTCTTTTATCGAACTCTACCGAAATCATTTATAAAAACAATATATTTTTATCTAGGAACAGAGATATTTTTTTAAAAAACCCGAATACGCCATGTTAAGTTACAATTACTCCGTGGTTTTCTCCCGAATGTCCAACTATTCGTACCTGAATATCCAAGTTAATTTCGGTCGAAATATATCTCTGGCTGAGTGTTTATTTCCCGAATATGACTTTAGCCAATCAAACCGCGCTCACGCCGTGCATCTCGCTCCCACATTCACGCTGTCTAGCTCTAAAACAATCACGCCCACTTTCATATTTTTCCGCCGTCTGGAGACTTCTTTCAAATTTCGTCTTATTGATATTGTTTTTAACGTTACTATTGTTTTAATAGTGAATTCATCAAATTTGAAGAAATCATTCATAGCTGATACATCACCAGTTCGCCCTGAACTTACAATAGAGTTGTGGAAGTGAGTATTTCAACCTAAATAACTGCATTTTGTTTTGATAAATGACACAAAATCCCAACGGTTATATGAATTCTACAGTATGACCCGGCAACTACTATGACGTAAAAAATAATTATTATTTCAAATTATTATTAATCAAACATTGTTTGTCTTTATTTTACTTTTAATCTAGGTATTTCTATGAAAATAAAGGCGATGCTATTATTTATTTTTGAATGCGCTGATAATTAATATTTTAATTTAATATGTATGTTAGTAACTATTTATTTGGTGGATATTATATACTTAGGATATTGGTACCTACCTAATATTAGCAGCCAATGGTAATTAGTTTATACATGCTATTATTTTGTGTTGTTGTTCCTTACAATAGTAAATATATAATATTTATTTGGTGGTTTGTAATAAGTTTAATTGTCAATTATAGAAATATATATATATAGATTTTTTTTTTTTTGGAAAAAGTATTAATATAAAATTGTTAGCAAGTACGAGTAAGTACCATCATAAAATATTGGAGAAATGACCGTGACGTCGGTTAGTAATTGAAGTAGTAGATACCTTATAATATATTTTCTCAGAAGTGATTAAAAAAATATATGTAAGTATGTTCAATTATTAGAATGGTACATTCTTAAATCTTGTGAAATATTCGTTCAATAAAAAAATAGTTAATTACTTAAAAACTATTTTATTACTTAATCCGAAAAAAAAACCTAAAAAAGCGATTGCCGCGTGTTATTATTTCATACGAACTTGGGTAATTACGATCATTAAGTATTTAAAAAGTAGAGGTAATTATTAACAATTATCGTGTAAATAAATATAACATTTGAGGCGCGTACTTTTTGACCACTCAGTAATCTGTGGGCCGTGCAGCAATACGCTACGGTCTTAAATCCCGAACGTCCATGTTTTGTCCCGAATATCCATTATTCTGAGAGCGCTAAAAATTTCCCGAATATCCACAGTGAGTACTTGTAAATAAAACGCATTTTCTGTTCATTTAATGATTTATACCAGTATATTATTCTTGGAATCTATTCTTAGATAATGTTGCAATCATACAGTATAGAAAGAATGATTGTTACATCTACTGATATTAAAATATACGACAGTGAAATTTGTTTTTCGTCTCCTGTAAAATTGACATTTGGTCTATTCGGGAAACAAATCCTATAGCGACGATACGTGTAAATGACAATTTATTCGACCTACGAATTGAGATAATGCGGCTAGGTCAACCAGTTGAGTGGTGACTTGGCGAGCGGAATTCCCGAGGAATTCGGCTGTTGTTAATAACGTTTAATTGTTGTTTTCCCGGGATCATATCCGCTGGCGGGCGGGCGTCTATCCTCGGCCGCCGTCGTCGCGTCACCAGTACGCATTATTCATTATCTTGATCCTCTTAAGTTATTTAATTAGCTAAGCCGGGTAAAATATGACGTCCGTACTTAATGTGTATTGTCAGGCTGAATATTCCCTACTCTCTACAATTAGCCTGAACACATGATGCCGCCGCCTAAATTAAATATTTATATAATATTTGAATTACCGTTATCTGCCCAGATGCCAGGTTTAAAATTCGTTAATAATTAGTATGTATGTAGACAACATCATAATGTATTAATTATTTGTCAGCATACAATGATTTCTACAATAATCAGTAGAGGGTTCTATGATAAGTTAGGTAAAAATAAACACAATTTCAAATCTCACATTATAGTGTCAAGTATCATTATCAAGTAATATTATTGTTACTAAACTGCATTAACATTTTCAGGCAGATTTGTCGTTTCTTTTTAACAGCTATTGAAGGAACAACCTCTAGTATTTTTGTTAAAATGCAAAAAAGTGAATGTGAAGTGGGTGTTGATAAAATATTATTTTCATTACGCAAACCATAACAAAGATTTAGAATTATTACGGGGACTCTTCGCCATCGATTAAAATGTTTCACAAGTGGCTTACCGATTTTCGTTTTGGGCATTCAAGCACTAGTGGTGCCGAACGTTCAAGATACCCATTTGAGGTCACCACACCAGAAGTGATTGAGAAAATCTATGATATTGTGATGGACGACCTGCGAGTGAAAATGCACGAGATTGGTGAGGCTGTAGGCATCTCGATTGAATGGGTTAAAACATTTTTTATAATTATTTGGATATGGGAAATATTTCCGCAAGATGGTTGCTACGATTGCTCACAGTCGACAATAAACGCACACATGTGACAGAAGCAAAGGCATGTTTCGATGTGTTTAAGCGTACCTAATCAAAATTAATTTCTGCATCGATTTACAGCTGCGAACAAAACATGGATCCATCACCATACACCAAAGAACAAGGAACAGTGGGGTGGGGTTCTCCTGGTGAGTAGCACCGAAGAAGACAAAGGTGGTTTACTCGGCTGGAAAGGTTATGGATAGTTTTTTGGGATGCATGTGGCAAAATCGACATCGACTGAATTAAAAGGGGATAAACGATTAATAGGGAATATTACTGCAATTTATTGGACTGTTTCAACGACGCTTTGATGATTCGATCGTATTTTGCCAGGAAAAGTTCTCTTCCATCGGTATAATTGATGGATGCACACGTTTCCATGGCAAAATTGCATGAATTGAAGTTTGAATAATTGTTTCCTCATCCATCATATTCTCCAGATTTCACCCCCTGCGACTATTTCCAGATTCAAAGAAATGTCTCGGTGGAAAAATATTTGGCACTAGCGACTAGTTCATCAATAAATAAATGCATATTTTCAAGGGTTAATATTATTGTGAAGGGAACACAAAATTGGAAAACACGACGGTGTATCGAGCTAAAACGGGTCAAAGTTAAAAAATTAAATGATTATTACCAGACTTACCATACCGCCCTCGTATGTCAATATTTATACATAGAGGTGTAAAAAAAGTGTCGATTCTCGCTATTAATCGTTATTTATACGCAAGTAAACGCAAAATAAATAAACAAATACATATTCCAAAAACACAATTGCTTCCCATTTGCAGAAATATTTTATTAAATAGGAACTTAATTCACAGTTTTCTCCATTACAGTGATGAACATATATGCATACGATCGGCCTGCGATTTTTCGTGTCTCGCTTATGATTCCTCTAAAGAAGATAATTTGCATTTTTTTTTCTATATGGGTATGTTTCTGGTGTTTTACGAAAATTTATATATTGGTCACCTGAGTTTCTTCACCCTCCCATTCACAATATTTTTTACCAAATTATCATCCATGTTCAACAATTTCCAAAGAGTTCTTGAATTTACTTGCAAATATCTAATAAACCCTTACATATTTTAAACCAACCACCAAGAATAATTTATGTACTTTTACAACACCCACGCCACTGCTGACCCTTTGGATGACAATATTAGATTTTATCTATTAATTTCAAATTTTCTTTAATAGCCGATTTTTATACAATATTTCACGTCCACAATGATTTTACTGAAATCGGTGATCGATTTCTGTTCAACTTGATACTATCTCGAATACAACGCAAAAAGGTAAGCCCACACGTCGATGTGTTTCATCTCAATCGTATTTACTTTATCATAAACCCCCGGTCGCCTCGCAATTGAGCGAAGGGGTGCCGGGGGCTATAGGATTCTGGCCGGGGGAGGAGATGGAGCCGGTTATCAGTTTCAAAACACAACTGCTCTATTCTCACGGGCAAACGTCTATAGTACAAGCTCAGATTTCACGTGGCTTCAATGTGGCAACAATAACGTAATGCACACACGTTTCTAAATTTGACAACAATATTCTTGTTCAGTAGATAATATTATGTTATCTGAACAATTCTCTTTTTTATTATGATTTTTATTTTTAAAATCACCCACTGTTGAATAGAGATGTATTAAATATCTCAAATCAATTACTAACCTAACCCAACAGTACCTTTCGGTTATCGTCATCGTAATCGTCGTCATGTTTCGTGGTGCAACATCCCGGGGAGGATTTTTACCTCATCAAGTTGTCTTCTCCAGTTAGATTACATCCTCCAATTTGGGATTCCAATCACTCGTGCATCTTGGGTGTCCCCTCATTCCTCTGCCCAGATCCGAATGAAAAACTTTCCGGACTAGTCGCCCCAGGTTCATTCGTTACATATGACGATCTTGTATTCGATCAATATTCTCTCCTGAGTATGAATTAATATTCCCTAGCTTTTTATAAGTTTTTTCATTGTACACTTGGTTTCAAAATATGTAGGATTAAATTCTCCTAAATAGTTTTATAAAATTTATCAGTCGCCTCCATCGAACAGTACAATGTACCTATAAGCCACGTCCACGTTTCCCACAATCGCATGTGGTTGATATAGTTACCATTGTGCATGATATTATTATTAGATTATTACGACTGCCATCTTTTTTCCTCACCACAAATCTGGAATTCTGCCATTCTTCCGACCGAATTGTGTGAATCGTGAGAAAGGCTGTATTGTTCTGCAAATTTTATTCCCGCCTTCCGTTTGTTTACCGTTCATTGATTGTGTCTGGCCCGGCCCCACTTGGCGAACATTTTAAGTACTGCCCGCCACCGTGTGTAGGTGTGTGTTGGTTTTTCGTTTTTTTGGTCCGCTTGTGTGTGTGTGAGAGAGAGAGCTCGGCCTTACAGAGGACTCATCCCAGTCTATTTTCGAGCAGTTTCATTCATTCAATGCCGATCCGTGAACTCCGCTCTGTCAGAGAATGTGCTCGGTTATTTCATTCATCATTTTTCATTCAAACGTACTCATTCGCGACCCTCTATTACGTCTTATCAGCTATCGGATTCGCGGCTCTTTATAAAGCAATAGTTTTACGTAACTATGGGCATGCGTTCCGTGATACACTTCAAAATGAGAAATCGTCGTCTATAATCATATATGACTGTACGACTGTGGTTTGAATTATCATTCAATTTGACATGGCAAAAATCTTTGTTTTATCTCATTACACTTGAACGGTTCCCACATTTTTACTATTCATGATACTCTAATTTCCTTACTTATTGACATCCCTTAATTATGTGTACATATTGATATAAAATTATGACTGGTTTCCTGACTTTTCAGAACAGTGGCTCTCAACCAGTGTGCTGCGAAGTCGAAACATTAGGCCTTTACTCTTATAAGTATGCATATGTTAATAATAATAATTGACATGCATATATCCATATGAGCTCAAAGAAGAGATAATCGCTCCACAAATCTAGTCATCCAGGGGTACCCAAGAGGTAGAAAACGTCCTAAAGGTAGATACTTTAGACTAGAGGCCACTGGGTTGACGGGATTGTTAAAAATTCTGCGTAGTTAAGTAGCAATCTGTGAAAACCTGCTCGGACGGAAGAGATTTTCAAAAGTAACACGGTATTATGACACTATAATAGTGATGGTCAATGCGCCACAATACCTACACAGTTACTAAACATGCCATAGTTATAAATGGTGAAGTAGAGAACATACAATAGACAGAATTGAATTACTCTGGATTACTATAAAAAATATACCATCATAAATCGTCAGGTGTTCGAATTTAGAACTAAGCTCATCCCATTATACAAAATATTGAATAATAAAATGTCAAATGTTAGCATTTGTGGCGCCTCACTCGACCGACAACTTATACTGGTGGATCTATAATAATAAGTTATGATCCCTCGGCTGTTAATTTATAAAGGCTTCAAATTATTTGGTAAGTATATATATACATTAACAGCAAGTATTTTAATAAAAAATCGAGCAAGTATTTTATTAAAAAGGTGGGAACTATTTAATATGAACAGCAAGTAAAACATGATAATTGGTAAGTATTATAATATAACAATGGAAGTATTTAAATTAGGATAGGGAATTATTTCAAAATTGTCTATTAATACTTGCTTCAAAAATGCACGCCATTTATAAATATGTGTGTTGGATGCAATGCTAGGACCCAATGCGTGAGGGCAAATATCTAACAATACTTCTTCGGGGAAAAGTCTGTTAATAATATAACTTTGCTTTGTGGACGCCCATTTGTTTCGTTTCATAGTTAAAATGTTAATTTACTTCTAATTCCAATACAATATACTATAATATACCTGCCAATAATTTAATCTCGGCAAAAAGGGAGTGACTGGTCAAAAGGTAAAATTTCAGTATTAATACTAAGTAAGAATTCATCCGGTGTAAAATTTGTCTTGGTTAAAGAAACATGTTTTTGAAAACCCCGTGAAGGTTTGATAACTAAATCAAAACAAAAAATATTTCATTACTAATCAATCATATTTTATGTATCTCACATTTGCGATATGAACAAGTTACCTGAATCTCTTCGATTGTTTGACGTTCACTGAAGTCGTCCGTTAACGATAGGTACCTACGTAGGTACATATTTTGTTTTGTCGTGCAAACTTACAACGAACGTAGTCTATTATAATATACTCGTAATCCATAGAAGACGTGATTATATTACGTGGGAGTAGCAGTGCCTAATGAAATAGGTACATAGTTATTTTATTACTTGAGTATATTATCCTTGTGTGCATTCAGAATCGCCTCGAATGAAATTTATATGCACCGAACGTGTTCGTATTCCAGTTCGATTTCATTGATTCGATTTGCGTATATGACAGTATTATCAACATCTAATTATTACATAATACGCGGTATGCGTGTTGCGTGTTGCATACCATGCACCGTGTGTTTGTAAATAACATTATTATCATCACTTTTGTCCTCCAAGACGTGTCGAAAGAATACATGTTATTATGTTTTCTATAATATATAATTAATTACTAATAAGTATACATACTAGTAAATACTAGTTGCGTTTCTGGAACAGTTCTTGTTTTTATAAATGTCATCAGATAGTTACCTATTAATTGTTTGTTTGGAGCAATGCTTGCCAATCTTATTCGTGCCACGATTATTTTCAATTCTTAAATTAACAAAAAATGCGTTCAAAATTCGGTTCGATCAAAGCAATTGTTTATAATTAACTATTTCTTTTATTCAACGAATAATTCACAAGATTTAAGAATGTACCATTCTAATTATTGAACATACACAATTTTGAAAAACACTTCTGAGAAAATATATTATAACCAATAGAAAAAATCTTTTTGAAAAAGTAAAGCTGTAATCGAACCAGCATCTCTTGGGTTTACTCCCCGTCCGCGCATTATCCTCTGCCACGAGGCGACATACTAATTGCGACAAATTTTAACTATTGCCCTTTTAATACCTACTCATCAGCGCTCTTCTAAATTAAGCTACTTTGGCAATCGGTTTTGTTTATTAAATCAAAGTAAGTACCTACCTACTACTTCACGGCACGGTATCATATATATTATATGGTATTCACTCGTCTGAACAAATCTTGACTCGCACTTTAGTCAGTAAAATTTAGAATTTCTTCGGCTGAAAATAATTTTTGTTTGAAGTTTTGTACGTTTCGCTGCCATAATATCATAACTTCATAACATGAAGCATCGGAATGAGTATTATTCCGCCATGACACATTGTCTATTTTTCTTTTCTTTTTATCGTACCTTAAATTTCATCTTCCGCGCAGATAAGCATGTGATGTGTTCAAAAAGAAAATTTCAACTTTCAAAAAGATTCGAGGAAACTTAATTAAATTTAAGGTTGAAAGCTTTCTGCGATTTCGGAATATATTTGCGTAGGTAATAAATCCATAACTCAGATTTCTGCGCGACGATCAGCAACATACATTTCCATCTGCTGTTATAAATTTCAGATCTCGTAACTATTGAATTTCTTCGTTTGGTTCGGTTTTCCCACTTACTCGTTATTTGAAGTCGTTATAATGTTAATAATTGATTAGCCTGAATAATTTATTTTTTCTAGACAGAACAAAGCTCTTGTACAAAATGTTATTTCTACTGGCAAGTATGTATTAAAATTATTTGATCTTTAAAAAATACGATTTATAAAGTTTTTTTAAACCAATCGTGATATTAGGGATTGCAAAACCGAATAAAAATACATACTAATACATACCGGTAGTTCCTATTTAATACCGCTATTGAAATATATGGAAAAAATTAGAATTATCTACCAATAAATATATCTACTTAGGTATAAAAATATCTAAATACGTACATATGTATAACTTTTAATAAAGGTTAATGTTTACATATGATAGAGATGCTGATGTTTGTCCTATTAAAACTTTTATGTTGATCAATACATTTTGTTTCCACTTTCAATAAAGAATCTATGTATCGGATATATATGTCTGATTTTTAAAACCGGTATTTCGGTATTGAAAAATACTGGGATACCGGTTTTTAAATACCGGTATTGCAATCCCTACGTAATATATATATCTGTGTTTATTTTTAATGACCTTATTGCCATGCGTGTGGCCCTTAATTACATAAAAGATATTATGCTTGGTACTCACTTTGGAAAAAAAATGCACGCAGACCGCTTTGACCTTTGGTAACAATTTCACGTGAAAAACTTATACCTACACGTCCGTCATGTCTGTAGAACTTTATCGGCAATACTGTCAGAAGACATTTATTTCTTCCATGTCCGCTTCCTCAGTCTGTTCATAATAACGCCCCCAAAAATCCCTGTCGCTCGCTAGTCTTGCATCTTTCCAGCTCTTGTGAGCATCCCGTAGCTCAGCTGTATACATCAGGTGGGTGGCATTCAGTGGGCTTTCAGAGTACCGGAACCCAGTTGGTTTGAAGAAAGGGCTGTTCAGATTGGCTTGAAGTATTCGTAGCACATGGCTGAATCCGATCGCCTCTCCTTCGGTGTGACAACAGGCTGCATGGTCCGCTTTCTTATCTCGTTAACCACACCTAGTCCCGGCCGCAAGCACATTTTCTCGAATTTCATTATGTATACGATTACTCTGAACTTTAGCATTGTACTGTGGCTCGTTACCGTAGAGTAGGACCGGCAGAAGTCAGAATCCAATCGTCAGACAGGCGGCTTTTAGTTTTAAATGCCTGTCCCAGACATTACCATTCGGATAGTTTTTTTTATCAAGATATTTTTGCGCAGTGTCATTAATAAATAGCCAGCATTATTTAACTCGATTTCGTCTTTGACATTTCAAACTGCCTGCGACAACACGACCCCTAGTAGGTAATCCGATGTTAGGTACCGTACGTATTGTCTAATTTTGTTGCATGCTGAATTGTTTTTTAAAAAAAATGTAAATTTGAATAGATTCAATTGTACAAATGAGGACTGGGACAGGATGGAAAGTTCCGTAAATCAGAAGCGAATGACACTTCTGGAGGAGGCCAAATCCCGCTCTGAGATATGGCGCCAAGAAAGTTTTTGAATGGATCGAATATGAAACTAACAGATTCCATAACAATCATCAACTTTGGAACGTTACTAGTAACGAGCGTACAAAAACCTAGAAATAATATTAGTATAAGCATATTGGGTGGGCAAACCAGAGCTGGATACCGGTAGTAGCATTGTAATATCGTTCGTATTAGTTTGTGTAATAAAAATTCGTTATAATTTGCTAATGTTTAGTTTCCGACGAATTGACGCACTATTTCACCAAATTGCAGAGCCAATCTCAACATTTAATTTGAGTATGTTTACGTATGCATCGTGTGCGGTATTCACATATATACCTACCTATATTGTATCCAACCTTTCCATAGTGAGTTTTCGGGCATGGATAGAATATAGAGATACCTGTTGCCATTTTGCGATAGTCCATATTCTATTTTGATAATTAACATTCTCTTGGCACAGCTGCCAGACACTAAAACGGAGTCAGATTATAAGGCCGTCACGATTTCCCATTCATGATTTCGTGTTTGACTCGGTGTGACGCGCTTCATTTATGTAATTTGGCTTTACACGAACCATACGCGATTTTTGACGTAAGGCACACTGGCCATATCACTTATCCGTCAAACTGCGAATGATGGTTTCAGCGTAGCGCCCGATTTCGCGGAATTGTAATCTGATGGCGCATATTAAACTAATTCATTCACATTGCGAATTTATTTATTGTCTTTTAAAAATAACGAGTGTATTCTCAATCTTACTGCCTAGTTCTAGTCCATACTAAGATAGGTAGGTACACCAAAATATCACCTGTTGGCGAGGTTGATCCGGCTATTTATTCTGTCGCTTACGTATTTAGTGTTTGCAACAAAGGGCCCTAGATAAACGAATGAATCCAGTGTGCAAAAGCATCGCCACCGAGGATAAGGCTGTTATTGTCATTTGTTGCACTGTGGATAACTGACATGTTTTTGTTTTACTTTCATTTATCATTAGTCCCATATTCGCCTCAGCTGACTTTACGAAATAAATGCCTTTTTGAGGGGCTTCTAGAGACCGGGAAATAACTTTGATATAATTGTTTATAACAAATAATAATACTTTATTTTGTAAAATCGTCGACTTCGATAATCCAATGGCCGCCCGGGCCTTCTCGGAATATATTCACCCTTGCCAACGTTCGTTTCAATTTTGTGTAATAATAAAGCAACTAAATTGAGTAAGGATTGATAACAGCAAATTAAATTGGGACGAGGGTATGGAGCGAACATTGAGTAAAGCTTTGGCTAGTCAAATCAGAATATTATGCAAAATGGGCATAATACTCGCATTTCCATACGGGCTGGCGCTATTCGCAGGAATGAATTATTATTGGCCGCCGTGAAAAGTTTCCCTCGTTTATCTTGGGTACCGCTCTCTTTCGCCGAGATGTGGGTCAAACGATCGATCTCCTCTCGTCCTTTCCTTCTTCCGTCGAGTATCCACCCGTCTTGTCGCTAACCTGACATCTTGTAAACCACTCCGCGAATGTGCCATTTTACCGCTTTTATTGTTTTTGTTTTTTCTTTTCCTATTTATTACACAACGGGTCAAATGTGGTCGTAGGTAGTAGGAAAGTACAAACGTTGAAGAACTTTATTGTAACGTATCATTTATTGAACAACTAAAAAACATTTAAGGGTGCCAACATCTTGAATGTATCCTACACCATAGCGTCACGTAACATAGACATATACTTATATTATAATCAAACTAAAATAGTATATAATATAAATGTTGGACCCTAACTACATGAAGCTCTTCCTCATGATCACATACATACATAAACAAGAGCTGGCGCATTTTCTAATGAACATAGTCAACGTAGATTAACACGGCATAATCAAATTACTAACAGTAATATTGGTTTTGTAAATTTATTATTGATAGCGAGTGTTCTACATTCAAGAGCGAAATACACAATGAAGGAATAATTCTGTATTTATTATTTTATTACATTCTTCTTTTTCGTTTGTTTACTGCTCATAGGAAATTCGGTATCATGGTCAATAACTTCAACATATAGCTATCCTAAAAGGGTTGACAATCCATGGAGATTACTTTAAATTTCACCGTGAGATACGTAATTCTCCTTCTTCAACAATTATTGTCTTTCCTCGAACTTTTGTCTGCAGGACCTACGACATGTATGATTTCACACTTCCTACTTATTATCACATGACCGAATGGATGACATTTAATTTTTTCTTTCGATTTTGGAAAGCTTTTATGACAATATTCTCCACTAACATTTGAATTGAATAGTATTCATATAGTGGGCTGTCATTTACTATCCACAATTAAAACTGACAGTAATCTAACACACTACCACTGTCACTCTTTAACTTGGACAATGTATTATAACATTTAGCTCGGGCGTTACGTCATGTTGAATAACTCTTATGCCGGGTCCACACTGGCAACATGTCGCTTGACAACCTCGTTAAATTTTACGATAATTATCATAATTGCTTAAGAAATTTTACGATAATTATCATACTTATCGTAAAATTTAACGAGGTTGTCGCGCGACATGTTGCCAGTGTGCACCCGGCATTACCATGACAAAGAAATAAATAAGTACCTCATTTTTCCATTTGTCGTGAAAATAAGTTTTGGTCTTGTAGTTATTCATTCCACCAATATACAAACTATTCTCCTACAGCACAACGGTACGAGGAACTACGCCTCGATTTAAAGTTCAATGATTCACATCTTCTTTTTCTCTCACTCCTGCGGCAGAATGGTTAAATTTCGTCTTCAAAATCACAATGAAATACCATTATATTACAACTGTATGTAGGTATGTGCTAAGTAAATGCGTTTTACATTATCATGGATGATTTCCTATAGAATCGATCAATATCCATCTTGCGAGCGACTCATTGGGCATTTACATGCCAAGCTGCATTATATAAATAAGCATTATTTATCTAGGATTTGGCGATCGTACTATGGGGGGTTTTCAATGTTAGGCTAGCGGCTTTAACTGTCTTCTGTATTTTGTTGGTGAGAACTTACCGATTTCGTTGAAAGAAAGAAAAAACAAATATTTGGCTAATGGCCGCTCATTCGCGTGTGTAAAGTGTAAAAATAATTCAACAAAATGCCCGGCAAACAGGAAGCGGTTATCGCTGAGCAGCGATTCAGCATCCGGCCTGCTAGCTCACATCAGCGCCGCCGAACTACACGTAGGTACCTACAGACTATTCATTAGTGACACTCAGCTGAATCATAATATTATTATTAAAAAGTAATCAATTGGTATGTATAGAGATTGTGGACATTCCTATGCTGTATTTTTCGAAGTGGTACTGGTCATCTTTCGTGTACCTACCAGTATTGTATTCTGATCAATCATCATACATTACCATTAACCTCTGATTTGTCTGATTTCCATGAAGGTAACAGTCATAAGCAAATGGGAAAAGATTATCACTTTATTTAACGTCCGTAGTCAGTAGTTTTTAACAGAGCGTTGAAGCGGACCCTTTTTGAGTTGCTCCGCTCCAGCTCCGATCCGTGACCTAATACTTGCTCCGGCTCCGCTCCAGGGTCTGCTCCGCTCCGGGTAAAAAGTTTTAATAAGTATTATATGTATTTATACAAATGTTAAAACAGTAAGTAGTTTTAAAATAATCGTCATTTTCATTATTAATTATATTAAACAAAATAAATGACAGCAAATCGTCTCTCATTATTTGCCTCTTCTGTCAAAAAAGTAAGGTTATTTATCACGCAGTGTTGCCATATTTCAAATAATTCCAGTGTTGCAAATCCAAAATATACCATTTTCATTGGATTTTAGGACAAAAATTTAATAATAAAAAAACAACCGGGTCAGCGGAGCACTACACATTTTAGGTGCTCCGGCTCCGCCCCTGCTCCGGGTAAAATCGCATTGCTCCAGTGCTTCTGCTCCGAGCTCCGCTCCAACGCTCTGGTTGTTATCTTAATTTTTCACTTCAACCTTGTATATTAGCAAATATGCACCTGGACAAATTACCACACGGACGGACGGAAAATAAAATATTTATATTAATATAAATAAAAAGGATTTCAAGTTATACACATTTATATTTTTTATAAAAATCGATGTTTTTTAAAATAGATATAAAAAATATTAAAACTGAATTTGACAAAAATCGCTTAGGTGATGCTTAGAAAACTTAATAAACTAAATTTTAATAATAAATATGACCATAAAATACATGTAATAATAGGGTGCGGATCGATAGAACAAATTCACATTTTATTACATTTTTTACAATTGTAAGTTTGTCTTTGACTTAAAATAAAAAATATTTTTATTTTTAATGTTTTCAGATACATATTTATTCATTAATACAGTTGAAATTGTAAATTATCAAAAAAATGTCTCAAATTGCAAGCTTCGTATTTTTCCGCTAGGTGCCTCTTTAAAAAAGGCTCAGTGAAGACTTCGCCTTAAATGAGACAGCAGCAGAGTTTTATTTGTATCCATTCGTGAATAATGCAAAAATAAATGGTTTAAAAAAAATCTGGCATTACATTACCAACATAATACTGTGATCGTCTGCGGTTAATTTAACAAACGCTGTAGTAGGTACTTAGTTAACGTGTCACCTATCTGAAACATTGGAGCGAAGATCATTTTGTTATTTGCCTTCAGCAGTTTCTCTTCATTGCATTTTACCACAATACAAAGAGCAGATTAGCACACAGTGGCGAAGGCGACTTTTGGAAAAAGGTAGATTGTGAAGATCAGAGAAAAACAACACACTTTTCAGGTATACCTACGGGAAATAAGAAGATAATACGACATTACTACTGATGACAACGACACACTTATTCCATAAAATTTCATAGCTCACTGACGACGTAAATTTGAGCGATGAGCTTAAATTATATATTTTCCTAAACATTTTTAAAAACAATCTATATTTATACCTATGTGATTGAATGCCATAGAAATTATTTTTTTAAATTATCTAATTATTAATTGTTTTGGACAAACGTGCAGTAGTCATCGACAATAATAGTATACGCAAAGATTTTAGTCTTAACCATCACAGCCTATCATATTGCATACATTGCGATAGACATGCTGAGGTCACGTGACACAAAGTCCATACAAAAAAAATCACCATTCCTCGGGCAAATAATCCGATAAATACGTTAAGACGGATGGCACGCTGTGGCATATTTTTTAAACCTTTAACGGGTGGTGCTGTAAGATCTGGGTATATATTTATAATATATTCCTACATATACGACAGATGTCGTTGGTAAATGAAATTATTTTTATGTAATATAAGTGAAGAAGGTAGGCTTTAAGTAATCGCCTAGTATGGAGTCTTCGCCACTGGATGAGCATATGACTGGCGTCGTTCACCTCACCACACTCACATTAGATGTCCTCACCGGTTACAGATGCCCCACCTCTTCAGAATTGTCACTACCGCAGCATAGACACTGGCAAATTCTATGTACCTACTCTATATTACGATAACACGCATTATCTTCTCCATAGAACATTTTTCAGAAACACTTACTGACTTAGCAGACTAAAGAACATTCTATTTTGTTATAGGAATAAACTTGACTGATAAATTATTTCACAGGCCTCGTGAATACCCTGTACCTAGTTATCCGTGTGTGCTAGATAGTCTGTATCGTTGTGCTCAGCCATATTCAGTTCATGTATGGATTGTATGCAAAGGTCGGAAAATTATGAACTTAGGTAGGCTAGCCGCTAGGCTGTTGACATCGTCTTTTACAATTTTTACATACTTGTCCAATACATTGACATTATTTTTATTCTTCATTCGTCCGGACCTCATGACAGGACTGTAACCTCGTTAATTCCGTCGGGCAGCAGCTTTTTCCACGGTTCGGCACCATCGTCTTCGGTATAAGTCGGCGTGCAGAGCCTGTCTCATTGGAAAACCCGTGAATTATAAGACACATTTTATAGCTATTGCCGCGTTGACACGGACCGAGTGCCATCCAAGCGCACTCGTATGAGACATCTTCATACTAATTATTCCTATCCAAGCTAGCTTGGATGAGTAGGACGCGGTCCGAGTAGCTTGGATAGGAATAATTAATTAGTATGAAGCTGTCGCTTGGATGGCACTCGGTCCAAGTGTACTTGGATCGTACTTGGACCGTGTCAACGCGCTTTTACCGAAACAAATATTCTATCTCTCGTTCACGATGAGAGGATCTATAAATAATAATAATATAGGTGCTTTCAAATATTAAATTATTATATTTTTATGTCTAAACACTCTGAACAATCCGTAG
This sequence comes from Rhyacophila brunnea, assembly GCF_057557595.1. Taxonomy (NCBI): domain Eukaryota; kingdom Metazoa; phylum Arthropoda; class Insecta; order Trichoptera; family Rhyacophilidae; genus Rhyacophila; species Rhyacophila brunnea. The sequence continues at coordinate 19,287,940 of NW_028233068.1, read as the reverse complement.
ATGGAAAGCGAAGTGACAAACTATATTGTGGGTACTGGGATTTTGGTCCGCCCACCCGGAGGAATTTTTTCCTTATCCTCTCCCATTGTCTTTCGTCCCGACCAAATGCGACCAGAATTTTGCTAGGTTGTCAGCCTTCCTACGGGCTATGTGATATAAACAAACTAGCAGAGTCTGTCTCGTATAAAAGAGCTCACTGGCGATGGACTCGTTTGTCCGTTTAGCCAACCGCGAAATTCAATATCTGCCTCCAGCACCACATTTCAAGTCTCAGAAAAATAATTTAATTAACAGATGGATTGGTACTTTTGTTTTTGTCCTTCCAAATTGGTTGCAGTTTCAACATTGCATTTTGGCCTAATGAATCGTCTTCTGAATTGTAAGTATCAAATGCCAATTTATTTATATTCACTTTTGTAACTAGTGACATCCAATTTCCTGACAAAGGTATTATGCGTATAATCACCATTATGCGTAACTATTAGGTATTTACAATACCGTAATCCCATTACTGAGAGAGGTCTATTATACCGTGGACGTTGCTGTCTTCTGCTATGAACCGTTAAATGAGTCGCTCAAATAAATACAAACTCGTATCTATCGATAACCACTCCATCAATGCTATAATAATTGGATACTTAAAAAGAAAAAAAATAATATCGTTCTTTGAATAAATTCATACTAGGTAAAGTACTTACTATAAATTTGTAAATGCTTAACAAAAATATTCTTTTATTATTTTTGACATAGAAGATGAAGATGTCTTACCAGTTTCGCGGCCACAATATAATCGTGTTGTTTCTGTCATTTCGTTTAAACATTTTTACCAGAATAATATGTCTCATATCTAAACACAATATTATTTATACCCTAACCTAACCCGTAACAGATCTGATAGATTCCCGTATTTAGCGTTTCATGAATAGGCGTGTTTGCAGAGCCACGGATAAGATATTGTATTACGGTAGGACGCTTGGGCGGCTCATGTCGCCATCATGCAGGAATCGCAGCTACCGCAAATAATATTAATGGCAGCGAACCCGGAGGGAAGGAGGCAATTTTTAAAAACAAAACATGATTTGACTACGTCTCACTACTATAATAGATACGTAGATTGTAGAGAGATTGTAGATTGTAGAGCTAATAATGATTATGTACATTTGTATGCACATTATAAATATTATGTGATTTCAATTTATGAAATTACAATGTTGCCCGTGTTCATATTTCCAGACTTTTTAAAATACGTTAAGTGTCTTATATTTCTTTTCATTAATCATTAAAACATCACGCTTACCTCCCTACCCACATAACCGTTTAACTTCCGCAATGTGCTTTGGTACTGATGACTCTTAAGTACATATTGATGTTTTTTTTGTTTCTATACATTACCGGTTACCCTTTTGTTCCATGTCTCTTGTTCGTATAATGCTCACATCACGTCGCTTTTTTTTGCTAATTACCAAGCCAACAACGCCCGTGCAATTCGCAGCTTTTGACTTCTTTTGTGTCCTGCACTTGTGTCTCACCTGTCCGTTGCAAAAAAACTGACAAGTGGTCAGCGCTGTCGCAATGGCGAATCGCGATGCGGGGCGCTCACTTCCCGGAAAGGCGCTCGATCACCTGTCGCAGCTCAGCCGACCCACCCTTCTACCTGCCCCCGAAACTCTGCTGTGGAATAGCACTATTTTATTTATTATTCAGGAACCTGGAGACTTGTTTCGACTTGCTACCCCGTCTGCGGTGCTATTGTTGCGGCTTGATAGTTTTATATTAGTTTTGTGCTTGTTAACAAAATCTCCAGTTGCCAATGTAGGTACCTATTTTTGTGATGTTATCTTTCAGATGCTTTGCTCTCAATGTTACCTCTATGAAAAACATCTACATCAAATACATACAGGGAGGAAAGCCTTGTGATCAAACTGATACAACGTAGGATATATTAACAGACTGATAGGAGGAATGGTTGGCTTCAATAATATGTAAATTGTTTTACTTCATTTCGCCATATCACAGTTTACCGTGAGCTGTCGTAATGGAAAAGATTGCTGTAAGTATAACATTTTGTTCAAAAATGGCGCGTTCGTGGAGCATTGCAGATACTGATGTTCCAATTTTATTAGATTCAATAAAAACACTTATTTGATATTGGTATGTACGACTTGATACTTACGAGCACGTACTTGTTAATCTACTTTTCAATCATTTATAATTTTATATACATAAATAAATATGATATTTACCTACCTATTTTCTTGTTTTTCCCTTGTATTTCGGTGGTTTTTATTATTTATTTTCGAATGTTTTATTTATGCATGAATTTGAACAGAATGCTATACGGCCATCGGTTTCTGATATTTCATCTTACTGTGAACTGTGATGATTACAATTTTCGACACGGAAGATCTTCGCCATCTTGCGGAAAGTCAGTAGGTATTGGCATTATTTATGCCACAACAATTTTTTGTCGCGTAAATGTTTGATGGCTCATTCTGTATTTTTTTTTGTTTGTACTGTATGTAGTGGTTTCGATCTCGGGCAGCAACAATTTACTTTGGTCCTTCTATAAAGTAACTGTATTAATGACATGGATAGAAACTTGCGAAATATACAACATTTGTAATGTCCCCTTTTCTCTTGTATATAGACATTTTCGCTACACATGTTACGTGACCTGTCCTTTTCAAAGCAATTTCGGAAGTGAATGTTAATAAAAAAAACGAAGCCACGTTGAATCGATAGATAACAGACAAAATAATGAGATTACGGTCGACCGAGTACCCTGTTCCAAGGAATTCGCCGAGAATATTATTTGCTATTTACGATAAATTAATTATTTGATGACGTTACGGCCACGATGGCCGAGCGGCTTACGCGTCGGCTTATAATGTCATGAGTCCCGGGTTCAAATTCTCGGTCTGGCAAATACACATATTGTTTTTCAATTGTGTTTATGTATGGACCTAATAGGTTGGGCAAATGGCCAAAAACCAAAATCTGTTCATACAAAACCTCCACCTTGTAGAGGCCCATAGGATCGTATATGGTCTCTAAATAAAAAGTGCATAGGTACTGTGCTTGTTCCGAAGCGGATTATAATATATGCCTCCACAAAGTTGAAATAATATTAACATATTTTTACGGGGCATAGTTGTTACCCATCGGTTCCACTGACTAGATGAAATTTAATCATTGAAATAAAAACAACATGCATTTTGTTGACCCGTGAAACCATGAGTTTTCGTATTTATACAAAAACGACCGGTCTACCAAAAACTCCAGCGTGGTGTATTATTTAATTGCAAAAAAGCGAATTGACTTAAAATTATCTTTCAACCGTTGGATGACAGCATGCTGCTTACCAGTTGTTTTTTGCAACTACATATTGCATATTGCTCTCACGCACACATCTACGATAGGATAAGCATGCACACGCACACTATTGACGACTTGCATTCACTGCTTCCGTTTTGACGAAGGGCCGTTGAACTGAGCCCTCAACACGTTATCTCCTGTAAGATTGTTGATTATAAATTAATTAATTATCCCACACGGTTCTAACTTACTCTGTAAAATATCTCTGGCGCTACCTCCTTACCCATTTGCTTCTTGAGTGGCATATTTCCGCTATGCCCAACGTGGAGCTTTTCAGCACATCTATTAATTTTCATACGACATACTTCGACTGATAGCACATATTGTTTGAATCTTTCCTCAGGCACGATCATATAGGGTGCTTTTGAAATGCAGGTGTATATATTCTAATGTATCATGTTTCGTGATTGAGGTTGTTGAATTTCAGGTAAGATAACTGTAACTTACTGTATGATCAAATATTATTCCTTTAATACGTGTTGAAAAAAAATACTGTAATGTTATTTACTGCCTTCGCCGAGTTTATGCGTGGACTGAAGGAACCTCGAACGGTGTTTAAAAACGTAAACTAACGGCCCAATATTATTTTTAGGCCAAAATATTGTAGTAGCTAGAAATGCAATATTTTGATTTTATTATATAATTTGAAGTAGATAACTCATTAACGTTATAATTTATATTGAAATTGATGTGTTTTTTAGTGCATTGATTATAATAATAGTTTGAGGCATTGGTCGATTCAGCGATTATTATGAAATGAATAATAAACAGTGTCATAATGTCGACGATTTTTTTAATTTAAATTGTATTTAAAATATATATATGAAAATTGGTAAAGCTTTCAATAATCAATTATTACGTTTGTGAATTATTGATTGCGTAGCTAGATAATAAGTAAAACAATGTATATCACCCACTTAAGGAGAAGGGAAGAGAGCCTGATCCAATAACCAATAAATTAAATGAAAACTTCTTCCAATGATGACAACAGTCAGCTACAAAGCGATTGTTATTAATTCTCCTCGGTTTCCATCAATCTCCGACCTGTCCTGCACGCCAAGCATCTCTCCCCTTCACTCAGTGGATCCATCGGAGCCGTGGTCTTCCCACCTAGGTGTTCGGTTAGGTTTCTGAACTCATGTGTTTGGCATTATTGCGGTGAACATTTCTTGCCTACAACAGCCGTAACTGACAGTTTGATATAGATGAAAAGCCTGGGTGCATTGTATAGCACTTAGTTACGTCTAAATCTCCAGATTTCTCTGAACTTTTCAGGAATTGAAAACAATTTAATTTCGAAATTTCACCCTTTCGACACGGGATTCGAAATTCATTGACGAAACGCGCTACCTTTGAGATACGTCTGGATGATTTTTTCGTATTCAAGATTCACGTACCCGGAAAAGATTTTTTCATCAGTATCTACTATAAATTAACGTAGCGCAAACTGCACCGTTGTATTCCTAATATTATTGTGCAATGTTAGGGTTTTTTATGCGGTGGTCGTGAACGTGTTTACCGCTAGCTCTGCGGAATGACGTTTAATGGAGTAATGAGACAGGTGTTGCCGGCAAATCGATGCCCTAACGCAGCGGCTCTCAAACTGTTTCCACCGCTTCCGGATGCGCCCATAATCATCAGTAATCTAAAGAAATTCGCTGTTGGAAAGAATGCTGTTATTAAAAATATAATTTTTGTGAATCCATTCGAATTTTTGAACTTATTCATAACCAACATGCACTCTTACTGATATTAATTTTAAGAAAACGTGTTTTATTGTGTTAGAGCTCTTTCTGCGTAGGAACCGTCTAATGAATAGAAAAAAATATTATTCTTTTGAAAGATAGATAATAATATGGTTTCATACATTTGCTTCAGCGGACAATTAAGGATTTTGTCACCGGTAGAGAATAAGCCTTAATACTCTGATCAAGGACAGCTTATAATAGGTCAGAATATTTAAGACTGTTGTCTTTGTCGTCTTGCGTATTTCATTCCAATGATTGAGATACCTGAAAGCTGTTTTATTTAAATTAACCATTTTCGATAAATTTCCTCATTGTTTGTTTCTTTATGGTAGTTTCATGATTTATTATCCCTTGTTCCAGCACCCTGGTTCCATGGAAGCACTTCCGACAACAGCTAAACTTGGTGCACCCAATCACACCCGGTCTGGAAACGATGGCTCTCAAGACAACTATAGACTTAACCTGCAACGATTACATTTCCAATTTTGAATTTGACGTATTTACTAGGTAAGTTTTTCATATTTTTGTTACAGTATTATTGTGGAACAATTATTTAACCTTGGTTATGCACAGATGCGATTTCTTCAAATGCGCACGTATTAACAGAGAGAATTTAATTATTGTTACGGTTTCTATTCCCATGTTTAATGGCATCGATTTCAGGCATTCGGTTTTTAAGCAGGGTTCACTTTATTACTTAAGGGGGCCATTTAACAAGGGAGACGGTGTGCCGACTGACCTCAAATATTGAATGCGTGTTATGTTGACATGACAAACTTTAATGCTTATTATTATAAGACAGATATTACTATTGAAAATAACACGTGTTTAAGTTTATTCCATAATTTGCACTCTCGAGATCTTTTATATATATTTTTTTAACACTGCGACAGGCCATGAGGCCCATTGATAGTGGCGTATCTGAGAATCAATCACAAACCACACAGGTTTTGAGAAAATCACATAAATCTCTTGTGACCTCACTGAGAATCGTAGTCGGGGCCCCCGGATGAAAGGCCAGCACCTTACGCACTGGTCTACGAGGGTTGTACCGTACTATACTACACCTGATAGCGTTAGCCAGTTCTCATTAATTTTGTGTTCCCTGGTCAAAACTATCGAACTTCACACTAATGTGGTATGTTAATGAGAACAATATCAAGTCAAGAAACATTTTTATTCTTGTGTCCTATTGCAAAAATGTTAATATTTTAAAAAGAAAGAACTCAAGGATCTTCATATTTTATCTGAAATGTATGCAATAATGTTACACAATATTTATTGTACCTACACACTGGCGGCCTTAAGCCCGAAAACGGGGTAGGTCAATTTTGGATATATTATTTTAATTTGCCTTTTCGTTGTATACTTAAAAGACGTATTGCAAATTGGCTTTTTATACATTATAGAAGAACTTTTAGAAATTGTTATAGGTAGTTACTTATCCTTAAAAAAATGTCCATTTTTCACATTGCCAACCCATCGTTAACCGAAATTGCACCCAACACGATATAATTTTTTGTAAATTAGGTCAAAAACCAAACTTTGTGTGTCTATTTATATACCTAATAACTGTACCTAATACTATTTAAGTACATAAGATTAAAACAATCAAACACATTTAATAAAAACTCCGTTATAATACCTAGTGTTATGGAATGGCAGGATCATTTATATATAAACACTTTTTATATTTCCACTGATTTTATTAGAAGGTAACTTTTATGATTAATATAGCAGATTACATTTTAATCGGTAACTTTTATACAATGGTTTAATATAGAGAATGCAGTCGATGGGTTTTACTTAAAGGTTGGATTTAAACTGAACTACAATAATTAATAACATATGAAACTTTCAGACAATGATCAGTTTGAAATAATAAGCATAACAAATAAGGGTACTGTTCGGTTAAAGCGGATACAGCGGAAAACGCATTTTGAAAATAGCCGATAAACTGGATTATTTGTTAGTTTGGGTTAGTTTAGGTTAGGTTATGTTGGGTTAGGTTTGGTTAGGTTAACCTAACAAATAATCCAGTTTATCGGCTATTTTCAAAATGCGTTTTCCGCTGTATCCGCTTTAACCGAACAGTACCCAAATAAGAATAAAAAGGTTTGCCGCTCAAATGAGACCTTAAAACCACAGAACAAAACTCTTGAAACATTTAAGGAAAAAGTGTTGAGTAGTATGACGTTTTATATCATTCTGTTTCATTTGACATAATTGAAAATGTATAGCTATCTCGTTTTAGGCAATGACCAAAATTTAGTGTATGCGAGCGATAAAACAATATGAAAAAAAGGCGTGTTTTGTGCTTTCTCTCCGTCTCACATGTGAAAAATGAGAGAGAAAGAAATATTATTAACAAATATGAATCATAGCATTCTCTCAATTGACTGAGACAGCGAACGTCTGTGAGAGTTGAGATATGTGTGTGTGTATGGTGGTTAGACACATATGTACATATAAATTAGCGTGCGTCATGTTACAATCGCTCGCCAAAATGGAAAAAGTCGTAGGATAATAATATATAGGAGATAATTGACATTGTAAAATGTATATAGATTGTAAGATATTTTTTTTTGGAGGGTCATTGACCATTTGACCTAAAGGGCCAGCCGCCATTGATTGTACAAGCAATAATATGAATTTATATAATACAATATATAGTATTAACATGCCACATTAGCGTGAGTTTAATAGTTATGACAGAAAATTAAATATAGTTGGAGTGGGGAGTGAGAGAAAGTGATACAACTTTGTAGGTGTAAATGCAGTCCAATTAATTGTCCTGCCTAATTGCTGCACACTAGAAGAAATCGCAACTGCACATGTTCAAGGTTAAATTGTTTCACTTGACTACACGAACATTGTGATATAATATATCGTCACCGTTCAGGCAAAAGTCACCAACCCTGAAAATGGCAGTTTTGAGTTGAGTATGTCACACGAAGCGTAAAATTATGTTCTTTAAGATGCAAAAGTCACCACGGTACATTAGTTAGTAAAATATTGCTTAAATCCGAATTATTTGTTTTCCACTAAATAACTTTCGATAAAATCTTAACAAGCAAAAGTCATTATAGGTGAATAGACATTATTGACTCTAAAAAAATAAATCCTTCGTTATAAATATACAAGCAAAAGTCACTATACTATGAATGGTGAGTTTTACTGATTTGTCATTTGAAAACTTCTAACACTTGTCTGAAATACGCAAAAATAACCAAACAGGAATAGTTTACCTAAGCTTGTTATAATAAGATCGCTTTGGTCAGATTATTAACAAGCAAAAGTCACCAAACCATAATTGAGCTACCTTACCTCCTTCAAAATCTTCTAGATGTTTTAATTAGCATCAAAAAGTAAAAGTACCTTAAAGAAATTATTAAGAACACATGAGAAAATAATGTAATGTAGATAAAATCTTAAAAACATTTAAATCTGATTTTTCCTGCATTTTCAAACTTTCAAATTGCGATATCTCAAAACTATGTTTTTAGGGTTGGTGACTTTTGCCTGAACGGTGACGATATATACTGCTAAGTCTCCTCGTCACTTAACATAATTGTTATTTTATGTCCAGTACCACCATGTAACTCTAAATCGCTAAAAATGTACATAAGTTTCTTTGACTTAATGGGTTGAATTGTAATCCAAAATCAGCACATTACATCGCACCTACCCACCTAAGTACTAGGAAACGATGCGCACAGATTTTTATTTAGGTATTCAAATTTACCATGAATTTGGTCACTTGATTAGAAGAAGGACCTGCAAAGAAAAATATTACATTACTACACTGCTTATTAAAATGTATGTTGACAAGTGCAATATAGGACAGTTATTGCTTGTACATGAAAGAAGACAAATCATCCCTGGAAAAATGTAATTTTCAATATAAGGGTATTAATTGGTCTTGAACCAAGATTTTTTGCGACTACTGTGCATTTTTTACGAATTACACTAAATATATTTAAGGGATTCCGTTATTATGTACAATATATAAAAGGGTTTGTGATTAAATTTAATTGGGAAAGGCTGCTTTATGCTAATCTAACTTTATAATGATGCATTAATAGTTTTTGTCTTCTCACTCATACCTCCATTCTATTCCAGATTATTTCAACCGTGGGGTACACTAGTTCAGAATTGGCAAATTTTAGCAGTTACGCATCCTGGTTACGTGGCATTCCTCACCTACGATGAAGTGAAAGCAAGACTTCACAAGTACATCAGCAAAGCAGGGAGCTATGTTTTTAGGTTAGTACCAAATATATTATTAATTGAACTGGTATTTATTTGGTAGAACTTCATTATAATGGTTTTGAAACAAAGTTATTTTTGTTAAATCTACTTTAATTGAGTTATTTATGTTGATATCTGTTTCGGGTTATAAACCCATCTTTTGAATGGTCGACTATGACTATAAATAGTTATAACTTAGTCAAAACCATTGTACCAAACAGTTTGGACAATAACTTAAAGGGTTCTTTTGTACTTTTTGTATTATAAGGTTTTCTGTTTCTAAGATGCTATTATTATGGTTGAATCGGTAGCCATATTAATATCATATATTTTGGTGTTTTGAAAAATGACAGCTATAATTAAGATTGTTAAAGGAAGCTGTACATATTATTTAAAATGTTTAATTGTTTTAATGGCATAGGTACGGTTATTTGTAATTGTTCATCTTTTCAACTAAATCTCGGAGCACAAAATGGTGATGTTTTCTACATATGAATCTCGATGCATATGAGCGCGAAATTATTGATGAATTTCGAAATTAATTTTATTGTTAGCCTAATAACCATTTTTCAGCTTCACTGTTTGATATATTATTTTCATCCAAATTTTTTGGTGCAGATCTTAGACTATAGATACATCTAGACGCCACCCGTTGCATTGCTAAATGAAGCCACGTGCCTTGCGTTTGGTTTGTGGGCGAGCAAACGCATTCGTCTACAAATGTTCGAGACCATAGACCATTTCGCTAGTGCTCGCCCAAAGTGCTCGCACTAGACGCTCAGAATTAAAATATAATTTTCCATTTTTTACGTTATATAGTATTTTTAAGCGGTCAAAATGCAACCATTAGGTAAATATATCCATAATTTAAGTTATTTTCAAGAAACACTAGGTCACTGATATTAAAATATATAATAAAATACAAATAAATTATCACGAACATGTATCAACTTACCTATGAAACGTAATACCATCTTCTTGCTTATCAGTACGGCTACCACATTTTAAGACAACACACAGAACCATCTTTTCTACTTAATTAACTAAAAATATTTACCATTGACTTTATGTTTAACACAAAAAATATCAATTTTAGCAACTCGAGCTCGCAAGTTATCGACGCTATTTGAAGCGTTTCGCCCCGATTTGATGGCGATAGTTTTGGAAACTAGCTCACAGATATGTAGACCTTTTATCTTACTCTAGCGCGTGTCACAGAGATTGTAAGGGTGCCGAATACTTTCTCACTCGCACTCATGCATCGTTTTTGTTCAGGTGCAGATTCTTTTTGAAAAATCCCTATTTATATTTATGAATTGGATCTTCTTAATAATTCTTGCAATATTTTCAGATTATCTTGTACTCGGCTTGGGCAATGGGCAATAGGCTATGTGACAGCAGACGGAGAGATTCTTCAAACTATCCCCCAAAATAAGAGTCTTTGTCAGGCATTATTGGATGGATATAGAGAAGGATTGTAAGTTTATCAATACAATATATTTGAATGAGCTCAATATTATCATTAGTGGTTCGTATTGATAAGTTTATTTTCCTTGTAACCATTTGTGTTAATATTTCTAGTTACCTGTATCCTGATGGCCGGGACGTGAACCCGGACCTCAGCTGTGCGGTGCAGTCACCGAGTGAAGACCATATTGAAGTCACTTTGGAACAATATGAACTCTACTGTGAAATGGGTCAGTGCAAGATACATACTCAATCATATTTATCAACCATCCTCGAGAATTATCAATTATCCTGATTTCAATATGATCACCAGTTTTAATTTTATTTTTTTGCGGACTACCCTCATCCCAATTTGTTTAAATTGTGTTTACTGGGCACTGGAGGGGTCTCTAGGTGTTGATAGTCCCCAAGGCAATACATAGTAGGCATTGAGGAGCAAATTGCCAATAAAAAATATATAGCCTTAATGAAAACAAATTAGTAGGCTCATCTCTCTCTTTGTCACTCTGTCTATTTGTTTACTAATCATAGTGGGAAATCTAATATGTTTATATACAAATTCATTTTTATACATTGTTTTATAATTTCAGTTTCAAGTATCATTTCCAAACTAGCTTTTTTAAATTCATAAATTAATTGATTTTTTTATTAGTTGAGGTGGAAATAGAATTTACCTAGGGGCGGTAGGGGGGGGGGCGCCGAAAAAAAACTTAATGTCAACAAAGCTTGGGAATCGTGTTTAAGCCATCGAGGCTCTTAACATAATTTTCTTGTACAATTAATCGAATTCACAAAAGTGAAAACAATAAAATTAATTTAAAATTTTGTACAGAAATGAACAATAATAAAAAAAAATATTTGTTTTGGGTTACAAAATCTGTTTTCTTGATTTATGTAATGAGAATCCCACTAAGTATTGTAATACTGTAAAATAAAACAGGTATTCATGTATTAATTTGTTATTGAACTTGTGTTTATAATTGAATTTATTATTGTTTTTTGCTTTAGGAAGCACATTCCAACTGTGCAAGATTTGTGCAGAAAATGACAAGGACATCAGAATAGAACCGTGCGGCCATCTCCTTTGCACTCCCTGCTTAACAGCCTGGCAAATTGTAAGTCATGAAATATACTTTCAATACACTCTAACTATTTCTCTAGTCGATAATGGCAAATGCTGTCTATTACATTTTTGCTTTTTTTCCATTTAGGATTCGGAAGGCCAGGGTTGTCCGTTCTGTCGGGCGGAGATTAAAGGCACTGAGCAGATAGTGGTGGACGCATTTGACCCCAAAGGACAGAAAGGAGCTCGATATAAACACCATTCATCGTCTGCTTCGTCGAGTAACACCAGCACGGATGGAGGTATATTATTCATTATTATTCAGATAATATTTTCCATCGTTGATAATTAATGAAATTATTAAAGTAATTTAATTTATTTTCCTTTATGAATTCATAGAAGTTTGTAAATAATTATTAATCACTTTGATCACTTATCTTACTCGGTTGTTATTTTATAATCGTGAATTATCTTAATTGATTGACACAGCGGTAGGTATTTAGTTCATTATAATATTGACTAGATGCTATGTATTTATAAATAACTGGTTATGAAAGAACATACAGCCGGATATCAAATGCATGGACTGTCGCCTAATTTGGATATCCCAAGACCTCAGTCGAGCATGAGATAGATGTTCTGTCATAATTATATAACAACATATATGAATTAAAACTGGAATTCTGTTTGTGTCTTCAATGTGTGCGATACTGGAAAAAATATATTTGAGTGAATGAATGAATAAGTTATAGCCAATTTAACTCGGGCAGTCGTTAAGTTGCTTCTATTATATAAAAACACATTGCCATGTGCTTTATTTACATCTTACTCTTTATATAGCAGCCCTCTAGTCCAATGCATAAGGCATTGGCTTTGCATAACATTACATATTTTGTAATTTTCCTAAGTGTGAGTTTTTCTGTGATTGTTTAACTACTGTAGGTTAATTAAAAAAAAAAAAAAAACAGCGGCTTCAACCAGTGGTGCATGAGATGATTGGTGGTACATAAATAATTTGTGCAATATATAAAAATTGTTTTGGTGAAACACATTAAGGAAAAGATTGAGAACCGCTGCTTCATATGGTTTGGGTGAATATAACAGATATGTTTGTACCATTAATATAGGATCATGTGATCAAGTGCCCATATCCTCCCCGTCACAATCTCAAAGTGCTCGCTGTTGGTCGGCAGGTTCTCGGGACGAGGCGCACGGATCCTCCTCTTCGTCAGGGACCTCCTCGCACTCCAAATCCTCGCAGCCCGTCTCGCTCGCCAATTTTAACTCGCTATCAGATGACTTCGATGACTTGGAGGTGTGTTATTTAATTTCTTTTCTGCAGATCTTTCATCTACATCTCTTTGCAACTCTTTCAAACTGTTAAATGCATGATCAGTACCGTGGTTCGTATGATATATTGACTTAATTGTAATAGACAGACCATCTTATATAATTGGTGACCAGGTTTTTCCTCTATCCAGTATCGTGTTGTTGGATGTTTCCAAATTATCAAAGATACTGTATTTTTATCAACAACCGTGTTATCTGTGCATGCTTCTAATAATTTTCGAAGGAACTTTCATGGTAATCATACATATTTTGTGTTATATTATCATTTATGTTATGTATTTCTTTTTAAACAGATAAATTCAACAATCATTATTTATCCTAAAAATAAGCATTTGTCAATGAACCAGTATAATACCCATACGTCTATTGAAATATGAACAATATTTTTATAAAGCTAATTTATTCAATAGCATTTAAAAGTCTGTATCTTTGGAGGTAACCTCTAATTTACATGCTTTCCTAAATAAAAAGTATCGGCAATGCTAAGTTTCTTTTTCCATTCATTCAAGTCTTTAGCATAGTTAATAAGTTATTTATCATTTATAATAATATGTCATCCCATCTTTATTGTTTATTAATCTCACTCAAGTACAGGTACCTAATTTCTAAACAGTTATACATGAGCTTCTATGTTTACGAACTTTCATAAACAAGGATACTTTAGTTAGAGGTAGCATCACAGTAATGCAACAATTTAGACACGTCGAAATTAATACAACACCTTTGAAAATAGACATGCACAGGCTTTCATTACTATTGATTACAAACTATAGTTAGAATTGTACAAATACGTCTGGCAGCCATTTATTGAAAACATATTATTACATATTTAGTTGTAAGAGTATATGAAATACAGAATGTTTGGTAATATATACATTTTCATTCATGCATTTATTATCCAATTGTGGGTTTGTTGCATATTATACAGATATACATAAATGTCATAAAGAAAATGGTGTCATTGATACATAATATTATACGATAGTGATTATACAGTGATACAGGTAAGGTTGAGGGAAACCTTCATAATTTATTTAAATATTTTTAAATGCTTCAGTTTAAACTTTAAACAGTGAAATAGCTTCTGCACTCCTTTTAATACACATTAAATAAAATAATGTTGAATCAGTTTTAATGGTGGAAAATATTGTATAATGAGTTTTGTATTTCATATTCTCTTTCCTTGTTTCCATATAAATAATAATTATTGCTTCAAGCATACAGTAAAATTATACCAAATACATTAATAGTAAATGTTCTTCAACACATCGTTCATCAAAAACATTGTCACAAGGATAGTTTCAATAATATTAAAAAATAATTTAACACTACTACTGCTATTCACTGTTCAAATAAATCACAATTTAATATTCAGTGTGACATATTTCAATTAATTATTGACAAAAGATACAATGTTTTAAATCATGACTTCTATGTTCCTGCAATAATTATTATAGGTATTGTGTGTGTTTTTTTTTTTAAAGTTTCTTGCATCACGATTTTGTTTGTTTGCATTATTTTGTTTTGTCTGTTTTTTTTCTCCATTTTTTGCCTGCTTGCTCCTGCATATCTTTTTTTTTCTCTTTTCAGCACCACCCCACACCACCGCATGGCTGAAAACAGTTTTTATCTATATGGCCCTTTCAATACATCCAACTGTGCAACATAGACATTTAAAAAAATATATTTACAATCAGTGTTGCCGATTTCTCAAATCAAAACCACTCGTTACGTTCAGCTATAGCATAAACAATATGAAACATTCCACCTAGTTAGATCAAATACTTTTTTTATTATCTGTGACACGCTGAGAGTTAAAACAAAACCGAACGCTTATTCTTTTGTTGATTATTTTAGGTTTAGATTGTTGTAAAATGCTGTGTATATTATTTTTTCAACTAAGAACTCGTTTTTTTATATACATAGAGTGCATGTCTGTCTAGGGAGTGAATTTTTTTTATTCTCAGATGGACATAGTAAAGTGACTTATATTTATTTCATGTTTTAGGAGTAAAAACTCTCGTGTGGCCTCTTGATATTTTTTGTGTTAATTTTATAATTTTACGATCTCCGAATACTTCAATTGGATGGTTTTGATAGACCTGCTCAGTTTGAATAAACTTGCATAACACACGCAGCAATTAGTTGTTGCTTTTATATTTTTATATTACTCACTTTTTTTAGCTAATACTTATTTTACAAGACTGCTGTTTATTTAATTTATTGCTTTCAGGTAGTCAATATTTTATTTAATAGTTGTAGGATAATTTAAAAATAGTTGTGGATCTTCGAAAATCCTAATTTTAAATGTCAGGAGTTAGTTTATAACGGTGTTCATAATTTATAAAATTATCATTTGCAAAACATTCACGAGTATCTGATATTCATATATTTCTTATTGATATTATGAAGTCCTTTTTAGGAATAGTCCTTATGAACAAATTCTCTTGTTCGTTGAAATTGTACAGTTATTTTTTTAAATATACTGGCCTTCCGCTTCATCCATCCACTAAAATTAAAAAAATACTTATAATGTTAATTTTTCTACACAATGTAAAATGATATTTTTTAATTTTACGATTTATCACCTAAGTATACGTTCTTCCAAAGTTATCAATGTTCAATTCGATATTATATATTATACAATTTCTATGAAATAAATACAATATCTATTTTAATACGTAAATTAAATATTTTTAAAGTTATATTTTTTTATTTTATATTTCCCTTAATTGTCATGGTATGTGTGTGAAAATTATTATACAACAAAACCTAATCATTTGGCATCATTTTCTTTATGTTAAGGGTAATTATTATTGAACAATCAACATTCTATTGTACACATCAGCGCATCTATTAATTCTATACTTAAGACTGCTATCGGCGGCTATGGAGGGTAGTATGATAAAATACCCTCGTTAGCCGTCCATAGCACTCTTGTGTATAGACTAGATGCGCAGGGCTTGTCCATCATATATGACATCGCATTGCGCCTTAAGATGATAAGTATTATATCCTGTAATCATTTGTGATGAAAAGAGTCAAAGACTTATGGCGAAATGTAATGTCACAGAACCAACAAATATAAACATATATTCTGAGAATACAATATTCCGTGTGAACAATGTATGGAAATTAATGATTTCTTTTTAACGGATGGGGTGTTCAAAAATGTCATGTATTTTAGGCAGGATTGTAAAAGATTCTGTGATAATGGAGGGAGAGAGTATTAAAAGATACCAATGAGATATGACACATCTATTACGGTCAAAGCTACGTTTCACTGATTTTAACACCTGTGTCTCTAGCATTAATTATTACACTCAAATATCCTATTTCATGTTACAATAGACAGTACTGCAGCAGTAATCATCTTTCTACATTAAAAGTAAAAATATTATGTATAACGTTTCTCATTGTTTTCTAATGCTCAAAATTAATGTTTGTGAATCCTGGTCGTATAAATACTTTTATTACTGTCATTGATATATAACTGCACAACAAATTTTGTGGGCAATTTTCAATATGTTAAGACAATCCTGTCCTCAAAGAACCGAAGCTATCATCAGTTATAGCGAAACACAACCTGCGTACATGCTGCCATTTTTTTTGCGAATTACTATAACCATTCCCTCTGCGCATCTTAGGTCACTAATAAGAGGTATGTACAATTTATTTCATCTTTACTTTTATGGCCATGGCTTGTTTTTTAATGTTTTACCGTCCGTTGAATAGTTCAATTTGTATCGTATCAGGTGGTGATTGTTAATAATTTGGAAGAATATCAACTTAGATGAAGTTATTAATATAAAAAAATTCGACAAAATTAGTATGGTTATAATTATATTATTACATATTTTTTTATACTTGTCATCTGTTGAAATCGAGTGTAGGTAATGAACCATTTAACTATTCAAATTTTTAATGTCTTCAACCAGCCCTGATTTAATATTTTCAATATTTTTATAAAGAAGATTTTTATTTCACCTTTACAAATTTATTTTGGTTGCAGGACTGTCAAGAGTTCAACGCGGCCACCAGCTGTATTCAGGCTCTCATCAAACATCAGCGTTCCGAAGACATTCCCCATAGTCCGTTGGCCTCGCCGCGGCCCGTCCGAAAAGCCAGCCAATCACGGTCGGTGACTCCGACTCCGCCTAGTCAATCGCAAAACAGCATTTCCCCGCCGATAGTTCCTGCCCACAAACCGACTGTGAACATCAGCAATAATAATGTTCCCGCAATACCAGCACACAAAAACTCAGCTCCTTCGGTACCCCCTCAACCGCCTTCTGGCTCAAGATCAAATAATTCACCGGGAAACAGCGTTCCGGCGGTTCCCGCTCATAAAGTGATCAACCAGTCGCAGCCTCCGATACCGGTACCGTCGACCAGCGTGCGAAACTTGAATACGGTAACGCCGTCTACTGAAAATACTTACGGAGAACTGACAGGAACCGCTCCGAGACAGACTGTGGATTTAATTTCCGGCTGCCGATCGAGTGAACAGTTGTTGGGAAAGTCTGTTTTGACACCCAAACGCGTTCAAGATCTAACGGCTCCCCCATTACCCCCGAGAAAATCGGTATCGCCGAGTCCCGACGGCTCAAAAACTATAATGGATCTGTTAAACTCCCCCAACTCGTCATCATTCCGTAAGCCTTTCAACGGGCACTGCAAGCAACCCAGAGAACCTCCACCTTCTGATGGAATCGCACCTGAACTGCTGCAGAATGGAGGCAACAGAAGCCCACTCAGTAATGCTACCAGTATGATTAATCTATCTTTTCAAATTAACATGCAAAGTAATACCTGTAGACAGAATGGTCACAATAATCTCCTGGACGTGGCGAGACCTTGCATATCTACCAGCCGTAGTTCTGAAGATCTGAGTAAGTTTCCCATCGGACAGAGTATTATATCGGGTACTGTCTTTGATTTTAGACATTTTAACGATCAGAACGATCAGAATCAAACTGATAATGATAGGAAATTTAGCCTGGGCAATGCTGCCACAGGTGAAAATAGCCTCAGTTCCGTTATCTTGGGATCCACGGAAACAATTTCCGGCCTAATCGATACGAGGTATGAAGTGTTACCTATTCACAGGTCAGCGATTCCAGTGCAAGATCCTAGGATATTCACGAAGCCTCTTGTTTTAGGGAACACCGTCGTGCAATCCAACATCAGCAGTCAGCCAAGGCAGTTGCCTTTAAAGAATTGTAACTTAGAACAAAATAAAATCATTCAGAAACAGACTGAAACTCCTAATCAAAGGCTACACACAAGTCACTTTCAGAATGAATCTTTAGTGAATCTTAATGATTTTGATGCTGCTGTTCACAGGCAAATCAAAAACTCCTGCAATACTTTACCGCAAATTCGACAAATACACCCGATAAAAGTTCAGAATATTTCCCCCGCGCAAGTCAATGAAGGAGATATCCGTAAAAATGTTACAAATAAACCTTTTCTTAACCCGCCAAATGAAGAAAACAAGAATGGTCTATGTCAATATGAGAATGTTACTCTGAATAGCCAGGGAGTAGTCGTATCGATAAAGAGACAACAGCTGCCCCAAAAGTCACAAAATTCCGATCTAAACTCGTCACGTATCAATCCGTTGACACACAATCAGATGGGTCAAAAACTCGACGAGAGCTCTTCGGTGAATGTGCCGTACGAGAATATAAATCTGGACTACATCGCTCGATTGGTCAGCGAAGGGTATTCAAAAGATAGTGTCGTACGGGCGTTAGGAATCACACGGAACGATATTGATATGGCCTTTGATATCTTGCATGAATTCGGCACCAAGTCTGTCAAATGCCACAATAATAATGGAGTAGATTGAGAGGACGGGTGAAAAGTATAGTAGTTTTCATTTTATTGGATTGCTGATTCGCCTTGCAGAAATGATTGTGGATATCAATCAACCAGTGGTTTAAGGCATGGCATAATATGTTAAAATCCTAACATAATATGCTGCGCTTACACTGACTGCTTAGTCAACATAAGATAGCGCATGGTTAGTTAACGACGAGATGTTCCTTTTCACCACAGATATAAAGGTTATCAAAGTAGTGCTTCATGAACATACGTTAAATTCATGAAACCATAAAGAATAAAGAAAGCTTGTCATTAAACTCTTAATAAACTTAGATATAATTTCATTAGTTCTGGAGATACAAAAAGGTTACATAGAATAACTTTATTGAATCCTCAATTTTTTCTGAATCTTTTTAAATTGATATTTCTCAATTCAAACACAAGATACACCCAGTTGTGAAAATCAAATAATTCTGGAATTGAACCAGAGTTATTTAAAACTGAATGGTTGAATGTGTGGCAAAACACAATAAGTGGAAGGCTATATTATTTGGTATTCTCACAATCATCTGCATTTATATGACGCGTCACATCATAAGTTTCACATGTTCTATTGGCGAACTCGACAGATTAAACCATCATCCACATCCTCACATTTCTTCATTATGCACCGATTTCAAGGCATTGTGTGATGTCACGCTGGTCTAATCGATTTTCGATTCATTATCGTGTATAAGAAATAACAGACGTGCTCAGTATGTTTAATAAGTGTGGGTTTTGGATGCCAAAATTACAGACTGCATGTCTCCGATGCAAATATTTATGATTCCTATTTACTCATAATGCTATAAATATATAACGGATCTTACATAAATGCTAATTAAGGTGAAATAATGCTCCGCATAAATGTATATTTTAAAATTATGTAGTATGTATTTTATTAATTGTGTATAAATGGGTTGGTCAATATCCAAGTATGTTGGCACATGAAGAATTTCAAACCAAACTGAAATGCATTATTGCTAAGTATAAAGAGTATGTTACAACCTCGTATTTACGTGTATTGATCACAATACCATGAAAATGTATCTAAATTCAGTCTTTTCATATGAAATTATTGAATACACATTGATAGCATGTCAACTTGGTGTGATTCAAATTTAATAAAAATAAGTCTTGATTATTCATTTATACAGTTTATACAGATATGTATCTTGCACAATTTTTCTTTATTGAAGGCTTGTAAAAAAATAAAGTGTCACCTCGAGTTGAAAATACTCGTCATCCAAAACATTCACCATTTTAATGGGTACTATAAAAAACACTTCTATTGGATGTTTAGAATGACAGATAAAAATATGGGTGTACATCTTAATTGAATATTGTATTATGATTAGCTACCGTTCAAAGTCTTTGATGCATATTTAAAAAATATTCTCATGGAAGCACTGACTAAACCGAAAAAAAGTAAAACGCAAGTGTGTTATGAAGTGTTGTAAGAATAGTGATCTTACATGTGGCACGGTTGCACATATTTTGTGCGTGCTTTCCAGTGTATCCTCAGGGATATTCTCTTGCTATATTGTGGTACTAGACATAGACATACAGTGAAAACACACTCATAATGACAAAATTAATAGTGATACATATTCTGACTTATAATTGGTTTTTTTTTAAAACCAAGTACATAATATGTATTATATAATCTAATATGAAATTTTATTTGCACAATTAATCACATAAATATTTGTGGAGATATTAAAAGTTTAAACAGTATAATGAAAATCTTTCTTATTGTATAATCATATATGTATTTAAGAAGACTTAATTTCAATTATGTAAATCACATTTAACTTATTATAAATATATCCTAATTTTCTTAAAAAGTTAAGAAAATAAAATGATTCAGATATCTGGCAAAATGAATGAATTAATTGTGTCAGTTATTCTTGTATCGCCATCTAATTTTTGCCACATAATGCCATATTTTATTTGACACATTTATCTGCCGGTTTTATTCTGAATTAAAATTTTATAATGTTAAAAATAATATATGAGGAGTAATTTAATTTTTACGGGCCACCGTAAGATATCTAGTCAAATACTTTGATTAAAATAAGAATCGATTTACATTTTACATCACATTATTGATATTGATGAAATTTTGCATATTTTTGTCAAGTTTTTTCTCTGTGTAATGTACAGTTTTCCATTCAGCTGGAAATGTTTACAAAAATATGCTTGGGAAATATCAAATTGGTGATCTATCTATCTGTGTGAACAAATAGTGTTCATAGAAATCCACATAAATCATGACTAGTTTAACAATCATAAAAAATGTGTTATGTACATAGTAATGTTTAATTAGTTTTTAAAAAATGTTCAGAATAATCTGTGACAGAGCTAGCCTAAACTTAGGATAAGGGGGTCCCCGTATTCATTATTGAATTTACGGTAAATGAAAGGTATTGTGTGTTAGAAATAATTTCTCTCAGTAATGAGTATGGTACAATTTATTATGCGCTGGCTTTTTGATTGTAATAATAATATTACAGCAAATACACTGATAGGATATAGCAGTATGTCAACTGTTTCTCTAGTAAGTTAAGGACGTTTTGTGAACATATGAAGTATTAATTGTTAATTCAGTTATCAAATATTTCATATTAAAGCCGTAAATGCATTTGGTTTAAGTAATATCTATATAGTAAAATAAATTATTTTATTATCAGACTGGATATTTAACCGGAGACTAGTTCAAGTAGTAACTCAAAAACAAACTGAAATCAATAGGATTAATGATAAAGTTAAGATCTTGGTGTTTCTGCATTCATTTCAATATTGTGAGGAGATTCGAGTTTAGGGATAGTTATTTCACATAAATAATATATTATTATGAGATAAAGATCAGTATATTTTCATATTCCATTGTATTTTTTACTTCGCAGGTGAATTAAATAATACTAATGCTGGATTCACCCTTTAGGCCTATTCTTGTTCAATGTTACTTGCAGTAAAACCTCGTTAATAGGAACACGGATAATTCGAAATTCGCCCTAATTTGAAATTTTCGCAAAAAAAAAATTTCTTTGAACATTATTTTCATATAAAACCATACCTTTAATTCGAATATCGTAATTCGCAATGATTTCAGAGTCCTGGCATACAAATATATTCAATAAATCGTAATAAAGTACACTATTTCATGAGCCAGTTATTGAAAATTATGACAGATTTTTCTTAAAACATAAATTACTTATTTTAAGAAGGTAATATAAATAATCCCGACATTTTATGACCCATTAACACACACGGAATCGGAAATTTGGTAGGCTAAATATGATCATAAACGAAATTAATGAAAATCAAAAAAAAATATTGATTTTCGTTCCCATGGAATTCATATAAACGAGATTTTACTGCTACAAGATTATCTTTAAAATGTATATATACTTGCCATATCTGTTTTAATAGTAGTTGTCTTCATTGAGAAAAATTTAAGCGACAGCATTAATTATTATTTTATTGATACGCTACTTGCATTCATAAAATTATACACAATAGGAAGAAAGATAGGCTTGTGGGGTAAATCTCAGCGATGATCGTATTTCATAAAATAAGCAAACGCTTTATGAATAGCACATCATAAGTTACGCACCGCAGCTAGTTTAGATTATTTACTTCCGTTGTTGACTTAGAAAGAATGTGAAACTCGTACTCCCTTGAAAGTATGAGTATAATTTAGTATTAAAATATTACTACTATTGAAGTACGATAATATAACATTCTAATGTGATATTTGTAATTGTAATTAGATTACACTGTAACTATTATAGTTGGTGTGTATGTAATCTTTACGTTTCTTTTGTATATGTATTTCGTATTATTAAGTTTTATTGCATTTGAGTCTTTTAATTAAGACGCCATCTTATCACATCAAGTTAATTACAGACGTTCTTTGAATACTCGATGGTTACGTGCACTTCTTTTGATTGCCAATAATTAGAGTTCTTGACATGACATGAGGATGTCACCGGTGTAGGAGAGGGGGGGCTATATGAAAACTGTTTTTCACCATTTGTGCTCAAACCAGCATTCAAGAGTTGTGAAGATGGCATCTGTCAAACATGACTAATCTCCATACCGAGTGCAGTCATTTAGTGCTGATACCGCGACTAGCGCGTTTGCGTTACTTAGCCATTAGATATAATTAACATGATATTTAAATGTGGTAATTAAAAATTAATTAACAGGTCACAGTGATTGTGTTCAAGACAGTTGAAATTCTCTTATAGAAATTATACAAACAATCATGTCAACTGCATTGATTTGAATCCATTGCAACAACAATATACTCACTCAATCGTTTTAAAATAACACTTTCATATTTATTTATTTTCCGACCGTGACCGATCCTAATAGGATCATATGGGCCTCCACAGAGTAGAGGTTTGTATTAACAGATTTTCTTTTTTACGAGAAATGGATGTCAGCCACTTGCTCAACCTATTAGGTCCATGGACCCTGACTCACACACAAATTGAAAAACAAAATGTGTACTTGTCAGACCCAGGATTCGAACCTGAGACCCACGGCGTGATAGTCCAACGCTTAAGCCGCGCGGCCACCGTGGGTGTGTTCATTCATATATATATTTAATGGTTTTTAAAATACGAATGCACGTAATTATTAAGACATTCTGTAAAGAGATCTCTGTACTGATCTGTATTATTCTTCAGAACTTTGTTGGAAAATTGAATGTCCAGTTTATATTTTGTAAATTATTTGAAATCTTCGGGGTCCAAAAAAAAGGCACAGTTTATATCGAGCTTAAATTTTTTCACAGCACTTCTTATTATGACCTCAAATTACTGTACTGAACAAAAACCGACTTACTAAATTAATAAATTACTCTTGTCGCTTTGAGAATATCGAAGTAATAAAATTATAGTTCATCAAATTTTAATTTAACTAATATGGAAGCAATTTGAGATCGCTACCGAATAGATGACATGATGAAAGTCAGCCAGCGCCTCCCTGGTTACTAATTCGTGTTTCGGAAAGGTATTCGTTTGTTATATTTGTTGATGGACTATAAATTTTACAGAACAGCATTCTCACATATTTTCATAATAAATTCTATGTACATAGTCTAGTCACACAAAAGTATGTGTCCCAATTAATCACTTCCCCAGCAATGTTACTTAATATTTCTTTCTGTACCTATTAAACATGTATATGAGTATAATATCAATTTGAAGCAATATTAACACATTCGTATTGTCATGTTTTTATATGACTACATTGCGTGTGTTTGGCCGTTTTTAATATATACTCATCTATTCACTACACATATGGTAAGCCGATTGTAATCAATATTCATTAGCTTATTTCATGAAATCATCCAATATTTTCTACAAATAGTCTAAAATTTTACCATGCTAAAAGATGTTCCTTATAAAAAATAATCATTTTTAACGTAACATCTATTGATTCATGAAATCATTTGATTCTTCAAAGTTAGCTGTTTATCAATGGGGAATTTTTATAGTATGTACTCCGTTTTCTATCAATCCACTCAACATATCTGGAATCTTTGGAAAACAGCTTGATATCGCAAATATCAACAGACAATTACTATAATATGCCCATAGCAGTATCCCTGTGTAAAAAGCTATTGATATTCATTCATATGCATCTACCCATTGTTTATCAGCACCTCAGAATTAATGAATGTAAAATAATTAAGAATCTGGGTGGAATAATCACCGTGTTGAAATGAGCATTTCTTCGAGAAAACACAAGCAAACCCATTTTAAAAAAATTGTTTTATGCTTATTATTTAGTCCAAATTGCAAACTTTTTTAATCTTTGTATTCACAAAGTATTCTAGAATCAAGTAGAGTAAACTTACTTACAAATAGATATTTCATACAGGAACTGATAATCACATAAGAACATTCAAAATGCCGATGCCTATAGATCCACCAGTATAAGTTGTCCGCTGAGTGAGGACGTCACATACTAAACCTTGACAAATCATTAAATACTTTTTATACTGTAATGAGCTTAGTTCTAAATTCGAACACCTGACAATTTATGATGGTATATCTATACCTGTAATTTATTAGTAAACTATAAAATTTTTTTAATAACTGATGTATTTCTTCGAGTAAATAAGCATGACTCGAAAGTATTTTTTGTTACCTGCTAAATGTAGAAAATTGAGTACACGAACAGCCATATAAAATATACTTACATCTATTCAATGAATGCACCGTCGTCAAGTGATACAGTATGAAACTAATTTTTGTGAGAATTAAAAACAACGTGGGACTCTACAAAAAGGAGGGAAGCTCTTATTATATGTTGCGTGATTATTCCACCTGGATCCTCAGTTATGGTAGGTAATTAAGGTTTCATCAAATCAACTTTAATTAAGAAAATTTTCTTTCTAATAAATAATAATACGCAGTTTTGACATTTGGTGTATTTGAAATTGTTAGATGTTTACGGTTATGAATATAAAAAAAAAATAAGAGAGAAAATTAAAATCGGGCAGAGGCGCCTATCAAAAACTACCGCATTTTACAAATGGTCTACTTGTGACTGATGACAAAATATATATTATATTATAAGATGTAACACGTTTCAATGAAAAATTACAGTTCCGGTCCAACACACTACAATTTTATTAATTTCTCTGATGCGATTTTATAATATTGTGTATTTAACCAAACACCATATCAGTATGTAACCGAGCTAAAAATTATATTTAATTAAAATGTTTTGGTTTACAAAAGATGTCTATTACATATTAGTGGATCCTGAATAATTGAAAACATTTTTTTACAATATGCAATTTATTTGAGTTGTGTATAAAATATTATATTTATAAATTTTATTTAGTGTTAAATTTGTCATGTTTGTTATGTACTATGTAATTCCATTTGTCATCAATACTATCCATGTGCAATAATATTAATGTATGTATGATGACCAAAAATAGAATATACTCATATTTAATTAATTAGTAAAGATCGTAAAAATATTATTTATCTTGGCATAATTATATTATATATATAACTTATTTGAAGTTATAGGAGCAAAGGTAACAATGTCCCGCTTTACTGTTTTTTTTTTCAGAACTACTCCAGAATGTACTCAACTAGTAACTCATGTTTGCCTATGTTAAAAAAAAAATTAACAACCTTTTCAATGAATATTAAATTATCATTAATTTAATAATTTAGATTGTCTTTGCATCAAGCGGACTCCAGCGGGTCTATTCTATACACAAGCCTGCTTTCGGTCCGCTACAGCAGCTAAATAGGTTAGGAAAGTATAGAATTATTAACTCTTATTGTAACAATTACAATAACTTCCAAATTTGAAAAAATTAAAAAAACATCTAAAAACCCATTTTTAATGATTTTGGACTATGTGGAATTTGCTCCTAGTATATTCATTTCTTTCTTATGAAAACCTTTACAATATGAACAATGAATAATTAATTTTTTTTTTTCACTATCTTCTAGGAAATGTGTGCGAGATTCTTAGAAAATATGTCTGCAAAAAGCAATTTCTTTGTCTTATTGTTTAAGGTGATAATGTTTAATTATTCAGGATCTACATTTTAGATTTTAGTAGTCTTTTAATTGTAAGATTGCTTTGTAAATAATTGTATATATGAAAAATAATGAAATACCGTGTTTGTAAAATATTTTTGCTGGGATATCCTTTCGTCTACTTCGGTGACAATCTCTATCTAATCAAACAAATTAGTCTACCGTTGGAAAGATGTATGAATAAAAATCATGTGATATGAAATTGAATAGTTTATTTTATTTTCTTGTCATTTGTATAAATTGTATCCATAATTTATTTTGTACTTAACACCCACACATCACCCAAAATAGTTCAGCGCTATGTTTAGTGATTCAATCGATTTTCTTAACAAATTAAAATGGTCTCCAAATATATCGGTAAAAATTTTCATAGAAACATTTTGCACAATGATTCATTTTTACCACAAGTAATTGCATAAACATGATTCACATTATACTAAAAATGTTCAGTATCATTAAAATAAAAGAGCATTCTGCCACCTTCCTTTTCATACTCCAATATTAGATACTTTATTATTCACTAAACTCAATATTTGGTAGAATTTTAAACATTGCCCTTATATGGATCAAAGATAAGGCCTAGCTAAAAATATTTTGATAAGACTTAGATAGATACTGCTAGATAATTAATTTTATTAAAAGTCAACCATTACAGTCACTATAAAGATATGAGTAATCGCTAATCGCTACTCGGCCCTGTTTTTGGATTCAAAAGTCTGGCGGCATCAAGAGGTAAAGTCTTCATTTGAATGTTTGAACTGCAGCAACAATTGTTGGCATATTTTATGGATCGTAGATTTCAATTAATAAATATTTAGCGGTTATCCAAAATTGTATGCTGACATATTATAAAACTAATATAAGTGTGTCTTTCTTCACATTCCAGGAAAAAGCATTTTCACTGTTTCAGTTAATTTTGAATCTCAGCTGTGGAGAAAATAAAGGTATTTTCTAAACTATGCAGATTTGCATGAAGAATTTAAAAAACAAAATTTTTGTTACGGATACAAAATATAAAAAGGTTCCATTACTAAAATGAATTGTCTAACACTGCCATATACAATAAATTGGAGACCAAATAAAAGAAAATTCAAAGTAATATGACGTATTGTAATTATTATTGCAAAATGCGTTAATAAACACATCCATACACGGTTCATTACTTAGACATTAGATAACTAAATCAATCATTAATCTCTCCTGGTCTTCTTGGGACCATACTGTCCATGAGAATCTCCATGATGGTCCCTCTTTCCTGACCTCTGAGGACCCGATTGAGTGTTGCCACTCGCATTGCTTCCAACTCGGTCAGCTCTTTTGGCTTCTGTTAAGAAACGATCCAGACCGAAGGGATCAAAATCGGCATCCGCACGGTTGTTGGTTGGCTACAAAACAAAAGAAGCATTCAAATTAACACATTTTGCTATACTTCTCGCCCCCGTTTCTCATTGTTCTTGATTTTTCAATAATAAAATTTATTATAATATAATATAGGCTTATGATATAGATATATTATAGATTTATGTTTTTACAAGAAATGGATGTTAGCCACTTACTCAACCTGTTAGGTCCATACTCTTGACTCCAAACACAAATTGAAAAACAATGTATTTTGCACGATTTAAAAAAAAATAGCATATGATCACAATTTTGGACCTTGGCAACATCAGTCTAAAATGTCATAAAATCATGCGAAATAGATTTTCTTTGGACAAATTACACACCTGTGGTTCACTTTGCTCTCTGTGGTTGCCATCTTTTTCAAATTGGACTGGACCAGACCTCTGAGCTTGGCCGGACCATTTTTCAGCGCCTGAGAATTCTTTGTCAGGAACAAAACTGAAAAGTAATTATTGAAAATCAGAAATCATGCAGTAGATAATAAATAAATGAGAGATTCCAGAGTTGTGTGATTTACAGCCATCTTTGTCACAATAATAATTGTTTATGAAATTAAACCTACACCATACTTCATTGGAACTTGTTTTTAGCAACTTTTAAGAATATTTTACCGATTAGTTTTGATGATGGTTTCCAGATCTCCGCCGTAGTTATCTTTGTCGACATTTTTAGTTGGTCTGTAGAGGTGATTCCCGAGAGAATTCTGCTCACGCCAAGGCTTATCATATACATTGTACGCCTCATCATCTCCAAATCCTATAATATTATGAGGAGAGAATGAGCTATATCTTCATAATTATGATTACTAATTTGTGTGAAATAACACACAAATGAGTAATGGAACCAATAAGAATTATGTATAAGAAATTCTGTATGTGAGGAATAATGAACAATAAGCGATAATTTCCAAGCAAATCAATTTATATATATATATATATTATGTACTATACGCAAAAATAAGAACTACATTATCTATCATTGTTGTGTAATTTAAAACACTAAAGTGGTGTCATTAAAACCATTGGCTTTTATAAGATAGTTTTTTAGCTAATTTCTCATAGTTTTTGATAGTATAGAATGATTTTGTGTTTTTGGTCATACATTAATCTCTGTCCATTGGGTATGTGGTAGTGTATTTATAACCAACAAGGTATTATATTTCAATTTTATTGTATAGCAACTTCACAGTAATCAAAACTAAAAACTGAGCTCCATACAATTTTTGCACATATTGGCATCTCCATAAACAGTAGCAATAAAACTACAACAACTGTATAAACCTCCTTGTGACAGGTCAGAGCGGACCCTTTTTTGGGTTGCTCCGCTCCGGGACCGAATACTTGCTCCAGCTTCGCTCCAGGGAAAAAGGTTGATTATTCGTCCTTTATATTATTAATTCTATTAAACAAAATTGCCAACAGCAAATCATCTTTCATTATTTGCCTCTTCTGTCGAAAAGGGGTTATTTATCACTCGGCAGTGTTGCCGTATTTAAAATAATTCTAATTATAATAAGTGTTGCAAAGTGTCAGATAATATAATATTTTCATTGAATTTTAGGATGAAAATTTAATAATAAAAAAAACATCCGGAGCAGTGGAGCACTACAAATTTTTGGTGCTCCGGATAAAACCTCATTGCTCTACTGCTCCGTGCTTCTGCTCCGAGCTCCGCTCCAACGCTCTGCTTGTGACAAAGGCTCAATCTCTTATTGGTCAAAATTGAAAATATTCTTTCAAATTGAAACTTTCATGAACTGATTGTGGAAGCTATGGGTGTTTTGTTATTACTTACAGCTTTGTAAATAATAATTTACCAACATATGTATTGATGAAAGATTATTACCTGAGTCCATTCCCTTAGATGTGTTGAATAATCGTTGATCAAAAAGTCCTTCGCCTCCAGCATTGCTTTTGGCTGGCATGCCGAGAGCGATTTGTTCTGAGATATCTCTTTCACGATCCTTCACCAGCTTTGATCTGTAATAAGAAAGATTTTAAAGTGAGCATTTTGAATGAAGAGGCATTGCAATGATTGGGCTATTGAATTATAAATTAAAACTGCATTTGAAAAGTAAAAGCAACCTCATTTTTCAATGATCGTGCTTACACACACACCTGACTTAAAAAATTCCTAGCAATACTTAACCCTTTTACTCCCAGCTGATTTAGCCTAGCATATGTGAAAACTCCCAAGCGTTTTTTGCCAAAAAATCGTCGATTTAGTTTTTTTTAAATAAATAATTCTACACATGTTTTAAAAATTTTAAACTTATTTTGTGTGTTCTCAATGGTGTATAAAGCAATAATAAGTAATAATATTGATAGTTTACACCAATAAAACAAAAGAAAAAAAAAATGTATCAATATTTATTTAGAAATGAACGGATAAAACTATGTTTGAACCACAAAACAAGTGTGACAACATTTTTTTATTCATAATAAATTGATATATCAAATTCTATAATATAATCAATTCTTATCTAGTAACAGAAACAAAAATAAACATATTATTTCTCTATGAAATAGAATTTTTATAAAGTAATCAAAAAAAATCGTATAGTGTCAAGGTATTCAAGAATATTATTCAATTCACGAAATTGCAAGAGAATTCGATACAGTATCGAGGAGTAACTGATATGGGAATGAAGTAATTTCAAAAAATAAGTTTCAAACAAGGCCTGAACAAAAACGATGCATGAGTGCGAGTGAGAAAGTATTCGGCACCCTTACAATCTCTGCGACACGCGCTAGAGTAAGATAAAAGGTCTACATATGTGTGAGCTAGTTTCCAAAACTATCGCCGGCAAATCGGGGCGAAACGCTACACATAGCGTTGATAACCTGCGAGCTCGTGTTGCTAAAATTGCTATTTTTTGTGTTAAACATAAAGTCAGTGGTAAATATTTTTAGTTAATTAAGTAGAAAAGATGGTTCTGTGTGTTGTCTTAAAATGTGGTAACCGTACTGATAAGCAAGAAGATGGTATTACGTTTCATAGGTAAGTTGATACATGTTCGTAATAATTTATTTGTATATTATTATATATTTTAATATCAGTGACCTAGTGTTTCTTTAAAATAACTTAAATTATGGATATCTTTATCTAATGCTTGCATTTTGACCGCTTAAAAATACTATATAACGTAAAAAAAATAGGAAATTATATTTTAATTCTGTGCGTCGAGTGCAAGCACTAGCGAAATGGTCTCGAACATTTGTAGACGAATGCGTTCGCTCGCCCACAAACCAAACGCAAGGCACGCGGCTTCATTTAGCAATGCAATGGGTGGCGTCTAGATGTATCTATAGTCTAAGGTTTCAAAGCACTAAATCATTTATAATAATATTTATTCAGTGGGCATCCATTGTTTGATCAGTCAGTTCATAAATATTACAAAATTCATTTTGTAATATGACATATAAATCATAAAACAACTAAAAGAAATATCAGAATTTAAAATGTGTCATAAAAATAATGTTTTATTATTTTTATGACCCTCTGGTCTCGAGTTCGACAGCAAGAGCAATTATGACTTGTGAGTTATTAGGGTATGACACAATTATAAACAAGTGACACTAAAATAAATATTAGTCACACCCAACACAGAGTGAATATAGTGCTTTGTCTACACCAGACGAAATATGACGGGAAAAAATTTGGAATAAATCGTAAATTTGGTTCTAAACTTTCGGCCGATGAATCGGCCCAGATGGAGTTTTCGCATAGGTATGGTGGGCCGAAATATCGGCCGAATGGGAGTAAAAGGGTTAATGTGCCTACTCATACAAATTGCATTCTTTTGTAAGACAAGACAAAAATGTCATCCTTCTAAATGCATAAATTAATAGATTGAATCAACATTTTGCCTAACCTCTTATCTGGGGCTGCTCTGGCCATATTCCTATCTCGCTGTCTCTCTCTGTGTCTATCAGCCCTCAGTCTCTCCCTTTCTTCCTCGCCAACAACTTCACCATCCGGACCTTCGGATGGACCGACCATATCTAATTCACCAGCACCGTCTCCTAGCGTCCTGATACCTGAAATTGGCAAATATACATTGAACCTTCATAAGTCTTACTGTCAAAATTGGCGTTTTATTGTCCACAAACATAAATTGTCTAAAAAAGCCATGGATAGACACACAGGAGGACCTCGACTTTCGCACATAATTGGTTCCTGAAAATGTGTGTGAATGTTGAATGTTCGAAAGTAGAAAAAAGTAAAAAAAAAATTTAATTGTGTTTATTTTAAAATATTTGTTTATCAAGTAAATATAAAATGTATAAGAGGCGTTTAAGAGCATACTTCAGTGAAACTGCAAATAATTTTCAACTATAGGTGCGACGAAATTTCTGACTCGCTGCCAATCGGAGAGCGATTGTCGAGCATGAACACGTCAATTTGTTTTGTAATGGCGTCGGGGGAATTAATTCTTAAATCGTGTAAAGGTGACTAAAAAACGTTACCCATTTACTTGAAAATGAAAACATGTCAATGAATATATTATTATTACTAATAATTATAACATTAAATGGACGCACGTTGAATTTTTATGACAAATTATGTTTTGTTCTGCACGCGTCTGCATAATCTTCGCGTCGCGTAGTCACGATCATTTTAGAGCGTGCCCCAGCTGAAGTATAGCCTTAAGAGACATGTTTAAGTGGGATTTGCGAGTGTTTCCCTTAAAAAGTTATGAAGAGTTAACTGTTCGCCACTCTTCTTTTTCTTTTCTTCATATAGTATTTTAGAACATAAATAATCATTTTATAACAACATTAAACGTAGCTATCACCGTTTGGTCCATAGGCTGTATAAGGCAGGTAGTATTTCGAGGAAGAAACAACATTGATTTCTGGGTATAAATTCTGTATAGATTTTGGGTGTCCTGGACCATTGTCTAAGATTAATAATATTTTAAATGTTAAATTAACTTTACAATATTGCTTAACTGCTGGCACGAAATGTAAAGTGAACCAATCTTTAAATATTAACGCAGTAACCCAGCCTTTTTTATTTGATTTCCAAATGACTGGAAGCAATTCTTTATCTTTCCCTTTCAATGCTCTGGGATTTTCTGCTTGATAAATTGACATTGACATCAATTTTAAATCACCAGCTAAGTTCCAATTAAGAAGCAATGTCAATCGGTTTTTGGAAGTTTTATGCCCAGGGGCAACTGATTCTTCCTTAGATAAGAATGTACACTAGGCATTTTTTTCCAAAATATACCTGTCTCATCTAAATTAAATATTTGGCTAGAGGAATATTCTACATCTTCAATAATTTTGGATAATGAGGAGATAAATTCTTTTGCAGCATGTTTATCCGCATCAGCCGATTCTCCAGCGAATTTAATATTATGAAAAGAATACCTCATTTTAAAATTGTTAAACCAACCGTTACCTGCTTGAAAAATCGTGTTAGAATCTTCTTTTAATCTAGCCTTCTAATCTTTGTGCAAACTAAGAGCTTTCGCTTGAATAATTGAACTACTCAGAGGGGAACATCTATTTGATGTTGGTCATCGATCCATGATGACAAAGATTTTTCCATTTCATCCATAACTGTCTTTTGGAAACAATCTTTACAGATATATTTCCACAATTTTGAAATTATTATGGCGAAATATTTCAAATGAATAAAATTAGCAAAACGCACAACATAACACGCCCGCACGCACTCCTACGCAAGACTAAACCTATCCTAGCTAGATCACAGGCAAAGTGACGGGTGCGAGCAGGATGGAAGTGATACAAGAAATGCACTTGCTTGTGAAGCGAGCGAGAGGGGGATATCTTTACCACACACACAGCGCGACGTTTTAAAAAAAAGATTTTTTTGAAATGTGCGAAATAGCAAATTGTGCAAAGTCAAACGTTCGAAAGGCGAGGTCCACCTGAACTCCTGTCTGTAAACAACATCCACCGTTTTATTGACAAGTGTAAAACAGCAGAAAGGGTCATAGTAATAACCCAAATTCCGTTGTCTTCATTTAATCGTTCATAGTTTAAATAGATGCGCAAAAATAAATAATCAACAGCTTCCCAGCAAAGCATGTGGTCCTTTACAGAGAAGAGAAAATATTAATAAACCTATGAGGAATGCTTGTAGTTGTTTGCCCATTCCATTAGGCCCCTGCTCTGGACCAAATACACATTGGAAAACAACAATTTTTGCCAGATACAGAGATCGAACCTGCAGACACTGCTTCAGATGCAGATACTGTTACATTAACTACTTCACTGTGAGGCCAAAATATGTACATATTTGAAAATAAACTGACCATTTCTGTGGTCCCTGGCCTTCTGAGCCATCATCCGGAGGTGGTCTTCTTTCTTTTCCTTTTCTCTTTGAGCAAGTTTCCTTTCCAATTGAGCACGGGCTTCAACAGCTTCACGCGCTTTTCTGCATAATAAAAATACATAATCATTAGATATCTAACAAGGTGTATAGCATCTTGTTCAGTGTTTATTCTATTTTTGTATTAATCAATTAAAAATGTTAAAGCAAACAACTACATAATAGTACAAACCTGTCAGCGATATATAGCGCCTCTGCCAATTTTGAAAAGTTTTCATTGATATGTACTTGCTGTAGACCTCTTCCATCGGCTGCCAACCTTTTGTCCAGTGGAATTGTGTACCCTTTAAAATAAATGAAACAATTAAAAATTAGATATTGATACAGATATTAATGCTATTTCTGGTTAGACTACAAAGCTTAATTATAAATTGTTTAATGTCTAAAGTCGCCACATTAACATTGATTCTATCAGATGAATGTCTGTGTAATTAACATGTGGATAAAAAACCTTTGGAATTCTTCCAATGGCTAACACAAGGAGGAATTTTCCAGTCTCTTTGCTGGCGAACGGAGACTCTTCTAGGTGGAGAGTGCAATACGGGGGCGGGCGGCGAAGGAGCCCCTCGAGGAATTTTTTTGTTGATGGCAAAGCGTGGGGGTTCCATAGGATCCACTTGAGCCTCCACCATTCTGAAATAAAATAAAAATTCATTAAATACTGAAGATGGCTAAATTATGAACCTTTACATAATATGACAAAACAGATGCAACTCAATATGGAATTCAGGAAGTATACAGCCAGTCGGCACAACTCAGCACCACTCATATCCTGTCTACTAAATTACTGCATTCCGGCATACATTCCCCATGTTCAGACACTCTACGCTTAGATTTTAGCGATCCTAGCCTACCAGTCGGTGGAACTTATCACATTCACAAATGGATATCGTGTATGTGTGTGCGAGGTGGAAGAAAACCTTCTATATTATATAGATTGTCCCGAAAAAAAACAGGATTCCTAGTCCACTAATTTTCATACACATCATCACAAGCGTCATCTTCGGGCTTGATACATTAAAAACAATTCGACTGGGTCTAAGACGTTTTCTATTGCAACAAATATGTATTTCATCTTTGTGTTCGTTTAATTCAGCATGTAAAAGATAATTGCAAAAGACATTTTCTGTATGTTGACAACGTTAGTTGTAGCACCACCGAAGAAAATTATTCAATATTATTAATTAATTCTAGTATATATAAAATATTATAGACCTGATAACTCTCTGTTTCGCTCCAGAATTAAATGCCGCTCCCTGCTGTGCCGGAGTGTAGCGAATATATTGAGCCGGAGCCTGCAATATTTGAAAAATTGACCCTTTAAAAAATTGTGAATAAACTATCGAATTATTTCAATAGATCTAATTTCAAAGACAGTGTATGTTGAATTAAATTATTATTATTTATTGATACTAACACTCTTTTCCACGCATCTGACAGGCATGGCTGCTGATATTTTGGTTTGTGTCAATTTCTCTAAGGCCAGTCGCGTTTTTTCAGTTGTCTCATTCAATTCCTCATCGTCAGGCTTTTCCAACGACGGATCATCTTCAGCCAACACTTCAGCGGGTAAAAGATCTGATAATTTTGAATATATTATCTGGAAGAAAAGAAATTCTAATCCTATACTCCATACAAAGTATATTTATAATATGACTTATATTGTTATACATATTCGAAAATTTATTGTCACTATTCTTAAATCGAAAGAGTAGGAGAGAAAACGATTTGACAAAATAAAATGATTTCCATTGACAGTAAAAAATATATAATCATCTCCACTAGAGTTTGTAATATGTACTTGGGATGCCACCCAAATTCTTGATCGTGAAATTGTAAACTGTTAGACCTTGCAGATCGCTTGGCGTCCTAATCAAATAGAAATATTGATTTAAAAATTTGATTTTAATAAAATGACGAAAAATGTCTGTTTATCATGAAACCCATTGACTTGGCACGCTGATTACTTTATGTACTGTCCAACAAGAAGATTTAGGCACAAGCCGGAAGTCGTTGTCTTCGATTAAATAGGAGGAGTCTTAGTAGTTCACAGTTTTAACACGTGGACAACTCGTCGCTAACCGGAAGACGCTATAATTGAAGTGCGGTTAAAAATGGAAGGAGCTTGACAGTTCAGTTTTAGGGCTTGCGCAGACAGGCAGCGGTCAGGCGGTCTGCGTTCCGCGTTCGGAGTTCGGCGTTCTTTGTACTGTACGGACTTCATACTGTATGGGCACACAGCCGGCGGTCAGACTGCGCCGGTCAATTGGAACGCTAGCGTTCTAGAGTTCTATTCCCGCAATTACAAAGAACTCCGTACCTCTCAACCGTTGCAATGTCTGGATCAGAAAAATGAATCGATATAGAGAAGATTGATACTTGATTTAAGTGACGCAAATTATATAAATCGTTTTTAATACTAACATATTGTTTTTAAATCAACACTTGATTGATTTACGTGCATAAATACTTGATAATTTGGCGAGATTTATAGTTTTCATAGTTCAATAATAGAATAAATTTGACATGTGAGGTTATGGGTAAAATTAAAAGGTTAGAATCGAAATGTCAAATATTATAGATAGAGGTAGGTACACAAACAAATAAGTTTATATGTCACTTTGTTTAAAATCATCGATATTAAGTTTTTATTTGTTGTTGATTACAGCAGTAATTTTAGTACCTAGATTATATTTAGTTTACAAGTCAATGTCAAATGTAATCAAATTATATAATTCATCGAAGCTTTGTATTGAAATGCGAAAGTAAATAAAAATTTGAATGGAATTTGAGCAGTCAAACAACATAGAGCGAAACCACACGGGGGAGTGAGTACGCAACAGCGGTGCTTTCTCACTTCCACTCGCAGTCGGAATATAGCGGTCTCGCATTATGCAGCGCCTGTGTCACTACAACGTTTGTATACAAATGGAACGCATATTGTTGACCGCCACCTGTCTGCTGTCCCTGAACGCTAGCGGTCAACGGTCGGTTGAACGCAGAACTTCGACCGCTCTCTGTCTGCGCAAGCCCTTAATACGTAGCCAAGAAGATTTTGTTCGACAGTAGTAGGTAGTTTGGATGGAGTCGTAGTTTTTTCATTAGTTCGTACATTTAGATAATAAATAGCAGTAAAAATAATTTGCTGTTCATTCAATGGAGGGAGATTCCATTAGATTGAAAAAATTACTATAAAAACTATTTCTCATAAATGACTATCCTATATGACTACATGAAAGTGAAGAAAATAGTCAAATGAATTTAACTACCTATAGTGTGAAAAGTATAAGGAGATGTGCGGCAGCTTGGAGAACTAGATCCCCTCCTCTCGCGTTTCAGTACTTCACAATACTTTGAAATCGAAAACCATAGGTAAGATACAACACGAGCGCCGCCGCCAGGCCCCACGTTAAACTTTTCAGTCTCTACCTAAATGTTTATTATTCTCTATGAATTATTCTGACAGCTCAAATGATTCGATATTTGAAAGTAAATAATACGCATGAAAAACAAACGAAATTGGTGTAGTCTATCAAATGATGCACCCAGTGAAGTATCATTTTAGAGTGGAAGGATTTGATTAATCAATGCAGTTTTATATGAAGTTTTAATCTTTTCCTCCCTATAATAATTGTTGAACGCCAATGTGGCCTTATTAGATATCAATAATCATAACAAATGTTTGGAAAGAAACAAAGTATATTGAATGTAATTAGCGACGTGGTAGTGTATTATGATAACACTGATTTAAATGTCGAAAAAACTACCGAAATATATAGGACAGGCGTTTTTAAAAGTGATATTATCTATGATACGCCAAGATTTTTAAAATTGTGCTAGGAAGTAAGTTCAGGACTCAAAAATCGAAGTGAAAATGTTAAAAAATAAACAAAGTGTCTTTTAAATAAGAAATTGGTGTTATCTAAGATATTTCAAGATATATGTAGATTATTGATTTACATATTATTATAAAACTCCAACATGTATGCCAAATTTCAGCTTTTTAGATAACAAAATGGATTTTTGATCAATTATAGTCCATCGTTTACTGACCTATGTATGTTATAATATCGTATATTAATAAAAAAGTGGAATCAACCATAATAGGTATGTACGCATTTACTTTTTAGGAATTAAAGGAATCGCCAACATTTATACCCAGGCAGTGGACAATGGACTTCCAAACGCTTGAATCTATAGATCACAATACTGCCTATGTCCTCCAAGATTACGGCTGGCCTTTAATTTTGATTTTGAATAAATTTTAAATAATCAATAATAATCTAAATATAACCAATAACATAGTGACCGAAAAATCTGGCCAGCTCTTGCGTTTGTCAATAGCACCACCTACAAGGTGTACATTTAGAAGCTGTTTAACCTTATCTTTGGAGTGACCCTGTCTGGCGATGGCGTCATATTTCACCCGCCCCTGATCATCCAATCTGACAGCCAAGACGCCTCCCCTTCCTCCACCACTGGCGCCGGTATCCTTTCCCTTGAGACCCATTCCGAGGGGGTGCTGTGCCACCTGGATCTCAGGAAACGCCCCGCCATCTAGCAAGAAAGAAGCGGTTTGCATAGTAAAAAGCGAATAGAGGTGGTAAGTACTTGACTTTCATAAATAATCAGTTCTTAAAAATGTGTACAAAAGTAGAAGAATGTGAAAAAAAACAAAAAGGGTATTTTTAAATATTTATTTATTATTATTAGAGAGATAACATGGAAACGTACAGTTTTTGCATTATTGACAAAAATCTGAATTTTAAGAAATGTATGAAACAGTGAATTGTATTAAAGTCGAGGACCGCCTATATGATATTACAAACCAAATTTTAAAATGACTCAACTAAAATTTACTGAATAAGGCATACTGATAAATCATTCCACCTACTTTTGAATACATCATCTTTGATTCTACGATATCCGATATGTGCCACTTTTGTCAGTTTGTCACTGCCTACTGTTTAGCTTTAGCATGACCATATTGCAATTTATTACACTCAACTTTACTGTGTGTCAACTAAGTAGAGGTTCATGCGAGATTTAAAAAAAATGTTTTAAAGGTTCCATCAAACAAAAAAGGGTTTGGAATCAGTGGACAAATTAATAGTCATACAGTGGTATACAATGTCCTCCTAAAACCCGGTAGATTGATAAACTCACTGAGTTCGGCAAAAGTAGACTACAGCAAAGAACTAGTGATCAAGAAAAGTGGAAAGCAGTGGTATAATTCTGCATTAAATTAATTAATTAAATGCTTTTTTGTAGAAATATGTACAGTAGAACCTCAATATAACGGACTTACAATATAATGGATATCCAGTCAAATGTGAAAATTGTTAAAAACATCCTGTTAATGATTTACATCTTTAAATCCAAATGTCACCGCTCGTAAACAATGTTCTCAGCATGATAATCATGTTATACCTCTCTCACTCGAATTCGAGTCATAATTGCTCAGAGACTGAACGTAGCACTGACATTTGCAACGCTGGCCGCTATTCACACACCCGCACAGCGATTTAATTTGTTTACCTAAGTTAATGGATGCATTTATTACTCCATTCATCAAGTCCACTGATAAGATTGCATCTCGAGAAATCTAATAACATGTATTGACTATTCGTTAGATAACAAAATTCAACTATATTATACTGATTTTCATATTTTAGAGAGTTGATTATAAAAAAACAGCAGACTTCAAAAGTGCAAACAAAACTTGATTCTTTTTTGAAAGCAGGATTACCGAAAGCAGTGACGTCCCGTGGGGGTAGGCAGATTGAGCATCGCTTGGGGGCGGCAGATACTCGAAGGGCGGCAAATCGAGGAGAATCATTTGGTATTATATAGAAATAGCTACCTAAACTTAGTTATATTATAACCAGAGCGTTGTAGATGTTTTGTTCCAGATGTTTTTTTTTTATTATTACCCAGTAGGTACTCGCAGCGATTTTAGTATGATGTCACGACGCTCCGCTAGTGATTTTTTTATTTTATTTTTGACTGCTCGGTTTCGTATACAAATGCCAATAAAATTGGCGCCTAGACACATTATGAATATTTTTATAAATGTAAAACACCACAAACGAATAATAAATCAGTCATAATAATATAATGTCATTTACTCAGATTAAAGAGTTCCTTTCATAACAGTGGTAGGTATACTGCGCAAAATCCAATTATGTCGCGCCATAGTTATTAAAAGAAAATAATTATATTATATATATATCAACGTTGGTAACGAAACAAGGAGAATTATGGTAGAGATTTATAGGTAGGTACATACCGTATTTTTTAATTTATCCAAATATTTTTGCCAGTCACTCGCGAGATTTAAAAGTTGCCGGATGTAGGTACATATTGAAATAGATACCTATACATCTAATCTATACATACTAATACATCTGCGTAGGTATTACTAAATGCTTAGATTACCAGTACCAGAGTACAAACCAAATGTGTCAGACATATCAACCAAATAGCATCTCAGACTCTGGTGATTTGGGTAAGTGTCTAACTAATATTATATTTATTTATTAATATCTAAATTTAATTTTGTATGTTTCAGCTTAGTGGTAGTTATGTATTTTGTTAGTAATGTATCCATACCATGGCCCCACAAGGGGGGGCTGACAGGTCTCTAGCCTGAGGCCCGGGCTCGATAAGTGAGATAAACACATATCACAAATTTACTCTAATAGCAAAAAAAGTCGACTGCGGCGCTATTTTCCTTCAATAATATTCTTATTTAAAATTATGTGGTTGTACAATACTATTTATAATTGTGTAGCGATACTCAAAAAACTCCATAATTCAAATTGATGTGTTAAAATATAGGAAAAAACACTACTTAAATATACACAAATTAATTAATTTTAATGCGTACACCATTTGGATAACATTACTGTAGAGCGTCACACTGCCTTTATTCTAAGTGATAGGTAGGGGGGGGGCAAAGATTCTAGCCTGGGGGCCCACTCCAGGATGCGGGGGCCATGCTTCATACAACACATTTCTTAGATATTGGAGTAATGAAAGGATGATAAAAAAAAATGGGGTGGCATTTTGTCTAGGGACGTCACTGACCGAAAGCAAGCGCGTCGACATCG
Source organism: Rhyacophila brunnea (assembly GCF_057557595.1). Taxonomy (NCBI): domain Eukaryota; kingdom Metazoa; phylum Arthropoda; class Insecta; order Trichoptera; family Rhyacophilidae; genus Rhyacophila; species Rhyacophila brunnea. The sequence continues at coordinate 19,246,350 of NW_028233068.1, read as the reverse complement.
AACATTACTCCACAACGGGTGTCTGGATATATCATCCGAAGACAAATAAACAGGATTTTGTTTGTTTTTATATAACGGATTTTTGGCTTTAATGGATACCCCCTCATACGCCCCTACCCACTCCTTTATATCGAGATTCTACCGTACTCGTTATAGCGTCTATTGGAAACAATTTTTGTTTTGGACAGAAAAGTTGATGACTTTACTACACTTACTGCAATGTTTGCAGAAACAATACAACTTTGTTGGGGTCTTTTTACTGGTTCTCCGCCACTGCTCTCTGTCATCTGTCTCGAGCGCAGTGTTGCCAACCGAACTATAATTAAGTACATTTTGGTTCGCATACTTTTAAAAAAGTATAGTACGTCAAAAAAACCAAAATTTTGAAAAATGGAATTTATTGAATTCGCCGATTGTGCGAATATTCCCCATTGCTTATTTCATTGCGTTTAAAAGATGGCTATATTGTCGATGTTTAAAGTTCCATAAAATGTTCGTACTTCAATCACAGCAAATCGTAATAACGTGAAGCGAGGGACGTAGTAAGTATAATATAAATAATATAAGATCTTAGTGTGCGATATCAGTCTATGGACGCAGTCTTGCGTTGTATACTCTAAAAAACTAGCGTGACAGTTAATGACGGCGGCCGGTGTTAGCATTTTTCGGCCGTCAAAGGTGTTTAAATCAAGCAGGGCATCGGAATTTCTCGAATTCTCCGTTATGTTTATGTGACAAACAAAAAATTAAGATTTTCAACACGTCCTATAATTTTTGCCGAAATACTATGATGTCTTGGACCGCGTACTATAATTCGATGACAAAAAAGGCTCTATATTACGAGAGATCACCGTGGGTAAACGTCAGATTTTTTTCGTATACACTTGAAAGTATCTAAATGCCATTTTTTGAGCATAGACAACCATGGCTAACCAGCTATTATAATCGTAGACAATAAAAATAACCGCTATTATAAGCGAAGACAATAATTACGGTCACAGAGAACAGTGAAATATTTTAATAAACTTAATACCTAATTAACAATACAATTATTACGTTGGCTACAATACTTGTAGTTTACATTGCATAGGTATAATATTCTCTATACCGGATCTATGTTCTTCGTTCATTCTCTTGGCTGATCTCGACCGATGCACCACGTGCTAGCTGATCTGATCATCGGAATTATTCATTCTTCGAGTACGAATAAGTTTCGCTGCATTGCTGAGCTTCCACACACGTACGTACTAGTGAAGTATTTTGTAGTATTTTCTTATAACGTTTATAGGTTAGATAAGTAGGTACTTAATACGCATTTATTACGTGTTTCTCATAACGTTTATAGGTTAGATAAGTAGGTACTTAATGCGCATCCATCATGTCACGGTTTATACTGACAATTGAAAAAATTTATCTTCTTAGCAGTACCGAAGAGGCCGCACTTAGTTTTTTACAGGAAAGAAAGTGTGCGAGGCTGCAAGCACCTCTCTGCGGTACTTGCAACAGAATCACGACGTGGGTGCGACATGGGCCTGGACAACGCACAAGAGTTCTATACTGATTTTTGAAAACGGCGAATTTTATTAGGTAATTGCATTGTAAAAGATTTTTATATTTGTACTTATTGTCTATGCTTATAATAGCGATTTAGCAATATAATAGCATTTTTTCAATGATTGTCTATGCTCAAAAAGTGTCGCTTAGATGCTTTCAAGTATTGAATAAAAAAATCTGACGTTTCTCTGGGGTGTACTCTCGGTAAATTGAGCCACAAAAAAATAGCTAAATTCCAAAATGGCGACTGACAGATAAAGACAACGGAGAACCAGTAAAAAGCACCCTTTGTTGTTTTGTGTGAGAAATATTAAAAAATTATAGCAATCCTGATCATGGAACAGTTTAAAATCTCTTTCTATCGCTATCTAACTCTGGGCGGCTACAGATACAAGATGAGTTTAGTATGCCGGCTTAGCACCAGTAGGTAGATTTATATAACAAGAGTTAAATAACTTTTTAAATTCGCATACAAATACACAATTACCTCCATAGTCATCTTCAGTCCTCGGTATCCACCCTTTTCTTTTTCCGTAAGGAGGGACATTGGTTTGCGTGACAACTAGTGCGCTGCCAATCTTTTTGCCCATTTGAGAACGCCTCTCATCATCCCTGTCCCATATCTCTTGCGTTGGAGCCGGTAAAATGCTAAAAAGACAACGGTGTTTAATAATCAAATACCTTACACACATAATACAATTTCAACAGTCATCGGAATATTGCTGCAAAAACAATGCTGACATTTTGACGTTTCAAATCATAATATAGAAAGCGATTTATGTTGTGAAGGCGTATTTTTCAATTACGTTTAAAATAAAATACACATATGAAAAAATCTAACCTAGACAAAGACATCTTGATTAACGAAACAGCAATCTCGTTTATAAATATTTAATAACAATATTCTTCCATCAGATTACTGTCAGCTATGGACAAATTATCAAGCAGTGTCAAGCACCATCAAGAAAAGAAAGAAAGTATATTAGTCTATGGAAAGAACGTAAATTATTATCTATGAGCAAATTGTCTATGACCAATCCGCCACCGTGGATCACTGATTTTTTTAGAAATCGGCGAGCCAGTTACTGGTGAGATTATTATTTGATGATCATTTCCTGAAGAAACACATTGTGTTTCTTTATGGGGAATATATTATATCCGCACAATTTAATAGACTGTTTTCACAAAGCGCTGACGACATTTGAAAAGATGTTCGTCATATCGGAAATTTGTGATAGGGTGAATGCTATAGTAATGGGACATTTAAGGAAAGGACTTTTTTAAAAAGTGTATAAGTCAAAGAATATTAGCCTCTACGGAACATATCTGATATGTAAAGATGCGGACTTGAATAAATTTTAAGAAAATGCATGTTAAAATAATAGAACCAAAAGCATTTATTAAAAATTTATATTCTTCCGAAAAAAATGAGAAAACATAGAAATGGGACCCCTTTGACATAGTAATGGGACGCCAGTGGTACAGTTATGGGACACAACATTTTAATCAAATTACAGATTAGTTTAGATACCTAAAGTCTTAGCCTAAATGGAGGCTATACCTAAAAACATAATTAAATTTTTCAAAAAACAAAAATTATAAATAACCTATGTTGTAGAATCTGAAACACAATAAAAAAAAAAGTTTTAGTAATGGGACAATACGGTGTTATAGTGATTGGACACCTAGTCAATAATTGAACGCAAAGAGCTAATCAACTGAAATTTTGTAAATAAGCTAATAATAAATAAGCACGAACCATTAAAGTCTACAAAAATTCATTAAAATTAAATAAATTTAAGCAAACACACTAATTGGTCAGGCTGTCCAATTACTAAAAAATATTAAAATCTGTTCTAGTAATTGGACACACTTACATTTAGGGTTATTTTTCGAGCTGATAAGAAAATCTCAATGTATATAGATATTTCGTGGTCCCTCGCACTTCCCTAAGAAGTTTCTTCCCGAAATTCACAAAACTCATGTTAAAAAAATGCCACGGAAAGATCACTGTTCCTTATAGGAAGTGATAGTACAAACACGTGATTTTGCGATTTTGAGGTGACTTCAACTGAGAATTATATTTTGTAAGTAGAGCCAACTAGCAACGGAAAAATACAAATGCAGTCATATAAAGAGAAAATGACAAAATAGATCTGTCTCCTTCACACTTACAGAAATGCTTAGCTAATCTTATTTTGGGAGTTTAAATTTGAGGTGTCCCATAGCTAAACATGTCCCATTACTATAGCAGTCACCCTATTCACAAATCAACTTTCAAATAATCAATTTGCACTATGGAAAAAGTAATCTTCACGTATCAATTCACTAATTATTAATCGTAAATGAATAGGTACTAAGAAATATACTGTACTTACTAAGAAAAATAGATTTAATAATTTTAAACAATATTTTGGCAAAACATTAGTATGTTTAGGTACCTACCAACTAAGTGTACCGCAGATGCCGTCATGAGCTTTTATGATTTTTTTTACGAAAACAGTTTATTCCAAAGAGATTGGACTAGTCTAATCTCTTTGGTTTATTCCATGCAGACAATTATAATAAATACTCTTTTCTGTTGGCGCATAGGTTTTTCGATCCAATAATTGTTAATTAAAAATTTGAAATTTTCATACATTTTGATGCATCATTATCACAAACTAAAATTATATTAGGTTGGTTGTATATTGGGGTACGTTGGGATAGGTTAGATTATGTTAGGTTAGGTTAGGTTTGGTTTGGTCTAATAAGAAAGTTATAAAATCTCATGACAGCATCTGGGGCACATTTAATGTAAATGTACCAGTAGTTGACCATGTACCAGTAGTTGACCTTTTTTCAATAAAATGCCCAAAATAAGAAACATAGACACGGGATTGCTCTAAATTGTAAAGTTGAGACAAGTGAAGCCATCTGTGGTCGGATTGAGGAACTAACACATCACCATATGTCATAGGAGCGTCATAGCAGCTATTTGAAAAAAACACATCACGCCGTAAGCATTTTATTTTTAATTTCTTAAGTAAATTGTTAAGGATATCAGTGGATGTAAGCATATGGCAATTTAATGTTTTTGACTTCATAATATCAAGTTAATGCATTACGGGCAGTCATAATATTGAAGTATCGATATCATTTGTAATTTTTAAGTTATATTTACAAGGAAGCAAGTTTGTGGGGGGGTCAACTACTCAAACTTTTTTTAATACTTTTTCAGTAGTTGATCAGGGTGGTCAACTACTAGATAAATTAAATAAAATTATTTCACTTAGTTTTGAACAATTTTTACATTCATAAGTATGGAACGATGATTATTTATTAATTAGAAGTGTCTATGGTGGTTCTGTCCAGTAGATGACCTAGGCATCAACTTTATTTTTTTATTTTTTCAGCAACGGGTTTGTGTATTTTTTCTTCGGAAAACAATAATTTCTTGAATTATAGCCCTGAATATATAGCAACTGAATGAAGCAGGCCAACAATGGCCGACAACTTACGAGAAATAGCGACGCGATAAAAAAAATGCAGGGCATCACGGAGGATTTACTTTGCTCATTTTAACGTACCCATATAATTAATAATGTTAACGTTAGTTTTGCCGCAAATTGTTTATCAGCCTACCTCACCATACTTTTTTATATAACCTGCCTGCTTCACCATACTTTCATATAACCTGCCGCCCCTAGAGGAGCAGGGTCTTAGCCAAAAAAGGAATCGAGACAGTGTACCAGCAGGTAAATGACGACGATAAAGATTGCATAACCGTCATAAAAACAGGGAGTGTCGGTGGGGCTGTAACACCAACGACAGTCCTCTACAAGTACAAAAGAATTCCTCAAGAAATTTCCGAAAATGTGGACTTTGTCCATGGAGCCCTTAAGCTGTAACAGTACCAGGAGAATCATTAAGTGTGCCTTCAATGGTTACATCAGAGGAACCCAAGCGGTATTTAGAAAGAGTTCCTGAGTAAAAACATTGATGAGGAAAATCTTGAATCATTCCGCAAAAACAACTAACCTGATCAAGATGACAAGTCACTGTTCGCACTGTGACGAAAAGTAAAAAATGAGTTGGAAAATATCACTCCACCTGACCCGGTCAGACTCATCAATGAGAGATTGCAAGGAGAGGAATCCGATGATATGATGTCTTTGGCCGCCTGGAATACTATGAATTATTATGATGTTTCATTTCCAATCGCTAGGGCACCTGTGGTTGGTCTAACGACTTGTGATGGTGATTCGTCTCTAATCGCCAGTGCACCTAAGGCTGGTATAAAGATTTGTAATGATATTTCGTCTACAATCGCCAGTGAACCCATGGCTGGTCCATCAAATATGCGTAGTCCATTCAAGAGACATTTTTCTTCCCCGGTGAAGGGGAAGAAAAAGTCAAGAAGAAAGCAAAAAAGGGAAAAAACCCCCACCAGTGTTTCCGGTAAAACTTGCCAGGAGTATTTCCTAAACAAAAAGAGGAAGAAAGAAGAAATGGAACGGTTGAAAAAAGAACGAGCTGCAGAGAGGCAAAGAAAGAAAGAACTAAATGAGCAAGCAAAGGAAGAAAAAAATGAGGGAATTGAAAGCAGTCAAGAAGAAAATGGGTTTTTCTTCCGAGTCTTCTAACCCGTGTTGACATTTCAGACTCAGCGGAGAGTGAATGGCATAAGTCTAGTGATGAAAGCTTCAAGCCTAAAACTCGATGGTTGCCCGTTATGAAAGTCATTAATGAACATTATATTATTCCCGGGAAAAATCGTCCATATTTCTAAAGTAAAAGCTACTACTCGTATTTCAACGATGCAAAAGTGCGGGAGACTATAAAAATGGCCAGAGCGACCCGATGTACTTAGCTATGAATAAAAGGTGGTAGTATCCCACATAAATGACCCGACACAAGTAAGCAAAACTCGTAATCACAGAACACATAATAAATAGAATACCAATAGGCTATATTCAATACGCCGCATGGTGAAGCAGGCTTTTGAATCTGTGAGTGTCCTACGAAAATGAAGCACGCATTATGCACGTGCAATAATGTGTGTAATACACCAACATTAAAGGAGCGTAAATGCATAAACCGAGAGCAGTTTTTAGTATTCGACGTTAAACGTATTCTAGACACATGTGTAAGTTTAAACCGGATTCATCCTTACTCGATTCGGTTACCTGCTATCGCCTTACCCGTTGTGTATTTCAGTTCCCATTATTTCTGAGTTCCCTGCTCGTAATGTTTATTTAGTTCCGGAATTGGACTTTATTTGCAATATCTAAGGATTTTTATGTTAAGTTTTATTTTGGTAAGTACTGAGCCTATGTGTTACTATGTAGTATGTATGTACTTAGTTGCTAAAATAAATATATTTTTGTATTTTTAGTTTACTACTAGTTAGTAACTAATTTTGCACGTTTTGTTACCCGAACAAAGCTGATGATTGGCTTCAAACAAAATCCTCTCCTATGTAACTTGTTACTGAACCGCCCATTGCTACCAAGTTGATTCAAGTAGCTATAGGCTAGAGTGGTCTGACAGGAAGCCCTGAGGCAACTCTGATGACAGATATGCCATAAAGCCTTCTGATTAGACATGGTCAACTACTGAAAAATATAGTGGTCAACTACTGTAACCCCTGATTAGACACGGTCAACTACTGAAACATATAGTGGTCAACTACTGGAACTTTCAATTTATTGGATGGTCAACTACTGGAACAAAAACATGGTCTTGAAAAATTTAACGCAATTTTTTTGTAACAGACCCTTTATTAATTTTTGTCTTGTCATATTAATTAAGAAATTTGATCCATTATGAGTAGACTTGCTTTGCCAACATTCGGTGTAATGCTAAACGTTAATCATTATTTTTGTTGATTTTTTTTCTTAAGTGGTCAACTACTGGTACGTTTACCTTACCAAAACCTATATCGATGAACCGAATGGTGGTGTTATTTGGTTGTAGATTTACAATAAATCATAATAATATATGAACGATAGCAGCACGAATATATACCTAGGCAGTGACGTCCCGTGGGGGTAGGCAGATTGAGCGTCGCTTGGGGGCGGCAGATACTCGAAAGGCGGCAAATCGAGGAGAATTATTTGGTATTATATAGAAATAGCTACCTTATATTAGTTATATTATAACCAGAGCGTTGGAGATGTTTTTTTTTATCCAGTACTTACTAGAGTACATATTTTAGTATGATGTCACCACGCTTCGCGAGGATTTTTTGTTTTATTTTTGACTGCTCGGTTTCGTATACAAATGCCAATAAAAAATATTTTTACTACTCTTGGCACGTAGACACATTAATCATTATGAATGATAAATGTAAAACACCAAAAACCCATAATAAATCAGTCATAATATAATAATATAATGTCATTTACTCAGATTAAAGAGTTCCTTTCATAACAGTGATATTATGTAGGTATACGCGCAAAAGCCGTCGCGCCATAGGTGACGCCGAACAAGCGACGTAGGTAGGTATTGAAACAAAATAATATTACCTATATAGATTTTAACGTTGGTGACAAAACAAGGAAAATTATGGTAGAGATTTATAGGTAGGTACATACTTCCGTATTTTTTAATTTATCCAAATATTTTTGCCAGTCACTCCCGAGATTTAAAAGTTGCCGGATGTACCTATTGCAAAATAGATATTCATAATGATTATTAATCCATTGACATTTGTCATAATTAATTAGTATTCGTGCATATAATAGTATTTACATTAAGTACCAGCTAATTGTAATAAAAATGTACACTAGTAGGTACCTACTTATATTATATCGTATTTATCGTGCTGTGAATAACAATACCTTCTTTTCAGTCATTTTTTTGTAAACATATTTTGTGCTGATAATAGTGTGGATTTGGGTATTTTATTTCAATCATCAACGGTTGAGTGTTGAGACTATTAATTAATAGTGTATTTATGATTAAAAATAGGTTTATATTAAATAAATAATGAGGAAAATTATTGTGTTTACATATTGTAGGGTACAATAATAGCATAGAAAAAATGGTGTAAAAATATTACGTCTGCGTAGGTATTACTAAATGGTAGACCAATGTGTCAGACATAATATCAACCAAATGGCATCTCAGACTCTGGTGATTTGTGTAAGTGTTTAACTAATATTATATTTTTAATAATATCTAAATTTATTTTTTTATGATTCAGCTTAGTGGTAGGTATATATTTTGTTAGTAATGTATCCATCCATACCATGCCCCCCACAAGGGGAGGCTGACAGGGCTCTAGCCTGGGTCCCGGGCTCGATAAGTGAAATAAACACATATCACAAATTTGCTCTTATAGCAAAAAATTCGCCTGCGGCGCTATTTTCTTCAATAATATTAATATTTAAAATTATGTGGTTGTACAATACAATTTATAATTGTGTAGCGATACTCAAAAACTTCATAATTCAAATGGGTGTATTAAAATATAAAAAAAACACTAAATATACACATCAATTTTAATGCGTACACCATTTGGAAAACATTACTGTAGAGCGTCACACTGCCTTTATCCTTAGCGATAGGTAGGGGGCTGCCAAAGATCCTAGCCTGGGGGCCCGCTTCAGGATGCGGGGGCCATGCTTCATACAACACATTTCTTAGTTATTGGAGTAATGAAAGAATGATAAAAAAATGGGGCGGCATTTTGACGCTGCCTAGGGGCGGCATTTTGTCTAGGGACGTCACTGTACCTAGGTATTTATATTACTACGTTAAATATTATTTATATTGACATCTAAGCATCATTTTTACTTTTGCCTTCTAATAAATTGTAATGCCGCTACAATTATTACTTTGACATAATATGTGAATTTCTACCTTTTCTTTGTGCGATATACCTATTATTAAATCGGTGAAAACAATTTTACCAATGTGTGTAGTTGTCAAAATTGAGTGAACTTATATTATTCGAATTTGGTTTTGAAGTCCTTGAGATAGGGTTTGCTCTTCCTTCTTCGCGTGAGATTATATTCTACTAATGTATTTTCCTTTTTCTTGTCGTTGGTCATTCCTCCCTTTTTATTTACTGGTCATACCTACCTAACATTTGACATTTGGTCTATTCGACAAACCAATCTACAGCGACGATATGGTGAATTAAAATTTTCTTCAGATGATGACCTAGGTCCTAGAGGATATTTTTGTAAACAAACCCGAAGCACCCGATACACAGCACCCGAAGCTATGTGCACATGACAATAACTGTTTTGCAACAAAATTTTTAAGGAACAAAATAAAAGGTCATTTTTAGTGGCCGGCAGTGGATGATGTGGCTGATATTTATTCCGCTGGCATCAAAGAGATTGGACTCCAATCTCTTTGGCTGACATAGATAAAGTATTGACGCGGCCTAAAATTAGCCGTCGTGGTGTACTGGAATTTGGCTTTAATTTTATGAATTATTCAATTCATTGGATTTGTATTTGCATTTTATGGGTATGTACCAACCTGTAATATATAATTTTTATTCTGAGGCATTATTTTCATGGTTATTTTGTTACTTCTTTATAAAAGCAGCATTATAAATACTACTTTACCTACTGCATTGAAATATGAGCATTTATGAAAATTTAAGTCAAATGCTACAGCCTATTCTCAACTTAAGTATGGAAACAATAAATACAGTGATGTCCCTAGACAAAATGCCGCCCCTGGGCAGCGCCAAAATGCCACCTTATTTTGTATACAGTATTTTTATCATCCGTATCGTTTATGTTCACAATGGATGGAAGGGTGACGGACGTAAACTAGACGTCGCGAACCGATTAAAAATACAGTCTTGTTAAACCTTTTATGTTAATTAACACGTCATTTTGCTTCTATTGAGTAACTATAGTTAACTAGTGAGTTAAATTTTATAATGGAAAGATATTTTCGTTATTACTAAGTTTAGGTAGCTATTTCTCTATGTACCAAACGATTCTCCTTGATTTGCCGCCCTTCGAGTAACTGACGCCCCCAAGCAACGCCCAATCTGCCTACCCCCACGAGACGTCACTGAATAAATATCTCTATTTTTCAGGACATAAAATCAAAATCACTCACAATATGTATGTACCTTAGCCAAATGAAACCAACGACACCAACATTTGAACAAAAATTTATTGTGAGTAGGGAAAGTTGCAGCATTTTCCCTTATAATTGCCTGTTTTTTAAAGAGGTTTTAATTGTTATATCTGTATTAATGTGTTTTTCTATCAATACTGTACACAGTGACAAATTCTCTATCTAAATCAATTTTAAGATAATTAATTACCCTACTGATAGTCTATATACTGATGTCCCAATTTATTTTTTAGTTATAACTTATTATGCATGTTCTTTTTTATAAACTTTCTTTCCAATCTCTTATACTAGGTACCTGTTTTTTTCTCTTGTCTCATTTTTAACTTCTCCCTTTACTGTATTTATGCGATTATAAATGACAGTACCTATTAATGGTTGGTTTAAATAATGCCTTGTGTCCATTTATTGTTGGGATTTGGGACCATCACTTATTCATGTATTTTATATTTACCTTAACTCTGATTGATTGTCCTTAATAAATAAAAAAAAACACTAAAAAGGGTTTTTAAAAAATATACCTAGCTAACTATATATTTTTATTCCTTACCTAGATATTCTTTGATAACCCTGGATTAATGATGATATTTGTATGAAAAAGTCCATAAAGGGGATGGTAACATAGCCCAAATATTTGTTCTACAAAGTGTTGTTTATTATGCCTCAAACTTTATGGGATCGGTAAGTTTAGCCAGTTCTATATAATAGTTCATAAGGACGTAAGAGTAATGACTATTATTCAATGTACAAGATCAATGGGCAATGTTGAAAGAAATGGCTGATAATTTTGCCCGCTTCAAAAAATTCAAATAATTCCTAAAATAATTGCTTGTTTTGTATTTTAAACAGTTTTTCAAACTTATAATGATATTAGTGTTCATTTTTAAATAAAAACGCCAGAGTACCATTTTTTTTGGTAAAAATCTACGAATACATTAAAAAGTGGGCAATGTTGGATGATTTGACGGTAGCCTTTGACATTTCGTTAGAACTATCAAAATAAAATATCTTGGATGAACGTTAAGTGATCAGTGATTTAGGCGCAACGTCTGGAAGTCCATGAAGAGGATATTCTGAAAGCAATGGACACCAGACGGCGAAGCAGAACTGTCACAGGAGGAAAAGTTCAGCGTACGAGCATCGATTAAGATGCTGATGTTTGAGGTATCCTCGTTACGTACCTTATTTTAGCAGGGGGACCGGCAAGGAGTGGCACAACGCCTAAAACAATTCTTGGCGGCCCCTGCGTTCGTAGAGTTAGGGCTCAATGAAGAGTTGCGTCGGTACGACCACTCGTCATCAGCTAGCCATCTGACGGAGAGGACCATCGCGGCCCTCCAGAATGCGATGTTTACCCAACGGGACAGCTTCTGGAAGGGTATGCAAGGGTTAGTGGATTGGGCAACCAATCCTCAAAACATCATGGCAGCGATGTGCCTGTACAAAAATGAAGAGAATTTTGGGGACAACGCATAATAAAATTTGCGTGGACATGACTCAGATTCTCACCGGAAAACGCGCCGAGATTATACAAGCTCGGCGCCAGGTGATTTTGTCCTCAGTGAAGGATACCTTCACTCGGGAGGCACTATCAAGGATACCTCTGAGCTCAGAGTCGCTCGAACTCACATTATGGCCAGGGTACTCCCAAGGGGTGACGTCCTGTGGGAAGGGAGTTCTCCAGAGAAGGTAGGGGCTCCACCAGGGGTCCGTACTCCAAACGGAGGTGACCGCATCTGGACGACCAACAACATTGAAGGTCGCCTAAGAGACTTTCTGGGAGTCTGGATGGCTATACCAATATTGGTATAACTGATGGCCGGAGCCCACATACCTTTTGTGCGGAAACCACCATTGGTAAGTCGTTCTTTACTTTTACGGAAAGAATTTCAAACGCGACAATCAGTAAAGGTCACTCTCCAGATCGAGGATTTAAAGAACTCTGGGGTTCTAGAAGAAGCGGGTCCAACCCCCAGTTTTCTCTCAACCCTGTTTCTGATCAAGAAACGAGACAGGACCCTAGGCCCTATTTTCAACCGAAACCGTCTGAATGCATTCCTATAGCCAAAGCCATTCAAACTAATTCACCATTACAAGGTTCCAGCCTTCTTACAAAAAGAAGACTGGCTAGTAATAATATATCTAAGCCTGGCGTACCTCCAGGTACCCATAGCTTCTCACAGTGGCGCACCCAGGATTTAATATTGGGGGGGGGGGTCAAGGAGGAGAATGTAAATTAGTCCCATAGGCTCTTTTTCTCCTTCATATAATTATTTTTACATACTTTCACAATACACGGCGGTATATTTGTACAGTTTCTCCTAGTTTTTATTAAATTGGAGGCACTTACACTACCACCAAATAGTGGGTCTAGTCGTTCTTTTCACCGAATTTTAATTCGTCGATTTTTGGTTTTTTAATATTGATGTTCCAAAATATTAATTGAAAATGGACAAAAAAAGTATTAGTGCATTTAACTTATACGATACCTACACAAACCTACTCAACACAACACGGCCAAATTTCTCGTTTATCGGTTTTTTGTTTATTGCACCCGGTGTACCTACACCATGGCCCCCACATCCTGAAACGGGCCCTCAGGTTATGATAATTGGCGGGCCCTCTACCTACCGCTAAGATTAAAGGCAGTGTTAAATACTACATTAACGTTTTTCAAATTGTGTTTTAGTTCAAATTAAGGGTACTTATACAGTGAATTATTGGCGATTTTTAATACATCTACTTTAATAATGGAGCTGTCAAGTATCGACACATAATAATCAGAAAATATATTGCAAAATTATATAATCTAAAATGTTCATGGCCATGAAGTATAATAGCGACGCAGGCGACTTTTTTTTTTTACTATTAAAGCTATTTTATGATGTGTGTTTATCTCACTTATCTGGTCAACGCGACACGCCGGGCCCCCTATAGCCCGGGCCCCCAGGCTAGAGTTCTGTCAGCCCTCCCCAGCCATGACCTACAACCACTCCGGAATTCGGGTGGACACCGAGATTTTTTTGACAGTTCCATTAGTGATTGGGTTTCTAAAAATACCCGACATTAATGTTTCGAAATTTTTATGTTAGAAATTAAAATGCCCTGTTTTTATTTGTTTAAACCCAATGTATAGTTTATTGGCCTTCAATTTCAATGTTTAAAATCATTCTGATAATTTTCATATTTGGGGGGTGCCAGGGCCCCTTGCCCCTCCCCCTCCCTGGGTGCGTCACTGGCTTCTCAACATCGTCGATTCGTTAGACTAGCCTACCGAGGGGAGCTCCTACAATTCACTGCAGTACATTCTACTACAGTGTCTCACGTTCATGCTGTCAGCCGCTCTGATTTTGTTTGTGTCTCTGACCAATTGGGTCGCCGAACGCCTACGAAAGAATGGCTGAGAATATTCCATTACCTAGAGTCTAGACGACTTCTTAGTAGCCAAGCAATTCGAGAAACAGTCTTGGTTCAGGTGGAATACAGGATAACCTTCCTATAGTTTTTAGGGTGGATAATAAATATAAAAAAATCCTGTCTGATCCCTAGCCAACAATGAGGGTTCCTGGACATCACGTGGGACACACACATTAATCGGAGGTTCCTGTCGCTGGTGAAGTGTGTAGCTCCTCCACGAGGAAAGTTGCATTGCCGACGGCTTCAACTCTCCAATCATCAATATTGTCGAGGTCCCATCATCGCCAATTGGCGAATATCCCACCACAGGCCCAGCAGGACATCATGTGGTGGCTTCAGGCGATAGGATCCTCAGAGTTGACACACATAAGGACATTCAATCACTTCCTGATGACAGAAGCAGCTAACACAGGCTGGGGAGCCAAACTGAATGAACACCACCGTCACCACCTACAGGTCCAAATGGCATGCCATGGCATTAAAACATAAAGAAAATGTTTGCAGTTCTCTCTGCAATTCAATCTCGGATACAAACAATCAAATGATCAGATCTGCTTCTGCAGACAGACAACAAAACAGTGGTGGCATCGTGGCATCAAAGAGATTGAAAGACTGTCCAATCTATTTGGGTGGCATATTACATCAACAACCTATTCATAACAACTACCAGAGAACGATGGACACATCACCATCATAAGGAGAAAGGAACCCATTAACTTCTCTATTCAACCCTATGCATTGAACGGCACGATGGTCTATACCTCGTCAGTGAATCATTGTCACAACAGGAATTTGGCATACCGAACACCAGGTGATAACAAACAGATATCTCAAGAACTTCAATGTCAAATTCGAATAATGAAAGGAGTTTTACCTACCAATAAAACTTTTATTATTCAAGTTGACTTTCAAGTCCAGGTAACTTCTACCTGATTCCTTGAGCCATATCATAATGACAAAGGAGTCCCAAACTCCCTACATAATTATAAAAGGGACGCGCGTTTATGACCAGTAAATACAAAGGGAGGAATGACCAACGACAAGAAAAAGGAAAATAAATTAGGGGTGGGAATTAATCGCACAATGCAATAATCAAACTTCACAAAAAAAAAATAACTTTAACATTTGGAAAGTAGTTTTCACATATTATATTAAATGATTTCACAAATAAATAGATGAAATCACATAAAATAGTTTGTTTTACAAAACAAAAATCATAAATCACTCATTTTAAATATAAATTCACTCAATTTTGACAACTGTAGACATTTGTAAAATTGTTTTCACCGATAAATAATATATCGCACAAAGAAAAGGTAGAAGTTCACAAATGTTAAACTAATAATTTTGGCAGCAATACAATTTATTAGAAGACAATCGCAAAAATGATGCTTAGGTGTCAATATAATTAATGTTTAACGCAGTAATATAAATATGTATATATTCGTGCTGCTATCGTTCATATATTATTTGATGTAAATCTACAACCTAATAACACCACCTAGGTATATCTTTTTCGGCTCATCGATATAATTTTGGTAAATGTGGCGCAGATGCCGTCATGAGATTGTATAAGTATCTTTTTTGAACTAAACCTAACCTAACCTATTCTAACGTAACCTAACCTAACCTACCCCAACCTAATATTACCTAATATAATCTTACTTTGTGATAATGAAGTATCAAATTCTATGAGCATTTCAAATTTTAAATTAGGAATTATTGGATCGAAAAACCTATGCGCCGACAGAAAAAGGTATTGATTTGTATACATGCAATAAACTGTTTTCGTAAAAAAAAATCATAAAAGCTCATGACGGCATCTGCGGCACAATTACCTAAGTTTTAAGTATCGTCACTTTTTAAATAGGTATTTATAGTATTATTTGAATCTGAAAGTAGGTACCTAATACATACTTACGTTTTGCCAAAATATGGTTTCAAATCATTAAACCTAATTTTCATAGTGTTTGTATTCTTTTACGATTAATTGGTTACAATAGTATATTGATACGTGAAGACTACTTTTTCCTTAGTGCAAATCGATCATTTGAGAGTTGTAGTTGATTTGTGAATATCATCCATTTCCGATGTGACGAACATCTTTTTAAATGTTGTCAGCGCTTTGTGAAAACAGTCTATTCAATTGTGCGAATATATATTCCCCATAAATTAGTAGAATATAACCTCACGCGAAGAAGGAAGAGCAAACCCTATCTTAAGGACTTCAAAGTCAACACGAATAATAAGAGTTTTATTGGTAGGTAAAACTCCTTTCATTTACAATGAGTGATGTATGATTTTTGTTTTGTGAAACAAACTATTTTATGTGATTTCATCTATTTATTTGTGAAATCATTTAATATATGTGAAAACTACTTTCCAAATGTTAAAGTTATTTTATTGTGAATTTTGATTATTGCAATGTGCGATTTTCCCACCCTTTCTATATCATATTATTATTGTCTTGTGCATTATTTCCAAAGACTAATTCTATATTATTGCTATGGCAACAACGTGTTAGGATTTACGTCGTTTTTATTTTTTTAAAGCTTGCCACACTAAAGTCATAGACAATTACTTAAGTCAAGATTACAAATCAAATGCGGGTGTATTTCATATGTCTAAAATGTCACTTAGCCTTGGTAATTACTTAATTTCACTCTCGCATTATTTTTATAATTGAATTAATTACATTATACTATTTACAACGATTGCATTTTTCACTATTTTAGACGACATTTGATATTTTATTACTTTTTTATGATTTTAACATTACGTACATAACCTCACATTCGGTTCAAAACACGGGCTCAGAGCATAAAAGTATATTATTTTAACGTAGCAGTAGGCACCCATGTAAAATTGATATGTATCGTTAATCATACCGCGTTCAATTTCAGAACTTAAGCGCCGGCTAGAAGTAGATGATCAACCGTTATCAAAACGCTTACGTTTGGCCGAAAATGTGCTATCATCGCCCTTTTTCCCGGCGGTGAACCGAGAAGAGACAATCATAGAGTGGATTTGCTCAAATTTAGAACTGCCTGACAGACAACAACATGGGCCCGCGGTGATTGTGTCGTTAAAGACGTGTTTAAGAAACTCACTGAATTTCAAGAAATTTACGCCTGCTGCCAAGTCGAACCTTATCAAGGTACCTTCCACCATCATATTTTGTTTTTATTTCTTCAATTCTGTCAACGAAAATGTTTTCCCTGTGCCAATTCATACCAATATCAACTACTTATCTCAGACTGCACCATTTGTGACAATATCGCTAATCCTCTTCATGTAAGTGTACAAATTGTGAATGTACAAAATCACTATGGTGTGTCTTGTAACGAATTCTGCTGTACTAAATCCAAACTATTCGTAACATTAGGACATGCATAAGTATAAGTTGTAATGCTTTATACTTTGAGTGAAGACATAGGTACATGTCATGTTTTTGTAATTTTACTAATATTATACTTCTATCAAATGAATGAAAAAATGTGACAAACTTTATGACTAGCTACCAATCCGGGCACAATGTGCTGAAAAATTACTCAGCGGGATTTTAAAATGGTCAGTCAGACTTCTATAAACTGCTTCACTAACCGTGTAAAAAATGGTTTCATAATGTTTTTAGAGTTGAATACCTATGTTTCAAACTGTGGCTTTTTGGAATCAGGTAGTTTTCCTCACTTTACTATATGGTATGAATTCATTTAAGGTTTCTTTTTTTTTATTTCAGATCCTGTCACATTTACTTGAACAAAATTCTAAGCCCTCGGCCGACAACCGTTCTGTGAAGTGTGCTGAAGAAAATGTTGATTTGGTCGAATGCTGTTTAATTTTGATTGAAAACTCTAGTTTGACTGCACACTTTCAACAGTTTATCATCATATACTTTACATTCGTGCAACTAATTTTGAAAAACATATTGTTCAATTCGTCGGAGTCAAATTGCAAGAATGCGGTATCACAAAAGAACACATTGAAATCATTTGAAAATGATCTTCACATTTATATTGTATTTTCAAGAAGGGCTCTCAATGATTTGCAAAATTTTACAAAGAGTTTCAGCAAGAAGGCGTTACTTGTGGGCGCATTCATCGAGACTCGTCTTTTAAATATTATCCTGGAGATGTCCAATTATCCCAAATTGACACTGAAGGCATTGAGTGCTTGTCAGTTTATCTTATTTCCGAGTGCGTCTCTCGCTGTTTTTAAAAGTTATCTGAGTACCATTTTGAATGGATCAAGTTTATCAGCATTAATCGAAGAGAAAGGAGAATCTCTTCGACCCGTTGTAAAAATTATAGATGTCCTACTGAAATATGATGATGAATTCGACAAAGACTGTTCATTTCTCAGCAATTATATAAAATTATTTATTTACTCTTGCGCATCCAACGATTCGTTAGCGTTCGTTTTTAATGTACTTCTAACGCAATGCCTTGGTATTAAACAGGAATATATTAAGGTAGCAGGTGACATTGCTAATATTGCCTTGGCTGAAAATATGTCCAAACATGTATACTTTCAGAACTTGAAGTATTTAACTGAATATAATGTCAATCTAAATTCAAAATATCCTTTAATCTCGAAAGAAGCCGGAGAATCTGAATCTACGAAAAGTTTTATAAAATATTTGCAAGAAGTCATTGTAAATATTCTGCAGGATGACACAACGGCTACTGCAGATTCGCTTCTCATAATAAATCAAGCGTTCAAATTAGATCCCGCCATCTTGGAAAGTAATCTAGATGAAATACTACCGGCAATAATGATTGAGAAGAAAGTTGGCACACATGCCGGTTTCAATGATTTCCATTCATTATATCAGTCTGTTATGATTACAAATCTTGATCTTCATTTTAAGTTGAGCAGAGGGACAGACTTTGTAGTGAAGGCTTTGCCGAAACTTAAAATACAATTAGAGTCCATGAACAGAGCGCAAGAAAAGCTAATTCAGAAACAGAAGAAGTTGTTGGAAAATGGTGAAGACACTTCCAAAGTGAACAATAAAATAATTCTTTCTGAAGATATTATTTCTGAAGAATTTTGTGACATATTTGGGAAACTTGGTGCAACATTGACGTCCGGACAAAATATAGACATATTCAAGAGTCTTATAAATTGTTTTTATGAGTATGGTATCTCACAACTTGACATTCAAGTGAATTGTAAGTTAATCTTTTTTTACCTAATGTGTATTAGACATGCAGGCCCAGAGAACTCAAAAATTATGGAAGTGTTTACCTTCTGGGTGTGGCTGTAAGAAGGTACAATTTTCGAGTGGGGAAATGTGGGATAAACTTAAACACGTGTTGGAGAATACAATATTTCCAATGGTTATGTCTGTACCATAATATGTATTAACGTTTGTCACTTAAAAAAAATGTTTATCTAATATTGTTAATATTTGAGGAGACTCAGCGGGCTTTGCATTTCTTGAGTTTTATAAACCAAAACTGAAAAGTCTTGGTCTATGGCAACTGGGTTTCGCATTTCTATCTTATTAATCTGTTCTGTGCGTGGGTCTTAAAATAATTTATATTTTTATTAACATCAATATGTACCTGAAATTCCATTGTGTGTTATTGTACCAATACCTTTTTTTAGCGCCGAGTGTCATAATACTACTTGAAATATTATCATCGTGGCTATCGTCATATATGGATCACAACAAAATGGCCGACCAGAATATTCCTGAAGCAATTGTCCGTGAATTTATAGATACTTTCGAAAATTTTGGTTCTGAACTTCTTTCTAAATTTGGAGCCGCTGTAATCGTGCTGCCTTACGTAAGCTCTTTCTGTACATTTAAAAATCACTAAATATCTGACATTTACAAATATTGGTCAAAAGTTCATTAGCTATCATGTATAATGTATTTTTTTTTGTCTCGATTTTCTTGCAGAATGATAGATTGCTGTATTCACTTCTTCATTTGTGCCACAGCTATGGCCAATTAAAGTTGCTTCTTCTGAGGTTTCAGCCTTACTATGAATTGCACAAGCATCTCAAAGGTGATGACAAAATTGATGTTCAAAATGACAGCGTTTATAATATTTCAATGCTTCATTCATACTTAAGCGGCAAACAATGGAAAAGTATTTTCAAATTGGTAACAAAGAATGTTAATGAAAAATGTTCTTCCATGATGGTAAGTTGGTTTTTGTAATTTTTAAGCTTAGTACAGACCTACATACATCTACCTATATACGAATGTACACTGTTTCTTCTTCTTCACCAGGACTTCATGACAGGAGAATATCGTCAGTGTTTTGTAAAAAGGGCGAATTAACCAAAATGCTATTTTACAGGAGAAGGATTTTTAACTTTTGATATTTATTTATTAATTATCTGTGGATGATTATAAATGTCTAACAAGTTTATAATAAAGCTTAGAAAGAATACTGTCTTTATAATATAATATTTTAAAAGGCCTCATATGCAGCGGCGGCTGGTCTAATATCATACAAGTGCACTGCACTGCTTGCATTGCTATGAAACATCGTTCAACATCGTAAATCATATTTTTTCTTCATAGGTTTTTAATATTATCGCTCACTTATTGTAATGCAAACCATAAACCGATGTGCCCATATTGTCAATAGGCGATAATACAGTCACTATGCACCGTATACGTCATCCTCACTGAAATCATTTGCGCCCGGGCAATATATTTAGTTTACTTAAAATTAACCCAAAGCTTAGTATGAACTAAAGCCATTAAAAAACAACTTAAACCTTGCTAATAGTTTTCGCCATGCGTAAGTTCCAGAATATCATGCGCCGACCGGGTAAAATGACATCATATTGGTCTGAGTTGAGAGCAATTACAGATTTGAATTATGGTTTGTTATTATAGACGCCGTAGCTTACTGTTTACGGTCAAATTATGTTTAGTATCATATTCAGCAATCTCGTATGTAAAATGCACCTTGCTAATAGTTTTCGCCATGCGTAAATTCCAGAATATCATGCGCCGACCGGGTAAAACGACATCATATTGGTCTGAGTAGAGAGCAATTACAGATTTGAATTATGGTTTGTTATTATAGACGCCGTAGCTTACTGTTTACGGTCAAATTATGTTTAGTATCATATTCAACAATCTCGTATGTAAAATGCCTGTAAAACTAAAAACAATAGAATTCATTATTTTATAAATTTAAAATCGGTAAGAAATACAATGTCGGTAAGATATTTTGATTTATGTGTACTCCAATTTAAATCAGTGAAGATAAAAATTATTTTGCTACCTACCGCATTTCTGGAAAATTAATATTTCATTATCCTGTGTATTGACTAAATGCGAAATGATGTCGGTTATTTATAATATAGAAAATTATTAATTCATGAATTCTAGTGATGAGCTAATAAATCTTAATACTATTTCACAAAGTGCAGTTTCATAATAATCATTCACACAGTGTACAAATTGAAATTGAAATAGAATAAGATGGCTTCCGTTAAAAGTAAGAGGTATTTATCTACTATAAGAGATACAATCGTTTCTTAAAACTAATCCAATAAAGATTTAAGTAACTCGCATCATGTTTTATTAAAAATATAAATATACAGGTAATTTCCCAAATGTCAATAACCTTTTGTCAAATCAAAAACAACGTTGAATTGATTTCATTTTTGCACCCTCAAAAATTACAATCCAAAAAATCACCGGCCGCCACTGCTCATATGTCACATTCACTTTTTATTCGTAACACTAAGTGGATATTCGCCTTACTATTATTGTTTTTAAATACTTTCAGTTTTTAAACAACAAAACTAGTGAGGTACATATTGTTTTTTTATTAAAATCTCGATCGCCAAAATGGTTGATTCGCCTTCGCTTTTTACAAAACACCGATGAATGTAAATATTTTCATTAACGCATGCATAACTAGGCAGAAGCATATTATAGATGAGTGGGAAATAGTGTTTTTTTTTTTTTTTTTTTATAAATATTCATTGTTCGTTATTTGTTTCATCGAAACCTCACTACTGAGGATCGTGATTAAAATGTTTGGCCATCGAGCAACCTTCTCCATTCCTTTCGACAATTAGCGGCACGCAGGGTCCGGGTCCTGCTTAGAAGTCCTAAAATTTTTTTTTTATGTTATGTCAAGGTTAAAAAACATTGCAAATAGACTGACAAACAAGCAAAAAATGTGGACATGTTTGCAAAAAAAGGTTTACTCGGAGTTTTGAATGTTTACTGGAAGTAGTGACTCGTAGTCTCATGGAGTGTTGTTTTGTGTGAATTTTTGTAACTTTAACTGTCCAAGGTACATTTCATTCGATAGAAACATTTTCAGGTGTGTTGAGTTTAAAATAAATGTTTGGTTTAGGTAGGGTTTACTTGATTTTTAAAAACTAACTAAAACCGTCTGTAAATTGTAGTCTTAGTTCAATAAAAATAATTTCATATGACTAACAAAGTTTAATGTGCACTATTTATGGTGGATCTTAACAGCCTATCTCCACCCTTCGCTACTGATGTATACTCAAGAGATAATACATAGTCCCAATTGAAATATGTACATGTAGAATTAAAGATTTACGTAAAATTAATTATTTTGGAGATCTACTCACAAACCGGATGACATAAAACCAACTTGTTTTACCATAAATAACTTTGGGAAAATACTTAATAATATATCACAGGTTAGCCTTTGATAGCAGCGGCATTTATGAATCAGCATGCAATCGTTCTTCAATATTAAGGTTATCAAAGGTATTGACGTAAACGATCATTCTTTGATGTAATGGCGATTTCAAAATATTTCATCACACAAATAAATAAGCTTAAAATGTATGATTTCTTTGCTGGCAGGTGTACGTAGTTCTGTACCATCTATAGCTATACAGTGTACATGTATACTGCATTTCCTTATTTTAATTATGTATTTGCTTTGTTTTTAGAATTGTCTTATATTGCAAAAGTTGACAACTTTTGACGTTTTCAATATAAGGCCCGAATCGGTTGAAATAAAAGAGAATACAAGACGACATACATTTGAAAACTTGGACGGCCTCTGGCTATCGCTGATGACCACAGATTACAACACTCATATTCTGTTTTCTAATTTAAATGCGTCAGAAATAAAAATGGCTTCCTCAAAAATTGTTTCAAAGATTTTGGATGACACGGACACTGCTGATAATGCGCAGTCGATTAATGTATTAAAAATGGATAGTGTCAAAAACAATCAGAACTTGCTGTCTGCAATTTTGATCGAGTCAAATCGAAGCTTTTGGCGGTCATACGACAAACCAAAGGTGCTAAAAAAATATAAATCAATATTTGAAGCATCAGATATTGAAAACTTTGATTTAAAAGTGTTTTTCAATGAAAATATTGATGATGTAAACGGATACTGTGACACTTTGATTGACTGTCATATTTTAAAAAGTTCAAATGGTATTGAAAGGATTATGAGATTATTAGATTTACTTCATGAAATACCTATTCAATACTTAAAGGAAAATTATCAAATAGCAACCATTTTCTCAATATTTTTAATGAAATTGGCAGCGCATAGAAATGAAAATGAAGAATACGCAATCATATTTGATGAGATTGAATCAAAATGTGACAGAATAATTTTGAGAATATTTGAACTTTCATATAAAGCACCGAATCTTATGCATGTTTTCCCACCTAATTTCCTTTTTCAAATTGGAAAAAAAAATCTATTTGAGTTGACAACATATTCAGGAGGAAAATATAACATAGCATTTAAAACACTGAGGTTAATTTTCGATAGAACTGTTACGAAAGAAAATGTGAAGAGCTTAAAATATGTTGTCAAATATTTATTAGATTCTTGTGCGTCCGTGGAAGCTGTTGAGCCCACCAATCATGAAAAACTGCTGAATGTCCATTTCCAGACATTGTCAGTCTTGCTTATATATTTAGCAAATCTGAAAAAGGGAAACTTATCCAGTGACATAAAAGCACCTGTCATAAAAAATCAGAAAAAAGCCATCGAGGCAGTTCAGGGTATTTTTAATTCTATCGAATGGGAATCTTTTGATAAAAAAACCCTCGAGACATGTGGCAACATTAATACAAATGATGATACGAACATGGATGTGGATGAAATGCCGAGTACTTCTTTGGGAAATAACATCACATTTACAAATAATGAAAATAAAATAGAAAGACTTGTAAAGAATGACACGACATTAGCAATTTTAAATTTGCTAGAATCTTTTGCAATAGTTCTGAATGTAGATTCTGATTTAAATTGCGAAGAAGCGGATTCACAAAATTCAAAAGGAATTGGATTTTTTACGGATATTGCTGTAAGTATTTATTGAAACAAGTATTTAATTTATTCATAAAAATTAGTCAAAACATAAGAGTTCTTATGCATACAACATTTTATTTTTGTCAAGAATTTTGATATCATCATTAATGGTGTCTTCATCTTACAGCTTGCTGCAATATCAGACCAAGATGTGTGCTCTCAGCACGCAAAAGGCGCTTGTTGTCTATTGAGTGTTGCTTTAAAATACCATACACACTCCAAAGATCAAAAAGAATTCCACATGAAGGCGTGGAAGGCGACATTGGATTTTATCGAAAACGACACCCGAAGGTCAGGGAGTGAGTGGATGGAAATCTCCAGTTCGAATCAAGAGAACATAAAACTTATTTTTGAACTCTGCGAACCTAAGTTTATAAGTCAAGTTATGACCAAGCAGTTTTTGAATTTTACAACACAAGTTAGTATTTTTTTCCAGTTTTGTCCTAATTTTTAGTTTACTATATTTTCAGATAGTAATTAATTGATTATATTTTACGAGTTCAGGAAGAATTATAAATTTATTAAGAAAAAAATCAATATCGACGTTGGAAAGGAAAAGGGGCGTAAGCCTCAGTTTTTGCAAAGTGGGTTTTATTTGTTATTAGCAAAGTATTCAACTCAATACATGGTATGCCCAAAGGATTTAAGCTGCAAATGACTAATTATTATCAAAATTTAGCTTTTAGTTTTTGGAAATGAAGGGGGTGTGAATTTTACGTCCAGGAAAAGGGGCTTAAACCACATCAATGACATTATAAGTCGTTCAAGCAATCTTTTGTGGTAAGGAAAAGAGCGGTAAGCAACTTAATCCGTAAATGTATGAGAATAATGGCAGTTTTACTAAACGCTGACGACCGTCCTGGTCAGGTATGAACCATAGATGAAGATTAAGCCACCTACTAGTCTCGCCCGCTCGTTTGACAGTCAACACGTATTTCGACACTCTCCATTAAAATTCATTTAAAGTATACTAATCAAGTGAAAGTGGCAATAGAAAGAAGTTAAAATATTCTTAAAATTTGTGGTGTTAACATGGATGGAATAAACAACACAAAGAAAAATAGTAAGTCCTTAAAATTACGCCTTGGAATTTTTATGCCGCACAAGTGAAGCGTCATCGTTAATTCTCTGTAAATTGTTATAAAACATTGTGTCACAACTTATATTGTGTCTTAATCATTGGTTAATGATCTCTTGTTCTTATTAGATGATAAAATTAATAAAATATTTGCTATATTTACTACAAACACCACCGTGCGGTTTATAGGTTATGTGACGTGCCAAAAACAATACTAAACTGAACTGGGTCCTAAGTACGCTTATATCTACGATTAAAATCATTGTAATGGACAAAAATTATAATTATGCACCGTATTATTTATAGTAATAACATAAATCTCGAGAAAAATGCGTTTTGTTTTAATTTGTTGTCAGGAGCCACTGATGGAAGTGACAAGTGATTGTCAAGAACCAAATACATCCGCAAATATTGGTTATTTGTTATAATTATTGTAAATAACTAAGTTGAATCTATCTTATACTTATGTCTATCTATATATAATAAAATATTTGCTATATTTACTATTATTATTATTACTATTATGTAATGATTATGTGGCATTTATGATTTAACAAAATACTTTTTTTCTGAAAATAATAAATTATGATTGTTTTAATTTTAACCTTAACCTTTCTAACGCGGCAACTGACTTTAGTCAGCCTATACGCGCGAGTCATCCGCGCGTCAGCTGACTAAAGTCATTTCGATTTTCGTTTGCCTAGTACTCCTTTCGGCCAGGCGCGAATAATTCGAACATTGATTTAATTTATTCAGAAATCATCCTTCTCTTGACATCTGTCAATGGATAGCCTAAACTTTTGTTCTATCTAATTTAAATAAATATTTTTCGGGAGCGTGTCTTGAATAAAAAAATATCAGTCATCGGGCCAATTCAAATTTGCCGCGTATATAGTGTCTTATCGCTTCTTAGTGCATGTGCGTCGAAGACATTTGACTGACGTGTTTGTAACGATACGAGTTTGCGATATAATAAGTTATATTGTTTTTTAATGATTGAAAAACTATTTGGTGCGTAAACTGTTAAATAGAATATTCGAAATTTACATTGATCAAAGTGAATTTACAAAATATTTTTACAAAAGGAATGCTTTTGGAGATTGCATTCATTCGCCTATCTGCTATTATATTATCCGCGAGTAAATAGTTTCGGAAAATAATTTGAACAAGGTGTCATTTAAATATACCTAGGAGTCCGCGATTCAATATGTCTCTTTGTTTATCATTGATTAACATTTTTAAATACTATTTTCTGGTTATAGAATTAGGTGAAACAGACAAAAATTATTTATTTACCCTAGTTATCAGCCATTTATAAAGAAAAGACACGAACAATCAGATGCCCGTTCCCGCATAAATGCGGAAATTGTCGTATTACGCTACACCAGGTCCCGCGCTACTGAATTTTTATACACTGCGCGGCAAATCATCGTCTGCTGGTGTGAGACAGACACTTGAGAATTATTTTTTTCGTAACACTATTCAAAAGGGTTTGATTCATGACTACTATTTTTTTTTATGGAGAATTCTTCTTATATTTATAGTCGAAAATAACTCGAGTTACTTACTATCATGTCATTATAATAAAATAAGAGATTACCTATTCTAGTACCAGTGGGTCTATTCTATACTTATCGACCGCTAAAGTGATAAAGTAATAAATATTATCATACTTAGGGTAGGTTTGTATCAAAATGTTAGCACTTATTGTAACAATTACACGAAGTTGGTTTTTATTGTTGCAATAAGTGCTATATTTTAACAGCACCTATCTTGCTGCTGTTGAAATATCGCACTTATTGCAACAATAAAAACCAACTTCGTGTAATTGTTACAATAAGTGCTAATATTTTGATACAAACCTACCCTAAGTTTGATACTATTTATCACTTTAGTGTTCGATAAGTATAGAATAGACCCACAGGTTATTGAAGTAATATAATAAAAAAAAAAACAAATGAACTTGAAAATAAAATTGTGGTGACTATAAAGCATTTAGAAGTGCAAAAAGTGTTTGAAATTTAATATTTTACGAATTGTAATAGCCTAATAGGTATTCGAAAAATAAACCGTTTTGTTATAAACTATGTGTCATTCGATTCCATTCAGTTCGGGGTCAATGGTAGGTACAAACCAGGCACTGGTGGTAAGTACATTACTCTCAAATAGCCAGTAGTTCTCAAGGATGATTTATTTATACTCGACCTGCAGTGCTGCAATGTGTATGGGAGTTCAAATAAAAGTTACACAGTTTGAGATGTCCTGGATGCTATAAAAATGAGCTATTTATGACTGATATTTTTTTAACACACTCAACAAAAATGCTCATAAAAGTCATAAACCATATTATTATTCATTATGTGTATGACATATTTGTCGAAATCGTAGCCGTAGACTATAATACTGAACTGTTCTTACACTTGTTAATCTGTCATCGACGCATTAGTCCAGCACCATTTCGTAAGTGTCATGGCGCCGCTCGAGTAAGCCGGCATTTTTTCAATGAAGAAATCTTGTTCGTGATTTCTTATCAGTTTTAGGCGACGAATGTTTATTTTTAGAGTCACATAAAATATTAGGTTCAGTCATAATCATTTTTGAACTTGACTCCGATTTTTTACTACTCTATTTGTGTATGTTTGACTGACATTTATTACGATTTATTGATGCTTGAAATAACAACGCGCACTGTTGTACTAAGTCGGGATTCGTAACGCTTAGAAAGGGTTAATATAATTAAACCATGGGAAATGAAAAAATATTAAATAAACACCTAATGAAACACTATAAAGAAATACATTCCCAAGAATTTAATTTAAAATAAGTGAGAAAAAAGGCTATTTGCTGCGCAAGTCCACTGTATTTTATGAATACGACATTTGAAATTGGTAAGGAAAAAGGATGTTACCATCATTTTTCAATAACTTACGTAATTAATGTCAGATTGGGAAAATAATACACCAAATTATTAATCATTATGCACTTCAAGTCTGTGTATATTTTTTATTTTGATTTTGACAGGAAATCATTGAAAAAAGGTTTTTTGCTCCTGTAAAATTTGTTTTGTGTGGATTACGCCCTTTTTCCTTTTTACAGTCGATATGTAATATCAATTGCAATATGCCTCTCTCTGACAGATGTTTATTCGGACTCGTGTGTAAATAATTATTGTGGAATGTGGACTTTGTTCACTACATTGTCTTGCAGAATGAATGAGTGTATATTGGCTTTGTGTTGATGGTAATGTATATTATTATTATAATTGCAGCTAAAACCGAATGTAACCTCGACACAGATGACAAGAAAGTTATGGTCATGTTTCCTTAACACTAATTTCAAAGTTGCCGTGAAAAATGAAGCTCGCTCCAATTTGGTGAAGCAAATGTGTTGGCATTTCTTCTTCTGGCTGCGGAACAATTCCAGTGCGGCCGCGCAAGATGCTGGAGATTCGCAAGGAGCTGACGCAGACGAAGGTTTTGTCGATGGGAAATCGGAGAAAAGGGAGGCCATTGCGTTGACAACTAAAAATGTGGAAATCGCCAAAATTTATTTTGAAGTTATGACCGAATTTGTTTGCACTAAAAAGGTGACTAACTAAAATTGGATTATGTATTTAAGAAAATATATTTATTTTTATAATGCTAAGAAGTTGTTATATCAGTCAAGATTATGTAAAATGAATTAATAAGTTATGTAGAGAAAGGACAGATTCTTTTGGTATTGCAGCTGCGTTAAATCACTTTGGAACGGTTTTAGTTTCATTTGAAAGTAACGATACTAACACCTAAATGAGTAGCCTGCACTGCCACAAGAGTCTGACACACCATTCTACCTGCTTATCTTGCTCATTTCAATTTCTAATCTGCTAATAGCACTTTGACAATTTCCATAAAATGATGAATATAACAATCTAAAATAAACCAGCTACTGGAATGGAAGTGACAATTAATATTTCGTCACCGTTTTAGCAAAACCATCTATGTGTCACTTTTATCAAAAATGACTTTTAAATACCAAGTCATTCCTTATTTTTTTCTCTATAGGCCAGTAAAATGATCTATGTGTTGGGTAAACTCGCTCCGAAGTTATTTCAAAAAATAAAAAACAGCTATGTGTAAGGTTCAAAAACCACTATGTGTATATTATAGTAACATATATGTAGATGGTATTTTGATATCGAGAGTGTAATGTTTTTTTACAGTTTGGCTACACATACTTTGTTTCTATGTTATATGCTATGCATTATGGTCTTGCACGACGGTTTGAAAGATGCTTTCTCAAAAAGAGAGACAGGAAATATTCAATAATTTCTGGAAGATGCCTACATGGTCAATAGGGTATAGGCGAGAATTAATTTAAAAGTTGGATAAACAACTACAAACGTCTCGATGACAGTGGCCAATTGAAAGCAACAATGACAGGTAATAAGAATCTGACTGAAGATAAATAATTGGTAGTGCAACCAAAAATCAAAACGGAGAGATTTGTGGAAAAATGTTACATTATGGTTGGATCTAATTCCAAAGTTCCCAGCCATTATTGCAGAGAAAATACCTCCAGGGTGTATGTGGAATCGTGTTTCCGATCCAAAATACAAATGCATGATGAATATAAAAAATGGTCTCTGGAAAATGGTCATAAAGCAGCAGAATATACTCCAGTATATTTACTACCAAAAAATCAGTATCCACCAACCACGTAAAGATCAGTGTGCCATCACTGCCATCTGCTGTAGTTATAAAATGAAGAATGTTTCAGAAATGGAATACAATAGCCACATTATTAAAAAAAAAAAAAAGATGCTAGAAGACCAAAAATGAAATGAAGGAGAGTACCAGAACGTGGACGGTTAGTAATCACAATGGATCTCCAAAGTGTGCTGCTATGTCCAAAACACAGGCACAAATGTATTATAAACAAAAGCTGCAACTACACAATTTCACCATATACATTCTTCATAATGTATCTTCTAATGAATTTGTCTCATCTCATCGAAAGCAGGACAATACAATGAAATAATTCTAATATCGGATGGGTGTGGATATCAAAACCGAAATAAATTATTCGCTACTGCTCTAAGTTATATCTCTAGAGAGAGAAAACATCGAGATTCAACAGCTTTTTCTGGAAAAAGGTCACACCATGATAGAGGCCGATAGTGCACATGCCACCTAAGAAAAGTATTTTAAGCCTCCAATATATTCACCATCTGATTATATAGCACGTATGCGGCTAGCAAGACCAACACAACCTTATAAAATTAATGTCATTGATTTTAATTTTTAAGAATCATGGATAAGATTAAATCTGGATTAAGTTCAATCAGACCAGGAAAACGAATCGGAGATCCTGTTGTATATGATATTAAAATGTTACAGTATCTACCAGATGGAACAATCTTTTACAAACTCAACTTTATCAGTGCAACCGTTTGACTGCCTTTGTAATATGTATAATGAATCATTGCCAATATCGCAGTCGAAATACATACATCTTCAGGAATTAAAAAGTGTAATAGAGAAAGATCACCACTATTTCTACGATAACCTAGCATTTAAACCTGCTAATAGAAAGTAAACGAACTTATAAATATAATATCATCTCACTATTGCATTAATAATTAATAAAATGATATTGCAATTTATCACTAACGCACTATGTATATTTCAACTATTATTTATGTAACAGTTTTTCATGAATTTATTATTATTCACATTTTGATGAATAAATTAAACTATGTGTATTTACAAAACGGTCAAAACAACTTATGTGACATCACAAACTGTATTTTTATTATTTTTGTATTAAAAATAAAAGATTTTTGTAAACAAAATAATCATGTTAGACCATTTTCTGATTATAATAAAGCATTCTTCATAATTTTAATGTTTAAATGTAACATTATTTTTTTATTCAGTTTTATCCTTCTCCTGCACAATTTGAGAAAGTGCACATAGATGGTTTTGCTAAAACGGTGACGATTTGTAAAGTTGTATTGTATGTAATGTTATTCTTTACAATTAATACTCTTTCAGATGGTCTTGTCTCATTCAATAATCGACATTCTGCTGCAAATGCCTGTGATAGTCAACTTTGATGTGCAAACGAGTCAAAGTTATGGAAATCAAGAGTCGCTGCGTATATTTTGCACCACATTTGAGAAATGCACCCTCCTGATCAATTCTATACTACTACACCGATCAGAATTGTTACAAGACAGGTATGCATTTAGGAATAATATCACCCATAAAACGTCAGATGCAATAATTGATTTTTTTCATTAATGTGACATTGGTGTTTTATTTTTCCAGATGGCCATGCTTCATGCAAGTTTACAGAAAATTGATCAAAAACCTTAGCATTAGGTCAAACCTGGAGAAAGTTACAAATAAAAATGAGATAGAGAAATTAGTTTCTCTCGCTATTAATATTGAAAAGTAAGAATATTTTGTTATTATTATCAATTAATATTGCCAACCAAGAAATAAATTTTCCAAGAATAATTGTATTAATTTTAGATCAGTACTATATTTATCTCAATCATTTTTGACCAGCAACAAACTACATTATCCAATCTCACTCACGCAAGTCACAATAAAATTAAAACATTACAAATCACCCTTACCTCTGTACAGAGAAAGTGAAAGTTATACACAGATGTGTAGCAGGCACATTAAAATGAAACAGCAATAATTGTATACCTACCAGCGCCTTTATCCCAATGCACCCACCGCGAGTGGAATGTATTGTGTGTGGATTATCAAATTGTCACCATGGTTACATTTAGGTTACTATCGGTTCTAGACGCAGGTACAATGTCAGTATTATGTCATTTTGGAAATTAAATATTTCCAGTTCATATTGTCAAACTTTAGGGTTTTGCTTGGACAAGATTTGCAATAATTGATTCAGCCATTTCTGACAATCTTTGGACCATATAAGTTAAGATTTAAAAAATAATTATTTCTACTATTTGTTTTTGTTTTTCAATATCTTGTAGGAAGCGCCGCAAATAGATCTGCAGACAATGTCGGGATGGGAACAGACTTTAATTCGCACAAAATAGTGCTTAATTTTTTTTCTTTGATTACAGACTTACACAGACTATGGTGATGAAACAGAGGCAAGATCTTGCAAGAATAGCATCCTACTTGGTTACTGATATTGTGGGAAATTTCCAAAAGACCCCTATTTGTCCGCCTGTCAAATTCCACTTGCAAAACTGCGCTTATTCCTTACTCCAATTACTTGATACACATGCTATCGGCTTCATAATGAGAAATATGACCGACTCGAGTAGAATTATGTTCCAGCGTCTCTATGACAACTATAACAAGTATTATAAATATACTGGAAAGTTCTAAGTTTACTTTTTTGTTTGTAAATAATATAAGTAATATGAATGTGAGTGTCAAATTGATTATTTCAATTTTGTCTATAAATTCATCATTGATAATAATATTATTATGTATGTAGAAGTTTGTCCCTCACAATTAGGTATATTGGGGGTACTAAAATGCTATCACCATTGCAATCATCCAATGGTAATAGTATTGTATGTATATATATACTATATTAATTTTTCACTTAATTTTTTTGTATATATTTATGGACTATTTTGGCTCCGAGTTCTGTATGTAGATATTGTCTGGTATGCAACTATGTAGTAAAGTTGGCAGTGGAGGGCGGGGAATTACAACATATGTGTAAAGGTCCTTTAAGACGTCAGTTTCGTTGTCCGTGCAGTCGAGGTTTTCATTTTGGTCTGTTCAGTTTTGAAACGGCGGTATATTTAGACGACCAGTCTCAGTTGACAGTTCAGTTGGGAAACGGCGATGTATTTTTTATCCACTAAAAATGAATATTATTTTTATAATAACTTTCTAAACATATTGGTTGGTATAATATAGTACCTATGTTTGAAAAAATAATAATATTTCAATCGAAATTAGAAAAGTAGTATGAAAAATACGGTAGCATAGAATTTACATGTCAATTTAACTGGCAACTCTAAAAATGGATACGATAACTGATAGAAAATCAATCCTGTCTCGTGACAGTTCAGTTGGGAAACGGCGATGTATTTTTTATCCACTAAAAATGAATATTATTTTTATAATAACTTTCTAAACATATTGGTTGGTATAATATAGTACCTATGTTTGAAAAAATAATAATATTTCAATCGAAATTAGAAAAGTAGTATGAAAAATACGGTAGCATAGAATTTACATGTCAATTTAACTGGCAACTCTAAAAATGGATACGATAACTGATAGAAAATCAATCCTGTCTCGTGACAGTTCAGTTGGGAAACGGCGATGTATTTTTTATCCACTAAAAATGAATATTATTTTTATAATAACTTTCTAAACATATTGGTTGGTATAATATAGTACCTATGTTTGAAAAAATAATAATATTTCAATCGAAATTAGAAAAGTAGTATGAAAAATACGGTAGCATAGAATTTACATGTCAATTTAACTGGCAACTCTAAAAATGGATACGATAACTGATAGAAAATCAATCCTGTCTCGTCTCTGTTTCGATTTCAGTCGGCCGCTTCAGTTTTGCATTTACAACTGACAACTCGACTGAAACGGAGACTGATCAAACAGCAAAACTGATTGTTTAAAAGCACCTTTAGCCGAGGTATGTAGCGTGTCAGCCAGAGTATAGGCACCATACTGTAATTTTTTATAATTGTTTATACTTATCATTGAAGCCATGATTGAAATACTGCAAAAGTGATCCTGAACATTTATCGCAGATGTGATGTTGAATGTAGGTTTATATTATAATGGTGTAAGGATGAACCACAAAAATTATTTTGTTCAAGAAATATGATCTGAATATTCAGAAACATCCTTTTATATCTTTGTATCTAATTTCTTACAAAGTTTCATATAATTAATTATTAGCTTATAGTTTCACAAGATTCGTCTTATGTATATAGAAAGTAATAATATTGCCATTTCAAACTGTTTAATTATCTATTTGTTTTTATGTTACGATAATTAAGTAATCCATGTAACATGTAAAGGACCACAATAATTTTGTTAAATTATGACGCAAATAAAATTATCTAAAGCTATTGATATTATTGTTTTCATTTACCTATAACGTTTATTTAAAAAGTTGAAAAACACTACCGTAAATGGAACTGTTCAAAGTTGCCACTATGCAGTTGCTTTGTAAGACTCAAGTATTTGTGCAAATCTTCGACATCAGACCAAAACCTTACGAATATGTCACTGTTTTAGTAATTGTAGTATAACCGTATTTTCATGTGTCTCACAAATTTCTTTGTTCATGTCTGCTTCTAATCCAATGTCAACCTTTTTTTTCTTCGGGCCAAATACATATATTTGTAAAGTAACGCGGGCCGCATCACTACTGATGTGACGAAAAAAATCCTGAAACCCCCCCTTTTTTACAAAACATTTTTGAGATTTTAAAAATTATGCGTGTTTTTTAAATTAATCGTGTGCAATAGCAACATTCTTATACCAGATCTGATGTGGACCATAATGACGATCCTCTTCGGGTGTCGAAAAAGTCGAAACGAATATCAAGATATACGAAATTCCTGATAATAAATGTGTTGAGTATCGCTGTTCTAATCTATAGCATATTACCTATGGACACCACACAGCGCTTCCAAAAATCTATATTCCTTGCCAGTCTTCATTATGCCAGCATCCCATAGTTTCTTAGTATGTATACACCCTGTGGATAGTATTTAGCGGCATTCCAAGGCGACAAAATCTAGGTGGTTTTAAACAACG
The DNA here is from genome assembly GCF_057557595.1 of Rhyacophila brunnea. NCBI lineage: Eukaryota > Metazoa > Arthropoda > Insecta > Trichoptera > Rhyacophilidae > Rhyacophila > Rhyacophila brunnea. Next base: position 19,211,104 of record NW_028233068.1, on the reverse strand, counting down.
GGAGTCTTGAGGTATCTATAGCATGTGGAATGGCCATGGATGTATGTGGATCTGGGGTCATATGAAAGAAAAAGTATCGATACATAATATCAGCAAAGTACCAATGCCCAAATGTTGATATTATTTCAAATATAAAAGATACAGGATTTTTTGACATAATAACCATGGTATGATACTAAATTTATGTAGCTAATCATGTGGGATTGCTATTTCAAATTTGAGGCGTGAAACATTAATTAGGTACAAAAAATGTTGAAAATAGCATTAGTCTGATCTCACCCCATTTCACGGTAAAATATATTTATTTCATTATACGTTTTAAAAAGTTTGTGTTGCGGGAGTTGGATGTTTTTGACACATTGACTCAAAATGGCTGTCAAATTATTACTTCAAAACTGTATTTATTGATTAATATAATATTATATTTATTGGCGAACAACACACATTTTTGATATCCCTAATCGCATCTTCAAATTAGATGTAACGAGAGACTACATCTACTGGAAACATTTGTTTTAAAAGCACAGTATACGGTTACTCTAGTAATTGTAATATGCCTTGACTTGGTTTGTTACTATTAACCCTTTCCACGCGGGCGGTACACCTGTTGTACACACACTAATTAATTGGCCATTCGATATAATTAGCATGTTATTTAAATGCGGTAATTAAATAGTAATTGAATTCTCCGCGCTCAACAAGTTAAGTAGCACTGTCAGTAAAGTTTTGAACATTCAGACATTCCACATTGAATTGAATGTTATCTAGTCATTCCTATTTGTTTAGCAAGTTTTTGCAAAATGTCATCTCCTATGATTAAGAAATAGAAATCTAGATCAGTACAGATATCTTTATATTTCACATTCTGTTAGTTTTCTTTGCGTTGATGTTCAGGCTGGTGCATGATGAATTGTTACGCAGCCTGTCAACTGTCTCTTGAATATTCTTGATAGAGTTGTAGCATAGGACAGCGTTATTGGTGTACTTACTCTAGGTTGTATTGCTTTACTGTCGGGGTGTCAGCTATACCTTAAATTTCATTTCAATTTCACATATCATTGCTATGATTAAAAAAAGCAGTGTTTTTATCAATTTTATTATTCAACAGTTTAATAACTTGTTATTTAAAACAAATTTACTCTTTTGGAGATCGTTAGGTACATTGTTTCTGACCTGTTTTATATTTTAATTTTAGTGTTGCTATCAGGTTTTTTAGTTCTATCGAATGATAGATGTATATTCAATAGTTTTACCATGAAATAAGACATGGCCAGAGGAAAATCAAGCAGGAGAAAACGATGCAATAGGTTTGATTAAAATACAGTCGAGAATAGAAACCGTAACAATGATCATATTATTCCTGTTTATGGTTAAATTATTCCACTGTAAAAAAATCATATTTTTTAATAAAAAGGAATATTTTCTTTTGATCATGTCCGATACTAATAAGACCATATTATGGACCTCCACAGAGTGGAGGTTTGTATTAACAGATTTTTGTTTTTTTTTATGAGAAATTTTGGCCTCTTCCTCAACCTATTAGGTCCAATTACTCCAAACACAAATTGAAAAAAAATATGTATATTTATCAGACCCAGGATTCGAATCTGAGCTAAAAAGGAATACAGCTCCTGTATTATTGATAATTATAAAAATAAAAACTAAGCTTATTATACGGACAGCAAAATTTATGTGAAGAGATCACGCCCGCAGTAAGGGCCCATCAGCTGGTTGGACCGACTCGAGTAACTCTTCCCTCTCGGAGCACATTATTTGACATCACATAATATTATTAAGAACAGTTTACTCAGGGCTGGATTTATTATAATAAGGCTAAAGGGGTAAGGTAAATAGCTGAATTGGTAAGGTTGCTTCGAAGCCAAAAAAATTAAGCCAAACAGCATTATATGAAAAATATGACGATTATTAAAATAATTACATTTTAATAAGTTAGGTTTTAGTACCCGCAGTACCCCTAGGGCCCTTCCAAGTATGTATACGGCCCTGAGTATACTGTTATCGTTGGTAGGTAAACCAGTATACAGTGGAGTGGCACCATAAGCGATTTGTGGGTGTTCAGAATTTTATCGTTTGCTGTAATATCTGTTTCACTGCTCGCAAAAAATAGAACTCCAAGCCACTTTTACCATGCCCTTGGTGCTACTTTATATGAATGCTATACCACATTATGGCAGCAGATTTGAAATTGGAAAATTCATATGATTTAAATAATATTCAATATTCCTTGACAAAGAGTAAAACTAACATTTTAGACGAGATTTATCATTAAATTTATGTACTTATGAATACTGTTATGAACTAGAGAAATTCATATAACATAATATATAGGGTAAATCGTATTCATGCATTCAAAAATAATAACACATTTTAACAATAATCATACATTTTACTATAAAATTGGAAATATTTTCTGAAACAATATTTTAAATATTCCCTCTCTTTTAAAAATGCAAGTAGTGATTAACTTCCGGCAAACCATATTTGGGCATATGATAAATCTCGTTACCTGATTGGTTGTAAATACTGTCTGATAAAAATGACTCATAAGGAATATATTATTATTAAAATAAAAGAATTATGACGTATTTACGCCCAATTATGGTATAACAAACAACAGAGATTATTTGTACTAGTTCGGGTTTATTTGAACGATTTTAATATAAATATGCATTGACAGAGTGATAGTCATGAACATCGCGCGGATAAGCGTGAAATAGTAATGTCATCAATATTCTGTTCTTTAAATCAATTTTACAAGTGATCTAATTAACCTCGGAAACCACGAAAACGAAAAATTTCTATTCAATTCACAATTATTCTAATTTATACCTATTCAAGAAAAATTGGAAAATCGGTATTTATTTTTAAAAACATCCGCGCATGCGCGGTAGTGCGTTGAAAAACGAAATACAGTGAAGCCAATAGTAGGAAGTGGAATACTGATCACTGATCAGTAGTGCCAACTAACAAACTGAAAAAGCCAGTTTTTTAAGTGTCTGTAATCGTGAGCTACGGTCGTGGATTAACATCTAGTGATAATACGAGTATTGTCATCCAAAAATGGTAAATTTTCAATTCTTTGCATCGGTATAAGTTACTTTTGGCCTTTCCGATAACCGTTGCATGTATCCATATTGCATAAGACGCTTTAATTGTTTCAAATGATTCGCCCTTACCGGCGTCGCCATATTATTTGCACACCCATTCGAATTTGCATGCTTTTTATCTCCACTTCAATAGAACGTACTCTCGAAAATTCGATGTCAAATGGTTATGTTTTTTCCTGTGATTGTTTATGTATTTGTATGCCAGTTATTATTAGTGATATTATTTAAACATTTCTACATACAAGACACCGGTGTAGAATTTCAGACCTCCTCGTGTGGGTACCTATTACTTTGCAACGCCTTTTTTGACAATCCGTGTCATATTTTTAACCAAAACTAATAATTCGCTGAACCGAACCGTCCAAAACTATCGTACGAGTGCGCTGGATTTGGAAATATAGTATTTCTTTAATCAAAATATGAGATTCGTGTAAAATTAATCCACCGGAAGATATTATAATTATTGTACAAATTCCAATTAACATTCATCTGCCAAAATGCATAATAAGTACACTTTGTGCAATCGTAAAATAGTAACGTTACCATTTTTTGGTAAACATCTGATTCATTAGCTGCTGTGCCATGTTATCAACAAAGGAGAGGAATATTTTCAACATTAGTCATTGCCAAGTTACCCGTCATTGAACCTGCAAAAAAACGAGCTCAAAATGAATGACAGTACTCGTACGTACTTCCACTTACGGTGCCGTTTACCCTTATATGGTCGTATTAATTAATTTAAGGATTTATTATGCCCAAACATGTTTAGTTTAAATGTACTTGTGTCGAGGGGCTAACGAATTATGCGGGAATATAAAATTTAATGATTTGTAATATTATTGTTAACCTCTCATATTTTCATGTCACAAATAATTAATTATCGTTGAATGTTAATATTATCGTCTGTGTAGTCTTTTTTACTTACTCTTGGAATACTCTTTTAAATAAAATCACGACGCGTTAATAATAATTGTATAAATTTTACAGTAAGTGGCATGATACACTGGATTAATTATACAACCATATTATATATATTATAACTACTTTTGCATGTTTCAATTATTTGTTTAAGCTTCATTTGAATTTGTTTACTTTTACATTTAAAATTTCAGTATCTTCATACGTATTAGGTACATACCTACCTAGTTATGCTATAATAAATTATTTAACTGATCTATGAAAATATTGATAATGTGTAATTGCCATAAAAATGAATTAAGTATACCCATTAAAAAAAACTCTATACCTTCATTATAATAATAATAATATTAAAGGTAGCTTTTTGCATAACCAACAGAATAATAATATACCTACCTAGGTAGGTACATTTAGTAAATCTCGAATAAATAATGTTGTCTATTATGGAACTTTCATCCTGAAATTAAATAAGGAAATTTTACACATTCGTAGACAATATATAGATAGCTGCAGAAAACCATATATATATCATAGGACATAGGTATATATATAGTAGGTATAATATAATTTAAAATTAACTCTGTACCTACGGATTGCTTGTCATATTGGTGGATATAATATGGTGGATGTAAAACATTTTTGAACTACTATATTAATAATAGTGTACCTAGTACTAGAAAGAAGAAATAAGTAATCTAAAATATTGATACACTTATGATATTTATAATTAAAACGAAAATATTAATATTGCGTTCACAGATTGACAGTCGAATTTGTAATCAAATAAATTATGCAGAAGTTCGTTCGCAAGGACATTGGCCCCTGTTATTGCAGGCAGGTCCCGGTTTCAGACATGCGATTTCCGTCACTTTTATAACAATAAACAATCATTTGGGCTTTTTTGTTGCATTTATGGTACTTACTTATTTGAAGCTTGCTATAATAATGTGGTGTTTATTTGGTATTCTTTAGTAGGTATTGTCCGCTTTGGCCGGCCGGTGATCGCTGTTGGATCAGTGTCTTTCAAACTTCTCAATTTTCATATTTCGTATATTATTATATTATGTAGTTGCTTACTGACCAATTTATTCAATACATATTCGCCATTTACGTCAATATGTCCGTTTTATACACCTTAATGGCACCACGCTATATTCATATTTTAAGCTTATGCTGGCTATCACAATGGCCCAAGCAGACAAATGTCGGTGGGTCACGTAGTGCCAATGACATTAATATGGACGAAGCATCTAGAAAATAAAATGACACTCACTTTGTGTCGGGTCTGCCGGATGGCGAAATTCATATTTTAATATCGGTATCCTACGCTCAAATGAACATTCTGCTTGCAAGCGGTCTGGCGACACCGCTGGGTCTGCCCATACAAAATTTCTGACTGTCAGGTTTCGACTCCACCGTTATTATTGTGTTACAAAATGCCAATGTGCCTAGTTAAAAATTGTAAAAAAAATCTATTAAACACTCCAAGAAAGATGGGATATCACTTTTCATGTGTTAGTATTATTTATTATTTATAAAATGCCATTTTAAGATAATGTTTATTCAATGCAATTGAATGACAGAAACCATTGGACAGTCGCCTGTGATTTCTGGGCTCACTTGCGTCTAATCTCCGAGAAGTCGTAAGTAACCGAGAATCTGTTTATAACGCAATGAGTCATGACACTAATACGCCATTACAATAAAGGTTATATTATTATAAATTCTCGAAGCTTGTATCGCATAATGGAAATGGATACGTCATATGGTCACGTGACATCTACCTATACATCTGTGAATGACTTTCATGCACAATTTCTCGTGCGCGCCGGTATGAAGTGAGTTGTCCATTTAATATGTCATTGCGTGGTGCTCACCATTGTGAAGGGCGACATTCGCGTTGGCCAACAAATGTTTGCCGTCAATCGACACACTGTCGGTATCTCAACTCGCATCAAAGGGCGTCAACATTTGCCTGTCTTGAGCCATTCTGAAGGGGGTCATTATACCTAATTTGTTCCACAGATTCGTTGTGATGCAATATATTATTACCAGGACTTCGAACCGGAACTGAACCGAAAACTGTTATTTTTTGTCGGAACGAAAACCGGAACCGAACCGAAAACGAAATATCGGTTTTTTTCGGTTCGGTACATGTTCAAACACTCGCGTTAACAATGTTAACATGATATTACCCCCCACTTCAGTTGTCGTTCAGTTGTCGTAGGCGCAACACGTCTTGACACTCACTACCATCCACTCAGAGCTAAACCAAAAACTGGAAAACCGTTATTTTTTTCGGAACGAAAACTGAAACGAGAAGAAATACGGTTCGAAGCCCTGATTACATAATATTATATTGCATTAGGAGGGCACCGCATCATATCGCCCTTGTAATTGCTAGTATATCACTAAACGGCTGATCTTCATATATCTTCATGTGATTCCCAACCTTTTTTGATTGCCGGAACCCGGAACCCTTGAGCTATTTTGGGCAATCTTGGGGAACCCCTACAGCCTACATCAGTGGTTTCCAACCTTTATGTTACTACGCCTCCCTTTAAAAAAAATCTTATCTTGGCGCCTCCCCCCCTTTATTTCATTAAATAATACAGACACTTTTTTAACACACAAGTTTTTACTACTTACTTATATTAAATTCATTTTTTAATAATTTTTTTTTTCATGCGACGAATGAGCTTGTTTATTACCACAATCAATTTTAATAGAAGTCAACCAAATTCATCATCGTTCATTGACAAAAATTAATGGATTCTATCATGGGCTCCACATACTGAATAGGGCCCACAGGCCAGGATCTTTCACCCATATATTTAAAATATTTAATAGTCCCGAAACAAAGCAGCGCCGCAGGCGACTTTTTTTTACTAATAATAAAATAATATGAAAAATGCATAAGCAAACTAACCAAGAACTCAGGAAATAGATTTTTGTTTGCGAGTGACATTTAAATTTGAGGTTATTGTTTTCATGCAACCAGCGGTCGTTTTGTGCATTACCGAAACAGAGCGTTTGCAAAAGCGCCATTTTTTAATTTCTCCGCTCCAAATATTTTTTAATATGATTTAAATATATGTATTATGTATTATATATTAAAATAAACATTCATGCACTGAATTTTCACTGTTACGTTAAGATATGAAGTTTTATTTATTTGTAGATATTATGGTATAAAAATTAATTTATTAAAAAATTTTGGCGCCTCCCCTGGCAATAGATCGCGCCTCCCAGGTTGGAAACCGCTGGCCTACATGGTACAAATCAATACCTGGATACATTTTTGTACACCACCTAACATGTTCTGATACAATTTTCCATGAATTTTTGTATTCTGGCGGGGATGGGAAGACATTGTTCAAATTATACATATACTCACGGTCTGGACTAGACTTTATAATGGAAAAATAGAGGCGACCGAAACTCTCGCATGCATTGACAGGTCACACCCCATTCACACAGAAAGTCTCAATATTAAAGCGGGAACATTAGCAGAATATGACAAATACATGAACGCTAATTTGCAATCTCGTCATCGTCAGCCGGGGTCGATCCACTGCTGGATGACGGCCTCCCGTAGCTCCGTTCACTCTTCTCGGTTCTTAGTTTTTCGCTACCACGCACATCCACCGAACATAGAGTTTTTTTTCTATCCAACCGGTTTTAGGGCGTCCTTGTGGTCGTTTAGGGCCCCTCGAGTACCGCTGTATGACAGCATTTGTCAAGTGGTTGTCCACTCGCCGAGCGACATGCCAACCCATTGCCATTTCATCCACTTACCGACCTCTATCACATCAAGTACTATTGTCTGCCTTCATTGTTTTATTTTGTGGTCTTTTCGCAACGCGTCCAACATGCACCTTTCATGCCACGTTGCGCTACTAGTAATTTTTGGATTTCTTTCTACATGTTTCACACGCATACGTGAGCATTGGTAGCACACATTTTTGACTTAAGACACAATGGAAGATCACGTTTGAATACATTATCAGACTCGCTCCATGCCAGTTTGGTTAGTGGTTAGCCATGATTAGGGATTCCAATCCCGGGATCCCGAGCTATTTTCGATACCTATGAATCCCGGGATTGATTAACATAATCCCGGGATTTCGGGATTGATTTTTTTATCAATTTTTATGGAAAATAAAATAAAAGCGAAAATATAACAGAAAAAATACTTTTAATAAAAAATAACTACATTATAAATAAACTGAGTTTGAATGAAATTTGATTTATACCCATGTGTAGGTTGCCAATTCATTTTATTTTTTCATATAAATTATTAAAAATGGAAAGATTGGAAAAAAACAACGGTTCGCACTTTTAACAAAGTAATTCCACCATGATATCATACGTTTTACGGCAGTTTCATTTTTGTCTGACTAATTAGATTTATGAATCGGAAAGGCCATAAGTACGCCATGATTATTTGCTTTACTATTTTAAATCTCACTAATACATTCATTGAGTCTTTACTATCAGAAACAGCAATCTCCTATTAAATTCACATTATTATTTAAATTACAATATTATTTACTCCGTTAAACTTGTCTATTTCCAAGATTGAACGTATACAATATTAACAATAAATGTCTTAAATAGTATAAATTATACTTGATTTATTTTTGACCGATTTTATCAATGTTATTTGTAAATATAAAATTTTTATATTAACAATAGAAAAAATGCCAATCCCGGGACCAGTCCCGGGATCCCGGGATTGTCAAATTGTAATCCCGAAATCCCGGGATCAGAATTTTGGCTCGGGATTGGATTCCCTAGCCATGATTAGTGGTTTGGTTAAAATGTTGTAAAGAAAGTTTACTCGAATTTGCAACGATGCCCCATATTGTAACGCAATGTAAATAAATACGTATGTATATTTTATTTTGCTTGGATGCCTTCTTCACATGATGCTTCCATTGGTAAATCAATGCTCACATGTAGAGTTGCATTTCGGGAATTTCCCGACGGGAATTCTCGAGATTTTCCATCTCGAGAATTGAAATTTTCTGTGGAAATACCCAACTCGACTTGCTGTGGCGTCTTTGATGATGACCGTTGACAATAAACCATATTACAATGAAAACAATGTGTTATTTCCTCTCCTCTCCTATGGATATTGTATTGAATAAAAGTGATATTCAACAATTATATCAAATTGCATGCTTTTCCCAATACGTCATGGATAGTTCCTGAATCACTGACTATCGCAGACCGAATTCGGAGAACGCTGATCTAAATGACATCTTCTCGTAAAATATTTTTATTATTTAAACCAGTGCTCCGCAACCGGTGTGCCGCGTGACGATGCTAGGTGTGCCGCGGTGCATTGCTACAAAATAAAATCGCAAATATTTTATATATTATGCAATACTTACATAATAGCAAAATTTGCGTTCATAGCTGGTAATATTTTTGAGCACCTGAATGGACTTAATAAAACAATACAAGGTCAGAATGAAAATATATTGACATGCTCTGATAAATTAGAAGGATTCGAAAATAAACACGAACTTTGGCAGAAAGAGATTATGATCTCTACAAATGTACCAAAATACCTACCAGACCACCATTGAAAACAAGCAATTAGTTGTGGATCTGGCTCAAAAACATTTAACTTTGCTGCAAAATCAATTTCATCATTACTTTCATACAATCAATACGACTGGATTCGAAACCCTTTTGCAACCAATGCCGAAAATTCCATAGGAACACTTTCCCTATAAATTCGACAGGAATTTGTTGAATTGAGAAACGACGGAACACTAAAACTGAACTTCGCCAATGTTCCATTGGCTATTTTCTGGATTTCGGGTAATAAAGACTAATATTCTCAGATTTCCGACAAGGCTATCGCAGTTCAGCTCCCATTTTTTACGACATATTATCTAGCTGAGCAAAGTTTTTCAACCCAAGTTATAATTAAAAATGATAAGCAGTCGTGCTCGAAGGGTCTTAACCAAGAACTTCAGGTTGCTCTTTCAATAATATCAAGCCAAATATATAAAACTTTTGAGTTCATTGAAACAAGGTCAGGTATCACATTAATTAGTTATTATATTGATAATAAAAATACATGGAAATATGTACATTTAGTTCTTCCTCGTGTGTTATGTATATTTAATTATATATCAAATAAAAAAAACATAAATTAATGTAATGTTGGTGCATGGCCACGACAAGGGGGGGGTGATAGAGCTCTAGCCTGGTGCTCCAGGCTTAGGGGGGGAGGCGTGGCAGGTCAACCAGATAAGTGAGATAAACCGAAATTACAAATTTGCTTTAATAGTAACAAAAAGTCGCCTGCGGCGCTATTTTGCATGCCCTACTATTAATATTTTTAAATATGCGATTGTGGGATGCAATTTTTAATTATCGTGTCAATACTCGACAACTAATCATAATTCAAGTGGATGTATTAATAAATACAAAAAATCACTAAACATACAATGCATACATACCATTAATTTTAATTTTTTCATTTGGAAAACGCTTCATCAAAGGAGTGGGGTCCATGTTTTGGTGTATAAATTGTTTTACGTTTGGTATGCCGTGGGTATGAATAGGTTGCGGAGCACTGATTTAAACTACACGTCATATTTTATCAAACACCACGCTAAACCTACCATATGAACAAAATATCTGACTGTTGTCGAAAGTGCAACCACATTTGGTATTTTACTAGTAGGTTATAATTACGATTTGCATTTTAAATGAGTGACGATAAAATCATAATGTAATCGCCTTTCTCTAAAAAAACTTCAAATTAGATCCGAACCAAATTCACGACGCGCGAGTTATTTGCAAACGAGTGGCGTGACTTTTTTTTTAATCGTACTGATATAGGACAGTTTAATTGAGAAGGCTATGAAATTGTGATATTAATGTTATTTTTCAATTCTATAAAAATAGACTCGTAAAGTACTTTCGTTGCTGCTACCCTCACAGTTAAAAAGTGGAATTCTAATCACGGCATTTAGTGTGTACTTATTTAATTTTACAATTTATTTCCATTGACTTAGGACTTTTCTCATTCATGGCAGTGTTTGGTGTTTGCTTTTATGTCTGGATACTCTCTTCCTTACTTAGGTATTTAAAAGGGACATGTTTTCACTACATGGGCTGTGGTGGAGTCTTTTAGCCCCGGCTAACTCAGACGCAGTCTGATTTTAACAATTGGAAAACAATATTTTGAATTTAGAATACAAAAGTCGATTTGGGTCGATTAAATGTACCTACTACACCGGTGTACACGGCAAGTGTTTGCAAGGGTCAGCCAAATCAGACTCCTCGAGTCTTTTTTTTACGCACTTCAGCGCATCTATTCTATACACAAGGCTGCTATCGGCGGCTATCGAGGGTAGTTTATAATATGTATGTACTGAGGGTGTTGATTGTCACAATAAGTTAACCGTACGAACTGTCAGAAAGTGCTGTTTTAACAGCACTTTTCTTGGCTGTGTTAACTTTTATAGTGAGATAGGCAGTTTTGATAGTTTAGACGGCTAACTTATTGTATCAATAATTTTAATACCTCAATACATAAATATGATAAACTACCCTCGATAGTCGCCGATAGTAGCCTTGTGTATCGAATAGCAAGAAAGAGCAACAAAACACCAGAGACCTCGATACTATAGATTTCTTGGTGTATTTTTGTCAAAAACTGAGACAAAACTTTGAAAAATAATCAATTAGTGGAATGCAAGTAGAGTTGATATTCCAATTACATACATGCATACAAAATATAAATTGTATGTGGCAATATTTAAGCGGGCATCGTCAGCTGAATTTTAAAATAATGCTGTAAAGGTAAACTGTAAAGTGTAGACATGATCGCGCATTAGTCTGTTTTTTTTTTAAACAATAATAATAGTTATGTTTATGACAGCAATACAATTTGTATAAGCAGCCCAAGATTTTATGAACGGGGGGGGGCTCATTTACTTATGCCAATTTATTCTTTACATGTTGCGTCGATTAGTCAATGCGTGTTTACTTCTACAGTAAACAAAATATTGAATCATATCTTGCATAACGTTTTAATCATATATCATTATATTATTGTGAGTGGAATCCATTTTTTTCTCCCGTCACTTTTGATTTTTGTCATCGCTTATCAGCGAATAGTAATATTCTCGTAATGATCCGCGTTCCTACTTCAATGATGGCAGCAGATGCAGAGAGAGAGATGGGAACGATTTTTTAAACGGTTTCTTCCTACCATTCGGTATATTCTCGTCACAGTTTGTGTTTTTGTGTCTACGCGATGTACTATTTTTAGTGACGGGGCACACTGTTTGGTTCAGTCTCCGCAACTGGATGGCTTCCAGAAATAAAATGAATCTCATAATATGCCGTTTTACAAAGTATGAAAGAGTCTTCGCGCGTATTTACACTAAATCATGTTTGTTAGCCAATTTTCGGGATCGGTGATTAAGGCCGCTCTAAATTGTGCCATCTAAATAACAAATCGACGAATTAGCGTTGGACAATGGACATGTCTATTTTTTGTACACTCGACCTATTACACGCTCACCCATGTGGGTTTTTTAAGCACACAAAAACCCCCTCTGTACATTATGAATTCTCTCCACTTTGTTAACGGGGGAAGATGCATATTTTAAATGTCTCACTTTTTGTTGGCCGCTTCGGCAGATTACGTAGAGCAGTGTTTCTCAAATAGTTTCGAGAGCTGAATTTAAGGGTTCCGTTTTTTTGTAAGATATGATTTTGACAAATATATTGAAAACAATACTAGTTAAACGTACTTAATCACACTTTATACTGTACTAGACGAGCGGTCCAGATTATTAATTCTATGAAAAGATAGCTATGGGTAATCACCACTCGGGCATACTGTTGCATTCTGAAGTCCTGTGGCATAAAGTACTCAACAGAATGATTGAACTGCGGGAAGAGTTGTTAGCATATTATTCCTGGAACATAACTTTATGCACAAACATATTCGTTGTTACTCATAATTATTGCATACCTTGCCGACATCCGCAAAATGAGAACGATACCATATTGTCATTGCAATTATTTCAGGTCTTCAAATGTGTTTTGGTAAAATATTTAATAAATAGATATTAGCAATGTACATGTACAATATATAAAAGGGTTCCATGACTAAACTGATTGGAAAACTCTTGTAGAATAAAGATCAGTTGTGATTATCACTCTTTCCATGGGGTACCAGCGTGTAGTTTCTTTACACGCCCCCCCCCCCCCCCCCTGATGGCCCCATATACCCAGAAAACAACTGTTTTTTACATTGATAGATAGCTAAGTTGATAAGACGATAAGATTAAGAGATAGGCAAATACGTACTGTCTATCCGGTGTTCTCGCAATTCGCTATTTATCATTAAATTTCTAACCACGTGTTTACGCACGTAACTTTTGTAGAGTTCGTTACACGATATCACACATATTTTGGGGACAATCCTTTTGGAAGTGGACACATTTAATAATAAAATGGTGAAATGTTGCACTTATTCCGGAGTGTGTCCGGTATTTTTTACGAGGAAACAAAATGACCGAAAACATTGCTCGATTCACAAAATAGGCGAAAAGCATTTTAGCCGAATTGAATTTTCACCAATCAGCACTTTTTTTAGAGCCTGTAATTTCTCTATTTTTTTCGAGAATTCGAAATTGGTTTATTGATTTCTCCAGACATATCTTTATTTTTTTTAACTTTTAACTATTCTTGAGATTCCCATAGACGATTTCCCGAAATTAAAAAAAACTCTAGATTCGAGATTCGCCTTTATAAGAATTGTCGCTCACAGCCTTTGCACCTTTTGATGATGCGGTGATTTGTATTTATTTGAGATGCGACATTTGTTAGAAAACAATGATATTCCACTTGGTTTAATTTCAAAGAGAGATTCAAAAATACCTAAGTAACTTTTAGTATTTTTTAAAAAGATTATTTAAAACACATTCTTATATAAAATACTTACCAATCGAACAGCTTCCATGCCCTTGCTGTCGCGGTCATAAACGAGTAGGTCTACCGACGATAATAGCTTCCGATACATAGGTTAAAATGAATAAATAATCCGATACAATTATTTGTTATGCTCTTATCATATGGGACACAACTTCGCAAGTAGTCGATTTTTTAGTTTGTAGAATGCAGATATTGCAGGACAAAAATTGACAAATTTACAAGCATTGGCTAGATTAGGTACCCCATCACCGTTGGCAATAATATTCCGTCAGTACAACATTCATTAATTTGTCGATTATAAAACCGCAAATACAGGCGGGTCCGCAGTTGACTCAGAATTCGTTTTTATCAATAATTACCGATTTCCAATACTGACATGATTAATCGTTCCTTTCATTTATAAAACGTATCGAACATTTTGTATTCACTTGAACTTCGGAAAATTATTGTTTTCAACTATGTATTATTTTTGTACATATGCCATACAAATGCACGTTTACAAACATTTATTTAAAATTCAATTCGCATCCACACCTGCAAAGATTGCAATTGAATTAAATATGGTTTGAATTGTCCACGTCGTACAAATTTGTGCATTTTAATCAAACCATATTTGATAAGACCACGCGTCGCTACTTCCGATGAAACAGTATTTTTGTCTTGAAAACATTGCATGTTACATTATTACACATGCCACACTAATTGCTTGCTTGTCAGTGCAGATGCACTGTTATATTGTGTCCACGGCGAAATAATAAGAACAGTATTATTAATTGTTTAAATATGTAATATAATTGTTTTAAAAGTTTTTTTTTGTTTAACGCCGTTTACGGAAAGATATACACTTGAACAGACCATCTATTCTATACATAAGGCTGCTATCGGCAGCTATCGAGGGTAGTTAACCATATTTATGTATTGAGAGGGTAATTGTTACAGTAAGTTAATCGTCTGAACTGTCAAAAAGTGCTATGTTTAACAGCAACTCTCTTGGCTGTTAACTGGAACGAAAAAAACAGGATGATTTTCGATTCTAGATTACCTAACTAAAGACAAAAGACAATCACCACGGATAAGTAAAGTTAAGTACCTACTGTAATTTGAAGCATTCGAGAAAAACATCGCAATGTGTTCGTATAAAATAAAATATGAATAGGTATAGGTAATTTTTGTGCCGCGGCGGTATCGAAAGTTGGGAAGCCACTCTTTAATCCCTAGTGCAGCCCATCTATTATATGCACAAGGCTGCTATCGGCGGCTATTGAGGGTAGTTTACCATATTTATGCATTGAGGTATTATAATATTGTTACAATAAGTTAGCCGTATAAACTGCCAAAACCGCCTATCTCGCTCTAAGCCTCTGTTCAGACACGGCGGATTGGACCGCGCGGAGTCAATTTGTACTAGCTCCGCCGCGGACAAGTGTGAACGAATATAATATAGAAGCTAATTATGTAATACAAATTGATTCCGCGCGGAATCCGCCGTGTCTGAACCGAGGCTTAGAGCGAGATATACGGTTTTGGCAGTTTATACGGGTAACTTATTGTAACAATATTATAATACCTCAATACATAAATATGGTAAACTACCCTCGATAGCCGCCGATAGCAGCTTTGTGCATATAATAGATGGGTTGCACTAGGTATTAAACAGTGGCTTCCCAACTTTCGATACCGCCGCGGCACAAAAATTACCTATATTCATATTTTATTTTATACGAACACATTGCGATGTTTTTCTCGAATGCTTCAAATTACAGTAGGTACTTAACTTTACTTATCCGTGGTGATTGTCTTTTGTCTTTAGTTAGGTAATCTAGAATCGAAAATCATCCTGTTTTTTTCGTTCCAAGTCTCCGGATTGGGTCCTGGTTTCCATTTTTCTAAACCTAGAATCTTCCGATACCGACTTCACGTCGTGGTGTCAATTGTCCCAGCGCTCTACTGTAAAAATGAAATTACGAAATGCATTTTTTACTAAGATGATTTTCGCGAAATCTATGTCTTTGAATTGGTCATAATTACTTATGCTAATTCATTCGATTATTATAAATTATAATATAACTAATACAGGGCGAAATGTGAATTTTAATGCTTTGATTACATTCTGTGACATTAGTTGGTACATATCTGTTGGAATGATTTGTTGTGAGTGTGGTGGATGGCTGACGTCATACGAATGAAATATGCGAACAGCTGTTTGGATGTCTCATTCATCTTGGAATTAAATTTACACTCCTCAAGAATGCATTTCTGTTTTTCGAAACCAGATTGTATACGTTTAATTATCATAATAATAATCTTCATCAGCCTGATTCAATCCACTGCTGGATTGAGGCATCCTCAAGCTGATTCCATTTTTATCGGTCCTAGGAATTACATTACCATCTACTTGTGCAGAACTTAACTATTTAGTCGTCCCAGCTGCCTCTATGTATATCTTTTGAACTTGTACCTTATAGGAGGAGTACCACTAATGACTAGAATCTAGATCTAGTTCTAGATGAATAGATTTGTTCAGCAATTTCTTTGAGCTGTGTCTTGCCCATTCTTTTTAGCAAGCTCTATTGAATCTATTCCATACCAATTACATACTATGTATTACTATTTTACATGAACGTCTCCTTATCTATAGCCAGCTGTCATATACCTAGTCATTAAAAAAAAATATGGATTTATAAAATTACTTGAATGGTATATTATTTAATTTATGTCTTATTGGGCGAGAACGGGGTTGAAGAAAATGGGGTAGGTACTTTCATAGAAGCAAAAAAATCTAGACTCAATTTAAAAAAAAGCTGACTAAAATCGATAATCTAGAATTTTTTTTTTGTGTTTCGGTTTTTGGAATGTGACATAATTTAGACAAAGTATTTCGCGGCAAAATCTGACGGCGGGGGTGAGGGGGGGGCTCAGGATACCCAAAAACACCTTAAAATGTGTGAGTAATGCACCTCCAGAAAACTATATTGGTGATTCCAATATAGTGGATTGTTAGCTATTAAAAGGTTGTTTATATTTTTATAACAAACATTAATCTCTATTTTAAAGTGTATATTAATTAGTTGTCATGATTCATGTAATATTCTTCAATTAAAAATGAGAAAAAAACGTGTGTTTAGACTACATACAGATAATAAAAAAATAATGTTTCTTTTGTTATAGATAGCATGACATAGTGTTTCTGTTTTTTGTTTGTTTGCTTCCGCTGCAAGAGTATTTATTCCGCACAGTTTTTGTTTGCATGGCTTTGCTGTTCCTGGTGAAGGTTCCATTGCCTTTCCTCAGCCAATTATTGAGGAAACGACTTCCGTGCCAGGGAGATGAAGGTACTCTCCGTTTCCATTTATTCACCCCCACCTCTCTATCTTGGGGTTTGCGGGGATTGCGTACTGGAAATATAGTTGTTTGTTTGTGGCACATTTGAATTGATTGCGACCTTTGTGTGTATGATCGATTGAACATTCGTAGTACCATCCCTTCCTTTAAAATACCTAACAGTAGTAGTGAAATCACCGTATTTATGTTATGTGAGTGTGTGTATTTATTTAATTCATTAATATTAATTCCTACAATATTTAATTAGGTCATTACCATAATATTTTATGGAAATGAATTATTTTCCGATGCTTATTCTCATTCTATCTCTGATATATCTATTTCTATTGTATGTCAAATATTAAGGGCTTTCCTTATACAACTAATAATAAATGATCCCTTATACACTGTTGTTGTCATTTCGGAATGTGAAACAAAATATATGATGTGGCTTAATCCATTATCTGAACTGTTTTTTTCCTGCTTAAATTCTTAGAAGGACATTATTAACAACTGATACTGACAAATTCATTGTAACAACTATTTACATATGTACATTTTTTAATTGTTATGTTTGACATGATATGAATATTAGTAGGGATTATATTGTATGAAAAAGTATTGATACTGAAGTCCAGTGTGTTCATAAGAATGATATATCGACATATTGAAGTATCAATATTCATCATCAGCCGGGGTCAATCCACTACTGGATGAAGGCCTCCCCTAGCTCTCTCCACTCTCCTTGGTCCCTAGTTCTTCGCTGCCACGTACACTTTATAAGCTCGTCTATTCAGCTGGTTTTAGGGCATCCCTGTGGGCGTTTAATGCCCCTTGAGTACCACTGTATGACAGCATTTGTGCAGCGGTGGTCTACTTGCCGAGTGACATGTCTGGCCAACAATAATCAAACAATCCTGAATACTCACAGAGCTTTATCTACTTCATTTATGGCCAATCATGTTGCTAAATATCAGAACTTAAATGTATATATGAATAAATATTTCACAATATTTTCTGAATCATGGGTGAAGGTATTGAAAGTGAATCACATTCAATACCTACTTATATGCGAAAGTATAAGATGATTTAACATTGACTGATCACTGACATTGACAATCTAATGCTTGGGCGAAGGCCACCAAACATTATTTCCTCTTCAAATATTATAATACTTTAATATTAACATTTTTTTTAATGATATTTTTTTCAATATTTACAAACAATCCTATTTATAGTCTGCTTTATTCCTGAAATATGGATTGTATGACGTGTAAGCTGACTATCCTATTAGAATATTGAACTGATCCTACAAAATTAGAGCATTTGAATCTATTTTACCCTGCTGCCCCAGATTCTGTGAATTCGTGATTTTACATCTGCTAAATTTCAACATAATATAAACAAAAAGAAAGGTGTGTTGTCTTATCTATTTTTATATCTTTATCTAATGACTTAACTGGATTAATAATATATCATGTTAATAATTATATTGTCCACTTGGATACTGGGTTATGTTTTACTGATGTTTGAATGTGGATAGTAATTTTAGATAGTGGTAATTATTGGGGTAAATGTCTATTTGCGGAGTGGCTTGGCATGTGACATTTGCTTTTATTACCGTAACTGTTAAATCATCATTGTGGAGGTGGTCTCAATTTAAATTGAAAATATATAATTTATTGGTCATAAACTTTGGTACTATTAATCAGTTAGAGTGTGTACATGAAAATATCTGGTGAAGTGCCAATATGCATGTCATTAAAATTTCGTCAACCATGTACAAAGCAAGTTTTCAAGACTGCTGCAGAAAAAAGGTAATAGCACATCGTTCCCTCATGTCAATAATTGCTACAGATTTTGCATTGTACAGACATGTTCGACACACTATGTATTGGTGTCCAAGCTCTTCTGTCACTATGATTGATGGGCACTAAGTGAGATAGAGTATCCCCTATCAATGTCTTAACATTGCTCACGGATCTCATGATTTCCTGAAATTTTTTTTGTGCATTACCTTTTCCTACAAGAAATGTATGTTAGCCCTATTGGACTAAAAACAACATGTGAATTTGCTTGAACTGGGTGAACCCGAGACGAGACTCAAGGTTTTATAAATGGACATGTTATCATTCTATCACAGGCGCTGCAAATACAAAATAATGGATGTTATTTATTAATTGAACTGGCGTTTACATGGTAGACCTCCATTATAATTTACTTTAACTTTACGATTTTCAAACGACAAGCGAACAGCAATTGTAATATAAATTATAAATTATTGAAACAATCGTTTTTAAACTGCTAAGGGTTACATCTGAACAGAAATAACATGGAATTTGAAATGTATTTTCTGTTTCCGTTGGATGTTTCTATTTTATTGTTTGACTTGACTTGAATGTGATAGTGCAGCACCATGAAAAAATAGTCCATCAATATTTATGATTGAATTCTGATTCCAGGCTTCAGGAGTAACAGTATCAGACATCTGCAAGACGACGTATGAGGAAATTAAGAAAGACAAAAAACACCGTTACGTTGTGTTCTACATCAAGGATGAGAAGCAGATCGACGTTGAAGTAATCGGAGACAGGAACGCCGAGTATGAGTCCTTCCTTGAAGACCTCCAGAAGGGAGGCACTGGAGAGTGCAGGTCAGATTTAGATTAGTTCACCATCAATTTTATTATTTACCACCTTTTCACATTTTGTTTTTTACCATGTTTGATTCTAAGATCATATGGGCCGATTTCTGTTTTTACGAGAAATGGATGTTAGCCACTTGCTCAACCCAATCAGATCCGTACTCTGGGTTCAAACACATGTGAATTTGCCAGATCCGAGATTCGACCCGGGATCCACGACATTATAAGTCTGACGCGTAATCGCTCAGCCATCGTGTGTTATATTATCATTATATAATTTTATAAAAAAGGTAGATCATCTTTTTGACTCCAAATAGAGGGATAATTACAATTACAAACATGTCATCATATAACACGGTCAAATAAACAATCACGTCTTCTATTACTGAGATCGTAAAATGTTGTTTATATTTTGGTTTTCAATTTTCCAGATATGGCCTGTTCGATTTTGAGTACATGCACCAGTGCCAGGGAACATCGGAAAGTTCAAAGAAGCAGAAACTGTTCCTCATGTCATGGTGTCCTGATACCGCTAAAGTCAAGAAGAAGATGTTGTACTCTAGGTTGGTTTTATTGAACTTTGTTATTTAAATGTGGTTTTTTTTCCAAGTGTTGGTTGTTATTCAACCAATCTTCCTTTCTGAGTCCGTTATATAGATTATAGTAAGATTATAAAAAGACATGGTGATTTTTGTTAGACACGGGATTCGAACCCACACCCACGGTTTCAAAGGCTGGCCTTCACGAGTTGTTGACTTTCATGTGGACCCGCATCAAACCCTATGTCTAAATTGTCCCCGCATTGAAAACATTGCCTGCGATTCATTGCAATGTTTGGTGGTTGTGTGTGGCCAGTCTTGTCTGTTGAACATTTGCATTGATTGCTAATATATTTTTGTTTTACCTTCAGTTCTTTCGACGCCCTCAAGAAGTCCTTGGTAGGAGTGCAGAAGTACATCCAAGCCACCGATCTGTCTGAGGCGTCTCAGGAATCCGTTGAAGAGAAACTCAGAGCCACAGACCGTCAATAAGAAGGGACTCAACAACTTAATTATAACATCATCAAACAGCATCATCATCATCATCAACTTTGCACACGATGAACTGACGCCCGGTGAGGTTGCCTGATGTTAGCCCCCAACTGATTGCATTGTTCATCGTGTGCGAGGCTATTTGGAGACGCAACATAGATTGTTATTTCTCTGATCATCGTCAACATTATCAAGAAGTACAGTGAAACACTTTGAATAAGACTGCCCCTTTTGAAATGCATTCGGCGCTGCCACGGCCACAGAACATTGTATACCATCAGGCCGCCGCTTCGGTCATCTACGATTCTGATTTCTAATTATTTTAGTTACATCGTTTGTGTGATAATGTGGTGAAACATTTCTCTGTTCTGTGGAGAATGTTAATTTACTTTCTCTTTGTGGTCAAATTACAAAGATATCGTGTGCAATTCGAATAAAGTATTGTTTTACATTTTAATGTAGCTCCGAGCTATATGTATTGAATTATATTATTTTAATATGCATATCTGTAGATTTGTTTATTCTATACATATTTGTAGATGTTAGTATTCTGACAATAAAATAAACTTTGTGTAATTTTAATTTTTAAAGGCATTGGACTGTGTCAAACGAGTAAAGCGTTCATGTTGCATTTGGTTTATTGTATTGCAGAGTTGTCAGATGACTATTGTCAAGTCTTACATTTATTAATATTTACATTAATTTTAGGAAGGCAAAAAACATGCATGTAGCGGAGCGGTTTCGCAGAAATAGACTACTTGAGATTATTCTATCCCTGTACTTTATTTACATTATATTTTGTAAAACGTTAATGAACTTTGGGAGCAGTATATTGCTTTTCTGTACTCATTTTATGTTAATAATTTTATGTACTATTTAATAAAGCTTATCTACTTTTTTTAATTATAATCTGTTTGGTTAATGTTGATGGTCGATGAATCCAAACGCTTGCGTGGCTTTGCGGGCGCGGTCAAAATGCTCAAAACACATTTTTTATGCCCAAATGAACATTTTACAATATCAATAAAAATATTTTCACGAGTCATTTTCATAACATGTACAGCGAATTTGTAATTTATGAAGAAAATAATAACGGTTACAACACAACACTGCAGTTTTTGTACAAGTTTACATTTTCAGGCAGAGGCTCCTGATTTAGGAAAAGGAGAAACCTACTTGACGCGTGATAAGGTTGGTAAAAAGATGGACACAAAGTTATATTAAAGAAAATCTTCTATGGCATTGAGTATGGTTCTGTGAGAATTCACAAAAAGCTTCCGAAAAAGGTACAACTTGGAACCGTTTTGCTGACGGAATAGAAAAAAGGCAACCCTATATTTAATCTGTGAGGCAGTTTGATTAGGCATTGCGCATCATGGTGATTATGATCGAAGTATCTAGGGCAGGGATGGCGAACCTTTTTACGTACACGTGCCACCCAAATATCATCTTTTGACTGTCTTGACGTGCCGAGCTGTTTCATTGGGAAAACATAAAAAAAAAATATTGTTAAGGCTATATCTCAGTTGGGGCACACAGTCTAAAAAGATCGTGGCTAGGCGATGCGCAGATTACGGGTCGTGGGTGCAAAATGACACATGCCAAACGAAATATAATTTGTCATATAAATCCAACATGTGCCCATTTTATTGTTCTATCAGTAACAATAATAATGTATTCATTGACATGTTTTCTTTTTAAAGTAAATGGGTAACGTTTTTAGTCATCTTTACACGATTTAAGAATTAATATCCCTGTCGCCATCACGAAACAAATTGACGCGTGTTCCCAGCTCGACGTTCTCTCTCTGAATGGCAGTAAGTCCAAAATTTCATCGCGCCTATAGTCGAAAATTATTTGCCGTTTCACTGATGTATCATCTTAAGAATTCTGTTTAAAAAGTTGGAAAATTACAATTGAATTCTTGAGATTCTATCTTTCGCCGTGTTTCTAGCCTTTTTATTCTTTGAATAATTTTTTCCATATTCAAAGAGATCGTAGAAGCATTTTATCCACCATCATAGTCTTCCATTTATAGCGATAATATTATGTGCGACGCATAAAGCCTATGGACCGACCTATAAAATTATATATTTACATTAATTTAAAAAACGTAATGCTTATTCTTGAAATTTGTTGTTTTGCATGCTATTTTTTATACAATGCGATCTGTCATTTATGAATTTCGTTGTTTCCGTTTACACATCGACAGGTAAATATTATTAGTAAAAATAACATTTAAAACCGAAGAAAATTTGTAAAACTTATATTTTTTTAATAGGTCATTTTTTCCCCTTCAAAATAAAACATTGGTGTGCCATGCAAAGCCACCAGTGGCATGCTGCCATAGGTTCACCATCCCTAATCTAGGGAGTATTTTACTTTAAAATTTTGTAGTTCTACATACATTGGAGTTCACACATTAGAAATGGCTGTCGGCACCCGCTATGCACTGTTCCGTCTGTTTTCGTTAGGAGTTTCAAGCACTAAAAATGTAGACACTACAGTTACAGCACAGTATTGATAGCTGTTTCAAGTTATAGTGAGGACCTGTACACGCGTTATAGGGGTGATGATTCATAAGAAAACATAGATACTGCACTGGATCAGCCATATGCATAGAATGCCGGAGGATATACCAGCAAGACAGGCTGGCTATATATGCGACTCCCGAGGGCAAGAGAAGACCTGGACTGCGCCACAGGAGAGGCTAAGGGTTGTAGTGTTACATCATTGTCATTCACAAAAATATGCCAGGTGGAGTAAGAAGATACGACCAACAGATAAATGTCAAGTACAATTTCAAAAAATTAAGTCATAATTATAAACATTTTTTCACAAGAACAATGATTGTAGAACATTTTTCATTTTAAAAGTCAAAAGAAATAAAAATTAATCCAGGTCTGAAATTTTGTTATGACTCGTAATGACATTGCATCAAATTGTATGTAACATCTATTTTGATAAAAATAGGTAGGTAAGGTATTTCTTTTGAAATTTACCCTTCGACCTTAATATTATGTCTCAGCCAGGTAGTGGTTCTCCAAGATTGTATAAAACGTTCTAAGGAATCCGTAAAACAAAGTAGCTTGGGAATTGCTATTCTATAGAAATAGACGGTTTGAAGCAAAGAAAAGACCGAGTTAACTAATCCTAAATGTAAGCTGAAAAATTGTTGGCTTATTGTTTCGTAGCATGCTTCTGTAATTTTGATAAGGAAACCACAGTTCCATCCGGCAGGACAGTTAATCCAACATCTTTGTGAATACAATATCCTATTTTGACCATGTCCTAGGATCATATGGCTCCTCCACAGAGTTGAGGTTTGTATCGACAGATGTTTTTGTTTGTTTTATGAGAAATGGATGTCAAAGTCACTTGCTCAACCTGTTACTCTTGACTTCAAACACAAATTGAAAAACAAAATGTGTACTTGTCAAACCTGGGACCCATCACATTATACGCCGATGTGTAAGCTGTTCAGCCAACGTGGGCTATTCTATGATTGTTAGATAAATGAGGTTCTAACCAACCTGAGAGTTTACCAGTACTTGGAAAAGAGAATATCTTGTGGAGTCTTAGCCGAGTTGTTTTTATGATATATCAATTTGTGTATATTATAAGTAGGTTTGAGATTTTTAGGTGCTAAAAAATGATTAATAGGTACCTAACATATTATGTAGATATAATTGGGAAATATGCTATTAAAATTTCATAAAATAACAAAAATAGGTGCTAAAAATTTAAATAAGTACCTATTACAATAAGTCATATATATTTCAACAGTTTAATTTATTATTTATTCACAAACAGAAAACGCTTTATTTTCAAAAGAGAATCTTTGACGATTTGATCTTAGTACATTTTTATACACGGAAAAACTTCTTTTCACTTCTACAGATGTTATTATTAAGTATGTAAATGAAACTATTTCTGAAGTAGAAAAAATTGAAACATCTGAGGAATCTGATGGATTTTTCAAAACAGCTTTAATATTCTGCAGCATTTGAAGTCCAGTATTTTTATTTAAAACACTATTTAACTGGTTCAGGAACATTGAAATTTTGTGTTTATGTGCTTAAACCTAGAATATGTAATGATCCAAAAATATTTAAAAATAGGTGCTAACAAATAGGGCTTAAATTTTTCAAAATTGTCTGAAACGGATAGATATTTGGTTGTGGGGCCGCTCAAAAAACATATTTAAATACCTAAGAATCCTAAGCCTAATTATAAGACATCTAATAGTAGCTCACGCATGTCCAAATTCGAGAAGCTGTGATCTATCTGGTATCAAAACTAGCAGTATTCTACCACTCTGCCATTGTGATTCTTCAACATACTTTGATATTTGGTGTAATAATAACATAAAATTTATCCTTTTACTGTCACAAAGAAATACTCCAATATTGATAAATTCTGGTCATTGTTTGGGAATTCATTGTACGAGGGTGGGTCAATAAGTCCTTAGAAAAGCCGACAGGTGGCGCGACTAGTACTGTAAGCGGTTTGTTTTCATGCAGCGGCACTACCGATTCAGTATGCTGCGAAGTTTCAATCAGATTGGTCGGGTTGTGTGTTTCTCGTACATTTAAAAAAAAAAATTTGCTTGTTTACAAAAATGGAGAAAATTGAGTTTAGAGCTGTTATTAAACATTTTAATATAAAAGGGTTAACAGCAAAGGAAATAAAAAATGAGTTGGATTTAGTTCACGGCATATCTGCTCCTTCACTTGCAACTATTTATAACTGGTTAAATGAATTTAAACGTGGTCGTACATCAACAAAGGATGAACCACGCTCAGGACGTCCTGTAGAGGTGACCACCAGAAATGATCAATAAAATCCACGATATGGTGTTAAGTGACCGAAGATTAAAGTTGAGTGAGATAATTGAGGTTACAGGGATCTCAAAAGGTAGCGTCATTTCTATTTTACATGACAAATTGGGCATGAAAAATATTTCTGCAAGATGGGTGCCGCGTTTGCTCACAGTCGACAATAAACGCAATAGGGTGGTGGCCTCTAAAGCCCTGTTGTCGCTCATGCAACGCAATCCGGATGAATTTTTTCGTCGCTTTGTGACTGTAGATGAAACATGGATACACCACTATACTCCCGAGACGAAAGAACAGTCAAAGCAGTGGATTGCGAAAGGCGAACCATGTCCAAAGAAGGCGAAAACCGTAAAATCAGCTGGTAAGGTTATGGCTACTGTATTTTGGGATGCACGTGGAATTATTTTCGTTGACTATTTGGAAAAAGGAAAAACAATAACAGGCGATTATTATGCATCTTTATTGGACCAGCTAAAAAACGAAATTGAAGAAAAACGGCCTCATTTAAACAGGAAAAAAATCCTCTTTCATCAGGACAATGCCCGTGTTCACACATGTTTACGATCAATGGCTAAAATTGAAGAATTGAAGTTCGAATTGGTCGACCACCCACCGTATTCGCCAGATTTAGCCCCCAGTGACTTTTTCCTTTTCCCAAACTTAAAAAAATGGCTAAGTGGACAACGTTTTTTTTCAAATGAAGAAGTCATCGATCGGACAAATGCTTATTTTGAGGACCTTCCGAAAACTTATTTTTCTGACGGTTTAAAAAAAATTGAGAAACGTCTAACCAAGTGTATTGAGCTCCAAGGAGATTATGTTGAGAAATAAAAAAAAAATACAAAAATAAAAACTGTTTTAATGCTTTTTTCTAAGGAATTATTGACCCACCCTCGTATTATTCATCAAACAATTCTTGGATCATGCAAACAGCCTACTGCGCGACTAAGATTAAACAATAGATTAGAATCCATAAATAAAGGAAATTTTTAGTAAGTTTTATTATTATAAAGAACTAGCTGAAGTACCCGGCTTCGCACGGGGTCGCTTCGTGGTTATATTTATCTTAGATATTTGAAAAATAATAAGAGGTAATTATTTCTTTAATATTAAAATATCTGTGTAATACAATATGGCAATATGAAAATAATTATAATAGGAGTAAAGGTCAAACATAAGAACACTAAATTAAAATCGAATCCAAAATATGAAAACGTTATTAATGTTATAAATATGTATTAAAAAAAAAATCAAAATTGGATGGAACAAACAAACAACAAACTTTGTATGTTATATAATAATAATTTAGAAACCGCACACAACTGACAAAAGTTTCATCGCAATCGGATGAATGGTATAGGAACGCATACGAATAGTAGAAGAAGATGATTTTCTAATTCAGAAACCTTCGTGGGCATGCGCATGACAACTCAACAAAGTTTCATTGCAATCGGATTAATGGTATAGGAACGCATACGAATAGAAGAAGAAGAAGATGGTTGTACTAATTCAAAAACCTTCGTGGGCTTGCGCACAACAACTGGTCAAAATTTCATCACAATCGGATGAATGGCATAAGAACGCATACAAATAGAAGAAGAAAAAGATGATTGTAGTAATTCAGAAACCTTTGCGGGCAAGGGCACAACAACTCACCAAAGTTTCATTGCAATCGGATGAATGGTATAGGAACGCATACGAATAGAAGAAGAAGAAGATGGTTGTACTAATTCAGAACTCTTCGCGGGCGTGCTCACAACAACTGGTCAAAATTTCATCGCAATCGGATGAATGGTATAAGAACGCATACAAATAGAAGAAGATAGAATAGAAGAAAAAGAAAATAGTTGTAACAATTCAGAGACCTTTGCGGCGTGAGCACAACAGTTGATCAAAATTTCATTGCAATCGGATGAATGGTATAGGAACGCATACGAATAGAAGATAGAATAGAAGAAGAAGATGGTTGTACCAATTCAGAAACCTTCGCGGGTGTTGGCACAATTACTGACGAAAAATTTGTTGCAATCGGATGAATGGAATAGAAACGCATACGAATAGAAGAATATAGAATAGAAGAAGAAGAAGAAGAAGATAGTTGTACTAATTCAAAAACCATTGCGGGTGTTACCACAACAACTGACGAAGGTTTCATCGCAATCGGATAAATGGTATAGGGACCATACGAATAAAAAAAGATAGAATGAAGAAGAAGAAGAAGATGGTTGTACTAATTCAGAAACCTTCGCGGGTGTAGGCACAATTACTAACGAAAATTTTATTGCAATCGGATGAATGGAATAGGAACGCATACGAATAGAAGAATATAGAATAGAAGAAGAAGAAGAAGAAGATGGTTGTACTAATTAAAAAAGCATTGCGGGTGTTACCACAACAACTGATGAAGGTTTCATTGCAATCGGATGAATGGTATAGGGACCAAACGAATAAAAGAAGATAGAATGAAGAAGAAGAAGAAGAAGAAGATAGTTGTACTAATTCAGAAACCTTTGCGGGTGTTGGCACAATTACTGACGAAAATTTTATTGCAATCGGATGAATGGAATAGGAACGCATACGAATAGAAGAATATAGAATAGAAGAAGAAGAAGAAGATGGTTGTACTAATTCAAAAACCATTGCGGGTGTTACCACAACAACTGATGAAGGTTTCATCGCAATCGGATGAATGGTATAGGGACCATACGAATAAAAGAAGATAGAATGAAGAAGAAGAAGAAGATGATGATTTTTCTAATTTAGAAACCTTCATGGGTGTGCATACAACCACTTGCCAAAATTTCATTGCAATCGGATGAATGGTATAGGAACCATACGAATAAAAGAAGATAGAATGAAGAAGAAGAAGAAGATGATGATTTTTCTAATTCAGAAACCTTTATGGGTGTGCATACAACCACTTACCAAAATTTCATTGCAATCGGATGAATAGTATAGGAACCATACGAATAAAAGAAAATATAATGAAGAAGAAGAAGAAGAAGATGATGATTTTTCTAATTCAGAAACCTTTATGGGTATGCATACAACCACT
The DNA here is from genome assembly GCF_057557595.1 of Rhyacophila brunnea. Classification (NCBI taxonomy): domain Eukaryota; kingdom Metazoa; phylum Arthropoda; class Insecta; order Trichoptera; family Rhyacophilidae; genus Rhyacophila; species Rhyacophila brunnea. The sequence goes on along the minus strand of NW_028233068.1, from coordinate 19,182,188 downwards.
TACCAAAATTTCATTGCAATCGGATGAATGGTATAGGAACGCATACGGGACAGACACACAGACAGACAGACAGACATTCATTTTTATATATTAGTATAGCCTATACTCTTCCCGCAAGTGCAAGCAATAAGTTTACAAAGTTTTATCCCAATCGGATGAACGGTATGGCTTCGCATTAAATACGAACAAACAAACACACAAATATTAATTTTTATATATTAGATGACTTGATTATTAAAAAAATAAGGGTATTGTATTTTTATAGTGGCAATATAATTTGAAGTCAATTAAGAGGTATTGGCAATATCCATAGGCTGGACAGCCATACTGCATGTTTCACGGGATCAGCATTCAGTGTACAATTTACACTTTAGGCCCACACACAGGAAGCAGTGCCATGTGGGGTGCACAGCATTGTCCATGTTTGTAGAGAACCAATTGCCTATTTATATTTATGATATAAAAATTCTCAGCAATAGAAACAATATGGAAATGAACCCTACCTTTTTCTGCACAGTATTGATTTTTTATAGCTTAGTCGTATGTACCCGGATGCTCATATGAATTATATATAATACTTATCAGACTTAAATTTAATATTATAACTTTACCACTATGACAGTTCATCGAGGAAAGGAAATAAAGTAAAAATAAATGTAAAATAAGTTTTATATTCATGTACACTTACAGATAAAATAGTCCATTAGTACGGCTGGCGTAACGTATTACATAGTATAAGCATATTGAAAATGGGACGATTACATAAAAATATTTTTTCGTTTCCTCATATTAATTTGGTATAACAATGAAAGACTGAACAAATAAAACCTTTCTGAGAAAAAATTGCTACAGGAAAAGGTACCTTTTGGGTATCGATACTGGCATTGGATTGGTTTATGAATGCAAGTTGCTTTGACCCATGAGTTTTGGTCATTTATATGCAATTTTGTTAGTTGTGGGGACTCTTGACATCATGAATCCCTGTATTATGGCTTAGATTGAGGTCGGTAACATTTTTTCGATGTAAGGTTGCATTGAGAATGGACCGCCAAATTAAATATGATTTTTTGTTCGATAATGTGTCCTGGCCTGCCTCGATTAGATATCGTCCACTTAGTAAGAAATGAATATTGTAATGTTGGCAGTAACAACTGGATAGATTATCAAAGTCAAGTTCGCATCATCGGGCTAAGTTATATTTAGTAAATTGTAAAGTAATGAGTAATTTAAAACACAATTAATATGTAGGTGTGTATTTTATTGAAGGCGACGCTCGAATAATACTTTTATGGCACATATTGGTGATCTCGAGTAAAAAACAAATATGTTATTATATGATTGAATTTATAAAAAAGTGCCTTCATAATCTGTATTCAATTCGCCGATTGCCTATATTTGTTTGCATACATTGTCCAATGTACTAATATAGGACGAGTTAACAATCAAAATAATTATAATGTTTTTAAAAACATTATTTTTACAAATAATGAGTAGTTTTGATATTCTATAATCAGATGGCATTGTCAAAAAATATTAGGAACGCTCTTAATGATACACAGTTGTAATATAACATACATGTTTGACAATATAAAATAATAGCAGCCAATATCAGTGTGGCTACATTGAAAAAATTGACAGAGAAAGTAGGAATTCGTCTAGTTTCTTCCTCCTCTATTATAACTAGACCTCCCTCTTCCTCCTCCGGAGCCTCCCCTGTTGTCATAGCCACCCGCCCTGTCATCATGCTCATTTTGGTATCTGCCTTTGGATTGAAATCCTTGGCTTTGGCTTTGGTTTTGGTAACCGGTATTGGATTGGGACTGATAGCCGCCGCCGCCGCTTGGTTGAGCTTGGTATCCTTGACTTTGATTATAATTACCTCGGTTATTAGAGTTGTTTTGAAAGCCTCTATTATTTGTGCTATCTTGATACACGTTCGGGTCTTGGTAACTTTGATTACCTTTGAAATTAGCGGATCGATTGTTATCATTGTACCCTTGGTTGTTTCTGTTGTCATTATATCCTTGGGTATTTCGGTTATCGCTATAACCGGTACTGCTTCGGTTACTATCTTGCTGGTAGCTTTGATTTCCACGGTTATTATCTTGTTGGTAACCCTGATTCCCTCGGTTATTATCTTGTTGGTATCCTTGATTACCTCGGTTATTGTCCTGTTGGAAACCCTGGTTTCCTCTATTGTCCTGTTGGAAACCTTGACCCCTACCTCTGCCTGCGTGTCCGCCTCTGCAAGATATATTTTAAATTAGTACATACAACAAATGGTGTACATAAATCTATATATTTTTCACATTTTAATATCTGATTTTTGCTAAGCATAAAATTATTTCTTGTCGAATATGTATAGCATCAAAAATCAACATAAGTAATGCCAAAACTGTTCTAAATTTAAAATATGTTTTCACTTTTCCAAAAAGGTTTGTATCGCGATAATAACTGTTTACATGTAAAAGTGTTGACTGTTTCGCCAATATCATTCTTCAAGAGTAAGCAAGACGCGGCATTGTCATTTTATAGTACTATTTGACCGGTCGTGAAAATTGGTTAATCTCAAAATGAGTCCGCAGTGTAGTTCGTTTTTTACCCGGCAGGTTCGCCACTATCATTTTATTGCGCAGGTGCAGATACAGAATAAATCCCAACTGTCGCGTGAAAATTCAGAAGTTTCGAACTTTTTTGATTCATGCATGCAATCTTGCAATTTGCATGATAATACATGTTTACATATGCATTTTCTTTTTATGGCCGCGATAATACGTACTGTCAGCAATAAATCCATGCCCTTGTAAACGTTGTATAATTGTTTTTCTTGAAGGCGATTTGAAAAAAGTATCAATATTTTTCTTCTGATACGATACTAGTATTGATACTTTTTTGTCATATATTGATTATTGTCCGACAACAATAAATCAGCGATAAAAGGAAGTCGCTGTAGTCGCACGAAGAAGAGTTCTAGTGGCGTACCTGTCGTGGCAGCAACGCGTAATAGAGGCGTATTTAAATAATGTATCGGCTCTTCTTATAGATGTGACTCCTTTTCTTCTTCGCAATAAACCAAAAGTTTACTAATAATAATTCTATCATCACTCCTGATCGTTTTAGACATATTTTTATTACAAAAAGCTTTTTTTAAAGACATTTTTGCTTGAGATAGAGCATGGCTCTGTATTACGAGAGCTCACCCGGATGAAAACTAGCAATCTCCATTTTTTGACCATAGACAACCACGGCAAAATAGTTGTTTATGGTCAAAAAGTGGAGATTGCTAGTTTTCTATCAGGTAAGCTCTTGTAACATAGAGCCAGTATCTATATTTCAGTATGAGTATCAACACTTTTTGTTTCGATATGACGACCCTAGGGTTGACTATTCTTGAATATAGAGCAGAATTTATTTTGTAGAAGGTGTGGATTTACCTATTATCTTGCGAATTCCATCCTCCCTGAACTCTTTGTCCACCTCCTCCGAATCCAGACCCCCCTCTACCACCTCCGCCTCCACCACCGCCTCTGCCCCCTCCCTGGGTATACAAAACAAACAACACATTTAAAAATGAATCCCAAAAATTTAACCACTCAATCGACATAGAGAAGCAGACAGTCAATATTAAATGGGGAAAGATTTAAAAAATAATGGTATAAAGATGTTCAACAGTAACCTGTGTTCTCTGCTGCTGCCAAGAAGGCATTTCAGGTGGGGGAGGCTGCTGTTCAGACGGACGGCCACCGCGGTCGGGAACCTGCCGATATAAGATTGTATAATTGATATATTTATTTAACTGTAACTGGTTTCATAATATGGTACCTATTGAAGTCTCTAAAAACATTTTCACGCACATCAAACAAGACTGGATGAATGAAAGATAATGCACATTTATAAAAGTCTAGTTACACCAGTAGACAAGCAGATGTTACAACTTACGTCGATCATCATGAGCAATAAATTGTCAACCATATAGCAATCACACAGAACGATTCAGCTACCGAGTAGATAATGTTGACGCTTGATTTGATTGGTTCATAGCATAAAACGTTTTGACTACTTTTTATCCATCATTCCCACCAAAATTGACATTTCAGTTATTGTTTGGCGAAACATCATCGAAACCACACAGTTGTACGGCTGTATATTATGTATTCTAGCTACGTTTCAGGCATAACATGAAATTTACGGTTAAAATAATCTACCTACAGAGTATTCGTAATTTAATCGGAAAATTCGAGTCAAATGGTAATGTTTGTGATGCTAAAAATATCGATGTTGTGAATCAAAATCTAGAACAATCAAGTACACATCGTTCTCGAGATCTTGTACTTTCTTATGGCAATACATGGAATATTTTTCATAAAGATTTGCATGTGAAGGGGTATAATATGCAGTTAACACAAGAACTTAAACCGAATGAACATTTGGGGCGTCGAAAATTTGCTGATTGGACATTAGAGTAACTTGAAACAAACCTATTTCATGAAAAAATCATCTTCAACGATGAAGCTCATTTTTGGTTAAATAGCTTCATAAATAATAATTTTGGGTAATGAAAACCCACATGCTATTCATCCCAAAAAAACTGTCGCATTGCTAGTAAAACAATAAATAATATCTATTGGTCCACTTGGTATACAATCTTCCCTCATAAAATGCAAATGGAAACTATCGAGATTGTATTTGGACAACAAAACTCACAATGAAATTGCACAAATGGGACAGCCAATCAAAATGTGTCATTGAATCTGAGTGAATTTACAAGTCAGTCGATGTAATTCGTACTTATGAAAATTCATTATCGCATTTATCTTTCGGCTTTTGTATGGGAGAGTAACGAATCCGAACATGAAGGAACAATTTTCAATTGGCTACTCGAACCATGATTATTTTAGGGCATCGTGAAACAATCTGTGGGTACTGTGTACTGTGAAAGGAAACAGTTAGAAAATCACTGTTCTACCCTTACTGCTTGAGGATTGAACATTATTAATTATAAGTGAGTGTCGATGTAAAAAAAATTCTTACCCTTCCAATGACCACCTTATTGACTTGACTCCTGGTGTTGATCCTCACAGCAGCGTCGGAAGTTTTCTTCATGGCTAGCAAGCCACTTCTAGCGGCTAAGAAATCGCTCACTTTTACGGAAGACGATATTTTCATGGCATTTCGGAGAGGGCGATACAGCGTTTGGATTTGCTCTCGTTTGTCCACACCTTTGCCAGACCACTGAAAATAATTTATTACGAGATAGATATAGTTTATTGCTGCAACCGAAGGACAAATAGTTCTATCAAAAAGTAAATCAACTTCAGTATAGAAGTTTTGATCACATATCGTGGGTATTCTGCGAAAAAGCACTAAGTCTAAATTTTGCTGTTTTGACTTAATGATGAGGTAATCTTATTAAGAGTACGCTCTATAGTTTACAAAAACACACAGTCATATCTATAAAACTGGCGAAGATAATTTATGTTATAAGTCAAAAAGACATACATCTATTCAGAGAAAAGGCACTAAAGAGACTTAGTGCATTTTCTTCTCTCAATCCAGGCTATATTCACAAAATTCTGCCTGCGAAACTGCACTAAGTCATACTCAAAGCAATATCGCAGACAGGAATTTGCATTTGTATGAAGTTATTTTTTTGTCTCATTCGTATTTTGACCGTTGACAGGATAAGGGTATTACTGATTTATAAACGTACCTAGCTAAAAATGAGGTCACGGGCTGCGAAAATATAAAAAATGGCAAAAAAAAGTGAAATGTTGAAGCTAAATGGTAAGTTTCTTTTTCTTATTTTACTGTGTAACATGCTTATTTACTATTATGTGGATACATAACTTAAAAATGTTTATTGCTTTTACTGTTTTGTTGAATATCATTGAAATCTTTTGTTTTACTATAACAAAACTTATATTACATTAAAGTATACCTACTGTAATAATTATGTGATTGTTGAATATCTACATGTTGTTTTGTCAGATACATCATAATTTTGCTTTTAATTGTTTGTCATAAATGTTATATTATTTATTGTTAATACGAGTACTATCTACAAAATCTACATTACACTTATTTTCATTTTCTAGTGACAACTACTACTTTTACGGATTTATCACAAAAAACAAGTTGAATGGTACCCAAAATAAGAAGGAAATTAGATGTAGCCAGCACCTCAATGGACTTGCCAATTAATGAAGATAGTTTGTTGGATGATAGCCAAATACAATTTTTTACAATGATGGAAACATTAAATTTGCAGACTTTAGTAACGATGACATTGCTGATGAAGATTACATTCCAAGCCCATCTGATTCTTTGGATCCTTTAATGGCATAGAAGACAATAATTCTGGAAATGCTATTATTCAACCTGACGAACAACAGCATGATACTTACGTCTATGATTTATACTGCTGAAGATAATAGTTCTAGTGATCCGTCTATCCAACCTCGGCATATAGATAAATGTACCATTGAAAGGTGTCCAAAAGAAAATGCTCGTTGGCGTCAATCTAAGCCAAGTACGTGGAAGATAAATGTGGAGAAAAAAAACGAGATGATTACCTACCATATTTGGGAAAGCATGATATCTTAAAGCAAGCAAAGCTCCCTAAAACAATTGATTGTGCTAAATGCCGCTATCAGTGTTCTGCTAAATTTTCAGAAAATGAGCGTCTGAATGTATGTAAAATGTATTAGGCAATTGGATCTCATGAGAGAAAAAAGGATTTCATTTTACGAAACTTTTCTTTTGAACAAACATGTATAAAAAAATATTACTAATAGGGACAAATATGTTTTTTTCTGATTTTTATACTTTTGATAAAATATGTTTGTGAAACCATTGTAAATATTGCAAAATTGTATGAAAAAAAATATATGACATAGTCACCATATACTGTGTTTTCCGTTTTTGTACTTTAATTTGTCAAGTACTACCTTCATATTTTTTCGAAAAAGTAGCAAACCTGCGGTTATTTTTTAGTACCACATTAAGAAATTTGTAGCCAATAAAACGATCTGCAATTTGAAATGCATAACTACATGACCTTTTACATATATAAAAAAAGTTAAGAGCATGCAAACTTTCAAACTCGATTATCTCAAAACTAGTATTTTTGACTTAATGCTTATTCGCAGAATACCCACGATATTTGAATATTGGAAGTTGTGTGAATGCTGTTGCAAAAAATGAACCTGGGCTTACTTCAAAGCTTTGGATGGTGCAATCGAGACGAGTAATCAACATCTCCCGTCTCTTTTTATAGTCATCCAATAATGATTTATGTTGGGCGTCCACCTCTTTCCATTGGGCTTCGGTCAATGACTGGTTGAATACGGGCCTGCCCACATAATTTGCGCCTAAAATTACACGTCGGAAACATTAGATTCATTGAATAATTTCATAAAAACTGTAAAGATATAAATAATTTTTTTTTTTCGTCCGTGTCCGATCCTAATATGATCATATGGGCCTCCACAGAGTAGAGGGTTGTATTAACAGATTTTGTTTTTTTTTTACGAGAAATGGATGTCAGCCACTTGCTCAACCTTTTAGGACCATACCCTAAACTTACACACAAATTGATAAACAATATGTGTACTTGTCAGACCCAGGATTCAAACCTGAGACCCACGGCGTGATAGTCCAGCGCTTAAGCCACGTGGCCACCGTGGGTGTCATTGTGGGGTCACAGTGGGGTTATAAATAATAAATCGTATATATATTGAAAGCAGAACATTATGATTTCATAAAAAAATAACAATACTTCCATTGTAAAAGTAATATTCCATCATAAGTAACCAGCGTTCATTACAATAAACAACTTCTTTTGTAGTTTATGAATGCCATGCTTGTTTCAGGGAAAAATTCTAATTGTGTATTTTGGTTTGAATTGCGACTTTTTGTGTTATGTGACCGCTCATTTAAAAATACCTATTCTCTGATATAACGAGTAATGCTTATAACGAGAAAATTCAGTCGGTCCCATCTTCCTCGTAATAACCGAGTTCGACTGTACTTAGATTAAAAATTATTTACACTCACAATAAATCGAGTGCTTAAAGTCAGACAACGTTATCTACAAAAAAGTGTTTTTTTTTTTTTTTTAGATAACGTTATTTTACATTTACGGCTACATGATAGTCAAACAACGTTATGTCAATCTTTTCAATTTCTTATTAAATCGTCAGTAAAGTTTAACGCTAACTACATAAGTTACCCTTGTTTTCATATTTTTTTAAAACTATCCCTATACATTTTAACACCATCATAAGCAAGATAAATGTACAATACACAATAAATTATAAAATATTAACATTAGGTTTTAAATAAACATTTCCCTTGTTGAGTTACAAGAATATAAAATAACGATTTTTGGCTCCTGTAAAGTTGCACTTTTGTAGATAGTGTTATTTGACACTAAGCCCTCGAAATGATGTCATAATAATTTTACCTTCTTGCTGTAGCACAATTCGCAGTTTAGCCTTAAGTTTTTCAAAAAGCAATTTTGGTGTCACACCAGCCGGAGGGGCAGTCATTTTTAAGGCCGCCAGAATGTCTTTCAGGTCTTTGGCAGTCGGTGTCTCTTGCTGAAAGAGTTATGTTATAATATAATAAACTATTTTTTTTATTCAACAATAAGACACAAGATTTAAGAATGAAACATTCTATATATTGAATATACATAATTTCAAAACATCTCAAACATATACACACTAGAAAAAATCATTTTGTAGAAAAAAATACAACAGCCCGACGGGGTTGAAGCTGTATCTGCTGGATTCACGCCAGTATGCTTTCCCAATTAAGCTTATATTAATATTAATCCAATTAGTTAATTATGACGATTTTAACTAATTTCATCACAATGGTCAATAATCATTTATAAACAAAAAAAAACATTTTAAATCAACATAGGTAATATTATTAATTTATTGATTGAAATAAATGGTGATGTTTGTCAACTTACTATGGTAACTTCCATGAAAGCGTTGGTTTCTTGCGGCCGATCAATGGAGACCATCCTGGCAGCCATGAGCTCCGACAGGAGATAGTCTAATAAAAGCAGTCTATCTGAAGTACTCTGCAGACGCGATGACATGTGACCTAGAATAAATACACATTATGGTTATTAGAATGAATAACCTGAAGCATTCCAGGTTGTCATTCAAATTTAAAAATTATTCAGATGCAATGCTTACTTCATGCACCATTTTTTTGGTAGGTACACTGCCTCTTTTATCTCTTTTTCACCCTACGAGCCTGCAGGTATAGGTGGTCGAAATAAGATGACCTTTCTTTTATATATACAAGAAAGGATCTTGTGGATGTGTAAAAAAATGTTTTTCGTTGTGGACCTGCTGCCACAGGTTCGCCATCATGTTATATAATGTTATGCTTTTGTACGAATCTGGTAGCAGTTTCATCATTGTGTAGTTGATGAAATAACGGTTTTTTGTTAATTTCAACAGATTGTATTAGTAACTAATTGATTTGGGCCTAATAGTATGAAATGTATGTATGCACGCAAAACTAAGAACTGTTTCCAGACATGGCTGTGAAAAATGCATTAAGTTGTGTGCTCCAGAGTGCCATGTAGAGATACGTCCCGGTTATTCAAAATTATTAATTCAATACATTATTATATACAGTCGAACTTGATTATTACGAGGAAGATGGGACCGACTGAATTTGCTCGTTATAAGCGATACTCGTTATATCAGAGAATAGGTATTTTGAAATGAGCGGTCACAACAAAAAAAGTCGAAAATAAAAAATCTAAAAATCATTGTTAAAATCCCCGAAACAAGCATGGTTTTCATAAACTACAAAAGAAGTTGTTTATTGTAATGAACGCTGGTAGGTACCTACGAACTTCACAAACCTTGGATTTTTCAATCATGTGCGTGGATACTTTTTTGTTATTGTCGGCGAAAACAACAATTAGACACTTAACTAGTGTCATAAACGTAATCCGTCCCCGGCAACATCCTGTCCGATTGGATAATAATTAATAACTTCAGTTATTTATCATTCATACTGTATTACAGTACACTCTCAGTCAGGGACGGCTCTAGTAAAGGAGCAAAGTGTGCACTGCACTCCCATCATCGATTAAATAAAAATATATAATATACAACCCCCATGTATTCCGAAAAATACGATATCGAAAACTTATACGAAATCAATCATTTTGAATTCCGCGCGCATTCGAGCAATAGTGATTTCGACGCGCAACGCCACCGTCTACCAATACACACGTAACTACACCAATGAGACGCGACTAATACACACATACCTCCATCGGTGAGACATGGCAAGGAGCAAAATTCAAAGTGTACCTTGAGTTTACACTATTTTTCACGCATACATTTAAAAATTCACAACAGCAAATGAGGCTAGTAGAATCAAAACCAAAAAAGTTCTATAAGACTACATGAATCTTCGTTGGAAATGATGTTTTCCAAGTTAATTCTTCAGGAGGTTGCTTGTACCTAATGCCATAGGACACAAAGCTTAACTCGGCGTTCGGACAATAAAACCATACACTGGCCGATATAAATATTCCAACACAAGCGCTTAGGCCACGCGTCGAGATATAGTTGGAAGCCTAATTATTGATGACTAATGTCATGTCTATGCATGCCGTGCAAAAATAGAAATATATTCCCGACTTATTTATCAAACGGTTAGTTTAGTAAGTTTAGTTCAACGTACGCCGCTCCCGGTTTCACCGATTTCGCCGATATTACTCGTATTATGCTAACGTTGGTGGATTAATTTTTTTATTTTCATTTTGAGATTACCCTATTACTATTAGTGTTTCAATAGGTAGGTATCTTAAATTAGATGTACACACAGTTCAGTTCAGCTTGTTGATTTTTTTAATCAGGTGGGTATTTCACAGAAACGCTGTTATTGAGAATAAATAGGTACTTAGGTGTAGAATTGTAGACGTAGGTGGGTGGGTAGCTTTTAACAATTAATTATCCTAGTGTTTGTCGTATTGAAGTAGGTACCTAGTTACATAGGACTTATAATATTTATTATTACGTTTATTTTGTACAGATAGGTAGGTAGGTATCTATTCAATAAGAAGGAAATGGAGCATAGTTACTGTCGTTGAATGAGAATTTTACAAGTGGAATTATTATTGTTCATCGTTATTTTAATGAGCGATTCACATCGAGACGGATGACAGTTTACATTGGCCGACATTATAAGCTCAGCCAGGTATTCATTCATTGAACGGTACCTACCTACCTATTTATAATTTTTCTTATTTGAAACGATAATGGGGCCCTATTTCGTGGTCGATTTGAGATTAGGTGGTACCTATTTTGATAGGTAAGTAAGTACGATAAAAAGGCCCCATTTCTTTCGTGGTCATTTTGAGATTAGGTAGGTATCATTAACCTTATCATTAGGTAGGTAACTGTGTAGGTAGTATGTCGATAACTACCCACTGTCCTATAGTTTAATGGGAATTAATTTTCCGAGTCGAATTCATGAAGCAATTATTATTCACATCGGCGCATCATCTATTCTATAGGTGGGTAAGTATAAAGACTGCTTTCGGATCACAATAAGTGCTAATACTTCGATACAACCCTACCTTGGATAGCTGCCGTAGCGGCAGAATGTCATCAATGGGAATTTAGAGCATAAATCGACGATTCAATGCAATAACGTCATCGTAGGTATCGTGACAATGCATTCATTAAACGAAGCTGCGATTTTATATGACAGATCACAGCACTGTCGTGTCGCGGGAACGTTCTGCGATTTGAATCTGACATGGGCTGATTTTAAAGAAAATACCGAAGATATTGATTTTTCCCACTCAATATCGACGTTTCGGCTTAAATATGTTCAATAAGCATGTCACTCATCATGTTAAATGTGCCGAAATTCCTTCGTTGCAAAGTTTATATCATTTTTTGCAGTTCGACGTTTAACATAGGGGCAGATTGGCAATGCGCGGAGGTGACATTTATTTTTTATAACTTTTATTATAACTATCTTATTACTCGATGGACAACGTTAAAACTTTGGGGAATATGTAAATATGCATCGTCTAAAACATATCTACAATGCGGCTGCACGCAATGAATTTTTAAAAATCGGCGGTCACAGTTAGAGTTCCGTAAACAACGCGACCGAATTATGCCAAATTATCAGCTATGTTTCGCATTAATCATTTCAAAATCATACGTATATTTAAAATGTGTACTGAAGAGAGCTAGCCGCCTACCTAGCCGGCTGGCTTTATATTTTAGTAAATGAATTTTTTTAAATCGGGTAATTTAATACTTAATTATAAATAATGAATAATTATTATTAACGTGACAAATTTTAACTTAAAAATGAACTAATAGTCTTATACAGTAGAGAAGATTTCTACGTTACTGTTGGAGCATTATTGCTACTTCAACTTTTCACTAATAATAATTTACTGGAAGTATTTGGCAAAAGTGTTACCCTATTAAAAATAATTTGTACAATCCCGATGATTTCAGTAGGAAGTGAGCGTTGTTTCTCAACTTTAGAAAAGGTTAAGTCATTTTTGAGAAATACAATGACTCAAGACAGGCTAAATGCTCTTGCGATGTTAAGTATAGAAAAACAATTGATATCGTCAACACCAGACTTTAATGTTCGTGTTATCGACGTGTTTTCAAAATCGATGGAAGATGGGGACTTCTTGCATAAATAGGTGAGTTTTTTTGCACTTCCTCATATTCTTGTCACCGGCCGCCACTGCTTTCAGTAATGCGCCGTTCGATTATCCGACAACTACTATAATCCGCTGTTATTTTTACTAGTTGAAAATGAAAGAAAGAAAGAAAAAAAACTTTCACTTTCACTTCTAATGATAAAATAAATATTAAATACATTTTAACCGATCTGGCTCAAAACTATGTATCTACATTCTACACAATAACTGAAGCAACTCAATATTACTGAGATAGTAATCACCTAATGGATTCTATAATAATTATGTAAAATGTAAATGAGTCGTATAGTATCAAAAGTAGAACTGTGCGTTATTCATAATTTCGAGATAATGACGAAAAAAGTTTTGTTGGGTTTTTTAGTGTCATAATAGCATGAAATATGTTTCTACATTTAGAAATTAGAAATTCAATTCAAATTCAACAGTTCTACTTTTGTTTCCAAAGTATTGAACAGTTCTAATTCTGATACCAAGCCCTATTTTCCATCACAATTTTATACCACACAGATATGGTTTTGATTCGAATATTATATTGCTAGTCGTACATTATGGTCAGAAGAATAATTTGGCATACTTAGTTAAATTTCGATATATTTGCGACAGTTCTACTTTTGATACTATAAGACTCAAATGATACATCATCTCAGAGGAATGATAGTAGGAATTAAAAATTAATATTCACGGCAAGAACTTTCGCAGGGAAGAAAAACAGCGTTTACATAACTTGTTCAATAAAGTTGAAAAACACAAAATCAAGCTCTATAATTCACCGGTATTCGATTGTCAAATTCAGTAGTCCGCCGCGTACAAGTAAACAAAGCAGATGAGACGGGTTTATTTTGGAAACTTCTCCTTCGTAAAACGTACGTTCATCGCGAAGAAAGTAATGTACCAGGGAGGAATGCGCCCAAGGACCGCATCACAATAATTATGCAGTGCTCCAATGCAACTGGGACACATAAACTGAAGCTTTTGGCCATAAGGAAAGCTAGGAATCCTAAGTCATTCGAGAACATCTGCCTTACTGAACAACTGGTTGTGTCAAGTGATTTACTGTTTAATATTTAGTTAATAAACTTAGTTTATAAATATGTATAATTTAGTAAATATATACTTCATATTTATCATAAATAAAACCGTAATTTGCTAGTTTCTCAAAAAAAAATATTTTTACGAAATAACTGTTTTAATTTTTACCACATTTTGTACGTATGCACTATAATCCGCCACTTTCACTAATTGGACAATTGTCTGGTTTTTGGGGTGACGGATTACTGAGAGAGTACTGTATAACAGGAACATATTATTATTTATATATACTTATTATATTATCTATCCTTAGAGTTCACAACGACTCGCCAGGTTAAAACTGAAAATCTCACCTGTAATTAAGTTCATGTAAGGGCACCCCAGTTCCTTCAGAAACGAACTGAGTTCGAGCACAAAGGAGCTGGCATCATCGGGTCCATTAGTTTGGCTGACTGATTCTTCGAGAGAACACAGATCCCTCAGCTCTTCAGCCAGGCTATGAACCAGCCCCGTGTATGCCACTGATTTAGGTCCGCCATCTATCGCCTTCTCAAGATGCTCTTGATCTAATAATGGCCCTGTATAACTGAAATAAAGAATATGTTTGGATATATTACAATATTTAAACTTCCTTTCCCTCAGAGGTGATGGATGTTAGTGGCGAAACTGTGATTATAAATTTTGTAGCTCCGTGACTTCGAAAAGAGACCCATAGATGGCGCTGCCCATTGGGTGGAGCCGCAAGCATTAGGATTTAACTCTATGTTAACTCTGTAATTTTTATCTCCAGTCTTATGGCCAGTCAGCTTAGTCTGATTAGCTCTGACCCTTTTGATCATACAGGTCCTCTATTTTGAAACCAAGCACCTTACACTATCGAGATTCGTTTCTAGTGATAAGTGTGGTTTCTAGTTGTCAAACTGAACTGAACTAATCCTTTGGCAAGTTCATCTGGTTATTTGGTCGTGCGAGTCATCTTATCGTGTTAATCTGTTTTCGTGTACCCTTTGAAGTATTCTCTGTTATTGTTGATTAATCTCTGTGAACTCTGAACAAATACTTAACCGGAAGTGTTTCTATGTTTATAAATAAAACATACTATAATTTATGATTATAAAATACAAGCAAAGGTCTGGGATAACTAGTGGAAATGTGTGGAGAAAGAAAATGCTCAGTTTGAGGTGTAGCATAACCAAATAAGAACTTTCATGTAAACCCTAGAGGTAAATTATCTTTGAGGCAACCTTATTTATTTGTTACACACTACTTCGTTTCCGGTAACTCAATCTATAAAATATTTACAACACGATAACCAAAATTGGACATGGTTATGCAGAAAGTAGCCTTCCACAAAAAATAAAAAAATGAGATATGATATAGATCAGATGCGAGAAGGTTTTCTCTACATTCTGCTGAAAATAGCCAAGCCGCAAAAAAATACTATTAACAATTTGACATACATTTTTAACAATCATGTTGTTTCTAAAGTCCCATTATCTCAGCTCGACATTATTGTGGACTGGCTACATTCCGCATAACTACGTTCAATTTGGAGAATATAGGTACCTAGGTATTTATTAGATTGGTAAGTAAGTGAGGATCGAATAATAATTTAGTTTTGCACACGTTAAGTAAATCTGTATGGTAAACTGTTTAATATAACACACAAATCTACGTATTTGTCAAGGTATAATATTATTCACGAATATTATAAAATACAAATCTTACCGGAAACCATTGCCTACTCCTTATATTGAAAATGCACACGTTAAGTAAATCTGTATGGTAAACTGTTTAATATAACACACAAATCTACGTATTTGTCAAGGTATAATATTATTCACGAATATTATAAAATACAAATCTTACCGGAAACCATTGCCTACTCCTTATATTGAAAATGCACACGTTAAGTAAATCTGTATGGTAAACTGTTTAATATAACACACAAATCTACGTATTTGTCAAGGTATAATATTATTCACGAATATTATAAAATACAAATCTTACCGGCAACCATTGCCTACTCCTTATATTGAAAATAGCGTAAGTACAAGGAAATATATGCAAAATTCAAAAGCCATACTATACAAAACAGTAAGTACCCAATATTTGAGTTTGAATAACCTTAAATATTATAATGAAATACGTGGATATATTTTACGATCCAGCAGTATATTATAAACCCACACTATTTTTCAATTATCAAAGTATCTATTTACCATTAAAAGTAGTTTTACGTAAAAACCCACTTACTTAATGTCAGTCAACGCATCAATTACGCCGTTCAGCATTTTTATAATAATGGAAGAGTTATTGATCGACACAATAATAAATTATATTAAAATATTGCGATCGGAAAATATCAAAATATCAGCGGCGAGCAGACGTTTGCGTTTGCAAAAGTATATTAGTCTGTGGTTTGCACTGACAGTGACATGAAAATTGTCTATGATAAGATAGTGTTGCCACATTTTTCCATATTGTCTAGTACAAAGATGTAAAATTTATTTTATAACATAAAGGTTCAAATAGACTATAATGAGGATCGTGCACATAATTATATGCTAAGAGCGATTTAGTGTCCACGATCAAATCTATGCCATTCCGACATAGTATGCATAGGTAGGTACATGGTATGCATTTACGCTCATTTAATATCGATGTATTACACACACTATTGCACGTACATAATGCGGTCCACACACCAAAGCGAATATTCGCCAATCAAGCTCGTATTGGCTTACGGGAAAGAGCACGCTTGCGCGACCGCCTTGCGTCTTGAGTGCGAATGCTGCGATTTTGGGGAACGCTGTCGACAGCGAATTATTCGCGACGCACAGAATTCGGAAGGGAATTAAGTTATTATCTTACAAAGTTCAATATGGAGCGCTGCGATTGTTAGACGTTTCGGTATCGAGCATTCAAATATATCAATAATTTTATATTATCATTGATGCAATTTGTCTCCAACACTGCTATCCATTCGCATTTTTCTTCTTCTTCCACCCTGTCACGTCCCAACATTGGGGTATAGGGCAAGCACAAG
Source organism: Rhyacophila brunnea (assembly GCF_057557595.1). NCBI lineage: Eukaryota > Metazoa > Arthropoda > Insecta > Trichoptera > Rhyacophilidae > Rhyacophila > Rhyacophila brunnea. The sequence continues at coordinate 19,165,362 of NW_028233068.1, read as the reverse complement.
TTGGCGCCACTTCCCTCGGTCCATCGCCAACTCCTGCACCTCCCGCCATGTCAGACCTACAGCACGTAGATCGCTTTTGTAGCATCGCTGCAGGGTGAGGGAGGGCCGGCCACGGCGACGGATCCCTTGAGGCTGTGCCACAAGGGTACGAAGTGCCGCACTCTTTGGCGGCATCCGGAATACGTGTCCCAGCCACGTAAATTGTCTCTTCGTGATAACTTCAATCACCGAAGGCTGTTGTGTCTGCTCACGAACTCGGGTGTTTGTAACGCGGTCGTAGCAATGTACCCCTAAGATTCAGTGGAGACATCGATTCTCAAAGCTCAAAAGCTGAGACTCTTGAGGCTTAGTAAGATGCCATGTCTCACAACCATACAGGAGCACAGGTAGCACGCACGCGTTAAAAAAACGACATTTGGTCCTCACAGAATACAGCCTTGACCTCCATTCGACTCCAAGTTGGTTGAACGCAGAGCCCGCCACACCCATGCAGATTCCAAGCTCACTAGAAATACCACCACCGGCAACCGTGGCACCCAAGTATTTGAATCTGGACACCAGCTCTACGGGCAGACCGGAGACCCGCAGAGGAGTGTCGGCGTCGATGCATGCAGCACTGCACATGGATTTGGTCTTAGCGGCATTCAGATGAAGACCCACACGCTTTGAGTTCGCCTCCATACTCCAAGTCGCACAGTCTTTCTTTGCATATATCGGTTGTGTCATCATGATGTAGGCGTATTCCACTGTCGGGGCACACCCATCTTACGCATTATGAAATCCATCATGATGATAAAAAGAAAGGGTGCAAGTACACATCCTTGCTTGACTCCTGACGTGATTTCAAAGAGGTCAGAGGATGTTCCGGCTGCTCTCACCCGACACTCTGTATTGGTGTAGAGAGCACTTATCACGGCGACCAGTTTCCGTGGGACACCATAGCCTAGTAGAATTTGTCACAGAGATTCACGATGATTCCTGCGCTTCAGTCTTTTGAAAACCTCTTTAGCTTCAGCAGTTGTCGGAGGATCTTCGCAGAATCCTGATGCAGTAGTGATTCCGAGGGCGGTGATCTCCGATGGAATATCGAAGGGATGCAATGGAGGTGAGCGATTCAGGACATCACTGAAATGTTAGCGCCATAGCTCCTGGACCTTTGCAGGTTCAGTGACTGTCACTCCATCAGAGTTGCGTAATGCAGTGACCACTGGACGTTTCCTACCGCAAATTGCCCTGGTGATGCGGAAGAGAGCACTTGGATTATTCTTGCAGGCAGCAGATTCCGAATCCCGAATGAGGTCATCCAGGCGTCGGCGCTTATCGCGGCGGGCAGAACGCTTTACCACGCGGTCCATTGTCTGGTATTCCGCGCTGCGCTGTGGGTCGTATGTACCATTGTCTCGCAATTCTTTCAGGAGCTTCCTCTTCTCAATCATCTCCCATTCAAATCAAATTTATTTATTTTACATATAATGAACATAACAAATTATAAATTCAAAGCGTTCACGACATGACATAAAATAAGTGTTAATAATTAAAAAAAAAAAATACAGAGAATAAGTAATAAAATAAGAAAATAAATAAAATAAGTAACAAAATAAAAGTAGATGGAAGCACACAGAGTGTACTTTGATAGACCCTATCTTAAAAACTTATAAAACAATGTCCACCTAAATTCACCCTCACGTAAGTGGAATTTATCAATATACGAAGCGATTTCATTAAACATGGTTACTGCCCTCCCAATTGGCATTACTAATTGCAGGTTAGTTCTGCACCGTGGGAGAACAAACAACGGATGCCCTCGATTCCTAAGGTAATTATCAGAGACACACAAGCCAACACCACCAAGAATGGCAGAGTTCACATTTATGCCACGTATAAGTCTGAAAAAATATGTAGCTAAATAAAGGTCCCTTCTAAATTTTAAGCTACAGTATGTAAGCATCCCTAAGAGAAAATCAGTGGGATTGAACCACGGATAATATTATCTATACAGCCGAAAGTAAAGGAGTCTTAATAATTTCTTTTGGACTCTCTCCACCATAAGGCATTACTTCAACTGATCCGGGGTCCAAACGATAGACCCACTCTCAAGTCTGCTTCTAACTAAGGAGTTATAGACAATTTTTAGTACCGTAACATCCGAAAAGACCCGGGAAGTACGCAAGACAAAGCCCAACATCTTTAGCGCCTTTTTACAAATGGTATCTATATGACCACTAAACGTCAGTTTACCGTCAAACGTAATTCCAAGATCTCTTACAGTTGATATTCGTGAGAGAACTCTACCATGCATCGATTACTGGAAAAACAATACTCGTGAGGCTTTAGTAAACGATAAAACATTGCATTTATCAATACTGAAGTCCAGTTTGTTACGCCTGCCCCAATCTAATATATTATCTATATCAAGTTGGAGTTGACGACAATCGTCCAAGGTGACAACTTCCATGAAGAGTTTCAAGTCGTCAGCAAACAACAAAAACCTAGCATTTTCAATTACCAATGCTATGTCATTTATAAAAATCGTGAACAGCAATGGCCCTAAGTTTGAGCCCTGGGGGACACCAGAAAATGTGTAAAAGGTCTGTGACTGATAAAGGCCGTACGAAACGTATTGTTGACGGTTCCTAAAATAACTCCCGAATAGCTTCAAAAGTCGATCCGACAATCCAATAAGTTGGAATTTTTCCATTGGAATATCGTGATCGACTCTGTCAAAATGCCTTCGAGAAATCATTGTAAGAACAGTCAACCTGGCTGCCTTTATCTAGTACTGACGACACATAATCAGTGAATACCATCAGGTTGGTTTCCGTTGATCGGCCTGCTCTAAATCCATGCTGTTCATTCATTATAAATGACTCAATTTTTGGAGAAATCATGCTGTGCATGATCATCTCCAGAACTTTTGCTGGTGCAGAGAGAACAGCTACCGGCCTGTAGTTTTCTACTGACGACTCTGTATCACTCTTATGAATTGGAGTCACCTTCGACATCTTCCATAATTCCGGAAAGATACCTGTCTCCATTGTAAGATTATATATATATATAAGTGGGCCTTTGACAAAATCAACACACCCCTTTAAAAAAAATGTAGGGACGTTATCCGGTTTCAAAGTGCGGTTATTCTTAAGTTTTTTTAATAAATCTAAACACGTCACCTTCATTAATTCGGAAGATGTCAACGGATTGGGCACCTCACGATCGTTTTCTTGACGTTGAGGCGACATCCAGATTCGGAATACTACTTGCGTAGACGGACCTGAAATGACCAGCAAATGCTTCTGCCATTCCATGTCCAGTCACCTCTTCGCCCTTCCAAGTCCCAATAATCCCAAAATGATTTAGGATTTTCGCGAATGCAATCCCTTACCGATTCCATATATTATGTTCGATAGGCCAGCCGAATAGCTTGTCTCACTCTCATACGATAAAGGCCAAACATTTCATAGTCATGCTGACCATGCTTAGCCTTCCAGGCTGTATGATAGTAGTGTTTGACTCTAATGTCTCTAATAATCTCCCGAGAAAACCACTTCGGATATCGTCTTCCACCTCGACATAGTGACTTCCTTGAACAACATTTATTAAACACATTATATACAACATTATAAAAGTATTGTACCGCCTCATTCACATCAAAAATCTCACGCAACTCACTCCAATCTACTTAACTCATTAAAGAGTAAAGCAGCTTGAAATTTCCACCATCAAACTTCCATCCCCCACACCAATTAGCTCCGTGTGAGAGAATTTCTGTTTGCAGCGGGCGAATCGCACGACTTACGTGTAAAAAAACCAATGTAGGGTGGTACACATCCTCTCGTATCAAAGGTAATGTACATCGCGAAATTGATAAAATAGCGTTACTGAAAATCCTATCCAGAAGTCCACCTTTATAGTTAAGAATATCATTGTACTGGGAAAATCCAAAAATAGCACACAGAAATTCCAGTTCACTCTTGACCCTTTCACCGCTGCGCGCTGAGTTTAGGTTAAAATCTCCCATTACAATAACCCTCTTATCATCAAATACGACGATACTAGATAACATATTTTCAACAAAAAGTTTATACGCCTCCACTTCACTTGCTGGAGGAAAATACACGACACAAACGTAGACAGTTTCTCCGTTACAGGTTAGTTTAGCGTTACCGGCCTGTGCGTATGCCGCTCTTCTAAGGCAGTAGTTGCGGAACTCATTATAGCTTCCCGGAATAATATCCATTTTCCTTCCAAGGGATCCGAGTCGATGTAAGACGTGAGAGTTCGAGCATCATATAAGCGCTTCCGCAGCTTCAGCTCATAGGTTGCACGCACACGGGTACTTTTCAGTTTTTCCACATCGAGTCTGACCGTCCTTTTGGGTTTTGGGACTCGTTTGAGGTCTAGTTCTGAGTTCGTGGAAACGGGGATCCGAGGCTTCCCTGTGCTTGGATTAATCTGTTGTTTTAGAGTGTACAGGTGATCATCCCACAGCACCCGAGTTCACTGGTAGGGCTGCCACCTTAGGGCCCGTGAACATGCCCTGGTTTTCTGTAGGGGTTTTCCTTCCCGTAGCCAGAATGTACCAGTTTTCAGGCGCTGGTGATTCGCCTTGCACCCTCCTCTATCTGCTACAGCATGCTGCATTGCCTAGGGACCCCCACGGAGAGGTTAGAGGTAGGATTTGTTGGCAGAGCTATCATGGATAGTCGACATACTCAGCATTTCAAATGGAATCACACCTGATCTGGCGTGAAGGCATACCCCACCAAAGTCATACCAACCTTTGGCCCATTCGCATTTACCCCGTCAAAATATCCCGAAAAAGGCACCCGCATCGGTATGGAAGGTCCGGTCAAAAGAGTCTCAAAAAATAGCCAAATATATGACAAATTGATGGCTTTCGTTATATCTTTAGATCTCCTACGTGCATAAATAGGTAGGTAGGGAACATTACAGCGGCGTTGGCTTTATTCGAGACTCTTTTGACCGGACCTTCCTTACCGATAGCGGGTGCTTTTTTCGGGATATTTTGACGGATGTACTTAGTAAAAATCCGAAATTTTCACGTAACTTCAATGGAAAAACCATAAAAAACACATGAAAACATTTGCAATAAAATTACTCAAAGGTATACATTTATAAAATGTGGAAAAAAAAATGTTGTGTTAAAACTTGACGGCCGCTCAAAATCTAATTTCTTATGTATTTAGTCTATGGCTCCAACCAATGCTAGCACATATAATACACTTTACGCGAATTGGTGAAAGTTGTAGCAATTCTGAAACCGCTATAGTGTACGTATATTTTTCATATTTAATTCATAAAAATTATAGAATATTTGGCGTAAAATATTAGTATTATTTACAATTTTAAATCTGGCGCGGAAATAAAATTATTTAGTCTATGTCTGCGTCGCTGTCGCATTGGTGTGATGCTAAACGCGAAATTAGCATCAAATGCAAGCGGTAGCGATAGCGATAGCGGCTGCGTTGCGAATTCGTTGCGAATATTCGCGTTGGTTTGTGCTAGCCTTTATTGCGTTCTTCATTTTCGTAGGACACACACATTCAAAACCCTGCATCAATATGCAGCGTATTGAATATAGCCTATCGGTATTCTATTTATTATCAGCAGTTCTGTGAATATATTATGTTAAAAATAATTTGACTAGATGAGAATAGTTAAATGACAAAAAAAATATTGTCAAACGTAAATACAGAAACACAAATAAATTATTATGAAACGATAATTATTTAAATTTGATATTCATTTCGATATTTTTAACTCCATTGCAATTATTATTTTCGCTCTACTAAAATCTAAAATATAAATTTATACTATAATTTTATGTCAAATATGACAAAAATTCTACAATTATTTTGAGGTAGAATATTCGCGGCGAATATTCGCAGCGAATTATTCGCCAATCAAGCTTGTATTGGCTTACGGGACAGAGCACGCTTGCGCGACCGCCTTGCGTCTTGAGTGCGAATTTGCAGCGAATATTCGCTGCGATTTTCGGGAACTCTGTCGACAGCGAATTTATTCGCGGCGGACAATTTCGCCAAGGGAATTAGTAAAATCAAAATGGCGAAGACATTGAGCAGCTGATCGAGTTGGTCCGGAAATATCCAATCCTTTATGATTTCTCTGACAGTGACTACAAAACATAAGAAAGAAAGATAAGATATGGGATGAAATTGGCAGGAAAATTGTTGAAAATGGTATGAAGGTCGTCATAATAATATTATGTAGGTATCTTTGTCTAACCAAAGTATGTAAAGTTTTTTGACAGGATGAATACGCTATTATAAATAAATAACTTTAATCTAAGGTCCCGATATTTAAAAAATACATATTATTAATTTGCGTCATGCACAGCCTTTAATAACAGAAACTTTATAGGTAGGTAACTTTGATTGTTAGTGCACTGACAGTTCTAACTTATTGCGATCGTTTGACGTTTTGGTTTCGACTTTCGAGCAGTCATATCAATAATGTTATAATTAGGTATCAGTTACAATACTTCAATCATATTCGGTATCGGTCACGTAAATACCCATTTTATATTCGTCGATAATATCTTGATAATATTTTTTTAGGTTAGATAGGTAGTCTTTAAGATTATTTTTTTGCTTCTAACATTATGCAGCATAGCATTTCTATTGTAGCTAAAGATATAATATACATATAGGTAGATAAGTAGGTACTCCATGTCGTCATTGTGGTATTTTGTAAGGTTTTAGACCAAAAACCTTACATACTACTTACTATCAGGTTATTTACAGTAGGACATACCTAGGTTGTGTTTGTTTTTTGATCTCAAGAGACCTCAATCACAAAAACGATATTATGTACCTATATACCTACTAGGTATATATTTCCTTCATTATGTATAGGTATATTGAGCTAATTAACTGGTTTTGCCCAGTGCCGACCGCGAACCAAGATAATATCTACATGTTCCATGTACCTACCTAACATAACCAATGTTTTCTGTTTCACATTAATTTGTATACCTACAAACATTTTAAACTTAATTGAGATGTTCTTAAACTTCTGTTCATGTAATATTATGTCATTTTCACACACCGGACGAAGGCCCTTACTTATAAATAAAAAAATACTTACGTGGTTGAGCAAGGAATCAGATTAGATGTTTTATGAAGCCGTTTCTAGAGGTCAGGGTTACGTTTCGACTTGAGCTACTAAATGATTATTTTACACCGGGAGAAGCCCGCCTGTAACAGGGGTGTATCATAGGTATATCTTGGTCTGCATTAAGCAATAAGATTAATAATTTTATGTGCATGTAAATATAAAGGTCAGGTACCTCCTCTAAGTACATAATATTATATTATCATCATGGATACCTACCTGAATGATGTTGGAGATATACTAATGCTTTGTGATGAATTTAATTTTAGCAAAGATCTTCAACCTTTCAACGTAGGTACAAAGCACCAGAAGAAATTAAAAATGAAACCCCCGGCATTAACAGGAATAAAATAATATTTCATCATAAACATCAGTCGGGGTCATTCCACTGCTAGATGAAAGCCTCTTCTAGCTCCTTCCACTATTTTCGGTCTCTAGTTCTTCGCTGCTACATACTTTTATTGTACTTCACGTGAACAAAGAGATCAACTAAGTGAAGTGTCAATCAACAAAAGTGGCATTTGTGCACAATGTTAATGAATTTTCCAAAACATTAAGTGTGATAATATAATATACAAGGATGAATAAGGCGTGGGCGAGGGCCAAGGTCCATTTTATGATTCCTCTATTGATGTACCTATTTTTATTAAGAAAAATGTTTGCCGTAGAATGGGGTGAATACTGAATAGACCCTTTTTAAAATTTCTATTTTTCTGCTACACATTATTGGGACAAACATGAATGACTTAAAACCTGTTTCTATGGACATAATCATACTCTAAAATATTTTTCAACTACCATTTATTATCAAACAGCCAATTTTGTGTGATGTCTCTTTCTATCCAGCGTTGGGGTGATTATAGACATGGCGGGTGGATAGAATTGAATAATGGTAATTTCCTAATGTTAAAAATGTAATTAAGTACCTACTGTACATTACAAATTTATGTAGGTACATTTAAGTATGTAAATCAAAATCAAAAATATAAATTTAAATGTTATACAACACAGTATCATGTAAGTATTTAAAAAAACATATACTTACATAAACATCTATTTATCCAAGAATTATTTGATACTTGAATCTGTATTTTATTTACCATATTCGATGGATGTATGTGGTGTATTTTGTAAAATATTTGGTACGTATTTATTATTTAACTAAGCGTATTTAATTTGCTACGTGACCTGTAGCTCTTTTATAATCACAAATTATTGTTGAATGTTCCGAAAATGAGTTTATGTGCCGAAACAGCTGTCAAGGTAAATGACTCAGTTAAAGTAGAATTAACAAAAATAACTATATTTCAAAACCATTATAATCCATCTACCATGTAAACACCATTTCAAGTAATAAAGAAATAAAAAGTCACCTAATTAAATAATATTATACTAGAAAAAATATACTATCTATATACCCACTTAATTTTCATTTAAAGTTGTAAAACGCCCGGTTACTAAATAGAGGAAGGACAGAGTCTTCTGGCACGACCGAATCACATTGGAACGGTGTTATTGTCATTTGAAAGTAACAATACTGACACCTAAATGAGTCGCCTGTACTGCCAGAATCATCTGAACCCTGTCTACCTATCTATATACAATTTATTGTTATTTTTTTTCATATTTGTCCATTTTATTACAATATCGTGTTACTTTTAAAGCTCATTGTAATTCTAATAATTATATAAATATTTTTCTTGTATTCTGTGCAAAAATGATTATTAAAACTTTCTTAACCTAAACCAAGTATTTTTTATTGAATGATCCTGCAAAAATATTCAAGTACAGTTAAGTGACATATTTTGTTTCGGTGTATAAGCCATAAATAAATATACATAAATTATATTTAATATATACATGTATACTGTATGTATAGCCACGGTTGGTCTTGCACTTGTTGCTGTAGCTATGCGATCTGGTGTGGTCCATTATCCAAAAACACTCAATCACATCCCTGATCAAACAGCGGGCAGCCGTGTAGTGAGTCTGGCTGGCCTATGGTGGCACTAGAATGATTTCAATATACACAGTCTGTTAATTTGAATATGTTTTCGACTGAAAGTTGTAAAAATATTAGAAATCAGGATTTAAATAATTAAAAAACTGTTTCATGCAAAATTTTGATTCCTTTGAAGTACCTATACAAAATACGGATGAATATAAACCAAACAAAAATATTTGTTACTGGTACTGCCATAGTAAAGTAAAGTTTAACATACTTCCCTAATAGAACAAAATTCCCAATTCTTGTCGTTCTGTAGATGTTTCATTTCAGTTTTTACCAACGATCCATTAAATATGAATTGGTCATAAACACTCAAAGGAAATCTGGCACTCACTGCCAGAATGTCCATGTCAGATACCTGCATAAAAATAAATGTCATGTTATGATATTATACGTAATGAATATGAATGTATCAGAAACAACATAGATTTTATTACGAATTTTACATTTACAGAAAATTTCCTGCGCTCATTTTTGAAAGTCTCCAAGTATGACGGGTATATTTGCACATGGGTGCAGTTAATGCACCCAATGATTTTCGGGAAACCTGCCCTTTCTTGAAGTCTGAAATTAAAAAATATTTTTACCGACACAAAATAATATTCCCGTTAAATTATTATTGAGTAGGTAATTTACTTGTGTCTATGTGCAGTTACTCTAGTTACATGACATGTACATTGTAATATTGTATAAATTGATCAGAGGGTATCAACACAACACTAAAGACTGTCAGCGCTGTATGGCGACTGTATGTAAGTATTACTAAGCACTGCTATTATGGCATCGGACACGTTTCCTATGCATCTGCTTACTGATGCCTGGCTCATTGCGCAGAAGACTTGGCCTACCCGTTTTTGGTACGCTCCCTCTGCGTAGAAACGCAAAATAGTCAAAACCTACAATTCAAATAACGGAGACATGTTATTTCAATAGCATATTACCTTCAAATCCTGTTAACCCTTCATGGTAAATGCTTATTTATAATATGTGCAGTTATGAAACTGAGTAAATCTATCTTACCTATGAGCCATGGCAATCTTGCCCTGTCATAAAGTAAGGTTATATTAAATGTCGATGTAATTTGTCGCACGCCATCTCATTATATCTTCAGCGTGTAATAAGCATTCAGAAGACGTGTACATTTTGTCAACACACAACTGTCACTTTGACATTCGTATATGTATTTAGTCTATGGCTGCATCCAATGCTGCCACCTTGTTTCAGATAATTAAAATACACTTTACGCAAAGTGGGTAAAAGTTGTAGCAATTCTGAAAGCGCTATAGTGTACGTATATTTTTCATATTTAATTCATACAAATTATAGAATATTTGGCGTAAAATATTAATATTATTTACAATTTTAAATCTGGCGCGTAAATAAAATTATTTAGTTTATGGCTGCGTCACTGACGCTTTGGTGTGGGGCCAAACGCGAAATTCGCATCAAATCCAAGCGGTAGCGACAGCGACAGCGAGGGCGTTTCGAATTCGCTGCGAATATTCGCTTTGGTTTGGGGAGGACGAAAAGTAACATTTTTTTTTTACTCACATGTCACTTAAATTATGTGAAAAATGGCAGCACTGGTCGCGAGACGCGAACTGTCAAAACATAAGTCTTAAAATTTATCTCAATATTAATAGGTATTATTAATACAATTATTTATTGTTTACGTAATAAGTTCACAAGTTCGATATACATGACATGAAATAAATATACATACTATGTTGCAAGCGATTTACTTATAGGTATATTTGTTGGTTTTTATTATTCAATTTTGCTGTTAATTTCAAATATTTTTTACATTATTTTTCTAGACGAAGACAATTTAACTATTTAAATTCATACGATTATAAAATAAGGTAATATCGAATTACCTTGTTATCAACGGCAAGACTCTCAAACATGAACGTTGTTCCCATTTCAGAAGTACATTTGGTGTAATATCAATTTTAAATTCTATACACAAAAGTAGCTAGAAATTTAATAAAAATTATTTGGTTTGACATCGTATGGAATTTTGAATTACAATTCATAGTAGTCAAGTCAGTTTTCAAGTTTTATTATATTATATATGTACAGTGTCCCAAGTACATATTATCCCAAACTATGTTCCGCGGAACACTGGTGTTCCATGTGACGTGAGTAGGTGTTCCGCGAATTTGTCCAGTTGGTACACAAGCGGCTATTGCTTTATTTCCGTTTGCTACGACATATTTATGTCAAGCAGGATTTTCTTGTTATCCTGCAACAAAGTCAAAACTCAAAGTCCACGAATAGACTCGACGCCACACCAGATATAAGAATTAAACTTTCTAATATTGCACCTGATATCAAGAAGATTTGCAATTCAAGGGTCCCAAAATCATCAAAGTCATTAAGAACGTCAATTTTTTTTACTTATATTTTTAAAATTTATTGATTACATATTATTTAAGTACCTACATTGCAAAAAAAACAAGGTGTTTCTTTAAAATGTCAGGATTTGCGAAGTGTTCCATTGCAGGAAAAGTTTAGGAAACATTCAGTGTAAACTTTTGAAATAGGTACCTATACAACCCTATACATATTTGTAAGATTTTATGAAAATGTTTACTTTTATCAAAATTGTACTACAAAGGTGATCTGCATTACCAGACAATGCATAATATTATTATAACTGACTACTGCCCATGTAAAAATAAAAATAAATAAGTATATGAACAGATTATTTTAAATAAATTATTAATTTAACTTTCAGATACTGGAAAATTAACAATAATTATTCATCTAGGTATGAGAAAACTCGAGTGAGAGGTTTCAGTGATTTTTTCCATTAAATTTGCATTATTTTACAGATTCTGTCAACTGTTTTTTTTTTTAATGGAACCATTTAAAGACATTTCCAGTACTACATATGGCTACAATAATTTTGTAGGCGTTGCTGCTGATTTGCCTTTTATAGTAAAGTGTGAATCTAATAGTCTACCTGAAATTGTATCTGTAGAAATGGATTCACTGCCAATTGAAAATTGTGACACAGGAAACAAGTCAAGTAGACTACATTCTATTATTGAAACATTGAAAATGGAAGTTACTTGTGAAGAGGACGAAATAGATGGTAAAGGGAAAAGGGTTGAAAAAGTTAAAGATAGTTTGAATTATTCGAGTGATGACGAAAACATACCCCTCTCACAATACTTGACAAAAAAACATCTCAATATTGGCCATTTAATTAATGAAGAAAATGTTACTGTAAAAGAAGAAATAATTAATAACAGTGATTATAAATTATCAATTGGAGTACTAGAAAAATTTGGAGCAGCCAAAATGAAAAGAAATGATTCTGTTTTACTGTCTAAAAGTCAGAGAAGAGAAAGAAGACGACTGCGCAGGGAAAAACGGTTAGCGAAAGCATTAAGATCTGTTAAATTGATTGAGAATGTAAAGGAAAAATTACCACATAAGAAAAAGAAAGTCTACGAGTATAAGAAAGGGAAGAAGGTATTCTGTAAATCAGGTAATTGATTATATCAGGTTATTAAATGTCATTCAATTAATTATGCTTATGAATCAAATGTCTAATCAGTGTCATTTTTTTGTTTTTGAAAATATTAACATGTTTTACTTAAACTTATAGTGCCTGTACATGTGCATGGATTTACTTGATAATAACTGATGTTACTGATTAATAACTGTTTACATGTTAAAGTGCTGACTGGTCTTGTCAATCTTATTCTTCAAGCGTATGAGAAGCGATGTTGACATTGTATGGTGCTATTTGACTCGTGAAAATCGTTAAACGTCAAAATAAGTCTGCATGGTGTAGTTCATTTTCAAATTCAGAAGCTTCTGAACTTTTCTGATCCATGCTTGCAATCTTGCATCTTCATTCGATAATACGCATTTACACGTGCCTTATTTGTTATGGCCGCGATAATACGTATTGCCACCAGTAAATTCATGCATGTATAAATGGGGTCTTACTACAAGTGGGAAGGCTGAAATTATTGTTATTTTGATTCAAAATTATGCCTGGGTTTTTATTTACTACTAATACTATTAAATTTTTTTCCAGGTTCTGAAAGTAGTGATTTTGAGATGTATGTCTACTTTGATGAATCAAAAACGAAAAGAAAAATCAAACTGTCTCAGGATGTATCGATTGAAAATTTGGAGAAAGAAATAATAGACATCAAAATGGAAAATATTTGTCTGATGAAAGAGCATGCGAGAATCAATCAAATTAAATTGAGAGAGAGATTACAACTTAGATTAGAAATTAAGAGACTTAAAGCTGTATTTATGGAACTGAAGGTAATTCAAAATTCATATACCTACTCCAATTTATATTCTTGAAGGAACTAAAAAAAAATTAAATAGCAAGAAATTGCAAATGGAGGCTCTGTATTTTTATTTGTTTATTAAAAAAATCATTCAAATTGGTTTGGTGCATATTTTTGACTTGTTTATATAAAACTCTGTCAATATCATACTTAAATTGATTTGAAGGTTTCGTTGTAATGTAAAAATGATGTAAACAATAAAAATGAAAAATGTCACTAAAAAGGGACTGTGAAATTCGACCCAAAATGAAGTATGATAAAAAATATTGTGTGCCCAGTTTTGCTAGAGTAAAAGATCGCCCACCAACTGTGTTCTGTAAACTTGGCCTTGTACAGTGCAGACGTGTCTATAAAAAGGAATGTGCATATGCGTCAGCAGCTTAACTGTGTAAAATTCCCCCTAGACATGACAGACTTATCCATAAAAAGAAATGCGCTTATGTATTTGCACATTCAATTTTCAATGATTGCCATGTATTTGAAATTGAAATTAATAATTACATGTAAAATCTGAGTTCCACTGTATATACCACCCCTATTGTGTAAATTTAAAGATGTACTTTTTATTATGCCTGTACTTTTCAAATCAAATCATAACAAATGGTGTCATATGATTTCTGTAGTAGGTAGTTCCTAAATACAATAGGTCCGCTTTGATGAAATGTTGGCAAACTAAATATTTTAATTACATGCTACTTATTAAAATCTATGACCTATGATAATATTTATTTTATAATGGTTTGTGTTACAAATATTCACAATAAAATGAATTATCTTCATAGTAGTGGAGGAGAAATTGACAAAAGAGTGATGGACTTTTATTGGTATTTGAAACCAACTGTCAAATTTAACGTTATTGGTCCTTGTTTCTAAAGCAGTCATGTCGATTTTTGCAAATGCTCGATACTGATTGGCTGTCTACAAGGTTGCATGAACTAACAGACATTTGGAACAAACCGCACCGTCTAACGTTGTTAGAAATTCATCGTGATTTTGAAACTTTCTTTTTACATAAGTTTTTCAACATTATATTAGTGTGGAAAGTTACTGTAGAACAAAATGTAATCATTGTCTCAATTTTTAATCATACTGAACTTACCGTATATAATGACTATATAACTCATATGGGCTTATTAGATCGTTGGTTTGTTGTAATTTTTACATATCTATATTATTTACATAACCATCCTGATTTTTTTTATGTGTTGTTTTTTATTTGTTTTTTCAGCTAGAAGAATACCTGAAAAATCAGTTGACTCCTGAAGTGGGTAGTACTGCAGGATTGATTGATATCTTAAAGAAACATTTAGACAATGTGGACTATTCACAGATGTCTATAGAAAGAGGACATGATCTGTATCAAAAACTTGAGATTATTTCATTTACTGATTTAAATTTTTGGCAGGTATTTAAAGAAATTTTGCCTACATTATGATAAATTATCATAATAACATAGCAATATTGTAGAAAGAAATATTATATAGATTACGAATTTAAATTTTCAGGATTTTAACAATATTGAAACAAACACAGATGGCATTAGTCCAACTCCATTCTGGGATGGAAACTTGGATGTAATTCAACCTAATGTTATAAAGTATTACAAACCTAATGTTGATTTGATGAATTCCAAAGATGATAAAAAGGGTGTATTCAATGTTGAAAATTATTCATTTACAAATTTTACATGGAACAAAAAGCCGTCTAAAAATTATGGTAAAATCATTTTTTTATAATATGAATTGATTTCTGTAATATTTGATATTGTAAATTTGCCATTTTATCATCCCTGCAGGGATGTATTAGTGGCGATCTGTGGACATATAAATCCCTCACTTTTTCACATAGATATCTCTGACCAGACCCCTGCTTCTGCCCTTTACACTACATACATGCATTGTAGTCATTACATGGGTTTAAGGCTGTATTGTATGTAGTAGTATAATTATTACCCATTTTTGCCATAAATATACCTATTTGGTATAAATGTTTATTTAATGATTTACAGATGCAAAATATACAAAATGGCAATCTCCTGATTTAAATATTACGGATGATCTGGTATTACCAGAATTTCATGATGAAGATACTCATTATTCAGGATCAGAAATTTACAATGCCGATTGGAATACTATTGCTACAAAAAATAGAAATAAAGCGAACCGAAAAAAAGAAAAGGAAAATATACCAAACTTTGAAATCGATCAAGAAAGCTATGATACCAAACAAAATGAAATGATAGGTATTAAAAATTAATTCATTTCAACATAGGTATATGTAAGTAGTTATATGAGGCGCCGAGTCGCTAAACTGGCTCCTGGCGATTTTTCGATAAAATGAGTTTTGAATGTACTTAGATGCTCTATCAATAGATCTATCGACTTTTCCAGTTGAGAGTTTCAAATTCCTCCCAAATTCATCAAAAAATCAAAATGAATATTGACGTGAGTCGCCAAGCGCGCTCTTTTAAAAAATAAGGAGTTGCTAAATTGTCTCTTCTTAACCGACCAATCAGACGCCGCCATTCAAATACTGATTTCAAACGTACGGTAAAATCTCTATACAACCGCGTTAAACCGTTCGCGCCTGTGCAGTGAGAATGTCTTGATTTTGCTTCGTCTATTTGATTGTTTTTACTAATTAATAATGGATGTTTCATTAGTAAGTGTAACGGAATCTCTACCAGGAGAATCAAGGAAGCGTTTAAGAAATCCAGCTGGCTGGAAATGTAACGTGTTACGCCAAGATAAGTATTTAAAAATTGACATTCCTAACATTAATTTTTGCTATAGATGTTTCAATAATCCAGTGGTGTTTCATAATAATATTTTTTGTTTCGTATGCTTTTTTTAAATTATGCCGTATATTGTATATTTAACGTGATGTAATTATTATGAGATCTCTAAGTACAGATTTTTAACATATTTTGCTTGTGTCAAAAAATAATATTATTGGGACCTTTAATAATTGAACATTATTTTTAATCCATAAGTATAATAAATTGATTTAAGATAACCGCCATAAATCTCATTGTATATATATTTACATAATATCTAAGTATAGTCATTATTTTATACTTTTTTATATATATTTTATTAACCTCTATCTTTACTTTTTATTTTCAAAGTTGTTGATTATTGTATTTTTCATAATTTGTTGCAGATATTCATCTAAAAAATTGCCCGAGTATCCTCAGTGTAATCATGACACTAGGAACTTCAAGTGCAGTTCATTAAATGGAACTGATATTAGACATTTCCATACTGCATTTTATGAAAAGGCAGTGAAACTTGCTCAAGATACATTTATAGTGAAGTATTGTGAAGGAGTTTCAGTGATGTCACACAGTGGGGTTGAAAGAAAAAAATCTTTCGATATAAAATATTATGCCCGAAAAAGTCAAACTGGTGCTTTGGTTCCCGTATGCCAGAAAACCTTTTTGGGTATTTTAAACATTAAAAAAGGTAGAATCCAAGGTGTTGTGTAGCGCTTTCAAAATAGAGCGGGAAAACTTCCCACCGAGAGAAGAGGCGGGGATAAGGCACATGCGAGTTTTATAGGGAAAATAGCAGGTGTTGTTGCATTTATAAAGAAGTTAAAAGGTAGCGAGCCACATTACTACCGGAATAAGACGCATAGTCGGGTATACTTAGCGGCGGAACTAAATATCACGAAGTTATGGAAGATGTATAATAGCATACATAGACTAAAACACCGCAATTAATAATTATTTATTATCTGTGGTCGATATACTGTAAAGTATATTCCGTTGAAACGATTAAACAATACATTGTGTTTTATTATGCTTTCTATGTTTGTGTTATTGGGACCATCACTTATTCACATATTTGGTATACTTGTGTAATTTCTTGCTCACTTCTCATTAATAAACACGATTCTTTATTTTGAAAAAATGCTTTTTTTTTATGTACATACATACATACCTACCGCTATAAATGCTAAAAAGATGCAATGTAAAAAAGGATTTACCATGTAGTAGGTAAGTATGGTTAGAAAATATTTGTTTGGCAAAATAAATTCTAAAATATCTATATTAATTGAAATAAATACGGCCCGCTACTGAACAGTCATTTCCGGCCGACCTTATTCCATAAGTGCCAAACTCGACTCTATTGACATGTAACGTCAAAGTGTGAGTCACAAATTTGGCTCCTTGCGACAGCGAGTGATGCAAGTGTGCTCTCCGGACAATTAAAATGCATTTATTTGGAATATTGGCGCATATAAATTGAATTTGACGTTTTAATTTACTATTCCATATAAACCGGAAACTAGAAAATAACTTAAATTACACTTAAAGTTATCACACTGCCCATAACAGTTTTTCGTGATTTACTCAAAACTCAAAAAACCCCCAGGAGCCAGTTTAGCGACTCGGCGCCTCATATTATTCATGGTAAATTAATATACAATCTGCATATTTTTTTTCACAGTTGCTGCTGGCAATGTTACAAAACTGGAAGAAAATTCAGTTGACGATGCAGCGTATGATTGGCATAACGAGCAGACATTTACGGATTCATCAAACCCACCTGATGATGATGGAGCTGACGGTGGCGCAATTTGGGACAACTCTGAACTTATTCAGCGACAAAATGTAATTGCTGAAACGGTTGAGGCGTCAAAGGCTGCCGAGGAAGGTAAATGCAATATCCGTTGAAATATTGAAATCTCATTATGTAATTGGAAAATCAAATCTTTGTCAAAGTGAATATCGTTCACGTTGAGGCGAAACTAAGAAATAGTTTTACCATTATTGTAATTTTAAAATTTTGTGTGTTTTATTTTTAGTCATGTAATAATGTTGGATAAGTATTAAAGGTTTTAGAGTAGGGGCTATAACACTGTCCTCTTGTATCATGGGTCACAAGCTCAGTTATCGGTCCTGGGTTAAATTCATATGTAATTTTTGGAATCAATACTGAAAAGCAACAGTGAGACAATTAAAAAGTACCTATAACTGAGATAATTAATCCTTTCGACGTGCGGTAAATAATTTATAATCTATTGATTAACTACTGCAACATTTGATTTGATGTTGACATGCCCAGTGCAGTGTGCTGGTTATTCATAAATAAAATTTATGGTGGATAAATAAGTGGTATTGGATTTGTGATGGCGGGAATGTAGGTGGCAGGCATGTCCCTCACTCTGAGTACCGGCTTTATCTCTTGGGCGTTGTCAACGGCATTTTCACACACACGGTTTATGTAAATTTTGTACCATACTGTAACCAGATATTAATGTTGCGTTCCTAATAGCCGGCGGAGTGAATTCAATTAGATGCTAGCGATAGCAATAGGTGAGCGCGAATAGCTATCAAACAATTCTAATTTAAATTATTAAGATACCTACACCATTGAAAGTCCATACGCATTGCTTTTGAGTGAAAATGATAATTACTACATTCGGCAATGTTTCTTTTCCTCTTTTAGCTGGCATTTGTACTGAATGTGGCTTCGATTCATCATGGTCATCATTTATATCCCGTCATAGAGAGGCATACCAAAAATCCATAAAAATATCACCATGCCACTCGTGTAATATGAGATTCTTGAAGTCAGGCCATTTTGACGGCAGACACAGGTGCGTATCGTTATACAGTATCTGCTACATTATGTTAATATTCATCCGATTATAAAGTGACATTATTCAGGAGGTCCGGATGATATACTAAAATGGTGGATTGCTATTAGCCAAGTGGAGTTTACTGGCCCTTTAAATTAGTATCTATAGATATACCATCATAAATCGTCAGGTATTCGAATTTAGAACTAAGCTCATCTCAGCATAAAAAGTATGAAATGATTGTCAAATGTTAGCATGTGGCGCCCTTACTCAGCATACAACTTATACTGGTGGATCTATAAGAATTAATGTAACTTTCACCTCAATTTTTTTTCAATCTTGCATTGTATGTAGTTTTATAATATTATTATAGTAGATTTAATAATTTTTCAGATTAAAACGTCCACCCCCAAAGAAATTCAGATCTCGGTTGTTTATGTGTGACACTTGTGGACAAGGATGTACGTCTCGCTCCGGATTGGCACAACACGTGTTACAGCACAAAGAAGCAAAGTATCCATGTCCGCACTGCCCTTACAGGTGTAGACGAAAGGCTTATATCAAGGTGAGACCGTAGTTTCATTCGGTTGTCTATCATATTTTAAAATTTATAATAAATACCTTCGGGATACCCACATTTCTAAAAGCCTTTATTTTATTACAAAATTATTCGATTGACTATCCATAACAGTATGCGCAATACAGGCGAATAAAGAAGGCATAGAATTTTGCGAATCGTGTATTTAACTGTTCAATTTGGCATCTTATTTCTATGTTTCTAATTTAATGAGTGCCAAGCGAATTCCCAAATGCCGAAATTCAATATCCAGAATGCCGAAATTCCGAAAAAAAACATTTTTCGTATTCTCTTTAAATATATAAAATGCATCCAATTACAATGTCAACTTGGGTATACAACTTAAAAATGGTTATCTAGTTACTAAGCTAACCTAACTATCTCATCATATCCATTGCCTCA
The DNA here is from genome assembly GCF_057557595.1 of Rhyacophila brunnea. NCBI lineage: Eukaryota > Metazoa > Arthropoda > Insecta > Trichoptera > Rhyacophilidae > Rhyacophila > Rhyacophila brunnea. The sequence goes on along the minus strand of NW_028233068.1, from coordinate 19,145,309 downwards.
TTTATGAAAAATGAGATTGGCGAGACAGGCATGCAATTTTTCATGTAAACAGTTATTGTTGCAATAGTTTAATTTACACGCTATTGTTTCCAGTAAAACCATGCACATGCGCATGTGCTATTCGGTAGATATTAATGATTTGTAATTCTTTTGTGGCTTACAATATAGAGCTGAATTTTTAAATGGTGCAGTTTCAGTGGAAAAATCGTTTCCTATTTGCTTCTGTCAAATTAAAAATGTGCACCTCGGTTCTCGGCTCATAATAATCTTTTCAGTAATATTTTAATTATTACTGTAGTTTTTTTATTTTCTAGATACATATTGCAACACACAATAAAACTCAACAGAACCAAAAGAAACACCAAATAAAAGCTGTGAACCATGAACCAGGAACTAACATACAGCCATTCAATAAAACGTTTATTAAAAATGAACAGAATTTGGTAGTTGACGAAGAAGTTTCGATATCAAACATTTATAACTGTGATGAATGCACGCACACATCACTAAATAAAAAATTACTTAGCAAACATAAGTTGTCCGTTCACGGCTTTAAGGCATATACTTGTGAACAGTGTAATTACTCCACCAAAAAATCGAGCACATTGACGCAACATCTGAGGAAACACGCGAAGGAAAAGCCTTACCAATGCTGCCACTGTGACTATCGATCGTCAAGCAAATCGTATCTGAAGTCTCATGAACGATATCACACCGGAGTCACTTTTCAGTGTGAAACTTGTCAGTACTCGTGCGTGACTGCCTCTCGGATGAAGGTGCACCTCAGGAAGCACACTGGTGAGACACCGCACCGTTGCGTGGACTGCGATTACACATGTTCTACTAGTCACGGTCTTAAGGTTCACATGAAATCACATTTAGTAGGAAGCAAGATGGACTTATATGGAGATGTTTTGCAGAATCCCGATGGAATATCTTGATTGATTGTAATAATTGAAATGTAATACGATTATACGCATGCGTAAAACACAACACGCAAGCAAAGAAAGGACTTAATATAATAACTTAATAATATTAATTATAATCATGTCATGATTAATAATTGGTGTGAGCCGAAAATAAAATGAATGAAATTTTTGTGCCATATTAGATTAATAAATGTAAATTGAATTGGAAAATCATGGGACCAAAATATATAGCTAAAAATCCTAATCCAAAAGTTTGTAATATCAAAAATAAATATTTTTTAACTCCTAATAAAGGTTTGTGTATTTATTTTACCACAATTAAAGTATTATTAATTTTAGATACTTGTTATCCACAAGTGGCTTAGTGCTCGCTTTTGAAGTCATGGCTCACAGGTTCAAATCCCATCTGAGAAATTCACATTACTTTTTAATAATATGTTGAACGTGCTAATGACCGGCTATCAACCATTTCTAATAAAAGAAAAAATGTTATGAAATCTAGAGAGGTGGCCAGGATCCACATCAGATTTTAAAACCAATTAGCCAAGAAATAAAAATAAGAGTTAAAAAATAACAACCCGATTCTTATGTTTATTGTTATTATTCTTAAATGTTATTGAGCAGGTATATAGTATTTTGTGTGTCTTCAAAAATATTATATCATCATTTTTAAAGTTAACGAGGCCAAAACCAATATTTTTTTCTAATATCACAATTAACCTAATAAAACATTATATTGGATCGCATTGTTTATTATTTCATATATAATTTTTACATGTAAATAATGTCAAATGTTATAAGATATATAATATTATCAATTCATATTCTCTTGTATGCAATAGATTTTATTGATATGAGGATATTATGACAATTTATACAGTAATGTCATACTTTATTTGACAGATGTCATGACCATAGTCAACCATCTTAGCCATGAGTAAGGATTATTTTGCTAGATGAAATAATATTGTTTCGCTTTGTGAATTTCGTACTTTTTCTATGTGACTAGTTGACAAAACTAAGTTATACTTTTAAAATATTGTCACCGACTATATTGCGCAATATGCAATATCGCTAGCCAACTAACATTGACAGTGGAAGAGAGTGGGTGGTGGACGAAAATACGCTCGAACAGGGTTGCACAATATTTATTGACAGCAATATAGTACATAAAACACATAAGTCACAGGCACAACATGAGAATTGTCAACACAATGTATAAGTCAATAAGCACAACATGAAAATAGTCAAGGCGAAAAGTCAATAAAAAAATGATAGCCACACAAACTTTATGAAAATACTTCTCCCTGATACTGAAGTTATATTAACGGTAACTGACCGGGTTATAAAGAGAGGCACTGATTCTAACTGGCAGGAAAAAAATGGTCGACGGCAATGGTTGCTGGCTGGCTGCGCTGGTTACCCTCAAGAGGAGTCGACCAGACTTTCTAGGCGAGTGCTACTTGTCAAGCCGGAAACCTTCGTAAGGTGATAACCGTAACATGACTGACTGCTGGAGGTGGCCTACTAGCGTAGACTGATCTCTGGAGTAAACTGCCTGCACTCTAGAGTAGAGTGACTGCACTCTAGAGTGGGCTGGAGTAGACTCTTTTCATAGTGCTGAGCTCGGTATTTTATACCCACGGCGGGAGCATGGCGTTTTTGGTGCGGCAATCACGGGTACTAGTCATTATTTTGAAATCTCTGCGATGCGCAGACACGGTTCTATGTAAATCATAATCGTAATGCTTGCTATAAAATCTGATGCGCAGAACGGTGACTTAATTAATTTGTTCAACGAATTTTCGAATTAAGACAAAATAAAAATTACGTTTTATAGATAACATGTCTGGCTATCCGCTGTAATTTTTATAATCATAAGGATTAAAATTTAGAAGGTTAAATTTGATTCCTAATAAAAATTAATAGTTATGGATGAACGAAATTACTTTCATATTATAAAATTGATTTGACCAATAATTTGATATTACAAAAATCGATTTAAAAGTTCACGATTTTAGTATATAAAAAAATGTTCGAATTATGATAAAACAATTGCTGGAGGCTATTAACCTTTGCTAGGTTTTTACGGCGTAGGTATTTTTAATCCGCGATGTGTTTAAATAGGTACCTAAAATTACCTACATGAAGGTAGGTGCGTGGAGCGGCCCACGTCGTCTTCTTGCTTTGCACGTAATACCTTGCAGCTTCTGTTGGAAGCCCAAGCTAGTGGCTTCACGATGGTGTAAGGCGTTACTGTCTTCTGATGGCTTCCGTCCTTCAGGAGATGTTTTACATAGGTGTCAGCAGTTTTGCATGCCCTCCGTCATGATGTCATCGCTCCTGACGTCGCGAGTTTTCATCAGGTAGAATGGAGACTATTATTGTTTAATGCGCTGATTTCTTGCCAAGAGACGAAGATATCGCTTATGTCCATATGATGCTTCTGGCAAAAATGGCAGAATGTGAACGGCTGCTAGTGATAAAAAATGCTTCCACCGTCGCGAGTAGGTATTTTGTTGTAAAAATGGCTGCGTTCGTCTTCGAGTAAAGAATTAACATCCATCAGAGGCGGATGACATCGAGGAATACGAATATGAAGATATATATCCGATATCTTGGTTAGAAGTCACTGTATCTTGGATTAAGTGTGCCGCGGTTTGTAACGAAAATTGTGGTGATTTCATCAGCTGGAACTGCGTTGTCAGAGATGATCCGTACGTAACATTGCACGGGGCATCTTCTTGTGTCCTCAGAATAGTCGGGAGTCATTCGCTTTAAGGTTTACCACTTCTTCCAGCTGATATATGCCAGTGATAGTGTTGTCGCCCGGATTTTGGCGTTTATCAGCTAGCCGACTCGCAACCTTTTTAGTCTAGGTAGGGCGACGGTGGCCGATTTGAAATCAGTTGGTCGCGTATCGATGCGAATTTCTGCGAAATGGCCGGGTGGATCCCTTAGGGGCTGCAAAGAAAGGTTGCCAGAGGTAGGTATGGTTGACAGAATTATTGTTTTCGGCGGTGAAGCATTCCTGTTAGTATCTTGCGAGGTAGGTACGAGGTACGATTTGTACGGTGGCTGAGAATAACACCTAAGGCGATGGTTTTGGCGTAGTATGTATCGAAGGTGAAAGTCGGCCATCTTTAGTTGGTAACAATATGATACATTACTTTTGTTTGGTATTATTTAATTTATGTGAAAACTATTTCCTAAATGTTTGAATATTTGTTATTGGTATTTATATTGAATAGGGCGATGTGTGATTAATTCCCATACGCTTTAATCGCAGGTAGTGGCGGCCGGTGGTCTTCAGAATAGTATTTTCTGGTAGTGCGTAATGGTTTACCTTCTATACCCAGCATTGGAGCATAGGGTAAGCACAAGTTCGCGCCACTCGGTCCAACGCCAACCGCCTCCCGCCATGTCAGACCTGCAGCACGTAGGTCGCTTTTGTAGCACCACTGCAGGGTGAGGGAGGGCCGGCCATGGCAACGGAACCCTTGGGTTGTGCCATAAGGGTACGAAGTGTCACACTCTTTGGCGGCATCAGAAACACTTGTCCTCAGGATTTAATATTGGGGGGGGGGGCCAAGGAGGAGAATATAAATTAGTCCCATAGGCTCTTTTTCTTCTTCACAGCCTAATTTCTCGTTTATCGGTCTTTTGTCTATTGCACTCGGTGTACCTACACCATGGTCCCCACATCCTGAAACGGGCCCTCAGGCTAGGATATTTGGCGGCCCCCCTACCTACCGCTAAGATTAAAGGCAGTATGAAACACTAAATTAATGTTTTCCAAATTGTGTTTTAGTTCAAATTAAGGGTACTTATACAGTGAATTATTGGCGATTTTTAATACATCTACTTTAATAATAGAGCTGTCGAGTATCGACACATCATAATCAAAAAATATATTGCACAATTATATAAGTAATTGAAAATGTTCATGGCCATGAAGTATAATAGCGCCGCAGGCAACTTTTTTTACTATTAAAGCTAATTTATGATGTGTGTTTATCTCACTTATCTGGTCAACCCGACACGCCGGGCCCCCCATAACCCGGGCCCCCCGGCTAGAGCTCTATCAGCCCTCCCAAGCTATGACCTACACCACTCCGGAATTCGGGTGGACACGGAGAATTTTTTGACAGTTCCATAAGGGACTGGGTTTCTAAAAAAACCCGACATTAGTATTTCAAAATTTTTGTGTTAGAAATTAAAATCTAAGAAATTTTTCTAAAAAGGGTGCTCAAGAATAATTACAAATCATTTTATTTGTCTAAGCCCAAAGGTATAGTTTATTGGCTTTCAATGTTTAAAATCATTCTGATAATTTTTATTTTGCGGGGTGCCAAGGCCCCCTGCCCCCTCCCCCCTGGGTGCGCCACTGCTTGTCCTAGCCACGTAAAGGTTTTAAAGCGTCTCTTCATGATTACCTTAATCACCGAAGGCTGCCGTGTCAATAAGCTAAGATAATATTATCTTAGTGTATAATGACTGAAACGTCGTACTTCTCAGAAGTTTATTTACTACTTTATTTATTCTATTTCTTAAAAAAGTTTTTGAACAGTTGAATGATTTAATATCAATAAATAAATGTCACGGTTTACGGCTTTACGCTCTGAGCGAACAATGCGTCAGCCAAATAAATAACCGGCTGTTGTGTTTTTTTTTATTATATTGAATGTATTTGAGTGGTTTAGAAATAAATGCGGCGGTTCGTATTTTCGTAAAATGTTGGCGATTCATTAAATCTTAAATGAAATAATGTTAAAAATTAACTCGTCAACATTGTTATAAAACAGAAACTGGCGTTTTTGTTTCTAGAGTCCTAATTTCGTGCGCCGATCATAAAGTGTGTAAAAAATGCTACACAAAACGCTACTATAGGAACATTGGACCACGGTTTAAGAAGTATACAATGACCTCATTGTAATCCTGTGCAAACTGAAAATCTATTTGGATCGCAATCGCTTTGCGCCCATGAACGAAGTATTGTTCATAATACTGCTACATGTTCTACTTCGCGAAGTGAGTGATACACATATGAATAACAATGAAAAGTTGAGCGATGTCTTTAAAAATGCAGGCATGGTATTAGAGGAGCCGCCGCTGGTCGCAGGATGTAGGACAAGCATAAGGTCACTTTGTTTTTGGCAGGTCAGAGTCGTGTCCTCCATCTCTTTCCATACAATTGTGCCTTTGTATGGTACTTATACTCATTAGAATGGAATTAGAAACCATTTAAAATAATCTTTTAGTACATTGAACAGCTAAGTGAAAACAAAATCATAGTATCCACACTCATTTAGTGCTAACACCGGGACTGGCGTGTTTGGCCATTAGATTTATAATTAAGGCTATATTTCAGTTGAGGCATGGTCTAAAAAGATCGTGGCTAGGCGATGCGCGGATTGTGCAAATAACGCGTGCCGAACGAAATATAATTTGTATGTTTAAAGTTTGGAGTATTGACATAAAATGTTGTCTAAATAAAACACGATTCTTGTCGGTTTACACTTTACAGGAAGTCAGCAGCAAACAAATTTTAAAAACAGCTGATATACTGGTTTATTTGATAGGTTTGGTTAGGTTAGGTCAGTGGTCGGCAAACTGCGGCTCGCGAGCCGCATGTGGCTCTTTGGCCCCTTGAGTGTGGCTCTACCACAAATGACCACATACGGACTAAAATAGTGAAAGATTGAACAGTCAAAATGTCTTCGAATATAACCAACCAGCAAGTCGAAGATCTTAAATTGGTTTACTAAATGATACAGCACAATTTTGTACGATTTGTTTCATCGGTCTTAAAGAAAGAAGAACTTTTAGGATTATTGCCACTCAAAGGTCCAGTACGTGGAGAGGATATTGCAAATGCTATAATTTGAGTACATGGAAAAACATCATATTCCATTCGATAAAATTATGTCAATTTCAACAGACAGGGCGACAAGTATGACCGGCGTAAGAAAAGGGTTTGTCACTATTTTGAAAGAAAAAAATAATTACGATATACTTGCTTACCATTGCATCATTCGCCAAGAAGCGCTTTGTGCGCAGACATTTCCAGAAGAAATTTGTATAGTTATGGAATTTGTGATTAAGATTATCAACTTTATTATAGCTAAAGCTCTTAATCATCGCCAATTTAAAGATATTTTTAGTTGAAATGGAGAGTGAGTACGCAGATCTTCTGCTGCATAAGGTACGCTGGTTATCAAGAGGAAACGTTTTAAAATGTTTCGCTTCCTTATACTTACTATACTTACCTCAGTTGAGGCACGGTCTCGTGGCTAGGCGATGTGCGGATTGCGGGTCGCGGGTGCAAATGACGCATGTCAAACGAAATATAATTTGTCATATAAATCCAACACGTGTCCATTTAATGTTCTGTTAAATTCGCCAGAGCATACGGGGAGCGGGACACTCTCGACTCCCCTTGCGACTCTTCAAATTAAAGACACTCTGATAGTTGCCATATAAATTAACATCATGCATTCGCACTTCGGTGCAAGGTTGCATCACCAGTCCCGTGCGGCTCTGCTCGGGACAAAATGAGGGCTTAAATTCTTTGATCTGGCACACGTAAGGGTTATGTTAGCCGGCCGCGTATGACGTGGCTGCATATACATAACGGGGGCGGAGGTGGGAGTTTTACACATCATGTTCTCATGGCAAAGAATTGTTCGGCGAGAAGCGCCACATACGGCCATTGCACCGAGGAAGGACACGATAGGGCTGAATGCCCTAACATTAAGGCTTCCGGAAAGTGCCCGGCCTGCGCCAGGCACAAGAAGCCGCACCAAAATGCAGCGATCGACCCTGATTGCACTGCGCGCAAGTACGCAATGGCACAGGAGCGGAACCGAACGGATTATTCGATTCAATGATTCGGTTCGGTCAGTTAAATGCGGGCAAAGGGAGGGCTATAACGGCGGAGCTGATGAAGACGGTTCGGGAAATGGACATCGATTTGGTCCTGGTGCAGGATTCACAGGAGGATCATCATGGGGTGTCCCCAGGGCTCCGTCCTGGGACCCCTTTTGTGGAACACACTGTTTGACGACGTTCTGTCCCTGCCACTGCCTCCGGGCTGCACGCTCGTTGCGTACGCCGACGACTTGCTCCTGCTTGTTGGGGCGACGAGCCGACCGGCACTTGAGCGTGCAGCCACGGACGCCTTGGACAGAATCCTTAATTGGGGGTTGCTGAACAAGCTGACCTTTGCTCTGAGCAAGACGGAAGCTGTCCTCCTCAGGGGTAGTTCTCGGGTCAACATAACTCGACGGCCACTCACGGTTCGTTTTGGCCAGACCTCAGTGCGTTTCTCCGAAAGGGTTACGTATCTGGGAGTAATTCTTGATGACAAGCTGTCTTTCGTTCACCACGCCAAGACGACCGTCTCTAAGGCAAATTCGGCCTATCAGAGAATGGCCCGAATGGCGGGCAGCAATTGGGGACTTAAGCCTAGAGCCCTTAAGGTTGCATACGGCGCAATTTTCATGGGAATTGCCGGTTACGCCTCCAGCATTTGGCATTCCCGAGTAAACTCCTTAACTCTCGTGAGACGCGCACTACTAAGCGGGCAGCGACTTGCGCTGATCTCGCTTACCAAAGCCTACCGCACAACTTCTACTGACGCGCTTGCGGTACTCGCGGGGGTGCTACCCCTCGATCTGCACGTCCAAGTCAGAGGATCGATCACCCTTCTCTTGAGGGGGATCAGCACAACACTCGCCGGTGTCCATCTGACACCACCGCAGAGATCCGAGGACGTTCCTTACAGGAAGACTGTAAGTGACATTGTGTACAAGACCGCATTTGCGGCATGGCATGCGAGGTGGACCGCCTCCCCCAAGGGGCGGCACACCGTTTTTTTCCAGACGTATTCTGCAGGCACCAAACCAGAACACTCCAACCTTCGCACTGGATAAGCCAGTTCCTCACCGGCCATGGCGACTTCGCCGCCAGATTCCACGAGTTTGGCTTGATAGTAGATGGGCCGGGTTGTACCTGCGGGCATGACCACCAAGATGTTGAACACATCCTCTGGGATTGCCCGCTTATGGAATTCGAATGAGCGGAGCTGTTTGCCAGGGTCCGTCCTCACACGGGCCCAATTGGTCATGGAGATCTGGTAGCAACCGAGGTCAACTTTAGGATAACTCGGATAGTCCCAACTCTTCTGTAGACTCATCCATTTCAATTCGTGACACTCAGTATGCGGGTACACAAAGCGCTTAACGTCAGCGGACAGCAGAGCCAGTCCAAAAAACAAACATTTTCTTTCTTAACTTTCTTCTTTAGGCACTACGGTGCATGGTTACAGCATCAGTCCCGTGCGGCTCCGTTTCGGGACGGAATGAGCACTTAAAATCACTTCTTTCAGACACGTTTAAAGCGTCATAGAAAGCGGCCGTGCATATCCACGGTTGTGCATATATGACGGGTGGTGGTGGGCACTTTAACGTATGTTCTATCAGTAACAATAATAATATATTCATTGACATGTTTTCTTTTTAAAGTAAATGGGTAACCTTTTTAGTCATCTTTACACGATTTAAGAATTAATACGCCCGTCGTCATCACGAAACAAATTGACGTCTTTCCAGGTCGACGTTCTCTCTCCGAATGGCAGCGAGTCCAAAATTTCGTCGTGCCTATAGTTGAAAATTATTTCAAGTACGTGGCGCCGGCTGGGGCGCAGACTCAGACCAATACGACTCGATCTACCAAGAAGTATCCAATAATATGAACGAACTGATTGTGGCCTTCAGAGGAAAATAGGCCGGGGCTAAAGAGCGAATCAACAACGCTCTCCTTAACCTCTGGGAAGCACAAGGCCGGCTCAACCTCGCCATGTCAAAACTTGAGAAAAAGCCATTGCTCTGGAGGCCAAAAACAAGCATTTGGAGGGGCTTCTAAAGGATAGAACGATCGGGCTCAAGATCCAGAAGAAGGCCATATCCCATCTACATACACAAACCAAGACGCTCAAGACTATACATCATATCGCACCAAACAACATTGTGGCGACATCCACTCCAGCGACTACGTCATGGGCCACAGCCCTTGGCCGAAAAAGTCGCCCACTCATCGCCACCTCTGTCCCTCAAGCCGCCACTTCTGGCAACACCAACAACCATTTCCCGTCCCTCTTACCTCTCGCCCCCAGACCGGGCATTCTTTTCTTCCCGACCGGCTCTGGGGAGAAGAAATCTGACACCACCAAGGAGATCCTGAAGAAGGCCTTCGACCCCAGGTCTCTTGGGGTCCAAATAACCGGGATCAGAAATGTAAGGAACGGGGGCGTTATTGTTCACCCCCGTTCTGAAGTCGAGGCCAAGGCTCTTGTAAAAGCCATGGAGACCTTGGAGGTTGCCCTACGAGCTGAGCTCGCCGGGAAGAAGCAACCTCGAGTAATAATTTTTAACCTCCCATCAACTCTCACCGATATTCAACTCCGGGAAGCTATATACACCTCTACCAAAGAACAGACCAGCCTCCCAGAGTCCGCTTATAAGGACATCAGGCTAAGCCACAAGGCCGGGCCTAGAACAGGCAGATGCCACTTTGTGGTTTTCGCCCCGGCGGCCATCTGGTCTGCTCTCATAGCAGAAGATAGGCTGTACATGGGATGGGAATTCTTCCCTCTGAAGGACTACGTTGGGGTGGTTAAATGCAATATATGCCACCTTTACGGACATATGGCCAAAGGGTGTGCAAACAAGACCCCGACGTGCAGCCACTGCACTATCTCCGGCCACGACCCAACAAAGGAAACCCACCCAAATGCGTGGCCTGCCACAAACATAAGCAGCCGTCTGACCATTCCACCGGCAGTCTCGAGTGCCCAGCAAGGCTACACGCTGAGATGCGCGAGAGAGCGATGGTGGACTACACTGCCGCGTGATGATAACCTTCGCTCAGATGAACGTCAAACTGAGCGACGCCGGCTCGGCGGAGTTAATTGAGACTATGCGGGCCGCGGGCTTGTCTCTGGCGCTGGTGCAGGAACCGTACCACTGGGGCTCTGAAAAAGGCCCCAAGGTCACCCAAAAGGGACTCGGGTGCGCGGGCCTTTTCGTCAGTGCCAGATGTGCAGAGCCAAAGGCCTGCGTCTTCGCTCTTGACCCCCCGCCTTGGCGTGCTGTCGCTGTTGCACCTGTCAACCGAGCTAGTCGCGTGCGCGGACATAAGCTTTCCCGGAGGAGGCAGAGTGGTGGTTATCTCCGCCTACTTCAGCTTTAAGAGCACAAAGGAACACGTGGCATCAGAGCTTGACGGAATCCTACGCGCAGTTGGTGGCAGGGATGTCATCATCTGTGCGGATGCAAACTCGCAATCCCCCCTCTGGGCGCCCGTGGATATCCCCCTGTGCGACGTGGACGTCATCGAGGAGCTGGTGCACCAGCACAACCTGGTCGTCCTCAACGACCCCAACAGCGTGCCGACTTTTGTGTCGCACGCAAACCACGGAAGCACCCACATCGACATCACCCTGGCCACTGAGTCCGTCGCGAGACGAATCAGCGGCTGGAGAGTCCATGAGAGTGCTTCCATGAGTGATCACTTTTGAGCTGGCCGCTGACTCCTCGCACGATGGCGTCTCTGACGTATCCCCACCCCGCCTACGCGATTTAGAACGCGCGACGGGAATTGGGAAAAGTTTGAAGAGGTGCTTTCCAAAAAGCTTCACAGGACATCTAGAACCCGTTTTCCGGACCTACACTCGGCCGCCTCACGACTTACTGCAGACATCACCGGATCAGCCGAAGCTTCTCTCGGACGCTGCAAGCCCAAGGCACCAAGCCAGTCGCCGTGGTGGACGCAGCATGTTTCACGCCTGCGTGACCTTTTCAGAAAAGAACGCAAGGTCCATTAACGTGCACGCCTGCGCAAGCAACCACCTGCTTCCATCGATCCCCTTGCAACCATGGCCAAATCCACTCGAATGGAATACAAGAAAGCAATCGCTCAAGCCAAGAAGGACTACTGGCGTAACTTCGTCACCATTGAGGGAGGTTCGGACCCCTGGGGTCCTCCATACCGTGCATTGAGGCTGGAGACCGACGAGCCTCTTGTGCGGCATCGAGAAACTGGGTGGCGGATTCACCAGTACTGAGTCTGAAACGGCTGCGGTCCTACTCGAGGCCCTCATCCCACTGGATGATGACGCCATGAGGATGGCCCGCTTCGAGGCTTCTCTTCCCATCGACACGGATCACTCATCGTTGCCTTCCGAATCGACCATGGGCCGGCACATATATACGTATTTCCAGACATACAGTGGCGAATATCTGACTCCAGACCATTACACCAGTCAATTTGTGACTGGTCATGGTGGATTCCCTTGCAAGCTCTTTGAGCTTGGACTTGCAAGCCGTCCGACATGTCCATGCGGAGGGGAAATACAGGATGCCAACCACATCCTACGGGAGTATCTGAGTATGTGCTCCGAACGGGAGGAAATGCTCAGGTCGGTCCAACCAGCTGTTGGACCCATCGGCCCGTCCGACCTGGTTGCTACTAAGGCCAGTTATCTTGCTTTCAAAAAATTCGCGGCGTCTTACTACGGGCGTGAAGATCTCTTCACATAAATTTTGCTGCCTGTATGATTAGCTTCGTTCATTGATTTAATAAACAAGTAGCTTCATTTTCTTTTTAGTAATTTCCATGTGCTTTTTCTCTCCCTGTCACTTTGCATTAGAGTAAACTCAGTCAGAGCTCACTTTGAGCGTAGCAACTTAAGTCTTGGGCATCTTCTCCCAGGACACTCTCAGGCCAATTCTTAGATGCTTCACATCACCAATTGACGGGTCCCGTGATACTCTCGATTAAGACCGAGGGTGGTACGGGACGGGTTTGGTGGAGGAAATTTAACTTCAATGGTCTCGGCCATCCGTTTCCTGTATTGCCATAGTTCGGTCCCAGAGCGAACTTGTAGCAAAAATGTTGCTATTTAAATGATGGTTAATTTAATTCTACTTGAATGAAAAACAATAAAAGTAAGTGCTTGGCTTGACCTTGAGAACCTGGAATCGTGCCTAAAATTAAAAACAACAACATACAAATCTGACTTCCCCAAACTTTTTCAGATGGATATTTAGTGTTTGTCATGATTTAATTGTATGGATACCTAACTTACAATTTAATTTTTATCAATAAATAAGATTATTATTAAGTATGAAATCAAGTTTTATTCAGTGTACTTATAGTTTAATTAAGATTTAAAAATTTAATTAAAGTTCATTAAGTTAATAAACAGTGTACCTACATATATAATTTAAGTTTAAGAAATTTGGCTCTCAAAAGAAATCTCAATCGTAGTACTGTTGATATTTGGCTCTTTTGACTAATGAGTTTGCCGACCACTGGGTTAGGTCATTCTCGAATTCATGAATTTTGCCAAAATCAGCTATGAAAATTGAATTAATGTTCACATTGAATCTAATAAAATTGGAGACCATATAGTATATGGTCATCTCTTTCCGATAAGAAAGGTCACGGTAAACTGTGCCACGGTGAAATGTTTTAAGTACAATTTACATGTAACCTTAAGGTGACGCATCAGTGAAACGCCAAATAATGTTCAACTGTACGCGCGACGAAAATTTGTACTTGCTTCGCATTCATGAGAGAACGTGGAGTCGGACGCACGTCACTTTGCTGCGTGATGGCGACGGGCCAATTAATTCTAAAATCGTGTAAAGATGACTAAAAACTTTACCCATTTACTTTAAAAAGCAAACATGTCAATGAATATATTATTATTGATACTAATAGAATAATAAACAGAACATAAAATGGACGTATGTTGGATTTATATGAGAAATAATATTTCGTTTGACAGGCGTCATTTTCACCCGCGACCCGCAATCCGCACATCGCCTAGCAACGATCTTTTTAGACCGTCCCTCAACTAATGCATGGCCTTAAGGCAAATAATTTTCAACTATAGGCGTGACGAAATTTTGGACTCGCTGGCAGTCTGAGAGCGAACGTCGAGGTGTCAATACGTCAGTTGGTTTCGTGATGGCGACGGGGGTATTAATTCTTAAATCGTGTAAAGATGACTAAAAACGTTACCCATTTACTTTAAAAAGAAAACATGTCAAAGAATAACAAATTATATTTTGGGTTGGCATGCGTCATTTGCACCCGCGTCCCGAAATCCGCGCATCGCCTAGCCACGATCTTTTTAGACCATGCTTCAACTGAGATATAGCCTTAACATCTCCGGTTAATTCTTTTAATGGTTACTTACCTTCGTAGTAATACTGTAGCATACTTTTCAGAGGTTTCGTTCTGGAGATACTTGGTGAGTTGTAGGGAAAAAAAAAAAAAAATTTAAGGTTTTTTTACAAAACATGTATATTTTCGAAGAAACATACATACATTCACGCAACCAATATATGCGTCAATAAAGCACATTGTACATGGAAAGCAACAAGTGATCCCCAAAATGCTGCTTAATAAATCATTTATGATGGTTAATAGTTATTTAATTTGGATAAATTTACTTCAAATAAATTCTGTAGGTTGCCCTAATATCAAGATTAATTATATTCGAGAAATAAATTTGTTAAAATAAGGTATCTATATAATACATAATATATATATATTATTTACTGTAATAATCATTACATTTATTTACTAGTAAATTATTATATACTTATGCTTGTTCAAATCTTATGATTGTTATAAAAAGTAATAAAAATAATAATTTACATACATAAGTATGTACTACATTTTTTATGTAATCAGTAATTCTATAGTAAAAAGAGAGTCAGCATAATAAATAAATCAAATAAAATCTGTGAGCATTTCAGGGTAACAACTTAAACAATAATAATATAATGTACTTTTCCACATATCCTTATAAAGATAGATCTTATTATCTAAGGTGAAAACAGTTCAGGCAAGATAGCTTGATGATTTATTTGTCAGACAACAAAGTTTTTAAAACCACTTAAAAATAAAAGTAAGGCCCAATTCATTTCTAAACATCGACGAGTGATTTGAAAAAATGTTTATCATTGTATCAATCAGTCTTATTTAAACATAGTAATATATAATAATAGTCATATTATATATGGTGAGAATGCAAATTTGCTTAAATCATATTTATCATTTTTTTTTGAGTGCTGCAATTGGCTTTAATGTTGCAAAAGATGATTGTTTTATTTTGAATATTTATTATAGAAAAAAAATATTACATGTTCAGTTGGAAAATGTATAAAAATGAGTGAGCGGTGAAAAAAGTCTTTCGACATGTAAAATTTTGATCATGATTTATAAGTTTACATTAGTTTGTATATGTGTAATAATATGTTGGTAGTATTTTAAATTTATGATGTTTTAAAAGCAGTCATTTTGAATTAATAAATATTTTTCCAAACCACATAATAGAAGTTTTTTGATGATTACGACAACCTTATGTTATACATCAATAGATTCTTATCAAGAACTAATTAATTATTAGAGGACATCGACTGATATAAATATAACATTAAAATATTTAAGATAGGGAATAATTATACCTTTTACCAGACACCTTTAAGCAGACATCTAGTCAGAGACATTAAATTGTAGATAGTAATATCGCTTTTAGACATACCTGGACACTTTTGGTCAAGGACTAAACTGGACATGTCCAAAAATTGGACAAGGAAAATAAATTAAATACTAGGTAAATTGAATAGTTGACACCAGTGGCGAAGACTCTGTACTAAATACTTGTTTAGAGTTTGCCTTGACTTTAAAAAATAATTTGATCACGAAAATTTGTTAAATCCCACAAATAGTGTGAATTGATTTATTCTTCCATCAAGCATGTATTAAATTTACAACAGCTTTTGTTCAATGATTTTTTTTACCCATTACTGTATGTTCCTGCATAGTTATTTTTTTTTGTTTACTCATTGGTTTCATTTGTCCAAAAGGCACTCTTTGCCACTGGTTAACAACCGAGCCTAAACCGAAAAGTGAATGTCCGCTCTAAAGTTCTGTTATTCCAGATGTTTAAAAATAGTTGAAAATAATTAATGTAATAAATAAAATATTTTGGTTACGAATCACTTAGTTAATTTTAAAACTGTAAACATCAATCAACAGTTTTAAATGAAAAACTATTCTATATTATAATATATTTTATTAATCGTTATTTAAAATGTCGTTGATAGGTATACAATTTAGTTAGACAAAGATAAGTAGAGGTAACAAGTATTATTATTGAAGGCATTGAACAAAATTGCTATGTATTATGTATTAATTACGTTACATTTAAGTTTACAATAATTTACTACGTAACAGATTTTATTGCATTATATGAAATTATTATTATTTCAGCCCACTTGGAAAAAGCAAGCAGGCACAATGCAGATAGACATAATTATTAGCCCACATTGTATCCGAATAGATCATTTTAAAAACACAATGTTAAAAGCAGAATGAAATCGATGTGAAAAATATTGGGGTATTATTTTTGATCTTTTCAAACTGACTACAAATGGTTATCTGTGATATGATACTATTTAGGTATTAATTACAACATTGAAAACGGCGCAGTGATTGATTGCTTCAGTTGAATACATCAAACACAGATGGTGTAATTATACAAAATGAATTACTTCTATAAAGCAGTTTAAAAAAGAAAACAAATCATTATTTTTTATTCGGCTACATTGAATTAAAATGTATTTTATGAACTACAAAAATGGTTGGTGATTTTATTTTACTAGTAATATGTAATATTCATGGGGTTTATTAAAAATTGAAAAAAATCATTAAGTTTATATGTTATGTAATCTGCTTCAGAACCTTCATTAACCTAACATATTTTTTTTTAAATTCTGGATATGGTATTCTTTATTGATGAGCGACTAAATCTATTTGTCTATTGCTGATCAATCTACTATTGTAAATACTGAAAGCCTTTTCGTTTCATTAATGTTTTGAATTAAACATTGATATTTTTTACGGTTTCCATCATTTTATGGCCATTGATTAAATAAACGATAATAATATATGAAATCTATGAATGTTTTCTAGAATGTTTCAGTCATAATTATTATCACGCAAGGTTCATGAGATATTTTTTTCTGTCCACGTATTCCTTAAAATTTAAATCAATTACACAAAATTAAAGCTAAACAATTATCATTAATTACTTATAAACACAGAAAGATGGTCATTATAGAGCGGCCAATTTTGAAAAATATACCTCACTTTATGGCATATCCCAAGTTGGCTAAGCAGTGACCGATTTTTGTTTAAATACAAAGCCGCAGGGTCGTGGATGGTCGAAAATTGCGTATTGTTTTTTCAATGTCCATTTGATCCAGTGCAAGGAGCCAATGGGTCAGATGAATAGCCAAAAATCATTCCTCATTAAAAATCCGTTAATACAACTTCCACTTTGTGGAGGCCCAATGCTTTGATTACAATCGAACATGGCAATTTACTTTTTTATGTCTTCTGATATTTTTCCTATTTCACCTACTGTGAGTATATGGCAATCGATTATACATTCCAAGAATGAAAAAGACTCGTCTAACCATCATTTTGTTTGAAAATATTATAATATAGCGAAATAATTATTATGCCACAAGTATTTAAATTTGTAACATTTTTATGAGGGTATATATCGTCGGTGATTTGACAATAGTATCTATCTGCAGTTTTGGCGAATTTCTGGGTTATTGGTGTATTTTATACAAAATTTGGTGACGGATCGAATGGAAATATTATTGTTCTACGAAAAAAATCCTAAAGTGCTCAAATTTAACGCGGTAAATAGTGTCTATCTGACAATAAACTAATAAGAAATATTATCTACCTGCTCGATTTCTTTTATTATATGACATTACAATTTCCATACATCTTCTTTAAATCACTGTTTTAGTACTTACTAATATTAAATCATTTTTCATTTAATCACTAATATTAAAACAGTTTTTTGTAACCCCTGAAAAATTGACTATATGGCAGATAGATACTATTGTCAGATCACCGTCGATATATTATTTAAGCAATTTGTTTGGTATGATTATTCCATTGGCTCTCACTCGATAAATTGTCATAAACCTGTGCTTTTAAATAATAACTTAATGGCACACTTACATACAGCACATTGAAAGAATATTAGGTATAGTCTAACATTATTATCATTAACGTTTAATAAATTTAATTTAATTAAATTTAATAAATTAATGAAAATGGTTTTTAAGATGAAACACAAATGAGTTCATTTCTAATATAATGTAGATGGAATCGCTACAATAATGCAGAATATACGAGGGTGTTTTCAAAAATTATCTGACTTTTTCCCGCGGAAACAAGTAAAGCACTGGAGGTCACCGTTGTGGAGGTGGAGGATACCTTCATAGGTATGCTTGATTTTTTTTCTTGCTTAGAACATGCATTGCTGGTGGTCAGCCTGTGAGTGATTGAGTGTACTCAGCGCTCGTCGAATTTAGGATTTAGATAGGTTTTAAACAACCCAAAATGATGAGGTTATATCATGTGCGAACTTTGACCACGCAAGACCGTCGTACCTTCAAAAACTTGTGGACAATGTTGAGACAAGCATTGGTTCGGTACATTCCTTTTTGTTCTTACGGTTCTCCATTCCCAAAGACGCATAATGATAGGACCATTGGGAGAAGCGTGTGCAATCCCAGGGAGACTATTAGGACTATAAGAAGGTCGAATACATTTAAACATGATGTTATTTCTTATAACAGGTTCTGCAATATATCATTTTGATAAAAAAAAGAGAAATATTTCATCATTGAATAATGGTTATTTAAGTTTTTGGTTAAACAAAGTACAGTTATAATGAACTGAAATAAATTTGCTATCAGAGTCATATCAATCGAGTTGAATATATTTTCTGGAGTTATAATGATATATATATAATTTTATATTTACTTTACAAGCATAATATATTGATTAAAATAGAAAAAAACTTTAGCACAGCATACTATTAAAACATACATAAACTTAGGAACATTTTACAATATTAATTGTCTAAATAAATTATTGAGGATTAAAAGATAAGGTCATGTAATTTGCTTTTAAAGAAATAAAAAGTCAAACAACAAAGAAGTAGTAGATCTAAAATAATTTTAAAGAATCAAGCTCATTAGCAAACAATTTATTATATTAACATTTAAAAAATATTTATCATGGATTTGGTTTATAAAAATAAAATTAAAAAATAATATATTACACGGAATAAACAATGTGGTTACTAAATTACCGAATTCACTCAATTCAAATTAACATAATATAATATTATTATACAACATAAGTTAAGGGCTTATACAATACAAGTAACTTATTACATAGTACGAGTAGGTATATAGTTCATAATTTATTATTAAAAACGTAAAAATGTATTGTGATTTGAAAGGCAGAAACGTAATAACGTTTAAAATGATAAATTACGAACGTATAATTTTTTTTGAAACACTTACATATTATCTACAACACATATACTAAACAAGTTCACGTCATTCTATGACAACACAATAGATTTATTTACTGGATATCTAGAGCATTGATTAATAGCGGACGGTTGATATATATATATATATATCATCTTATTACATTTATAGAAAATAAGTAAATATTATTGCATACTAAGGAATAGGATTTTTAAAGGTTTAATACATTTCCATAAATCTCAGCACGTCATTTAAAAGTAAATTTTTGTCAAAGACAAGAGCTAACAAAACTCTTAAAAAGACGCACATGCCATAATAAGAATAACACGAGCACAACCTTAATAAAAAGTATTGAAAAATTAAAGTATTTTTTTTTGGTATTTGAATAGTGGTTTATGTCAGAGCAACTTGGATACTGTCATCGCAGTGTAACCCAAGAGGTTTCTGTATATTGTTTTTATGTTCATACGTGTTCACAAAGGTAGGCTGTTGCAAAACGGAGTAGCATCTTTGTAGGTTTGGTTTAAAATCAACAATTTTAAAATGTTTTTAAGATAATATATAAAGTTATATTTTGAACTTCATTAAATTAAAACCCCAAAATTTTCATGTTTGCATACCCTTTTCGAGAAAATTATCCCCGTTCCCCGCATTGCTTGCATGGATTATTGATTATGTCTCGTTCGTACTTTAAAAGGAAACCTGGAATTGTGATCTATGGAAATGTATAAACAGAATACAGATATGACATGACATCAGGCATTCCATGACATGACATCAGACATCAGAGAAAGTATGACAATAATATTAACTATTTATTGATTGTGGGTTAACGTATTTCGATAAGCGAAGGCTTGTACAAAAACTTACTATAAAGACACAACACTGATTTTGACAAACAATAATAAATAACTTAAAATTAGGATTGCACATTTCGATTGATCGTGATTGTAGCATTAATAATATTAATATATGTAATTCAGGTAAAGGGCCTCATTTACTTAAATATGTATGTGAAATTTTGTAATATCATTTACCATATTTTAATTATAATATTATAATAATAATACTGCAAAGAGTAAAATCAAAATATTATAGTAAAATAAATGGTACACAAATGTACTTTATTAATTTGTGGAATGGGGCAGTTTAAACTGAAAACACTTGAAACAAAATTACAATAAGTATACATATTCAAACATGTAATACTGTTATGGATTTACGTTGATTTTTGGCCATATTTTCAGAATAAACATAAATAATTACAAATAGACAATGAATGACAATGATTTACCCCATTTTCATTTAATTTTATAATGTATATTATGTACGCTATATTCGATACTCACCGATCACATTAAAATTTCACATTTCGATCAGTATGAGTACTGATTTAGAATGCTAACTAGAACAATATACACTGTTAAAATACTCAACACGTTACATTACATAGCATTTGAAATAGAAACCTTCATGAAAATCTGAAGACAATCATTATTACACATGTGATTAAATCTATATTGGTAAACGTTTAATTTTTGACCTAAATTGGGAGTAAAGATTACTGTTCGATCCCATTATTTGAAATTTGAAAAGTTTATCTATACTAATCAACAAACAGAACCAATCAATTTGGGTAAAATTATCCCCGGCTAATAAATAGACATAAATATTCGTCAATCTCCCTTTTACAATATAATAATATGTACTTCTGTTTGTACAGCTTTTTAATTTCGATTAAGTGTGTTCAATTTAGACACTACTGGCCAATGAGACAATAATATTGAGTAAGTTGTTTTGATAAAGTAGTACTTCTTTCTTTCTTTACCTTTAGTAAGTGTACTGAAATATCCAAAGTCAATAAGATAATGATATAGAGTAGAGTAAAATACCAAGTAGAATGTAAGTAGCTCCTTGACTCGACGGTTGGATAAGTAGCACAGTTCAGATGAAGTATCAATTTTTTAGTATATCATTTTACAAAATTCCATTAGGTTAACCTTTTCACGTGGAAAAAGGGGAAATAGTGAATGTGTACATGTCTCAAAACATTTTCAGAAGTCTTTTGCAAACGTTCACTGTATAGAACAGTTGTTTTTGCGTTGCAGTTCCACGTTTGAGAGATTTCTTTCTATTTCATCGTCGTCTTCAATTCTGAAATCAAAAAGAAAAAAACATTGAAACATTACCTCCAATAAATGAACATTTATACACAACAAAAATTGTCTTCATTCACATCAGATGAAAATGAACAAAAAATAGATATTTTAAAAACCATGTATTGAATTACTTACGCCTGTTCATGTTCGTGCATGTGATGTACAAGTTGATCTCTAGCATTAACAACAGTGAGAAGTTCTAAAAGCAGAGTGGCTTCTTTTCCTCTTTGGCCTTCAGACTTCCTCCATTCTTCCACTCCTAATAGCTCTCGAAGTTCTCCGTCAACTGCTGCATGGCGTTGCTCCAATTCGCTCTCTTGTTTGCTAGAATATAAATATACAAGGGTTGAAGCTTGATTTGCTAAAAATTGCTTATAATATTTTAAGGTGTTTGTATTTGGGACAGTTCGATTATTATTCACTCAATTGCTTAATTTTTGTTCTGTACATACTTTAATAAAACAACAGTTAATTTCCTTTGCTTCATGAAATGCTTTCATGGAAAACATGTCATAAAATTGATGATAGATCGATAAAAGTTAAAATAAACAAGATTTATTTTACAAAAATGGTACAAAGTAAAAAGACGTAACTCACAGTATATTAAGTTGCATTTGTCTTCGCAATAGAGCATTCTTTTTGTTTACTAGTGTAAACCACCGAGCCATCAAAGCATTCTCCTCCTAAAACAATAAAATGTACAATTATACAATTAGACAACTGAAGTAGATTTTTTGGATTTCAACATTTTTGGTCAACAGCAGAGCATATGGGCCTCCATAGAGATGCTATATTCAAAAACGTGGGCAAATGCGGCTCTTTGTTGGGTTAAGTGCGGGTCCCAATATCTCTTGATAAAAATAAATATTTTCACGAGTTTTCTATATATGTATAGCAATTAAGATTTGTGTAGAAATGTAATTAAATTTGAATTTGGGTATTTAATACTACGTGAGGCATGGTGTGGCTCTTCATATATATGGAAATTCAGAATGTGGCTTTCATTGACCTCCTGTATGCCCATCCCTGCTATATTCTCTCTTCATCGTCGCAACTGAGAGTCATGATCACTAACGGAAATCTGGATCAGCCTTCTCAAACTTCCGATGCTATCGATTTTCCTGTGAATACCTTTACTTGGTCACTCCATGTCATCGGTGTTCGCCATCTGCCCTTTTTATCAGGTACATTGCTTAAAACAAGTTATTTTTCGAGTTTCAAGGCCATGGTGAACACTGAACAGTATGTCTAAAGAATCGTATCTCGCCAATGTACAGCCTGTGCAGTCTCAAGTTATTGCTTCTGTATTCTATCCAGGATATTCTCAGCAGTTATATCAACAGGAAAAATGGTTGTTATCATTGCCCAACATATTGCTTTCTTGTTCAGAATATTATTGAAAATAATATGTACTTTTGTCAGATGCAGGATCAAATCCACATCTGTGGTTTCAGAAATGAGCACTCTATCAACTATGCCAATAAATATGTAGAATTTATACAATTATATTATTCATTTTATAAGGTTAAAAAATATTCAACTAACGGCTTCAGATTGTCCGCTTTCCATAACAGCTCTCAACTCTTTTTCCAACACGGCAGCCTGCTGGTCGACGGCAGTTTGTTCTCTTTCCAAAGCCTCCATTTCACCGAGGATATAGTTATTCATGTCCTTGCCAAACTAAAAAAATAAATAAAATACACAATATTACGATGGCAACTTTGGAGGTATCAATTAATTTAAAGAACATTTCACAATAAACTCACCCCTCTTGTGATAAATGATTCTTTATTAGGACTCTTTCTATCAATATTTGCAAACGATTGCAGCGGAGAACTTGACTTGTTAACTCCACCTTCAAAACTTCGCCTAAGCGGTGTAATGTTGCCGTTATTCTCAGGAGATTCTGTGAGAAAAAGAAGATTACATATTATTAATTATTTAACTTATGTAGAATATAAAAATTGACAAATTGATCAAATGCACATGTCTTACCTCCTCTCTTGAGTATATTATTTTCAGAGTCGGAATTGGTATTGCTCTCTGAATGTATACTTCTAGCCGGACTGTTGTCTAAAGAGCCGCTGATTGTTGAATTTGTCATGCCTATAAACAATAAACAACAGAAGACATGAGAGGATTGAAGGAAATATAGGTATATGTATATTATTATTTTTTGATTTTATTGAGAATATTAAATCATCGAAGGTTGAGAATTGAATGTAAAATCTGTAGTGTAGATAAAAATTACATAATATTATAAAATATTAGAATTGTTTTTATTCGGATTCTTGAGAGTTTTGAGTCTCCGGTTGACTATCCATGTTTTGGGAGGTCTACCGGAAAAACAACAGCCAGCGAGTCCTCCGTGTAACACAATGTTTGAACACATCTTTTTCACAAAGCGTTCTAGATTTTTCTTCGTTTTATTCCCGTCTGACCACATCCTCAACATGACAAAAATTTCTCGGATCTGTTCATTTGTTATGTGATCCCTGAGGGTTTGTAATATTATGAATTAATGTGCAATTACCAGTGGCCATTTGTTGTTCAGCTAGTGCCTGTGCCGCCGTCAATATTTCTACAGTCCCTCCTCGACTTCCTGGCGATGTGGGGCTGGAATAAAAATTACAGATTTGTAATTAAAACATTTACAGGAATGAAAGCGATAAGATATTGTGTCTTGTGGAATTTAAATAAATTAAAGTAGTACCTGTTAACTAGTCCAGCTCTGGCATCAGCAATTAGTTTTCTTGCTCTTTCTCTCAGTTGCGCTTGTCTAGCGTCCTCCGCACTCTATATAATACAACAAATTAACTTTAATACAAGTATGTGTAAACAATGGTTGACAAAGAAAAGTTGAAGCAATTTTAATTTTATACAATATGATTTTAATTATGTATTTATAATAAAAAAAATAATTCTACAAAATAAATGATATTGCAATTCTAATGTATTTAAGTTTTGTACTATTCCATTTAGGTCGTTTTTTTGCAACCTGGGTTTCGCCTTTCGGCATCTTCAGGCGCCGTGTACACTCACCAAAGGTATACACAGACTGACAACGAACACTCTTTAACTCTAGCTTATATAATAAATCAATACAATAAAGTAGGTAAAAACTGCATTACCTACCAATCAAGTCAAATGTCACAAAAAATACAACAAACAAACTATGAATAGTTGTAGTATCTGTAATATTTGGAGATACGAATTTTGGAATGACATTATTTTTAATACAACTTTTATTAAACCACAAATTTTGACACGCAACGCGAAATTTTAAAAGTAACTTACTGTATAATTCAATCAATCTTGCCGTACTAGCAATATTTATATTAATACTATCGACCGAAGGTACTTGATGGAATTTGAATTTAAATTCTAATGGATTTAAGTTTTGTACTATTCCATTTAGGTCGTTTTTTGCGACCCGGGTTTCGCCTTTCGGTTTCGCGTTGCGTGTCAAAATTTGCGGTTTAATAAAAGTTGTATTAAAAATAATGTGATTCCAAAATTCATATCTCGAAATATTACTGACACTTCAACTATTCATAATTTGTTTGTTGTATTTTTTGTGACCTTTGGCTTGATAGGTAAGTAATGGAGTTTTTACCTACTTTATTGTATTGATTTATTATATAAACTAGAGTTAAAGAGTGTTCGTTGTCAGTGTGTATTTACCGTTGGTGAGTGTACACGGCGTCTGAAGATGCCGAAAGGCAAAACCTCGGTCGCCAAAAATGACCTAAATGGAATAGTACAAAACTTAAATCCATTAGAATTAAAATTCAAATTCCATCAAGTACCTTCGGTTGATAGTATTAATAAATGATATTGATTTAAATTAAATAATACTTACAGAATTTGATTTAATCTTAAAATACAACTGAACATTCCTGTGTTTCTAGTTATAATATCAAATTGAAAACTAATTTTAAATGCATTTAAAAAAATATTACAATACCTTTATTTTGATAACATTTTCAACTCGACCAAACTGACAGAACATAAGCTAATAAGCAGAACAATATGGACATTGCTGGCCCCCGGTCGAGGACAAATTGCGATTTATATTATATATATAAAAAAACTATATGGTATGGTGTTTGAAACAAACAAATAATATGTCAGCTAATCTGCTTAGCGCCTGGATGAAAAGCGAGACCACACAACAGTCGCAAGATACAAAAAAAAAAATCATTCTAAATTCAAACCTTATGTGGGCTGGTAACACTACCGCCATTTTGTTCCTTTACCGAGTTGTTGCTATTGGCTGTTAGATCTGAGGGGGCAGAGCTATCGGAAATAGCAGCATCCTTTTCTCTCGCCTCCCGTCTGGCAGCTTCCAGTAGCTGTCTCGCTCGCTCTTTCAGCTCATCATGGCGGGAGAGCAGTTGCTGATTGGGGGATCCAGGAATTCATTCCAGTTTTTTTTTACAATATGATAAGGGCAAGGGATACAAACTTTCCGGTCGGTTTTGATTGTTTAAATTTTCAACTAAGAAACTACTAGGTTTCTCTATGGGTTGGTAAATTTTAGTATGTGGCTAGCAAAACCAAAATGATCATCATTTTATAATATAGAACACATGGAATTTTGTTGATCTTAAGTTTTTAGTATGAATAATAAAAAAAATGCATATATAAATAAATTTAGAACCTCCCAATTCATTGGTTGATTGCTGAACTTCCTTTGTATTTAGTGAACTAACGAATTTCCATGTATTTTTTTTATAAAATGGGTCATAACATAAGCATTGGGGATGATTTTGCGGTGAGTGAAATCTATGATGTATTCCAAAACAATGAGGATATGCAGACTATTTTAATGTTGTGGTGATTCTAGGATTCATTGGGAATCACTAATAAAAATATGTATAATATTTAAAATTAAATTGGGGTCTCTGTACGGGTGATTAATAACTAAGTTAAAGTTTTAAAAAATGCAAATGAAAAATAATACAAATTGGTCTACAATGAACAGGGTGATATATAAATCATTTGTCTTCGGATACATACCCAATGTATCACATTAATTAAGTACCTACATTATATACCAGGGATGGCTAACTCTTTTCTACAAGTGACAAATTACATGCAAAAATCTTAAAAAAATACTCTTGTGTCAGATAAATCATATTAAGTAGGTATATGTAATAAAAATCAAAATACTGTACCAAAAAACTAAATGTTTTTACACAAAAGTTTGTTATAAACTTACCAAAAAAGAATAAGTAGATGCCATATTATATTTTCTAAATTTACACACGTAATACTGAAAAATATTTTTTTACAATTTAATGAAATATTTGTATAATAATTATGTTTGTCTGATGTTGATATATTTGAGACTTCATGAAGATAACAAATTGAAGACACGGCTTATAAGAGAAACCTACACATGTTTCAGCCAAATCATTACCGAGTCGGCAATAAATTTTTGTTTTGAAATAGTAGTAAATTGATGAAAATAATTGTTCGCATTTAACGCAAAGATGGTCAAAATCGCGATCTGCTAACTTTTTCATTGGGTAATGAGATCCATTCTTTTAAAGTAGGTGGTAAATCAGTAAACTTGTGCATACAGAGTTCGAACTATGTGTTACTAAGTGTCATAGTCATCCCTGTTATATACAATGAAAATTAAATAAAAGATGACTGCTTATTTGAGTGGGTAGCTGTTTCACCTTGTTGTTTATTGTGAAGTCATCGAAAAATACATTAATTTATTTTGCTAATGTGTAAAAAACACTAATGAAAAAATTAAGTACTTTGATAAAAAAATATTTATTTTTATGCTAGATATTATGTTGTAGCAAGCATAATTATTACTGGCATTTCGTGATGTTATCAACTAAATTTAATCAAAATATTAGACGAATAAGATGAAATCTCATATACATAATCACCACCACTTGGTTTTAAATCATTGATCATGTTTCATGATAGAAAAACATTTAATTTTTTATTAATTTATACAATATTAATATATTAATATGCATATGGAGATTTCACCGGACTGTATAAAAATTGAGATAGTCGATTATCTAAAATTATTTCACGTCACTCAATAATAATGAATTTAATGAAATCAAAAACGAAAAAAAAAAACCACAAAAAGACGTTTACAAAGAAAACCACAAAAAAGAAATAAACAAAGCACTAAGAAAACATGAACCCTGTCAGCAAAATAGTCTTATAAATACCTGAGTGGGCTTGGGGAGGCATTCCATTGGGGAGAGGGGTGATTGGGACGGGTCTCTTTCTTTGTTGATTGGCATTGGACCAAGCGGATGGTTTATTTCTTCAGTTTTGTTTTCTGCCACCTTTTCTTCTTTCATTTCTAAAGTAGGCTGTTTTGATTTACCTAAAATAAATACAAATTAATCATATCGATTTCAAACAAAACCACTCGTAGATATGCGGAGGGAATGATGGGGAACAAACAAACAAAAGCTTACTGTCATCAAGGCGGACTGTCAGAATGTCTTGCACATCATCGTCTTCTTCGTCAGACGCAAACGGATCAGTCAATTGCTTTCTGGTCATCAGCTTGACGGGCCACGCCTCTCGGACTGTCGGAGTAACCATTGCTTGCGGAATTGAATCAGAAATCCTTGGATTGGGTTCTTTTCTGAGATTTTTGGATTCAGTTTCGGTAGGTTTTGGTGGATTTTTGGATTCAACGGATTGTTCTCTGAACCTGTTCAAAACAATGATAATATAATATTATATACATAAAGATATTATATTATATTCACCAGATATTAGGTGTTCTAAATAAAACTATCAGTTTCAGCGTCAAAATTAAAATAATGCATACATTCCTGGTTTTCTAATTTTATTATATGTATTTATTATAGAGTAGTACTACTACATAATTAATTATGGCAATATTTAAATTTCACAAATGTTCCAGGCGTTTACAGAAAAATAATGAAATGAAAATGCTTTTTATAGCTGCATGCTATTTACAGTGGAGGCAGTCAGAAAAATACCAGTAGAAAAGAATGTATGTCATTACTCAAGCTTGTCATTACTCAAGCTTGTCATATGTTTTTCTTAGTAAAAAGTATTAATTTAAAATTAGTAAAAAAACCAATTGATACAGTGAAACCCTGATTTTTCATTTTAACGTTTGTCTTGGGGACTGCAGACATGTCTATAAATAAAAACGCTAACAAGCATATACGCCATGCACTCATTGAATTGAATGTGCTCAAATAAATAAAATTTTGAATATTTCAGACGTAAATTGTGGGAAATAAAAATGTAAAACTGGGAATTAAATGTACTAAGAAACAAGACTGCAAATAGCGGGAAGGCGTGAATTCTGGGCACATAAAATCGGGTTTTCACTGTATTTAGTTTAAATACTATGACTAACCTATCAAATGGTGATCGCATATTGGACAGTTTTTCTTTTGTTGGAGACAAGACCTTGCCGAGGATGCTCTTGGATGCTAAAATCATCCCTTTGACGTCTCTCATGCCCCCGATGGGAGACTTATCCTTCTGTAAGTTGGCTTCAAGTCCAGTAAGTGACGTTCTATCTGGAGAATTGGTATTATGCCCCGTTTTATTCGGCAACGTCGCCGATGACCTGTCCTGGGAATGCTGAGAGTCAACTGACTCTTGAGAGCTGAGGAAAGGTGAAAAAATAAATTGCAGTTTGTATGTATAAAAGATACAACAGTGTGATTATTTAATGTTATATTAACCTCAAAGATGTTCTGTTAGTGGCGGGTTGAGCTTCCATCCTTTTCTGTCGCATTGAGAGTATTTCTTGAGAGAAAAGTTCAACTGATATGTCAGTGTCTTTATCAGTATTAAAACGACCAATCGTATATGAGGATTCTTCTGCCGTTTGACCTGAGATAGAAATTGTCAAGTTGTTAATTGACGGAGGTAAATTGAAAAATTGTAATCCCAACAAGAAAAGAGTACATTTTGCATGTATTATGATGTATACCTAAGTAGTATACTAATAAGTAGGAAAAAATGATAAGTCATCATAAGTATGTACTAACCTATTCTATCTACTCTCAATTGACTATGCGTAAAAAGTGCCCTAAGTTGATGCAGATACGTAAGTAACGCAAGTCTATCGGGTCCTCGAGAGCTGCGAAATTCACTGGAGTGTAATATTCCAGGAACACCGAGCTGTGACGACGCTCTCAACGCACGCTTAATATTTTCTTCAGGCTCTGCTCGTGTGACTGATGACATTTCACTGCAAGATAAGACTACAATTTTTATTCAATTCTTTATATATTTATAGTGGTATTGCATAAGAAGACTGGGCTAATCTCTATATTATCTCTGATCACTATGCAAGATTGCAATCCTGGAGAGAATTTTTAATCCCGGAATTAGACTAAGCACAGTGAAATTTTGCACATTTATTTTTGTCTGGTATTGACTCATTATGAATTTATAGTTTATACTAACAAAAAAATACACAAGAATTTTCACATTTAGTACTTAGCATGTTCTTGATTGAAGTTTTATTGTTATAGATATATTTCCGATCCTCCTTTTGTATGAAAGTTAGAAGATTAATGGTATTTTTCTTTTTGATTGGGTTGTTCTCAAAATCCTAGGATTGCAACATTTTCAAAGCCAGAATTGACCAGGTTCCTAGTATTGCAAGCCCTAGTTGCCATCGCTGACAATGTATAACATTGCATCCTTGTTACCCGCCCAAATCATTGAACCTAGTATTAAAATTTCAAAAAATGTAAAATTCAACATACATTATATCAGGCCTGAAGTGATGGATGATTGCACAGAAGGCGACGCCATCGGTCCAACTACCGGAGAGATCGGTGACATCGCAGTCCTTGTAGTCCTTGGTCACCTCTCTGCACCATTCCAGAAGATCTTGGGCGGGAGTCACTTCCTTTCCTTCGTCACCTGACGATGATCTTCGCACAGTCAACAGTGATTGGGGGTCACGATTGCTTACGTCTACGATGGGTGTAACTGATTCGCTGGCAACATCACCTAGAAAAAATAAAATCAATCGGTACTTCAGCAATGCACCAAAACACAGGGTCAAGTCCAAGGCATTGTGGAAACCTGATACTATTGTTCA
The DNA here is from genome assembly GCF_057557595.1 of Rhyacophila brunnea. NCBI lineage: Eukaryota > Metazoa > Arthropoda > Insecta > Trichoptera > Rhyacophilidae > Rhyacophila > Rhyacophila brunnea. The sequence goes on along the minus strand of NW_028233068.1, from coordinate 19,114,669 downwards.
TTTGCAATACCATACAAAATTAAGCTGACTTTACTGCATGTTGATAAAAAAAAAATGATAACACTAATTACCTTACACATTTCGCGAGTGGAGAACTATAAGGTGTCAAGTGTTTGTTTTTGGTGAAACAAAAGTAACACTTAGGCAGTTTAGAATACTACTTCATTGTTGGGTTTGTTTTGTCAAAGATGAGCACTTAGAACCTTGTAGTATTAGGCTCGCGATTTCCCACACAAAGGTTTATATAAGTTTTTCCCAGCTTAAAAGAAAAGTATTGGTAGCAAAGAGTTGGAACTATAACTTTACTACAAGGAGTATTATGATTATTTTTATAGTAGAGCAGTTGATGGCAATTCCACAACATTTTTAGTGTGATTTAATAAGTAGCCATAGAAAAATGATTATTCTGTACATTGGCACGTCCTTTGCAACTGTTTTGACTTTTCGGTATTATTTACATATTATGTAGGTGATTTTTTGTGATTGTTCATTTCAAAATTCTAAATAATTACCATGATTATGGTTTCGTGCTTTTAGCTGCCCATCTATGTACAATAAATGACATGGACTGACCTTTCACAGGTAGTTATGGCTACATTTGCATCATAATTGATGGATTATACATGGATTACATGGATTTTTTGGTTTCGGTACAATTTGGACATCCTTCGTGTTTGAAATAGTCAATGTACATAGATAGTAATTAATATAACAATACAATCAATCCATTCATAAAAAATATCGAGTGATTGGGTGAAGCTAGAGCTGTGTTGAAATTATTGCAGTTTCTGACAAGATATTAGTGTGATGTTCGTTATAAATTAATCTGGAATGCAAAATGACTTGCGGTTAAATTAATCATCACTATTGATAGTTTTTTCAGTCTAAATTTTAAACATTTAGGCACCGTTTTAGAGACGGTGTTCTGTGTCTTTGGAGACAAATGGAGTAAAAAAGAGAACGAAATAAATACCTGAATATTTATAATCATTCAAATTCGTCTTTAATTCAAGCGGTTTCAGATTATCTCGCTTTGAAGAGTAATCCTTATGCAATGACAATGAGATGAAATTTCCGGGGGGTTTGTTAGTTGCCCCCAACGAGGGTGGCGGTGGATCGTTGAACGGATTTCCATAATCGTTAGAATCTTCGAGGCGCTGCATTGTTTTTCTGGCCAGGTGCTGTTGGTAATTGGTTTGATGGTCGTCCGATGTCGGCAGGTCGTAAGGGATCGGCGCAATGGGAGTGGAAGCGAGCGACGCGCAGCTGCCAGGCGTGTTGGCAAGGCTGGATGTCATCATATCCATTTGCTGTGTCAGGTCAAGCATCTATGGACGTGAACAAATCATGTTAGAATGAATCTTTTTATGCAAGATTATTTAAAAATATTTTTTCAGAGAGAAATATTATTAAATTAATAATTATAAATGGCAAAATGAATAAAAATAATCGAGTAAGTAAATTGCATTCAGTGACGAATATCAAATGTTACAAATGTGTGTATGCACTAGTATGGAGTGATAAAAAGTAGTTGAATCTGATGAAAAAATGGATGATTTAATAAATATTATGTCTCCTAACCTGTTTCTCCTCCCAAATAGCATTCTGGATTAATCACATTTCAAATGTAATTTAAATATTATAATCTTTACTAACAATTATAATAATCTAGTAAATTTTTTTTGATAGTTAGAATTACCATAGTCTTACAATTATATCAGGGCTGCAAACCTTTTAGCGGTGATATTCAATGACATATTCTTTAACCATTTCAGTACAATATGAAAATCTATAGCCCGACACACGTTATCGTCCTTTAAACTACATACTGAGCAACAAAATCACAACCATGACGTCATTATGGTTGTAGAAAAGAAGATTTATTTTAAGATTATTTAGTTTTAACGACAAAATACATTCTGAAAGCCGTAACACTTTCAATAGGTTAATATAAAAGTGAATAGATAATGAATACAAACCTGTTTCAGGCTGGCCGAGTTCTCTGACAAGCTGCAGTCATCTTCTTCAAAATCTTCCAGATGTCCGATGTCCGAGTTGTTATTCACGGACATCATGGAAGCCATAGACTGCATATCTTCATCGCTAAAAAGTAACAACAGTAGTTCAAACTGATGGAGTATTGTAATATTATAGTGTTTCGAATTTCTGCATTTTCAAGCTCTACGTATATCCAAGTGTAGTATATAAATAATCGATAAATATTTAAGTGTGTTACTCTTTATAATATATTAAACAAACTAATTAAACATGACATTATTTTATAAGTAAACTAGAATAGCAAATGAATTGGAAAGTTTTAATTTAATTAAATTAAAATACTTATTATGATAACCATTAATTGTTAATGCAAAGAAAAAATACTTACGCCGCGCTTCCTTCCCTGAGTAGGACAGAGCTTATTGTAACCTCCAGAGACGCAGAGACAATCTGCAAATAAGGAAAAAAGTCCGATTATTAAATAATATCACCTTCATAATGCATTATGTAAAATAATTATATTTCACGAAAATTTGAATCTAGAAGATTTATAAACATATTAAGTATTAATAGACAAACCTTTGCTGTGGTGGGCCGCAGCTGCAGTGACAAGCACTTCTGTGAGGGCCCTATGGAGGCCAGGGGCCGTAGGTTGACAGCAGCCTGAGCGATACGTCTTCTTCTACCCGTTGACGATACCTGGTCAATGTTCAAATAATAAATATTATTGATGCACAATCGTTAGGTTACCTTAAAATACCATCCATAATCGTGAATTGGAATAAGTATATTATATTAGTATATAAGTGTTTGCAGATGAATAATGAACACAATGAGATTAGAATATGCAAAATTACTTGTACAGGATTTGTTAAAGGCTTTTTGACTAAGAGGACAATATATTCTTGTATTTGAGTCGTTGCATTCAATAAATTGATAGCTGAGGATAAAAATGCTTTTATAACTCACATCTTCGAGAATAAATATCCAGTCTTTATCCTCAAGTTCGTTGGTTCTCTGGTCTCGGAAGAGAGTGACTGCAATTGTGTGATTGTCAGGGACCGCCCATATAACATTTCCTCTAAAAAATCAAAGTTATCATTCATCTTAATTCAATTCGCTGATACACGGTCACAGTGATAGATATGTCTGTTAACTTCAGCCAATAACAAAATTCAAACGCAGCATACTGCTCTTCCCTTATCGCAGACATTACACGCGGATTTGAAATCCGATAAGACTTCTCATAAAATTAATATTTGTACTATAATTTTAAACCGCATACAATGTACAGTAGTAGTATGTACTATAAATTTGAAATTTGGAAAAATTAAATTATTGTTGGCCATATATTGCCACGATGAATTGTATGTGAGAAAAAAACATTTGATCTACGGACCTTGTTTTTGAAGGAAATTTTTTCGATAGGCTGCTCTGAAGATTAAAAAAGGTTTGTCAATAGAGAAAAAAAATCACCAATGCGGAAGTATTCAGGATGCCATAAATTTTTTTTATCTATACACAAAGGGTGCCGTGAAATGAATAAGTTTGAAAACAACTGCACAAAAGGAAACTCACCATAAAGGTTTATTCTATTCACAGTGATTCATGACTGCAATAATCTTATAACTATATTAAAATTAAAATGAATTTCATCGAATAGATTTCTATATTAATTTTAACCGAGGAAGAAATATTAGACCATTGATATAATAGTCAAATGAAATGCATTAAGTACTGGCAAATAAAATCTATTCATATGAATGACTAGAATGATTGACAAATAAATTTGTTGAGACAAGCAGAGACAACAAGCTGGTAAAAATCATAACAATAACTCTTGATTGTCTGCATACATTATATTTAAATAACACATGAACACATACATAATAACCAGTGGCGTGCTGTGACTTTTGAGATCGGAAATGCTTTTCAAAATAAATGGTTTCGTTTATCAAACCTATTAAAAATATTTATTATTTGAACATCTTATCTATACACATAAAAATATATTATTTTTTAATTATCCGGGCACACTTAATTCTATGTTAATCAACAAACTTGTTTTGTATAAAATGAAGTAAAATTATTATAGTTGTCTCAATTACCCAATGAAATGAACAGAATAAAATGAATCATTTCACACAAAGTAACCATACTGTAGTGGCAAAGGTGACTTTTGGAAAGAGGTAGGCTGTGGAGATCTGAGAGAATGAGCACACTTGTCAGGCATACTTACGAGACTTATTAGGCATACTTATTAGTAATAAGATAATACGATGTTACAACTAATGAATAATTATTAATTAATTTGAACAAAGTGCAGTCATGACAGCAATATTATACGCGTAGGTTTTGGCGATAGGAGCCTACCATATTTCATACAATTCGATAGACTGGCTGAGGTTACGTGACGTAAAGTCCATACGAAAAAATATCACCATTCCTTGGCAAATGATCTGAGATATGTATGTATATTTTTTTAAACCTTTGCAGATTGTTTTGTAATCTGTATAATACATTACTACATATACGACAAGTCGTTGGCAAATAAAATTATTTTTATAGAATACAAAATAATCAAGTGATTGTATAAATAATATGTCATTATGCAATTAAAAAATATTTTTCTTAAGAAGGTAGGCTTTAAATAATCGCCTAGTATGAAGTCTTCGTCACTGTCATACAGTAAATATTTTTTCTATAATATTTTCTCATTTGTATGCCTTTTACAAAAAATTTAAATTTATTTAATGGTCATATAATAAGTATTTCAAGCATGCACGCATCCGCAGCATCTATGGATCGCATGCCACTGACGCCTACGCTCACCACTACTAAAGAGAATACTATTAATAATAAAAGAAAATAGACTATATAATACAAAAGCATGGCACGGGGTTTACTATCTTGCACAAACAAAAATAGTATTTTTGTGGCAATAACGAATGGATCACTGATTGTTAAAAAGTACCTATATAGAGGTATAAAAAGTCTTGACAAAAAGTTGATAAAATGTGGAATAGTTGAGTATATTATTGACATGACAGCTTTTGAATATTTCCTATTTCAAAAAAATGATTCATCACAAGTTATTTTTGTATTAATTAATCTAGTTACTGGAGTGTAGTAATTATTATTTTAAAAGCTAAGTATTTGATTAAGTTTCTTTCTGTGGTAGTTAATCACCAGATACACTTCTTTCCAAGGAATAATTGTTCATCATTTGCCCAACCCATTGGTCGAAATACACATTAAAAAAAAGACAACATAGCCGCGGTATTCAAAGTCGCAACCCACAGATTTAGAGGCAGGCTAGATTTTGACTACACCACTGTACCGAGTTTAATTTGTTAATTTTGCCATGTTCACAGATACAAACTTTTTTCAAACAGTGTACAAGGCAATCACAGCACACATAAATAATTGATTTGAAGTAGTGAGATATTATGTGCATACGTAATTTATAATATGGGACAGAGAGAAATTGAATACTTGCTAAGTGGCCTCTGACCTATATCTTGGTGTAATACTTGCTCACAAAAATGGTTTGCTGTAGTGTTTATTGCATTTCAATAAACTTTTAATAAAATAATATATAAACACTGCTGTGATAATATTATTTAAGTGGCTCATCTCTTCAGACAGAACAGATAACCTCAATAATTATGTTCAGTATGAAAAATAAGAAAATAAATATTAAATGAATTTCATCAAATATATTCACTAGTACATGATTTTTTTTTTTTTATATAAACACTAAAATGATGAATGCATAAATCGGTGTATGGCGTGACTTTTGAGTCTAAAGAGATCAATTAATTCTCAGGGCAGCTATTTGTAAGAATGGTTTTCTGTGGTAATTGAGAATTTATAAACATTTTACTAGGATTTTAAAACATACAAGAACGTATAATCTGATTTACCACAGAAACCCTAATGTACAAATAGCTGCCCTGAGAATTGACGTTTTTAGACTTATCAACATATTCACGCCATACATGGAAATAATGTTTGTTTCATAGGTGCATGTGCCGTTGCTTTTTATACCTAACATACATAATTTCATAACATAAACATAACACATAAGTACTAAAAAAATCTTTGAAAAAAATACAACGCCTGACAGGACAATTCAAAATAAAGAATGCTACATTCTTAAATGTTGTGAATTATTCATCGAATAAAAGAAAATAGTTAATCAAATATAATGCGTTATAATATATAATAATAAAGTGAACTTGAATATAATATGGGTTTATATTAACTATTCAAGAGGTGGATATTATGTTATTCCTTTACCGACATTGTATGTAGGTGAGCATACAAAAACAGACAACACTCTTATTGATGGCATTCGAGATAGCCTAAATGGGTTTAAAAATAGCACAGATACCACTTGATAAAGTGCAATTATTGGACAATGTACTCTATTTGTTCATACAATAAATTATTTCCCATTATATATTGTTTAAGTGTAACGTAGTATGGCATGGAAGGGTGCAAGTTGAGCATAAGGCAGGTGAATCAAAGGAGTAAATAAGAGTACATGGTATGAAGAGGTCTCTAAATTATTTGGATTTTGATGGATTGGACATGAGCTTCAGTGAGTGGATAATCGCTGGACAAAATTCACATGGTGATTATTGAAGATGCTCTATTAACAAATAGTTTAAATTTGAAGGATATAATATTATTATGTAGCAACGAAAAGCTATGTTTTCTGGGGGGGAGGCATTTGCATGGCAGGGAATCAACTATGACTGATGATAATGCCATTAGGCTTTCACTTACTTCAAAGGCTCCTTCATGGAAGGTTCCCAGTCGAGAGGATCCGCAACAACTCGCCGAGATCTTCTTGACCACACCACACTTAACTTGTTTGGTTTCCTGAAAAAAATAATGTTATTATAAACATGAATATTATTTTCGCGGAGTCCCGTTGTTGGGGGGATGAGACCGCCGTGTTTGGGGATGACCAGGAGATGTAGATGGAGGGTCGTCAAGAGGAAAGATGAGAAGTTTGGTGGTGGTTCACATCACTACATTATTCTTAAAATATTTTTGGGTTTGCTGTGGAGTATTGAGATTAGGAGTGATCGACTGGGAAAGTAGAGCGAAGGATTCTGTTCGAGACGGTGAAGCTCCAATTCAGACTGTAGTGCCAGAAAAGAAGTGAGAGAATTCTGGACATTACAATACCTTTACATGTCTCATTTATAAGATAAAACTGCTAAACTTCTATTGAATATTCATATTAAGATCAGATTCTGTGAAATGTAACCAGCAAACTATCTATGACATTGTTTTTATCTTTAACTTTATACTACAGAATGTTCTACTGTGCAAAACTATGAATCGCTATTATAGTGATTGAGCAGAACTGTTTTGTTCTCTTGCCTCCTTTAAAAATATTTACTTAATAACTGTGTACATGTAAATTGCCTGCTTTCTGTGGAATTGCTGGAACTGGATTAAATAATAATAGATATAGTCAGACCTTCGGTTGCGAGCATAATTCGTTCCTGATACATGTTTGTAATCCAAAAAGCACTAGTATATTAAAGTGAACTACTCTAAAACTCAAGATGATTCATTCCAAAACTCAAAAATTCTTATATAAAAATGATTATTATAAAATATGATTTTATATTTTTATTAATTTTAGTAATCGAATTTATTAATTATTGTGTAGGACAACTTTCACTGTGACTAATGGACTCACTGCTATCTGCTATTAAATTAACACAATCACTGCTGACCTGTTAATTTATATTTAATGACCACATTTAAATATCATGTTAATTATATCTAATGGCCAACTAATGTAAAACGCCCCAGTCGCGTCAGCACTAAATGATCTAATAATATAAGTAAATACAACAGGCCATGAGGGCAAATGACAGTAGTGTAAATAGAAGAGAAATAATCACAAACACACAGGCATTGAGAAAATCCCATAAATATAGTGACCTTACCGAGAGAGAACTCGGAGTCCCCGGGTGAAAGGCCACTCATGAGGTTGGCACATTAGTCTTTTTCTTTTTGTGCAACAAGGGTTCTATCCATTTTGAGAATTTTTCAGCGAGAGAGAGAGAGAGAGAAGAACCATTCGCTCAGTTGTGATCAAGTGACGCTTGGCATACAAAATGTACATGTACTACTCGTCTTGCAAAACACTCGCAATCCAAGGTTTTGCTGTATCTTTATGTACCTTAACATTATTCACTCATTTCATTTAAAAGTACAGTGAAAACTATGAAAATCTTGGCATTATTAGAGAACTTGGAACGACGGAAACCCCATTTTTTTACATAACCATGCAAATAAAATTCATTATCAAGTTTAAATATTGTTCATTAGTAATACCCACTTAATCTGAAAAAATAAAGCTGCATACAAATGGCGGCCGGATGTGTGAAGACCAATGATAAATTTGATATCATCAGTGTAAAAAACTACAAAAATCGTTGCATAATAAGCTACAGTGCATTTATATTATTATACACATAGTGTAGATAAATTTTCCATATTAAATATTATATCTTGATTATACCTATCACATTCACTTAGTGAGTGTAGTAACTAAGTAAAGATAATATCTCGAGTGTTAGAGATAAAACATAATATTATGATCAACTCAGATTAACAATAATTGATAATACTGAAACAGTATTGTCATTTGAATTGATATTTCTGACACCATTTAACATAGGCTGATATTAGTTCTGTTAATAAAACTGTAGAAAGAGAAGTGTAAAATGAAAAGTTTGCATACAAATAGATAAGGAAGCATTTGGGCGTAGATTAACATTCATAAGAACAGGATGAGCGTTTATTATCTGCATTTTATGAGATTCAGGTCTTGTATGCGGTTTTCATCAAATTTGAATTGCTCGATATAATACTCATATTATTAAGTATATATATTATATTTAATTAATTCTTAATCCAAGGGGCCTATAACGTCCTTGGTTTTGGGTTCAAATCCCGGGTTTGGCAACAAAAAAAAAACACATGTAGTTTTTCAATGAGTGTTTGGACTATTAGATTGAGCAAGTGGCTAACATCCATTTCTAGTAAAAACAAAAATCTGTTAATAACAACCACCACTCTGTGGAGGCTCGCCCATATGATCTTTTTAGGATCGGACATGGTTTAAAAAAAAAAAAAAAACTAAGGGGTCGTCCATGTATAATATCATGCCATATGGGGAGGGAGAGGCCATGATATAATGTGATGATTTGTGACGATGAGGTTAGAGGGACTGGGGTTCTAGAAATGTCGCACCGTGAGTGTAAAACCAAGGCATCTGCAAGAGACATATTTTGGATATATTAGGGTTTGAAGTCTTCATTTTGTTAGGAGAAATAGAGTTTCTAAAAAAAAAACATAATACTTGGTTTATATCTACATTATATTGCATGCTCTTTTAGTTACTTCACTTTTACATTATCAGGTTCACGACTTTTGCAGTTGTTTTGCATTTAATCTTGAAATTGAAAAATTTGTAGATGCGTTGGTTTTACACTCACGGTGCGATGTGACGTCGAAAACCAACCAAAATTATAACACATAATTTGGAAACACCTTAGAAATATACATATTAAAAAAAATATACATCACCGGGCAGGACTCGAACCTGTATCCATTGGATTCTGTCCAAATGCATAACCAATATAGTCACCTGCAGCCTAATCAAACGAATCACTTTATAATTTTCGCAATAATTATTGGCGACTGGCTTTTGTGGTTTGAATCAAGGAATCAATACGTACATACCTTGTTTACTAGCCAGCATCAAGAATCTCTAACAAATTCTTGTCTTGTACTTGTAACTTGTAATAATTTAATGTATTTTTGTCAACAAATGTCAACATGTTTCATTATGTTATATTCTCAAATCTTATTTAAAAACTATTCATTAAATAAAAAAAAATATTTTATAAAATTTGGCTACGGACATCATAACGGTGATTTGGGGAACTATGAACTTTTCAGGGCTTTCAGGTATAATTCTACACCCCTGACTCCCGATATTGTCCGTAGCACTACACACAGCTCTATAAAATTGTAGCCAAGATAATATGAAGGATATTACTCACCATTTTGCAGATGTCTCCAAATCTATTCGATGATAGGAAGCGGTGTACTGGAACTTTGCTGCGCGTTTATTGACTCGCTGCAGCCGTGTCCACACGAAGGCCATTGCGGATTGATTGTCTTGTCAAAGACTCACTATGACTATTTGCAGGCACGTTGGATTATTAAGTGTTTGTCAGACGAGGATTGCTGCTTGCCTCGAAGAATGACATGATGCTTTGAGATAATACTCATCAATCACTAGAAAAAATATCGGTACAATAGAGATGTAAGAATACATATAAGAATGCCTTAAATCACAAACAAGGATACATGTAAAATCGAGATATGAAAGCGCACCATTTTATTAATTTTTATTCATATTTGCAATGGAAACTGTTATCACCATTGAAAGGAAGTGAATGTCGATTTTGTTTTAATGATTATTTGTTTTATTTTAATCAGTAACTGAAAAAAAACCACAATTATAAGCAATATATTATTATTAAAATGTACAGCACGTTACTTACCCAAAGTAATGATTGTTTAAAACGGAAATTAGTTACCAACTTATTATTTTTGAACAGATAGAATATTGTCTGGAGATTTGGGATAGTTCTAACCTCAGACCAAGCATAAAATAAATTCTGTGATATTAAATACTATTAGAAAACTACGAACATAGCGGAACACATTGGAACCTAGTGATGAAGATTGCCTGTTGGGTAGAACTAGGGCATGGTTAACTGACAAAAAGTGCTAGGAAAGTATTATACTTATTTAACTCTTTTTAAATTGATATTTTACTAAAAAGAGACAACATGCACTCTTATTTGACTTGACGCCTGCATTCCGTTACCATCATAAAATCATTTCTTTTGAAATGCACTTTTTTTATTTTTCCGGTACGGCTTCACAACACCTATTTTTCCATACAATCTGGAATTATTGGTTGTTGGCAAAGTAAAGGTAGGTTTTAAATAAGTTTTCACCACAGATAGAACCTCAATAATCCAAACTACCTAATTGGGGATGACAATAAGTACCTACTTCAGATAATGATAAATTTATCCATCTAAATTTGTTGAAAATGATTGATTTTTGTAGTAGTACTTATCATTTAAACTCAGAATACTTTATATTATGTGGTTAGTTTCATGATTTGCGCATCTATTCTATACACAAGACTGCTATCGGTCGCTATCGGCGGCTATTGAGGGTGGTTTTTCATATTTTTGAATAAGGTATTATAATTTTTACAGTAAGTTGGTTGAAATTGTTACAATAAGTGCTATGTTTTAACAGCACCCCTCTTGGCTGTGCTAACTTTTAGAGCGAGATAGACAGTTTTGACTGTTTAGACAGCTAACTAACAATTATAATACCTCAATACATACAAACATATGATAAACTACCCTCAATAACCGCCGATATCAGTCTTGTGTATAGAATAGATGCGTTGATTCATATTAAATTTAACCTCTGTTACCATGTAATCAATGTTCCCTGTAAGGCAGCGGTTTCCAACCTGGGGCGCCAAAATTTTTTAATAAATTCATTTTTATACCATAATATCTACAAATAAATAAAATTCATATCTTAACGTAACAGTGAAGCTTCTGAATTTTCACACAATAATAGGTTTTTGCATGATGAGTGCGCATGCGCAGTAGAACGACAGTGGCGAACCCGCCAGAAGAAATACGAAATACACCGCACAGAATATTTTGACGTCTACTGATTATCTATGAACTTGTCCGAATCTGTCAAATAGCACCATACGATGACAACATAGCGTCTCGCTTACGCTTGAAGAATGAGATTGGAGAGACAGTCAGCACTTTTACGTGTAAACAGTTATTATCGCAATTGTTTAAAATACACACTATTGGTGCAAGAAAATCCATGTACGTGTACAGGCGCTATAAGTGTAGAAACTATGTATTGTCTATTCACCACATGTAGCAATGTGATATGTGTACTAATGTAAATTTTTAACTACTTAGTTGTTACTTGTACCCCATCGGTACTCAGGTTTCCAATCATTCATAATAACTTATTCAAAATACAGATACCTACACTGTATCATGTGATGTTATTAAAAAATATACTCAGTCCTAAAATCGTTTATATAAATTTAAAAATTGCAACTAATAAAAAAAGTACTTTTGTTTACAGAATTATGTAAATACTAGAGAAGATACCATTATTATTATTGGTTCATTTGAAAATTGTACTTTTATTAAATTTGGAATTCGCCCTGTGGACTGTAAAGATATCTGTCATACACTAATTATTATTAATATAAAATTTTAAGTACCTAGATGTAAATTAGTGCTTAGAAAATAAATGTTTTTGCAATCAATTATTATTAGCTTCTAAACAGGACATGTAGCTACATAACAGTTAATTGATTGTGATTCACTATTCCAAGAATAATATTGACAAACAATTCCACAAAATTGCGGATTGTCAAATTTCTTATTTTGACAGCTGATCGATTGTACAAGTACACAATACAATAATAAAATATGTATTATACCCACTGATGAAAATACCTCTGTATATACATTTGAATTTGCAAAGAATTGAAGTGGGCAATGATGATTACTGTTTTTTTTTATTTGACATGCACCCACAATGTTTTTGCGTACAAATTAATTTAAAAATAGAAACAGAAAATACGCAAATGACAGGGGGACTTACATCATTTTATAAGGTGAATTCATCACAAATGAATCCACCTTTTCAAGATCTTAAAATGAAGTTAGATTTGAAATAATAAATTGAATAGTTTACACAGTAATCGTGCTATTTATAGAGGGCATTTCCTGAGAAAAATGTATCCTTGATCGTTTTAGTCGATGAACAAAACAGAGGTCATCGCACACTCACTAAACTTTAGCTTGCAAAATGTCACAAAGGATCACTTACAAACAATTATTCACTCGGTTATTAAAACAGTATTCAGTTCTCGTTGGAGTTGTAAGGCTTAATTAAGAACTACCACTATTATAATCTTGATTTGTAAAAACAACGATTGTAAGTACGCGAACTATTGTATGTACCTATCGACTAATAATTCAATTTCTGACATCCGACAACCACGATCGGCGATTGTGGTCTATGAACGAATGATTAATTAAGTGTTGCCCGGTGCCCCCACGATTCACGATATTATATTTTTACTGCAACGAATATTAAATTTCCCATAAATAAACATGCAAGACGAGATCCTTCCAGTTAGAATATTAATTAAAACAAATAAGCTAACATAAATACGTCTAAATTAAATTTCTCATAATAAATAGAGTAAATTAGTTAAGTACCTACTAACCTACTGCAGCTATGCACAGTGGCGCACCCAGGATTTATTATTGGGGGGGGCCGAAGGAGGCGAATGGAAATTAGTCCCATAGGCTCTTTTTCTTCTTCATATAAATATTTTTACATAATTTCACAATACACGGCGATATATTTGTAGAGTTTCTCCTAGTTTTTATTAAATTGGAGGCATAGTGGCGGTAACCGTTGAGCGTGTCATCAGCGACTGGCGGATTGGAAGTGAACAGCGACCATGCTGGACATGTGTACCTAGTATGCTTAAACATTACTTAAATAATATCGGCTGTGCTACCCGCTTGCTCTAGAGCAGTGTTTCCCAAAGTGTGGTACGCATACCCCCTGAGGTACGGGAAGAGTTTGGTGGGGGTACGCGCTGCACCGGGTTATGGCTACGCCTGGTGCAACAAGCATTATTGCAACATCCATGCTAGAAGGTTTATCGCATACGGAAGAAGAGCAATTGTTGTTCAATTCAGACGGATTCTTGCAAAATAAATATAAGGAGTGTACTTAAACATCATTTAGGTTGCAAATGCAACATGTGGTTCCAGTTTTAACAGAGAAATTCCTGAAATACATTGCCTTTTTCAACTTCATATCTATGTGAAGTTGCTTTTTCAGCATTTGTAGACATTAAGTCAAAAAAAAGAACAGCCTTTGGGTGTGGAACCGCATCTCAGATTAAAATTAATAACCAGGGAACCAAATTATGATTATCTGTCGTTTCAACATAAATAATTTCATCCTTCTCATGGTTTATAATGAATGTTATTTTTTATAATATAACTTTTATTTATATTTTATTATGAATGAATTTTATTTTTCGTTTATTATTATTTTGTTTATGTACTACAAAAGGAATATATTTTGATTGTTATTAAAGTACTTATATGCATTTTTCTTTGACGAGGAGTACTCAGTGTTACGAAAATTATAGAAGGGGTACACAGATGTCGAAAGTTTGGGGAACACTGGTCTAGAGAGCTACAATATTTATGCCGAATTCCACCGAAAAAAGTGTTCTTTTGATTTACATCACCACGGTAGTGGGCATAGTCGTTCTTTTCGCCGAATGTTTATCGCAGATTTTTGGTTTTTTAATATTGAGGTTTCAACATATTAATTGAAAATGGACAAAAAAAGTATTATTGCTTTTAAATTATACACAACCTACTCAATACAACACAGCCTAATATCTCGTTTATCGGTCTTTTGTATATTGCACTCGGTGTACCTACACCATGGCCCCCACATCCTGAAACGGGCCCTCAGGCTAGGGCAGTGGTCGGCAAACTGCGGCTCTTTGGCCCCTTGAGTGCGGCTCTGCCACAGATGCTCTCTGCCATATTTGACATGGCTACAATGAAGAAACAAAGAAAATGGAAGAGGATAACCGTAAATGTAATGTTGAATAGACCGAGACTTCACGTTTATTCAAAACTTAAATGGCTTACCGACCTTTATTTATGTGTCGGGAAAAATTAGCGCATTCAAATTTAGAGAGATACTACAACTAAAAACTCGTAATTTTGCGCTAAATATTCTGTCGATGATGCAAGGAAGAAAGCAGCTGAGGAGAACAGTCAAGAAAAATAAAGTTCTGTATTTAATATTGCAAGTTTTGTGGTTAGTAAAAAGATTTCCAAGAGAGGAAATCAAGAGTAAATTGAGAAATCGATTTATTGATGAGAACCTGGAATCGTGCTTAAAATTAAACCAACAACATACGAACCTGACTTACCCAAACTTTACAAGGAGATGCAAGGCCATTATTCACATTGAGTTTGTCAGTCATTGTCATGATTCAATTTTATGGATACCTGACTTACAATTTAATTTTTATTAATAAATAAGATCATTATTACGTATGATATTCAGTTTTATTCAGTGTACCTACTATCACTTCCCTCCATTTTCGAAAGTGAATAGCAAGCTGTCACTTTTATTTTTAGTATGGTTTTTCGTCTGGATTCGGGATGTGGAGGTAAACAAATAACACACCAGAATTGTTTTGGAAACGGCAAGGTATATTTAAGCTAATATTATATAATAGTTACATTTTTAATAATTTATTTTACGGAGAACGAAATGCGCGTGTTTACTGTTTGGCTGTTGCAGCATATTACCCGCCATCTTGTGTTTCGCTTTCAACGAGAAGCGTTGTCGAAAAACGGCGACGTTGCAATATTTTTCAACGGTCATAATCTAAGGCATTGCCGGCTCGGCTCTATTATTATTATTTATTTTCGTAATCAGCGCTTTACTATTTGTTGGATTTGATACCGACTTGGGCCTCTCCAGATATACAGAGACATCCCCAAATGGGGACCATACGGGGGTGTAACACTACCTATAATTTAATTAGGACTTAAAACTTTAACTAAAGTTTATTAAGTAAATAAGCAGTGTACCTACTTACTACCTACGCATATAATTTCAGTTTAAGAAATTTGGCTCTTAAAAGAAATCTCAATCGTTGTACTGTTGATATTTGGCTCTATTGACTAATGAGTTTACCGACCACTGGGCTAGGGTATTTAACGGCTTACCGCTTAGATTAAAGACAGTGTGAAACACTACATTAACGTTTTTCAAATTGTGTTTTAGTTCAAATTGAGGGTACTTATACAGTGAATTATTGGCGATTTTCAATACATCTACTTTAATAATGGAGCTGTCGAGTATCGACACATAATAATCTGAAAATATATTGGACAATTATATAATTTAAAATGGTCATAGTCATGACGTTAATAGCGCCGCAGGCGACTTTTTTTACTATTAAAGATAATTTATGATGTGCGTTTATCTCACTTATCTGGTCAACCCGACACGCCGGCCCCCCACAGCCCGGGCCCCCAGGCTAGAGCCCTGTCAACCCTCCCCAGCCATCACTTATACTACTCCAGAATTCGGGTGGACACCGAGAATTTCATTAGGGAATGGGTTTCTAAAAAAACCTGACATTAGTTTTTCGAAATTTTTGTGTTAGAAATTAAAATCTAAGAAATTTTACTAAAAAGGGTGCTGGAGAATTACAAATCATTTTTTGCCATGTTGTTTGTCTAAGCCCAAGGTATAGTTTATTGGCTTTCGATTTCAATGTGTAAAATAATTCTGATGATTTTCATATTTTGGGGGGGGCCAAGGCCCCCTGGCCCCCCCTGGGTGCGCCATTGGCTATGCATAATAAATATTATGCAAAAATTGAAAACACGAAATTTTCTAAAGCATCAATGACGTTGAGTAACTTTACAAGCTGCTTGTTGGCGAATTTAAAAGCGGACGAGTCAGCTAGTGCGATTGTGATGATGACACACAAAACTTTCCACTCGCTCAGAAGCCAATAAGCTAGCGAGTTGAAACCGTTATTTTTGGTACTATTTTGACAGGACTTATTGAGTAGGCAGTTCGTTTTTTTACCGGGAGGTCGCTGCTATCGCTCTACTGCGCAGACTTAGTAGACCCACACGCCAGCGTGTAGCGTGTAAAGTTGACCGGCTTTCAACTTTTGTTGGTAGATTGTTTACAATCTGCTTGTTAGCTTGTTCGATGACACTGGGCGAGTTTACAAGCAGATTGTAAATTCGCCAGCTAGCACCTTGTAAAGTAGCTCAATGTCATCGAGGCTTAAAAAGAAATTTAATTATGGCTAGAGAAATTTGTATCAATCATGGCTAAGTGGTTAATATGTCAGGTAATAAAATAGTGGATCTCAGTTTCAAATATAGTTTTTCAATCTATAGGTTGAGTAAGTGGCTAACATCCATTTCTCGTAAAAACGAAAATCTGTTAATCCTCCACCCTGTGGACGTCGATGTGCTCCGCTTAGGATTAAACATGGTAATTTAATTATCTTATTCAATCGGAAGCCAACAGCGGTGGAGTGAGGTTGTACAACTTCGCTTGCGTATTCGGGACGCTATTCGCCTGGTTACTCGCGAACGGTTATAAATACGGGATACAACAAAAATAATATTGTTTGTAAATGAATTTGACAATAAACTCAACATGTGTGGTCCCATGTGATTTTGACAATCAGTGCCAGTGCTTGAGAAAAAGTGAAAAATATTTATTGTTGCACGGATAGTGCACTTTATGCGGGGAGTGCGTCAAACGCTGTGAAGCGAGGGGTTGTCCACACTGTTTTTTGTTCACACTGTTGCGCGAATTCCAAGACCGCGTGAACGGCAAAAGCAATAAAATGGAAAACACCACGATGGAAGTGAATGAAACCAAAAAAACGAAGAAGAAAAGAAACGATGATGAAGAGGAAGTGGTTGGAGAAAAAGAAGAAGAATGGCAGACGGTGACCTCTGGAAAAAAACCCAGAAGAGACTCTGGGGTCACTCCAAAGGGAAACCAAAACATCGTCATGATAGCGACGGGAAGTAAAATTCCATTAAAATTGAAAATAGCGCAGATGCTGCATAAGGCAGGAGTAAAAGTACAGAAAATTTACAATAAAAATTTAAAGACGTACATCCAAGTAGAAGACGAAAAAGAAGCAGATAAAGTGAAACAAGCTGGAGAACTCAAAGATCTCGGTTTTGTGACCAAAGAGAATGACTCCTGCTCTTATGGAGTAATAAGAAAAGTCGATATTGATATGGACCTCCAAGAACTGCAAATGGAAATCAAAAGTGATGCAAAAGTAATCAACCTTAAGAGGTTGACAAGAAAAGGTGATACAGGAGAGCTGACAAAGACCTCGTCAGTCAGTATTAAATTTGGGGAGAAAATATTGCCGAGAACAATTTACATATATGGAGTCTCTTTTGCTGTAGAACCGTATGTATTCAGGGTTATGCAATGCTACAAATGCTGGCGATATGGGCATATCGCGAACAATTGCGGACGTACAGTAGAAACGTGCCCTAAGTGTGGTGAAAATCACAAAACCTGCAAAAAAAATGAGGAAATTACGTGCATCAATTGCAAAGGTAACCACGCGGCAAACAGCCAAAAATGCCCAAAGTGGCAAGAGGAAAAGAATTGCAAAGAAGCAATGAAAAAAATGAACATACCTTTCAAGGAAGCAAAAAAAAATATGTTAAATAATAGCTATGCTGACATATTAAAACAAAAAAAAATCGTAGGAAGAGATGAAAGCGAAACAATTCAAAAAACTAAGGAAAACAAAAAGAAAGAAGAAGCGGTGGTAGAAGCTTCAGGCTCAACAATAATATCTACAGGTAGTAGCGTAAAGCCTACAAAAAATAAGAAAAATTCAAAGGGGAAGACAGAGGTTAACGCGATGGGAGAAATTATGAAAGTCTTGCTGAAAGGGGGAGACTGGCAGCAGATCATTAAACAACTAATAATTAAAGCAGTGGACTGGGTAGGCAAACAATTCAAAGAAGGACACTTAAAGGAAATTCTAGGGGAGGTTCTGGAGCAAAATGGATAATAAAAAACAAATTAGGATTTTACAATGGAATGCCAGAAGTATGAAGCAAAAAAAGGATGATATAGAACTCTACTTAATAAGACAAAAAATTTCAATAGCATTAATCTCAGAGACTTGGCTGAGGTCTGAATTAGACTATCTGAAATTCAATGATTACACGATGTATCGAAAATACAGAAGGGATGGATACGGAGGAGAGCGATTCTGGTGCATAAATCACTGGCGTCTAAAGAAGAAAGAAAGAAAGACGGAAGAGCTAGACAAAATAATTATAAAGCCATTTAACAGAATAGGAGTGAGGACCTGATCGAAGGATCCCCTTCTAGAAGAGAAGAGGCGATATGACAGCGAGTCGCAGTCAAAGCCTCGGTAAAATCACAAAAAAAAAAAAAAATTATTTTATTATTAATTAAATAAAACATAATTTTAAAAAAGGTACGACAGTGCGAAAATGATATGTTACTATACGAAAATACAGTGTTATGGCCGCCGTCGTGGCGCGCTGCGATCTATGCCAATATTGTAGTTCTCGAAACGGCCACGCTTCACGTTAAAATTGCCGCAGACTAATACAGTACTCTATATAGTGTCCAATTAGTGAAAGCGGTGGATTATGGTGTATACATACAAAATATGGTAAAAATTAAAACTGGTAGCAAATTACGGTTTTATTTATAATAAAATCAAGCATTTACTAAATTATACATATTTATAAACTAAGTTTATTAACTAATTATTAAACAGTAAATCACTTGACACAACCAGTTGTTCAGTGAGGTAGACATTCTTGAATGGCTTAGGATTCCTGGGTTTCCCTATGACCAAAAGCTTCATTTTGTGTGTCCTGGTTGCATTGGAGCACGGCATAATTATTGTGACTTTTGGTGTCCTTGGGCACTTTCCACAATGGTATATTACTTGCTTCGCGATGAATGTACGTTTTACGAAGGAGAAGTTTGTAAAATAAACCTGTCTCATCTGCGTTATGAACTTGTACGCAGCAGACTACTGAATTTGACAATCGAATATCGGCAAATTGTAGAGCTTGATTTTGTGCTTTCAACTAGTAAAAATAACGGCGGATTAGAGTAGTTGTCGGATAATCGAGCGGCGGATTACTGAGAGTGTACTGCTGTACCACTTATTTTTATTAAATATTAGTTTGGACCTGTTTCGTCCGCTTCAGAGACATTGTAACTAGTTCATAATGTCCATCTGAAGCGGACGAAATTGGTCTAAATTAATATTTAATAAAAAAAGTGGAATTAGTAAATACATACTAAAAATTACGTTTTATTTAATTAATAATACAATGCATTTCCACCATGAATTGACAGTCAACACTATAAAAAAATTGACTTATTTTAGTTACATAATAGTATAATATTGTGGCAGCAACATCTTATTATACCGCAGACAGTGATTCCCCATCTTCATTATTTACAATCTCTCAAAATATTTTCTAAAATCTCAGGCAAGTAATTTCCGTTATATTCAAGTTATATCTGATTTAGAGCCTGCCCAGATGGTTTGCGTACCAAACGTGTGCTGCACCCAGATACCGCGTTTCTTACACTGCATTTTGCAAAAAAATATCCATGCCCGACTGACCGACAAAATACACTCACAAAGGGTCTAGGACGATTTGGCACCGGACAACTGGACGCCACGGAATTCGAAAATAAATAGACGTTAGTTATAGGTACTTTAAAAAAAAATATTCAATATTATTATTTATACTTCAATGATTATATTATGATGTAATAGTTGGTAAGAATGTAAATATGCAGACGTAAACAATGATTTAATCGTGCATATGTTTAAGTTCCAACGAAAAAAGAGTTTTTTATTTTATATAAAGCCTTAGGCATGGTAATTCTCAATCCACGATAAAGAATACATTATGTTAAGAGTAAAATAAATTCAAACTACTAAGTAGTAGATAGAAACTGATTAAAATACGAGGGTGGGTCAATAAGTCCTTAGAAAAGCCGACAGGTGGCGCGACTAGTACTGTAAGCGGTTTGTTTCCATGCAGCGGCACTACCGATTCAGTATGCTGCGAAGTTTCAATCAGATTGGTCGGGTTGTTGTGTGTTTCTCGTACATTTAAAAAAAAAATTTGCTTGTTTACAAAAATGGAGAAAATTGAGTTTAGAGCTGTTATTAAACATTTTAATATAAAAGGGTTAACAGCAAAGGAAATAAAAAATGAGTTGGATTTAGTTCACGGCACATCTGCTCCTTCACTTGCAACTATTTATAACTGGTTAAATGAATTTAAACGTGGTCGTACATCAACAAAGGATGAACCACGCTCAGGACGTCCTGTAGAGGTGACTACACCAGAAATGATCAATAAAATCCACGATATGGTGTTAAGTGACCGAAGATTAAAGTTGAGTGAGATAATTGAGGTTACAGGGATCTCAAAAGGTAGCGTCATTTCTATTTTACATGACAAATTGGGCATGAAAAAAATTTCTGCAAGATGGGTGGTTTGCTCACAGTCGACAATAAACGCAATAGGGTGGTGGCCTCTAAAGCCCTGTTGTCGCTCATGCAACGCAATCCGGATGAATTTTTTCGTCGCTTTGTGACTGTAGATGAAACATGGATACACCACTATACTCCCGAGACGAAAGAACAGTCAAAGCAGTGGATTGCGAAAGGCGAACCATGTCCAAAGAAGGCGAAAACCGTAAAATCAGCTGGTAAGGTTATGGCTACTGTATTTTGGGATGCACGTGGAATTATTTTCGTTGACTATTTGGAAAAAGGAAAAACAATAACAGAGGATTATTATGCATCTTTATTGGACCAGCTAAAAAACAAAATTGAAGAAAAACGGCCTCATTTAAACAGGAAAAAAATCCTCTTTCATCAGGACAATGCCCGTGTTCACACATGTTTACGATCAATGGCTAAAATTGAAGAATTGAAGTTCGAATTGGTCGACCACCCACCGTATTCGCCAGATTTAGCCCCCAGTGACTTTTTCCTTTTCCCAAACTTAAAAAAATGGCTAAGTGGACAACGTTTTTTTTCAAATGAAGAAGTCATCGATCGGACAAATGCTTATTTTGAGGACCTTCCGAAAACTTATTTTTCTGACGGTTTAAAAAAAATTGAGAAACGTCTAACCAAGTGTATTGAGCTCCAAGGAGATTATGTTGAGAAATAAAAAAAAATACAAAAATAAAAACTGTTTTAATGCTTTTTTCTAAGGAATTATTGACCCACCCTCGTACCTCGTCTACACGTGTCTACGACAGTGCGGCGTCCAATATTGTCCGGAGGCCAATCATCCCATTCCCCTCAAACGCTGATGAATCGCGCGGTTACCGGGCGCAATAATTGCCACCATAGTACATGGACTCCCTTTATGATAGATTAATTGGATAAGTGTTTACGTTCCGAGAGCGATAGATTTGGGTTGAACCCCGTTCAGTCCAAGATTATATTTAGCGGTTTTTCTAACAGGTCTGTTCCAAATTATGTATATTCAAGTGTATTTTTCAATTTAGAAATAAATATTCTTTGGAACCTAGGATATGTCGTCACTGTTCTGGCAGAAGACACTAATTCGAAAAAATTACATGTTGTGTTAGTACCAAAATGTTCCTTATTTCAAAATTTACCCTCTGGAAACCTTCTTAATAAATAAACAGTCTTTATTTTAAAGTCATCCTTTTAACGATTACTTAATAAACTCACATGATAGACCATTATTTCAAACATTTTAATAACTTCAAAGTCAAATTACTCAAAACTAGTATTCTCCAGTTGGTGTGTTCTGCCAGAACAGAGACGATGTCTGCAAAACCTTCTTTCCATTAAAACTAATCCATCTAACAATACAATAATAGATTAGGCTGTCAGAGCTAGGATTTAATTCGAACAAAGTTTATCACAATCCTACTAAAATAAAGATTATTGACTAGAATGAGATTTTACAAGATGTTCAAGAAGTTCTTCGTGTATAAAGATGGAACCTAAAAGTATGAAAGTGAAGAAAAAAAAAAGAAGCAAATTCTCATACAAACTCTCAATGTTACAAACTGAAACTAGGCTTCACTGATTTTTATAGGAAAATCATTGAACGCCTGGAAGAACATTCGACATTTTTGGATATATGAGTTTTTCAAGATAGAATGACGAAATGGTGTTTTACAATATACCAATAGAATAAAAAACATAGTTTAGATTAATAGTTTTCATTTATTTCATAATAATCACAATAGCTGGTATATACAGGAATATTGAAGACAATACGAAACATTTTCATTCATTTATAATCTTTTGTACAAATCGTAAATACAATATATAAAAAATTAGTTCACCATCTAACATGTAACCTTTGTAATAGAAAACAGTGCACGATATTTTTACTATTATAGGAATCGATTATAATTTATAAACTGACGATTATGAAATAAATTGATTTACACAATTTATTTAAAATTGTACAATATATACTTACTTACATATTATTATATTATATATATGTAGCTATTTCAGCTTATTTAATGATGGTTTCAAATATAAAAATTTGATTGTACAAATAAATAGGTAAGTATATTTACAAGTAATTATTATACTTTTCATACCAAATTATTATATTATATTATAAACTGATTAGGCATATTGAATTGCTTGCAACACTGATTTCATTTAATAGTTTAGTGAAATCTAATTTTTAAAACACTATTTTATTAGGTACATATTATCAAACTTATGCCGAACATAATATTATTATAACAGATATTTCTATTCAGCAAATATATGATTTAAAAGTAAACTGGTGCAGAAATAAAATTATATGAAAATAATAGATAACATGGATCATATGACAGCGCCATTACAAAAGAAAGGAAATAAAATTTCAGTACAAGGTAAACGAAAATACAAACAATTGATTTGCAAGTGATTCCTTGTACCCGATGAAAATTGTGCAACAAGTATTATAATTATACTTACCTAAACATATAGGTTTGTTGAGAAACAAATTTATGAAACAGTTTATGAAAAATATTAAAAACTCGTATGACATTATTCAGCTTTTTATAATAGGTACCAAATTATCGTAAAGCAGTTATTTACACAAACCAAAAATATACATTATAATATAATAAAATAATATGGATCTTCCCAATTTTTTTTAGATAAAGATTTAAATTACTAGTTAATATTAACAACCTTATCAATGACTTGTTTTAACAGATAATTATTTTTAGATATCAACATCGAAATAATCAAAATCTACATCATTAAATTGGTGACAAAGAAAAAAATTAATACATATTGCACATTTTCTATGGTGTTATTAGAGCCGGAGAGTTTACATTCAAAATGGAAATACATCAGAGAGTATGACTGATTTTGTACAGTACACTATTAACATAAAACATGCATGACGATAAAATGCATATTTATTTCGAGTTCATACACTTCCATAGTGCTAGTGTAATTTAAAATATACTTCCTTTTTTATATAAAAGTAAATGGACAGTAACACAGGCAATTTTTATAGACAATGGAAATTTCAATAGAGCCAACTCAATTGTATATTTTATGGAACTTGTGGAGATAATGCAATATTAAATTGATTTATTCGGTAAATTATTATTAAATTAATATGTTATACATTGTTTTTTATTAGTATTTTGAATAAATACTATTAATCATTAGGTATATTTAAAAAATAATTTATACTTCCCAGAAAAGGTGCCTGATGAAATTTAAAGCTTATAAATAAGCATAACAAAAGTTATACAGTAAAACATAATTATGTAAATCAAAATTTAAGATGCCAACATACCCAAACGAATGAAACCATGACCTACAAAATGTAGGTATTCAAGATGGAATTTAATAATAATTAGAAGAGTGATCTCAAAAAAAATATTATGATAAAATATCATGCCATGAATTATGAAGAACTGATACAAGTTAGTAAGATATTTGTTTGGTAAAAACTAATTCAAATTATGAATTTAGAATTAAATGTATAATTGAATTCGAAAATCATTTTGACATAGGCAAGCAGTATATTGAAATTTTAAGTGGAAAACTTGGTAGGTAATCAGAAATTTAATTATCATATTCCAAATATATTAGAATAAGTTCAAAGATTCTACAGATATGCCATGATATACGATCCTTTGAATTACGATATTAAGAACTTGCAACTAATTAAATTGTTAATGAAATTATTGTAGTTCTGATAATTAGGTAGTTATTTTTATACAAATTTAGTGACTCGTACGCGAGTACAGCTATAACGATGTAATAAATCTAATAAATAATCATAAAATAATACGTATTAAACATGTCAAAGGATATAGCCAGATGACAGAAAATAAAGAGTTTATATTTTAATCCTGACTTATTGTTTACTTGACGTTAAACGTAATCACATAAAAAGTTGCAAACTTAAAAACGTAATACTACTTTATGGAAAATGACACATTTGGCATTTCAATTTTTTTTTCGGTCATTGCTTGACATGTACTGGAAAAACATACATTGAGTGCCCAGATGGTCACCGTTCATTTACCGGAATTTCCTTTCTAACTATCCTATGCTTTGAGGTTTACCCTTCCATTACCTATTTACAACGAATAAATCGATTATCAATGATTTTTTGTACCAAAAATCTTTCTCCTGATTTAAAAATGAAAAGAAGTTTTAATCACAAATCAACAGAATTTTGAGGTATATAATATATTTAAAATTAAAATAAAAATTTAAATATTTTGGATAAACTCAACTAACGTTTTAATCATGATCGTAAGTCAAGGAATACCTGTATATCAATATGTTGATAGTAAAATGTGAAAATAAAAAAATGGGGCCATAAAAATATTGAAAATATATTACAAAATTCAAGAGTTTGGTGGTAAATGAATCTATAATAATTATTATAATACACAGAGATAACGTGGGTATCTAGATTTAGTTTAAAAAATGTCACATGTAACTAATTATTCAAACATCCATAGCCATACTAAAATTAAAAATTAAAACAAAAAATATGCTCATAAAATATGCATATAAATAAATGCTGAATACTTTTGAATACCATATAATTTTGCAGATTGGCAACAAATATATTCCTATCATAAAATAATGTTGCAGTACATACAATGCTGGCTTTCAGTATGACCCAAGTCAGGTGAACGTATGTGCGTGGTCACGTGGTGCTCACCATTGTGAATAGGTCGACATACGCGTTGTGTGGCCCATGGTTGACAAATGTTTGCTGGCTATCAACACAGCGTCAGTGATTCAACATCTATCAAAGGGCGCCAACATTCACCGACGAGGGAGCATTATAATTCAATTGTTAAAATATACTTTTAAAGAAAACATGGTGAACATGCAATTGTTAAACTAAATTATGAATATCGGAAGACAAGAAAATCAAATGAAATTTGTCTAATTATTAACAAAAAAATTACAAAATATGTGGGTGTTATTGGCTGATGGCATGATAATTTATTTATGTCAGAGATGTTTACAATATTTTTATACATCATCAATATTACATTATAATTATGTAATGACAATTTCATTCACTGCATTATAGCTCATTGAAACAGGATGGAATGCTATGATGAAACATCATTAAACAAGTAATGTTGAAAGCTTTAAATATTCTCGATTTTGTTGAATCCTTACGTGTCTTTCAAAACATTCTTCAAAATGGCTCCCTCAGAGTTTCTAGTCTGATTTACACCGACATCAGGACTAGCAATCGGCATGAATAGTCCAAAACTGGGCGCCGAAGTTAAAACGACGGCACTTGCCGAAGCGAGGATGGGATTATCCAAAGAAATAGGTACCACCGGAGAAGGCACGGCATTCATCAGGGCATTGTTGGCTGCGGACGGTGAGATCCTGGTAGTGGATGGGGAACTGTTGGAGATTGATTGCGGTGAGCTTGTAGATATGCGCCCGCTTTGTGGTGAAGCATTCGTCATTTGCTGTACACTTGTCGAATGTCCTGAGGATGATGATAATGGACTGACCGGTTTAGGTTGGCTGTGGTATGTTGTGGCTAACGGAGGGGGACCTATTGAATAAAGATTTCATTAATATCTCTGTAAAAAAATATGCAGTATAGTTTACTGGAATATCCATTATTGAATAGACAGGTGTAGGGGTAAGAAGGAATCGAATATTATATATTACAATAATTAGTATAATGTGATTCTTAATCAATGACATTATTAATGGACAATGCACTCAATACAGTAGCTAGCAAGTAAATTCGCGCATAGCGTCATTCGCACATGTATAAGTAGACGTCACGCAATTTCCATTATGCGATATCATGCATCGGGAATTTATAGCAATATCACCTTTATTGTAATGGCGTTAGAACAGTGTTTCTAGTGTCAATGTTCATTTTAGCGAACCCGTTCGAACTGAACCATTCGGCAGACTCGACAAAAAGCATCGGGAATTTATAGCAATATCACCTTTATTGTAATGGTGTTAGAACAGATTATGCCATTCGGCAGACCCGACAAAAAAGTGAGTGTCATTTTTTTTCCAGGTGCTTCGTCCATATTAATGACATTGTTCTTAATACAATAATATTATATAAAGAAGATCGAGAGATGGTCACCTATTAATTGTTAGATCTGGTTACTATATCATGACACACATTATCATTTGAATTACTTATGATTTCAATGGATACATATATGATCACACGCAAGTTGACATATCAAAACCATAATGCAGTTTCCCAAACTGTGGTATGTGTACCTCTTTGTGATTTCAAAGGGTATGCGGAGGATTTTTTAAAATCTTAATTGCACCACACATTATATGAATTATGAATGTCTTATGATAGTTTAGTCCTCCCTCTTACGGTATTTAACAAAAATCATCCATAAGTTTGGGAAACATCACGTCATGAAATAAATGATATTTTTAATATATTCAATACACAGTAAACTCTTCGATTCTGATAAAGTAACTAAAAACTAATATAAGTATAAACCCACCGGCAGATTCGCGTTCAAGAAATCTGACGAATTCACTGGCCAGTTTTCCAGGTGGGATATTATTGGCGGCTGCGGAATTCTGGTCCTCTTCAAGCAATTTCAAGCCAAGGACAGACGACAGAAGTCTTAAAGCCTGGTCTCGTTCAGCGGGACCCTTTGCTGCTCTAACATAGGATGTCACCAAGTTCCCGATGAGCCTTCGATCGACCTTATCCTCCTGTGATGACACCGATTCGCAGTGCTTTCTCTTCCACTGTGCCACCTCTTGTTCCAAGTTGAGAACTGTTATTTGAATGGGTAAATAAATTGAATAAGAGTCAACAATAATTTCAGTACAATAATTACATAACCAAAATAGAGAATGATTATGCAGACAGAAATTGATTTTGTGGGATTTGAACCCAGCACAGTCTGAATATTCTGAAGAAAGTTTAGATGATAATATCTAAGATAACATAATATGTTACTAAATAAGAGAATTTTGATGATAACTTCACTTCGATGGAGTGAAATTCTGTCAAAATTATGAAGGAAAAATAATAAAAATACCTATTATTAACTAAACATAATATAAATAATATTAAAGTACCTATTTATACAAAAAAAGAATCCTTGCAAAAAAATGAAAAATAAAACCTCTAGATGCACAAAATTATAGTTGTCAAAAGAGTCATTCCAGCTGGGCTGCCATTGGTGCTTTTGCCAGATCCCAGATTCAAAGTATTAAACAAGCACTGGAGATGCATATAAAAAAACAATCAACAGCTAACACTAAAACACGGGCAAAGTGAACCCGAAAACGAGCAAAAATAACAAAATACAAATAAATATAATTCAAATATATGCAATCAATTTATTAGGAAAATAGTAGATGAATGCATGGCAATAATAAGTTCAATCATATAGTGAATTTAGAATGAGTGATTAGTTAGTGTGTACTATATTTGAATCAAAATAATAATCTTCCATCTTCTGTTATTTTACAGAGATCAGGGTTGCCAGTTGTCCCGCGAATAGGTTGCTGTCTATGCCTTATATATAGACAAGAATAAAACCAGTACCTGAAGTAATACTCAGAACCTAGGCGGCTTTATTATATTTTTGATGCGATCAAAAATGCGGCTGCTCACGAGAAATGCAAAATAAAGAAAAATAAATATCATTCACATGCTGTAAAAAATGAAGGTATATTTAAATTAGAACAACAAAACAAACCATTCAAGAATAAACATAAAAAAGAGCGTCTCATTTAAGAATTAAAGGGTGCTTTCTTACTTCTCTACAGTAAAAATTAAATATGAAATATATTTTATAATTTGATTATAAAAATAATACAAAACAGAATTATTTTATTTTCAATATTTAAATTTTTTTTAAATAATTGTCGGGAAAGATTTTATTTTTCGAGATTAACCAATATGCAAAGAATAACAAAACAATGTATGCATAATAGTGATTAATCGTAAAAACTGCGAGCATATCAATTAATATTAATATAGAAGTTGGTCTAAGATAAATTTAGGGGCTCAATAAGTATGTAGTGAGAATAGGTTAATAAATTAGATCCCACACTATTAATTTAATTGTATCAGTTTAAATCAACACAGTTTGTCAAATTTAATAATAATAACATTCACAAAAGATCACATGAAACTAATAACAATTGATGAAAAAAATTAAGGGATGACAAGTATGTCTATTTTATTATCTTGTGACAACACGTGTGACAATTATACCTAGGGTGACCAGACGTAGTGAATTTACGGGACAATTTCCATTTTTTAATAATCTCCGATAAAGGTTATGAGACCACTGAAATATTTCAATGCTACAAAATATTTTTTATGGTGTATCAAATAGTAATCAGAATGCTGAAAAATTGATTGTATACGTAGGATATAATTTTTCAAAGCAACTGATATATACATTGTAGTTCCTTTATTCCTATGCCTACGCATATGCAAACACAGAAAGAGTTCCTTTTCTATGATCAACTCATAGTGGCCAGATGAGTGAAATAAATTCGATATTATGTAATTTGTAAAAAAATTATAACTTGATACAAGAAAACAATGAACAATAAACAATAAAACAGGAGTTATTAAAAAATGTAAAAATATAGTCACACCGACAATGGCCTGTATTCATATTTTCCAAACCTGGTTACCCTGGTTAGACTAAAATTTACAGGTATCTGCATGATAACATTATATAGAATTATGTTCATGAAGTTATAGAAAATACGAGGGTGGGTCAATAAGTCCTTAGAAAAGCCGACAGGTGGCGCGACTAGTTCTGTAAGCGGTTTGTTTTCATGCAGCGGCACTACCGATTCAGTATGCTGCGAAGTTTCAATCAGATTGGTCGGGTTGTTGTGTGTTTCTCGTACATTTAAAAAAAAAATTTGCTTGTTTACAAAAATGGAGAAAATTGAGTTTAGAGCTGTTATTAAACATTTTAATATAAAAGGGTTAACAGCAAAGGAAATAAAAAATGAGTTGGATTTAGTTCACGGCATATCTGCTCCTTCACTTGCAACTATTTATAACTGGTTAAATGAATTTAAACGTGGTCGTACATCAACAAAGGATGAACCACGCTCTGGACGTCCTGTAGAGGTGACTACACCAGAAATGATCAATAAAATCCACGATATGGTGTTAAGTGACCGAAGATTAAAGTTGAGTGAGATAATTGAGGTTACAGGGATCTCAAAAGGTAGCGTCATTTCTATTTTACATGACAAATTGGGCATGAAAAATATTTCTGCAAGATGGGTGCCGCGTTTGCTCACAGTCGACAATAAACGCAATAGGGTGGTGGCCTCTAAAGCCCTGTTGTCGCTCATGCAACGCAATCCGGATGAATTTTTTCGTCGCTTTGTGACTGTAGATGAAACATGGATACACCACTATACTCCCGAGACGAAAGAACAGTCAAAGCAGTGGATTGCGAAGGCAAACCATGTCCAAAGAAGGCGAAAACCGTAAAATCAGCTGGTAAGGTTATGGCTACTGTATTTTGGGATGCACGTGAAATTATTTTCGTTGACTATTTGGAAAAAGGAAAAACAATAACAGGGGATTATTATGCATCTTTATTGGACCAGCTAAAAAACAAAATTGAAGAAAAACGGCCTCATTTAAACAGGAAAAAAATCCTCTTTCATCAGGACAATGCCCGTGTTCACACATGTTTACGATCAATGGCTAAAATTGAAGAATTGAAGTTCGAATTGGTCGACCACCCACCGTATTCGCCAGATTTAGCCCCCAGTGACTTTTTCCTTTTCCCAAACTTAAAAAAATGGCTAAGTGGACAACGTTTTTTTTCAAATGAAGAAGTCATCGATCGGACAAATGCTTATTTTGAGGACCTTCCGAAAACTTATTTTTCTGACGGTTTAAAAAAAATTGAGAAATGTCTAACCAAGTGTATTGAGCTCCAAGGAGATTATGTTGAGAAATAAAAAAAAAATACAAAAATAAAAACTGTTTTAATGCTTTTTTCTAAGGAATTATTGACCCACCCTCGTAGCACTGATAATCAGTTAAAAGGTTTATTCATAATGGTGAATAGAAGTAAGGTTATTTTATAAACAAACGAAACATTGTTTCATAAGAATTGTCAAGAGGTTGCCCAGAGTTCAGTCTCAGTTAAAAGAACATTAGTCGAAATTACTATAACAAGATAAATAAATGATATCTAAACTAAAATATACATACTTTTCAATCTCTTAAATATGGTGGTGAGATTCAATTGGTTTTTTAAATCCTTGATTAATTAAATACAATCCAAAATTTATACATGGTATGATTTTTTCTTTAATTGAATATTTATTTTACACAATTATAATGCTGTAAGTGTCTATATAATTATATTCATATTGCCATATTCAGCTAACTGCCAAATTTAGGTACATATTTTAAAAATAATAATAAAATTATATTTTATCTATATTGAATTTGTATAATTATAATTTTTAGGATGGCCATCCGCAGTTTTGTATTTAAATCGAAAAGAAAAATTACTTTGGCCTACTAGTATGTAGTGAAGTTATCCTAATCAATCCTAGACAATAAAAGATGTTTTAGTTTTAATTGTGGATAATTTCTTTTCGAATCTCACCACTTTTTCGATCACAACAAAACACAGATGCAAAGAAACAGTGGTGCCAATACGGGAACATTGACACAGCTGACATTATGACGGACGAGCAAAAAGCGAAGCACACAACAGTTGGCTGCACTGATAGCGGAAGAAAGTCAAACCCCATATGGCAAAATGAGTTGTGGGGCGACTCGGAATGATCCGGCCACCGAAATACCTCACAGTTACCAAATGAGATTACACCGTCTACCGCAGATGTGTTTTTGTTTTGTTTTATTTGACGTTTGCCTTTGCACAAACTTCATTCACTTGTGTATATGATGCACTAGTGCACATGCATTGCCGAGTAGACATGGTATAAAACAATGGAAACAGTACTATTTTTGAACATTGTGGTGCATCAACATTAAACAAAATATTTTCAATACCTTCCAAGAAAAATAATGAAAACAGAAAGATAAAATCTAACCAAAAGTTGTATATGATAAGAAATTTCAACTATAAATGAACTTGGTTTGTTATTTCCGAGATAATGGTTACAAAATATAAAATTTAACAAGAAACTGTTTTCAAAAGATTCAGTTTATTAAATTTGTATTCAACACATAAATTATTTAATGCAACATGTTTAAATATGTAGTCCCTTTTCTTCCCTCATCATATCCTCTAAAATCAATAGTAAAGTTTTGATAGGTAGAACATAGATTTTGTAAAAGGAAATTGGTTTATTCTAAAATTATTTGATTGTCACTCGGAAGGTATTGATTTATAAGTACATAAACAAAATACAAATACTAAAAAACATATGAGTAAACATGTTATTATGCAATATTACATTTATAAATTAAGAAAGGACATTAATTAAAAAAAATGTTATTCCATCAACTGTGCATAACACTGAAGATGAGTGCATACAATTAAAAAACAAATGTGGTCATAAAAAATATCACAAAAAGCAAAAGTGAAAAATAAAAATCTGTATGTTTTGAGTAAATAATATTACGAAAAAAACCTCAGTTACCATAAGCACACAAATGTTAGATAGGCTTTAAAACAAAATAATTTATTAGAAGTAACTAAAGCAAGACAAAAATAATTTTATTTCCTAAAACAGTCTATTTAAAAAAAAAAATCTTTCCCAAAAGTAACAAAATAAATTTCATAAAAATCATTCTAATAAATCTGGTTTAGAAATTCAATATTATTAAAAAAAAAAAATCTTAACCGATGTAAAAAAACGATGAAGAAATATTTAATAAGTGTTAAATATTTTTGATGCAGCAACGATTAAAACGAAAACCATGCCATCTTTTCAGAGTTTCTTTCGATATAATATTGAACTTCTGGACCATGACTTGTAAATTATGTAAAAACACAAGGAAAAATAGGCTATATTGCATCAATATTGTAAATGGCCAAATAGTTACCTACTTTACGGGGATATTTGAAAATATAGCGTATGTTTCCTTGGAAACCATAAACCACGAAAAACAAAAGAAAAATTAAAAAAATCATTAGTAGTGCCATGTCATTGGATGGTCGATTAGTGGTGTGGACAAGTGATTGAGAATTGTGGCCACTCGACTCGTATACCAGATGGAATTCTGGGATAGTAACAAATTGTGAACCCAGAATTACCAGCTGATATTTAGTTGAATCACCAAATTTGGAAGATAGACTACGCTCTACGGAGAGAATTATGCGATAATAATGCAGTTTATCAATTTTGTAAAGCATTTTGAAACCTCTGAGATATATTATATTGCAGGTGAATTGTGAGGTTTGAAGACATCAATTGTTTTTGTAAAATGTTGTGTAATTAATTTTTATTTACTTACTCATCGAATGTTGTAAACAAGATTCTAATATCAAAAGGGTGTATCTATAAAAATACAGTTATAAAGATGGTCATGAAAAAAAGTAGGCAGAAATTCAGTAATTTTTTGAATTTCAATAAAATATAATGTTTTTACAAATATATTTAGAGATACACACTTCTGCCATTAAAATTTAATATTTCGGATAAAGTGTACTATATTATATTGTAGTATGTCAAGAAACAAGAATGTAGCAATTCAATAATAAGAAATAATAAAATAGGTTAGTAAAAAAAATGCATTTAGACTTTTTGCTAAGCTGTCAAAATCAAAGTATCATTTGCCAATGTTCTATCATTCCTTATTAAAAAATATCAAATTTTATAACAGTATAATACCGATATGTAAAATTATCATCATGAAATAAATTAAGTATTATATGAGTGGTTGAGTGAGTGCATTGGAGAAATTCAAATGAGGTGTCTTTTTTCTGCCCAAACCAAAGGTGAATATCATTAGTCAATTTTCGGCAAGGTAAAACTTCTAATTCACCAGATTATTGTGAAATAAAAATGTTAAGACACAAAGCAAATTTTTTCTAGTATCGAAAAAAAATATGAAACTGTAAAAAGAAACGCAGAAAAGTAAAGAAAAAATCAATTATTAACTGCGTGCAAAATAATAACATATATGGATGGTATTGTAATTCAGATCGGGTTAGGATTCTTATGATTGGTGGATTGTGTGGGAAAACAGTAAACTTTGTTGCAATTTTATGCTACCACTCTGTACTCAATACGTGCGTAATCAAAACAATGGTACCTACAAGAACAAATAAATCTCCTGGTATCAGAGGTAGAACTTTATTATATCTATGTATTAAATATGGGATAGTTTATCTTTGATACCAGACGACTGAAATGCAAAATATTTTTAAATTACTAGGTTAAGGATTTTTTTTTAAATATTGATTATTATTACAATAAAGCATTAGGGCAGTACTCAAACCTTGTTCCTTCGCTTCAACGAGTTGTGCGGCTTTGGTATCGAGTTGTGAAGAAAGTCTCGCAGCTGCCCTTAAGCCTCCGTTTGATTCTTCCAGTTTCCTCTCGAGTTCTTCAATACTACTCATGAGCCTCGTGATTTCAGCATTAGATTCCTCGAGGTCCCTCCTGCCTTTGCCCGCAAGGGCTTCTCCGTCTCTCTCCTTATCTGTATTATTGTTTACATAAAATATTATTGGAATATTGTAGATTTAATAATTAAATATTAAGCCCCTCCTTTACTCGTAAAAGTATTTATTATTCTTCGCTGATGCAAATGTACGAGATGAGACCTTAGGTCATCAATGTCAGTATGTGACTATTTCAAGTAACGAGTGTAAATATATGATAAAGAATGATAATACATACAGGTATTATGACACAAAATTATTATATGGGTTGCAGTTTACATATATATTCCTAAATATTCTACATAGTCTGCAAATAAATTTAATTTTCTCACCCATTTGAAATTGTTCAAGTACCCATTGTAAGTTTGTAAGGGCTGCAAGATTTTTGCTATTCCTGTCTTCTGATTCGCCCAAATGTGATTGGATATCATCTCGCTGTCTCTCCACCAACCGTATTTGGGTACGGAGTGTCTCTACTTCCTGATTGGCTCGTATACTAGAAATACCAAATGAAATAATGTTTCAATAGAGAATCTCCAATGCGTTGATGAGTCAAAATTCCCCGGTCGAAAATACGTTAGTTTTGCTTACACTCTGCTACTGACTAACATGAACAGGGAAACATAGTATAGTTGATTTTTTTGACAGTAGCGAAAGTTAAACATACATACTGTAACATTTTCGGCATATGTAATGCATAACAAATTGCATTATCTTTGAGGCAGTTTATTAGATTCTATTAAAAAATTTTAGTGTTCAACACCCATTTCTTAATTAGTAATAATAAAATAATCAACAAAAATTCTAGAAGTGGTGATTTTAGTCCTTGAATTCGAGGTGATCTCAAAACCCTATAGTTGGCATGCAATGGCGTGCGGTCCATAGATGTTATAGATGCAGAGCATAATCTTAGAAATATTTGACAAATTAGTATGTACCTACCTAATAATGTTATGTATATATTGGGCAATTGTATGGTGTTACTTAACTGTACCTACTTCTTCTAAGAGTACATTATTATACATTGTTTAAGACTTTTATGGATGATTGGTATTGTACACATTCTATATTATGAATGACATTAATATGTTTAAAATATCGCATAGCTATTATTACCAGACAAAAAAAAAGACCCCAGCGCGACAATTTCAAATTCCAAATCCACAATCTAATAAGTCCTCACTAAGAGGGCCCCGACCAAAAGTTTGGCTTCCCTGCCGTGCGAGATGGCGTCCTCGCTTGACCGAAAATTTCTAAGAAGGGCCTATTCGCGCCCAAAATCTACAGTCCGAAGCGGCGACAAATAACCCGCCCCGCACCCCTCGGATACCGCGCCTTCCGAGCGCGAAACCGCCGATCCTTTAGACCTGTGACTTAGAGATTTGTGGAACAGTGCAAATTCTCGGGCGAGAGAGGAACGTGCCTAGCGCCACGCGCTACGTGGTCGCGCGGCTTTCCTCAATACAAAAATGCAGGCCGCGCTTGTTCCTAGTTCCTTTCAATTCAGTGAACCCCTGTTACCATTATTACGTCAATAGTGATCCACACAACCACCCTTAAAACGAATCGCATGTCCGATAAAGTGTTTCGGTGTTAATCCCGGCAATGTGCTCAAATAAATTAATTCGCCCAACATCAGCGCCGAATAAATTAAAACTGTTACGACAATGGCCCGTAATAATAATGTGTCTTCTCTGTTGCAACCTACAATGTAACCAATAATGTAATATCAACCGATGTCTGTATAATTTAGTGAAATTAAACATCCCTGCGCGGGGAAATTGTCAAATCAAAAATAATGTGTTTTATCGATATTATATCCTGTGATGTCCACACCCCTAACTGAAATAACGCTGACGAAGAATCCCGCCAGTCCACATGTGAGTTCCTTTCATTCTTCTTGGTATCACTATCTACGATATCACACCATACTACTTCATCTGTTGCCTGCCAAGGTTCAAGTAGTAACAAAACCTAAGTAGAAAACCTAACTGTATTTTCCAACAGCATCCCTACTAACAAAAGTCACCACACGCCACTGTTATCATGTTAATGTGTAAACACATTTTTGTTGTATACTGTGAGTTTAAATTGCCTACCTATTAGATGTGTAAACGGTACTGGAGTGCTTGGCTTTATCTTCAGCTACAGCGAGTTGAGTTTGAAGTTCCTGACATTTCTGATCGGAAACCACCAGCTCTCGAGTGTGGGCATCCTCCACTTCCAAAAGATGCGCTCGAAGTCTTTCCACTTCTTTGCAGAGAGATTGTTCCCGTTCAGAAACCTATCAATTATAAAGAAAAGAATAATATTTGAGATAGTATTTTACATGATGGATTTCAAAAATTAGTTTTCTTAGTTGATAAACATGTCTTGATACTTTATTTTTTTTAAAAATAGGCTAAAGAATAATGATTCATTATTACCAACCTGCAATTTTTCCTGAACAATCTGTTTGGCATTGCTTTGCTCGAGTAGAAGATTCTTGCCCAAAACGTCGCACTTTTCCACCAAAAATTGATTTTTCTCTCTTAATTTCTCCATTTCTTCAGCGGTTACTCCAGAATTCTCAAATTCTCTCAATCTTTTTTCAAAATGCATGCATCTTTCTTCATTTTCTTTTAATTTTCCAGCAATAGTTGCGCAATTGCTACATTCATGATTTTGAATGTGTTGTAACAGGTTAGATTTTGCTGCTTCGTGACCTCTTTCCAATTCTTTGTACCTCTCATTTTCGGCCATAAGCAATGCGCTTAGCCTCTGTATTTCACCATGATAGTTTAGGCTCTCTTGATGTTTTTGGGTGACTAGATTGATAAGGTCAGTTTTTTCAGAAGATAATAAATCAATCTGATTTTCTAATTCAGACTTGAACATCTCCAAGTTTTCTATCTTCTTTAACTGGTCATTTGAGATATTATCGAAGCCGATAAGTTTTGCTGCTAGATAAGAGTTTTCTTTTTCCATTTCTTGTAATCTACTTTCAAAAACAATTTGCTGCTCATTTACTATATTCATTGATTCAATTTTTTCCACATCACCTTTACATCTGTCTGACACGTCTACAATTTCTGAGTTTGCGACAAAACTTGACTCTTTATGGATAGTTTCATTGATACTTCCTTCTTCAATGACGTGCGCTAACTCCAATGTTTTTTCTTTCAATTGATCTTTAACCAAATGTAATTCATCACTGAGATGCATATTTTTTAAACTTGAATTCTCATCGGAAGCCTCCATTGACCTCATTGAGCTTTCAATTTGTTTGTTAAAATCAGCTTTGGTTTGCATAAGAGTCTCGTCGAGACGCACAATGTTATGTTTTAATGTAGTCTCAGTTATTTCGGCTTTATTTTTAAATTCCTGATATTCTTTTGTCACATTTTCCAGATCAAATTTCAATACAGCTTCGTTTCGAGCAGCCGTGAGTAACTCTTCACTATTATTGAACAATTCATTCTTCAATGCCTTGTTATCTTCTTGTAATGAACTAATTGTATTATTCAAGTTTTTAATTTGAGCTTCAGCTTCTTTGTGCTTTAATTCAAGTTCATTGTGATGGCTTTCATGTTGGCTAACCGATTTGGTTGCTTCTGTCATCAAATCTTCCATTCTTAATTTAAGAGCCTCGTTTTCTTTATTCAAAATCTCCACACTCATTTCTACTTCAGATAAATGGCTTAGTTTTGCCATAAGGTCTGCTTTTTCTGCCTCAACCTTCTTTGCGAAATCTTCTATGATGGATTTTGTTTGTAATTCACTTTTTAATTCACTGACCTCTCTCATGAGTAGAATTTTTTCATTATCGAGAATACTCAAATCAATTTTGCACTTCTCATTTTCTGAAGAGACCGAACATAGCTGTGTTTTAATTTTTTCTAGATCAGTTTGAGTAATAGTTAATGTTTGCTGCAACTCTAAACTATTAATGTCTCGATTGTCTCCTGGTTTCCTATTCATAACAGACAATTCGTTTTTGGCATTCTGAAGTTGTTGTTGAATGGATTCCAATTCAATTTTTAGGTCATCTCTCTCAGTAATAATGCATTGTTTTTCAACTCCATTTCTTTCCAATTCTGCTTCAAATGTCTTATTTAAGTTACTGCAGTCCTCCAAATCGGATTGCAGCTTTTCAACATTTTCTTCATTTTGCTCCAGAATCGGTTCTAACTTGGAGATATTTTTTAATGTCCGTAATTCAGCAATCAAAAAATCATTATTCTTCTTCAATTCTGAGCACTCATGCTCATAATGAGACAGATCACCATTTAAAATATCCATTTCTGAGCTCATTTCGTCAATACTCAACTGAAGGTTGTTGATGACCCTAGAGTTATCTGCAACACGTATTTCCAAAGTATCATTCCGGCTTTTATATTCCGAAAATGTTTTCAAACAGACTTCAACATAGCTTACTAGTTCATTTTGTGAATTACTTTCAACTTTTTTCATATCCGGCAAATTAAAAGTAACGTATTTATCTAAAAGATTTTTCACAGTTTTGCTAAATTCTGATTCAACTTTAGTTTGTAGATTTGCAGTTGATAAAGATTCAACTTCTTGCTTCAAATGATCTATTTCTAGGTTTAACCTTTTGATTTCTTCGTTGGTGTTCAATTTATTTTGCAACTCGACAATTTCAAATTTAAGTTTTTCAATGACTTCTTGTGCCTTTGAATCATGAAGAGTTTCACCCAATTGAATGGCTTTGTTGGGTACGCTAGTTTCAGCAAATTTTCTTTCCAGCGTGAAGAACTTTTCCTCCAGTTCTTTATATTTTTCATTTGGCACATGATTGTTATTGCCCTGGCTCTCATCGGCTGGTTTTATATTTTTCTGTGATTCTTCTAAATCATGCTGTAGCTTCGTACACTTTTCTTGAAGATTGAAGTTTTCTTCACTTAGATCCATATTTTCTTCCTGGAAACGTTCTGCATTCTCTTTTAACAGCCAGTGGACTTTATCTAGATTTTCATACTTGTGATGGAGTGTATCTAGATCTGATGACAACTTCTCATTTACTTCGTTCAGTTCCTTTAAATCTAGCTCTCTTTCTTCCGCGCACTGGTTCAACTTCGATTGGAAATTGGTTATTTCACTCTTCAACCCTTCGTGTTCTCTAAGAAGCATGTCATACTTAATTTGAAGTTCCTTTTTGATGTTTATCATTTTCTCCATTGCAATTTGGTTTTGGTTATCCAAATCATCTATACTCGATGTCAGATTTCTATTTTCTTCTGTCAGCATGTGAATTTTGTCATTCAGTTCACGGAGATTGCCAATATTAGTGTGGTCATCTGAAGAATCATTTTCGTGTTTGTTTTTCAGGTTGGATATCTCAGTCTGAAGTTTGTCGATATGCACCACCAGCCTCTTGTTTTCATCCTTTCGCGATTCATATCTGTTTGTATCAGTCGTCCCTCCTCCTTTTTCTTCGGGCGGATCCCAGAACCAATTAGAGCCCTCATCTTCAACGGTCGAATCTGCACCGGGGAGGCCATTACTGCTGCCAGGAGTCTGAAAATAATGAAACATAATATCGTTAGTCCAATTATAAAAACATTTTCAATCATCAAGAGTAGGTATGTAGATATGTGCATAATATATGATAGAGAATCATTATAATTATGATTAAGTTTTAAGAACCCGCTTTTATATTAATATTCATATTGATAAAGTCGCTGACTCCGGAATCTCGAATAGATAAATGTATAGGTACCAACTCAGTGTTGCCAACCCTACTATAATTATAGTACAATATTATAATTTTGAAACGACGAAAAATGTAAAATACTATAATTTTACGCAGATATGCCAAAAATACTATACTTTTAAAGGATTCGAGAAGAAAATGTTCCTGTAGGTACTATAGATTTTTTCAGAAATACTATAATTTTTACCCATTTGTACTATTATCAATATAGAAAAAGATGGCAACACTGTACCAACTACATATTTTTTGTAGACACTACAATACCTATTATTATGAAGAATAGTGCATACCTAATGTCTGCTAATATTACGTAAATAGAAGGGAAAAAAAGCCTTGTAAAATCTCTAAGTGTGTATGGTAAAGTAGACATTATAATTATTTCCATAAGTAGGTACATATTGCAAAATTATGACTTTTTAAAGACTTGAAAAAAAAATGAAATGGTTACTTTCATTAAGTTACATTTTTTTCGAAAATACGCTATTTATGACAAAACGACTTATAAAAATTAATCCCGTAATCGCGGGATCCCAGTATTAACAATCACGGGATTGCAGATAGTAACCAAAACCGATAATCTTGCTGAAGGGAGGGAAAATAAATACAAATCATTACAAGATAAAAAGAACTTTTTATATAAATGTTATACTTATTATAGAAATGTCATTTTGATTTCCATAGTAACGCACGTAAGTATATATTAATAATTTAGTTGATAGGACCACCTCCTTAGCAACCAATAATAGTGGATTGGGTTACGGATTTCTTCCGAAATAACTTTTCATACAAAACAGAATTAACTGAAAATGAATTCAATTCTACTTAAAGATGGCTAAAAGTATTAAAAGGATGCATTGGCATCGTGTTCTGATATATT
Source organism: Rhyacophila brunnea (assembly GCF_057557595.1). Taxonomy (NCBI): domain Eukaryota; kingdom Metazoa; phylum Arthropoda; class Insecta; order Trichoptera; family Rhyacophilidae; genus Rhyacophila; species Rhyacophila brunnea. The sequence continues at coordinate 19,073,123 of NW_028233068.1, read as the reverse complement.
CTAAAGGTTTCAAATGTCTAGCTAGTCAGGAAGTTAGTTAAAATCGATTACAAGATCTGTACCGGACAAACAAGAATATGAGCTAATAAAAACGTGGTAAAATAGCGACGCGGGAATATAATTATAAAATAAATTCGCATAAATTTGGTTACGTAAAATAATCACTAGTTTCCGGGAAATTACTAGTAGAAAAATAGTTGTCAGGCATGCTCCATTAAATTCAGACCCGAGTGTCTTTTTACCACCAAACATTAATCGTTGATACTTGTTTGGATTGTTTGCTTAAATAAACAGGGTGTTCTGTTTGCATTCGGCATTCCGATGGGCCACTTTTTGGTTTAGCCGTATACTCCACACAGCTGTATTATCTTGACTGCCATACTAAAATCACGATAATGCGTTCGCAAACATAGATACGTGTACAGCCCGCCCTTTTTTGGTAACAAAGACTCTTTCATATGAATAGCCCAAAAGGCAAAAGAATCAAACGGGAAGTATCAATTGTGCCCTTCACCGAAAAAATAGCGTTATCGCAACAACGTTCGTTTTCAGCAAATCAGTTAAAATGACGCACCATAGATATGAGTAGATACCGGTCAAAAACACATTATTTTTAATCTCGACAACAGATGGCATCACAAGTTTTAAGACCTCGTTCATCGAACAAAAAGCTTCTTCCATTAAACAGGCTAATTTGGATTATTTCGTAGGTTCACATCTGAATAATTACAAGATAAAAAGTACTTTTTATATACAACGTTTTTAAATTTTCTGTTAAATCATATAAACTTGACTAGACTAGCTTAAACGTTCAAAAAATTTGTACTTGATAGAAATAATACTGAAATGTTATTTTGACATTTTTCATATTGATTTCCATAGTAACGCACGTAGGTATATATTAATAATTTAGTTGCTAGGACTCCAGATAATAATAGTGCAACCAAAATAATAATAAATAAAAAGCAACCAATAATAGTGTTTTACTTTTTACGGATTTCTTCCGAAATAACTTTTCATGACAAACAGAATTAACTGAAAATGAATTCAATTCTACTTAAAGATGGCTAAAAGTATTAAAAGAATGCATTGGCATCGTGTTCTGATATATTTTAAAAGTTTCAAATGTTTATCTAGTCGGGAAGTTAGTAAAAAATCGATTGCAAGATTTGTACTGGATAAACAACCACCGGACCAACAAGAATACGACCTAATAAAAACGTTGTAATGATCATCATCAATGAAATGTCACCAAAAAATATTCTAGAGAAATACTTATCCATAGTTTGTTTTGTATAATAGGATAATGTAAATGCAAACTCTATTACAAAACTCTCGTGTCTGAAAATTTATACGTATGCGGTTGGCCGTATCACAGCAATCATCGTGGGCCGTTGTATCAGAAATAGTTGGCCTAATATAATTGAAGACTTCAATCTCTTTGGATAAAACACTATTAAAATACGTAATAAAAGCCACCAGAATACAAGGAAAAGACAGAATAAAATAAGAAGGTTTGAAATACAATCATACACCTATTGTATAATTCATATAAACTTCTGATACGTGCTCGTAAGTATCAAGTCGTCATCAAATTAATGTTCTATTTTAATCTAATAAAATTGGGACATTGGTATTTACAATGAACGAACGAGTTATTTTTTGTTCTCAATGCTATACGGCCATCTATTTCTGGTCTTCATGGTGAGGCCCAGCAGCCCAGACATTATCATAAGTCATGGTTTTTAAATTGACGCGTCGCGTTTAATCGCTGTCATCAAAATTACGATTTCAGGTCAACGAAACTTTTCCGGAAAGGGGCTTAATTTAGAGTTTTGTAATGTAATGTTTTATTTAAAGATTTTGAAGAATTTTAAGAGTTTGTATGCGGTGTTATGGAATAAATAGTGTTATAGACGTTCGATGGCTTAGTTATTAGTACAAAGATATTGTAGGTATGTCCAGTTTTTGCCGAAATTGAGTTAACATACACAAAACGTTCGTCTGTATCGTATCTTTATGCTGTAAAAGTATTGTACGTCCAAATAGGATATTTGAGAAGATATTGTATCTTTCAAACACATAATAATATGTCCATTTCTCATGCATCTTAAAATTAGATTTTCTCAAAACTTACAAAACTGGACATACAATAACTTATGCACTAAAACATCGATGTGGTCTGAGCAACATTCCATATAACTACCATTCGCACAACCCGTGAAGAAATGTCTGCACAAATAAAAAGCAGTAGGTAGGTATATATTATCATACCAGATTTTTGCTCATGATAGCCAATAACGTGTAGGCCTATGGCCTAAATGGTGAAAAAGGTTTTATAAGATTGCAAATAAAACTACCTAAACCTTCCTAGGTAAATTATTCTACAGTGGTACCATAGGCGTTTCGCGTATGTATTGAAATTGTTTGCTGCAATGCCTGATTTAATACTAACAAACAATACCACTACAACGAGTAGAATGATTTTCCTATACTGAGATATTAGAAACAAGAAATTCAATAAGCAGTAAAAAAAACTAAGTAAAAACATACAGATAATATTGTCAAACAATTCAGTTGTGTTGTGAAAGTACACGATCAAAGGCTGTCTCGTATTTTGTTAGGCATTCCTGTACTCGATTTGTACAACGAAAGTCTGTAAAACACCCATTGTACAATGCGACTGTGAAAAGAAAACATTACACTACGAAGCTCGCTTTGAAAAGTGTGTGTGTATTTATGTGTGTGTAGTAAAATAAAAATAATTGTATGCATGCATGCACCAGCGACAATTTTCTTACAGCATAATATACAAAAGGAGGAACGTAAAGACAAATCGTGGATCGCGGTCATAACAAGAGAAAAATAATGATAGATTGATCACTAAATAAAAAAAACGGGTCTAGGACGATTCGGCGCCGGGACAACGGGAAAGAATTTCGGAGCATTGAGTTAAGAAAGCGTCCTCTCCTCGCGCCTGAAAAACACTGTTCAGCTAGGGGAGTGAACTGTACGACTCAGTGGGTCCTGTAAAAAAGTCTGCTGATATAAACCTCCACTTTATAGAAGTTCGTATGTTCTGCTTAGGAGTGAACGTGGTAATTTACATTTTTTAAAGATACTCGTAATATTGTTTTATTAATTGCTGGTCGGGTTTTATTAATTTCATTTCATAAACGCCAATATATTTTTACGTACTCATAACCGCTGCAAAAAGGATTTTGCTACTCTGCCAACACCAGCCGGCTTCGTCTTCGGATCAAATTAAGTCCACAGTGATGCAACGAGCAAACTAGGTCCTCATGAGGAGAAGTTTATCATTTCTAAATGCTAATGTGCCATATTAAGTTAGAAAATTAAGGCTATACTTCAGCTGAGGCATGGTCTAAAAAGATCGTGACTAAAGCCTCAATTACATTGAGCTTCTTTACGAGCTGTTTATTGGCGAAACTAAAAGCGGGCGATTCAGATACTGCGATTTGATGATTACACACAAAACTTTCCATTCGCTGAGAAGCCACAAGCCAGTGACTATTTTGACAGAACGTAGTTCGTTGTTTTACCGGGAGGTTGGTACTGCGCTCTACTGCGCAAACGCAGTAGGCCCACACGCCGGCGTGTAGCGTGTAAAGTTGACCGGCTTTCAACTTTTCTCGGTAGAGTGTTTACAACCTGCATATTAGCTTATTCGATGATTACACTGGGCGACTTTACAGGCAGATTGTAAACCTGATCTAAGTTTAAAAAATCGATGATCTTTGTGTCATTATGATTCCATATCTTCTGCGAATCAACAAATAATAGATCATATATGACATATTCGCACATATACCATAAACGAGGAGGTACTTATTATTTTAACGCAGTCATTCTACGATTTAGAATAAAGTCATACATATTTGGTTTCATAAAATATTTGTGGGTATAACACTTTTTTCCACTATTGTTTTGTGAACTGTATTTAAAATATATATTAACTATTTTTAAACTAAACATCACTGTAACGGTTCAGTACATAAGAAATAAGACGTATGTGATAATTAATGAACTTATAAAATAAATATCATTTATCAATACATACATGTTCAAAATATAAGAACAATTCTTTAAAACAAGCAGATCTTCCAATTGTAAATAACAATTCCGATAATGTGCAACAACATAACAGTGGATATAATATATTAATATTATATAGATTTTAGAATGTTTTTAAAACGACGGCGTCTTTCATTTGAAAGCACCTGTCTAAAAAAAGTTGACACGTGTAACCTACACATTATTTAACTGTCTTAAAAACGCTACATTTAAAACAATCGATAGACCAACGTCTAAAGTCCGAACGATTAACGTAAATCTGAAATTCAAAACAAGGAGACGCCGAGTTGAGTTGCCACTTTGCCAGGGTACGTACCTAACCAACACTTATACTATCTCTCGTATAATACCGCCTTTTATCTATGGATTATATAATACAAATTTGTGAAACACTCTCTGGTATAGAAGGTAACTACCTAATGGAAACCATCACATCTAGGTTTTCAGGCTTACTTGGCTCTGTGTTAAATCAAAACGTTTATGTGAAATTCACTCTATTATAAAAACCGTGTTGTTTGGGCCCATGGTCAGGTGATTTTATTGATATGGTTCAAGATTGGACTTATTGAATACACTGGTGATGATACATTTGTACGTATGTTAAGAAATACGAAAAATATATCGGGTGTCAAAACGGTGTTAATTGACATCGATTCGCTGTACCTGCTCATATGTATTATAATAACACAGATTTATATTGATATCACTTAAGTATGATCAGGCTTACCACATGCCCCATAGCCCCCCGGTTTGTAATGTTATAGTATGTATTTTCTGGTCCACCAGCAAGATATACATATTTAGCCGAGATTATTATATATCATGGCGTCATGGATTGTTATGACCAGCCATCGCCAAAGAGTGTAATAACGAGGTTGTCGAGAATATCTTTTGTTGTCTTTGATTTATTGTTTATTTACATAATATTTGTTTCTAAACATTCCTCGTGGACGGTTTACAGATAGATATGTAAAAGTCACCGTCGATCTACTTTTCGGGATTGTGAAACTTAAATACTGCATTAGTGCATTTCGGTTTGCTTTGCGCGTATAGTTTCAAAATATAGTTTGATAATCAAAGCTTTTCGATTTTATGATTGTTCAAAATTAAATGATTTTTATTCAATACATATTTTTTCTCGTTTTTTATTTTCGTGTCGGTTTGGAAAAAAATATTGTACCTAACCCAATTTATGATCAATCGAGGAACTGAGAATTAAAAGGAACCTGTCAACAGTTAATCAAGTTGGGTAGATTGATTTCAAGGTTAAAATATATGCGAATGTAAATTCTACGTAAGTAATTATGTTCAAAACTGCATACATATGAGGTATTGTTCTCAAATGAAAGTATTGATATGATAGTATCACAACATTGTATGTATTGTAATATAATGCTAGGAATACAATGCTTATAACTTTTTTATTACTAGTTTATGGCCCCCACATCCTAAAACGGGCCCCCTACCTATCGCTAAGGATAAAGGCAGCGTGACGCTTTACAGTAGGTAGAGTTTTCCAAATGGTGTACGCGGTAAAATTAAAGTGTATATTTATCGGTTTTTTTTTTGTATATTTTAATAGATCCATTTGAGTTATGGAGTTGTCGAGTATCGATACACAATTAAAAAGTGTATCTAATAACATAATTGAAGGAAAATAGCGCCGCGTGTGACTTTTTTTACTATTAAGTAGAGCAAATCTGTGATGTGTGTTTATCTCACTTATCTGGTCGACTCGCTACGCCGGGCCCCCATGCTAGAGCCCTGTCAGCACCTCTTGTGGTGGCCATGCACTAGTTAAATGTGTGAATCCTGTTTCACACATATGTACATAATATGTGGTGATGTTAGAATAATTGTTCCTAGCTTTTATGTGCAACATAAAATTAGAGGGAAAACGCATCGCTGGAAAATGTTTAGTTACTCGTACTCCGGTACAGAGACGACTCATTAGAATCGGTCACGTATTTGTACGAGTCACTTGAAGTATGTACCTATTGAAAACAATACGACTAATAAAAAGAGCGAGTACTTACACATTATAGCTAATCGAATATGTACTGATGCAAATGAAAAAGCAACGCGTGTGACCCCCATTATGTGGTAATTTTTAATCGATTTGCTTTAAAACAAGAGGGGAGGCAGATGCGCAGGCAGTTGAATGTATCTATTATTTATCGATTGTATTAAAATGGCACGATTATTTATTTACTATTGATTGTTATGGATGAAGAAAGTTTTCCTGAGCCAAATATATTATTAACCGGATAAAATTAATTGGGATTGGGACTTAAATCCATAGGTGTTTTTTTAGTGAAAATAAAGACTTGAAATTCGGTTGTCATGACGTGTTAAATCATTGGAGACGATCTGCGTCAAAAATACAATTATAATTTGGAATAATTCAATTAAGTACAATTTTAAAAGAAATATTGAAATTAGAGAAATTAATCTGGCTGTTGGTCCATCCTTTCCTCCTTTTAAATCCGTCTGCAACGGGTTAATCGTTAATGCCAAGGCGGTCTATAGTCAGGCCTTGGCACTAAATTGAGATTTCTGATAGTGGTAGTGCTAGTGAATGCATAACTTTGAATGCAATGCGGTAACATGTTTGTAAATGAAGATTTTAGATTGCATATTTCGTTCATATTAATTAACGTATGACTATTTTTTTACATTTTCTACAAACAGTCCATTTTTTTAAATTATTATTAATAACCATGTCCTTGCTTTTTCGTACTATACAAGGTGGTTGTTAGTAATTTTGAACAATCACAAACACCAAGGTTGAGAACATCACATAAAAACATTGTGTCCTCACCGGGTCGAACCCAGAGCTCCCGGATGGAAGGCCAGCACTTTACCACTACACCACGAGAGCCACCACAAAAAGTTCATTATTATTGCATTCGAAGTAGGTATATACTTATAAGCAATAACTAACTAGAACTACGATCGATATTCACAGTTTCGTCCCGCGGCTTGAATATAGTGGGTCTTGGTTAATACGGTGACAATACTGAAATTTGGGAGCGGTCCGGTACTCCAAACAATGCCGCCTATGATAAATTCTGAATTCAACAAAAATACCACAACCTTATATTCTAGTAATGTTAAGTCGTCATTGATGCAATGAGCAAAGAAAAGTTTACATCTACGACGATGCCGTATTTACGATGTATTTTTTATTCAACATAGTCTGTATTTATAATTTCATTGCAGGAATAGTTACTGTTAGTTCATTATCTTTTTGACTTTGTTATTGTTTTCATTGTTTCCTTAAAAGTTTTCAATCAAAGGTGCTAGCCGTTATATTCAGTACATAGACAAAATGTTAAAGTCGAATTAAAAGCGTAGAAGATTTAATATCCGAGGAAAAATATATCCGTATCGATTCATCAGTTATCGACGGTACCGTAACCATGTCTATCAGGCTCTATCATATTACAAGACGGAAACATGTGTTAGTAGCCCGTATTATACAGAACAGATACGTTTATAAAGTTGACTTGCCAATGGTAATATATTCAAGCAGGAATAAAGGTTAAAATAGGAATACATTAAAAGCAGTCATTGCAGGATTCGGGCCCGGTGGCGAACTGTTACTTCGATGCGGGTAAATGGTGAATAAAATAAATTTAACTACCACGTCATGATAATGTTATAATATACACAGGTGGATCATTCTGTCTTTTTTTTTTTTAAATTGATAGGTAATTTAGGACATATGTATTACCTGGTGAATGCATTTTGATCAGTGACTTCCCTAGACAAAGCGTCGGTTTAATAGCATCCTCTTTCATTTTTAGTTCCAAATTGTGTGTAAATTTGTTAGAAACTTACTTACCTATATTATTATTTATTTTAGGTTATTTAAACAGATGGATACACCAAATTTAAAAAAAAATTCACACTCACATAATCTACCGAAAATTATAGCATTTACTTACACGAAACTTACGCTGAAACTGTGGTGGTTATAGGTCTGTTACACAGGACTAGAGTCGGGTTTCGGGAATTTCCCGACGGGAATCCTCGAGAAATTTTCGGGATTTTCCCATCCCGAATCTCGAGAATGGAAATTTTTAACATTTCGGGAAATCCCGGATCTCGAGAATCTTTTTTCGGGTATTTGCAGAAACAAACGCGCGTTCTACGATCTTCGGCGTGTTATAGCTTAGGTATATAGGTAAAACATATTATGCAAAATAACTTCCAAAGTGATTCAAACAATAGAAAATATATCGAAATTCGGGTATTTTCCGCTGAAGTGACCTCGCAAACGCCAGGATTAAATGAAGCTAGGTACTTACTCTACTAACAAGAAGCCTTCACCCAATTTGCTCTTGCCATGAGAAACGTAGGTACTTATACTAAAAAAAATCATTCACTAAAATTTCTGACTTTCGGGTCTGGAAGATATTTTTACATTAATTACGACATTTTCACTGAACACTCGACCACGCCAACAGAGAGAACACAGATCAGAATATTTTTTTAGGTTGACAAGGTATTGAAAATCGTGCAACGTAATTTTATATAAAGCCCGAGATTCCGTCGATAGGTTAAGCGACAAACCTAAAATATTAATCAGGTCAACCATCGGAAGGCACTCTGTGCATCTGGAAATTGACTTACAAAGAATGGACGAAGCATTTGAAGAATACAAATAAAAGTTATCACAAGCAAACATACTCTGGGTACATCTGGGTCTGTTAATTTTTTTTAAAAATATTTTTTAAACATATGGATTACGTGTTTGATACAATTTAATTATCTATTATAATTAAGAGTGCTTATTGCAAAGTAGATAATAGTGTTTTCCTATTCTGCTAACGTGTCCGCTCAAATAATGACGTAATATACAATTTACACGAAATATTGTACAGGTATATGGTTGAAAAATTAACTCTACCTGCATTGCAATAAGTGCGGTTAATATAATTCGCGTTAATGTTTTCCAGCATTGCTGTCACATTCTGATAACGTGGTCGCTTAAATGATACCACAACTTACAGGGGATATTGTGTGTGATTAAAAAATGAACTCTACATACATTGCAATAAGGATATATATTGAAAATTTGTGTGCCTATTGAAAGGCGGATCTTGACCTACTTGTCTACTTGCTCGTAGATATAAGTACATATATATAATAAATCCGGGTAAGTGATATAGTTGTGAATCTCATAGGAGGACTGGTAAATTTAACGGAATTTAACTTATTTAAACTTAGAAATAAAAACTAATTCATTCCTAGTCTCTAGTAGGTAGACCCACCCAAAGATGTTGAACAATTCCTTCTTCTGTCAGGTGGATGCTTCTATGGTTTTACGAATGAAATCGCTTAATTAAGTTTCAGCCGTTTATCTCCCCTGCACCGTGCGCGCATCGCACGGATTCTTGCAGTGTGCTCCGCCAATAAAGAACATCAACGCAGTTTGTATGAGAATTAGTAGAGCAGGACGTTTTTTACTTCACTTTCGATATATTTAGGCTTGATATCTATAGCAGAAGTTTTTCATCTACACCTATCTGGATAATACTTTCGCTGTGTTGCTAAGTAGAAAAAACAACATAATTAATACATACATACATTTTGAATTTCTCAGCACATGCTTAACAATAGCGTGGGATAAAAAATATAAACATACAACTTCATAAATGTAGCGAACGACTTACGACTTTGGATCGAATAAAACGAGTGAATCAAATCGCACTTGTTGAAATTAAAACAAACAAAAGTCATATTATTTTATCGAAAGCCTCTCGATATTTCCTACCATTGTGTTACTTAGCTGTTCATTCGTATTAATACGTAATGTCCAACGTACAATAAGCCTTAATATTTTTAATATACCTACCTACACTTATTTAATTTATTCGCTGGGTTTAAAAAGCTTTCTCTAACATTAGGGGTCGAATACAGCGGGTGATTTATAGTTAAATATTAAACGACATCGAATCGTTAATGCAATCATTGTGATACACCAATAAACAAATGTAAAATAAACTTTCAGTGATTTAATGAGATTCCAATAGTTAGTATACTTATGGTTATATGAAATATGTGTCTGCACCGTCTGCTATGATTGAGTAGGTAACGTAAAATTATTTAGCGGCCCATTTAATATTTCCATCAATAATGAAGAATGAATTTTGATACCTCATAGCCAACGTTCCCTCTAATTTTTCTATTGTATGTGCGGATCATCAACGCATGTGTGCAATGATGTAACTAGGGTTGGTGTCACCCGTCAGTGACGGGCCGTCACCCAGTGTGGTGAATTTACACCCCCCCCCCCCCTCACAAACACACATATACAATTTTTCATTAAATCTTATATTATTAAGGTGTTTATTAATTTCAGCGATTTTATATAATAATAACACTAACGACGATCATTTTTGAAGTAACTAAAAAGATAAACACTAAAATACGGTAGGTATAGTGATCCCGCTCGACGAAAAAATTCACTTGCGTGCTCGCGTTAGTCGCACTTGACCTTCGCCTTCAGAGAAATGAGTCGAATAATTGCGCATGTGATGGTTTCGTGCATTCGAGCAAAACTAAAATCTGGCAAATTTACAATATTTTTGTGTGATGACTGTGCGGGGGATGAAAACATGTGTGCGGACACATTCCGGTAGGGAAAATTGCTCATAGCCTCGTGTGCAGTCAATAACATAGCACGACAATGATATAGAAATGCTGTCTCCACGCATATGAAACAATAAAGGTAAAAGGCGCCTTTACTCGACTATACCTATGACATTAGTGTTTCGGGATTATGTAATTGTTTCCACGTGATCACTCCACGGATAATTTTTCTACTCTTTCCGCGACCTAGCTGACGCGCGCCGGTTATATTGCGCATGACGTATTTTCGTCACGATTTTTTGGGATAGTTGGGGGGGAACCAATATGTTTATAACTCAAAAAATACACTAATGTGCTTACATTTTTCTATGATGTGATGTGTAGTATTGTCGAACAAGAACTTCTTGTCCACGTGTTAAAACTGTCAACTAACAATCCCCTCCAGTACAGCTAATTGCACTTCCATTTTTAAATGAGAAACGTCCCCAAATTTATCATTTCATTTTACGCTTCCGTGAGGTACGGATCTATCAATTCACGTAATTTGAAACTGTGAATAATAAAAATATGTCTAAAACGATTAGGGGTGATGTTAGAATTATTATTAGTAAACTTTTGGTTTATTGCAAAGAAGGCAAAGAGTCGCATATAAAAGGAGAGCCGATATATTATTGTTTAAACACGCCTCTAGCACGCGTTGCCGTCATGACAGGTATGTCACTGAGAAGTCTTCTATGTGCAACTACAGCGACTTCCTGTTATCGCCAATTTTTTGTTGCCGGACGGTAGGGTTTGCAATTCCGAAATTGAAAAAGCTGGAATCAATGAAAGCTACGATTTCAGTCATTATAATTTAATATTTATTGCAAGTTGACATAACCACGTAACAATTTTACGAGACGAGTGTCCAAAGTAATATTTTTGTGTGCAAAATAATGAATATTACCTTTCGTCTGCGGTAAATTTATTGTTTGACCAATTTTCCGTAAATATTACCGACATTTAGTTAGTGTCGGTGACAGTAGGATGGCAATGAGTAGTATGTATTAAAAAACCCCATACGACAAACAATATGTTGATAAATGAATGCTTACCATCCATTTCAATTTACAAAAATGTCGGCAACAGTTACTGTCACCTATGGCAAGTCCGTCGTATGCCGTAGAACTCGAACAGTAGTATTGAATTAATTGTAGTCAACTGGTGGATAAACTACAAAGTAATTATTGCTTTGAACCGCACGAATCGATGTATTATTACATAAGTAAGGAATGCATAACACCGAAAACAAGTCGCACGACAACTCGTTAAATTTTACGATAAGCATGATAATTATCGTAAAATTTCTTAAGCAATTATGATAATTATCGTAAAATTTAACGAGTTGTCGCGCGACTTGTTGCCGGTGTGGCCGCACTTTAAGACACTAGCGACACTTTTCAAAACGATGAAATTATTGAAAGGACATAGGTATGTAATTAGCACCGTACTTTGGAGAAATGAGAAAAAAATTGTCTGAATACAAAAGTAATAATACATTTTAAATGAAGCCTAATAAAGTGCCGGGCCTTAGGTACTTGGTGTTAATACTTATAGCTATTAGGTATAATGTGTACTAAGAGGTACTTTTTCAAAAGTTTTCAACAATCTTTGAGAGTGCTTGATATGTTCAAACAGAGTTAAATCCATTTCAACCAGTCACACAATCTTACTGAATGCCATACATTATGAAGGAGAACTTTTTAGGGAGGAGGAATGAACATAAATACCTACTTATAAGCATTTTCTCACATTGCGAAAAAGATGAATAATTGATCAATATAGTAATATTGATAACTGTGTTTATGAAGGATTACTTTTGTAATAATCGCATGCTTCAATAGGCAACCTTCGTCACCGAGATGGATCGGTTGTGTAAAGAGTGCTGACAATCATGGTGCCCTCAAAATTCTCGTCGAAAATAGTGATATTACAAAAACTGCGTCGACCAAAACTACAGAATCCATCAGCTGTAAATCAATAAATGATTTATTACCTTTTCGTGCTGTACGTGGGGTTGAATTAAATCGTCAGAGTGGCCGCGAACGGGTTAACACCGCAGCGAGCGGGTCGCGAGGGCACGCTACACGGCAAACGCGATTACAATAAAATAAAATAATTTATACTTCGATTATTATTGAACGCCATTGTTATTTGCAGGCATTTGAATTGTTAACTACACAGCTCAGTTAAAGACTAGTGCGTCAGTAAACTAGAGTAAATAATACGTTGATTTCAATATTAGTTAAGTATACCTATGTATACGTATTATGTGACAAAGAATCCCTGCTGGACGGAGGTAAACTATTATCACAAACACATAAAATAACGAATTAACATTAAGCTATGTTTATATTTGTTCATTTCATCTTTGAATTCGCTTCAACGTTTCAACACCCGAGTAGTTTTGCGCATGCCTTCGATTGAATGTGTTACACTCCGTCACTTGCAAGTTAAACGGTTTTCAAATGTTCACAGTTTATTGCCATCTTTTCATATACTGATTATAATACAAATAAGTAATTTATTTAAAAAATAGTGTATATTTGGATTAATTGGTGTAAAATTATAGTATAATAAAGACTATGTGATATTGAACATAAATCCAATGTTGGTGGAACTACGTATGATAGCACGCTCATTACGAAAACCAAATACTATATTGAAACTGGTTTGATGCAGCGAATGCACACGCTACGCATGCCCTGAGTTGGGTTCATTTAGCAAACGAAAAAATGCACGACTGAAGCCATATCTAGTGATCAATGTGTTATAATTTATATACCTTCATAATTATAAAAACGCCCAGTAACGGTCGACAAATTCGGTTTAAATACATGAATGACGCAAGAGAAGATACATGAAAATACATGATTAAATTTGGAAGATATGTTGAATATGATCATTGATCAGTATTATGTACCTAAGAATTTTTTTTCATACAGATACAGATCCATTAATTTCATAGATGTCTCTAGTTTCTCTAGTTGTAATTTAATTAGGTTGATACTTAACGAGACATCCTCCCACTGTGTGTAGCTAGGGTTATCATTTTTTTTAAACAGTAATATTTTAATATCGTTAGTGAAAATATATACCTATTGAAGTTAACAACTGCTTTGTTACAACTTAACAATGGTCATTTGAATAAAGTTAATTACTATTGTTCTGATTTGAAATCATATGGACTTTGCAGTTTCCACTACCTACATATTATATTATTATAATATTATATTGACGGATTTTCTATAAGATTTATGAGCCAGATGACCATTGAAAATTAAATTAAACCAATCTTTTTCTAATACCTACATATTATGTGAGGTGTTTCCGAATTATGTTAGTACGTTAAATAAAGAATTTTACATTCTTAAATCTTGTAAATTATTCTATGAATAAAAACAATAGTTAACGTCTTCGCTATTGCGTTGAATACACGTGATGCACCAAGGAACACAACATTAATGGGAAGTGGGCAAAGATTTTGCGTTTGGGCTTTCATTTTCAGTGAAAACGTTTAGACAATGGTATTTCTTTTTACTCACGACGTTCAGACAAGGCATACTATGATACGTCAATAAAGTGATGATTGGAAATAGCAGTATTTAGAGTAGTGAACAAACCCCACGGTGAAGTAGTGACAGAGTGCGTGTCTCTGAAGGCAAAGGTGATAGTTAAATGCGTGTCTGATTCAGAGCAACAACCCAACGGGGTTGGCGATTCGTCGTAAAAAAATCCGGCAAACTTAAACGACACATTGTAGATGGTGATGTGTTTCGCGTAATTTACACTAAGTACCTACCTTATTTATTACATTTTACTTGGGAGATATTAAAAAAATTTCCCTGGCATTAGGTGGTACTAAAATAAAAAACCGGTACTGTTCGGTTATACCGGAGGCAGCGGAAAACGCATTTTGAAAATAGTCGATAAACTGGATTATTTGTTAGTTTGGGTTAGTTTAGGTTCGGTTAGGTTGGGTTAGGTTAGGTTAGGTTAGGTTAGGTTTGGTTAGGTTAACCTAACAAATAATCCAGTTTATCGGCTATTTTCAAAATGCGTTTTCCGCTGCCTCCGGTATAACCGAACAGTACCAAAAAACCTTATGTAACAATGAATCGAGTAGAAAAATATTAAGTTATACCTACCTAATATATTGTGTAGTAAGTAATAACTGTAACTTGTGATTTCTCGACTTTTCCGATACTTGAGATTCGAGAGGTAAGGAATATTTTTGTTGAGACGAGATTTTTCTATCACATCTACGTACAATGTTGTCATAATGCAACATTCAAGCGACAATTATCCATGACACATAAGATACATTTAATTAAAATACAGATTACATAATTATAATGCTTGTGTATAATAGCCATGGGACTACGTGCGAGAATAAAAATATTCTTTTTTGAAAAAATTGACAAAATAATACTTATTTCTCAAAGTCATCAATTACATTTTAATTGTATTGAATCATTAGATACCGACTCAGGTAGACAGCCGATACATTCACAACGACTGGTCTTACTTTTTCTGCCCCTCCCGTTTTTGTCTATGGGTGACCTGTCAATGTTCTATAGAGTGCCCATACCTGATGCGTCTGTCGTGGTCACACGGGGAATGGTTTGATTTGGATAGATGAGTTACATGATAAATAATACACTGGCATCAACATATCTTCTACAAATGTAATGCATATATCACTACTACATATTTTATGGAAATCGAGATTACCACAGGTTTTTGTGTGAAAGACTAGTCTGACTTTCACAGCTGATGAATAACAGGAATGTATATTATTTATAAATAACACTGATAGTTAATATATTTGATTTGAGATTTTTTTATAATTCAATTTGAAACGAAAAAGAGCGAATCAATATGTCAAGCAATCTGGGATCTGATTTTGACTGCTTAAAAGTGGACCACTCGTTGCTTGTGCAAAAAGTTATGCTTAGGCTTTATTAATCTAAAGATGGTGGTGATTGAATGCTATACAGTGTAGGTGCGGGAATTTAGGGCATTGTGTTATGTCTTGTGGTTACCAAGAATGTGACGCGTTAAAGTAAAACCATCACCTTAGTCCTAAAATATATTGTTATTTATTTGTCGATTGCGATAAACATTTTCCTAGTGGGAAAATCTTACATAATATTATATGTGGTATTTTCTATTTTATTCAATCAAGTGGCAGTCTAAAACCGCATCGAGTTCAGTTATGTTAACCGTTTCCTCAAATGATGCCGATGACTTTACTACATGCTATATCTACTAATTTCGTTTGTCTATTGAAAGTTCATTTTCTGTGTACTAACCACACACTTTCCACCCACTTGGTAATATAATGTATACTTATATGCATCTCGGCCTATATCTATAACATACTATATAAACCTTGCATCGCGATGTTAAATTGTTTCATCCTCATTCCTTGTTGAAAATCTGTTGCAATAATAATATTATTATGCATATTAGGTATATTGTCCAGAACATTTTAGTTTAGATGATTAATGACATCATTAATGTACGTATTTGAGTATTATGAGTTTTTAAAAAGATTTTGCCTCTGTATCATTCTAGGAATTCAATATCGATATTATAATATCTCGCCCACCTTTGCATATTACGTGCATATTAAAAAAAATAAACGATATCGTATCTATTATTTGTCCATTGTCTAGTTTGCGAGCGGCGAACGACTGTTCTATTACAAACTCAACCTTCAGTATGCAGTTTGAGATGCATTTTTTCTTTCATTTTACAGGTAACTGCAGCATAGCTTGCTAAGGACATCAGACATCATACCCATTCAAAAGGTATACTTAATACATATATATATATATAATATACAACATAATTACACACTGCAATCAGCAGCTGCCCGATGCAGTATTTGTTAGTCATATTATAATATTTCGTCACTAATACACATACATTAACTCATTCATAATATTGTGTGATGGATGAATGATGAACTATATTGACGTCATTATATTAATATAATTTTAGGATTCTATTAATAACTCGTGAGTAGTAGTGACAGTGGCGAATACTGTTTGTTGGAAGGAGGTAAATAGATGATTAACCATAAAAGAAGAACAATACACACTTAGACAGACTCAGATCAGTAATGTGGGGTAATTTGTCGCATAAGTGGAATATGTTTAATTTATTTACATTATTAATTTTGTATACGAACTGAATTTTTCGGTCGTATGTATTCTTAATTCAACGAAAACAAATGAATAATTACAAGATAAAAAGAACTTTTTATATACGTTTTTAAATTTTCTGTTGAATCATATAAACTTGACTTGACTAGCTTAAACGATCAAAAAAATTTATAGTTAATAGAAATAAAACTGAAATGTCATTTTGAGATTTCATATTGATTTCCATAGTAACGCACGTATATATTAATAACTTAGTTGCTAGGGCCCCAGACCCCTAGCAACCAATAATAGTGGATTGGATTACGGATTTCTTCTGAAATAACTTTTCATACAAAACAGAATTGACTGAAAATGAATTCAATTCTACTTAAAGATGGCTAAAAGTATTTAAAAAAATGCATTGGCATCGTGTTCTGATATATTCTAAAAGTTTCAAATGTCTAGCTAGCCACTAAGTTAGATAAAAATCGATTGCAAGATTTGTAATGGATAAACAACCACCGGACAAATAAGAATACGATCTAATAAAAACGTTGTAATAAAAAAGTGTGGACAATTTTGTCGTATCGCCTAAAATATACCAAAACTATTATGGTTTGGTTTACTCAGGGTTTAATTGAATTTAAAAAAACTAACACCATTTGTAAATAAAATTGTAGTTTTATTTCAATGAAAACAAATGATGTACCGTATGACTGACAAAGCTTAGGGTGCACTATTTATGACGGATCTTAACAGTATACCTCTACCCTTCGCCACTGCAGTATAGTGGGATTGGTAAAGTGTGCATAAATTAAGTCGTCAATCATGAACATGCTATAAAATGTGGAAATTATTTGTATTTATTTTTTCGGTTTTTGTCTAATTGCAAAGTACAAGCGCTTGGCCACAGTGATGGGCGGGCAACGGCGCGGCGGCGTCTTGCGAAACTCAAACGTATAACCGTGTGTATTATGGCCCAAAAAAGACACTGCCTGCGAACATTTCACACACGGTTATACGTTTGAGTTGCGCAAGACGCCGCTGCGCCGCCGCCCGCGCGACCACTACGTTCTTGCACTAAGTGCATTGACAAAATAGTAATCTCGCAATTCCGGAATTGAGAATTATTCTGTTCGTGATTGTAATCCCCTGTAACATTGGCCGACTAACTAGTTAAGTAAAAAAATACGTATTTTCAATGCCGCGTGGTGTACCTATCTGTGATAAATGTGACATGCTAGACTGCTAGAGTAATAGCGATGCATTTTGAGCAAAAAAAACCGTCAAAGTAGGTGGAATTGCGGCACGCGATTGGACAAATAGACGTCCTCGACATAGTAAGCGTAATGTAATAGTGAGAAAAGAATGGATGGAGTAATAGCTCATCATAAAGTGCATTCTAATTTTTTCATCTCAGTACCCGGTTACCCGAGTAGTAACCGTTTCCATTAACATACTAATTGATTCGGGCATCAATATATTATTGTATTTGCTACCTTTTTCCTCAGATTTAATAATTGGAATTAAAAGACCATAATCGATACAAAATATTTTATAGATACGAGGGTGGGTCAATAATTCCTTAGAAAAAAGCATTAAAACAGTTTTTATTTTTGTATTTTTTTTTTATTTCTCAACATAATCTCCTTGGAGCTCAATACACTTGGTTAGACGTTTCTCAATTTTTTTTAAACCGTCAGAAAAATAAGTTTTCGGAAGGTCCTCAAAATAAGCATTTGTCCGATCGATGACTTCTTCATTTGAAAAAAAACGTTGTCCACTTAGCCATTTTTTTAAGTTTGGGAAAAGGAAAAAGTCACTGGGGGCTAAATCTGGCGAATACGGTGGGTGGTCGACCAATTCGAACTTCAATTCTTCAATTTTAGCCATTGATCGTAAACATGTGTGAAAACGAGCATTGTCCTGATGAAAGAGGATTTTTTTCCTGTTTAAATGAGGCCATTTTTCTTCAATTTCGTTTTTTAGCTGGTCCAATAAAGATGCATAATAATTCCCTGTTATTGTTTTTCCTTTTTCCAAATAGTCAACGAAAATAATTTCACGTGCATCCCAAAATACAGTAGCCATAACCTTACCAGCTGATTTTACGGTTTTCGCCTTCTTTGGACATGGTTTGTCTTCGCAATCCACTGCTTTGACTGTTCTTTCGTCTCGGGAGTATATTGGTGTATCCATGTTTCATCTACAGTCACAAAGCAACGAAAAAATTCATCCGGATTGCGTTGCATGAGCGACAACAGGGCTTTAGAGGCCACCACCCTATTGCGTTTATTGTCGACTGTGAGCAAACGCGGCACCCATCTTGCAGAAATATTTTTCATGCCCAATTTGTCATGTAAAATAGAAATGACGCTACCTTTTGAGATCCCTGTAACCTCAATTATCTCACTCAACTTTAATCTTCGGTCACTTAACACCATATCGTGGATTTTATTGATCATTTCTGGTGTAGTCACCTCTACAGGACGTCCTGAGCGTGGTTCATCCTTTGTTGATGTACGACCACGTTTAAATTCATTTAACCAGTTATAAATAGTTGCAAGTGAAGGAGCAGATATGCCGTGAACTAAATCCAACTCATTTTTTATTTCCTTTGCTGTTAACCCTTCTATAATAAAATGTTTAATAACAGCTCTTTTTCTCCATTTTCCATTTTTCCATTTTCCACAAGTAATTTTTTTTTTTAAATGTACGAAAAACACACAACAACCCGACCAATCTGATTGAAACTTCACAGCATACTGAATCGGTAGTGCCGCTGCATGAAAACAAACCGCTTACAGTACTAGTCGCGCCACTTGTCGGCTTTTCTAAGGACTTATTGACCCACCCTCGTACTTCAACGAATATTTTTTGACTATTATCTACTATGGCTTGGATTAGGCAGGGTTTAATTGAATTTTAAAAACTAACAAGCACTATCTTCACAACAGTGGCGAAGGGTGGAGGTAGGCTGTTAGCATCCGACATAAATAGTGCACATTAAATTTTGTTAGTCATTCGTATTTGTTTATTATTGAACCAAGACTACAATTTACAGATGGTGTTAGTTAGTCTTAAAAATAAATTAAGCCCTACCTAATCCGAACCATAATACTTTTGGTATATTTTTGACAATCCAACAAAATTGTGCACACTTTTTCATTTATACTTATTTGTTTTCGTTGAAATAGAAATACATGTTGGCTAATAAGTCCTGCCTAACCCAAACTATATCTAATAGATAAAAAAATATTATACCATCTATGAAATATCCAAAATTATGTAAGTATCTAATAGCATAATTTTATAGATAGACGAGTATTTTTTGACTATTATCTATTACGGTTAGTTTTTTGCAGGGTTTAATTGAATTTTAAAAACTAATGCATTATTTATGACGGACCTTTACCCCCACCCTTCGCCGCTGATACCTACTATCCATTTTATCTTCCTATGGATACTATCTTCTAAACCTAAACTAAACTATAGTTACGGACCATAGAGAAAACAAAGAAATGGCAACAAAAAATTCGCGGAATAAAAATATAGGTAACTAAGTTTAGTTTGGCGCTCAAATGTTCCGATTTTCCGCGAATCTTACAAGGTGTTGTTACTATGCAAGGCATCATTGACGAGTTTGGTTTACTCGTCAATAAATAATACGTGGATTCATATTCATAACTCATACTTAACATAATCGTCCTGCCATTCTATAACCGTTACGTTTTAGATTATGAATATTACAGCTGTTTCCTTTATGCGCGGCGTCGGTCGACTAATCTGATTAATAGACTCCGGCCAGCCGGAGTTCTTTTTTTTTGGGGACGGACTCTAATATTACAACATTTTTTAATTAAAAAATGCGTTAATAATTTATGGAACCTATGTTTTTCAGAAAAATAAGGTGTACGATGTAGTAGGTACATTGAATTATTATGAAATAAATATTATTGTTATAGTATCTTTATGAATACCGAGGAATTTTCATTATGTAGAAGCGATGGTATTAGTATAGCTTAGTACCTACTTATTTAGACAAATTATTGAAGAATACAGTCACAGTAGTTCATTAACTATTTAATGTGATCTACGGCGGAGAAAAAAATAACAAGTATGTGAGAACTTCCAGAGATCATCGCATCCGAACTGAATGTGTGAATTCAAATGGCAGTGATTTTACTTGTGCATGCGATGCCATCATCGCACTCGATTCTACATTTTGTGCACTGTACTATGTATTTTGGCTGAAATATCACAATAGATTTTGATAAAACACTAAGTAATTTTGCAAACCAAATTACTATTATTTAATATGATGTTATTTGCATGGAGGATGTTTTGGCCCTTGGGTAAATCTACAATCTACCTCGAACAACTCTGCATGTTTTACTCCAAGAATCAAAACTCTTCGTCATCATAATGCGTGGACAGTATGTCAAACTTGTATCTACCTACAGACTATTCATATGAATTTATTCAACAAAATTTCCCATTGCGGTAGCTAATAATATTTATAATAATATGTTAACATATTTAAAATAAATGTATCATATGAAAATATATGATAGCTGTGGAGGGATGTATCTCTTAAATTTCAGCTTAGCTGAATATATTTGTGATGAATGATTTACATCGCAATTGAATATAACGCAGGTAGCTTAGTTGGCAGAGCACATTGGCGCGAATCCAGTGGGCGCAGGTTTGTATCCTGCTGGGTATCGTATTATTTTTTAATAAGATCTTTTCAGTTTTCTTTGATGTGCTTTCAAACTATGTAGCTATCTTCAATTAAAAATGTTACATTGTCAAATCTTGTGAATTATTCGTTGACTAAAAAAATAGTTAATTGGATGATTTATAATTTTCTAAAGCTCTTATTGTACATTTCGTATATTTATTTGTTGTATATTAAATATCTACTTACTTATACATAGGTGTGTAATATTATATCTTTGAATTCCTTACTTATTAACTTAAAAATAACAATAATGCATGAAATACTCATACTTATAATATATATTATATCACTTCAAGTACCTACCGATAACAAGGGCTGCGCGACTTATCAATACTCTGACTAGAGACGTATACATGTTGCTTTTTATTAGGTATTCTTATAAATTGCTTCACTTACCCTTATTTAAATAACATATCATTTGTGAACGTCGTGGATTAATAATTCTATATGTACACAATATCCTTTAAATAAAAAGGGAGTTAAGTAAAACATTGTCTTTATGGAGCTTTCTATATTCTGTTACGCCACTGAATTGTCTTAAACAACTGATTTAAGAACAATACGCATACATAAAATAATGATAGTTAGATGGATACAATTTTCAGTCCTAATTTGAAAACATATCTCTACGAAGTGCAAGTTATACCCACCTATTAACGTACCATTATTTACGAGGAATAATTATTATTAAGTCATTCGCCCAACCCACTAACTTCATTCAGTAGATCGAGTAGGTACACGCTGAAAAAACAATATGCATTATTTTTCCCATCTGCCGGATTGAACCCGCAACCCACAGTTTCATAGATGGCTACGCTACATCAGCCGCCGTGTGTACAAAATCTTGTATTTCGATAAAAAATATATACTATATTGGTGTATACCACAGCTGATGATGATAAATAATATTGTATTGAAAATAATTCATTTTAAAGTTGTTCACTTCCTTCATTTATGAAGCGATCACAAGCAATTCAAAATTTGTCATCGATAGAGAACCTTTTTTGACACCTACAGTTGATGAATTTTAAACATAGCAAATTTTTCAGTGATAAAGTTACCCATCTCATAACGTACTTATCTATATAAATCAGTCATTTAATAAATAAGTACAAATATCACCAACCAGTTAGTTTTTTATTAAAGTTAATTTTTATGTACGCAACAATATGCACATATATTTCGTTATTATTGTGTTATTCAATTGAAAATGTCTGTTACGATAAAATATGTTGTAAGTATATCAAAATTACAAAAGTTGAAAAAAAATTAAAACTTTCATATTAAGTGTTTATTAAAGTAATATGTGTCTAGGTACCTGTCGTTTTATATCATGAATAGTTTTTTTTACTCTTTATGTGCATTTAAATCAAATAATAATACCTAAATACATGAATAAATGGGCGTGTCTGGAAATCTGTAGGTACATACACAGTTCGCCGTATCCGAAATATTGTATGGGTAATAATATATGGTTGTATATTAAAGACTGTTCAACCTGTTTAGGTCGTATAGTACTGAGATAAAATTCATGTCCAAATAAAACACGGTTCTTGTCGGTTTACAGGAAGCCAGTGGCAAACAAATTTTGGAAATAGCCGATTACTTGATAATTTTTTGTTGGGTTAGGTTTTCATTATTGAATTTATGAATTTTGCCACAATCGGCTATGATAATTGAATTAATATTCATATTGAATCTAATAAAATTGGATACCTTATCTTATAGTATACGGTCATCTCTTTCCGATAGAAAGCTCAGCGCAAACTGTGCCACGGTGAAATGCATTACGTACAATTTACATGTAACCTTAAATGGGACGGGCGGTGACTTTTTTTTAAATTAACGGTAACCTACATTTTATCTACTTAAGGTTTTATAACTAATTTAATCACGGTAAGTAGTAAAATGTGTGGCATTGCGGATTGGTAGCTCTGTAATATTCTAAATCTAAATGTATTAACGTAATATTTATAATGAACATAAGTGCAAAACCTTTAGAAGAATGCAATTACGGCTGACGCAATACACAATATATAATAACATAATATATTATAATTACTTATATAATAATTATTCAAACGAATATTTCCAGAAAACCTATTGTTTTGATACTATACACATACTTGGTAATGGTATCAATATGATACTTTTAGAATATTTCAAGGTCCACGCACAAAAACTTTCAATATTTGTAGGTATCAATTAATTGGTATTTGTATGCATAGTAGTTGTACGTACCTACGAAAAAGTTCTTAGAAATATAATTATTAAAACATGTATTTTTATACGCATTGTATAAAATGGTTCACTATTGCTTACAATAAATTTGCTGCGATAAAAAGAACAATAAAAGCGGTAACTCGAGAATCTTAATTGGTTCATATTATTATTAATTGTTTGCAATACGCCGCTCAGCTAAAATTATTTTCGCAAGATAATTATGATAAGTACCTTCGCACCTGAGCTGGCAGAAAAAACAACTGACAAATTGTAGAAATCCATACTAAGAATCATTTGGGCAAAAGTCTCCTTAGGATATTGGATTCGTCCACCATTTTAATGTGTTTTTTTATGGGTTGACGGTTAAAAACGTGAGCTGGCCGGTGTTTACTGATTAATATTATCAGAAAAGCATTTCGAATAAAAAATAATCACAATGTACACACGATACGATGGGAATGAAATTAAAAAGGAATAATGAAAAAAAAACAACACTGACATCCGCCGTGTGGTTTATTAAAACGAAAGTCGATCGGTTAAACCAGTGTTTCCCAAACGTACATCATGATCATACTGGTACTTTCTGATACGACAGATTTATCAGCGGTATTCGGTTATTGGACAGTTAAGATTGAGATTATTCAATATATGGGGAATTATTTTAAATATACATAATTTGAAAACATCTCATGCATATACACACTAGAAAAAATCATTTTGTGAAAAAGTGATATATATATATATATGCATGAGATGTTTTCAAATCATGTATACTCAATATATAGAATGTTACATTCTCAAATCTTCTGTTGTATAAAAGAAAATAGTTTATTGAATTCTTTGAACTTAGCATCCGTTTAATTTTAATCATAATATGTTCAATTAACAATATATGACGCATCCTCGCATAGACGCATCCTCAAAATTCCTTGGACTGACCGGGTAACAAATGTTGAAGTTCTCAATCGAATGGGGAAGGACCGAGAAGTTCTACGTAGTATCAAAACCAGGAAACTACTGTACCTCGGCCATATTATGAGAGGACAAAAATACAGCATTCCCCAACTTGTCATTCAAGGCAAAAACAATGGGAAGCGTAGCAGAGGACAGCGCCGCACTTCGTGGCTTAAGAACCTCCGTGATTGGTACGAGTGCAGCTCCACTGAACTGTTCCGGGTAGCAGACGACAAAGATAAGATCGCCTTGATGGTGGCCGACCTCCGCTAGGGGATGGCACAATACGAAGCAGAACAATATATGCATCAACAGTAATAAATTATAATCCAAGTCAGTTCGTTGGACTGTGAACACCTCCGATGTGACAACATTGAAATTTTAAAGGAGATACCAAAAACTACTAGGTATATAAACATAAAATTGAAGGTAGATTTATTCACTGTCTATGAATAACTTGTTTTTATCAAAATGACATGTCGTCAACGACTAGAGTGTTTGTAATTATTCCGATGTGATTACCACGTAAATTGGACGTAAATAAGACGTGTCTATATTTAATAATTATATTACACTTTTGGTGGCAGATAGAACATTGGCGATATTAGTAAACTATGGTGTAAGTATATAAATGAATAGAGACTATAAAATAAACCGTTTTGATTAATGACAGCGTAGGTTTAAACAACTCGACGACGATATTTCCCATATGGAGACGATATACATTATACATAGATTAATATATGTAATACATAATATAGAATTTTGAATTTAATATCTGACAAGTCTTATATTTTAATTAAAAATGGGTTCAATCGACTACCCTTATAAATCTTTGGCGTAACAGTGGAGCTATGTACAATAATGTTGGGAAACTAAAATAAAACATAATAATATCTCTGAGAGGTGACCTAATGTCGATTTTCATATCGCGTATGGCTAACTTTGTTCGATAACAATTTATATATAAAAGAAAGACAAAGAAAATAAAAACGTTTTGGAACACACACGTGGAAAGAATGTGCGACATAAATTATGCTCCCAACGAATTGATAATTGTACATATTATTATTATGATATAATAATATGTAAATTGCAGCGAAAAATGAGAGATACCTTCATAAATAATCGTGCCTATTAAAAGCACACATATGATTTGATTAGGTGAATGATACATAATTCAGCACCGGTAGTGCTCGAATCTATCCACATAGTAAACATGGAAATTATTGGAGGGGTAGCTACCTATCATCAGCTATCAGTCTATAAGAAACGAAGAAGAAGGGACTAAGTACTTCGCATAAAAGAAAACGACTATATTTATTTTTTATTTTTCTTCATTTGATATGAAAAAACAACCAAATACCATATGCGGGTAGCAGAATGGGATAAGTATAACCCTTGCCTACAATCAGATAATCAATTTCTCGACTAGTAACATTAACAGTACATATGTAAATAATTTAGTATCAACGATATAGCAAACCATGCTCTGTAACTGGGCTGCGCGGTCTATGCGGACTGGAAAGGTCTAATACGAAAATATAAATTTCGCTATTCTGTTGAACCATGGCCATCTTTAGTATACAGGCCAGGCAGGCACAATTTTTAACTCTGTGGTCCTATTTTATAGCTGTCAAAATCAAATTTCACCTAAAAGTGGGGCCACACCGGCAACAAGTCGCGCGACAACTCGTTAAATTTTACGATAATCATCATAATTGCTTAAAAAATTTTACGATAATTATCATGCTTATCGTAAAATTTAACGAGTTGTCGCGCGACTTGTTTTCGGTGTGGCCGCACTTTAACACTCACTGTTGGTAACAAATAGCAACAATTACTATTATACTCGAACAGCATCTTCTTGGCTACGTGTTAAACTGTGAACTAACAAGCTCCTCCCATTTTTACCGGAATTCCATTATAAACTAACAAACTCCTCCCATTTGGTCGACAACAGCGCCTTCCTGCTTTTGCCTAAATCTTCTTGTTGGAGATTAGGTGTCTACATATTTTTTTGTGATAAGTCTCAATTTGTAGAATATTTATGTCACAAGACAAAACATAATATGGATAGGTTCCTACCTAAATTATTTAATTTTTATTAAAACTTGATACTTAACGACATCTACGAAATATGACCACATAATCTATTCACATAATCCCACTTAAGCGTCGGTCTATAGTGTAGTGGGTCCCAGGTTCGAATCCTGGGTCTGACAAATACACATATTGTTTTTCAATTTGTGTTTGAGTCAGAGTATGGACCTAATAGGTTGAGCAAGTGGCTGACATCCATTTCTCGTAAAAACAAAATCTATTAACACAAATCTCCACTCTTGTGGAGGCCCATCAATGACCCATATGATCTTATTAGGATCGGACATGGTCGAAAAAAAAATCATTTGTTCTTACGAAGAGAGCCATATTTTGATATAAGTATAAGATATTTTAACAATAGTAAAATACACAGCCTGTAAGTCGAACAATAGTTCAGTTGATAATAGATTCGATTACAGATAAAACTGTAATCGTACTATTTATTTATACAAAAAGGCACACGAAACAAACTTGAAAACTGTGCTTAGGATCGACCTGTGTATATTATGTTCTCGTAATGTTACTTATATTATGTACACAAACAAACATAATTAAAATTATATAGCGTTATCGCGCTGATTGTTATTATGAAAATGGAATGGCCGATATGGAATAATTGCCTGTAATAATTGCTTTTATTAACCATAAAGAGAAAAATATAAGAAAATAGGTATATATTTAAGATAATTAGTACAAAAACTGAAAAATCAAGAGTAAGGCCCGTTTCAGACGGGACACAGGTGTCGCGCTCGATATAATATAGGAGGCCTTTGTATTCGAATAAAGGGGATTTTGTATTATGTTTATGAATGAATAGCTAATGAGTCAACGCATAATTTCGCGTTATAAATTAGAGCATAAAACTGGCTGCGGTAATAAAAACAAGTGTATCGGCGGCTGACGGAAAAGTGTACCGGACACGCGTTTACTCATTAGCTCTGGGGCGTTCATAAACATAATACAAAGGCCCCTTTATTCGAATACAAAGGCCTCCTATATTATATCGAGGGTGACACCGGTGTCCCGTCTGAAACGGGCCTAAAGTAACACGAAGCATTGATACGTCAAACATTGTCCAATAATAAGCCACAGTAGTTTAGGTATGCTATGGGCGATCCGACAAAAATAGTGTAACCCTTTTCAGTCATACTTAATTTGTTTCCATAGAATTAAGAATATATTATACTCGTACGACAGGCGGTGTTAGTTAGTTCTTTTAAAGTTCATGCCCTGCTTAAACCAAACCATAATCGATTCAAAATATTATAAGTATAGATAAATGGACATCATTTACTAAGGCTTGAATTAGGCAGGGTTTAATTGAATTAAAAAAAAACTGAAAAACACTATCTAGACATTGTAGTGTTGGTTCAATGAAAACAAAATACGATTGACTGTCATAGTTTAGTGTGCACTATTCGATATATATCAACAAAAAATCTCAAATAGAAAAGTAAGTAACCAAAGCAAAACGTCACACAGCCGCCATTTTCTTCTTTTATTTACAAACAATGCTGATAACGAAGGGATAATTATTCTTTATATGTGGGGTAGTTTTACCAGAAAATACAAAAAGTGTATTGCCTTCTGGTTGAGACTGTAACAAGGTCTAATCCTCGACTCTGGATAAATATGGGATTAATTTAAACACGTGTTAAAGAATACGTACGTATCATAATATGCATTAAAGTTTTTCAATTACATATTGGCAATAAGTGACAACATTCAGGTGGGTTTCGATTTTTTTTTACGTTTTATGGCCTGACCGTAAAACGAAACAGACTTTAAAACAAAACTTTGATCCATGGCAGTCGCATTTCCATTTTATTTATGTGTTCTGTGGTAGTTGCCAATTGATTCCAACTACCTAACTCACATAGTTCTGTAACAATGACTGTCAAATGATAATTCAAAAACTTTATATGACTCCTTCTCGGTATAGTACCAATATTGTCAATTATAGTCCAAACTGTTTGGTGTTGTATGATTTCTTTCACACGGTGGAATTGTCATAAGTACGTTTATTTAGTAAACTTAATATTATCCTGTATATAACGACCAATGAGGAAGGGTCAAAAGAAAATATTCGCACAATGTAATACGAGAACGGAGGGATCAAATTAAACATGGTAACATGCGGCAATATTAAAAATATATGTAAAAACCCATGTGGGAGTGGACAAAGTTGTAATCACATAATATTATGTACTAGAACTAGATATAACATGTCACACGTTATTATTATGGTGCAATACAAGCGTGGTGAAAGTGAGGACTTAGTTACAATAGAATTTTCAGAAAGATCCAGACATTCAGTCATCCACAGAGATTCAAAGGTTGGATTGTAGACCGGAACGGTGTGAAAACGTCATTGTAGAATCATTTAAGACTTTATTTAAACTCGAGCGCATGTTCAATAAATAAATTAATTTTCTCACAGAAGGCGTAGTGACTTTACTTTATCAGTTAGGGGACACACATATATGGGTAAGTTGAGATAATATGAAAAAAATAAGGGCACCTAAAGGTTGTCAAAGGGAAATTATAAATGCCTTCATCCTGTCTGAGTATGTGACATCATAAGAGCTTGCTCC
The DNA here is from genome assembly GCF_057557595.1 of Rhyacophila brunnea. Lineage (NCBI taxonomy): Eukaryota > Metazoa > Arthropoda > Insecta > Trichoptera > Rhyacophilidae > Rhyacophila > Rhyacophila brunnea. Next base: position 19,043,619 of record NW_028233068.1, on the reverse strand, counting down.
ACTGTTAGCATTAGTAGTGAGTGACCCAAAAGGTGTGTTAATTGACGACACACAACACCTTCGTACATTTCCGCCGGCTCTTGTTACAATCGGCCCAACTCGGTGTGTGCACTCTACATGCAGTGCTTCCCAAACATACAACTATGATGCACAACGCAGCCCAACAGTCAAGTTCACGATCATGACGATGACACGCTGACATGGTACTGTTAAGAGCGAATACTTATATGAGTAGGTGATTTAATGAAATAAAAATGCAAGAAAATATGCAAAAGGACTAGAGAACTAAAACTGAACAGGATAGGGCGGCTCGAGGACCTCGAGAAAAGCGGCAGAGAAGACCAAGGCACTATTTGAAGAGTAATGTTATCAAGAAAGACAGTAAGAGTGCACTGGCTGGAATATCACTAAGTTTAGTTATCTTAACTAGTATAGCTGTATACGGATCAAACATTGGCTATTTATTCGAACGTAATATGTAATAGGTACCTATATTATGGCTAGGTTATGGGACGAATAAATTACGAAACATTTCATTTTGCAATTAAAAGAAAAATAAGTGATAAAAAAGTGAAGGATTATCGCGAACCCGAAGAATATATGACAATGATTCAATTGCAAGACATTTTTTTTTCTAATAGCATTCAATATACGATATTATGTTAAAATTCATCAACGTCAAGAGTTCAAACTCCATTTTTACAAGGCTAGCATACAGTAAAGTTGTGTGTTCAACAGTTATAGCCCGTGCGACAGGCAGATAGAAATGTACTTTGAGCTACTTAATTTTTATGAATTATTCTGCCTACATGAAAGCAATCAAAAGGAAAAAAGATATACCAAAGTAATGCAAATTATATTGTATGGATAGTTGTGAGTGTGGGTATTTGGATATAGGTACTATCATATATTAAATATAACTGGTACTAGGTATATTATAAATTAAATGTAGGTTTTGCTATATTAAGCAGTCAGTTCGGAAAATTTTGCAAAAAAAAAATATTTGACAATAACTGCCATTCCGTAAATCTACACGGGTATGTATGTAAAGAAGGCTATCGCATAGAAACAAAAAATATTTAAAAAAAAAACATGTAGAGAACCGAGGCGGGCGTGCAAACAAAGAGGCACATCCAAACCAAACAGCCGAACAAATAACAACTCGGAGACGACAAATGGCTATCTGTGTTTGAGAAGCTGTGATTTTCAACATGTTCTTTTTTCAAAATGGCATTTCGTTTTCCGCCAAGAAACAACAACAATAATTCGGCATGATTCATGCGAACAATACAGCCTTTGACGTAAGTAAATACCTACATACGTACTAAGTCGCATACGTATTTACGCATTTTCTCACGATTAGAGAGACGACGTATTTGGAAATGCGTTCGTTAAAAGATTCATACGAGTGTATAAGTTGAGTGAAAATTATTGAGAAACCTATGGTTTTGTTATTTTGTCATTTGAGCAAATATACATAAAACAGTTTTACACTCGTTTTTTTATATTTGTTGATACTAGGTATAACGTGATAATCATAACATAACATTCATGACAAATGTGTTGTAAATTTAAACGTATTTATGATACATAGTTGTAATATGAAATACACAGAGAGTAGACACTGCCAATTCCGAAATTAAGATAATGAATTTATATGTTCTTGGTCTTAGGACATTAAGGTTATACCTCAGTTGGGGCACGGTCTAAAAAGATCGTGGCTAGGCGATGCGCGGATTGCGGGTCGCGGGTGCAAATGACGCATACCGAACAAAATATAATTTGTCATATAAATCCAACATGCGTCCATTTAATGTTCTATTAGTAACAATAATAATATATTCATTGACATGTTTTCTTTTTCAAGTAAATGGGTAACGTTTTTAGTCATCTTTACACGATTTAAGAATTAATACCCCCGTCGCCACCACGAAACAAATTGACGTGTTCCCAGCTCGACGTTCTCTCTCCGAATGCCAGCAAGTCCAAAATTTCGTCGCGCCTATAGTTGAAAATTATTTGCCGTTTCACTGATGTGTCGTCTTAATAAGGTTTCTTCTATGCAACGAATTAAGGCTTTATTTTTTGTGCTCTGAGCAGCCAATTGAGATTTTTCTTTGCGAATGATGTGCTGTCATTTACGATTGTTCATCACAATATTCTGTCGTGGCGGTTCATTGTTCATAAAACTTATTTACGGCTTTAAACGCAATGTGTCTTTATCTCAGTGCGGACCTGACAAATAAATACATATGAGTACCTTGGTATCAAAGTGGGACATAAGCCATTGACAAAATTTAACAGGGGACTCTCAAACATGTGTGAAAAGTGTCCGTTTTTCATATAACATATCAACTTTAAACTCAAATTTTTTTGATACTTTTGGTGGATTTTTTGAAAAGAGCATCACTTGCACTACCATAATCAATTAAAACATGAATTTAGTGGGAGGTGGCGTTTGTCCCACTTTGATACAAAGGAACTCATATTTGAGCACAAGAGTCGAATATTTGGTACAAATAAATTTTCAATACAAAACACATTACAGATAACTTAATCAGCTGCGTATTCATATATTTAGGAGACATACTATAGAAGACGGTTTTCTTCAACTTCATTGGAAGAGTAACGTTCCAGTTCAGGTGTGCGCATATTTGTAAAAATATGTCTGCACAAATGTTTACAACCTTCATACAACAGTAAATTTCCAGTGGTATGCGATACTAGACCTTTGGATTACCTAAATTTAATAGACTAACCAATGATCAAATTTTGCACATTATTCAGAGACATATTTTTTACAGGACGAATGTCGTCATGATATTGTATTTTACGGCTATTAAGCTAAAAATACTATAATTTTGAAGGATTCAATCCAAAATAAAACCAGGTCCCCTAGTCTTTTGGTAATTACATTTTTATAATTTGTACAATCAACATACACGAATATGACAATGATTTCGGTATGTTAATAGACTCGACACCCATTGGAACTTTCCACGTGGTTGTCAGTTCGTGGGGAACCATGTGGAAAATTATATCACTTTACTTTTGCGCACAAGTCCGCAAGCAAAATATTTACAGTAATAATAAGTATATAGCATGATAAAGTGAGATATAACTGTATATAAGTGACAAAACAAAAGATAACAAGACAATAATGAAATGCGGCGTTGTTTTTCAAAGTAAAACGAAATGATAGCAATCAGATAAGTAGGTATGTAGTACTTATGCGATTAGATTAATTACTAATAAAATAACTATGCCATTTCATTTATCATTAAAACTCTAAGAAAACTCAATTATGTGTATGTTAATGTTAATAGCCTGAGACCACTGAGCGAAATTTTTCTGTCAATTGGGTCAATATTAAAATATGATATGTACATAAGTAATTATATTATAAATAAAATTGATTTTGCTTCAAATCTCCCTCTATCCCGTCGATCTAACTAGATGATTTTAATATAATATTAATACAATCGACCGAGGGTAGCTACTTGATGTTATTGAATTTAAATTCTAATGGATTTAAGTTTTGTACTATTCCATTGGAGTCTTTTTTGCGACCCGGGTTTCGCATTTAGGTCTGCGCTCGGATCGACTAGTGCCTGAAGATGCCGAAAGGCGAAACCCGAGTCGCAAAAAACGACTCAAATGTTAATGAGGCAAAACTTAAATCCATTAGGATTGTAATAAGTAATAATTAATGAATTAAGAACACGATTGCAAAATATTGATTACTGACTTATTTTAAATCTAGGCGTACCTATCTAAAGATTATGGATTTATTTTCAATAGTTAGATTATAGTGTTATAAACGCGCAGAAAACCACGTGGTAGAGAAGTAATGACCAAGAACACTATTATGGAGTATTACATTTTCTACTGTACATAGTGGAAAACTTCGTGTAAAAAAAACCGGTCCACTAGATGTAAGCTTGGGGATACACGATTTAATTTGATAGTAGTAACAAGTGTTTCCAGTAATCGCAAGAAAATGATGATAAAAAACCTCTATAAAGACAATAGGTAAAAACTCACCAATGATAGTCGCCGTGTTCAAGTAATTTCTCCAACAGCCGTCGAATTAGCGCCAATTTACGCACACACTTTAATCAGTTTTTCTTTCCAAAGTTAAACACGTAGGTACTAACATATTGTAGAAAATAGTTTCTCATCCAATACGGCCGATTCCCGCCTAACGAAAAAGAAAATATTTTATTAAAAAAAAAAGAAAATAATTACCTACTGATATTTATTATCGTTATTATGTCTCAAACGTTTCAGATATTTTTGACAATTAAAGTCATTATGATTGAAATTGAATTTAAGTAAAACACATAATAAATGTGCTTATCGTCTGATTATTTTGCCGCCAAAATGCCAGTATATTTTTATCAAACGGGAAGATTGTAAAACGAATATTATTCGGTAATTTATTATTATTGAATTAAAGAATCTACATACATACAGATAAAATATTCGACCGATATTATCAAATAAATAAAATAGTTAATTATTTCAAACATAATATCAAAGAAATTTAACTTTTTGCCGCCTTGCAGTTTTAGGCGGGCGGTGCAGTTTAGTTTACAATGCTCTAGTGACGAGCGCAAAATGCAACACTGACTAAATAATTCGAATTTCAAATATTGAAGATATTACAAATTAAAAATTGTGAGGTGATTGGAAAATATATTATACTAGTGAATGTAACGTTGTAGTAAATGTGCTGTACTTACATATAATGTTACAAGACGTGCAATCGTATGAAATATGAGACAAGACTATTCATAAGAGCAAAAAAAAACTCTCCGCGGACTTTGGTACTAAATTTCTGCATATACGGTAAATGGTTACGTTTACGTTTGCACAATGAGCGTGTTTTATTATTACAAAATAGTTTATTTAAAAAAAATGTTTGCCTTTTGAGCGAATAAAAAAGCGACCGCGCAGGCCAAAGGACAACTATCGACTGAGGCGACGCTCGCGTGCCAATATGAAAACTTCTTCCTGAAAAGTTAACCCTTCCAGCACTGAGCTAGATGACCCAGTCATTTTGTGCTCTATCGTTCAAGTATTATAATAGGGTGACAAGGATTTCCTGCATGAATATAAGACACTATTGTTAAAGCATTAATAAATTGTTTAATATGTTATTGCTTTATTTAGGCTTTAGACTCAATACAAATAGTTAAATAATTGTTTTAGGTTGTGACATATTATGGGTTTGAGGACAGAGCAAATATTAAAGACTAACAAAGTTTAGATTTTAGGACACTGTATCATAGGCAAAGCTTCAGATACCGTACAAAAAATGAACAAATCAGATACAAATGCGAAGTTGACAATGTGGACAAATTTATGGAATGTATTGAATCGTAACGTACAGAAAACCTACTGACTGTTCCCCCCGACAGATGGAAGAACAGTTATATGCAAGATTTAATTATATACCATTTTTCCCTTCGAATAAATTCGTCTCTAAGTCTCAACAATTTTTTTTGGGTTGGAAAAAATCGAAGATATTAAAAAAAATGTCATCTTTTATCATTTTATTATAACAAATAACTAAATTATAGTCATAATTGAAAAATAAATACACCGATAAGATAAATTTAACGATATGTTTTAGTTATGGGGTTAAAAATTACATGTTTTGTTATTACGGTATTTGGATAATATGAATAGGTACATAAAGTCAGTAATGTGTGTGCATTTACCTGTGTGCGAAAAGAAAATGGAATCTAAAATCAAAATCACTACTTTTCAGGAAAGCCAAAAGAACATTAGGTTTAGAAACACTTTTCTATTGAAGATATTATTTACTTCTACAACAACGATTCGACACGTCCCCCTTTCCAACATGTATTACGAATTTAAGCCCATTATTAGATTGTAAGAATATCTCCATTTTCCTTTCGTAGACAGATAATAAATAATAGTTATTAGGTTATTACAATTATGTTTATCATAATTATCTATAACGCATGAGAGAAAACGGATGTAAATGTGTATTAAAGAGTCAGACAGGGAGAAGAAAATTCTAAATTTGATAAATAAACTTAAGTACAAGAACATAAAGGAATCTTTTATTTCAATCAAGTAGTGAAATAAAACAAATTACAGAGTACTCTCATCATAGTTTGACAGATACTTGCAATGAGGTGTTAGTATGTCAAGTAAATAGAAATTACATTAAAATTGAGTCACAAATTTTCAAGTTTTATTCACATGCCTATTATAGAAAAACCTTTCTGTAATCTTATGTTAATGTACCTACTTATTTAGCAATTAAGAGTTCTGTGTTGTTATCTTTATGGGCGATTATTGGACTGTGACTAAACGTTAGGCGGTAAGCAATAGTAAAACTCGTGTAAAAATACTCTTGATAACAGATTGTCCAAATGTAGATGTACGAAATACCTACTATAATATTACGATATTGCACCATAAATCGTTATTTCTTTAAATAGGAAGACAGTTTGATAACAACAATGTGTATGAAGACAACTGTTTTAGTAGATAGGTACACACCTGGGTTGTATAGTAAAGTAACACCACATATCAGGAGGAAGTTTTCAAATTCGGTCCTATCCACTTTTTGACAAAGAGAGAAAGTGCGATTTTTTCATTCCTCTTCATAAAACGTTTGTATATTTTATATCTTATAAACGTTTTATGTCTTAAGCGTCAATTACATTGAGCTTCTTTACGAGCTGTTTGTTGGCGAATTTAAAAGCGGGCGATTCAGCTACTGCGATTTGATGATTACACACAAAACTTTCCATTCGCTGAGAAGCCACAAGCCAGCGACTATTTTGACAGAACGTAGTTCGTTTTACGTGGTTGCTACTGCGCTCTACTGCGCGTAGCGTGTAAAGTTGACCGGCTTTCAACTTTTTTCGGTAGTGTTTACAACCTGCTTGTTAGCTTGTTCGATGATACACTGGGCGACTTTACAGGCAGATTATAAATTCGCCAACAAACAGCTCGTAAAGAAGCTCAATGTAATTGACGGATATCTACATATGAAAAATACAAAGTTTGTTATCTTTTCTGCCAATACCAATTTTGAATTTTCATGACACATCAAGATACAGTTTGCATATTTTGGATTAGATTTTAATTTGATGTTCTTTTTTTGACGTAACTCTCAGAATTATATTCGTTTTGAAGTATGTCTATATACAGATATTTTAATATTTAAGAATGTAATTGTTATTGTTTTGTTAAGAAAAATAATGTAAATTGATCAATGAAGCGGCCTCGTGCGAGACGGCTACATACATAAGCTAGTTAGCAATAAAACAAACGCGCCATCTCTCTGATTACATTCATAATGTATATACGAAATACACCTGCAGGATTTGTCTGCAACCGAAAATTAGTTCGTTATTTAGTAAGCTTTTTAAACGATTTGATGTAGAATTTGGCCGGACTATTAATTACATATTGTTAAGCACTCCCAAGAAAATGTTTTAGGATTGCCCTTGAAAAAAAAATGTTTTTTGGAGTTGACCACTTACAAAATAAATTACGCCCAGTTCAGAATATTACGATCTGAAAATATTTTATTTGTCATTAATCCAATTCCACCGATTATGAGGAAATAATCACCATTTTGTACACGACACGTCGACTTCGTTTAAAATGTTTAGTTTTCAAATAATATATAAACTTGATGTATGTATATACATGAACCTAAACTTGATGTATGTACCTATACACATAATAAGTAGGTACCTATCGAGACAGTACCTATTATGGGATAATATCGGACATGGGGTTTTCGGCTGCGTTACGCATTGCATACCTACTTTGGTAGAGCCTAAATTATAGAATAGAAGTGATAATAAAGTTATTGGATATATCAGTGATTGTTATGATTTATACACTTAATGTCATTCAAAAATTGCTGCATTATAGTGTTCGTTATGACATGAAAAAAATGTTTTTAATCTATGCATTTTCAAACCAACGTCATAAATAACATACAATAATGTAGCAATTAAGTACGCATTACGGTTGCTTTTAATGTATATAGCGATCGCCAACATTGCGATATGATATTATGTATTGTACTGAACGGAGGAGAGACGGAAATTTATTAAATATTCGTGGTTGTATTTTGGTCGACGCTTGTGTCTTAATCCGTTGGTTGTGATTTTCAAACAGGATCAAATCCAAAATAATATGTTGGTTTTTAAATCAATGTGTGACTGGTTCAAAAGTATGAATAGTAAGTCATAACTAATTACCAATAATCGCAAAATAGGTGTCTTAAAATATCTCCAGTAAATAAATGACAATTCACTTTTATATACTGCTGATGTATCTAGAATAGGTAGGTATTAACTTATTAAGCAACGGGATACAATAACGATTATATACGAATATCATTAAAAGGATTCAGCAATTATTATTGAAACTTGCATATAATATGGAACTCCGTTTTGAGTACATCTCCCTGGTTAGCAGTTGACTATTAAAATATATACTGTATTGCACTGATTATTAGACGGACATATAATTCAGAGACACAAAAAACACGCGTCAGTGCAATACGACAGTGGCAAAGGGCGAAGGTAGGCTGTTACAAACTAAACTTTTCCAGTCATACTTATTTAGTTTTCGTTGAATTAAGAGTATTACAGATGGTGTAAACTTCATTAAGCCCTGTCTAAACTAAACCGTAATAGAAAAAATATTCTTCTATATATAAATAGACGAATATGTTTTGACTATTATCTATAGGCAGGGTTAAATTTAATTTTAAAAACCAACAAATACCATCTACACGTCGTCGTTTTAGTTCAGTAAGAGCAAAAAATACGTTTGACAGACAAAGTTTAGTAGGTATGTATTATTTGTGTCGGATCTTAACAGTCTACCTCCACATTTCGCCACTGCAATACGGTATATCGGTACCTAATGATGTTGTTTTAAATATACTATGTAAGTATTAGATTTGGCAATAATAATTTTATTATAGAAAATTAAATCAATAATACTGCCCTTCTAAGGAAGAAGGCGGTAACTCGCAAAATTTGTGAAATTGAGTTATGAATGCCATCCGTTAGGTAATTTTGAAAGCTATATATTCTGTTCACTTTAAAATCAGTATTATCACTAAAATACCGTTAAAATCCTTAGTGAAAAAATAGACATCTTCTAAAATAATAATTTTTTTTTTTAGCAAAAAGGCACTAATTGTACATATTCATTGCAGTTACTGCTTGTTTATTATTACTTTGTATTTTAACTAACTACTAATAAAAACTACCACCGTTTTTTTATTAATTCACAGTACTAAAGTTTGAGAAAAAATACATTATGTCATTTATCTCGAAAGTGTGTGAGAGTCAGTTACTGCCCTTCTTCCTAAGGGCAGAATAATTATTGATCGTGCACAAGTATATTAAAAAAAAAAAAACTCCACGTGGTGAGAGGGTTATGGCTATGGCCACATACTATTAAATAAGTAGGTACATAGGTATTTACGTATATGCAATTTGTTGTCACCGGCGCATAAACTAATATGATGCCATAATTTTACATTTTTATGTGAACGATCGTTGTTTATTATTGCGAAAGAGTGCAAACGAATCATTTTTTTTTCATTTGCCATTTTTTTTGCATTCTATTTCTGCTGTCTGTGCAGAAACGCAGAGTGGAAAAAGCAAAAGTGTCGTCGAAATGTTAAGATTGGAGCTATTAATAATAGTATACTTTTTTTTTGTTGTATTGTAATATCATTTAGGTACAAGGCTTTTAATTGACAGGCGGCTATCGTGGTGCAATGCGTAATGCATGGCCTTTCATCCGGGAGCTCCGGGTTCCATCCGGTGAGGACACACTATATTTATGAGATTTTCTCAAAACCTGTGTGATTGTTTCACTTATATTACTACACTACCGTCATTAGGCTTCTAGGCATGTTGTAATGTTAAAAAGAATATAATATATTATTGTATAAGTATATAAATATATATTTATATATTTTTCAATTACATAAAATAATAGATAAACACCTCGATAAGGCTATATTCTGTGAGGACAAAATGTCGTTTGTTCAATGCTTGCTTGCTGCCTGTGGTTCTGTATGGGTGTAAGACGTGACATTTTACTAAACTTCAAAAGTCTCGGATTTTGAGCATTCGATATCTCAGCTGAATCTTAGGGGTAAATTGGTACGACCGTGTTACAGATACGCGAGTTCGTGAGCGGACACGGCAGCCTTCGGTGATTATTAGTAATTACAAAGACGATTCGCGTGACTGGGACGTGTATTCCGGATACCGTCAGAGTGCGACACTCCGTACCCTTGTGGCACAACTTCAAGGGTTCCATCGCCGTGGCCGGGACTCCCTCATCCTGCAACGGTGCTAAAAAAGCGATCTACGCGTTGCAGGTCTGGCATGGCGGGAGACGCGAGAGTTGGCGATGGAACGAGGGCAGTGGCGCTAACTTGTGTTTGGTCTATATCGCAATGCTGGGGCGTGACAGGGAGAAGTAAGTAAGTAAGACACTTCGACATTTTCGCATGATTGACAATGGAATGACAAAGGGCCTAGGCGAGCGAACAGCACCGCGATTTCCTAACTCTCGTCTCGTGTGGCACCAGACGAGATGACGTAATTGTGTCGTCACGCTCGAGGCATGCCGACCGCGCACAGAATAACCATAGAAAATATTATTATCATACACCTATATGTGTATGGTGACAATGAATAGCGCCGCTGTCTGACCACTCGCTATTTTCTCGAATGCTATTATCACTCCGGTAGTACGTCATAATGATGTCATATGACGTCATCTCGACCGGGAAGCTTGCACTCGCAAGTTCTAACATAGAGCCCCTGGGGCTCTATGTTAGAACTTGCGAGTGCAAGCTTCCCGGTCGAGATGACGTCATATGACATCATTATGACGTACTACCGGAGTGATAATAGCATTCGAGAAAATAGCGAGTGGTCAGACAGCGGCGCTATTCATTGTCACCATACACATATAGGTGTATGATAATAATATTTTCTATGGTTATTCTGTGCGCGGTCGGCATGCCTCGAGCGTGACGACACAATTACGTCATCTCGTCTGGTGCCACACGAGACGAGAGTTAGAAAATCGCGGTGCAGGTGCTGGTCACATGTAGTCGTCCAGTGATACACAGTGGCCGCTTGATGACCACGGGGCCGGCCTAAAACCCAAGTAATTGACGGAGTTGAAGTAGAACTGGGGATGGAGCTATGTAAGGCGAGACCCCGGCTGATGATTGAGTTGAATAGTACCTACTAGCCACGATTCAATATTTAGAACTATCAATAAAAATTGTGTATCTTTTAAATTGTAAATAAGCCAACAAAATTTGGCATGCCCTCTCCACACGTGAGCAATGACAGCAAATACCAACATCCATTTGTATTCAATGTAGTTTGTATTTAAAAATAAGAATTCGATGTGTCAAAAAACTATATTTATATAGGTAATTACTACCTATATTCTTTAATACTACATAGTGCCATGATGTCCAATGAAAGCAGTGCAGGAAGCAAAACGAAAAACACATATATTATGTATTGTGACCTCACCGGGAATCGAACCCTAAGCCGCCGGATGAGAAACCGCTGTTACATGTTGTTAGTATGGTAAACCATTTATGTCACGCTATTTACCGAACTCGTTTAAAACTAATAACTGTTATCATATCTGCACGTTTTATAGTAAAAACTAGGGTCGGGAGTGGGTACATACCGAAAGAAAACCCAGAGTTTCCATGGGCTTACCGAATGGGAAAGTTTTCCATATGCTGTCAATATCTAAATTGGGTTGTAGTGCCAATGATGAAGTGATTTGAAGTAATCCAAATTGGTATTAATAAAAATGTCAACTTGTGTACTTGCTGCATGATCGAACTGTGTGATATTCATTATGTCTAATTATTTAGATCCAACAAAATGCACAACTGTATGAAGACTTTAATTATTGTCACCATTGTGCCATTTGAAAATATCGATGAAATGAATATGTACAATAATTACTACGAAGTAACTACCGGAAAGATAGTCAATACATAGTGTATGGCAGTACAAATGTACATATAGGTATGCAGGAAATTTATAATGACTATTTTGACATTTATAATAATATGTCATTTAAGATTTCACGAGAAAATACAATGTAGGTACTTCTCAGTTCTTAGCCGGACATGGTGGTTTTGAATCTTTGAAGTTTTGCTCGCATAGCCTACTTATGTGACGAATTGCAGGGTGGCTGTTCATATTCTGGGAGTACCTAATAATATCTTCTATTCGGTCCGACGCGTTATCCATTACGACTAGGTTTTTGTCTACGAGGGAATGTCTGAGCTTTTTTTATGGGGTGGGTATAATATATCTGAGGTGTTTCAAATTATGTATGTGCAATGAAGAATTTTACATTATCACATCTTGTAAATTATTTGTTGAATAACAAAATAAATAGTTTAAGTATGTATGAAATATGTAAGTAATCGATTTTGAATATCTCTATATTGGGCCCACAAGTCGATAGCAGTTTTTTTTTAGTCAGTGGAATATGCCAATGTAGCATAGTCCAGACATTGAAATTAAGTACCTAATATGTTTAAAAAATTAAAGTTATTTTATCTAATCACGTTAAATTTATGACTTAGTTTGAAGTCTTCATCATTCATAGATATATACTTACCTAAAGAGTTGTAGATTTTTGTCAATACATTTTATACTTCTATTATCTACGTTTTGAAAACCTTCTATAAACGGTCTGGATTGAGTTATGACTTATTAGTTTATTACGCAGATAAGTAAAATAAATAATCCAGTAATATGTTACATTTAAGATTCGGAAAGAATCAAAAATACGTCACTCTTTCGTCTAAAACTTCGACCTTTCACTGAGGTACAAACACACGGCATTATCTGTAAAAAAATAAACGTTGTTTAACGCTTTGGAATATATTGTAATGTGGGTTCCGCCGGCGGGACAGGATGTTTAAACAGCGACGCAATATTTTTTTACACGAAATGATAAGAAAAATGCTCAGAACCAAAGAAGTCTGAGGCCAATTTTCATCGCCGCACTGTGAAGGCTAGATTGTTTGATAGGTACGTTCGATATAAAAAAAGAAAGCGATTAAACAAGAAAATCTTTACGTTTCAATTCAATAACCACTAAAATGAAATAGGAAAGAAAATTTAGCACATAATATTAAATTTATAACGTACCTATGCTTTTTTTATAATACTGTAGATGCGAACAGGCGTGCGTTTTGGTACACTATCGTTTTTTTTGTTAACTAAGTAAAATCGAATCGATATTATATTATGATTATCCATTCTGGGATACATTGATTAGGAAGACGTAAATAAAATAGCTATTCAATTGAACACCTAGTTGTAAATATGAATTTATGCATATTTAGGGTATGACAATGTTTGGTTTATATTAAAATCTATTGTGTTTAAAATGTTTCGACTCACAGTGCGCTGTCTAACTTTTTCAACAATACGGCATACGTTGAAGTAGGTAATGCAAAAGTCTTATCAAAAACCGTTACACGAAAAAGATAATGCACGAGTAATGTAAAACACTTAGAAAGTAATAATATTATAAGTGAAACATTGAGTAGTGGCCCGACTTGGGTTGACAACATGCTAAAGTTGGAAACACGGATATGCTCGCCCATTAAATTTTCAAAAAAGGAATACAAACGATCATTTTAGTTTCCACTGTTTGGGCGGAGTTAGTAAAATAAATAGCCGCTGTATTGGTTTGACAATCTATTAACATATTTTTTTTGGTTTATAATTTTTCTCTGTGTCGTGCATGGAAAGTACAAGTTTTAAATCCTTTTAATGGGACGCCGCACTAATAAAATGTTCATATTTATTACTTTTCCAATATTTAATCGGCGAGTAGAACCGAGTTGCCGATTTTAGGAGATTGTCAACTTCTGTTTGTAGTTGTTCCATTTCACGATGTTAATATATATATAAATAATTAAGCAAGTAACATTTGATATTTAAATCTGTCACACTACAATGGCTCGTATAATTTTGTATTAAAAGAAAACAAAGCTTATAACGATAGCAATGCCTATATACTATATCGAGTGACAACACTTGCTATTAACGTTATTAATTATCTTTGCTACCTGTAATTTAATTGCGAAAACTGTGTAGACTGGTAGTGTCATAGTCGCAGGACTATTCTAGGAGTCACATTTACTGCTAAAGCCGAATAAAGTACACACTGTCGTGCGCACTGGCGAAGAGTATATCCATTATTTATTATTAAGACGCGGGTGGTATAAATTCACCCTGTTTCTCGGTATTGTAACAACGTTAAAGACAGCTAAAACTAATATCTGTACTAAGTATTTTACTACATTGTATAGGTTGCAATCCTTAGACGACACAGTACAAGCAATTCTTGCATAATTCTTGTCATATATCTAAGTATATATCTTCCCACTATGGAGGTTAATAATATGCTCTATTCTGCTCCGGAACGGTTGGCAACCCTACATATTAATTATAGCACTCATAGCATACGACAGTTGAAAATGTATACCAGCATAAATTTGAGATTGTTATGTCAACCCTGTCGCTGCCGGATATGGAGAGGTTACGGGGTCCCCCGCTCAGTTTTCTTTCAATACGAAGTGTCATTTCCGCCGAAGACGACATCCAATGACAGTTTAACATTATTTCTGATATGCGGTATAGTTTACGCTCTATGCGTGACGCATATACACAGGCAGGCGTAAGGGTCAAACCAACAATAATATGTAGAGGTTACGATTGGGAATGTCAAAAACTGTATAAATACTTTTCGACCGACGATACTACGATATTATATATTTGATCTATTAAATAATTATGAAAATGTACCCGACGAGTCATATTATAAGGAGCATTTCTATACGACACATTTTCATAATTATAACCAGGGGTGGCCTAATGGTTTGTTGTTGCGATCGGCTGTTTACTAAATTCGCTAATAAATAAAAGAAAAAAACATACATTTGGAATAGATACAACAAATCGTCCTCGATAACTTAAAAACTGTGAACCTGGGAAACTGGGAACTGAAATACCTAACGGGTGTGGAGTAGAGTTGCCGTTTCATAACTTTGTACTCCGGCTGTAGAATGAAAATTATGTGAGAATGGTCCTGACAGGGGGGGGGGGGCTGACAGGGATCTAGCCTGGGGGCTCGGGTTCAAGAAGGGCCCGGCATGGCGAGTCGACCAGATAAGTAATATAAACAGACAACACAAAATCTCTCTAATAGTAAAAAAAGTCACCTGCGGCGCTATTTTTCTTCAATATTGTTATTATTTAAATTATGTCGTTGTACGATACAATTTTTAATTGTGTATCGATACTGGACAATTCCATAATTCAAATGACATCCATTTGACACCTATTAAAATATACAAAAAACACAAAATGTATAAACATTAATTTTACCGCATACACCATTCGGAAAACGCTACTGTAGAGTGTCACACATTGCTTTTATCTGTAGCGATAGGTAGGCGGGGGCGCCAAAAATCCTAGCCTGGGGGCCCGCTTCAGGATGTGGGGGCAATGGATGTAAGTATATATGAATATATTAAAACATATTTTATACATTAATTATCTAGGTATTTATTTTCCTATTACTACGCATATTAATTAATACAGGTGAACATAATTTGATCTAATTTTATGTGAGGTAATCAGGCAAAGAGGCGTATCAGTGTAGTAAAAAAGTGCAAACTTATAAAACGTATCCTGTAACAGGCAACCGATCTCGAGTGTGGAAGAATATACACATAATAAATACACGTGTCAAGAACACCCTTGTAGTTCCTTCTGAAAAATGCTCTTGGTTTATGTATATTGGTGTATTTAATTCTATAATGTGTGGTTCATTTTCTTAGGACACGCATTCAAAACCCTACATCAAAATGTAGTGTATTGGGGTATAACCTATCGGAATTCTATGTATTAATATGTTCTGTGCTGTGAACCCAACAACTACTACTTTTTGAATATTTTTTCTGACTATATCTACTCATTATACTTATATACATATATCAAAAAATCTAATTCGAGCTCAATCGTCGTAAATATTAGACGGGAGTACATTTCAATATACAGTCGGTATTTTTTTCATATTAATAATATTTTTATAATAATTACGAATATGACCGCGACCCACCAGTTGGTCATTCACTCATACCCGATGTAGACAAAATGGCGTAATAATGCACTGATGTATTGTAATCTGTACCTAGTGTCTCTATTTTTATTAATTATTTAGATGAGTTTTCGCATCGATGGAAAGACATAAAATATGAACTTGGGTACCTACCCCATGGCTGTGGGGGGGGGGGGGGGGTGGCTGACAGGGCACAGATAAGTGATATATAAACATACATCACAAATCTCTCTAATAGTAAAAAAAGTCAAATGGGTGTATTAAAATATACAACAAATACTAAATAAACACATTAATTTTACCGCGTACAGCATTTGGAAAACGCAACTGTAGAGCATCATACTGCCTTTATCTTTAACGGTAGGTAGGGGGGTCCGCCAAAAATCCTAGTCTGGGGGCCCGTTTCAAGATGTGGGGGCCATGACCTACCCTAATACTATATAACTCATACTTTATAAACATGATAGTTGGTTACTTTTGCAACATGATGACGATATTATAGAAATTTCAGTGATCATATATTTTTACCGAGCGGAAATTGCATTATTTTTGTAACTAAAAATAACACGAAGTTACATTATAACAAATGCGAATAAAATACATTCAGTGTTATCTAGAGTGCCCATTCCAAGAAACAGAATAAAATTACATTTTAAAGTTCTATTTATTTAATATTTTTCAATATAAACCTTATCTCGAATAGTCGTTGGCGGTTTTTTGTTTACCGAAGAAAAATGTCGATATATCTAATGTGCGATATTAGTACATATTACAATATAAGTTAGCTATTATATTATTTTTATCGGATACAAAATAAAATTGAACATCTGGTAACGTGTAAAGACAGCTAGCGTAATTATTTCAAAATCAACTAGGTACATTATAAAAACATCATTACTATGCACAAGCAGTAGTTTAAAGGGTTTCATGAATAAACAGAACATGAAGAAATAGAACGGTGACACAACAGAAACATCGATAAACAGAACCATGACATTTCAGGAAAAATATAATATTTAATATAAGGTTTTCAATACGCCTTAAAATCATATTATATAATTTATGAATTCCTAATTGCTGGAAAGCCTCAATTAAACGGAACTCAACCCGTTGTAGGCTGCAAGCTAGCTATATCTCTCCTTAATCAATCTAATATGTTCAAAATGCTTGGGTGACTAGGTATCTACGATGAAATAATGAGTTTACTAATTCTGTGGACTTGTGCATGATTATTAAAATCAAGCAGATAAATTGAGGTTTTTACGCCAAAAATGGCCAACATGCAGTGATTATATATATTTCTTTTATATTTTTTATAATATTTATTTAAGTTTTACGACAAAAATGAATTTTTATTTTTCCACTGGCTGTTCTGTTTTGTCACCGTTCTGTTTCTTCGTGTTCTGTTTTGCGCGGTTTAAGGATATATGCGCAGTAACCAGTGTGTCATATTTTCATTAAAGGTATGTATTATTAATTATTATAGATACCTACTGCATTTTTTTTGTAAATGATGAACATCGCCATACATTTTCCGGGCTACACAGGAAATATAATATTATATAGGTAGAACTAACACATGTTTTATTTATTAATATATATACGGCAGGGTTGGTTTAAAAGGGCCCTTAGTGCAGAGGACATGGTGCCTGTTTTTTTTTTGGAGGAGAGTATTATTTTAAATTGCCGAAAATTAAAAATCACAACATCGATTATGTTCACTTCCTTCAACGTCAACGGAGACTAGAAATAACATATATTATTAGTTGAACCGGTAGATCATTATGATGGTTCTGAAATTAATTCTTTTTTAGTTATCGATAGTGACATCTGTTTCAGGGTAAAAAACGCTTCTTCCAACGATCTGTAGGTTTATAGTTCGATCGTTTTGAGGATGAATTTGTAACCCGAAATAATGGTCAACTGAACATATATGAAAATTGCAGAATTAATAAAAAAATGTCAAAATAGGTACGTTTTAACAATTTGAGCCCTCGATATGTATTAACTCAGGCTACCTTCGACGGTACATCGGACCTGAGTAGAATTATTGATGAATACTATTTTTCCAAGCACTCCAAATTGACATGTCACTGTATAAAATGTGTTTTCACACGTGTTTCACGTTTTTCAGTGTTTCCCAACCTTATTTGTGCTTCCCCACTTCAACGCTTCAAAAATCTCCATGCCCCCCCCCCTCCCTATCAAAATTTCATAGTTAACTAACAAATTCTGAAAAAAAAAATGAATTGCTTCAAATAAAAAATGAACATAGCCAATACTATTTTTAATTTAACTTTCGTAAGTAAGTACCTATGTATATTATATTAGAAGAATGTGTATTAACCATCATTTCAAAAAAATAGTAACATTGTTGAATGAATATGGAGAAAAAAATATTGTTTTCACAACTAATACAATAATAAGACGTGATATAGGTACATAACTAAAAATTAATCTAGTTACGAAATATAGTCATCGATTAATATTGTAAATACATTTATTTTATTGATGAAGGTATGCTGTACAAAATGCCAGTATGTTAATTTCAAGAAAATTCGATGTAGGTAATATTCTAGCTTATATGTGAGACGTTTTAAGCTATATGGGATACCATAAAACAATAGATTTAACGCTACACGCCAGATGCAAACTTTACAAGCTCATTAAAAAAGTTAGATCTGGCAAGAAAAACGCTAAGTTGGCAACGGTGTATGTGTGTATGCGATTCCGTGGACAATACACGTAATTAATAATTATTGGTTATTATGTACCTACTTACCCACATGCAATACGTATGTACATATTATCATGATTCATGAATAGACGTTTCCAATCATTACTTGTCAATTCAATACCTTACAATGAATGTCATGTGATTTTCTAATCTACAATAATTAAGTGTAATCATTGGGAGTGTTCAGTAGAAACAGTAAAACTTCGAAGGTATTTTCAGAAATACGTGAATTCACAAGAAAACAAAAGGAAACAGGTAAAGATAATATTTATCGAGTGTCAAACATCCTGTCTAAGATATACTATGCAGATAGTTCAGTTATACAGAACCGTTCTATCACTAGGGCCAATGTGTTCACTGTTTCTCATTGAACACATCGGCGCCGCTGTTACAGGATGCAGGTGAAAATCAAACAATTTTAATCATATTTAAATGTTTTTTAAAGTTGAAATTACGTACTTAATAATTAGAAGTAGCTATCATTTTATGATGTTAGTTATATACAGTCCGATATAATTTTTTAAAGAATTATTTGATTTATAAAATCTATTTATCAGTTTGGTAGGTATGAGGTGTTGTGTTTGAGATAGTAAAAAACATAATAATGGCCCTCTTATCTTCTAAATATCTTGAAGAGTATTAGTATATCTATATTTTATTATTTACTTCTATCATGGACATTTTATCTATGTCATTTTGTAAAAAACCATAAGTAAGTATATAAAAAAAACCCAAAAAAATATATTTTGCATGTTTATTTTGATTCCACTGATACACAAAGTTAACAGTAAAAATATAAATACATAATAGAAGGATTCAATGCCTATAAATATTTAAGAGATTTATTTGAATTAAATGAATAAAAAATTAGTTACATCAATTTTAGTAGCTATATGGCAAAATACTCTTTAAAGGCTATAATTAACGGTTAAAAGAAACATTTTCGCATATTATTTCATTTAGTCCGTATATGGGCATATAGACAATATGATTCATATACATCGAGTACCTATAGTAGAGGTATTTTCCCACATGCTTTCTTCAAATAAAACAATTTGTTTAAATGCAATGCAATAAGCGGTTCGGAGGGCCAAAGTTTTTGCATCACTGACATACGATGAATGGGGGGGGCATTCTACAATATACCAAATTGCTTAGTTACGTATTACTGGAATTATTTTTTGATTAAACTAAATATATTTAATTAATTAATATAACAAATCAATTGATAGCGAATCAATAAAAATATATTGAATGGCTTTTGAAGCGCTCCACGTGCAGATATATACATATTTTTAGATATTACTGGTTATATAATAAATTATAACAGTAATTTATTGCTGCCATGTTTCAATGCCCATGTTGGCGCCTACGATGGCCGTCTGTTTATAAAGTCGTGGGTGTCGGGTAAAAATCTCGGGTATGGCAAAAAATCACATGTTGTTTTTCAATGTGTGTTTCGATCCAGAGCACGGACCTGTTGGGTTGAATAAGTGGCCGACATACATTTATCGTAAAACAAAAAAAAATATCAAATCTCTTTTGTTCGAGATAACGATGATTTAAATATAAGGTCATGAAAATAATCCAGACCATCACTGCTCGGCAACGTGTAATGAGAGATCAGTGGTTGGGTTTCTAATCGCGGAATTATGTTTGTAATATCTTTTATATTATACTTTTTCATATAAATTAAAATAACCCATTCCCGTGAACCAAATATAATAATAATTACAAGGATAAAAAGAACTTTTTACCTATATACAACGTTTTAAAATTTTCTGTTGAATCGTATAAACTTGACTTGACTAGCTTAAACGATCAAAAAAAATTGTGCTTGATAGAAATAATACTGAAATATCATTTTGACATATCATATTGATTTCCATAGTAACGCACGTATATATTAATAATTTAGTTGCTAGGACCCCGGACCCCTAGCAACCAATAATGGTGTCGAAATAACTTTTCATACAAAACAGAATTAACTGAAAATGAATTCAATTATACTTAAAGATGGCTAAAAGTATTTAAAAAATGCATTGGCATCGTGTTCTGATATATTTCAAAAGTTTCAATGTCTAGCTAGTCGGGAAGTTAGTTAAAAATCGATTGCAAGATTTGTACCGGACAAAGAACCACCGGACAAATAAGAATACGAGCTAAAAAAACATTGTAATAAAAAAATAAACCAGCACCATAATATGCAAATAATAAAAACGAATAAGAATGACTGAGAAAATTTTGTGTGTACTATTTAACACTACATCCGGGATAACAAACCCTAATTTGCAGGAATAATATTATGTATAATGCTGAACAAACTGAATATAAAGCAGTCGTTTTAAATATTAAATTGTTCATCCGGAGTCCATCGATAAAGCACACACCTTTGAAAGCTAATAACACGTTAGGTATTCGTTGCAGTATACCTGGGCATAAATTAAAGTGTTACATTTAAAAAAAATGGACAGAATAGACAAAAAAATCAAGAAAGCAAAATATACTGACCTGGGTTATGTCTTATGTCGTCTTCCGTTCGATTTTTTATGCATTATGTAGATATATTTATAAGGAACAAAAGCGTTTAAAAAGCACATAAATTTGAATCGAAAATGAGACCCGCTGGGTCGCGCAAAGAATGAGACTTTCACATAGTAAACGGTACTAAATAATAATTTTAATCTACATATTATTCTATTCAAGCACATAGTTAAAACTTAAATAAATCTACATATACCTACGGAAGTCAAAAAAATTATAAGTAGGTATATATTTTCTTTCGATGGCGATACTGATTTTGCGTTTCAGATAGGTATGAAGTCAATGTAAAAACCCGTTTACATGATTCAATTTTGACGATAATCGCGGAAGAATCATCCCTAGTGACCCGTGTAAACGCACATTCATCAACGAATCATCGAAAGTGATCATCCGGAATCAAAAGTGAATGTTCAAATGGTTGTAGGTACATTTTGATTACTACGGATGATGGAAAAATGCTACGCCCATGAGTACTGTCATCATACCCCATGATATTACGTCGCATTACCCATGGTTTTATCCACCAACGCCTCTTTTTCCTATTCCTCTTTCTCTCGAAGAAATTTCTGCATTCATATAACAAATTAATAATCACAAATTGTATGAATTCCAACCTGCACAGCAATTTCATTTTACGCCATTTTGGAATGAATTGAGTATTTCACTTTCGGTGACACGTGTAAACAGAAAGTGAATGTCTGGATTCAATTCCCTGTGGATGATCATCCGCGGTGACTCTTCTAAATGAGCCTTTAGCCATAAAGGAACCTATTTTATAATACGCTGAAGAAAAAAAAAAGAAAAACAATGGTGTTGGTAAATAAATAAAATCTGAATATCTATCTGATAATCTGAAATCTACAAGGAGTTGCCTGGCAGCAGAATTTGAAATTAAAATCGGCAATACATAAAAAAGCTGCAAAAAGATATCCGTGATTCTATATAGCGTCTGTTTGGGTTTGTCCAACAAGCCAAAGACATTAAGGATACTTCGAGAAAATATCCGTAAACCAATACTATTGATCGATGACGTCATAACATGTACATTGTGTGATAACACTAATAACTAATAACTAATAATGTAATAATATACAGTACCTATACACTATTATACGTATTATAGCAAGGGTCAACAAATCGAGTGTCGAATGTTAAAATTCCATATAAAAAATATTATTCTTACCAGTGATATGGTAAAATAAATATATGTTCTGCAATGGCAACAGACAGCCTGTTCAAGCT
Source organism: Rhyacophila brunnea (assembly GCF_057557595.1). Taxonomy (NCBI): domain Eukaryota; kingdom Metazoa; phylum Arthropoda; class Insecta; order Trichoptera; family Rhyacophilidae; genus Rhyacophila; species Rhyacophila brunnea. The sequence continues at coordinate 19,020,860 of NW_028233068.1, read as the reverse complement.
TACTATAGACCAGTGATTCCCAACCAGATCCCCGAGAATTCGGAAAGCTCGTGAAAAAAATATATGGGTGCGGTTCCAGTTTCCGTGGCTCTGAGTGTTTAATTTTTAATTTATATTTATATTAAAAAAATACTTTCTACCATAATTTTGAATATTTGATGGTAGGTACTTGTATGGTAGCCCGGCGCCTCGCTCCATGTGCTACACCGCATGGCCGTAGCCATACATTTTTAAAATAAAATATTTAATTTTGATGAATTAGTATATTGAATTTGACACTGAATGATAACTGAAGGGTATGCACCTAATAGGTTGAGCAAGTGGCTGACATCCATTTCTCGTAAAAACAAAATCTGTTAATACAAACCTCTACTCTGTGGAGGCCCATATGGTCCTATTAGGATCGGACATGGTCGGAAATGATAACTGAAGTGGGGAGTAAGATTATGTTAACGCGCGTGTTTGAACATGCACCGCACCGAAAAAAACCGATATTTTTTTCCGGTTCGGTTCCGGTTTTTTTTCCGACAAAAATACGGGTTTTTCCGGTTTTTGGTTCAGTTCCGGTTCGAAACCCTGGTTCTACCCATCCATAAACCATTTGATCCATGCATGCAGTGTTGCAACTTGCACGACAATACGTACGTACTGACCCAATAGTAAATCCACGCATGTAGATAGTAAAAGTAACAATGTGTATTATACCTACTATTTATTATTAGATGTGCTTTATTGGCCAACCCATTAGTTTTGGACAATGTGAAAATTGTGGAAATATATTTAGATAAGTCGTATATGAAGTATGTAAATATTCTTTTAACATATTTTAGGATTCTGTAGGAATTGCAAAAATTTCGCCAACTATCAAGCTGTCATTGTTTGCGGATGTGTATAGATTACAGATTTACATACAATTTGAGACTAAAATAGTGAAATGCGGCATTTTAAGTCTGATTATGTGATTTCATGAATTCGGTAACCAGGTAGGGGTTTCTCGAAATTTTACAAAATGTTGCAAGGGTTCCGCCAACCGAAAAAGGTTTGAAACCAACGGTATAGATTTACATACATTTGGTCGCATACAAATAAACAAAATATAAAAACTGTTCATAGACATTTTTCATTTTTATACAGATGTACAGATGAGAATGAAAAACACGTGCAAATGCACTGAAAAACAAGCAAGTGTAGGGATTTATAAAATTAGTTATTCATTAAGTATTCGCCACAAATAAAGTAAAGATATGTGGTGAATACCAAGTGTTGAACTCATTTTATAATTTATCACGAATTACCACTAACTAAACGCTGAATTGCTTAAAAATAATTATGGAAATGCTTGCGGGAAATTGTTCACTCTTTCACTTGAAGCGGCGACGCGCGGTTTCGTGAAGATGTTCAAACTACATTTAATTACATTTTGATAGTAATGTTTGCAGGTGTCAACATGAATTGAGTTTCAAACGAATGGATATGCGGAGGGGCAAAAGTTTATAGGTCTACTCTGTACTAAGCTTCAGTGATATTTTTAGTATAATGTATGCATTAAGATTAAGCCAAAGGCCACGTGTCAAACGGAACGTTATACTGACGAATAAGACAGATCAAAGGTAACGACAAGAAAAGATTACAGTAGGCAGGTATTTTAGAAAGCACACATTATTATTACACAGTATGAAAGTTTTTCGTGCCACATAAAATTATCCCAAATTCGGAGGATACATAAATCGAGAGGTATGAGAAAAGTATGTATTATGTAAATAATTGAATTCATAGGTATGCCAATATGTTGAATATAATACGACATAATTATATTAGCTATTTGAATGAAGTTTACGTGCATACAATTTTAAGGTGGTTCATTTGGTAGTTATATACATACTAATGACTAATGAGGAAAAAAAAATAATCTTCATACTGCGATAATCGCTATCGATGAAAGAGAACTCACAAAGCTGCTACACCGGATAGAGAAAGAAGAACAAGACCAAATTAATGCTTATCGATCGGGCTAAACTTCTACCAGCAGCAAGTATACCTATTCCAAAATGTAGAAAAAATGGACGAGTTTGTATATCTGGGATCGACCATCAAGTGGAAAAGGCAGATGTGAAGCTGAAATAAGAATGCGAATACAGATTGCGAAAAATGCGAGGATCGAGGACTTTCAATTTTCATTAAAATTATGCATGCGGAAAAAATTGTGTTTTCGATATTTTTCTACGATATCGAGTCATGGGCCTTGAGAGCAATTGATGCTTTCGAAATGTGGCGTTGGTGAGGAATGCTTAGTATTTTTTGGAGACAGCACAGGATGAACCAGTCAATCATCAAGAGACTCCAAATAAAGGAACGGTTCTCCGCAATATATCTGAGGTGCATTCTCGAGTGTTTTGGACATATTATTCGGCGCCAACCTGGAGAGACTGGTGGTTTTTGGTAGCCTCTAGGAAAGGCGACGAAACAGAGGAGAGCGTCGGCACGCTGTGAGCGACCAAGTCAAGAAGCGTACTAATGGAAGCCTTCACTATGCCCTGAGAGAAGCAGAGAAGGGTGGAGTGTTTTGGTCGCTCTGAAGATGGCTAAATTTCAAGTAGATCACTATCCTGAGAAATTGGGGAAGAATCAAGATAAATAATAATATTCTGTGCGCTGGTTCAATTACAGACGACGACATATACAAGATGGCGGACTATTTTGGCGTTTCTGTCTCAGTGAAGCATTTAAATTAGCAATGAAAAATGACTTATTATTTCGTAACCCTTTTCAGCTGCACATACATACTTATTATATTCAGGCTCTGTTCATATAGATGAACGTTTCCTGTAGGTTGTAAATAATATACTTATACTAGCTGACCCGGCTAACGTTGTTCTGCCATATAAATTATTTCTAGCGAATATTTTGGTTATTAAATAAAAAATAACGAATGTATCGTAAGTGTGTGGGGATGGGATCTATGACAGAAAGAGGAATAGAGCGCTGTAGACGATGACAGCCGATAAAAACAAAAAAACATCAACCATTCATTTTCTCAATTCAAAATGTGTAATGATGTTCATTATGAATGAATTACCTGTGACAGGATCTCGTTGTTTAATATTTATGCAATATCCGTCTTGTCCCTTCCAGAAAATTAGCGGATATTGGAGAGCGTCCTATGAACGGTGTGTGTCAGCGATGAACTCCAGATTATTGTTTCTTCTTCTAATCACGATTTCTCGCGTTGATGTGTGGTCGCCAACCATGATTCCAGCAATGTCGTCAACAACAGTCGCATTGAATCGATGTACGTGCTCTCCAGCTGGACGGTGTTTTATCAGGATTGATGACAATAGCGTGATTGTCACTTTGCAATTCGTGCATGTGTGCTTTGAAGAATTTCAATAATTCATTGTGCTCATTCAACAGGGCGTCCAGTTCGCCGACGATGCGCCTGGCATTAGGCGAATTGAGGCTATTGTAGCCGCAACGTGCATCCACATGATTGATGTCCTCACCGCCACGCCCATGAAGTAGATTTGTAAAAATTTATGTGGTTCGTTTGGCACTGGCAGAAATGAGCCTACTTTGTGGTATACTTGGCCTTTGATTTTGAACGTAGAATGGAATTGTTGACCATTTGCCGCAGTATTGTGAACTATTTCTGTTGCTCCGAACGAAGTCATTTGGAAGCATGAATTGAATGTGCGAATGGACTTCAGGAACAGGTTTGAATCAGGAACCGTGCCGATGAGCAAGCCGTTCAATGGTTCCGGTGGTATCTCAATTTCTGGTAGTTGCACTTTTCCTGATGCGCAATACATCCCGGCTGACTCATGTTTGAATTTGAGCGCATGACAATGGGGACATTCTTTGTCCTTAGCACCAATCAGCACTTTTGGATGAGCGGAATATTCAATATCTGGCTCGTACTCAAATGCGAGACGAAGGAATGAAGCGGATGTAAATGTTCGATGTACTTGTTGGCGTTGTCGGTCATTTGCTCTGCGTGTGTTAACTACAAAACGGCGCGCTTGGCTCCGTTCCAATTGTCGTTGTTGATTTCGTTCAGCTCGTACCTCTTGTGATTGAGATGCACGCAATTGCGACATGCTTACACGCACATTTTTGTTATCTTGTTGGATTTGTTCGTCTGTTATTTCTGCTCTACTATTTCGCATGTTTGTTGCTTTATTCGTTCGACGGCCCAAAGCGTCTTGCTGGCATTGTGACTTTGATACACGCACATAAAAATAGATAAATTAAAATAAATCGTACAAAATTTTGCACGCACTGCGTTGTGATATGCCCAATGAAATGTCAAAATGACGTGACGCTTCTCTTGAATTCTTCTCGGACGTAGCGCCATCTGTCATTCAACAACATAAATAATTTCGTTCTGTTTGAAATACGAACGACGGTTAAATTTGTTCATACAAAAATAATAAAATCGCGATTAAAAAATGGGAGGGTGGGGGTAGGAGAGTGAAAATTTGGGATTATAGGTATTTTTTATGCCAAATAATAAAAAAAATACAAAAAAAAAATTGTCAAAAAAATAAAAGAAAATTTTTCCCTAATCTACCCTAATCACCTAGCGGTATGAAATATACTTGTTGACCTATTCTCATACCTAAAAAATATACATAAAATAATTCATAAAAATCGGTCGAGCCATTTCGGAGGAGTTCGACCACAAACATCGTGACACGAGATTTTTATATATATAGAGATAAATAAAATGCACGATGAACAATGGAAATTCCCAGGAAATAATTCGAATTATTATGATATTTTATTATCACGTAGCTAATTTATCATACCTAATATAAATTCCACCTACTCATCTTTTGTAGTTACTAACGGCCCACGTGCGCCGCGTAGGTCAAAATGGAGTTTTATGGTATTTTCAGAGCATGATCCTGGACATTCCTTAAACGTTGTAGATAATCTATTTATGTAATATTGAAGCCTAATTATCCTTTATATTTATTTTAAACATTTGATGACTGCATAAAGTATTTTTATTACATGAAATAGTATTCTTTAAACCTCTCGATCTAATTTTTTAGAATATAGTCATATTTCAGTACATCCATGTGCAGTGGTGTTAAGATTTTGTAGATTCATTAATTTTTAAACGCATTTATAAAATTAATGTTACCTAACATTATATAGTAAAATATATACGATACAAAAATATATTTTATAATCTCTGTGATCCCAAATTTGACAAGAATTAGGCAAGTAGGTATTTATTGAATGTACACAGTATCAAAATACAAAAAAAAGGTATATTAAATTTTATAAATTGCCTAAAAGACCTGCGGATAAAAGAATATTATTTTAAGGAACAGTAGCTGTTTAAATAAAATAACTTTTCTTTTGCGGCCGGAAATATTTCATATCATTCCTCATATTGCTACGAAACGAATTATTAATACCAATTTATTGAGTGTTAAAGTTACTTGCTTATAATTATTAATCACTCGTTATAAGCAAATATTCTGATAAAGTATTGTGTAATAAGTACGTAATACCTACATACAATATTTTATTAAAAAAAATGATTTCCTGCGTTAAAACCATGATTGCGGTTGCGATTCTAGCAAAAAACTCTGAATTGATAAAACTAAAAAATATTTATTTATCTCAAAATGCTTGCACGAAAAATGCAAATGTACACGAAGAATTATATTTCTTACTGGTACTCTTAGATGAATTAACATAATATTATGTCGGCATAATATTTTACAATACATTTAATTGTTAATGTTGGTGACTTTGAATACTTCAGTGTATTTTACTGCTATAAAAAATAAAAATATTTTACCTATATTAGTACCTACCTCAGTTAAAACGTAGTTATAAGAAATAATTCACACGAATCATAGACGGATCGATAGCTTAAAAACAAGAACGCACACTCGGTAACCGGAGAGGTGAAATATCTAGTCCCACTCGGTCCAACCCTTTTCTAGAGATTTTTCTAAAAAGTATGTTTTTGAAAATTATGTTTCTATTAAGTTACAAGTAAAAACGTTATACATATATCGTGCAACCTGTTGTAACTGGTAAAAAATGATTAAGTGCATATAATATGTACTAACTATTTACTTATAGATTAAGAAATTGGCGAAACGTATCGATTTATTTGAAATAAAACAAAGAAATATTACTACAAAAATAATCAGAAAGGTTAAATGTATTTTTTTTTATTTTTTTTTCACTTCCTATTATTTTATCATTTTACTTAATAGTGGTGATAAGGAAGTTATTTGATGTAAATAACGGATTTATATTATCTAGATGTAGTCTGATAATAATCTACCAAGGAAAAAGACAAGTCATCAGTGGAGGGGAAGAATTTTAAAACAAACTAGAATTGATCATTATTAGTTTATACGATTCATTTAATTCATTAGAATAATGCGAATGGGAGCTGACTGCGGAATTCGAAAACGCGCCCTCGATGATACGTACATGACGTATTCCTTTTAGTCATTACTCCACGGTGCTCCTCCACAGTGGGCGTTTGTATACTATAACAACACAATTTTAGAATACAACAACGGTATCGTATGGGTTTGCCGCTTAGCATTAGTTACAATTAGGGAATCCAATCCCGAGCCAAAATTTTGATCCCGGGATTTCGGGATTACAATTTGACAATCCCGGGATTGGCATTTTTTTCCATAGTTAATATAAAATTTTCATATATACAAACATTGATATTATACTACTGGATGAATCACATGCTTCTTAAAATGACGGCCGATTTTCAACGACTCGGCCAGTGTTAAAACTTACTGTTCTAATTTAAGCGAACTTAACTCGATATAAGCTCACTTAATATTTGTCTCGAAAACGACCTGGCAATAATTATGAGTAAGCCCGATCTAGCTTGCATCTTACTCTAACTAATAGTCAGCGCATGACGACTTGCTCTGTCCGCTCAGGCATCAATTTTTGGTAGCTTGCAAGCTTTGGGTTGCAGACACCCTTAGGATCACTATTCCATGAACGCAAATTTAGTTTTACAGCCATACGGGTGAAATTCTGGAATCCATTTTAACGGTCTTAACGCATTATACCTACAAGGAAATATTATAAGACGATTTTGTGGTACATTTTTAAAATGACACTTGTATGGGAACTCCTCATCTAGTAGTATATCAATGTATACAAATAACATTATCTAGTATAATTTATACTATTTAAGACATTTATTGTTAATATTCTGTACGTTCAATCTTGGAAATATTTCATAAGTCTAATTAGTCAGCCAAATATGAAACTGTCGTAAAACGTATGAGATCATGATGGAATCACTTTGTTAAAACTGCAATGCATTGTTTTTTCCAATCTTTCTCATTTTTATTAATCTATGCGTAAAAATAAAATGAATTTCAACACATGGGTAATAAATCAAACTTCATTCAAACTCAGTTTATTTCTTATGTAGTTATATGTTTTTAAAAGTATTTTTTCTGTTATATTTTCGTTTTTGTATTTTGTTTTCCATAAAATTGATCAAAAAAAATTAATCCCGAAAGTTTCGGGATTATGTTTACCAATCCCGGGATTCATAGGTATCGAAAATAGTTCGGGATCCCGGGATTGGAATCCCTAGTTACAATATTATCTATATTTTTTTTCAGTAAATATGAATTGAGTAAATTTATTTGTTTTTCAGAATTAAATTTGAATAAATTAAAAAAGCTCTACTTACAGTTCACGTCTCCATTTTGTTTTATCTGAATGCACTGATATTATGTAAAAATTCTAGTCTCAAACATCGACAGATTAAAATATTATAGGGACCAAAGACAATGCGTAAACATCGGAATAAAAAAATCAAAATAAGAACGCTCCTATTAAATTTAAGATCGTCGCTTTTTGGTATAATTTTCAAATATCGAACAAGATGGCGACGGCAAAAAAAACCAAAGAATGGAACAATTAATTTTGAAACGAAACAAGCATTAGTGATGAAATAATTCAGAAGGTTTTTTCCTGTAAATGAGAGGGTATCATCAACTAGGGTTTCTTTTATACCGTTAGATAACGATATATTAGATAACCTCTCTATGGCAATACGGATAATAATGAATTAGTAATCAGGTTGTTTCCAGGGTTGCAGATAAAAAAAAATCGAGGTGCAGTATGAAAAATGGTTGTTTTTTCTAAAATCTAGAATTTTAGAATGTAAGTAAGTAAATAAAATATCTTTCAGCTGTTTTCATTTGTACTATGGTGTTAAATGCAAATGGCAAACAAATTTTGAAAATAGCCGATATACTGGATTATGTATTAGGTTAAGTTAGGTTTTCATTCTTGAATTCATGAATTTTACCTAAATTGGCTATGGAAAATCCCGCCTGGCTTCCTGTAAACCAACTTTTACCTAAAACACACAAAATACGTAATAAAAACAACCGAAATACAAAGGAATGACAGTATAAAATAGGTAGGTACCTATGTAATTAAATTAGAAATACAGAACAACGCGTAATTTTTTTTATCTCGGTGCTATATAGACGACCGTATAGTATGCGGTCATCTCTTTCCAATAAGAAAGCTCACGCCGAACTGTGCTACGGTGAAATGAAATACGTACAAATTACATGTAACCATGAAAAGCACATTGTGCAATGAGTACTGGAAAACCAAAGAGTGTGGCCATATTTGGATTTGGTGATTTTGTAAGTAGCGACGCGTGATCTCATGGAATGTTGTTTTTATTAAAGCGCGTAAAATCGTATGATGTGGACTGTACAAACTTCATTTAAATTTTGAGTACGTGCATTTGTATAGCAGCAAAAGTTCAGATACCATTATATAATTTGTATGCGGTCATCATGTGTACCTTAGTCTGGACATTCGCTATTATTATCGTATTTTAGTGGTAACTACCTAACAAGCATAACATGGTCGCATTATCACAATTATTACTCTATTGGAAATATGTGGCCATGGTTTTAACGCGTGTAAAACTCAGATTGTTAATGCATCAGCCGCATTGAATTAAGATTGAAAGTTTGAAAATCTCTGATCTAAATAAATTTGTGATGATAATGGCACATCATATTATTGTGATACCTCATAAATAAAACGTGAAACATTTTGACTGCACCCAGAAAAATACTACCTAACGGTTTTCAACGACAAACCGAATAGGTGACTATAAAAAATCAATATATCATTGAATGACGAAACAACGTATTTTAACGAAAAGCAATGGGTTATATCGCAGAACAGATTAATATAAAATTCAACATACTTACATAATTGCACACTGCACATACTGCACGTCTATAATGCGCGTTTCATTTTCTTAGGACACTAACACATTCAAAACTCTGCTTAAAATGTAGTGTATTTTTGGTATAGCCTAACTGAATTCTATTTTTAATTAATTGCTTTTTTTATTCAACGAATAATTCACAAGATTTAAGAATGTAACATTCTAATTATTGAACATACATAATTTAAAGTAATACCGGCTTTGATTTAAAATACAAAAGCCGATAGCCAAAAGTAGCTCAATTTAGAAAGCGCTTCAGAGAGTATTATAAGAGCGTTATTAGTTAAAATTTGTCGTTATTAAGTATGGTACCTTTAGGATAGTGGTATATGTGCGTGGACTCGAAACCCGAGAGATGCAGGTTCGATTCTTTTTTTCAAAAAGATTTTCTCTATTGGTTATAATATATTTTCTCAGAAAATTTTCTTTGTTTTCAAAATTATGTAATTATGTTGAATTTTATATTAATCTATTCTGCGATATCAGAAGTCACTAACTCCAGTTTTGACGAAATTGAGATTTTAATATCATTATGTAGAAAAAGTAATGCTTCTTGAGTGGTAGAAGTTACGATTTAAGATTATTGAACATATAAAAAAATAGAAGTAATGAATAACTCAAAAAATAAAGATTTTACAACCATTTTAAGAATACCAAAAACACAAAACATTGATTATCTCAGAACTGTGTATTTGGAGTTAATGACTTCTGCCTGTACGCCCACGATATAATATAGTGTAATGGAATATAGCCTAACGGAATTATATTTATTAATCGCTTTTGTGCATAGATCGCTTGAAAATGAGGCAAGTTTCAGTATGCCGATTGCATTGACTGGCATAGTAGTATACGAATCGACCTTTACGATTACGTGTTCCAACGTTCTCAGCGATTATGACTCTCGGATTAGTTTAAATTTCATGGCCAACTATTTCGTTGCATTTTATTATATCTATGGATCGGCACATTGTAGATAGTTAGTGCGAGAACGCGGCGCGGCGGCGTCTTGCGAAACTCAAACGTATGACCGTGTGTAAAATGTTCGTAGACAGTGTCTTTTTTGGGGCATAATACACACGGTTATACGTTTGAGTTTCGTAAGACGCCGCCGCGCCGCGCCGCGCCCGCCAAATCACTACGACCGAGCACTTAGTTGCATTGCAGCGGCGCCCTAGAGAGCGTCGCGATATACCCTTAGATGATTCTACACAGTAGACAAAATGTCGCCCCCAAGCATCTCGAAAATGAAGCCATATTTTTATTATCCTTTCATTACTCCAATATCTAAGAAATTTGTATGGTCAGGTACATTAAATCCACTAAAACATACAAAATTAAATTTAAATTGTTTTTTACCCAAGAGTGGGGGGATTTTTTTTGATGTTGGTAATACGGTGGCTTCTTACGTGTAATTTTTGCGATACATTAATTTGCTCTACCTTGAGGAATTAAGGGGTATCCGCGTCGCTTTTCTTCTTCACAAAATTTCGCAACATTTGTAATGCAATTTTTAGCCGGAGATCGCAAAGGTTTAGGCATTATTAAATCAATAATCGATGAGGGTGTGACTTTTGGATACAGACTAAAATTATGGACCAGGAGCAGTAGGTGGGACGCTCTGTAAAAGGGGGTGCATCTTTAGTTTCGACGGCCAACGCAACTTTCGTGCGCACTGGTTAATAAGTCAAACTGTAATTATTGAAAAATCTGCAAGTGTCGTTTCTGGTCACCAAGGACGTCGAAGGGCAACGGAAGTAAACTAGACATCGCGAACCCGACAAAAACAGTCCTGTTAAACCTTTTATATTAATTAATATATTTTGTTTCCAAGCAGTGAGCTGATTTTTTTATTGGAAAGATATTTTAGTTATTACTAGGTTTGGGTAGCTATTTCTATGTAGGTATACCAAATAATGATTCTCTTCGATTTGCGCCCTTCAAGTAACTGCCGCCCTACCCCACGGGACGTCACTGGTAGGTACCTACTACAGTAGGTAGGTAGTAACATTTTTATATTGTAATTTGACATCAACGACTGGTCAGACGAGATACGGAAAAGGTTTTTCCAATATGTTGTCGAGAAAAAGTATGCCAGAGATAATAATTTCCTACGAATTTGTAATTATTCACACTAATTATAGTACGTACCTAAGCGTATTTTTTTATTATAAAGAAACAATATTTTTCCTAGCTCAACAAAATATTCTTCGAGGTTATAAATATCTATTTCCCTTATTCGTCCAGGAGTATTTTACTGTGCGAAGTACATATTATTTTAAGGGGGGACATGCTCGTCGAAGGTCAAAATTGAGTTTTTATTGTATTTTCAAACCATGATCCTGGACACTCCTTAAACGTTGTAGATAATCTATTTATATAATTTTGAAGCCTTATTATCCTTTATAGTTATTTTAAACATTTGATGACTGCATGAAGTATTTTTGTTACATAAAATAGTATTCTTTTAAACCTCTCGCTCTAATGTTTTAGAATATAGTCATATTTCGGTACAGAACTGTGCAGTGGTGTTAAGATTTTTTACATTTATTAATTTTTAAACGCATTTATAAAACCATTAGTATAATTTATTACGAGATAATTTTTGTAAAATATTCACGATAAAAAATTATTTTGATAATCTCTGTGATCCCAAATTTGACAAGAATTAGGCATTTTATTATTCAAAAAATCGGCAAGATTAACACATTTGAAGATGATTCTAAAGATATTTATTATAAGCTATGTCTTTGACCATTCAAGTGTGATAAAAATCTTATGAATAATGATTGCTTTATAATAATTATTGACCTAAGAATAAGGTAGTGTTTTTTTGAAATACGCCATTTCTTTTGTCATTCCCTAGTGCTTAAGCTACAACATACGGCCGTAGCCATAAAATGACCAACTATAATTAAAGTAGGGAGTAAAATTATGTTAACGCGCGTGTTTGAACATGTACCTAACCGAATTTTTTTTTATTTTTTTTTTAAACGGTACATGTTCAAACACGCGCGTCAATATCATTTTACTCTTTACTTCAATTATAGTTTGTCAATTTATGGCTACGGCCGTATGTTGTAGCTTAACCACTGGGGAATGACAAAAGAAATGGCGTATTTCAAAAAAACACTACCTTATTCTTAGGTCAATAATTATTATAAAGCAATCATTATTCATAAGATGTTTATCACACTTGAATGGTCAAAGACATAGCTTATAATAAATATCTTTAGAATCATCTTGAAATGTGTTAATCTTGCCGATTTTTTGAATAATAAAATGCCTAATTCTTGTCAAATTTGGGATCACAGAGATTATCAATATAATTTTTTATCGTGAATATTTTACAAAAATTATCTCGTAATAAATTATGCTAATGGTTTTATAAATGCGTTTAAAAATTAATAAATGTAAAAAATCTTAACACCACTGCACAGTTATGTACCGAAATATGACTATATTCTAAAACATTAGAGCGAGAGGTTTAAAAGAATACTATTTTATGTAACAAAAATACTTCATGCAGTCATCAAATGTTTAAAATAACTATAAAGGATAATAAGGCTTCAAAAGTATATAAATAGATCATCTACAACGTTTAAGGAGTGTCCAGGATCATGGTTTGAATATACAATAAAAACTCAATTTTGACCTTCGACGAGCATGTCCCCCCTTAAGTAGCTGTGGACTAAACACAACATATTCCGCACGCCAGTAGGTACGTCACTTAACATTATTATATTGTATTCATTTAGGATTTCAATCTTTGGCAGAATCATCAATCCCCTACTTCAGAATCAGTAATTCTGACCCCAAATCCATACAGAACACAATATAAAATCAATACAACAAATTGTCGGTATAGTTAGTAAATAATCGTATGCGATAACGTTAATTCTTATCGATGTTTTACCAGTAGGTAGTGTGGGCAACTATAAATATAATATATACCTATAATATCTAATTGGTTTATAGCACCTGCCTTTCCGAGTAAAAAATACAATAATTCTCTGTTTATTGTGCTGAAAAATATCTCAATATTCATCATTATACCTAGGAGGGTGGGGTCGATTCATTGCTGGATGAAGGCCTCCAACATAGCTATCTCCGCTCTTCTATGTTCCTAGTTATTCACTGACTGTTCGTTTAGTCCACTTTAGGTGCCACGATTTGTTCACGGGTTATCGACTGGCCAAGAGATATTTTGACCCATTGGATACAGCTTTCAAAACGTGAGCGTGATCTTTTTAAGTTACGCCCAACATGCATCTGCTTATGCCTAACTCTTAATTTTTGGATTTTTATTAAATTAGGGTTCATGTTACACATACACACGTTAGCACTGGTAGCACAAATAGGTTAGATACTTAACGGTTTAGGCACAATGGTTACTATAAATTTTAATGATACTATTTAGGCATCCGAACGCGTTTCTTGTCAGTTTGATTGTGCGAGCAATCTCGTCCAGGATAATATGTCTATATACATTTATTGTCCGAGATAAAAGTAGTTGTCGGCTTGCTCGATTAGACTACCATTGACGAGAATCACCTTGGGGTCAGCTTCATTACCTATATCTTCGAATTTTTTTTCTTCAAACGCACTTTATGGCTTTCATTTGTAAATTATAATGTTCCTGCATCATATCATGGAGGTCATGACGATTTTTTCATTGCTACTATAGGTACTGATGTCATTGGTTATTGTGATAAAAAGGAAACAAAAGAATCGTGGATCGCAATAGTTTATTACGAAGTTTGGAATTGGAACGAGTGCTTCAATAGATTCTTATATTAAGATTAAGAGAGATCATTATAAATGCACCGTTCATGAACGACGGACTTGAAACAGTGTGACTTCATGACTGATTCATGACGTCATGAGTGAAAAGCTATGTTACCACCGAGGCAATGTTCTTTATAAATAAACGCTCTTAAGACAGAAGCGAGTCAGATAAACGCAATCAATGGCCAGGAGAGGCGCCAGATGTGTGACTCGTAAGGTGAAAAGTGAAGAGAAATTTCGTTCACTGTGATCAGCTATGGCCTGGGATATACTCGTAGAAGTGACTTCTAAGAGGGTGAGGTGAAAGTATTTGGCTATTCGTGACTCAAATGATATAATCAATCATAATGAGATGTGACATGTGATTGACGCGAAGACTTAGCCGGCTCGCACATCTAAACTCGTCCCGTCTGCGGTACAGCTATAAATCAAACCTTGTAGGAATGTAGCATGCATGTTGCATATTCGACTGCGCACATCAAAGTCGTCAAACGCCATTGTACACAAATGCCATCAGACGCCGAAACAGCGATATTATGTATTGGTAACCGCAGAAATTTAAGTAGAAGGAAAAAAATATTGGATTTATCTGTTAATCAGGAACATCTCCTAGTATTCTTTTTTTCTTTTGACCATGTCCGATCCTAATAGGATCATATGGGCCTCCACAGAGTGGAGGTTTGTATTAACAGATTTTATTTTTGCGAGAAATGGATGTCAGCCACTTGCTCAACCTATTAGGACCATACTCTGACTCATGCACAAATTGAAAACAATATGTGAACTTGCCAGACCCAGGATTCGAACCTGGGACCCTCGACACTATAGACCGGCGCTTAATCCACGCGGTCATCGTGGGTCTCCAAGTATAGTCATATTATATACACGGATATTTCTCAATTTCTTCAACGAAGTAAATGTTGTTGCGCTCATCTGCTTTTGGACGTGGATAAAAAGGAGATACGGCGACTGATGAGCTTGACGTTTCAATAGAAATGGTCAAATGGCCGACTGGTAGCGTGTGCGTACGCGTAACTGCAACACGGATCGATGAGAGACATGCAATGCGAGTCGCGTGAAATTTGTTGCTAGCGACACCAGTTGTTTTTTTCAAACTGAAATGTTTCATTCCAGCAGTGTGCGAAGGTCTATAATATAACGTGTGTTTTGTGAATACCTAACGGTTACGTCACATCGACGTATTCGACATGTTACGAGGCGAGTTTAGATGGGCGAGCCGGCTAACGTTAACTCTGTGTTAAGTGACTCATTTCCAAAACCTCAAATAAAATTATAGCATTAGAAAAAAATGCATTGGTATTTGTATAAATGTTTCCCTGTACGAGTCTGTGTACGTTGGTTAGGTATACCTAAATAGTACAATATTGTGTTTAGCCAATAAAATAGCTTATCTGACTAGAGATATGACTAAAGTAAATATTGGCCATATAGATAAAGTGGATTATGTAGGAGAACACGCGCATCATTCCCAATTTTTACAGGCACAACGTGTATTCTGATACAATGTAATATTATAACATGTAACGAGTCATTGGTAAATAATTTGGAACATGGTAAATGGTTATGGTAAAGAATCTAAGTCAGTAAACTTTGTAGGAAAAACACTTCTGTGATTATGTTGTCTTACATTTTCTCACCATACGAATATTAACAAAAAAAAAACGTTTTCATTCTAAAGTAATGATGCTTACTTTCATGAGATACCTATCTGTGGTTAAGCACTTGCAAAAAAAAAATACGTAGGTAAAATTTTATGTGATCAATGGTGACTCGTATGGTGAGCAACGTTAGGGCATCACCATGGCCACCACAAAGGGGGGCTGACAGGGCTCTAGCCTGAGGGCCCAGCGAGGCGAGTGACCAGATAAGTGAGACATCACAAATGTGCATTAATAGTAAAAAAAAGTCGCCTGCGGCGTTATTTTACTTCCTATAACATTATTATATAAAATTATGTGGTTGTACGGTACAACTCCATAATTCAAATGGATATTAAAATATACAAAAAAAATCATTAAATATACACATTAATTTTACCGCGTACCTACACGATTTGGAAGACGCTACTGTAGAGCGTCACACTGCCTTTATCCTTAGCGATGGGTCGGGGGGGGCGCCAAAGATCCTAGCCTGGGGGCCCGTTTCAGGATGTGGGGGCCATGGGCATCACACATACCTTTCTTTCTGATATTAACCGATTATTCAACTTACAAAAAAAATAACAATACGTACAACATGACACGAAGTTCCGATTAAAGTAATGTTGAAGTAAGTACATAATAGTAGTGAAACAATCACAGAAACACCCAGGCATAAGAAAATCACATACATATATCGTGAACTCACCGAGATCGAGTCCGGAACCCCAGGTATGATAAACCAGTGGCTTACGCATTGGATTACAAGGGTCGTCCACCCTAGATATTCACTATATTCTAAATTCTTCATTTTAGACCTTCATAAACTGTTAACAAACATTTTGTTTTGTATCTGGCTGTTGACGGAAAACATGCGCACATGCATTAACAAACGAGTGGTGGCCATATTTGCGAGATTTTTTTACTGTTTCATCGGAAGTAGCGGCGTGTAGTTTTGTGAAATCTTGTTTTGACTAAAGTGCGAAAATTTGTACGACGTGGACTGTCCGAATCACATTTAATTTGTTAATAATATTTCCAGGAATTGAGTTCTAAAAAAATGTTTGTACACGAGCATTTGTGTGGCGGCAAAAGTTTAAACACAATTGTATAATTCATTTGCGGGCAGATGTGTAGACATTGGTCTGGACTACGCTTCTTAAGTTTGGCGGTTGGAATATGATGAAGCGTTGATACGGCTACAAATTTTCAGAATAACCCTAGTCCTTATCAACGTAGGTAGGTAACAGTACTTTACCATCAGTTAAGTGAGTACGAAATAGGTACGTTTCACAGACATAAATAATATTTCAAAATAGTGCGATCGATAAAACGATCGCGTTTGATACTGTCGATAGTGATGCCATCTGTAATAGGTACTAATACCAGCTACTTTTGTGACGGCAGGCAAACCGCTTGCTCTTGGAATACATTCCTCGCGTTCAGCCGTAAACTCAATTAACCACGCACTGATATGGGAATGCGACAAAAACCTTTAGTACAGCGGTCACATGTGACCAAATCAATGGAGTGTATTCCTCTCTAAGGCCTAAACGCCCTAAACGGCATAAACAAACGAAGAAAATTATTTTCATATTCAGTATTTGATTTTCTGCTGTAAGATTAGGACGCGTTATAAATATTTGAATACTTTCCTCAGACTATACTTCAGCTGAGGCATGGTCTAAAAAGATCGTGACTACGCGACGCGCAGATTGTGCAAACGACGCGTGACTAGAGTTGGGTTTCGGGAATGTCCCGACGGGAATTCTCGAGAAATTTTCGAGATTTTCCATCCCGAATCTCAAGAATTGAGATTTTCTCGGGAAATACCCAACTCTATGCGTGACGAACAAAACATAGTTTGTCATACAAATTCAACATGCGTCCATTTAATGTTATGTCTATTGTTATATTAGCAACGATAATAATATATTCATTGACATGTTTTCTTTTTCGAGTAAATGCGTAACGTTTTTAGTCATCTTTACACGATTTAAGAATATTTTCCTCCGACGCCATCACAAAACAAATTGACGTGCTCACAGCTCGACTATCGCTCTCCGATTGGCAACGAGCGCGAAATTATGTCCCACCTATTGTTGAAAATTATTTGCCGTTTCACTAATGTGATGCTCTGGAAATAAATACTACGTACTGAGACGTGCGCTGTGTACAATTTAATTTAACCAGTGACAACATTGTACTGTACCAATTTGTAATAAATTCGAATAAATCATTTTTCCAAAATATTAGTAAGTTTTCATCCTTCCTTCACAAAAACATTTTCTACCCTTCACTACCACGATTCCCCCGTATTCGTCCGGAGCTAGAAAAGGTACCTATGTTAGTAAAGGAAGGACAGATTATTCTGTCGAGTTGCCTGCACTGCCATAAAAATCTGACACCGTTCTACCTACTTGTTGGTCGTGTGGAAAAATATATCATCGCAAAGTCACCACAAAATGCATCACATCGATTATAATTTCCTAAGATATTTTTTATTCAATTAATAATACACAATACCTATTTAAGAATGTACCTAGCTTTACACTACACACATCAGCCATGAAATGTTGGTTGTAGAATAACCGGTTACACGTAAATTGTACGTATTACATTTCACCGTAGCACAGTTCGCCGTGAGCTTTCTTATCGGAAAGAGATGACCGTAGTATTGCAGACAATAATGTTCAAATTTTATTAGATCCTAACCAAACCTAATAAATAATCCAGTAGGTAGGTATATCGGCCATTTTCAAAATTTGTTTGCCGCTGGCTTCCTGTAAACCGACAAAAACCGTGTTTTATTTAGACATGAATTTTATCTCAGTACTATACGACCCAAAGAGGTTGGACGGTCTTTAATATACGACCATATATTTCCGATACAACATTTCACGGTGAAGTGTGATACGGCGAACTGCATTCGTACAAATTTCAAGACACGGTAGAATATGCATTCGGTGCACTAAAACTAAAAGATGGCCAGCTGCTATAACGCTTCGTTGTACTGGACGTTTTTTTGTTATCTACATAATTCAAATAATTATGCTTCATTTTATAAAACAATATTATACGCTTGTAATATAAACGCAAGGCGATCTTCTTTCAGTGCAGTCATGACAAACAAATCTCAATGCACAGGGGTGCCATCATGTCAAATGAATCTGCCATACAAAACAAACTGCAATTAATTTAATCGTAAGGCCTTGTCCAGATGGCGCGATTTGACTCGCGCGCATTCCAGGTACATGTGTTCTCATTGAACCGTCCACATGTAATCGCCGCGTATCACTTCTCGCGCGCGGTCGAGCTACAGATGACGTCATTGAGCCGTACACATGCACTTGCGATGTATCGCGGCGTGACACGCGTCATCTGGACAAGTTCTTAGATTTCGTAACATATTTCCCTTCATTTTAAAACATTTAGGCTCCGTCTCCAAGGAATAATATTTTATTCTTTTGTTAGATAAATAGCATTCGGACGACTATCGATGCACCGGTATAAATTGTCCGCTGAGTGAGGACGCTAATTGCTAACAATTTGCACATATCTCGTTCAGTATTTTTATACTGTGATGAGCTTAGTTTAATGGAACAGCGGACGATTATGTTGGTATATCTTTAATATACATTCATGTTATCCAAGCCAAAATGCCGGTTCTGCCGACCGGATTTAGGCGTACCTAATGGAAGGCCGCTAAAATTTATGAATATAATATCACGTATTTACGTAGGTCAAGACATACCACATAACAGATTAATAAATAGAATTAAGTTACATTTTGTACCAGGGTTTTGAATGTGTGAGAGTCCTACGAAAATGAAACACACATTATAGGCATGCAATAGTGCGTGTTGCAACCTTCAAATACACCAATGTTGAACGAGTGTCAGTGCATAAGCCGAGAGCAGTTGCCAGAACTAAGGACATGCTTAAAATGACGTATTATTGACACGTGTTTAAATTTATCCCATATTCTTCGAGATCGGTTCCCTGTTACTCCACATCGGTTAGGTATTTCAGTTCCCATTAATTCTGTGTTCCCTGGTACATACTGTATTCATGAGATTGCAGATCTATTCCAACTACGTAATTCCATAACATCTAATAACAACATTACGTTATATTTTATAGAATACCCCCAATGAGGTACGGATGTATTATGGGTGAAAAATGGTTATCTATAAGGCGAATCTTTGAGTTGGTACCCGTGTTTCATCCTTCGTTCGAAATCGTGTTGGCTTCGGGCGAGGTGTATGATGTCGCGTTTGGGTAGTGCGTTATCGCTAACGTCGCAATAAATGACATCTCGGTGAGGTATCCGTCATCAGTGTTATTTTTGACGTTTCATACTAAACGCATAGAATACGTCATAGTATTTTTACCATAATTCTGGATGATTTTATAGTCAAATGATACGATGGAATCATGGCCACCACATTCTGAAGCGGGTCCCCAGGCGAGGATGTTTGGCGGGCCCCCCTACCTATCGCTAAGGGTGAAGGCAGTGTGACGCGCTACACTAGCGTTTTCCATGGTGTACTTTTAGGGATTTTTTGTATTTTTAATATGTACATCCATTTGAATTATGGAGTTGTCGAGTATCGCCACACAGTTAAAAATTGCATCGTACAATCATTAAATTATTAATAATTATTGAACTAAAATAGCGCTGCAGGCGACTTTTTTTACTATTAGAGCAAATTTGTGGTCTGTGTTTATCTCATTTATCGGTCGACTCGTCACGCCGGGCCCTTCCCTTCCTGAGCCCGGGCCCCTAGGCTACAGCCCTGTCAGCCCCCCCTTGTGGGGGCCATGGATGGAATAGTCCGATGATGGGCGATATGATTGGTGTAAACATTTTTGTAAATACCTGGGGCAAAAAAAGACTGGGGTCCCGGCCAGATAAGTGAGATAAACACACACATCACAAATTTGCTCTAATAATATAAAAAAATAATTATTATTTGTCATGCATGGCTGTTTTAATAAAGAAATGTATTACTTGATAAATGATACCCGAGAAGGCATTGTAATCTAGCTAGTCGTTGGTGTATTGTTAAACGATAACAAGGAGCGCGTACTTACAGCTAATATGACGGAAACTACAGCATGCATTAGTCGTAAAACGCGAAACTAAACAATATTAGAACGATAACAATTCGTTGATATCAACAATTCTCTCACGTTACTTCAGTGGGTAAAATAATTAGTAATCTTGAAGTAATTCTGTAACGCGGGTTTCAAAAAGTCAAATTCCGGTTTACCACAATTTCCGGTTTGTTTTGCCGCCATTAATAGAAGCGTTATCGCTACACGGAAAGGACTAAGTATAAAATCAGCGGGCCATAGATAATTGCTATAATAATACAATTATCATTTACTTATATTAAAATGGAGAAATGCAAGATTGCACAAATACGCTTAATACTGACAGAGAAACTGGCTACACGTGACATTAAACTGAACTACATAAGCTACGACATGGCCCCCACGTCCTGAAGCGGGCCCCAGGCCAGAATCTTTTATGGCCCCCCTACCTATCGCTCAGGTTAAAGGTAGTGTGACACTCAACAGTTGTGTTTTCCAAATAGTGTTCGAGGTAAAATTAATTTAATTAATTATTTAAATTAATTAATTTAATACATCTATCTACTTGTATTATGGAGTTTTCGACACACACACATCAATACCAAACAATCAAAAATTGCATTGCACAGCCTCATATTTGAAAACATTAATATCCCTGAAGAAAAATAGCGCCGCAGTCACCTTTTCTTACTATTACAGCAAATTTGGAATGTGCATTAAACTCATTTATCTTGTCGAACCGCCACGCAGGGCCCTCCTTGAAACCGGGCCCCCAAGCTAGAGCCCTACCAACCCCTCCCTTGTGGAGGCCATGAGCTACGAACAACCCCACCATTAAAAAATATATAATGATTTTAAGCAAAAATAATAAACATTAAGGACCTACCTACATACACTATCTATAATCTTTTTTTTTTAAGAAACCACGAATAAATAGACATAACATTAATATACATATAATTGGATTGTATTTTATATAAATTAAAATATTTAATTTCATATACTTATATACATTATAATATTCTTAGCGACACTACATCACGCGATGAGGTCCAATGCTAATAGTGTAATAAGTAATATAAGTGAGATCAAAAAAGTAACAAACACCCACCGGTCGAACCCGGAGTCCCCGGATGAAAAGCCCGCACCTTGCGGACTACGAGGGCACGAGAGTTGACAACAGCTTTTCGCAGATAATTTTTTCATTAATATTATAGAAGGGTGTTAAATATAAATAAATTAAATTAAATTTATAGGATTTCAAAATATGACAAAATAAATAATTATATAAAGTTCTGTCAATTGCTATTAGGTATAGGTAGTTACCTAAATTATATTGTTAAACATAATATGTACATACTTATATTTTGGTGGTGCGAGAAGGTAATAGCGAGGAGAATTAAATCAGCCCATGATGCCGCAGAACTACGAAGTCTACGAGGAATTTAGGTGAACCAACATAATTTAGTGCATCAAAGTTTTCCGAGTAAAAGCTCAGATACACAGTACTACAGTTGCAGCGAGTCGACGCAGGTCTTATTTGATTCCAAATGCATCCGACTAGAATCTCCAGTTGGATAAAAAATCCAATTTTGTAAACTGTGTCGGATCCCCGGTAAGGTTTGGATCGACAAGCCCGGAAGGTTTTTGACGTGAATAAGTACTACATGATTGGATGGCATGGATCGTTACTTTGAATTGGAAGAGGATATATCGAAATGGGGACGTAGGGCCAACCTCGGGTTGTTGCTCCACAAATGATAACGACGATTAAGCATAGCTGAAAGGCAAAACGATTTTCAAAAACGTTCGAAGATATTATAATAAAATTGAAGCAAAATGATTAAAAAATGCATAATTATGTGGCCCGGCGATTGGACAGGCCACCAGATTCGACAAAGCGCGTGGTGCTTCGTAGCCCCCATGCACTCACTACAAAAATACAAAGTTGTGCGCGATAAGAGAGACCCTTATCTCGCGGGGCAAGGCGCGCCGGGTGCGCCGGTTTACCACGATACACTCTCATTCAAACAACAATTCCGATGACGATTAAAAATCCCATCTAAATTGGCAACATTAAACTGAATTTATTTAATTTTAAGCAAAGAGTAATATAAAATATGACATTTTAAACAATTTAAAAATGTTATGCGATCGATTATTTGTGTTATATAGGTTATAGATGGAGATTAATGCGTGAGCGTGTAGTTTTCTTAGGCGGAGTGGTTTGCAGTAGCTAGCTGTGTAGGAAGGAAGGGCCCGGTATGGCACCGGTTCCCAGAGAAGCCGAGCGGAGCCAGGGTTGGTTGACCGCGCTATCATCCACGCCGCCATTATCAACGAGGAAACAGTAACGATAGCTAATACTCTTGTAGCTTGTCGGTCGTGTGGCCGTGGACTTACCTTCGAAACAATATGTCGGAAGACGTCGTAAAAAGGGGAAACCATAAATTATAGATAATTTAGCATTGACAATACTTCACTGTCACTGAAAAATAATGTTATTCACAAGTAGTATCGGCGTCAAACGAACATCGTCCACTCTATTATTATTATTATTATATTACGAACGAGCATTTTCCATAAACAAGAAGATTTAAAAAAAATGGTAAATTCTAAATATAAACTAATGATAAAAAAATGTTGAGCGCATTTTAGAACACGATATATTTTAGCATATACTTTAACCCCTGAAAATTATCCCTCTAATTTCCCAATTCAATAATTTTTAAGAAAATGTGAAAATTGCTGTATGAATTTTGTATTATCGATTTTGTTTAAAAAATATCGAAAAAATGAAAGTTCTCATATTTATTTTTACAGATAGAGATAAAGATTGCAATTCCTAGAAGGTGAGTAAAGTTATGCATAATCATGCTAGCCAATGTTTAAAAATAAATAGCAAGTAGATAGGTAGATCATGATTTTTTCTGTTTTGGTCACATTAATTCATGGTGAAAAATGCACTGTATTAATTAAAATAAAACACAAAATTTATAGTACCAATTCCACTTTTTTTAATATTTTGGAATTATGTATTACATACTATAAATTTAACTACGCCATCTATAATAAAATAAGAAGCATAACACAATAGCAGTATGTACGTTTTCTATATATACATAAAATAGTAAGAAAATCTCTTATCGTGTGTAATAATTTATTAAAGTTTTTGTAATAAATATCTTTCGAGTCAAAAGACTTTAATTTTAACAATAATAAATTAACATCTTACCTTCGATACTGCAGAGCTTATTTTCTGTTGGAACTCTGCATTCTGTCTGCGTAATGTAGTGATCTGTGAGGAAAGAAACAAATAAAAATAATTACAATATAAAAAGAACTTTTTATATACCTAAAACGTTTTTAAATTTTCTGTTGGATCATATAAACTTAACTTGACTAGCTTAAACGATCAAAAAAAAAATGTACTTGACAGAAATAATACTGAAATGTCATATTGACATTCCATATTGATTTCCATAGTAACGCACATATATATTAATAATTTGGTTGCTAGGACCCCAGACCCATAGCAACCAATAATAGTGGATTAGATTACGGATTTCTTCCGAAATGATTTTTCATACAAAACAGAATTAACTGAAAATGAATTCAATTCTACTTAAAGAGGGCTAAAAGTATTAAAAATGCATTGGCATCGTGTTCTGATATATTATAAAAGTTTAAAATGACTAGCTAGTCGGGAAGTAAGTAAATCGAAGTAAATCGATTGCAAGATTTGTACCGGATAAACGACCACCGGACAAATAAGAATACGACCTAATAAAAACGTTGTAATAAGTTCAGCTGTGAGGGGTACAGCCGCCCATGTCTGAAAAAAGCGCCTAATAGAGCCTCATAGAGTTTGGAGTGTAGGTGCTTAGACTGATTCATAATATTAAGATTTGTATTACAATATTTGTTATCGATTCCAGGACGATTATGGGATGGTGTAATTGTTAATTAAAGAAAAACATATATTCATATCGAAATGACTTGTAGTTTAATATCAGGGCTTCAAATCGTTATTTTGTTTCGTTTCGGTTTTCGTTCGGGATACAGTAAAGAAATCGGTCCGGTTACGGTTTTTATTCCGAAAAAAATAACGGTTTTCGG
Source organism: Rhyacophila brunnea (assembly GCF_057557595.1). Taxonomy (NCBI): domain Eukaryota; kingdom Metazoa; phylum Arthropoda; class Insecta; order Trichoptera; family Rhyacophilidae; genus Rhyacophila; species Rhyacophila brunnea. The sequence continues at coordinate 18,995,909 of NW_028233068.1, read as the reverse complement.
TTCAGCTCCGAGTGATTAATTTTTAAATGTTTTTATTTGTATTAAAAAGTTATATTCTACTTGTATGATAATCCGGCGCCGTGCTCTAAAACCAATGGTGCACCGCACGGTCGTAGCCACGTATTTTAAAAATACTATAGGTATTATAAATTATGAAAATTATGTCAAGATGCGTCACATGATCGTGGATGGTTTCTTTGCTCCTTGAATTTGACACTATTACTATTTAAAATGAAATATATCCATAAATGTATTATGCTTGTCGAATTGGTGTTTCTGTCAATGACTAGCGTCGACTAGCGGCGTAATTGTAATCGTTAACGCGCGTGTTTGAGGATGCACCAAACCGAAAAAACTGATATTTTTATTCGATTCGGTTCGGGTTTTCATTCCGACAAAAACGGTTTTCCGGTTTTCGGTTCAGTAGTTCCAGTTCGAAGCCCTGGACTTTTGGATATATTCATTAGTCACATTGACGATTTTGTTAGCTTCACTTATATATTTATGTTATTTAGGCTCATTCTCCATACAAGGCATTGCATTTGGGAACTTTTCTTCAAACGGTTTAAAAAAAAAATTGTCAACTAATTATTTTAGTCAAGTATATGATCATTTATTTTCTAGTTTATAGCCAAATTATTGAAATTATAGTGAAACTATATTGTGGCCAATACGTGAAAGCACTTTATACATGTAAAGATATGTCAGTACATGAGATCAATGGGGAATATTTAGTTTCATAGAAAGTTGTAATGATGATGTGGACGTATATATGCAGAAAGATCCAAAGCTCATTGGATCTTTTTTAAATTTATTCTATAATCCGATTGAGGATATCTCATATACGTATATGCAAAAAAGAACAAGCCCGTAAAGTTATCAATTTCACATTTTGCGAAAAGAGTTCAGTGATAATTGGTCTTGATTCCAATGACACACACTGATTTTTTGTATTTTAATAATTGTTTTATTTAAAAATATTTTGTTAAAAAAATTGTTGGATAACAACAAAACAAAATTTTCACATAATATTAAAAAAAATGATCGAGAATTTCTGTTGTTAGGTAGGTACTACATACAACAAAACGTAGGTTATGGATTGGATCTTTCACGCATGTTTCCAATCATAATAGAAATTCATAAAAGATCCAATTCTCATTGGATTCTTTTTACATTTTAAATTCCAAAAACACATTTAAGCAATAATGATCCAACCCCATAAATTACTATATAACTCATTAATGAAATGTAAATTTCGAATAAACTGTACATCATTAGCAAGAAATTCATTCCATTATTTACGATAACTTTTGAAAGCTGGCAGTTTACTGTGATTTTTTATTTATCCAATCTTCTATTTTCTCAAATATCTCAAAACTAGTAGGTAGTGGATTTTCTGCATATGTATGTCCAGTGTCAGCGCCACAATATAAAGGTCACACCGTCAGTATATACATTTTTTTGCATTGTATTATCTCTGTAGCTTTCAGTGGCGAAGGGTGAAGGTGGGCTGTGGACATCCGACATAAATAGTGCATACTAAAGTTTGTCAGCCATACTTATTAATTGTTTTCATTGAACTAATACAAATCGCAGATGGTGTTGGTTGTTTTTAATTCAATTAAACCCTGTCTAAGTCGGACCATAATAGTTCAGGTAAGCTGTGGAAATCTGACAAAAATAGTGCACGCTTTGTCAGTCACACATACTTATTTTCATGGAATTAAGAGTACACATCGCACATAGTGTTAGTTATTTTTTTTTAAATTCATTTTATGCATAAACCAAACCATAATACCTAAATAAAAAAAATATTCTTTCATCTATTATGGCTCGGTTTACGCAAGATTTAATTGAATTTTAAAAACTAACCAACCTGCAAACGAAAACAAATAAAATATGACTGACAAAGTTTAGTGTGCACTATTTATGTCGGATTTCCACAGCCTACCTCCGCCCTTCGCCACTGAGTTTTAACCACCATTTTTATCTGTGTGTTTGTATCATTATATCATAATAAAATATCATATTTTTTTACAGAGCGATTGAAAGTAAATGGCAAGCAAAACCTAATAGGTATATATATATATATATATATTATATTTGTTTTAATTAAATCAAGTTATTACTTATTCAATCAATTCGATACATCAGTTCAATAGGGGAACAACTCAAAATTTAGAGGTTTTGAGTTAATAATGCCATTCGATGGAGAAAGGTCTTCTCTTTATAATTCAGCAAAAAAAAAAGAGTCAAAAATTTCTTCAATGTGTCATAAAATCGAATAACGCTTTCTGAGATTATCAGTAATTCCGTTTTATACTGAAATTTATTGGTTAATTCCTTATTAAACTGTACAATTTCATTGTGTATTGCTGAATTACACTAAACTAAATATAAAAATCATTCACTTTCGTCAAAATCATGGCTTTAAAATTAAAATGAGAATTTCTGCAAAAAAATTCAAACGCCATTATCTTGGAACAAGGTTTTTTGAGTTGTTCCCCTATTGAACTGAGGTATCGAATTGTACACAAGATTGTATGAATGCAGCATGCATTATTTATTTAATAATATTCATCCTTCAATTTGATAATGTCATATTGCATGGCTGTGTTATATGCATAGAGTACTTGGACATTTAAGTCCCCTTTGGTTACACCGTTGGTGTGAATTATACATATTTTAACCATTTATCTCGATTATGTCGCTTATCAGTAACTATAATAACATATTGTTGTGTAGATCTATGGAAAGTGACGAATTTTATCGAATATTTATATGAGGGAGACACAATGTGTACACAGCACTCGAAAACGTGATGGAAATGTATTTATAAAAGTCGATAAGTAAAACCGAAATACAATCATGTATTAGATACCACGTAGGTATTGAGAGCTAACGATACAGTGTCGAATAAAATGTTTCACACACGTATCGGTAGGCAGCTATTGTTGTCTCACCGACCAATAGTTTATAAGATATTCGATGAAAATGAAACAAAGATGTTTAAGAAACGCTTCTATATAAAGATGGAATCTACAGATGGATAAATACATAATATACCTATACATATTTCTATCATGTTCAATCTTAAGAAAACCACGGAATGGAGGTTGTATTAAGATATTTTTTTGTACGAGGAATGGATTTGCTCAATCTATTAGGTCTAAACACATATTGAAAAAAAGCATGTGAATTTGCCAGTACCCGGGATTCGAACTCGGGACCCCACAACATTATAAACCATCGTGAGCTTAAATATATATATATCTGCATATATTATATTATATACTCTAAAAGATGTTCGACTTGTACCAGAACCAAAGCATACAGATTATAAAATGAAAGTGGCTTGTAAAGGACAGATATCGTTAAATTACATAGGTAGCGAAATACACCGAACCATCATTATTTGAATATATAAAAAATAGACATATGTGCACAATAATGAGACATAATTACACAGTTGACCAAAGATGAGAGGTATAAAAATAGTTTATATTTTGAAGCCATCATGTTTCAATGTAGCAATGTGTAGAATAATAATTTTTCTCCGATTACAAATTCAATCAGACTAATTCATTGAAAAGATTATATGACTCCCTCCAGTTGTAGTCCAAAGACTTTGAAATGAAAGAAAACATATTACATTGAATAGTTTTTTTCTTCTAGTGGGCGTCATCAAATATTTTTAGGAAATGATGATTGTACTAGGAATCTTTATTGAGACGGTCAGATTCCACAATACAATTTGACAACTATACTTCTATAATATTAATATATTGATAAATCAATCTGATAACATCATGCTGGTAGGATCTGCTGTGCTTACAAATCCAACATGGGCCAGAGCTTTAGCGGTTGTCCAATAACTGTCCATTAGCAACACAGCTGAGTTAACTTCGGTGTTAAGCTATGTTTGCTGATAAGGAGTCTGTTTAGGTAGCATGCTATTGCCTAGCTATTCTATAGTCTGGGGCTGTTACAGAAAACTTCCAGGAAATAATTGATCACAGTCAAGAAGCTGACACATGAATTGGGCAAGCAACAGAAGATTCTGTAGTCCATCTGTGAAATAAAATGTATAATTTTGTGTAATATTATGGAGACGATCATTTTAAACGATTTGTAATGTATAGTTTTAAAAAATGGGCAGATTGATATTAATTGACAAAAAAAATGTAACAAGTTGTTCATACCTATATATTTAGATAATTAGTTAACCGTATTTTATAAATTGATTGTTAATATAACAGGCCATGAATAATGTGACAGTAGTGTAGTGAAAGAATTGCAAAAAGACCCAGGCTTTGAAAAAATCACATCAATGTATTGTAACCTCACTAGGAATCAAATTCAAAAATTCCTGAATGAGAAACTAGTGACTTACAGATTGGACCACGACGGCCATTTGTGAGAAAAATTTAAGTGTACATTATGAAGAACTCTTATTTATCGACATTAAAAGGTGCTGACAGCAATTAATAAGTGCATTCTTGTTGAAAACTAAAGGCACGATTTTGATTGGGTATGGAAAATTGGTTCAAATCTACAAAATTCAACATTGCCTAAATAGGTAGTCTAGTGACATCTTTTGAGCGAAATACTAGACAACATAATAAACAACTTAAGACATTAACCACTAGAGGGGATATGTTGATATTATTACTTTATATAATATAATAATTTTTATTATTATTTTTAACTTTAATTGCCTATGCATACTTTGAGATTTCAATCACTGAAATTTTAGATAGTATTGGGGATAGAATACTTATGTTTATTATGATACCATAACAATATAGATTATGGATATTGAAATTCATAGATTATAGAAATTTATCATCCATCATAGATAACCAAAATCCATCTATGATATTAAATTAAGATTAGCAGATTAAAATAGAGTTTATCATAGTAATTATGATTTTCGGCTGTGTGTTGATAATAAAATTAATATTTATATTGCTTTGAATAAGTTACACTTTATTTATAGCTGTTCAAATCGGTGGTAACAATCGTCAACCTGTATCAAAAACTGTAAAAAAATTGAATTTATGTAATTAAAGATATTTTAATTTTACGTTTTGCATTTGAAATAGTTTGGAATATTTTAAAGAAGTATAATCCTTTGATACGGATGATTCACAATTATTATGGTAGTCAGAATAATATATTACTACCAGTGGAAACATAATTAAAATACAAAAGTTTGCAAAATCTAATATATGCCATAAGTAATGGAGTTGCAATATCAAAAATTAACAATATTTTAAAATGGTATGAAATTATAGATTTGTAATCATAATTAACACTAGTGCCACACTTTGGAGAAATAAGAAAGATTCAGAAGTTTTTATACAAAAATTCTATTCATAATCAATCTCAATGACCGTTATTAGAAAATTTGGAGGAGTACCAAAGAGTCTTCCGTCATCATTTGTACTTGAGCTCGTCACCCACCAAAGAAACCCACCCCTTACTCGCTTTTTTGAGTGAGATAATTAATTACAATATAAAACATTTCTTTTATTAATTGCATAGATCTGTCTGGTACTTTTCATAAATGTTGTAAATGGGTATAAAACCATTAACAATCAGTAATGCAATGTCAAGCAATGTATTTTGCATAACGTGTGATTATAATATTATTAACTGCCATTTGTTTTACTTAAAAATGCCATCAAAAAGAACCAGAATTCAAAAATCTCACTGTCATCGGTTGAGTTTATAGAGTGAGCACAACCGGCATCTGACGAAATACGTAGTGTTGTAGACTTTTCGGTTGCCCGCTATCAAATGAATGTCAATAGTTTACCTGTCTAGTAGGTAGGTATATTGTTTCAAACCTCGCGTAATTCATAATCTTTTTCATACAACTATTACCTACTCCAAACTCGGAGCACAGGTAGATTGAAAACGAGATAACTTTTAATATGCCATTTGTGCCGACTAGATGGTAGAGCAGTATGACGAATAAATGTCGGTTGAAAGCTCAGCATTTACGAGTCTCAGAATTAGCTTAAATTTAACAGCAACATTTTTGTATAGTAACACTTCATCTGTTTATTTAACTCAATCTGACACCCTTACTCACTGCAATACTGAAGACAATTATTGTCTTAATAAAACTATAGTAAATGTGTATTGGCCACATTGCGTTTCATAAGAAATTACATTACGATAAGATATGATTAGAGCACCTCCGTCAGAATTTTAGAATAGTTTGAGTTAACAGATAATTAAATGAGTTACACCCAAAGAATTTGAACCCTACATAGAACGAGATTTACATTCCGTATTAGGACTTACGAAGGCAGTTTGTTTTCGAATTGGCTGGACATGTGGTTTTATTTGTCACAAATTCATTATTTATCTTCTTCTATTCCGCCCTGCTATCAGGTACCGCTGCAGAATATAGACATAGGACAGCATGCATATGAAGGGGTGGACAAGTTCACGTATCTCGGATCCAGCCTAAATACCCAAAATAAGACAGCAGAGGAGATAAAAATCCGCCTTATCTCGGGGAATAAATGCTGGCATGCCTGCAAGCGACTGGTGGGGTCGAAAATTCTAGGCCGAAGAAGTAAACTTCTAATATATAAGACAATTATAAGGCCAGTGGTTACTTATGGCTGTGAGACTTGGTGCTTAACTCAAAACGAGGAAAATAAATTAGCTGTCTTCGAGCGCAAAATACTCCGAAAAATCTTTGGACCCACGTTGGAAAATGGGAACTACAGAATAAAAATGAACCACGAGTTGGAAGAGCTGATTGAACAGCAAACAATAATAAGATACTGCAAGTCTCAAAGACTATGATGGGCGGGACATGTGGAGAGAATGCCTGAAGTTAGAGCGCCAAGGATCATGACGAAGTGGCTTCCCCAACGGAAGAGACCCAGAGGCCGTCCAAGAAGGAGATGGGCTGACGCGGTAGAAGTGGACTGGCTTCATATAGGTAGACCCGGTAACTGGAGAAGTGTGGCGAGGGGCGGTGTGAGTAGAGAGCGGTTGTGGAGGAGGCCAAATCCCACCCCGGGAGGTAGCGCCGTGGAAGAAGGAAGAATTCCGCCCTGCTAAGTAAAAAGACAGGTTTTTTGTTTTAGTGAAATGAGAACCCAATTTTTAAACTACATTTTCTCTTATATTGTGTAAAATTATTGGATTGTCTTGGCATAATCTCTAAATATACACTGTCTATTTAGAGATTATTTCAAAACAATTCAATAAGTTTAGATAATATAAGAGAAAAGGTAGTTTAAAACTTGGTTTCTCATTTCACTAAAACCATTAAGGTGACGCATCAGTGAAACGGCAAATAATTTTCAACTCATTCAGTGGGAGAACGTCGAGCTAGAAACACGTCACTTTGCTTCGTGATGGCGACGGGTCAATTAATTCTTAAATCGTGTAAAGATGACTAAAAACGTTACCCATTTACTTTAAAAAGAAAACATGTCAATGAATATATTATTATTGTTACTAATAGAACAATAAACAGAACATAAAATGGACGTATGTTGGATTTATATGACAAATAATATTTCGTTTGACAGGCGTCATTTGCACCCGCGACCCGCAATCCGCGCATCGCCTAGCAACGATCTTTTTGGACCGTGCCTCAACGGATGTACGGCCTTAACACTTACTTAGCAGGGCAGTATTATCTACTATTGCTAAGTTTAGATAACCTACGTACGCATTTCTTGGTGTTTTATGTGATTATTCATCTTAAAAATAATAGTTAGTGTGTAGCTTTCGGCTTCGTACATAAAACTGTTGAGGAAGTATCCTTCCACATGTATTTATAGCTAAATTTTATATTCAGATGTTAGTTTTGATACGACAGTATGAGATGCATGCAATGTCAAATTAAAGTCGAATTAATTTATACACTATCCAATCGTATAAATTTAAATATATAAAGCTTATTTTGACAATATTATGTGTTTGCACATACAATCACGTAGGTATGCAATTAATAAATTGGATGAATTTGAAATTATACAAATTCCTACAAAAACAAACCACACATTATACACGTGCAATAGTGTGTTGCACCCTTAAAATACACCAATATTGAATGAGCGTCAGTGCATAAACTGACAGCAGTTGTCAGAATGAAACATTTAAGTATCCCATATTCTTTCACACTCGAGATTGGTTGCCTGTTACTCCACACCCGTTATGTATTTCAGTTCCCATTATTTCTGAGTTCCCTGATTATATCAGTATCGGATACACATAACCTTCTTGTGAAACCGCTTTTAGACTCGCCTTGGAAATAAAATAATGTTGTTGTGTATTTATAAATTTCATGGTTAATGACGATGTGACCTGGGTGTTATAATGGATAAGATGAATGTTCATGCATACATCAACAAAACATTAAAATTTCTACATTTTATTCTTCGGATCTCTAGTTCAGACCAAGTTCAGTTCTGAAAGTTCACTTCTGTCGTATGGAATCTACAGTATGTTACATATTATATAAGCCGTCTCGAAAGAGTATAAAATTGATTTAAAAAGCATGTTAATATAGAACGTACTGTTATGGTTCATGTAACAGAAATGTAACATCTTAGAAAGTCGATGTTTTTTATCAGACCGGTATTTTATTATCAAAATTATAAATTGTTTAGATTCGCCAAACCTACTCCAAAGGGTGAGTTTCCATTCTCTATCCATCAAGTTTTCTATCATGTCAGCAGAAAAGATTCTAATTTCATTCGGAACTCTTTTATTTGATGCCCTTGTAATAATTATGATTATTTCTCCACCGCTCATCCAGTTAATAACTCACCTACTTCCTTTAAACACGTCCTTTCCCACATTTTGTATAATCGACCCTGATCGCAATTCAAATTGTATGTCTTTTTCTCTTCTCTGTTCTCTCTTACACTAGTATGTATGCATTTTAATAATAATACCAATGTATCTACATTGAAACCCCGATTCTACGATTTTCAAGGGATCCTAGAAAAAAAGATAAATGCGGGATATCCAAAAAAGAAATTTGAAAAAAAATCGTTTTCTCCGTCTTTCGACGTCTTGAATTATTTTCAGTTTATCAGCTAGAGTTTTAGTTTTCTTCATGGGGGACATTTTGGTTGCGACTTATAAAAATTTGTAATACGAGATGCGAGGCAAGCCTGAGCGTCGTCCGAACTGTGCAAACAAAGCGACGTGACTGAAAGGTCTGTAATAGTATGTATCATAAATAATTCTACGAAAGCGAAATGAAAAATATTCAACAAAAACGGTCAATCGGGATAATATTTGTGACGGGACTATAATATTTAGACGATAGATCGAGGAAAACGATAAATCAGGGAACGGTGAATGCGGGATTATTTAACATTGTTCTTATGGGTGTTTGGTGGGACTTTCAAAAATGAACGATCCGTGCGGGAAAACGATTTAAGCGAGAACGGTAGATCGGGGTTCCACTGTATATTGTTATAAAGATGTTAATTTATATGTTTTAAATTATTATTAATATTCTTTTCTCTTTTCTGATCTGGATTCTGACTTTACTGCTTGCCACATTTTTGATTTTATACAAATTTATAATCAATGTACTTAACTATTTGTTTTCCTAAACGAAACAAAACCAATAAAGTAGCTAGATACGGTAAATAACAATAGTCTTGATTGTTTAAATTTTTAGAAAACTCTCCACGATAATGATGAATATTTAAGACCTTCTGGAAGAATATTATTATTAAATTATCTGAAATATAAAAATAGAGATTTCTAACAAAATATAAATCAGTTTTCTACAATCGTAGGTATCGCATGGAATCCTATAAACTGTCACACACCTAATCAATACTCATGTAATATTATTATATTCACAGTTATGTTGTCAGAAAATTATATAGCAGGTAAATAATCGCACCAATGAAATCTAGCTTCATTGTATCATAATTCCATAAAAAATAGGTTAATTGTCATCGTTCGTGACACCGATTAGTATTAGTGAGATCATATAAAATTACAAATTCCTAACCTAACTTAAATGACAGTTCGGATATTAGGTTATTTATAATATGACATAGATGGCATGATTTAGTGATGGAAGTGTTGGGAATTGGTTACCTCGACATCCTGACTAGCACACAAGTTTTGTAGCTCATTTATTCTTCGATTAGCAGCCGTCAACTCAGTAAATGGGTCGGTGTCTACCACAATACCATCAGAAAGGACTTCATTTGCAAAATTGGTAATTTGACCTTTGATACTAGCAATACTTTGATTTAAGTTCAACCACGACATTTTGAATTGTAGTATTAATAATTTGGCACGTTTCAAGAGCCGTTAAGTTATAAACATATCTTCAATGCTATAGATCGGCGAAATTTTATAAACATTCAGACTATTTTGACATGACACTGCCTTGTTGGCAAAACAATCCACCATGTTTTTGTGCACAGAGCACAGAGCTGCCAAATTTGACAACATTCAATTTGACCATTGACAATAAAGTCATGTGTTTTATTATTTTTCGTTATGGCAACTTACTATATGAATGACGTCAAAAGTACTTGATAAATTATTAATTTTACCGTATTGTGCCTTTTGCTAGATTTTTCCTAAAATATCATTATTAAAAATAATATATTATGTAAAAATACTTCGATCAATAATTATTTGATAATTCACAGTTGGATAAAAATACTTATGTAACTGTTAAAATTATTGTCATATTTACCTACTTTCACTTTCTAGTATAAACCTACCTAGTAAAGTTCTAATAAATTATTCAATTTAATTCGATGCCAGTTGAATAATAAATAACTTTGATTAAATTATGTCAAAACTTATTATTAATAATGTAAATAAATTATTCATTATTGATTTATAGGTAACAATATCATTATCAGTGTCGTGCTGTGGGGATAGGCAGATTGAACGTTGCTTGGGGGCGGCAGTTACTTTAAGGGCAGCAAATCGAGGAGTATCATTTGATATATTATATAGAAGTAGCTACGTAACTAAACTTAGTAATAACGAGAATATCTTTCCATTAAAAAATTCAGTTTGTTGGTTGGAAACAAAATGTACCTATTAATTAACATAAAAGCTTTAATAGGACTGCAATTTTTTCGTCATTTATTAGCTATTGCAGTCATGAAAGGATGATAAAAAATACTGTATAATATCTCAGCACGGAAATAATGAAAAAAATATAGGGCGCCATTTAGGTGCTGCCTGGACACGGCATTTTGCCTAGGGACATCACTGATCATTATAAAGTAAATCATAATGTTAGCCATTGATCATCTTTGGTGTCAGTAGAGTTTAATGCTATTCTGTATTACCTACTTACAGCCATTTGTATCCCAGAACATCTCTATATATCTCTATATATATATAAATCTCGTGACATGGTGTTTGTGGTCGCACTCCTCCGAAACGGCTCGACCGATTTTTATGAATTTTTTTATGTATATTTTTTAGGTATAAGAATAGGTCGTAAAGTATATTTCATACCGCTAGGTGATTGGGGTATCTCTATCCAGAAAAAAGTTTTCTTTTATTTTTTTGACAATTTTTTTTTTGTATTTTTTTTTTATTTGACATCAAACAATACCTATAAACCCAAATTTTCACCCTCCTATTCCCACCCTCCCATTTTTTAATCGCGATTTTAGTATTTTTGTATGAACAAATTTAACCGTCGTTCGTATTTCAAACAGAACGAAATTATTTATGTTGTTGAATGACAGATGGCGCTACGTCCGAGAAGAATTCAAGAGAAGCGTAGGGTCATTTTGACATTTCATTCGGCATATCACAACGCAGTGCGTGCAAAATTTTGTATGATTTATTTTAATTTATCTATTTGTGTGCGTGTATTACAGTGAACAATGCCAGCAAGACGCAAGGGGGACCATTTGGGCCGTTGAACGAATAAGCGCGCCGGTTCGTTGTTAACACACGCAGAGCAAATGACCGACAACGCCAACAAGTACATCGAACATTTACATCCGCTTCGTTCCTTCGTCTCGCATTCGAGTACGAGCCAGATATTGAATACTCCGCTCATCTGAAAGTGCTGATTCGTGCTATGGACAAAGAATGTCCCCATTGTCATGCGCTCAAATTCAAACATGAGTCAGCCGGGATATGTTGCGCATCAGGAAAAGTGCAACTACCAGAAATTGAGACACCACCAGAACCATCGAATGGCTTGCTCATCGGCACGGTTCCAGATTCAAACCTGTTCCTGAAGTCCATTCGCACATTCAATTCATGCTTCCAAATGACTTTGTTCAGAGCAACAGAAATAGTTCACAATACTGCGGCAATGGTCAACAATTCCGTTCAACGTTCAAAATCAAAGGCCAAGTGTACCACAAAGTAGGCTCATTGCTGCCAATGCCAAACGAACCACATACAATTTTACAAATCTACTTCATGGGCGCTGAGGACATCAATCGTGTGGATGCACGTTGCGGCTACAATAACCTCAATTCGCCTAATACCAGGTGCATCGTCGGCGAACTCGACGCCCTATTGAATGAGCACAATGAATTATTGAACACACATGTACAAATTGCAAAGTGACAATCATGCTATTGTCATCGATCCTGATAAAACACCATCTGGAGAGCATGTGCGTCGATTTGATTCGCCTGTTGTTGACGACGTTGCTGGAATCATGGTTGCCGACCGCATATCGACGCAAGAAATCGTGATTCGAAGAAGTAAAAATAATCTGGAGTTCATCGCTGACACACACCGTTCATACGATGCTCTTCAATATCCGCTAATTTTCTGGAAGAGGCAAGACGGATATTGCATAAACATTAAACAACGAGATCCCACCACAGGTAATTCATTCATTATGAACATCATTACTCATTTTGAATTGAGAAAATGAATGGTTGGTGTTTTTTTGTGTTTATCGGCGGTCATCGTCTACAGCGCTCCATTCCTCTTTCTGTCATAGATCCCATACCCACACAATACATTCGTTATTTTTTATTTAACAACCAAAATATTCACTAGAAATTATTTATATGGCAGAACAGCGTTTGCCGGGTCAGCTAGTTATATTATAATAATTAGTCCAATTTTTGTATATTGTTTCATATTGAGTCTGTTAGCTCCACCTCATGATTCATGTAATGTAAGGGGTGTCTATGATGAGGGAATTTAAATATTAAGATACAATTAATATTTTCCTTGAGTTCCATGATAATTAATGTTTACTTGTCCTATATTGTAGCCTTTACATTGTATTATTTTGTTTTTTTTTTATTACCCCGATCTGCTATCATTTTTTTAGTCATGCACCGTAGAGTTGAGGCTTGCGATCAATATTATGTACCATCACTAGTTTTTTTTTATCCCATAGGTTTATCATCTTATTGTATTTTTAAAAAATATACTCAAACCTTTCATAGTAATAAATATAAGCTAAATAAAATCTGACATATTGACAATTTTATTTACATCATGATTTTTAATTTTCACTTTTGGCAGGTTTGAGAAGTTATAGAATATTGTAAATTGTGTAAATTACACATGTAATATGTATATATTTTTCTATGTAGGTATAGGTATATTTTTTGTTAAATTTCCATAATAAGTAATGTGAATTTATTGGTTTTTGAAAATATACACGTCATATAATTATTTATAGGTACCCGATTCGAAGTGGTTGAGCTGCAGGTTTTTCAGAATCCACATAATCTCCAAATGAATGTCCATACTGTGCTCTCTCTTTGAGCAGTAATCATGATTTCTTTCAATATACAAATTTCATTTAAATAATATACTTACTCATTTTACCCCACATTCAAAATAAACGGTTTTGTTACAATAATAGTTCAAATGTAATATACCTACCTACTTATACTGTTATCAGAGTTGCAATGCACTTAGTGAGTTTTACCTCCGATATGATAATAATCTAATATATAATAATCAATATTTGTTTGTTTGTTCGTATTTTATGCGCAACCATACTGTTCATCTGATTGCGATAAAACTTTGTCACCTTATTGCTTGCACTTGCGCGAAGGTTATAGGCTATATCTTATATATAAAAATGATTGTCTGTCTGTCTGTCTGTCTGTCCCGTATGCGTTCCTATACCATTCATCCGATTGCGATGAAACTTTGGTAAGTTGTTGTGAGCACACCTGCGAAGGTTTCTAAATTAGTATTATATAAAATACAAAGTTTGTTGTTTGTTTGTTCCATCGGAATTTGAATTTTTTTACTTCATATTTATACTATTAATAACGTTTGCATATTTTGGATTCAATTTTAATTTAGTGTTTGACCTTTACTCCTATTAGAATTACTTTCATATTGCCATATTGTATTACACAGATGTTTTAATATTAAAAAGATAATTACTTATTATCTCCTATATATTATTATCCTAAGAGATTTTGGAAAACGCACCGACAGCTCATTTAAGCGATATTTTATTGTTATTTTAACATCTTCACTTCGAAATGTGCGCTACCGAATTATCTACCGTTTGAATTGAACACATTTCAGAAATTTTCCATGATTTTGTAGGTATGTGACGTTTATATCCGATATTTTCTCATATACCATATACGATTCGCCACATTTCATTTAACGTACAGAAGAATGACGTCTTTGTCGCTTAAGACCTTCTAATCCTTTAATTGACAAACGGAATCGATTATTTTTATTCAAATATCGTAATGTAGGCATTGGCACACTTTTTTCAGATGAAAAAACCATAATCTTGGTACAATTCACTACGTAAATAAAAATCTGATAGGCGCGTCCGCAACTGTCCGCAATATCATAGATAACGTGATATTCCAAATTTGATTTTTTTAAATACTTCTTTGTGGCTGTTCACACACTATTTTTTTTATTGAATAATTACCTAGGCTACTAATTTCCATAGATCACGATATAGTTGCCATTGCAAACAATGAAAGAAATTAATACGAATTGTTATAGTTATTAAAATGTGTGATATTGCATAATATCTACCTATTTTTATCGTCCCTATCATCATCATATCCTATCCACTGCTGGATGAAGGCCTCCTCAGCTTTATTCTACTCCTTACTTACACATGAATTGTTATATTTATCAAAATCAGTGATATTATATTATTATCTACCTATCTATATATAATGCCATTATTATCACGAGCCTCAATAAATCCACTGCTGGATGAAGGCCTCTCTACGTTGATTGTATTCGTGACAGTATTGAATTTCTAATGTTATTTATCTACAATATTCATATCGTCATCATAATCATCAACCAGGACCAACCCACTGCTGGATGAAGGGTTTCGCAACCTGATTCTACTATTATCGGTTTAACGAATTTGTGATATTATACCTATTTCTATCATTCTTATATCATCGACCTGAACCAATCCACTGCTGGATAATGGCCTCATTAGCCCGGTTCTACTCCTTTCTGTCATATGAATTGCTGTATTGATCAAAATCGGTGATATTATTTTTATCTACATATTCATATCGTCATCATCATCATCATCAACCAGGATCCATCCACTGCTTAATAAAGACCTCCGTAGCCTGATTATACTCCTTTTGTCATATGAATTTCTGTATATATCAAAATCGGTAATGTTTTATTTATCTCCATATTCATATCGTCATCATCATCGTCGACCTGAACCAATCCACTGCTTAATAAAGACCTCCCTACCCTGATTCTACTCCTTACTGTCATATGAATTTCTGTATTTATCAAAATCGGTGATATTACAATTATCTATATATTCAAACCTATATATACATTATATACAAACCTCTATTCTGTGGAGGCCCATATGATCCTATTCGGATCGGACATGGTCGGAAAAAATATATTCATATCGTCATCATCATCAACCAGGATCAATCCACTGCTGGATGAAGGGTTCCGCAACCTAATTCTACTTATATATTATACCTATTTCTATCGTCCTTATCATCATTGACCTGAACCCATCCACTGCTGGATAAAGGCCTCCCATGCCTGATTCTACTTCTTTATGTCATTTGAATTGCTGTATTTATCAAAATCGGTGATATTATATTATATATATTTATATTTCCATTATCATCACGACCCTGAATCAATCCACCGGTGGATGAAGACCTCTCTAAGTTGTTTGAATTTCTGTCAGTCATATGAATTGCTATATTTATCAAAATTGCTGATATTATATTTACCCATTCATAATATCGTCATTGTCATCATCAACCAAGATCAATCCACTGCTGGATGACGGTTATCCCAACCTAATTCTACTCTTCTTGGTCATATAAACTTCTATATTTTTTTTAATTTGTGATTTTATGTACCTACCCATTTATATCGTCATCAACCTGTATCAATCCACTGCTGGATGAAGGTCTCTTTAAGCTGATTCCACATCTTTAGGTATTATAAATTCATATTCTTATCAGAATTGTTCTATTCCTCTCAGATATAATATGTATTGCTTCATTATATGTCTCGATATGAATATCCCGCACCGGGAAACTATATTGTGTAAGGTTAATTTTTAATTCAAATTTTGATTTTTTAAATATTATTCTATGGCTGCAAGCATTTATTTTTTATGGACAATGAAACAAAATAATGTTTAAATTTATTTTTTACACTGCTAACCTTCTATTATCGCAATGGAACCCGAAGGAGATTAATATCACGTTATATTGGATCGCTATTTATGATAATCACATAATATATTGCTTTATATTCGAATGATTTAGATGTATAATTATTTATCATATTTAACTGCACATACCTACACATATATTATATTAAAATTAAAATGTCAGTGGTAACAAACGGTGATTGCCAGGTGTTCTGCTAGGCATAGCAGCCTAAGGCGGTGTTAGACGATATTCTGAAGGCCAGACTCCTGAATAGACTACGCATATGAATACAAATTTATATTGGCAGCGACGATTTGCAAATCGTAAAAATGACAAATCAGCGAAATGTCAAACTGTCTGACGTGAATAAAAACCCATCCCGAAGGGAAAACTATGGCGCCATCTATGCATACTTCACAATTATATTAAAATCCAACACCGCCAAGCCGTCTGCAAGACCTAGCGAGACAGACTGGCGAGAGCCAGCTGGCTCAGCTAGTTATTTTTTAATTATCTAAGATAAATGTATCCACGAAGCGACCCTATGCGAAGCCGGGTACTTCAGCTTGTATTATATATTTTTGTATATAATTAATTATATATTATGTAAATGCAAAATCATGAAATAAATAATTCTTAATAAGTTAAAATACACCTACTTAATAAAGTGTCATGTTATCGGTAAGTGTGTCCAATTGTATATATTGTCGTGTAAATAACAGTAAAATGATTGGACGATATTTTGTTCTTTCTTCATTTTATTTTAATGGCATTTACAACAAAGTTATTACAAATTTTATATAAGTAACATTTTTTCTTTATTTACAACACACCTGTTTGATCCTACAGCAAGATAGTAAACTTTTGCTAATCTACAAAATATTTAGTCAGGAAAATTTTAACGGATTTTTGTATAATCTGTCGTCCAATGTTATAACTAATTTTTTTTTATGAAGTCTAGATTATACAGTAATTTATTGATGTCAAACATTACTGGAGATTGAGTGATTATGATATTTATGAAGATGTTCTAAAACAGAGTCTCAAATGACTAAACCAATAAGTATGCAGTGTACAAGTAAAAAATAGATTTTAGAAAAACCAAAGGCAGGAAAATTTCATTATCTATGCACTTATTACAAAATTATATATACGTAATTGTTAATATGAGCAACATTAGATTACGGTAAGGATTTAGCACTGGTTGAATGCCACTTTGGATGACTAGAGGCAGAATATTGGAGGTAACCCCGGGAGAAGTTAAATAGAGACATCTGTGATTACTTAAATGAAGCTTTTGGATAATGTCATATTATTTAGTTTTTATAAAACATATTATAATTATTAAGTATATTATGTAGATTCAAAACTCTCCCATAAGTCCCGTATCAAGCTAGCCAATTTTACTATCTTGGAGATCAAAAGGACTAACTACGATTTAATCATGGACATAAATACAAATAATTTTTATTTTATCTAACCTTAGTGTGCCATTCTTTTATAACAGAATCACTATGATCTCACAATAATTTATGACAGATTGAATTTTTAAAAATAATAAATAACAAATAAACAATAATATTAAGTTGTCTTATGTTTATACAACTTCATTGATGTTTTTCGTACTGTAAAAATATCCCAATAAAAACAAAAATACTTTTTTTTCTTATGCTAGAAACAATAAGTACATAAATTTGGTGTTTCCAGGTTTGCAATCCTTTTTTTTTTATTATAGTGATACATTTAGTTTAATTTTATTACATAGCGTTTTTTTATGTTTGTTATAGTTATCATTAAGCTTATCGAACATTTATCACAGCTAAAACTGGTTAAAAACTAGAAAAAGCGAAATTTCTAACTATACTTGAACAATATTTTAGTAAATTACTACATTACCCATTCTGTGTGATCAAATAAAATAAGAAGCTTCAGCAAATTAATATGGAATCCGTCTTCAATAGACTGCAAAATCTTTTGCGTGAGACCTGGCGGCGGCGCTCGTATTGTATCTTGTCTATGTTTTTCGATTTCGAAGTATCGAAAGTACTGAACCACGAGAGGAGGGGATGTAGTTCTCCAAGCCGCCCGCCTATCACCGTAAAGATTTCGCACTATAGTTAGTAAATTAATTGACCTTAATGAAGGCAAAGTACAGTGCTACTCTAAGTCAAATAGAGACATCTAGCAACAGAATATGAATCATACAAATGGTATGTCACGTCAATATTGAATCATGATTAGAAATATAATTAATAAAAAAGTGTAAACTAAATAAGAATTGTATTAAAACTATTTTGGATTCATCATCATCATCAGCCGGGGCCGATCCATTGCTGGATGAATGCCTCCCTTAGCTCCTTCTGCTCTTCTCAGTCCCTAGTTCTTTGCTGAGATTTATATCCACCGAACTTTGTGAGTTCATCTATCCCTCGGGTTTTAGGGCCCTTATGGGCATTTAGTGCAATTTGTCCAGCGGTTGTTATGTCCAGCCCATTGTCATTTCATCTGATTACCGACATCTATCGTATCACATACTCTTGTCTGGTTCCTCATCTATTAGTTTCTTTTATGATCTTTACACGTTACGCACAGCATTCACCTTTCTACGCCACATTGCGCTACTCGTAATTTTTGGATTTCTCATACATTAAGAGTCCATGTTTCACATGCATACGTGAGCGTTGATAGCACACATATTTGTTGAACTTTACAACACTTTGCACTTCAGACACAATGGGAGGTTAGTTTTGAAGATACTATTTTTGGATTAAAAAAATATAATAATATATTATATTATTTTCTTTAATAGTTTTAGTATTACTTTCTATTGCTAGATGTCACTAGTAGCACTAAATTACCCTCCATAAACAGTGAAAAGTACTTATGTATTATTGAAATACCATATTATCTTTTATGAATGGTTTGTTAAAAAGGTATTTGAAATTATTAATATGAATTATAACTGACTCCACTATTTAATTTATTATTTTAATAGTTATGAATAGATAATTAAAAAGTGAATTTGTCAATCAGCATAGGCAAAAGTCATATTGTTCAAGTGTAGTTATATTACTTATATACGTATTTTATAACTGAATTCTCATTGTTATTACTTATCGACATACAGGTACATTCAAATAAATAAAAATATATTTACATTAATTTATTATTACATTAAATATTTCAACATTCAAGAGAGTACAGATTTCCTAATAGATTCACATTGTAGATTAAATATTTATATTTTGTAATTTTTACCAGTTGGTAGGAATGTAAACTTCAAAATATGCATTTTCATAAAAATATTATTTATTAAAAATGTTAATTGAATAGTAGGTACCTATGATAAGAGTCCACTATATTGGAAAAAAGACTTTGGTGTTTACTGACATTGAAAAAAATACTAAAATTGTGTTGAAATTATTGGTTGTTTGATAATATATAAAAAAACTTGTTATAAATAATATGAAGCAAGTAATTATAAAAAATTTAAATTTGAAAACAAGTATTGTGTACCCACCTTTGTTAACTAAATTTATTGATAGGCATTTTAAAAAAGGAAGATTTAGTTATAGCCATTTTTTTTCAATTAGACCAGGTGCCCTATGTTATAACTTGTGACATGAAGTCACCCGACGACATGACGTAATTGTGACGTAACCTCAATATACGCATCGAGGCGAGCCGCCCAAGCACACGGCTCACCATAGATATTATTATGCTGAAACACCTATTTGTGTATGGGGACAATGAATAACGCCAGTATAAGAGTAGCGTTAATTTCTCGAATGCTATTGACTCACTGCGGTGGTACGTCACAATGATGTCATATGACGTCATGTCGACCGGGCGACTTCAACTCGCAAGTTACAACATAAGGCCCCATGCTGACAGTATGGTTCAGAAACATGGTGTATGACAAAGTGTTGGGCCCATTCGACTGATACGGAATACGGAGATACAACATTTAGGCCACCCATGGACGAAACCCATATATAGTTTTGAACCATGCGATTTACTGAACTTATGATTTCGGTTCATGGAAATTTAGTACATAAGCATCTGACCGTGGTCATACATCGAGTGCCTCTTTACCGTGCGTTTAATGATTTGACTTCCAAATTTGACTGATTGCAAATTACATGCTTTGTACGGTGGAATAGTGCATCAAATTAGGCCATCTTAGAAATTATGGCAGACGACGAGTGAAGCATAACAAAATACTGTTATTTGGGACGCCGGAAGGTAAATGAAGAGGTGGTCGACCTCATAGGTATAAGGTGGAGGGATATTGTCGAGTAGGATCTGAAGATATTGTGAGTCTAAAGATTAAGAGAATCAACTTTGAACACATCAGGGTAGAGGCGGATGCTAAGAACATTTTTTTGTTAGAGTAACACCCTCTTTTTTTGCACGCTATTGGTATACAATTGATTTGCCATGCATTTTGGTTTACGCTTACTCCTGATTCACGAAGTTCGTTCACCCTCATTTGAACTTTGAATAGTGTTTTTAAATCCAGTTCTATTTAACTAAATACTTCTCTCCACACACGCGTTGTGTAATCAAACATATATTTTACATAATTATCTTGTAATTTCTATTGTCAATAAATCAGTTTAACAAAACAGTGTTCATCCTTCCAAAAACATTCCACCTCTATCTCTATCCCTCCAGAGCCAAAGAGCGGTTTGTCAGTAGGTACACAATGAAAAGTGAAATAAAATTGTAATATATATTGTTGAGTTTATTTTTTTAATTTAGAAAATTTCAAAAATTATCAGAGTAGGTACTGAGAGTACTTCCTATCGAAATTTATGAAAGAGTAGTGTTTTTCTTATCACACCGATAATTGCAAAAGCCGTTGCTAAAACACTTTTACAAATGATTGGACGATTGCCATGGCTGCCGATAGACGCCAACCAATCAATTATGTTTCCTTCAGATGTCTTGGACACCTTCCTGGATCCTGTAACAGCCAGAAGAAAGACAGCTTCTGTGGATCCTTGAGAGTTTCTTGCCAGTAAGGAATATTCTCCACTATGTTGGAGACCAGCTGATTCTATTGTCAGCGTTGCAATGCTGCAATCTTGCGACGAAGAGTTCTGAAATAAATAGCGATTCTTTAATTATTTCTATGCAAACTGCTAAATTGTATGATAAATACATGTTTTTCATCTAAGTACTATGTTTTCTCACAACATTAAATTATTCATTGTCCCAGGATTCGAATCTGGGAATCTGGGAAAATACACATTATTTTTCAATTTGTGTATTAATTAATCAGAGTATGGACCTAATAGATTGAGCAAGTGGCTGACACCCATTTCTCTAAAAACAAAATCTGTTAATACAAGTGGAGGCCCATAGTGATCTTTTTAGGATCTACATATTTTTTTTTACATTGTGTTTACATTTGTTTTTGCAAATCTCTTCACTTACTTTTTTTTTATATATAGGTAGATAGTTATATTAAATTATCTGGCTGTTTTTGTAGATAGATAGTAGAATGTCTGGTCTATTAATTTTGATGATGTATTCATAATCTAAAATAATGTAATGAATTTCATTTTTATTATTGTGAAATATTGAAATAATACAATAAATTATTTCGGCTCTCGTGGTGCCGTGCATAAGGAACTGGCCTTCCACCCGAGAGTTCTGGGTTCGTTTCTCGGTAAGGACACAATATTTATGTGATTTTCTCAAAGCCTGGATGTTTGTGATTGTATAAAATTACCAACAACCATCTAGTACGAAAAAGCAAGGAAATGGTTATTAATAATTCAAAAACAAAAAATCAAAATATGAAGAGGTTTAGTATACATATTTATGATTTTTTGTCTTCCATATCGTAGTCAAATTATTTGCTGTCTTGACGAAAACATGTTTATACCACTTGATGATTAAAATTAATTAATGAATATTATTTACTTCATTTTTTTATAAATATCCTGCGTAATTTAATATTGGGTCTGGCAAGTAAACATATTGTTTTTCAATTTGTGTATGAGACAGCGTAAGGACCTAATAGGTTGAGCAAATGGCTGACACCCATTGCTCGTAAAAACAAAATTTCCTCTACTCTGTAGAGGCCCATATGATCTTATTAGGATCAGACAAAGTAAAAAAATAATAATGTATCTATCATTTGACTTTCAATTATTTATTTTATTCAGTCACATCTGTTTTAAAATTTGTCTATAAAGGGTCTTACCCCGAAGATGTTTTGGAACTTTATAGTAGTTTAGAGGTAGAAATGAATGTAATAAATGATATATGAGGAACATTTACATCGAAATAAAGTTTTTATAAACCAGTTGAATTTTCGCTTAGATTGACAAAGTTTGAACATTTTTTTCTCAACGCAATAACACACAAAGGGATTTTATTATGATTTATATATTATTCATTTTTAAATTTATTATCCTTTCGCTATTACAACGAATCGCAAATTTCTCTTCTTACCGTAGCATTGTGGGCGACAATTTGGCCAGCATATTCTCCGAGCATGATGATGCGGTCGGCTGAAATCCAGAGTACTCTGGTGGCAGGTGGGTTTGCGCAAAATTCTGCTGAAAAGGTGGCACTTTCGCCTTCTGCTACCAAAACTGTCCGGTTTGGCGGGAATACAGTTGGTCCACCTGAAAATTTAAGAAATATTATATTAGTTTCAGACGATTAATTATACTACATCATGGCCCCCACAAGGGGGGGGCTGACAGGGCTCTAGCCTGGGGGCTCGGGCTTAAGGGGGGCCCGGCGTGGCGGACCGACCAGGCAAGTGAGATAAACACATCACAAAATTGCACTAATAGTAAAAAATGTCGCCTGCGGTGCTATTTCACATCAATCATACTAACATTTCAAAATTATGTTACTAGTGCGATGCAATTTTCGATTATTGTTTGTCGATATTCGACAAATCCACAATTCAAATAGGTGTATTAAAAATACAAAAAATCGCTATAAAATACCCTAAATTACACTATTTGTATTACACAACTGTAGATCGTCACACTGACTTTAACCTTGGCGATAGGTAGGGGCCCCGCCGAAGATTGTAGCCTGGGGGCCCGCTTCAAGATGTGGGGGCCATGTACTACACAAGTCACCAACTTGTTGAAATATGCACCTATAATCAACCCTTTGTAGCACGTGGAGTAAATCATCAACCTTTTCAAAGGTCAGCTAGACTATTTTTTATCAATAAAAAATAAAATAATTTATTAGATGTTTGTTATTTGCATATTATGTGAGTATTATGTGAATATTTACCAAAAGTTTATAACGTCCGGTATTTGATTTTCCGAATGCGAATTGAGAATCTTTGTCAAAGATCTTGCATTAGTCGGACACGGTAAATAGTACCTTTTGCAAGGGTCCATACATTATTATGACAATCGATAATAATATAAACCGTGTCCAGAAACTAGTATGTATGCAGTTCGCCGTATCACCGTGAAATGTTGTATCGGAAATTTGGTCGTATATTAAAAACCGTCCAACCTCTTTAGGTCGTATAGTACTGACATAAAATTAATGTCTAAATAAAACACGGTTCTTGTCAGTTTACAGGAAGCCAGTGGCAAACAAATTTTGAAAACTGCCGATATACTGGATTATTTGTTAGGTTAGGTTAGGTTAGGTTAGATTTTCATTCTTGAATTCATGAATTTTGCCAAAATCAGCTATGAAAATTGAATCAATGTTCATGTTGAATCTAATAAAATTGGAGACCGTATAGTATCTGGTCATCTCTTACCGATACGAAAGCTCACGGCGAACTGTGCCACGGTGAAATGTTTTACGTACAATTTACATGTAACCGTTGTAACTAATATAAACGGCGGACTCTCTCTCACTACTACCACTGCGTGGGTGACAATTATTTGTTTTATAATGTTATCTTAAACTATTCTCAAACAATAGTGTAAATGTAAACCCCTCTCTCGCTATGCTGTCTACACCACTGACTAGATCAGACTTTTAGTTTGTATAGATAACAAATATAATATGTACTCTCATGCACAGCAAACATGTCATGGAAATGTCAAAAACATGTCAAAAATTTGGTGAAACTACAACATGGTGAAACTAGAATAAACAGAAGAAAACTGTGAACAAGTCGACCCGTGACATCAAAACGCGGCTGCAAACTTTCTATAATAATAAATTTTAAACTATATCTTGTCTAAATAGAGGCAATATTGCGACGAGTCTAGACGAAACATTTCGAAGAAGCTTGAAAAATATAGTATCATATTGACCGTGTTTAGGAAAAAGGGCGTAACCCACACAGAACAAATTTTACAGGAGAGGCAAAAAACGTTTTTTTGAATGATTTTGGTTTAATATTAATAAAAAAAATAGGCACAGACATTGGGTGCATGATGATTGATGATTTGGTGTAATATCTTTTCGATCTACTAATAATTAAAGAAGTTATTACAGAAAATCATTAAAATTTAGGGTAAATGCTTTTTTCCTTACATTAAAATTTAATTAAAGCTCAATTAAAACCTGAATTTAGATAATAAATCGAGATTTGCGGCTTACTTCCTTTTTACAGAACGTGTATTTAGTTGTATAACATTGTTAATATCTAATAAAAGCACTTTTCGAAAAATCGAGGGTTACGTCCTTTTTCCTGAACCCAGTCGCTATTAATTATTATATATTAATTATAGTATGATCTACAGAATTTAATAACGATCGGTTTCGTTTTCCTCTGCTTATAATTACATACTATATTGCCAACTGATACAAGAATACATTATTTGCCAGCTGTTTACATAGCAATTTAATGAAAATAATTATATATAAGCACGCGAAAATAATTAAATACAATGTTCCAATAATATTATATATGAAAATTCAACCCTGACGGCTAAAATTATTAATTATGGAACATGCTTTGCCTACTGATTCTCTTACTGCTGGTTGTCCAAATTCGAAAGAAAATTTATTTGTCAAAGTAACCGAAGGATTCAAACAATTTTACTTTTCTGAAAATTATGTAATTACAATAATAAAACTAAGGAATTAATAACAACAAACGAACAATACGTCGCACCAGTATGTAGGCTATTGAACAAAATAGCTACTGAACGTAAAATGAAAATAATCGGCGCGCGTAAGTAATCGCAGTGGAGCGCGGGCCGCGGGTGGGCTGCGCGTCTATAGTTATTCTACGTCTATTTTTCGTGACGCTTTTGCGTCGGAGATCATGAGTAAAACATGTCCCATGTTAAAATCGAGAAATAATAACTAATAACGTTAAAACACAGAACAGGTAATAAATAAAATTCCGATAGGCTATCTATACCAATACAGTAAATTTTGACGCAGAGTTTTGAATGTGTGAGTGTCCTACTAAAATAAATCACGCATTATGGACGTGCAATAGTGTGTGTAATACACCAATATTAAATAGGCGTCAATGCATAAGCCGAGAGTTGTTGTCAGTATTCAACGTATGACGTATTCTTGACACGTGTTTAAATTTATCCCGTATTCTTCCTTACTCGACATCGGTTGCCTGCTGTTCCTTATCCGTTAGGTATTTTAGTTTCCATTATTTATAAGTTCCCTGATCAAAAACCTACATATCAACATCATACGTATATAATACGAATGATACGTATATTATACGTATATAATACGTAATAATATGTAAACACTGATAATAACGAATCCTCAGATTGTTTAATCTCAATTAAAATGAATAACATTGATTAAAATAGCATGCACCTACTACTATTATTAGATTGAAATTGATAAATTTAAACGCAGGTAATTATTTCGAATAACATGTTTGTCCGAAAGATAATTAAAAAAAAAACACTCATGTGTGGGGTGAATAAAATGCAAGTAACAGAACATTGTTTATGGCCCCAAACTTTTATTAATTATTGAATTAATACATAGTACCTACGACTGAAGATATTTTATAGAATTTAAATTATAAATGAGTGAATTAGGTCAGTTAGAATTTTATTTATTATTTGAAAAAAACGTCCAGGTACCTATCTCTTTTCTAATGATCTACATTATTCGATGATAAAAGAATACACGAACAAAAAAATGATTATACATAATACACTTTTATTTAGAATGTTACCAACACCATACGGTATCCGGAAATTTGTGTGTATGCAATTGGCCGTAACACAGTTAATCGTGAGATGTATCGGAACTACATGTTATAATAATATTGAAATCAATTCCTTGTCTAAATAAACCACCTAAAAATACGAAATAAAAAGTACTGAAATGCATGAGAAAGACAGAAGAAAATAGGTAGGTAAGTAAATTAGAAATACAATCGTACAGTATAATTTATATAAAATTCTGATAGGTTCTCAAATCAAGTAGTACCTGCATTAATTATTATATCTGATTCAGCGCTCGAAATGGAAAAATTTACGAACCGGAGCGCTCGACAGTTTTCTGAAGATTTTTGCATAGTAGAGTTATCAAAGTATCTATATGTGTTTTTTTCATAAAAATAAGTGTGTTAGATTTTCTATTATATGACCTCTACAGCTCAGACGGTAAAATTATTTATTCCACGAGACGGAGCGATAATTTTACCGATTTCACGAACAGGAACGGCGCTCCGGTGCGTTCCGGTCCATTTCGAGCCCTGATCTGATTACAATGACGGCGTTATTATCAAACATTTGATACAGATAAATATAAAACACTGTTCTTTAATCATTGAATCTAATAAAATTGTAACAGTACTGTCTGCAATGCTCCACGACAAACGCCTTTTTTATCTCTTTCCGGTAAGACAGCTCACGGTAAACTGTGCCACGGCGAAATGTAACACGTATAATTTACATGTAACCCGGTTATACGATAAATGAATGAATAATTGGACGATTATGCTAGGTTGTGGGTTCAACTTTCGATTGAAGAAATAGTTTTTGTGACAATCATTATTATAAATACACATCTACAAAGTGATGTTTATGCAATTTATTAACTTATGCATGTAACCTAAAAATTAGTCTCGTTTTACCTCTACATTCTTCAAAATGAATAAAAATGAGTGGTGAGTTACAAAGCCTTCGGAAATCTGATCCGACACAAACAGTCCGTGTTAGACGCAATATGAATATAAACGTTGCTCAACATTTTTGTAGATTTTTTAATATTCTGACAAAAATGCCACAGCACTGGTGGTTGTTTCAGAATGTCATATGTAAGTAAGTTAATGTGTTGCATGTAAAGTTCGTGCTTAATTTGATGAAATATTGCACGTAGCTTGTTGGGGATTTAAGACCGGTCTTCCGGGATTGTTTCAAAGTTTAGTTGACGTTTGTTTTGGTTGGTCTTGCGTCAGTTCTAGTTGAAAACAAAGCTACGGACATCCGTCGCACCTCGGGGGTTGGCAGATCAAAAGCTTTCCTTTTAAACCGCGAGAGCAGAAGCGACCAAGTTTGGTTTGTGAACTTGTTTTATGAACACGTAGTTTGTATGTAAAACAGCTAGAATTTTAAAGCGACTATACTTCATCAATACTCAGTATCGGCAGCGATTCGACAAACAAATATTGTTTTTGAATAATACAATCATATACACTAGAACCAATTTTTGCGTAGAGTACCTACACATTTCTTTATACCTAAATTATCTGATGGACGCAATTATTATTTACACTTTAAGTATATTTATAACAAAAACCTGTAATTATATTAACATCAAAAGAATGAAAATATATTGCGTTTTTCTGAAAGCTTTGCTTTTGGAAATACTCTTGCTTATGAAATATGAAAGATATGAAATCAAAGTAGAAAATTAAATATATAACTTTCTAAATTATAATTTGAAGCGATTTTAAATGATCGATATGTGGTGTGGGTGGTCGGTAGAGTACGGAAGCACAATACACATATATATATACACCTATATATTATATATATTAATATTACATTTGGTCAACTAATTAGGTCCATACTCTGGGTCTAAACACAGATTATAAAACAACGTGTGAATTTTCCGAACCCGGGACCCATGACATTATAAGCCTGACGAGTAACCGCTGGGCCACTGTGGGCGCCGATGTACTTACTGAAACGTTAAATAACTTTATTTTTCTTGAAAGCTTCTGTCAAAAATGTTTATGAGAGAATCTAAAAAAAGCAGTAGATTGTGTTTGCGGCGGAAATTACGCCCCTCACAGCGAAACAGCATAATTTTTCGAAAAGTTTCACAACTTTGTAAATATGGAGGAAGTTGCTAAGTTTTTAGAATAGTTTTTCTTTTATCCGATTATTGCTCAGACATACATCGCGAGATAACTTGGAAAATATTTGGTAGACTTAATTTAATAACTTATTTGTACGCAATGCTCAGTATGAATATTTATTATTATTATTGAATTTATTCTCAGGTTCATTCGTATGTATCGAATAAGCTCTTGAACGCTCTACTGCAGTGCTTCCCAATCTTTTTCGCACGACAGCACGCTGAAAAATAACTATCTATCGCATTTTAAAAACTTTTAAATTGCCCAACATTTATTTGCGTTCGAGATTTCATTTATAGTACTTCCGGGTAAAGAATAAAGAACCCTTTTTTAAATTATCCATATTGATAATTACCATCATATGATATAATATTTTTGGAAGTTACCTAACACAAAAAATTGACTATTTATGTTATCGGGCTAAATGCAAGGAATCGCGCGGCTTACATTAATTTACAATTACACGCTTTCATTTTATTGTAAGAATGCCATTTTTTGCGTGTGCCGCGGATTAGTAGTTGAGAATCTCTGCTCAAAGACATCGTTTTCCAAACGAAGTTTTGCGAAGAAACACGTATTAAAACTTAAAAAATGTGTACTAAAACTGCCTCTGTGAATATTGCACATTACATCGAATGTATAGCTACCTAGTTATGTCTCGACTAGACATGTAATATTTTTCTCTTTTAGGATTTATTGAATTTTTACTTAAATCAGCCGAATAACTAATAACTACATGTATTTATTTGGTGTCCGTGATTTCGATGCTGTATAAAATTATCGGTTCAGATTTTTCCATGCTCTGAGTTGCAGCGACGTCCCTAGACAGAATGCCGCCCCTAGGCAGCGCCAAAATGCCGCCTCATTCTTTATACAGTAATTTTTATCATCCTTTCATGACTCTAATATCTAAGAAATGTGTTGTGGATACATTACTAGCAAAATTGAAAATATAGACTGTAATTATTCGCAAATCTGCTCGTATCGTTAATGGTCACCAAGGACGCTGAAGGGAAACGGAAGTAAACTAGACATCGCGAACCCAACAAAAAAATTACAGTCCTGTTAAACCTTTTATTTTAATTAATACATTATGTTTCCAACCAGTAAGCTGAATTTTTAATGGAAAGATATTTTCGTTATCACTAAGTTTAAGTAGCTATTTTTAGCCTCGATTTGCCGCCCTTCGAGTAACTGCCGCCCCCAAGCGACGCTCAATCTGCCTACCCCCACTGGACTTAACTGCTGAGTTGGCTTTGAATATCAAGAAGCAAATAGCTGTTAAATATGTGTTTTAAATAAGTACAGTGGCGCGTTTAGTGCTACAGAAACCCGGCGCATTCACTGATTACATTAAATAACACATTTTTTGTATATTTTAATAATTGCATGAATAATTTGAATCGCTTCGAGGCGCCCGTTTTTGATGAATGGGTTGCGTCATCTGCGCTAAAGAAAACCGCCGCTGTTCACAACTTCAAATTTACTTACATTTGAATCCGAACACACGCTATATTCGTCAGTGTGAACGTTCTCAGCAGGGGAACGTGTGTGGATTATGGAGACAAAAGCCAAAGCCTAATTTAAAGTTGGTCGTGATAAAGTAAAGGATGCACACACAATGTAAGAATTTTCAAAAAGACTGTGTTGCACTATTAACTACAAATTGTAGAGTTAAAAATTCAGTAACAATGTCACGTAGTGTAAAAACTAAATTTAAAGAGAACATTGAGGTATCGTGGATTATTATGTTCAATAACAAAAAAAAATACTACTATTCATTATCATCACCAACGTTCCCTCTAATTTTTCGATTGTGTGTGCGGATCATTAACGCATCTGAGCAGTGGCGTAACTAGGGTTGAAACATGACGTCAAAGACTAAGAAATGTAGAGGACCCGGCACATAGGTGGTCATCGATAAACACTAAAATACGTATCTTCTTTTCGTATACTTTCGCATGCGATAGAACGGGACGATATAGTGATCCCGCTCGACGTAAAATTTCGTAAAATGAGTCGAAGAATTGTGCATAATAATATAATATGATGGTTTCGTGCATTCGAGCAAAACTAAAATCTAGCAAAGGAAACTTTCTTTTACAATATTTTTGTGTGAGGGGACTGTGGGGGGGATGAAAACATGTGTGCGGACACCTTTTGTTAGGTGTACGCGCGCACACCTTACAGGGATCATTGATCATCACCCGGGGTCTGTCCACTGCTGGATGATGGGTTTCCTATAGGTCTTTCCACTGTTTTCGGTCCCTAGTTCTGCGCAGCCATGCACGTTTTCTATTTTAATTTGTACGATTTTTTAAAAGTGTTAAACTACAAACATAAAGTTTGGATTATAAATATCTAGAAGGGTTAACTTGAAATGTTTATACCACACCATGGTTTTTTCAGAAGACTTTTTATTGTGATTAAATTAGTATTCATAGAAAAAATAATATGATATGCCATGTCTTATTGATACTGAAATAATATGGCGACATAAACAAGATTGAGACCTGTTTTCACATATCTAATATATAAAAATTAATATTTGTGTGTTTGTTTATTCGTATTTAATGCGCAGCCATACCGTTCATCCGATTGCGATAAAACTTTGTAAACTTATTGCTTGCACTTGCGGAAAGAGTATAGGCTATACTAATATATAAAAATGAATGTCTGTCTGTCTGTGTGTCTGTCCCGTATGCGTTCCTATACCATTCATCCGATTGCAATGAAATTTTGGTAAGTGGTTGTATGCATACCCATAAAGGTTTCTGAATTAGAAAAATCATCATCTTCTTCTTCTTCTTCATTATATTTTCTTTTATTCGTATGGTTCCTATACCATTCATCCGATTGCAATGAAATTTTGGTAAGTGGTTGTATGCACACCCATAAAGGTTTCTGAATTAGAAAAATCATCATCTTCTTCTTCTTCTTCATTCTATCTTCTTTTATTCGTATGGTCCCTATACCATTCATCCGATTGCGATGAAACCTTCATCAGTTGTTGTGATAACACCCGCAATGGTTTTTGAATTAGTACAACCATCTTCTTTTTCTTCTTCTTCTTCTTCTTCATTATATTTTCTTTTATTCGTATGGTTCCTATACCATTCATCCGATTGCAATGAAATTTTGGTAAGTGGTTGTATGCACACCCATAAAGGTTTCTGAATTAGAAAAATCATCATCTTCTTCTTCTTCTTCATTCTATCTTCTTTTATTCGTATGGTTCCTATACCATTCATTCGATTGCAATGAAATTTTGGCAAGTGGTTGTATGCACACCCATAAAGATTTCTAAATTAGAAAAATCATCATCTTCTTCTTCTTCTTCATTCTATCTTCTTTTATTCGTATGGTCCCTATACCATTCATCCGATTGCGATGAAACCTTCATCAGTTGTTGTGGTAACACCCGCAATGGTTTTTGAATTAGTACAACCATCTTCTTTTTCTTCTTCTTCTTCTTCTTCTATTCTATGTTCTTCTATTCGTATGCGGTCCTATTCCATTCATCCGATTGCAATAAAATTTTCGTCAGTAATTGTGCCAACAAACGGAAAGGTTTCTGAATTAGTACAACTATCTTCTTCTTCTTCTTCTTCTTCATTCTATCTTCTTTTATTCGTATGGTCCCTATACCATTCATCCGATTGCAATGAAACCTTCATCAGTTGTTGTGGTAACACCCGCAATGGTTTTTTAATTAGTACAACCATCTTCTTCTTCTTCTTCTTCTTCTTCTTCTTCTTCTTCTTCTTCTTCTTCTATTCTATATTCTTCTATTCGTATGCGTTCCTATTCCATTCATCCGATTGCAATAAAATTTTCGTTAGTAATTGTGCCTACACCCGCGAAGGTTTCTGAATTAGTACAACCATCTTCTTCTTCTTCTTCTTCTTCTTCTTCTATTCTATATTCTTCTATTCGTATGCGGTCCTATTCCATTCATCCGATTGCAATAAAATTTTCGTCAGTAATTGTGCCAACAAACGGAAAGGTTTCTGAATTAGTACAACTATCTTCTTCTTCTTCTTCTTCTTCATTCTATCTTCTTTTATTCGTATGGTCCCTATACCATTTATCCGATTGCGATGAAACCTTCGTCAGTTGTTGTGGTAACACCCGCAATGGTTTTTGAATTAGTACAACTATCTTCTTCTTCTTCTTCTTCTATTCTATATTCTTCTATTCGTATGCGTTTCTATTCCATTCATCCGATTGCAACAAATTTTTCGTCAGTAATTGTGCCAACACCCGCGAAGGTTTCTGAATTGGTACAACCATCTTCTTCTTCTATTCTATCTTCTATTCGTATGCGTTCCTATACCATTCATCCGATTGCAATGAAATTTTGATCAACTGTTGTGCTCACGCCGCAAAGGTCTCTGGATTGTTACAACTATTTTCTTTTTCTTCTATTCTATCTTCTTCTATTTGTATGCGTTCTTATACCATTCATCCGATTGCGATGAAATTTTGACCAGTTGTTGTGAGCACGCCCGCGAAGAGTTCTGAATTAGTACAACCATATTCTTCTTCTTCTATTCGTATGCGTTCCTATACCATTCATCCGATTGCAATGAAACTTTGGTGAGTTGTTGTGCCCTTGCCTGCAAAGGTTTCTGAATTACTACAATCATCTTTTTCTTCTTCTATTTGTATGCGTTCTTATGCCATTCATCCGATTGTGATGAAATTTTGACCAGTTGTTGTGCGCAAGCCCGCGAAGGTTTTTGAATTAGAACAACCATCTTCTTCTTCTTCTATTCGTATGCGTTCCTATACCATTAATCCGATTGCAATGAAACTTTGGTGAGTTGTCATGCGCATGCCCACGAAGGTTTCTGAATTAGAAAATCATCTTCTTCTACTATTCGTATGCGTTCCTATACCATTCATCCGATTGCGATGAAACTTTTGTCAGTTGTGTGCGGTTTCTAAATTATTATTATATAACATACAAAGTTTGTTGTTTGTTTGTTCCATCCAATTTTGATTTTTTTTTTACTACATATTTATAACATTAATAACGTTTTCATATTTTGGATTCGATTTTAATTTAGTGTTCTTATGTTTGACCTTTACTCCTATTATAATTATTTTCATATTGCCATATTGTATTACACAGATATTTTAATATTAAAGAAATAATTACCTCTTATTATTTTTCAAATATCTAAGATAAATATAACCACGAAGCGACCCCGTGCGAAGCCGGGTACTTCAGCTAGTTATTTATATAAATTTAACTTTAAATTTATATATTTACACTTACCAAACATTACAAAATACATTTTCAAGAGATTAGATTAGGGATTTGAGAAATAAGGTAATTAGATTAATAGGAATATTAAAATTTATTTAGAATCAATAAATATCTGTTAGGCGCCGAGCATATACAATCGGGCGCGCGACGCGCTCGCGCATTTCTTCAGTTTGGGCGATGAATCACCAAGGAATACAATAGAGCATACACAGCGTATGAAGAACATAACGCCTCGCGCGCCTTATATTTCAACGCACACAGGATTCAGTGCGGCGTCTTTTGACGTCATAGCACGACAATAATATGAAAATACATTGGATGTGACCAGCGAATGGGACGCGACGGTCTCTAATTTACTCGGCTGTTGTGAGCGTTGTCGTACAGGCGCGGCGGGCGCGAGGCGTCATCGATCGACGGGCGAAAAGCAATTATTTAATTACAGAGAAGTCATTGTTTTATTTTATTCCGTGTCATTATATTTCGCTGGTTGAACAATGTCGTCGTAAATATTTATTACAAGAAATAATATAATATTTTTATTGCTTTGTTATGAGAGACGCTGTAAAAGTAATTGTTTTGTGCTCCATGGGCCGCTTATTACATAGGTGAAGGGTAATGCGCGGCGAGAGACGTTGATTATGGTTATGAATAAACACTGCATACGCGGACTTCACCCGCTCGACGCGTTCTATGAGCGCTATCGCTTAAAGTCACTTGTTATGAATTTTTGCAAGTAATCTTTTCGAGTTTGGATTTGTTGATTGACATACGAGTCTTTCTGGTTGTAAAAAATAGGATGCCAATCATATTCTTATATATATATATATAAACTGAAGAGTTATCCACGTCTTTCTAACCTGTTTTCACCTCATAGTATTCCCTATTAAGAGGTGTAGATTGTACAATGAGTTCTATTAGTAGCCAATATAGACATCTAATAATATTGCAAATGAATTACTAGTCACAATATATTTTTTGTATTATTTTAAGCGTAAATAATGTTAATATGAATTATTGACGATAAAAATTAGGACGATTCATTAGGCAGGACGAATTTAAATATTTAATGTAGTCTAAAATATCAGGTGTCCAATTATGATTATGGAAAAAAAGAAAAATGACGTATTTTGCATAAAAATCCAGGTAAGTTATTCGTAATAACAATTATTATTATCAATTCCGCCTGCGCTATATTCGTCTCCGCGGTTTTTATTTACCGACGAAGGTTTTTTCATCAATTCAAGAGAGAAAGAGAAGGAGAGAGGGAGAGAGAAATTCACTTTTCCGATTTCGATATCTCTCCGCGAGAAATTTTTCTTTCAAATTACGTTACGAATTTCTTATTCGTGGATCTGCGAGTATATTTTATGATAGCCGAATGGATATTTAAAGACAGACGTACTCAACGGTGATTTTCAATTTATTTTTAAATCAATTTAATGGCGTTAACTTGGTTTTACCTCCACAACCATCCGCATCTCCACATCCGTTATGCCGGCGTGTATTTAACTATGTTAACTGTTAATTCTTACTGGTAAAACATAAAAAGAGAAAGGAGGAAAATGGGGGTCTTGAAGAACTGCAAATGTACGTAAACATAAAATGCGATCCACGGTAGGGCGCACTCGAGACTATAGTGACACTAACACGGGAGTTCTATGGGAACTAGTCTGCTAGTGCGGATGAAATTCAAAGTAGGTACTCACCACCCATTTCCACGTTGAACATGCCCATTAAAATAGAATTTCAATGAGATTATACAAAATGAGGAATTTTTTGTTGCTTTTGGCAACTCGAGCGATATCATGTAGCTATTGAAGATTCAATCAGGTACAGCGAAGGAGACGTAGAAGTGGAAATATTTTATGTTAAATAAAATAAATTATTATCTATGTTATTAAATAAATAAGTGTGAACTTTTAATGTTTCCACAGCGAGACAAGACACATAAGAAAATTAAATGTTATACAACTAACCACGGAGAACTAGAATTATTAGCATAGATGCCTTGACCCCCCATGAGGATTCGTTACGAAAAATCGCACAGGCGTAACGGTCACAATTGTAGCGGGGCCGTTAGACACTTCAAACGGCCGCGAGCCGCGCGCCCCGCAATTTATTTTGATAATTCCATAATTAATAACAAATTTCAAGCTATTCTAAGTATTTTTAGAAGTTGTTTAAAGTATTTTTATTACATAAAATAGTATTCTTTTAAACCTCGCGATCTAATGTTTTAGAATATAGTCATATTTCAGTACATTCATGTGCAGTAGTGTTAAGATTTTTTAGATTTATTAATTTTTAAATGCATTTATAAAACCGTTAGGAAAATTTATGTTGACATTATTATAGTGAAATATTTACGATAAAAAATATTTTTATAATCTCTGTGATCCCAAATTTTAAAGGAATTAGGCATTTTATTATTCAAAAAATGGGCAAGATTACCACATTTGAAGATAATTCTAAAGATACTGATTATAAGCTATGTCTTTGACCATTCAAATGTGATAAAACATCCTACGAATAATGATTGTTTTATAATAATTATTGACCTAAGAATAAGGTAGTATTTCTTTGAAATACGCCATTTCAATTGGCGTTTCCCAGTGGTTAGGCTACAACATACGGCCGTAGCCATAAATTAACAAATATAACTGAAGTAGGGAGTAAGAACATGTTAAAGCGCGTGTTTGAATATGTACCGGACCGAAAAAATAAACCGTCAATTTATCACAAAATAATTAAATCATACTTTCAGTATGTATTGGAATGTTAATTTGACTTTAAGAATGTATTCTATGCAGAGCCTTTTTATTCGTATTATATACAATGCTTGTATTAAAGATATAACAAACGATATGCACGACGTATGTTACTGAAATTGTTACGGGAAGATAATATTGCTACAGCGTTTATAATGTAATATTGTAATAACAAGAAATGTTGCCTACGCCGTTGTATTTGAAAAAGGAGAGCAAAGAAAATTAGCGCAGACGAAGTTCCGGGATTTTCCGAGAATCCCAATTCGATATAATATTTCTTTTGATCCGGAAGCGGATATTATTGAAACAGGCGTTATCACAAAATCGTCTGTCATCTCGAGACGATGGGGATGGGCGAGGAGGGAGTTCAAAGATTGGGGATGATTTATTAAATGGAAATTTAAATTTTAAATTGACTGATATACATAGGTAGATACTCACTGAAACAAACAATATGCTAAGCAGTTTGTAAGAAGTGTCAAATTTATCTATATTTTTTTGTTTTTATATAGCGGTCTATTTGTAAAAGTGATGGGTAAGTATTTGAATAAATACGACATGGTTCAACTATAATAATATATTCAAGAAATTATAAAAATACGGTATACAGTCAATTAATGCATAATAAAGTTAAATAAAGGATCATGTATTTAATACAATTAATTTAATAATACTATATTATATATTTTGTATTCGTATGTAACAGTATTATTAATAGACAACAGCTAAAGATACGTCCGTCGTTAAAATTGACCAATAGTTAAAATTTGTCGTAATTAGTATGTCACCTCGTAGCATAGTGGTAATGCACGGATCAGGGCGTAAACCTGGGAGACACGGGATTCGATTCCCTGTCGGGTTTGCTTACTTTTTTTCAAAAAAGATTTTTTGTATTGTTTAAATATATTCTCTCAGAAAGTGTTTTTCAAATTTATATAGGTATGTTTAAAGATACGTCATTTAAAAAATGAAACTACTCATTTTAAAGAGATATTAAGTTATTTCACTTTCCACCTATATGTATAAATGATTGTTTATAGTTGATATCTTTTTTTATGACGGATTAAGTGATGGATTTCTGGCGGGAAGTTTGATTATTAAATATAAACAAACATTGATAATTACATTCGTGTTACATTCATTTCATTGTTTCATCAAAATACTAAATGCTAATTATAAGTAACAAAAGAAATTTCTTATTACAATGATTGCTAAAAAATCACCCATTTTGAACAGTGTGTCACGGAATTAATGACACCAAAAAGAATACGTTAAAAAATAAATCGCATTACTTCAAAATCCAATCGTCAAGAAGCTAACTGTCTTGGGTCGAAGGAAACACAGCGAAAAAAAAATAATAAAAATAGAACGGACAGGATAGAAGAGGTCTCTGAATTTTTCGCAGAGCAATTTTTTATAAGATTAGGAAAAGAAAATCAGCCGGCGCGCGTTAGAAATTTTCACGCCTCCCTTGAGGCCTTTATAATTTACTATACACTGTGTTTAAGAACGAACATTGGTCATAGACTGATGAATTTTTTGGAGTAGGAATTTAATTTTTGTGGAAGTATTGAATGGTTACGTGCATTGGCGGCTTAATCCGGAAAAACCTAGCAGGTCAATTTTGAATATATTATTTTAATTTGCCTTACTGAAAAGACGTATTGCAAATTGACTTTTTATACATTATAGAATAAGTGCTAGAAATTGTTATAGGTCGGTACCTACTAACCCTTCAAAAAATGTCCGTTTTTCATAACGCCAACCCATCGTTAACCGAAATTGCACACAACGCGTTATAATTTTTTGTAAATCAGGTCCACTTTTCTTTCTTTGCTTTTTGAAAAATCATCAATCACACGATTATAAAAATTGTCTATTTTTCCCACATATTTTTTTTCAATACTGAGCATTGCAAGAGCGGTCAGTCTATCCTGGCCCTATTGCGTAGAAAGGTTTTTATTCTTTTGAGAGTGGAAAAACATCTTTCACTTTCAACTGTTGTCATTGGTATGACGCAAATAAATTGGAGAACTTTGATCGACTCGGAAAATGTTTCGTTGAAATTATTGCTGAGTAAAAAATGTAGAAGAGAAACTGCACTAATAGCGCCATGCAAATCATCTCGTTGATAAAACACCAATAATTCATTTTTTAACTTGATTATGTTTATTTCTTCTAACAGTTTTACCAAATTTACTTGACGTGTGGGAAAATTATTTTTAAAATCAGTGTAATTTTCTTTATTGAACAAATCGGATATAATGAGATGATCGTTGGATGCAAATCGTGCTTCCATTTCCATTATAATTGTATCACAGACTTCAATTGCTACTGCGTGCGTACTAACTGCTTCACAAAAATGTTATAAATCACCAAAAACTCCTTATATATTATTAAAATAACCAAAGGCATTCGTCAAAACCTGTCAACGAATCCGAACCGCATACACAGTTGCGTCTTGAGACCAATTATCTAGTCAGTGTTATCATTCTGTTTCATTTAATTAGGTGAAAAAATCTTTTGTCTCACACTCGGGCATTGCCGATATTACAGTAATTCACGCACCGTTACAAGCTTCGATCTCGTATTTTGTGTTATATCGATCTCTGTCTTATGTATGAGAAACGAGAGAGAAAATTTTATAAAAATATTCAATTTGGGTCAATTTTCAGACTGCCGGCGAACACAATATTTTTGTTCGGGGAATTATCGCCCAAACAAAAAAAGCCCAATAGACTGGGTTGACACAATATCGCGCGCCCTATAATTTCAAATCCACCGATTATTATTAATATTATTATATATGACATTGCACATATTATTAATATTATTATGTCGATTGTAATGCCGGGTCCACACCGAAAACAAGTCGCGCGACAACTCGTTAAATTTTACGATAAGCATGATAATTATCGTAAAATTTCTTAAGCAATTATGATAATTATCGTAAAATTTAACGAGTTGTCGCGCGACTTGTTGCCGGTGTGGCCGCACTTTTAGGTATTTATTTTGGCAGGTCAATGACCGAATGACCTATAGAGGGAGCCGCCAGTGGTTACGTGTACAATGTTATTGTTACTATAATAATTATTTGTTTAGTAACTAATATTCAGGCGACTATTTTTTCCTTTCTGATTATAATTTTGTGTCTAAAAAACTTCATTTTTATATTACAACACTGTTGATATTTACAATATTTCTATAGGTTTATAATTAACTATGTTTTTTATTCATCGAATAATTCATAAACTTTAAGAATGTAACATAATTCGTTGAATAAAAAAATAGTTAATTAAAAAATATTAGCAAGTTCAAGTAAGTTACAACAAAAAATCTTGGAGTGATCCGTGACGTCAGTTAGTAATTAAAGTAA
The DNA here is from genome assembly GCF_057557595.1 of Rhyacophila brunnea. NCBI lineage: Eukaryota > Metazoa > Arthropoda > Insecta > Trichoptera > Rhyacophilidae > Rhyacophila > Rhyacophila brunnea. The sequence continues at coordinate 18,955,588 of NW_028233068.1, read as the reverse complement.
TACCTACTTTGGTTTAAAATACAAAAGCCAATCGTCAATAGTAGCTCAATTTGGAAAGCGCTTCAAAGAGTATTAAGATCCATTAGTTAACATTTGTCACAATTAAGAATGGTGCCTTTAGTATAGTGGTCTATGTGCATGGGCGCGAAACGCGAGATATGCAGATTCGATTTCTGCGGGGTGTTTTATTTTTAAAACAAAAGTTTTTTTCTGTTGGTTATAATACATAGTATCATAAGTGTTTTCAAAATTATGTATGTTTCTAAACGTTGTTGAAACCTGATCCGTATTCCATGGACGGCCAGCGTGATTTCTGGTGGTGTCGGAGGGAGTAGGTTACGAGGGCCATTCAGATGGAGCAATACTATCAAAAAAGCAACGAATTAACAATAACTGAAGTTATGATTAATTATGATGAAATCAAAGAATAACATTTCATAAGTTAGTGTGTCATGTGGTGAAAACAATAAAATTACATTAACTACTATGTTTCAAAATGAGTTAAATACAGTTATTAATGAATATTACAAAATTTTTATGTCACTTGATCAGCATTTTTAAAATATAAATAATGAAAACCCACAAAACTGTTTGTTTATTTTTTTTGTTTTTATTGGAACAAATATTCCAATTTTAAAAATCGTTAACAAATTTACAGTCTACGAAAGATACGTTAGTTATATTATGGTCTCTCACATATTGCAGTTATTTTTGTGTGATTATTAGCTGCATGGAATAACTCCCTATGGGAGCAAATATGGTGTGGTGTGAGATTTGCTATTTGATAATGAAAACTAAAAAAATGTATCGTTTGTGGAAATTTCAAGTTTCGTTTTAATATTACATAAAAGTGAAATAAATTAATCTGTAAATAAGTTAATAACATTTAGCTTGCCCACTTTACATGCATTTTTTAAATGGGAATTCTTAGATCTGTACTGATCAAAAAACTGAATATCAATGTATCATAAGTCGACAGAGAACATACATTATAAAATTTCTGAGAGCACCTAAAGTATTCTGCTGAACCAAAAATACATTGCCCACTCCATATGTATTTTTGTTAGATAAGTAATAGTTATTATTAGATCTAATTAATCTTGGAAAAAAACTAAATACAAATTTATTATAAGTAATCAGAGAAAATACATTAAAAAAAATCTTAGGGCAGACAAATTGTTCCGATAGGTTTTAAAATTCGTAGCAATCAATAAACAAAAATACGTTTCAAAAATGACACTTTCTGAAACTAGAGAACAAATTGTCACAAATATACGTAATTTATATTCTTGTGACAAAAGATGGGATAGTTATTCGTATTTTTTTATTACCACGTTTTTATTAGCTCGTATTCTTGTTTGTCCAGTACACATTTTTCTTGTGTGACCAGTAGAAATTTTTTCTTGTTTGTCCAAGATTTGTATTGGACGATTGAAGATTAACTTTCCGACTAGCTAGACATTTGAAACTTTTAGAATATATCAGAACACGACGACAATGCATTTTTTAAATACTTTCATCCATTTTTAAGCAGAATTGATTTCATTTTCAGTTATTTCTATGGAAGCGCCTCTACCGCCAAAGCATGTGTACTTCAATTCCATACTGCAGTCGACACTACCGGTTGAGTTTTAATGTACTTCGTTGAAGTAGGCTTGCGCTTCCGTTGCGCAACCGGTCATACTGCTTCATTCGGGAATTGGTATCCAGGTAAGCGTTGCCACTTGACATATTATGAACATGTTCAGTGATGGCGTGGTCGGAAAAATCAGGAGACTTTACAAAGACTCCGTCAAGCTAATGCAGCAGCTCAAAGATGAACAATTGAGTCTGAAACACCACTACAAAGACAGGGAGAAGACTTATGCAATTGTTGACAGATGGTACCTGGTAATATTTGCTAGTATATAATAATTAAGGCTATACCTCAGCTGAGGCATGGTCTAAAAAGATCGTGACTAGGCGATGCGCGGATTGCGGGTCACTGGTGCAAATGACGCGAACCGAACGAAATATAATTTGTCGATTGAATTTGTGAATAAAAAAATCAAAATTCGTCCTTTTTATGTTATGTTTATTATTATATTCGTAATAATAATAGTATATTCATTGAATTATTAAGTCATCTTTACACGATTTAAGAATATATTCATCCGACTACATCACAAAAGAAATTGACGTGCAAACAGGTCGACTATCCCTCTCCTAATGGCAACGAGGCCCAAATTTCGTTCCACATAGTGTTGAAAATTATTTGCCGTTTCACTTATGTACGCTCTTAATAATAGGAATACACGTATTTTGATTGTCTGATTTTTGTACCTATTAACGTTTTTTAGATAAGTTTAGTAATGTATTATTTAATATCGCTACTATACTTTCTGTGAACTATGTACTACTTACCTACAAAAAAATAGATATAGAGAAAAATCTTAGGGCTTAGGCAGTCATGTGAGAAAACGTCCAGTTTATCGTCGCTTGTCATATTTGTTTTTCACAAGTCTCCGGCGCGCGGTGGTACGCACGAAGCGAAAATTCTCCACAGACAACTATTCAAGATTAGCAGTTGACGTATTTTAGATTTATTAGTCTCTTCTTGCGAAACCTATGTACATTCTATATTATTTATAGTTTCTACCTATATGGCGAATTAATAACACGACTGCGCAATTTTTTATGCGCCATTAGCACGTTTGTTGTGTTCATTATGAAACGAAGTTACAAACATTTTTTTGATTTATTATTAGTGTTTATCAGTGGCGAGGGGTAGAGGTAGGCTGTTAAGATTCGGCATAAACAGTGCACACTAAACTTTGTCAGTTATACTTATTTGTTTTCATTGAACTAAGAATACAATTTGTAGATGGTGCTGATTAGTTTTTAAACTTCAATTAAACCCTACCCAAATCAAACCATAATAGTTTAGGGCGATCCGACAACAACTGTGCACACCTTTTCAGTCACACATATTTGTTTTTGTTGAATTGAGATTACATAATTATAAAGGATGATGTTAGTTATTTTTCAAAATCCATTAAGCACTGTCTGTACCAAAGCATAATCGTTAAAAATATTCTTATATCTATAAAATAACTAAAACAATAAATTATGTATGGTTTATTGTCATAGTTTTAGATAAATGAATATTTTTGACTATTACCTGATATGACATGGATTAGGCAGGGTTTAATTGAATTAAAAAAAAACTAATAGACACTGTCTACACGTCTATACATTGTAGTCTTAGAGCCGTTTCAGACGGGATACCGGTGTCGCGCTCGTATATAATATAAGAGGCCTTTGTATTATGTTTATGAACGCCCCAGAGCTAATGAGTCAACGCATAATTTCGCGTTAAGATAAAACTGGCTGCGGTAATAAAAACAAGTGTATCGACGGCTTGAGAATGTAGCGGCCGACGGAAACGGACGGTGTACCGGACATGCGGCAAACAAAGGCCTCCTTATTATATAAAAGCGCGAAACCGGTGTCCCGTCTGAAACGGCCCTTAGTTCAATGAAAACAAATACGTTTAACTGACAAAGTTTAGTGTGCACTATTTTATGTGTTGTATGTTTTACGTGTTTATAGTATTGAGGTGATGTCATGTATTGCTATAATTAGAGATGAATTAAAAAAGTACGTACTTATAGTGGAATTAAACGCAGCGTAAAAAAGTTCTGGTAAAACTATTGCTCTATTTTCAACACTCTATAACGATTTATCGCATACTCAAACTTTTATTAATGGGGCATCTAAGTACCTACCTAAAATCACTACTGGAATGTGGGCATAGACTAATAATGAATGTGGGGAATATTATAAAACTATAGTTACATCTATCAACAAGAAAAGAAAACTAGTGAAGTCTCTCGTCACCGAACAGTTGACATAAACTGACGCGTCCATCTGGAAGTGATGTACCTATAACTAACTAACCTCATTTCGTTGTCCTCTTTGCCCTTTCTGTATGTTTTATTTTTATTTTTACTGTATTAATAATTATTACACTATTATATTGTACAAAAATCGTAATACTATCAAAAAAATTAAAAGAAAAGTGACCCGAGTCTACTCCATCCTATTGTAATGCACTGCATAGGAATTCGTATACATTTTTTTAATCATACGATTACAATGTAAAATATACCTAAATTATTACATAGTCGATCCTCACTAATAAAACAGTAAAGATACAATTACAGGGCTTAAAATGGACTGGGGCACAAAGGAGCGCCGTTCCGGTTCATGAAATCAGCAAATATATCGCTCCAACTCTGAGGTAGGCCATATAAAAAAAAATGTAACATACTTTTTTATAAAATTTACACAAACTTAGACACTATGTTAATATTTTCGGAAAATTATCGAGCCCTCCGGTTCGTAAAATATTTATATTTCCAGTGCTGGTATAGTATTAATTATGGGTCAGATTCATTTATAAACAGCAACAAATGGTGATCCCGCTGGAAAGTGATTAACTACCACAATACGTTCATTTCAATGATATACATCAGTTTTTCTCAAAGTGGGCGATAACGCCTCCGTGTGGGCGCTGGAGGCTTTCAGGGGGGCAGTAGAAGGCTCAAAAAAAATTAGGGGGCGTTGAGGAAATCTAGAGGGGCGACGGCAAACAAATTCTATCTATAAAAATCCGACGGAATCTAGACACGACACCACTTGAGATGCGATCTACTACTCGAATGCTTAGAGTCCCGTATAGACGGTTAAATTAGAGTCACTTACGCATGTAATAATGTGGATGCAGCTTTATTTTTCATGTCCGTAGTCCATGGTTAAGTTAACTAAATAAAATCGTCTGTGATTTCCGATATTTTTTCTCATACGAAAAATTTCGGTCGATCGCGGCGATACCATCACTATCCGAAATTCTTGAGATGCGATTTTAGGCTTGAATGCTTGGAGACCCGTATAGACGAAAAAACTAGAGTCGCTTGCGCATGCACTAGTCTCGTTTCCGATTTTTATTTCATGGATCTGGCATCTCCGGAAGTTGACCAAAATGGCGTTTTGATCTGTCAAACTCGATGTCGTGAATTACGTGAAATATGAGTATGGGCGGCAGATGCTAATGTAAGTGTAACATATTATTATGGTAATATAAAAAGGTAAGTTAAAAAATATAGGGGGCACTAGATTTTTTTAAAATATCAAAGTGGGTGGCGGTCGAAATAAGTTTGAGAACCTCTGATATACATAATTAAATCTACATTATATTATATAAATGTTTTCGGTTGAGTGATCTGTAAAAACTTGGACTGTATTCGATTGACTGATCTGTCAAACTAGGAAGGTATTGGATTCAGTGATCAGTAAATATAGGAATGAATTGGATTGGGTTATCTGTAAATAGGTGTATCGGTGTATCTATAAAAAAATCGTAGCCAAACGTACAATACGATGTCTGAATCATAGTCGACCGATAATTTTGCATAACAGCGACTTTAACGCCTCGGGACTTAAGTTACTTTGCAGTATTTACTCCATCATTGTGAAAATTAATGGAACCACTTTAATGTTGTCGCTGAAAGCTAGCTAATAACAGTGGCTCTTTAGAGTTTGCGAATCAAAGTGTCGAAGGAAACATTTCCCCTTTTAAAGCGTTTCAAAGGAGTTTTTGATTTTATCGGAAATGTGTCAAGACTTATTTTTCACTGGCTGTCGTCTTCGGGGAACCGAGGCGAAATTTTGAAAGTAATTAAATTACTCGCTTAATAAGTTAGAGTGTTGAATTTTCGATTTGATCTTCCCTATTCGGCAGGTTAAATTGATTAACTCACATAATTGGCACGGATTATCGATTTTTTATTAGGCTTGGAAAAATAATTGAGTTCAGTCTTAATTTTTTTTGCAGCTTAACGATTAATAATAATCTCTTTCGTGGAATAAAAACAGAATCGTCATCTCGACCAACGCCCAATGTATTAATACGTCGAAATATGCTAATACTTCACATGGAGATAAAAAAACTAAAAGGTGCATGAATTTAAATTAAAAATACTACAATATTGACAATCAATTATTTTAATTAAAAATGTTTAGTTTGGGGATTGTTTGAACATATGCAATTTATATAGGTAATTAGTATTATAGACCGAAGGTACTTAATAGAATTTAAATACTTCTTTTCAATTTGAATGGTTTTTTACGTCACGGTTTTTACCTTTCGGCATCTTCAGGCACTATGCATACTCACCATTAGCAAATGTATAAATGCAAATGTACAAGCCATATAATATAGATATTTACTTACTATTTATACAAAAATTTAAATATTAAAATATCATAAAGAGACATTATTTCTAATTAAATTAAGGCATTGGAAAATCTACATTCCAGAGTTTCAGATTTTCTAATGTATCGGTAAATTCTCTACTTGGAATAGTGAGTCTTAATCAATATTTTAATATATTAATTTAATATTCATATAAGCTGTAAGTACATTTATTCTGTATCAGATATACAATTGCCATTGGCGAGTGTTCATAGTGCCTGAAATTTTTAAAAGGAACCAGGGTCGCAAACAACTTAGGTACCTACTATTCAAATTAAGAAGTATAAATTTAATCTTAACTAGGGAATCCAATCCCGAGCCAAAATTCTGATCCCTGGATTTCGGGATTACAATTTGACAATCCCGCGATTCCGATTGTTAATATAAAATTTTAATTTTTATATTTACAAATAACATTGATAAAATCGGTGAAAAATAAATCTAGTATAATTTATACTATTTAAGACATTTATTGTTAATATTGTATACGTTCAATCTTGGAAATACATAAGTTTAATGGACTAAATAATATTGTAATATAAATAATAATTTGAATTTAATATGAGATTGCTGTTTCTGATAGTAAAGACTTAATGAATGGGTTAGCGAGATTTAAAATAGTAAAGCAAATCATGGTGTACTTATGGCCTTTCCGCTTCATAAATCTAATTAGTCAGCCAAACATGAAACTGTCGTAAAACGTATGAGATCGCGGTGGAATTACTTTGTTAATTTGCTCATTTTTATTAATTTATATGAAAAAATAAAATGAATCGGCAACTTACACATGGGTATAAATCAAACTTCATTCAAACTCAGTTTATTTATAATGTAGTTATTTGTTATTAAAAGTATTATTTTTTCTGTTATATTTTCGTTTTTATTTCATTTTCCATAAACATTGATAAAAAAATCAATCCCGAAAGTTTCGGGCATATGTTTATCGATCTCGGGATTCATAGGTATCGAAATTAGCTCGGGATTCCGGGATTGGAATCCCTAATCTTAACTCTATTACAACATAATATTTATATTAAAACTTTGGAATATGATTTGTTTGGGTAAATAGTCTTTAATATGGATTCCAGAACGTCTTTGGTGTGATTCTATAATTATTATTGGTGACTATAGAAAGCATACTAATATTTGCGTTGATAGCACTGAATGCATTTTGTAGTAAATAAATGAGGACCTGTTAATAGTTAGTTAGTTAATTAGTAGTAATAGGTTAGTTATGTACTTTATATTGCGATTTTACGTGTTTGTAAAACTAAATAATGATTTATCATTCTATAAAAAAATATGTTGAGCTCTGTAGTAACTGACCCTGAAAAATAAATTTCAAAGTACATTGTGTTAATATTGTTGGAGTACAGACGAATCTGCAATCTTAAATGTTGTTTAATTGATTTAATCATAAACATTAGTCAGTGGCGAAGGGTGGAGGTAGGCTGTCAAGATCCCACATAAGTAGTTCACAATAAACTTTGTCAGTCAAACGTATTTGTTTCATTGAACTAAGACTACAATGTGTAAATTATGTTTGTTAGTTTTTAAAATTCAATTGAACTATGACTAATCCAAACCATAGTAGATAATAGTAAAAAAATGTTCGTTTATATATTAAATATCTAAAATTATGCGATTAAACTATACAACATTTTAGATATTTTATAGATATAAGATTATTTTTTATCGATTATTGTTTGGCTTGGGTAGGACATAATGAATTAAAAAAAATAGCCAACACCATATATAACATGTATTTTTAATTCAAAGAAAACAAATAAGTATGACTGAAAAAGTGTGCATTATTTTTGTCGGATCGCCCATAGCATATCTAAACTATTGTGGTTTGGTTTAGGCTGGGTTTATTTGAATTTTAAAAACAAACCAGCACTATCTGAAAATTGCATTCTTAGTTCAATGAAAACAAAAGTAAAATAAGTATGACTGTCAAAGTTTAGTGTACACTATTTATGTCAAATTTTAACAGCGCACCTCCACCTCTCGCCACTAACAGTAGTAACCCAACGCAGAGGTGAGGAAAGTTTGAGAAAACTGATCCAAAATATTACAGTATCTATTCCATAAATATAACTCTTATCAGACGTGATGCTGACGACGAGGAAGATTATTAAACATGTTCCTCAATTCACTTTACTCAGTAATCTTTGATTCCGTGTTTGTACTTTCATAGCCTGTATTTGAGAATAATAAGTATGCTGAACATTGAACTCACCAGTGACAACTACAGTAGCTTCTCTCAGCACCTCCAATCGTCCCCTGGTGGCAGCCGACATACCCTCGCATCGATACCTTCCAGCCTGCTGGTAGAGCAATCCGCGAAGAGATAGGGCCCCGTGCGGAGCTGTAGCACCAGCGCCCGTCCATTCGCCTCCTGACAAGTGTCCCCAACAGCCTACGCTACCTGTGCACGAGGAAGATGAAAAATGTTGTCATGAAATAAAATTAATTATGACTTTTATAATGTATAATAATGTGTAACTGCTTCGAATAAAAATGCATTTTAATAATAACGTTGGATTATGTTCTGTGTATAAAATGTTATTTTTATAGCAACTTATGTAATTTAAATATTAAGCCCTGACATATCGTCCTTAAAACAGCATTACAGAAACGTAAAAATGGAAACTCTGCCATTCTTGGTGGTGTTGGCTTGCGTGTCTCTGATAATTATCTTAAGGCTATACTTCATGGTACGAGGCATGGTCTAAAAAGATCGTGACTAGGCGATGCGCGGATTGTGCAAATGACGCGAGCCGAACGAAATATAATTTGTCATAAAATTTCAACATGCGTCCTTTTAATGTTATGTTTATTATTATATTCGTAATAATAATAGTATATTCATTGACATGTTATCTTTTTCAAGTACATGCGGAACGTTTTTTAGTCATCTTTACACGATTTAAGAATATATTCCTCCGACGCCATCACAAAGTCTCCGATTGGCGACGATTGCGAAATTTCGTTCCACCTACTGTTGAAAATTATTTACCGTTTCACTTATGTATGATCTTAAGAATCGAGGGCATTCATTGCTTGTTCTCCCAAGGTGCAGAACTGACCTGCCATTAGTAATGCCTTTTGAGAGCGCTATAACTATGTTTAATCAAATCGCTTCGAATATTGATATATTCTACTTATGTGAGGGTGAATATAGGTGAACGTTGTTTTATAAGTTTTAAAATAGGGTCTATCAATCTAGTTCAATCTGTGTGCTTCCGTGTACTTTTATTTTTCTCAGTTTATTTATTATATTGTTATTGTATTATTTACTTACATTACCCTGTATTTTTATTTGAAAAATTATTAACACCTGCTTTATGTCATGTCGCGAATGCTTTGAATTTACGACAGTGGATTGTTAATGCATATTATATATTGTTTTTTTTAACACTACAACAGGCCATGACACCCAATACAAGTAGTGTATAGTAACATAAGTGAATCGATCACAAATAAATATTGTGATCTCACTGGATCGAGCCCCGGATAAAAGATCAGCGCCTTACGCACTGGACTACTTACGTAATAATGGATAATAATATGAGACCAAGACCTCATTTATAGAATTATGAAGACAGTTATATAGAATTCACATAATTAACTTACGAAATTGATTTACTCAATGTGTACCTACACCATTGCACTTTTTTTGTTCAATTCTTAGTACCTTATTCATATAGGTATGTCAAAACAAAATTCTAATTTGCAGTAGCTAATGCGATTTTTCAACTTTTGTGAATCTTTGGGATAAACAACTTTGCAATTTTGAAATTCAGTTAATTACATAACGCAGATTTTGGTTTATTATCGACATAATTGACAAACCTAATTATTTTTTTATTGAGGTATTTGCCAAACTTTGTTAATTGTTAAGTTGAGGTAAGAAATTTGATGTATTTTTTTACCTGTAGGACATTGGAGTTGTATGGCGCCTCCTAAGGCTACTTCCACTATACCTTCTGTCGGCTTCTCTCCATCATCAGGCTCTCTTGTGACTTCCGTAGTTTCATCTGTAAATTAAACATTCTTATAACTTTTGTTGTCGGACAATATAAACGGAGAAAAAATTACTAATCGTTGTTTAATCAAATTGACATATTATACTCGTACCTACTTTATTTGTTTTTATTGAATTAAAAAATACACTACGATATTGTTGCTTTGATATCTTGTAATTTATGAATTTATTTGAATGAATTGGAAAATTGGAAGTATATCTACTCTTGGAATGAGCAAATAGGTATTAAGCAATTTTTTACTTACATCTGACATTGAGGAAGTATCCAATAGATGAGAATAAACCTATAGTATGGTTAGCAGTGCATTTGTACCAGCCAGAGTGATCTCGTCTCAGAGACGTGAAGTTCAAGTATCCATCTTCCGTCTGAGATACCTGAAAAATAAATTGAAAAGTTAATCATAAATAATGTAGCTTTATGTATAAGTTTATATAAAATTCGGCAATACACACACAAATTGGATGACAGATATTTTGGCAATTTTTAACAAGAACGCTTTATTGATAGAATGATATATTATTCTATTGACGATTTTAATTATTAACATAGTGATTAAGTTTAATTGGTTTTTAAATGTATCCGAAATACTATTCTAGATTTACTATTAATGTGGGGAGAAGGTTCTTTAGTTACAGTGAATCTGAATGCTACAATACAATCCAATTTGTGAACAAATACGTAGGTACTCGTACCTATGTAAAGTGTGAATGTTTTTACAATAAGACCATATTCTCTTTTTTTAATAATATAGGTATAGTAATAATGTTGTTACATTATTTTTTTATATTGCCAATGCGAGCCGAAATCAAACCGGAACATTCGCAGCCGAGAACACAAATAAGTATTTTATTAAACCATATTGTTATCAATTAAACATATTATGTAAACCTAGACACGTTGAAGGTTTGTTAATTTTCAACTGTTGTAACAAGAAATATTTGCTAATAAAATGTATCTGGTTAAATTTATTATTACCTATGTTTGATACGGATGTATTATAATATTATAAATATCTAATATAAAAGGATTTTGATTTTATAAGTATCTTTTGGTAAATTTTTGGTAGATCAGGGTTTAGCTGAAGTGCTTTTGACCGTCTGAATAATGTCTTAAAATAATTCTTTGATATCCAGTTTTCAACCAGAGTGTACTTACTCATTGTATTCGCAAATGCATGCTGATCATGTGTTATTAGTGGTAAAAGAGGTACAGGAATTTAGAGTAGCACACGTCACACTTGACACCATGGTATGGAAAGTCATATGCAGGGAATAACGCGTAAAGAAAAAAAGACAAAATAATTCGATAAGTAAACAAAAAAGGGTGTGTGATGTATTAAAGTTGGTTAAAAGTGTTAAATTTAAATGGAAAAGACACAAAGATAGAATAAGAGATCGCTGAAAAATCTAGACTATGGTACCCAGGACCTAAGAGGCAGCCGAATAGAAAAGTAAATAAGTTATGACATGCGAAAGTAAGCGGTAATACAACGAATATGATGGAGGTGAATGGAATCAGCTTGGAGAGGCCTTCTTCCAGAAGTGGATTGATCTAGACTGGTGATGCTGATAAATTATGGCTTCATTATTTGGGACGCAACATTAACAAATAAATATGACTGAAAAAGTGTGCAATATTTTTGTCGGATCGCCCATAGCATACCTACCTAAACTACTATGGTTTGGTTTAAAGTGATTCTGTAAATAGTATGTAGGTATATCCTTTTAGATTGTTTTTAAAGTTAATTGGTTAATAAGTTTATCTGCACATTCCTCGTGTCGAATAAAAAGTGCAATTCACTTTGTTCTAATTCGTTGTGGATTTTGCACTGTGTTTTTTACGTTTTAATTATTGTGGATGACTTTAGTTTCGTGGAAAAACTGTAAAACTAAATTCTCTTCTGATTATAAAATAAATGCTCGACTACAATGGCGAAGTGAAATCTCGACAGGAGAAGAAAAGTGGCGTTTTTATTATTCAGTGGTCGTCAACTGTTTATGAATTGAGTTTCAGAATTCGAAATAGGTACGCGTAGTTACATTATACTAATAATTTCCAACTAAAGTATGGATGTAGTCTTGGAATTTTTATTCAAAGTAAATCAAAACGGTTCTGAAAATAAAATCTTTATAAGTATTTATAAATATAAAGGTGATTGTAAATTATTAGTAAGTCCTTTGGCATTATTTCTCAATATTAAATTTTATAACTTGAAACGAAAGGATACAATATATTATATTATAATGATTAAGTGAGTGGTTTCCGATAATTTTCTGTTCAAAGCGCCCAAATGTATGTTCTGAGCAGCGAATTCCATTAATTGAGCTGCCAATTTTTCTAATCAGATTCGAGATCCATAAGCGCAGTATTATTATGTAGATTTTTTCTGTATTGGTTGGATTGGTTGGTTGGTTGGAAAATTGGTTGAATTATGTACCTACTAATTATATCATAATATATTTAAAATAGTATACGGCGCTTTAGGGCTCCACGGTGCACACAATGCATAGGTACATTGATTTAATTAGTTTTTCTACTATAATAGGCATCTTATTATAAACTAAGTATTTATACTAACATAATTACACATTGTAATCTCAATCCGGAGACAATATTAGTTATAATAATTACTGTTGGCTTTTATCTATGGCTCATGGACGTTTTTCGAGATGTTTTTGGAGGTGAGTTTGGTTGAAATATGCAGTTGGTAAATCTTATATATGAGTTTGTGCTTTGAGTGAGAGTAATATTTATTTATTTATTTATTTATTTAAGAATACAAAACATTGTGGACATAACAAATCTAAATTCAAGACGTACACAACATGAGATTTACATTATAAGTCAAACATTACCCTCACAAGAGAGAAGAGAATATAGAAAAAGAAATATATATAATAACAATAATAATAACAAAAAAAGATAATCAAAACATACTTAAGTACAATTTAATACAGAAAAATATAATTTTTGAGAACGAAAAATATACAATTTTATACAGAAAAATACAATTTCAAAAATAAAATGCAAAGTAGATCATTGAAAATGTCTATGTCTTTAGGGAGCGCATTTACTAGTCTTGCACCCCTCGCTAATGGTGCCTGATAGGCTTGACACGAGGAAACGGTTCCAATCCAGAATAAATCATGACTGCGACCACGTAGGTAATATGGATCTTATTAGTTGAGCAAGTGGCTAACATCCATTTATCGTAAAAATAAATCTGTTAAGACGATACATCAGTGAAACGGCAAATAATTTTCAACTATAGGCGCGACGAAAATTTGGACTCGCTGGCATTCGGAGAGAGAACGTCAAGCTGGGAACACGTCAATTTTTTTCGTGATGGCGACGGGGGTATTAATTCTTAAATCGTGTAAATATGACTAAAAACGTTACCTATTTACTTGAAAAAGAAAACATGTCAATGAATATATTATTATTGTTACTAATAGAACATACGTTAAAGTGCCCACCACCACCCGTCATATATGCACAACCGTGGATATGCACGGCCGCTTTCTATGACGCTTTAAACGTGTCTGAAAGAAGTGATTTTAAGTGCTCATTCCGTCCCGAGACGGAGCCGCACGGGACTGATGCTGCAACCATGCACCGTAGTGCTTAAAGAAGAAAGTTAAGTGAGAAAATGTTTGTTTTTTGGACAGGCTCTGCTGTCCGCTGACGTTAGGCGCTTTGTGTACCCGCATACTGAGTGTCACGAATTGAAATGGATGAGTCTACAGAAGAGTCGGGACTATCCCGCTCCCCATACGACGCTGCAAATTTCTCAAATGCCGCATAAACAGAACATTAAATGGACGCATGTTGGATTTATATGACAAATTATATTTCGATCGGCATGTGTCATTTGCACCCGCGACCCGCAATCCGCGCATCGCCTAGCCACTATCTTTTTAGACCATGCCTCAACTGAGGTATAGCCTTAATACAAACCTCCACTCTGTGTAGGCCCATATGATCCTATTAGGATCGGACATGGTCAAAAGAAGAAGAAGAAAAAGAAGAGAATATTTGATATAATCCTTATACATCAATAGTTATTATTTGTCTATATCTTGGTCTATTATTTAATTTTTAAAAAATGACAATACTAATAATATAGTCTCAAGAGAGATATTTCTGCTAAATCACTCCAAAAACATATATATCTAAGCGTAGCATTTCACCGAAAAAATAAACACCAAACAATCAAAAATGAAACAAAACAAATGCCATTAAAATAGAAACCAGCTTCGTAAAAGAGCTGGTCTCATAATCCTCCGGTTGCTAATAACCTCTCTCGGTCCGGTGCCAAAACCGATTGGGATCGGTCTGCAGCCATTTTAGCTCTGTATGCTGTCTGTCTGTCTGCAGCGTCTAGCCATTACTACCACTAGCTAGGTATCTACAGCCACGGTGCCTGCTTCTTTTTGGGTGGCTTTACTTATATGTACTCCCTTCGTACAAAAGACAATTTGGCAAATCCCCAAAGAAGAGGAGTAGTTGCAATGCAATCTTCACTGCTGATGCTTTTCAGCTTGAGCCGTACTTACTTACAAAACATACATGACACGGATTGTAGCACTTGTCTTGCGAGGTGAGTTTTGTTTATTTAATCTATAACCTAACTAAAGAAAAATGTCCAAATATTTTGGAGCACATTAAGAGAGAAGGATTTAACTCCTTGGAAACATGGCTAGTGGGAACGGACAATATAAATTGCAATAGTATTTTCATTGAGCTTGTTAATACACTGAAAAATGGCAATACATACTTCCTTTTTAAAGCTGAAACCTAGGGGGCAGGTTATATGAAAGTATGGTGAAGTAGGCAAGTATAGTGAGGCAGGCTGGTAATCAATTTGCGGCAAAATTTCTACGTTAACATTATATTATTATATGGGTACGTTATAATGACCAAAGTAAATCCTCCGTGATGCCTTGCATTTTTTTTATCTCGTCGCTATTTCTCGCAAGTAAAGTTGTCGGCTATTGTTGTTCTACTTCATGCAGTTGTATGAGAAAGCCGATTACTTACTCTTCTTTTTATTTAATACCTCTATGGCTGAAACCTACATAGGTCCAAAATTCTGTCCGAAAAAAAAATGTTGCATTTACAACGTGATCTCCTTTACGAATCCAAGACAGAATTTTACAGAGAATCATGAAAAAGTCACCCAAACAGGGCTCAAAATGAACCGGGGCGCCATTCCGGTTCATGACATAAGCATAAGCAAAATTATCGCTCTGTCTCGTGGAAAAAATAATTTGTCCGTCTGATCAAGATAGGCCATATAACAAATAATATAACACACTTATTTTTATAAAATATACATAGAATTAGATAAATATAATAACATTTTTGGAATATTATCGAGCGCTCCGGTTCGTAAAAGTGTCTATTTTGAGTGCTGCAACGAAATATGTATTCGAAAACAAAATTCTTAAAACTTAAAACAAACCCATTATGACAATATTGAAAACATAAATTATATACTGAGGTCCAGGTAATTGATTTCATATCAATAATTTTAAATCATTTATACATACATATGTATGTCATTTTATTAAAAAATTTATAAGCCATTTGCATAAGTTTAATCCTTAGACAGTCAATTAATGTATCAGTCATTGATTTATGTAAGATAGCATTTTAGTTAAATTTACATAATTATCGTATGACAATCGAGACCGTTCATTTGTCGGCCTATTGCTATTAAACGGTATGCAGCCAATTAGCCGTCAGCTTGGATCAATTTTATAAAGCTACTGCGCTTTGAAATCAAAACTTAAAGTGATCTCCGTAAGATTTTTGCTCGTAAACTTGTCTCCGTCAGGGCAGCAAAAACAATACTTTTGGTGTGAGTGATTTTTTTTTATAAATATCCATTACAATCAATGGTATAAAATCTTTTTACAGATATAAACTTCTGTGATTTGTCTATATAACTGACGTAAGTGCCGCTTTGAGTATTTTTAAGTTTTTTCGAGATTGTATGAAAACCGCTTTCGCCATCACTTTATATACGTTTAGGCTTCATCTCACTTTACAATAAATTAATGTTCTCCAATATATTTTAATTGTATAATAATGTTTTAGCAGTTAAGAACTTTTGTAGAAAGTAAACAAAGTCTGTCATGAAAATAAGTAAATAAATATACCAAATATGTATACAATATAAGCACTCGAAAATTATACTAACCGGAGCGCTCGATAATTTTCAGAAAATATTGACACATTTAGGATATAATTTTATATGTATTATGTTAAAATGCAGTTATCCTTGGTGATCTAAATGCCAAAGTAGGATCTGACCCCTCGCGTGGACCCTTTGTGCTTGGAAAACATGGCCTTGACCAAATGAACGATAATGGTTCCCGTCTGGTAGATTTTGCCTCAATGAATAGTCTTGTGATTGGTGGTAGTCTTTTCCCTCATTAGACCATCCACAATAATATACATGGACATCGCCAGACGGTAATACAAGAAACCAGATCGACCACATTTTGGTCAAAGCGAAATACCGGCATGAACTGCTAGACGTGCAGACATAATTATAGAGGTGCAGACATCCTTAGTGACCACGAACTCTTGGTCGGGAAATCCCGTATAGACCTCAAACGAGTCCCAAAACCCAAAAGTATGGTCAGACTCGATGTGGAAAAACTGAAAAGTACCCATGTCCGTGCAACCTATGAGCTGGAGCTGCGGAAGCGCTTATATGATGTTCGAACTCTTTCTGAGACGTCTTACATCGACTCGGATCCCTTGGAAGGAAAATGCATATTATTCCGGGATGCTATAATGAGCTCCGCAACTACTGCTGTAGGAGAGCGGCATACGCACAGGCCGGACTGGATGTCACCTCATACATGGGAGATGATTGAGAAGAGGAAGCTCCTGAAAGAATTGCGGGACAATGGTACATACGACTCACAGCGCAGCGCGGAATACCAGACAATGGACCGCGTGGTAAAGCGTTCTGCCCGCCGTGATAAGCGTCAACGCCTGGATGACCTCATTCGGGATGCAGAATCTGCTGGCTGCAAGAATAATCCAAGTGCTCTCTTCCGCATCACCAGAGCAATTTGCGGTAAGAAACGTCCAGTGGTCACTGCATCACGCAACTCTGACGGAGTGACAGTCACTGAACCTGCAAAGGTCCAGGAGCTATGGCGCCAACATTTCAGTGATGGCCTGAATCGTGCACCTCCATTGCATCCCTTCGATATTCCGTCGGAGATCACCGCCCTCGGAATCACTACTGCATCGGGATTCTGCGAAGATCCTCCGACAACTCCTGAAGTTAAAGAGGCAGTCAAAAAACTGAAGCGCAGGAAAGCTCCTGGAGATGATGGCATCCATGCAGAATTTCTGCTCTGCGGACTGAGCGCTGTATTGCCGTCCTTGTGTGACCTTCTGCACGAGGTGTGGGAAAAGGAGCAGTGCCCCAAAGCCTGGAGGGATGGTACCGTTGTTACTCTGCACAAAAAGGGTAACCCACAAGACTGTAATAATTACAGAGGAATCACTCTCCTCAGCGTTTCCGGGAAGGTGTTGGCGCAGATTCTCCTGTACAGGATTAGAAGTCTTATGCTGGAGGTTTTGCGTGCGCAGCAGAGTGGATTTGTCTCGGAGAAGTCATGCTCGGAGCATATTTCAACTCTCCGATGCCTCCTGCAACAGAACCAAGAGATGAATATACCTGTCGCCTGCTGCTTCGTGGACTATGAAAAGGCATTTGACAGTCCTCATCGTGAATCTCTGTGGCAAATTCTGCTAGGCTATGGTGTCCCACGGAAACTGGTCGCCGTGATAAGTGCTCTCTACACCAATACAGAGTGTTGCGTGAGAGCAGCCGGAACATCCTCTTACCTCTTTAAAATCACGTCAGGAGTCAAGCAAGGATGTGTACTTGCGCCCTTTCTTATTATCATTATGATGGATTTGATAATGCGTAAGACGGTTTGCCCCGACAGTGGGATACGCCTACATTTTGATGACACAACCGACCTATGCGAAGAAAGACTGTGCGACTTGGAGTATGCAGACGACGCAGTCGTGTTTGACTCGACGATCGAAAGGTTGGAGGTAACCGTAAACAGGCTCGCCGTGAACTCGAAGCGTGTGGGTTTTCATCTAAATGCGGCTAAGACCAAATCCATGTGCAGTGCTGCATGCATCGACGCCGACACTCCTCTCCGGGTTTCCGGTCTGCCCGTCGAGCTGGTGTCCAGATTCAAATACTTGGGTGCCACGGTTGCCGATGATGGTGGTATTTCTAGTGAGCTTGGAATCCGCATGGGTGTGGCGGGCTCTGCGTTCAACCAACTCGGAGTCGCATGGAAGTCAAGGCTGTATTCTGTGAGGACCAAATGTCGTTTGTTTAACGCGTGCGTGCTACCTGTGCTCCTGTATGGCTGTGAGACATGGCATCTTACTAAGCTTCAAGAGTCTCGACTTTTGAGCTTTGAGAATCGATGTTTCCGCTGAATCTTAGGGGTACATTGGTACGACCGCGTTACAAACACCCGAGTTCGTGAGCAGACACAACAGCCTTCGGTGACTGAAGTTATCACGAAGAGACGATTTAAGTGGCTGGGGCACATATTCCGGATGCCGCCAAAGAGTGCGGCACTTCGTACCCTTGTGGCACAGCATCAAGGGTTCCATCGCCATGGCCGGCCTTCCCTCACCTTGCAGCGGTGCTACAAAAGCGACCTATGTGCTGCAGGTTTGACATGGCGGGAGGCGCAGGAGTTGGCGATGGAATGAGGGAAGTGGCGCCACTTTGTACTTGCCCTATGCCCCAATGTTGGGACGTGACAAGGTGAAAGAAGAAGAAGAAGATGTTAAAATTAGTGGTTATTTTTTTTTATATACCTATGGGTTATATGAAATAGCAGTCTTTAAACTCACGGTATTCAAAAATTGTTAGCGCCGCAGGCATAAACAGAGCTTACGACACATCATGAATATTATTTTATACGATGAGCCCGACAAATTTCATATTAAATTCCAACAATTACATTGAATAAATGAATAAAGTTACTTTTTAATAATCCACGGACCGGGATGCAATATTTATTTTTTCCAGACGGAGACGGAGCTGCGTTCCGGTGCGCTACGGTCCATATCGAGCGCTGTGATAAAGGGCTGACTATTACACTAAGTGCCTATAGAAGTTTCATCTCTTGACTGTTTCACAACATATTGTTATGTTTTTGTTTCTGTCTAATACTTTTAATCATAGTTCAACTAACACGACCCGAACTGCAACTATTATTAAAGCCTTAGGAAACATGAAATGTATAACGAAGATACTTCTAGTAATGAGCATAGTTTTAGTATTTGTGTAGCTTTATTTAAGCTGGGGCTATTTTCTTCGGGGTTCAACTCATTAATAATTGCATTTCGTTAGTTCGAAAGGATCGTAGAAGTAAGTGGATAATCGTAAGTAATTACTTTATTAAGAAGACTTTAGAGCTTAGACTTTGAAAGTAAATAATTACTGAACAGTTTTCATAATGAAGCAACTAATTTAGAATAGCAATGATCAAGACACAAATTAAAAATAGTTACCTATGAATTTTAGTAGGTAACTAACTGAATTTCCCGGCTTCGCATGATGTCTTCTGTCGTGAAAATTAAAAATTTGGAATTGGCAAGAAAGATAAATGAAAGGTGCCAAACCATAACGTTTCAAGTGCCAAAGAGAGACTTAAAACTGTTTGAATAAATAAATAATGCATAAATTTATTCTTGCAACATTTATTATTGAACTTTCATTCTTCTTTACTATTAGGTGAGGTATTATAATCATTCAATGAGCAATCAATTAATCGTAGATTATAGAAAAATAAATTAAAAAAAAAAGACGAACAAAACGTTTTAAGTGTTATAACGTTGTATGTACCACTTTACTTGCACAACAGTAAGGTGAGTGGGACGATTCATAATAATAACTTAATGAGCTTTTCATAAAATAGCCTGTTTCCTCTGGATAAATAAGGCAACATGGTAACAATATCTTTATTTTTCTCCGCAAACAAAGATATAGGCGTTTCCTTTGCTGCAATTTCCAAGTTTTGAAAACTCAACTTAGTAACCCCTGGTTACAGTACTGAAGTTGTAAGCCATGGACTCATTTCGCTATAAGCCCTTTTTGTTGGAATTTCACCAAAACTCTCAGATGTTACCCTGATCATCGTGGCTGTAGATATCATCAGGTTTCTGGTGTTAATCATCTCTTTAGCAATATCCATCCAGTTAAATACTGTCGTAGTACTCACTACCATGAACGGATTTTTCTTTCCAGCATTTGCAATAAGCTCAATTAGGTCTAGCGGAACAATAGGGACTACACGTCTTTTCTGCTTTTTAATAACCGCATAATCCCGATCACACGAAAGAAAGGTATGCCCTTTCTCGGGAAATTTATGAGTGATTTCTGAATAGTATCCTTTGGCAACTAAAGTTAAGAGCATTGTAAGGACAGCCTGGTTTTTATTTTGGCCTGCACAATTATCAGACCACAGGACCAGTTTTGGTTTTGAAGTAATGTATCCTATCTCATTACATGTGAAAAACTTGTACAAACAGCTAAAAAGCTATTTCATTGAACCCCCTTTGACTAACAGTTTCATTCCAAAGAAACATAACTCCTTTTTCTTCGTCATCCAAATGAATTCCCATATTGATGCAAGCAAGCTGTCGGCTATAATACATTTGGGTATGAGTTAACGTGGGAAGATACATCTGTTGTTGCAGGTCAAATTGAACCACCCACTCGAACATCTGAGTCGAGCCCATTTGATTTAATGCCATCTCTACTCATTTCATTTCTTGCAGCTTCAGCTTGCCGGTGATAAAATTCCAATTGCTGCTCAGTACGGCACTTTGTTTCTTCTGTTGAGGCAGTATCAATTTTGATTTTAAGGGAGTCACATGTAGGACATGTATCAACTTTAGGGGGCTTGAATGAAAGGTTTAATTCCGTCATAAATATTTTATTGAACCATTGACGAGATACATGCGGCATATTAGTTCCACCACGGTGCTGTTCCAAGAAACCTCTGTATAATTTGACAATATTAAGTTGTGTTGCGTGAGTTGTTATGACAATAATGACTTTATTGGGCTGGTATTGAGGATATAAAATCCAATATTCTTCGTCTCCATAAACTAGAGCGACTTTGTCCTTTTCCACTGCGACAGTGCAACTAATGAGGCACTTACAACGTTATGACTTGCTACTTCAAGTTTCTACTGCTAGAAAGCGGCTTTTCAAAATTATTTTAAAGTTGCAAGCAAAGGCCGGCACATACACCGCAAATCATGAATAAAATGCATTTGAGCTTATGCGGCACTTACAACGTTATGGTTTGGCACCCTTCAAATATCTAGGTAGGTACATATAACTTTATATTTTTATATGTACAAGTAGAAAAATGAAATCAAACACACAATATTTTGATTCATATAATATTATATAGATAAACGAATTTAGGTTATGTATACGATTATTATTCATGAAAGTTTCAAAATAAATTATTAAGGAATGACAAAGCGTCAAAATATAAATGTCATTTATTGTAGATATATTATTTATCAACGCTGCTCACACGAATTAAACGAAGGTGTTGAATAAAGTAAAGTGACTCAATCACCGTATTCTTATAGTGGGGTTCTGGGTTAGGTTAGTACTAAATAAAATAGTTTCGGGTCGCAATTTTCAATTTAAAAAATCCTAATTACACTCTCCCCCATTGCCAAAATTAACGCAATTTATGAAGTGCTTCAGAAATATAAAAAACTACAAGTTAATTTCGTCGTAATTAGATAGGATTCACATGGCTCAATTGGTAAAGCACATTGGCGCGCATCCAGTGGATACGGATTTGAGTTCCGCTGGTATTATAGTCGTATTTTTTTGCAAAAGTTTTTTCTAGTATGTACCTATACATAATAATAAATATCTGAGGTGTTTTCAAGCATTATGTATAAGTAGTACTAGACTAAAAAAATGTCATAAACTTTTATAATGCCAGTTTTTTTTATCCTACAAATTTATAAAATCAAAACTAATTTTCGGATAAATATATTTTTTCTCTTTAGAAACTAGAAGGATTGTATGAAATTGTAATTTCATAATGGGCAGAGTTCACTGTTTTTAGATTGACAGTTGAGAAATGAGAGCAATATTAAGGTGTCAACTACTTTTCGGAGCGCCCGAAAGCCATTGATCATTGTTGGTGTGTTGCCATATTGTGTTTTTATATTGTCTTCTAGAGTTTTCAAGAAGGCATTGGTTTTCAAATAAGGAGTAACGAACGCATTACCCGGAATAGCATCTAAACCACTAATGAACATTTAAAGCTTTTTCAACGCAGTTTCTTTCAAATATTACACTTTGTCTTCATAGTGTTTAAAATAATCAGTATTTTCAGTAAAACGACTACAAAATAATTGTTTTTTATTTGAAATATTTAGAAAATATCAATGCCAGTGCTCTAAATGGAACGGAACGCACCGGAGCGCCGTTCCGGCTCGTGACATTTGTAAAATTATTGCTCCGTCTCGTGGAAAAAATATGTTGACCGTCTGAGCTAGATGGGCCATAGAATAGAAAATCTGACACACTTATCTTTATAAAATACACATACGATTTGATGACTATGTAAATATCTTCAAAAAATTTGTCGATCGCTCCGGTTCGTAAACTTTTCCATTTCGAGCGCTGATCAATGCTATTTAATTATTACTAATCGTAATAGTATTAATGTAAAAAAAAACGTTTCAATGGAGTTGGTATAATATATAACAAATATAACTACTTAATACAGTGAATGTAGAAGTTCTGCATAGTATCCAAACCAGAAAACTACATTACCTCAGCCACATTCTGAGAGGACCAATAATTACAGGATTCCCCAACGTTACATTTCGTGCGCTTAGAGCAGCTCCACCGAACTGTTCTAGGTAGCAGACGATCGAGCAAAGATGGCCTTGATGGTAGCCGAGCTCTGATAAGAGATTATGCGAGAAGAAGAAGATTGAGTGGATTTACAGGTTTTGATCATTATACTACTGTATGGTTGTGAGATATGGCATCTGGCGAAGGCTCGAGGTTCTCGTCTTTTGTGTTTTGACAATCAACGTCTCCGCCAAATATGGGGGTAGATCGGTATGGCCGCATCGTAAATACAGGGTGGGCAAAGCGGGGGTGTTAGGGGTGCGAAACACTCGAGCGGCGGGATTCAGGGAGTGACAAAGTCCGAAAAAAAATATGTTTATTGATATCATTAAAAACATATATTATTCAATTAAATAAAAAGAACTACATGCGGCGCAATTTTTTTATATATTAACATTAAATATTCTTTTGGCTATATTGTTAACCAGAATGCTATATATCATATTATTATTTATAATATGTCGAAATTGTTGTTATATATTATGTTTTGATGACAATAAAATGGTTGTTTCATATTTTCACTAGATTTTTTTTTATTTGTTGGGGGGGTCATTTTTGGGCTGGTACCCGGTCGGCAGCTATCCTTGGCGCGTCTCCACGCGAGAATCCTTGTTGACACTGTTGAATGTGATCATGATGAAATGCTTGACGTTAGCGTTGCTACAATAACGATTGACGCACCTCACGTCAGATACAATAATATTATATGTCTGCCGTGACTATGGACCGGGCGAAATGGCGCGACTTTGTTCTCCAATGCAGCAGCATAACAGGTGATGTGAATAATTGTTATATTATGTAAATGTGAATTTTCTCTTATAAGTATGTTAATGCTGTTGTGTATTTCCGTTGTGCGGGTGTTTCCTTACAAAGTTGTTCTCGCGATTATGTAGACGTGGCTTAATATGATTAATGTTTAATTTAAGCGTATTACTCATACACTATGATGTAAGTTTTGTATCAAATAAATAAAACAATAAATTTATTATACTCGTAATTATTAATTACATACATTTTATTTTTAGAGTTATCAAAAGTGACCACTTTGTCTTAAGCGTAAACCGTATGAAACGTGGATGATTAATTTAAGAGAAATTCAAAAATTGCGAGTAACGCAACTTGGTATGGAATTGTATAAAGTATAAACCAATGGACAAGGAAGCAGGCAAGAGTATGCGATGTGATAGAGGTCATCATCGAACAAGCTAACAAGCAGATTCTAAACAATCTACCGAGAAAAGTTGAAAGCCGGCCAACTTTACACGCTACACGCCGGCGTGTGGGCCTACAGCGTCTGCGCAGTAGAGCGATGGTAGCGACCTCTCGGTAAAAAAATCAACTACTCATTTTGACATTTACCGTTTTGACGTTTTAAAATGGAAACATTATTCGGCAAGCATTTTACGTTCATTTACGTTCCACTTCATAGCGCTAGAGCCTGATAAAAGTAAACAACAACACAATATTATGATTTCAACTCGTGTATATTATCTATGCTTTTTACGTATATTATCTATTGTCTATGATCTGCAAATATGTTCTGTCAAAATAGTCGCTAGCTTGTGGCTTCTCAGCGAATGGAAAGTTTTGTGTGTCATCACCACAATCGCAGTAGCTGAATCGCCCACTTTTGAATTCGCCAACAAACAGCTTGTAAAGGAGCTCAATGTCATTGACGCTTAATTGGATGAAACATGTGGATGGAATCAGCGCTCGAAATGGAAAAGCTTACGAACCGGAGCGCTCGACAAATTTCTGAAGATATTTACATAGTTATCAAATTTTATGTGTATTTAAAAAATGGGTGTGTTAGATTTTATATTATAAGACCTATCTATCTCAGATAGTCAAAATATTTTTTCCATGAGACGGAGCGATAATTTTACAGATTTCACGAACCGGAACGGCGCTCCGGTACATTTCGAGCCCTGGATGGAATATGTTACTTGGCGAGTGGAAAACCACTAGACCATGGTTTCCCAAACTATGGGTCGCGACCCACCAGTGGGTCGCGAGCGAATATTGAGTGGGCCCTCGCCACTGTGTATATGAATTTAAAAAAATAGGAAGTGATAAATTTGATATTTCATTCAGCTATTTATAATTCCTAAAAATTTAAATAAACTTAAGTTGTGTATTGTGATAAAATAATAATAATTTGAATTGCCAATGCACTACAGATGGTAGTACAGTCGCGGAATATCGCCAGCTTGCGCTGGAGCTAGCGCTAGCTGGCTAGATAAAAGTTGTAAATTATATTAAAACAAAACCCTTACAAGCCCGCCTATTTAAAAAAACTATGTGAAGAAATGGGTAGCCGCCATACAACGCCTTAATTTGTATTTGCAAGGATCAAACGGATCAGATATTTTTGCAGTTCACGATAAAATTCGAGCGTTCATGAAAAAGCTCATGTTGTGGAAAAGTTGTATTGAGAATGGCAAGTATGATTGTTTTGAAACACTTGAAAGTTTTATTATTGAAAACCAAGTGCAGCCTAAGATGAACGTACTGTCTGAAATTTCCAGTCATTTATCACTTTTAATAAATAACTTTGACGACTATTTTGGGGAAGAGATGAAAAAGTTTGATTCGTTGCGTTGGTTTTGTAACCCATTTCAAGACGACTTACCAACTAATATGTGAACAAAAGCAAGTGAAAAACTCATTGATTTATCAGAAGATACGTCACTGAAAAATAGTTTCAACAGTTAACGAAATTCTGGCTCTCAGTTGCTGATAATTATCCTTGCCTGTTCGATGAAACTATGAAAGTCCTCCTCCTCTTTACTACCTCATATCTATGTGAGGTCGGATTTTCGGCTATGGTTAACATTAAAACTAAATACCGAAATAAATTGGGTATATCAAACTCACTGCAATTAAAAGTAACCAACGTTGAAGTTGATGCTAAAACTGTAATGAAGAAAAAAGGGAAACAAATACATCCTTCCCATTGAAATAACTTTGTAAAAAAACCTTTCAGGTGTAGGTATTAAAGTATTTTTTTTTTTATTTAAGTTGTGTTTCTTATTTCAACAGTCTTTCATTCATATTGGTAACACTTATAAAAAATATTTTTTTCATTTCAATTAGAGCAAATAAGACAACATTAAGTAGTTCCACGACTCGCCACTGGGGAATCTGAGCATTACCAATATTTATGCCCTCTTTTCTCTAAGACAGCTAAGAGGTGGGTCCCAAGATTGGAAATTTTTGTTAGATGAGTCGGAGCCCAGTCAACTTTGGGAACCACTGCACTAGACAAATGCCGTCATACAGCGGTACCCAATGGGCCCTAAAACCTGCTGGATAGTCGAACTCGTAATGTTTATGTGGCAGGGAAACACTAGGGACCAAGAATAGTGAAAGTAGCTAGGAGAGGCCTTTCAGTAATAGATCGTCCCTGGCTGAACATAAAGAATTGAACATTGAATAGATGGAGGTGTTAAAAGCATTGGGTTATTTATCAGACAATGGTAGGAATAAGTCAAATACTTCCAACGGAGTGTCGGACTAAAATAAACTACGTGCTAAAGATTCTAGTAAATTTAATGATTATAATAAGGATACGTCATATATTATACTTTCCAAAAACTTAAGAAACTGTAAAGAAAAAAAATATTAGAAGCATAATATTTACACAAAACTCTTGCGAACAAGGAGACTTTAAAATTAATTTCCCAATTTTGCTAGCAGTTACTATGAAAAATTATTTAAGCCGCGAGTACTTACCTACTTAAATTGTTGGAAAACTGTGTACTTAATCAACCCTTCAAACTTTTTATAAGAATTTTATATTACTTTTTATTAAGCTGTACAAAAAATATTGCGAGGAAGTACTAACTTACGTTATAAAAATATCTTAAAATACGGCATCGCTAATACATTTCAACAATAGTAGGTATAAATAAACCTATATAGGTATCAAATTAGGATTATTTATAATTTTAATATTCAAGCACTCTTATAAAAAATATTTAATTAATCCTTCTAAGTCCTATTGAATCATTCATAGGTATCTACGTTTTGTAAGGGCCGCCTCAAGATCTATTTCCGTCGGTGTGCCAAAAAAGTAAAAACTAGTATAACATATTCCGATAATGCGAGTTGGAAGTCGAATTAAGAAGAGTTACTATGAAAAAGCGTACTGTTAATTATTAATTCCAGCAATTCTTTAATACACACATATTGTACTGACCGTCTGTGTTAGTAAAACACCTGAGCATGTAACATATGCACAGTTTATCATTCGCTATCTATTTGAGTCAATACCTGCATAACTAATAATATAATACGAATTATTGACTGCGTGCATTTCAATACATCACATTTTGTTTATATTCAGATAAACTTAATATGCCTTAATTATATTTTCACAAAACAAAACACGCCGTAAAAACACAACTGTATAATACGACAGAATGATAACCATGTGCATAAGGGTCTTAAAACAAGATACTAAGAGGTTGCTTTAATACGATAGGACGATCACAGACACAATCAAGGGGTGACCAGTACATAACAGAATAATGTCCAAAAGTCTCTTATTGGTTCAACCACCCGTGGGCACCGTGTTCACAAGGCGCACAGCTTATAGATAGAAAGGACCATAGAGGTATTAAATAAAAGAGAGGCAAGCAATCGGCTTTCTCATACAACTGAATGAAGCAGGCCAACAATTTAGCCGACAACTTATGAGAAATAGCGATGCGTTAAAAAAAATGCAGGGCATCAAAGAGGATTTACTTTGGTCATTTTTACGTGCCCATATGATTAATAATGTTACCGTTAATTTTGCCGCAAATTGATTACCAGCCTGCCTCAGCATACTTTTTTTATATAACCTGCCTGCTTCACCATACTTTCATATAACCTGCCGCTCTTAGGATAGGACGCTGCCGGCGTTAATTTAGCGAGCGGTGCGACCACTCAACCAAAATAAAATGCAAAATAACACTGCAGAAGAGAGTAAGGGTGGCGCGGAAGACCAGAGGTTTTGTTGAATGGCAGTTGCCCACAATGATTCTCGCTTATCTTTTTTGTTATTGGTGCAATCGATCTGAAATCTTTATTTTGGGCAGTAATATTGTACAAAACAATATGCCGTCGATCTAATTTCCGAGATGATTAAATAAAAACATTTCATTAGTTCGTTACTAAGTTGGGCCGTGCAACGGGCGTCTACTTTTTGTGTAGGTACATTGATCAAACCCCTCGCAAATTGCACTCGTTGCCACGCCACCTTCTGAGGGGTACCTTTTATCAGTGACGTCCCTTGGGGGTAGGCAGATTGAGCGTCGCTTGGGGGCGGCAGTTACTCGAAGGGCGGCAAATCGAGGAAAATCATTTGGAATATATAGAAATAGCTACCTAAACTTCGTAATAACGAATATCTTTCCATTAAAAAATTCAGCTCAATGGTTTTGTCAGGTTCGCGATACCTAGTTTACTTCCGTTGCCCTTCGACGTCTTTATTTGTCTGATATTTTGTTAGTAATATATCCATACAACACATTTCTTAGATATTGGACTTGTGAAAGGATGATAAAAATAATGTATAAAAAATGTGGCGGCATTTTGGCACTGCTTAGGGGCGGCATTTTATCTAGGGACATCACTGCCTTTTATGTCTAAGGTGCAAAGCCCAATGGAGCTGGGATTAAGTACATCTAGTGCTTTTTGGCGCCCCTGCGTGAGATGAGTAATAAATAACAATAATATTATAAAAAAATAAAATGTGAGTATGGTCTTTAACACTGTTGTGGTGGTATTACAAAAATATTGATTTGAATGGGTGCTTAGGAAGATATTAATTAATATTTTACTACATAAAAAGAATTATGTTTACCGGCGGATCCTTGTCGTCTTTTAACCAAATGGGGTTAGTTGGTGGATTACTGTCAACTTCGCACCGCAGGAAAGCGTTGGCACCTTCTGCCAGCGGGATGCCAAATCCTGGAAATCTGCTAATTGCGAATCTTGGGCTATCTGAAACAATGAAACGAAAGATAGATTAGTTAAAGAAAAATTACAACAATACACATCTCACGGTTGCTGAGATAAACTTTAAAATAAATCTACCGTAGAAAGTTTGCAAATCGCTAAGCCTAATAGATAGAAAAATGTGAAATGTAAACTTAAAATAAATAGTCTCAATTAATTTAAATTAAGGCACGTTAGGTTCTTGTGTCGCGGGTCATTTGCGCCAACAACAGCGCCGCTTTGTGGCACAAAATGTAAACAATTTTCATTTAACTGTTTCAATATGAAATGGTTAGATGTCGCTATACACGCCCAACTAACCCATTCGCAGCCATAGTTAGCAGCGAGCATAGTAGAGTTGTTGTTTTTTTCAGAGAAAAGTTAATTGAATGAGGCTATGAAAGTTTCCTTTGTGCAGAATCAACAATCGTTTTCTCTCATAATATGAAAACAGTTACTGGATTCCCAAAATAAATTAACGTTTGATAATTGAACAATAACCAAAGTTTGACGTTATAATTTAAACAAATTTGACACAAAGTTCATACACACGCAACATTTTACTTTTAGGGCAGCGGTTTCCAACCTGGGAGGCGCGCCTCCCAGGGGAGGCGCGATCTATTGCCAGGGGAGGCGCCAAAATTTTTGAATAAATATTATTTTTTATACCATAATATCTACAAATAGATAAAAGTTCATATCTTAACGTAACAGTGAAAATTCAGTGCATCAATGTTTATTTTAATATATAATACATATATTTAAATCCTATTAAAAAAATATTTGGAGCGGAGAAATTTAAAAATGGCGCTTTTGCAAACGCTCTGTTTCGGTAATGCACAAAACGACCGCTGGTTGCATGAAAACAATAACCTCAAATTTAAATGTCACTCGTAGCTAAAGTGTCAACTGAAGCGTGTAGGCAGGGTGTGATATTTTTTTTTTTAAATTGTTTTTGACGTGATTTCTTTAATATAATATAACAATAATACATGTCTCCACTTTTAAATGATTTCTACGCCAGATATATTGAAGCAAACAAAAATCTATTTCCTGAGTTCTTGGTTAGTTTGCTAATGCATTTTTCATATAATTTTATTAATAGTAAAAAAAGTCGCCTGCGGCGCTGCTTTGTTTCAGGGCTATTAAATATTTTTAATATATGGGTGAAAGATCCTGGCCTGTGGGCCCTATTCACTATGTGGAGAATCCATTAATTTTTGTCAATGAACGATGATGAATTTGGTTGACTTCTTTTAAAATTGATTGTGGTAATAAACAAGCTCATTCGTCGCATGAAAAAAAAATTAATTAAAAAATGAATTTGATATAAGTAAGTAGTAAAAACTTGTGTGTTAAAAAAGTGTCTGTATTATTTAATGAAATAAAGGGGGGGAGGCGCCAAGATTAGATTTTTTTTAAAGGGAGGCGTAGTAACATAAAGGTTGGAGACCACTGTTTTAGGGTATCCATATGTTGCAAAGTGGTGCAAAATACGCCAGTGCTGCCGACGCAAATCCAAAGATGCCGTTGTAAAGAATTTTGGCCAGCGCTCGAAATGGAAAAGTTTACGAACCGGAGCGCTCGACAATATTCTGAAGATATTAACATAGTTATCAAATTTTATGTGTAAATTTTATAAAAAAAAATGTTAGATTTTTGTTATTTAGCTCGGGACGAGCGACGGGACGAAAACTTTACTTATTTCACGAACCGGAACGGCGCTCCAGTGCGCTCCGGGTCATTTTGAGCCCTGATTTTGGCAATTGTTATGTTGCTTAAAATAATAATTTTTGGTACACAAAATCCAAGTTAAAGGTACTTTTGATCGTCACTTTATCGATGTGACAGCTAATGCTTGTAATGATTTTTCTATTAAGTGTTATAGCGCCTGTAAACGTGCATGTATTTACTTGCAGCGATGGTGGGTATTTTAAACTATCGCGATAATAACTGTTTATATGTAAAACTGCTGACTGTCTCGCCAATCTCATTCTTCAAGAGTAAGCGAGACGTGATGTTGTCATTTTATAGTGCTATTTTACAGGTGGTGAAAATCGGTTAACCTTCAAATGAGTCTGCGCGGTGTAGTTCATTTTTTTACCGGCAGGTTCGCCAATAACGTTCTATTGAACAAATCCCAACTGTCGCGTGAAAATTCAGACGCTTCCGAACTTTTTTGTTTCACGCATGAAATCTTGAAACTTACATGATAATACATGTTTACACGTGCATTTTCTTGTTATAGCCGCGATAATACGTACTGTCAACAGTAAATCCTTGCATGTATAAACGGGGTATTATTATAGAGTTTTTAGTTATGTTTTTAAAATTTTACTAAAAAAACAAACAAAAAAATAAAAGATAAGGCACAGAATGACGTGTTGTCAATCTAGCGGATTTATTTCGACTGTTAAGTAATCATTGTGAAAGAGACGATATTGCTGTCATAATATTTCGATTAATAATGTCTCAACAATTTAATTTATAAATAAATAAAACAACAAATCCCCTAAGTATGTAAATAATTAAAATATTTCTACGATCTGGTGAGTATAGAAATATTGAAATAGTTAAATAATATAATATATTTATATCTTCAGTAAATTATTATTGTAAGTAAATTACTGGAAAAAAATCAGCGTATAGTCCCGTAAGAATGATTGTCTTATAACTTATTTGGTTACCCACAGCCTACCTCCGTCCAACAGGTATTCTTTATCACAGTATAGGCAGGGTTTAAAATAGACCGAAGTGCCGTTCCGGCTAGTGAAATCGGTAAAATTATCGCTCTGTCTCGTGGAAAAAATATTTTGACCGTCTGAGCTAGATGGGCCATAGAATAGGAAATCTGACACCCTTATTACAACGTTTTTATTAGGTCGTATTCTTATTTATCCGGTGGATGTTTATCCGGTACAAATCTTGCAATCGATTTTTAAGTAACTTCCTGACTAACTAGACATTTGAAACTTTTAGAATATATCAGAACACGATGCCAATACTTTTTTTAAAATACTTTTAGCCATATTTAAGTAGAATTGAATTCATTTTCAGTTAATTCTGTTTTGTATGAAAAGTTATTTTGGAAGAAATCCGTAATCCAATCCACTATTATTGGTTGCTAAGTCTGTGGTCCTAGCAACAAAATTATTAATATACTTATACGTGCGTTACTATGGAAATCAAAATGACATTTCAGTATTCTATATTTGTTTGTTTGTTTGTTTGTTTGTTTTTTATTTACTTTATATCAAGTACAGGTTTGAGCATATTGAGCATAATACTTTTAGCCATTTTTAAGTAGAATTAAATTCATTTTCGGTTAATTCTGTTTTCTATGAAAAGTTATTTCGGAAGAAATCAGTAATCCAATCCACTATTATTGGTTTCTAGGGTCCTAACAAATAAATTATTAATACATACGTGGGTTAATATGGAAATCAATATGAGTGTCAAAATGAAATTTCAGTATTTTATCAAATACAATTTTTTTTGATCGTTTAAGCTAGTCAAGTCAAGTTTATATGATTCAACAGAAAATTTAAAAACGTTGTAAGTATATAAAAAGTTCTTTTTATCTTGTAATTATTTTTATAAAATAGGTACACAAACGATTTGATAACTATGTAAATATCTTCAGAAAATTATCAAGCGCTCCGGTTCTTAAGCTTTTCCATTTCGAACGCTGAGTAAGGGCGTATAACCATGTTCGACCTAATAGGATGTCAGATTCCGGTTGGCTTGAAAAGGCAGCCCAAGTTGAGGAATATATTATTATAGCACTTGGCGAAGGCAAATAAAATTAAAATTATTTTAAAATACTAGATACTACATAAAAAAATAATTTGGAAATGTTGAAGAGGAATGCTGCAGAGCGCGGATGGGTAAGTATTATCTATGTAAATGTTTGCTCCGTAAACATTGGTTTGTTGGCGATTCATTATGGTAGTATTTGCTCCAAAAATAAACGAAACAGGGTACATGTTAATAGCTCGAATAGTTTATTTGTATATTGCAGTGCATGCTTCGGAAGTCAAGCGTTGAAAACGTGAGAAATAATTCGTACACAGTATGGTGGCTTGAGAAAACAATGTCCCTTAACGCAAAAGAAATCTAAAAAAGAGTTGAAGAAGTTGGAATAATGAAAAGCTGCACATTCAACATATCGCAGAAAGTGTACAATATAAAACAATGAATAGCGAGGCAGACAAGACCAATAACGAGCTAAAAGTCCGAAGAAATTTAGTCGCCCCTTTTGGCTATGCTCTGCTACTGACCAGCGATCAACGAACGAGTTAGTCGAGCCAATATTAATCTATGAGTCGAGCTTTGATAGTTGTGATAGTTAAACATATTATAATAATGTAGATGTGAAAATTCATAAAATAATAATTGTTAAATCTATTATTTTCTAATATGTAATTTAATAGACTAATGAAATTACACGTTTTTTTGATCCGAATAAGTTAGTTAAAAATTACTTAGTGGTTAATAATTGACGAATTCTAGCGAGTAAAATATCAAACATACTGCAGTATTGTACAATATTTCGATGTTATTAACTAACTTTTAAAAGTAAACCATGAATCAGTAAACGAGAAAAAAGTATGAAAATTTGATCTAAAACATATTCACAAATGCAACCAAAATGGCCGTAATTTATTGCCAAAATCACCCAAAATGTAATGTGATGGCATCCACCGATATATTATTACTACTTTTTCGCATATGGTAGCATTATCATGACATTACGGGGAAGGGGGGGGCTCCATAAATTTGTCGCGAGGCACACGGCGCGTCCCCGACACACTTCGTTCCCGGCGACAGCTCTGATATATTGGTCTGGAATTGCAATTGTATGCACACACTGCGTATTCATACGTTGGGATCCTGCAAATAGACAGGGTTATCCCCGGTTCCACGTTTAATGCGATTATTTTTGCATCGAACATCAATCTGGATTGACCGCTTCGGCGCAATCATTCTGTCAAGAACAGGTTATTATAACTACTATAATACGTATGAACATATGTATGGGATGGAAAATTGACCGAAGTCATCAGGCCGATTCACAAATAGTAGAAAAGCATTTAAATTGAATATAATTATCATCGATCTATTCAAAATTGATTTATACGAATTTACATTAATGCTACAAAACAATGCTGCTCGACTTGATTAAATTAGAGAATTAAAAAAAACGATGGGTTCCTACATAAAGCTTATACCTATATATTTTATTAAGTTACTCTAAAGTCCAATAAGCAAAATTTCAACGCATTAAATGGTCATTCGGTTTAAGTTCTTTTGTTGATTATTGTATTTTATACGCCTTCAAATGCAAATCTTTATGAAGAATACGCCACATAGTGCAATAAGAAAGTTCAAGTTTTTGAGAACTACGTGTAATTGATTGTTCTGGATTTTCATCCACACTTTGATTCAAAACATCGATATTTTCAGCAGTACATTTACGTTTTTGACGGGTTGGTATCTTAATATCACAAACATTACCATCTGCATCGATTTTTTAAATTATATTACGAATAGTAAGCTCTGCAGGTCAATTATTTTGACAATAAATTTTACATAATGCCCGTAACGTAGCTCGAATAGATTAGTATCAGCATATTATGCTGTACAACTACTATCTTTCCATGATAATTTTCCGAACAATACTGAAAACAAATGTCAATTTGTGAGATTCAGAAAAAAATATGGCTGCTATGATATTTTAAAAATCTATACTTAGTACTAATTTGATAACCCTATAGCAGGGTTGGCGAACCTTTTTACATACGCGTGCCAAAATTTCCCAAAAAATATTTTTCAACTGTCTGACGTGCCAAACAGTCGGGTCGTTTTTATAAGAAAATATTTTCGCCGCGGGCCGCAAGTTACTCATTTTTTCGCAGTCGGCTCGTTTTTTTGCCTGCTGTTTTTTGTTCAATGTGATCTGCGCATCTATTGGTAAAAATAATATTAAAAACCGAAGGAAAAGCGCATGGCTATGTCGTCATTATTGTTCTATATGTAGGTAAGTATAATATTTATTTGCAAAACTTTTTTGAAATTTTTTTATTTGCATTCGTTCGCGTGCCGTGAAAATTCATCTCGCGTGCCACTAGTGGCACGCGTGCCATAGGTTCGCCAACTCTGCCATATAGTAAACCCATAAGCGGAGCATTGAGTAAATATTCTAAGCTTATCACATAAAAACTAGTTATTTTTAATGATTTTCTGTCGTTTGTGAAACTTTGGTATGATTAGTGATTATATTATAAGTATAGTGTGCTATTGTGATATATGGCCTGGACTGTAATGCATGAAAGTTAAACACCCAAAAGTTATGTTATAAGTAAGTACATTTTTTTTATAATTTTAGCTACTATAGGTACAACTATGATTCTAAAATTTGTCAGAATTATATATGGCCAATAAAATTTATATAATATGTACAAATATAACTTTGTTTCAGTTGTTGGAAATCATCAATATTAGCGCCGAAACGAATCGATGAAAATATTTATAACATTATTATTTTCGTATTAAAAACTATAATCTTAGTGAGTAAACACCCAGTAGTTACGTGCCCGTTTAAAAGTGTGACACTCGGTACGTTTATTTTTCTTCTGTCATTTTTATGCCGGCGATATTTCAAAGAAGCATTTGGCACATATTATCTTTTTTTAAGACACAGGTTGCTTGCATAGTCTTTTTATTTTATTTTTATTCGCAAGGGGTTATGTTTTTTTTTTGTATAAATAGGGAAGTATTTATTTTTAGTAAGTACCTATAATATTTATTTTTATCTCTCAATCTCAAATTGGTTATTACCAATATCAAGGTAAAAAGGTTACTATATCCAATCCGATTTAGGACGGCAGTTAGTTGGAAAAAACATGCTATCCCTCTTTGATATTTCCCTCTCGCAATGACCAATAAGAATTAAGTAGAGTAATACGTGGTAGGTATATAAGATCATAGTTGATCAGGACGACGTAATTTTAAATTTTATCGTGTTTTATTTTTATTTGCAGTGTCTTGTGCTAACAATAATAATATATTCATTGACATGTTTTCTTTTTAAAGTAAATGGGTAACGTTTTTAGTCATCTTTACACGATTTTAGAATTAATTGGCCCGTCGCCATCACGCAGCAAAGTGACGTGTGTCCGACTCGACGTTCTCTCAATGAATGCGAAGCGAGTACAAAATTTCGTCGCGCGTACAGTTGAAAATTATTTGGCGTTTCACTGATGCGTCACCTTAAGTTTAAAAAACAGTACCGTGGATTCACAGTTAAATTGAGTGACTGATTTATGGATGTTACCAAGGCTGTCTATAGTCAAGCCGCGGCACTAAATGGCGAGTTCTAATAGAAGTGCTAGATTTGCTTAATTTCGAGTGTAATGCGGTAACCTGTACGCAATAAATCAATATTTTCGATTGCATATTTCGTTCATTTTAATTAAAGTATTACAACTTTTTTCAATGTGAAACAATACGAACAGTTTACCATGCTGCGTTCGAAGAGACATATCGAATTTCACAGTTTCGTTCCACAACCTGAATATAGTGTGTTTTAGTATGTTACAAACATTACATCAAAAGACAGGGACACCATGTTCGATTTAGCTAAGTGATTTCTTACAGCTTCTTTGGGCCAAAACGCACGGCGATAAAATTCTATAATAATTATGATAATTACTGGATTGACTGCAAACCATTTCGCACTGGAAACTAATTAGCAGTTTACTTAATTAATATTATAATTTGCTATGATTGTGTCGGCGAGTAAAAATCTTACTTTCAATTTAATTTTTTTTTTCTGTGAGGATTTTGTCGACTTAAGAAGTTAAGTCCTTCTAATATGCTTATCGTATATAGGTAGGCAACTGGATGCATATAATATAATTGCCTTTTTTCTCAGGGAGAGTTTACCTGTATTCCTATATGCACCAGATTATTGCTAGATTAGCGGAATCATTGCACAATGGTTGTGGAAATCTCATTGAAACAAAGGATATTATCAAGTTATGGTTCACAACAATTACACTGTGCCACGTAATATACCACGCCACGTTAGTCAGTTTCCGCAGAAAGGGCCATGCCATGGTTTGACTGTACTATAAGAAGTACCTAGTAAGTACTCTTCAAAGATAATAAATAATTACTAACAAACGATTTAAAATGTAAACATTTCCTGACTGCTTAATAGTAAAATAAAATATTAGACGCATAATATACTTATTACTGGCTCTACAGATAATGATATTATATTTAATATCTATCTTTTATGAATAATGTCCGTCTTTTAGGAAGATATAAAAGGCCAGATAAAAAGAGATTTATAAAATATTATAAAATTGTAAGATAAATTTGTAATTCACAGTTGATTTCCAGATTTTAAAAATATAGTTTTCGTTGGAAAGAAATCCATATTAGAATGTCGTTTATTCAAATGATTGATATAATTATTATCGAATACTAGGTTGAATTAAAATACGTTTGTCTATTACACAACGAAATTAATAAAATAACATATATAACAATATGTGGTGTTTAGCTAAAACGACACATTGTGTCGACGTTTGTCGAAAATAAGCTCAAAAAATATTTTTGAAGAAATATGCTCAATGCGTGTTATAGTAAACATAGTACATAATATTGTTTTACTTTGGCATGCCCTTCATTTGTAACGAAAGATATAGGGTCGGGGGGGGGGGGGGTTTGTATAGAAAATGTGACGTCACAAATCATTTTAAAGTCATTTTTTATGAGAATAATAATATTATATTACACGAGAACATTATACTGACATTGATAATTTCCAACGAATTTGTTTTTTTAAGAAATTTGGGGTGTTCAAAACTGTGGTGTAAATGACTGTAAATGGTCAACCAAACTCAAACAACGGATATAATATTTGATACTTTCACGGGTGTTTGTTATCGTAATAGATTTTTGGACACCCACTTTTCTCGGTCGTCCTAGCTGATACACTACTATCACACTATTTTAGTCTCAGTAACGTTTTCTTTCAGATAAACAGATCTCTATTGACACACTCAGAGCGTAGTTTGCCTTCATACAACGTACACCTTACAGTAGACTTCAACTTCAACGCAACGAACTCGAAATGTCGAGAAAAGAAGAAGGAAAAACATGTAGTAGAAGCCCAGCAATCTATTACGATATCAAACAAGAGCTGTTTGGAATTTCGTATTGAATTCATTTCATGATTTTAATTACTGGGAACGTTAATTAAAAAATGACAGTCACGGATTTATTCACCACAACTATGTGGTTCGAGCAATGTGATAATATCCCGTATTGCAAAATGGCCTCTGCAGCAATACAATGACCTGAACTGATTGTCGATTATTAATACTGTATTCGAAACAAAGCTTGCTAATCAAGTATCTGTATATTTTATTGTATTATTATTTGCTGTATGCTATTGTTCGCTTTTCAGGAAATCGGGTGGGGGATGTTATACAGAGTGTGCCACAAAGCGTCCGCGTTTACGCCATTAATAATAAAGCACCCGCTATCTGAACTTATTAAGTCGTAAATGTGTCAGTGTATCGCGGTGCAGGGGTGTTAAATGCGAGATTAGGAACCTTAATTACGCGGAATATAGACATAGCTCTAAAACAAGCGACGGAACTTTGAACATGAAGAACCTCTCACACTTTTCACGGTGTCATTATTATTGCCTCCGTGTTAAGGATGCTAAATCTTAAGCGAATAGAAATAATATTCTTCATTGAAAACACGTCATATCGATGGACCAGTTCCATAGAATGACAAGTCAAACGTAGGTATAATTGGCGAGCGTATATAGAAGATGTGGACGCTAGGAGTGAGTGTTAGTACAGAACCGTGTGGCGGCCTATCAACTCAGCTACCCTTTCCGGGAAGTGGTGTGATGGTTAATTAGTTATCATACATACCTTATTCAGAATTTATTATAAACCATAATTTATGAAGATTATCACCAAATTAGCCAGACTGAAATGATGCCAATAAAAGATTAAACAGAAAGTTGTCAGTCAATTCCATAGAGCTTTATGTGCGATTATTGCGTTAAACTATTAAAAGCGTTGTGACAATTTGCATAAACAACTTTACTCATAACACTAAGAACCAGTAAGTGAATATTTCACTAAAAAATGATAGGTGTAGATGATTAGCTGTAACTACTGATTCCTTGTTAAAGTACTATTGCACTTTTGGGTTATCTTGCTACACAGATTTTCTATACAATATCGGCCCTCAGAGAAAAGACTTGTTTTTCATGGGTCATTATTATAGCTTGTGACTTTGAAAATAATAATGAACGATTAATGAGAATGATCGAGTCTAAGGTTGTTATTTTTGGAGATTTGTTAAAAAATGATGGCAAGAAACAACATTTATTTGTAAGTGTAAGCACATTAAAACTAACATTTGGAGATATCCGACACTGTCTAGTACAGTGATCTCCAAACTCAATAAGGATGTGAGCTACTTTCAGAAATTGAAATTGTCTGGTGAGCTACTTATACACATCCCTTCTTTATAATATTTTATCATCGTCCTATTCCTATCGTACCATACATAATATTATTATATTACTTAAATTAATAAATTAGGACATCAGACATCTAATTAAACATGAAGTGCGTACTTAAATATGTATTTAAAAATAAAATAATAATTAAAAATTATCTTGAAACAATCAGGTGTAAGTAAAAGTAAAAATAACTAGTGAAAAGAATGGCATTCACTTTCTTCCACATTTTATTCAATTGTCGGTGAGTACCTTGTCACGCCCATCCGATTGCATTTATCAAGATGTACATATGTGAGTTTTTTTCTATATTTACTTTTAACCACCTTCATAGTGGTAAACGTTGGTTCACATAAGTAGGTAGAACAAAAAAATTCCTTCATTTTGAGCTCAATTCGCAAAACTAAAATTAGATACTTTTCTGTTGGGACGAATGTGCCAAGAAATTCATATTATAACGGCAACTTGTTAGGCATTTCATTGAAACTTAGTTCGAGAAATATTTCATTGTGGAGTCCAATAATAAAATTTGAGAGGCAAATTTATAAATAATATGATAAAATATCCTACGCGAGCTACCGAAAATGCCGCCGCGAGCGACCGTTTGGCGATCACTGGTCTAGTAATTAACCTAACCTAATGTTAATACTTTTATTCAAAATAAGAATGGTCGACAGTATCATATAAGCTTGTTTTAGAGCGTGTTCAGAAAAAAATTCTTCGTCATCTTTATTTAAAAGTTTATAATTATTTTCCTTTTGACAGCTTCTCAAACGAGTATTTTCCGACTAACTTTCTTCAAGGCATGCTCGCCTTTCATTCTCTTGAAGCTCGTAGGTCACTTCTGCTCTTAAAGCATTTTTCCCTGCTCTCACGTGGTATAGTTTCCAATCCCGATATTCTAGAAAATTTAAATTTCTATACACCTCTCAATTACATGCGTAGTCGCAGCCATGACCTGGGTGAAAGCTGTTTCCTCATGTCAGGCTCACCAGGCACCAAT
Source organism: Rhyacophila brunnea (assembly GCF_057557595.1). NCBI lineage: Eukaryota > Metazoa > Arthropoda > Insecta > Trichoptera > Rhyacophilidae > Rhyacophila > Rhyacophila brunnea. Next base: position 18,914,713 of record NW_028233068.1, on the reverse strand, counting down.
AGCGAGGGCAGTGCGGCTGGTCAATGCGCTCCCTAGAGATGCAGATATTTTTAGCGATCCATTATAATATATTCTGTTTGAAAATTCTATTTTATTGTTTTATTTGAATTTTTTTTTAATTATTGTTGTTTTTTATTTTATTTCTTTTGGATAAAACTATTTTTTCATTTGTTTTTTTTTCTCTACCTTGTTTTTTCTCTAACTGATTACTTGTACTTTTTATTCTAAATGTCATGTTGTGAACGTCCTGAATTAATAATTTGTTATGTACTCAACCTGTCTTTTTTAAATAAATAAATAAAAAAATGGATAATACACAGGGCGCATGGTAAGAAGTAGTAAAGTTTATTTCACCGTGATTAGATATGATTCAGGTGGATTAATTGGTAAAGCACATTTTTCAGAATCCAATGAATGCCGGTTCGTGTGCCGTTCGGCACCATTTGTTCCCTTATATGTATGTTTTAGAGGTGTACCAAATTATATAGATATGTTTAATAAAGAATGATACATTCTAAAATCTTAGGTAACGAGCAAATATTGCCAGGAGGCTCTACCTGTCAACGTTATCATACGTTTTCTCGCTCTCTTTCATACGTTTACGTAGATACGTAGATGTTATGTCTAAGAGTCTTTCTGATTTTTCGAGCACGCCATCGCTGAACTCTTTTATTTGTCAAGCGGCAACACTACTGATGATATACATACCTCTTCCATAATGTTTCTATTTTTGATTAATTGTATATGTTACATAAAGTTACAGTATGTATGGGATAGGGTGCTATTCTTATTATACTTATTACTCTTAAATCTCTTAGGTAACACACTAATTTCTCGATACAATAATCACTCTATGAGCTATTACCGCACTGTAAACAACTGTCAAAAGATTAAGAGAGTATCATTTGTTTTCATTCACGACTCGATTAAAATAAATGATTTCTCTTATTTTTCAAATGTAGAATTTGCGTTTATATGTGTATGTTCTCTGTCTCGCTTTCTTTCATGCATATTCATATGCTATCTCTTATACGTTACAGATAATCCAAGAAATAGTTTTTAGAGAAGAGATATTTTATTTTTTCGGAAGTACTTCTTGATAACTCAATTCTGATCTCATTGCGTCCAAACGTGGTAAAAAATGTTTCGTATTAATTATTATGGAATTCGCGACTCGGCAATTTATAATCCCTCCCTCGGTCGCGTAGTTAAAATTCAACAAAGCTCTATGAAATTTATACAGCCTATAAAGTTAAATGAGTCAGTTTCGAATACTATAAAAGAGCAGAGTATTGTATTAAAACTGAAAATTGATTACGGGCGGCCACACTAAATTCGAACCGAACAATTAATAAAGACACTGAATAGAAAATGGGAAACTGTTCAGAACTTGTTTAAGACTTTAATACAGTGGAACTGGATTTTGCGGGAAATGGAGAGATTCCGAACTTTTACTTTAACATTGGAAACTTAGAAGAAATATCGTTCTATGCGTAAAGACTTTTCTTGTTTTTTTTTTTGATTGGAAATTCTGGTAAAAAAATAAACAAAACAACGAAGGAATACATTACAAGGTTAAAAAGTGTTTCTATATTCAAATGAAGGCCTTCTCATGAAGGTTTATTAATAAAGTGTTTTATCTTAAATGTTCATACATTTTCGTGGCATGTAATCCGAAATTCCGGAAGATGACAATATTGATAACACTCAAAGTATAATACAAATAGTAATCCGTGTCTATCAGTGACGAAGGGTGGAGGTAGGCTGTTAAGATCCTACATAAATAGTACACACTAAACTTTGTCAGTGAAACGTATTTGTTTTAAATAAACCTTTCTTTTATTCAACGAATAATTAACAAGATTTTGAGAATGTAACATTCCATATATTGAACATGCATAGCTCGAAAACACCTTATATTTGAGAAAAATACGATGCTCGACGTTATTTGAACCCGTATAAACACCGGAATGCGTATCAAATTGAGCTATTATTGACTATCAGTTTTTGTCTATTTGTTTTTATTGAACTAATAATGGAATGTGTAGATAGTGTTTGTTAATTTTTAAAATTCAATTAAGCCCTGCCAAATCCAAGCCATAGTAGATAATAGTCAAAAAATATTTATCTATCAAGTATGGTTTGATTTCTCTAGGGCTTAATAAATTTAAAAAAACTAACTAACACCATCTGTAATAAGATGTATTCTTAATTTAACGAAAACAAATAAGTTTGACTGAAAAAGTGTGCACAATTTTTGTCGAATCGCCCATAACATACTTAAACTATTATGGTTTGGATTTAATTGATTTAAAAAACTTACCAGCACCATCTGTAACTTGTGTTCTTATTTCGATGAAAATAAATAAGTATGACTGACTAAATTTAGTGACCACTATTTTTTTTATGTCGAATCTTAACAGCCTACCTCCACCCCTCGCCACTGGTGTCCTAATTAGGTTGACTCGAGTAGCAAAAAACAAAAGACGCCTCCGAGTGGTCTCAAAATACTAATCTTAGATTTGCATTTGAGTACTTTACTACTGAGCTACAAATTCTATGAAAATATTTCCTGTTGTATTTTGTACTATGTACCTATATCATATCATTAAAAACAAAAACATCGAAGAAATAACGCTCATTGTTGTGTCAAACCACAAACGTTTTGGTTACAAGCCAAGTTTGTTAGCAATTACGCCACTCAGACTGTGTCAAAAGCGACAATTTCAGAGAACAATAAGTAGGTACACACAACTACTTTACAAGTTACTGTGATTTCTCTTTTCATTCAAGTGATTCAAGTTAGATCTTGTAATTTCTTGACGTTTTTCGTTTCTTGAAACCGCTTTTTAGGTTTTTCTTACCAAAAAATATTCACCGGTGAATTATGTTTAAGTCCAAAGTCGGCAGCTTTTTTCCCGCCTCTTCTTGTAAAATTTTTAAGCGGTGATTATTTTAAATTCCGATTCCGGTCGTCAACTTTCTTTCTTCGTTTAAAATTTTCTTTGTTATTTTTGCCTATTTAACAGATTATCAAATTCTCGAGATTCGCATTGACGATTTCTCGAGAAATGAGAATTTTCGACAATTCTCAAGACGAGATTTCTATATTACAACCTCTAATTCAAATCAATTCAATTCAACTTATTAATAAATCGAATGGATAATATATTTTTTGTTAGGATATAGATTTTTTAATCCACGAGAATTTAGCAATAAATATATGGTTTATAAAAAAATATTTAATTATAAAATTTTATTAATTAATATCTATTAATAAAATGTTATTTATTTTATTGGAAATAAAGAGTTTTTAATACGATCCTTTTAAATAAAATTGTGTTAGTTTATGAAATGAGATTATAGAATTATTTAAAAAATCTAAAATATCAAGAAAATAATTTCTCCGCATTCTTTAAAGAACGTTCATTAATTTCTACTGTGCTTGACCTGAATATGCACTCATTTGTATTTCAATACTAATTATTGTACGGTATTTTCAAAATCAGTATAAATACAAAATTTAACTAGACTTAATTTATATAGCAAAACGTTTGAATAACTGAAAATAAAAAAGGAAGTTATTAATTTTTACATACCGTAAGTATGATTTTATTTCGCCTTTGAAACGCCTTAAGAGAATCTTATGGAAATAATAATAATAATAATATGTGTTTGAAATAATGAAAATATAAAAACGGATATGAAAAAAACCCTATATTAGTAACAGGAGAGCAAGAAGAAACATAAATAAATTAACAAAAACGCAAAGGAAACAGGAAATTTTTACCAAAAAGATAATAATGTTGTGATAAATGTTTTTTCTGAAAAGTAAAACAAGCAAATAAAATCGTAGAATGCTTAAAATGAAATAAATTTTCTTGTGATCTTGAAGTAAGTGCCTACCATGTAAAGTATAGTAATTATTATTTTCCGTAGTACAGTATTTTTATACAGCTACCTCGTAAAATTAGACTTATCTCTTCGAAGTGGTGCGTTAATTACTTTGTTCATGCAAATAGTAGAAATGATTTCAGACCCAATAACACCGTAACAATAGGTACTATTAAAAGGTGTTTTGTTAAAACTTGTTTCTTACGTACTTGCTATATATATATAATATAATTATTTACCGATGGAACCATAAAACAATAATTCACACTTGTCGTGGTAATTACCCTGCAGATATTAAGTATGTTTAGAATAAAAATTGTATTCAAATGTAGTTTTTACGAGTTAAAGTAAAAATTGCATTGCAACTTAAGGTTCAAATATATTATTATCACGTTACGTGCTATCACAGTAAGCTGCCGCTACGGTAAAAAGTGTGTAATGTCGTTTATCTTGGTATTTAAAATATTGATTGATGCTCCCATCCCGTAGCACATTTTGAACATTTAAACGAAAATTGTCAGTTAGCAAAATCTGCCGAAATCACCAGAACAACAATGAGGTCACCTCACGCGTACCGCGCTGTATCGACACCAGCATGACTCAATGAACGTTTTTTATCATTTTCTACATGCCAACACATTTTCGACTCATGTCAAATTCGCGTGTTTTTTGTTTTTAGTGGTTGGCACTATGTATTTTCTATAATAATTTTGTCTAATATCTATTGTCAACAGGTTGGGCTCTGATCAACATAATATCTATGGATGCAATATCGCAAGTAATTTTAACGTACGCACACGTAGAAACCGTTAAAATTAATTGAAATTAGCATGAATAATGAATAATAATTCAAAATATTAATACACTAGAGTTGGCACTCTCTATACTTTATAGACATGTAAGGAGTGCATAAAATCACCACCCAAGGAGATACGTACTTTTAAAAAATAACCATTAATAATATTATTCATCACTGTCATCTTCAATAATAATTATTTTTAATTACCTACAGGGTGTGATTTTAGGAACAAGTTACAGTTATATTTTTGCTACGTAGGTATTTTGTTAGTTGGAATCTATGTTTTTATTATTATCGTGGGACGCCTCAAAGTCAGTCAGTGCCTCTGGCCTCCAAGTCCCTAAGCCCTCCACTGTCTTTAAAACTGCTTGATACTAGTATAATCGTTGACATTGACAATAAATTAAGCTGAGTAAATTATTTAAGGTTGTACAAGTTACTTCTAATATGTTAGAAATGATCACCATTACACCCTGTATGTATGAAATCCACATAGATTAAAATTGTACTCGAGTTAACCCCAGCCACGCGATGACAAGTTGGTTTAAAATGAAAGTTAGAGTTGTCACAACCACTCTTAGGCCTATTGTTTGAAATTTATAATTGAACCTGAACAATGAATGGGTTAAATTTCATCCTGACAAAAAACAGTCTTCCTGTGTACAGGGAGAGTGGCAATGCTAACTTCATAATGAATATGAATGAAACGGAAAATGTGGCATTTGCCACAGTTTTTATTTGTTTTTACCATTTGCTATATTATATAAATAATTTTAATATAATCATTATTTAAAACCAATACTTCACATTGCTAGATAACGAATGGATAAATGATTCTAACGGTTACACGGTAGATATTTTTAATAAAACATTAATGAACTCAAAAGGAAGTTCAAAGTGATACATTTTGAAACGCAAAGTATAGTATGTAGTCTGTGTTTTCCTTTTTTAAATGTTTTCTCGATACAACATTACAGTCAATTACAAATGTCCAAATAAGTCAACAAGGAGGCTATTTTACAACGTTTTTATTAGCTCGTATTCTTATTTGTCCGGTGGTTGTTTTTCCGGTATGAATCTTGAAATCGATTTTTAACTAACTTCCCGACTAATTTGAAACTTTAGTATATATCAGAACACGATGCCAATGCATTCTTTTAGCCATCTTTAAGTAGAATTGAATTCATTTTCAGTTAATTCTGTTTTGTATGAAAAGTTATTTCGGAAGAAATCCGTTATCCAATCCACTATTATTGATTGCCAGAGGGGTCTGGGGTCTTAGCAAATAAATTATTAATATATACGTGCGTTACTATGGAAATCAATAATATGAAATGTCAAAATGCATTTCAGTATTATTTCTATCAAGTAGAAATTTTTTTGATCTAGTCAAGCTAGTCAAGTCAAGTTTATATGATTCAACAGAAAATTTAAAAACGTTGTGTATAAAAAGTTCTTTTTATCTTGTAATTATTTATAATTATGTATAAGCTACTTAAATAAGTAAGGATATATTTTTTAATTAAAATAATTAAGGTATCTATTTTCAAAAACCAATAAAATGTAATTTCATTCATTATAAATCAATGACTTTCAAAACCTGCCAAGAGTATAATATTTTCTATAAAATGCTATTAAATTGTATTTGACTCATATTATTTGTAATAATTATGGGATTATCGGTTTGTAAAAATTATATATAATTCCTATTTGTAAATATAATGGAGCGATTTTAAATCCACTATTCACTACAAGTATAGAATATTAAAATAGACACCTTATTTAACAAAAATCATCTTCCAGGTAGAAAAGAGCATTCCTCGTAATATTTTTGTTTTGATTTCTTGTGAAAAAATATGACACCCGACAGGAAATTGCGTTAATACCTTGATTTAATATGTAAAAACCGATATCTAACATTAATAACGCAATTTGATAAGCATTTCATGTAAGAACTACTACTTAAATTCGTCGTAATTTACTAGGATGCCCATAGCTTAATTGAAAAATCACACTGGCGCGAATTCAGCGGTGTCGAATTTTTTTTATATAAAAAAAGATTTTTCTAGTGGGTAGGTATTATATGCGTGAGATGTTTTCAAATTATCTATGTTCAATATATAGTATAATGTTACATTCTCAAATGTTGTGAATAATTCGTTGTATATACGAGTATGATAATATAGTCTATGAAACATATATAATATATTTCCGATGAACAGTGGTAACTGTCAATAATTATCATATCATTAGTTACTACGATTATTATCAAAGTATTATGCTTTAGGGAGGATGTTTTCTTTTTAAATTAATATAATTGCTTAATTGATTTAGCATTTACTTGGTAGAATTCCATTTTAAAAGAAATGAAAATATAATTAATATTAAATTTTACAGGTTTTTTAAAAAGGTTTGTCGATAGATATTTCGGTTGTAACACCATTATCAAGACTATCTATAGACCATAGTCTTGATAATGGTGTTACAACCGAAATAGCTATCGACAAACTTTTTTAAAAAACCTGTAAAATTTAATATTAATTATATTTAATTTTTTTTTAATATGATTGCTTTTCACCAATGATTAACAGTTAACACGATTAAAATATAATAAAGGATACCTAATTCATCATATCTGAATCTAATTAGTAATAACGTTTAATATGTAACCAGAAATCGGGGCTAATTTCGTTTTTCTAGGTAGACTATCTCAAATTTCTTTCGTCTTAATGATGAAACAAACGTTGAAAAGTTTTCCCACTGCCGGAGCTGCTGGTTCGTAGGTACTAGCTAGATATTACGGTTAACTAGTTAGTTTTGTTTTGCAGACAACAAATGCTACCGCCGCTGTTTCCCGATCAAAACTTCATTAGAGGTCGTAATTCATTTCTACAGCCCCACTTATAGCTACCAAATGCTTTGTCTATGAAATGGATTATCCCGATATAGCTGATGTATGAATATTCAGTTTCGGAATGTTGCCAGATTCTTCTTGAATAATAATTATAATAAGAAACTAATGCGAGGAGATTAAAAAAATATTGCGAACCTTGCCGTTGCTTTTTAGTACATGATTGTTGTGTTATTAACATACTTTAATTAAATTTTAGGAGTCTTAAATACCATTTATTTCTTTTTTTTGGTACTGTTCGGTTATACGGAATACAGCGGAAAACGCATAAAATAGCCGATAAACTGGATTATTTGTTAGTTTAACGTAACCTAACCTAACTTAACCTAACCTAACCTAACCTAACCTAACCTAACCTAACCCAACCGAACCTAAACTAACCCAAACTAACAAATAATCCAGTATATCGGGTATTTTCAAAATGTGTTTTCCGCTGTATTCCGTATAACCGAACAGTACCCTTTTTTTATAACCAAAAAAAATATTTTGTGCAGTGTTATTGTGTTATTTTATTGTTTAGTAATTATTTGTGAGGTTTTTGGAGGTCAATTTCATTATTGCGCAAGGCTATACCTCAGCTGGGGCACGGTCTAAAAATATTGTGACTAGGCGATGCGCGGATCGTGTAAATGACGCGTGCCGAACGAAATATAATCTGTCATAAAAATTAAACATGCGTACATTTAATGTTCTGTTTATTGTTCTATTAGTAACAATAATAATACATTCATTGACATGTTTTCTTTTTCAAGTAAATGGGTAACGTTTTTTAGTCATCTTTACACAATTTATGAATTAATACCCCCGTCGGTTCACAGCTCGACTTTCGCTCTCCGATTGCCAGCGAGTCCAAAATTTCGTCGCACCTATAGTTGAAAATTATTTGCCGTTTCACTGAAGTATGCTCTTAATGAAATGCATACTACTGGAGAGGTGTGCTGTAAAATGTACAGCAGGCATTGCTTCTCAATTTAAATCGTTTGAGATATATTTTTTATTAACATATAAATTCACTTATAAATAATTAGGGATTGCAGTGTCGATATTCATTGATACCGAAATGTTAGTTTTGAAAATACAAAATACATGTGTTTTCGGTTTTAAGAAAGCAGATGATTTGAATTTCATTCAATATTGCAATCCCAATATATTCCAATGCACAATATAGAAACTAAAAGAAATTTAAAGATATTTTATCAAAATACTTGAAAGCGACGACGTTGGATCGTCCGGGATGCAGAAAGTTTCTGGAAGAGATGAAGATCCGCTAAGATTTGTTTATCCAAGAATTACGATGATTGTATTGATAGCTCTACTGTGAAGCAAGTAGTTAGTAAATCATCATACTTCATACTGGTGCGGTTTCGAATCGAGCGTCTAAAATAATGTTTAGGTTGTTGTCTATATTATGTGTTTGATGCAGCGCAAGGAAAAACGGCTAACAATCATTCCTTGTAAAAAGTATGTTAGTGTTACATCCACTTAGGAAACAAAACTGGCAAGATATTTTTTTAATATTGTATACTGCCAGTATTTACTCTATGGTATTCAGTAGTATTCAATCAATAAAATTGAAATACATTAAAGTATCTATAATGCACGTTCAACTATTTACCGTAGCCTGCAGACAATATAATATTATTATTTCCTTGTAAACGTATTCAAAACTATTCTTTCTGAAATATTAAAATTTAAAGAATAAAAAGATAATCTTTACACTTTCGCGTACACTGGAACGATTTGAAATGAATTAGAAAGTCAGTTACCTACCTCTACTTTTCTTTAAGGTTTCTTTAAGTTTCTTTAAGATTCTTTAAGGTTAGGTCCGTTTCAGACGGGACACCGGTGTCGCGCTCGATATAATATAGGAGGCCTTTGTATTCAAATAAAGGGGCCTTTGTATTATGTTTATGTGAACGCCCCAGATATATGAGTCAACGCATGTCCGGTACACTTTTCCGTCAGCCGCTACATTCTCAAGCCGCCGTTACACTTGTTTTTATTACCGCAGCCAGTTTTATGTTCTAATTTATAACGCGAAATAATGCGTTGACTCATTAGCTCTGGGGCGTTCATAGACATAATACAAATACCTCCTATATTATATCGAGCGTGACACCGGTGTCCCGTCTGAAACGGGCCTTACGTACGTCTTAATAACCAGTTCTTTAGCTACTATCAACTATCTAGTTTTATCCACCAGTAAAATAGGGATACCATTAGAAGTTTTTTGCAATATTGTTAACAACAACAATATATTTGAAATTATTATAATATTGCAAATAATATTGTAAATAATTAAAAATATTAGAATGTAATTTATGTTTTTCTACATACTATTGTATTATTTCTATTTGTGTTTCTAGTTTTTTTTGTTATGTAGGTATTTATTATGAAATATGAATTAATAATGCTATTGCTTTTAGGATAGTTCTCGGTTAAATATTTTTTGAGAGGTAGTTCATAAATACATAAAGAAATATAAAACTGTTTTCTTTGATAAAATATTAAACTACTGTTACATTAAGTAGATAATACTGAGATTAAATAATACAATTTTCTTTGATATATTTATTGTAGAAGGTACATTTTTCATTCAGTTATTTTATGGATTTACGTTTCTAGCTGAGTATAATAAATAATCCAAGAAAAATATTCTATTTGCAAAAATTCGTAGATAAAATGAGTAGTGCCTATTTATCGAAAAGTAGAGCGTAATGTTTCTAAAACCTGGGTATTTTTTTGTAATTATCTACCCACTGGTAAACCATTTATATATAATATATCGTCACTGTTCTGGCAGAAGACACTAATTCGAAAAAATTACATATTGAGTTAGTTATACCAAAATGTTTTTATTTCAAACTTTACCGTCTGGAAACCTTCTTAATAAATAAGCAGTCTTTATTTTAAAATCATCCTTTTTACGATTACTTAATAAACTCACATGATAGACCATTTCAAACATTTTAACAACTTCTCTCAAAACTAGTATTCTCCAGTTAGTGTTTTCTGCCAGAACAGAGACGATATGTTCTGGATTCGAAGAATAATTATATATTATGTTCTCGGAGATATATATCTATGTATATTTTGATCAAAGCGATGCACAAAGGCCTATCAATATTATTGCACAAGATTTATTTTAGAGGGCTAAAGCTTTGCTCGGTATTTTGCTGTAGGGTGACCACGCCCCTGATTGATAATCAAACTTTTACCAACAACGATAAATCTTTGGACAAAAGAATAATGTTACCATTAAAAGCATTTGTGGCAATCTGGCATAATCCTAAGAAGAGAGTTTTATTCAGAATTACGGATGAGAATCAAATACTATATGTATTATATGAATAGTAAGTAGGTAATAATAATTATGTGCCTGCAAATAAATTCATATCACACTGTATGGCTGGATTCTAAAACCTTATTTTTGCAATTTATGTTTGGACCCAATGCGTTGAGAAAATAACTAACTCCCATTTTCTAAGACATCTATCTATTTGTTAAAACTTTCTGTATAAAAAAATGGTAAGTTAAAGTATATTATATTTTGTTTTGTCGATGATTACTGATGTTTTTAGGGAATTTGGAACAATTATCTTCAGCGGGAATTGATTCCGTGTTGAATGAAGGCCTCCCATTGCCTCTCGGTCATTTGTGTTTTGTTAATATCGTATTTATTACGCCCTGTGTAATGTCATATTGTAGATATTAAGCCAGGGTATAGAATATTAAATTAAATCATCTAATATTTATAAAATAAATGAGTTTAAAAAATACGAAACGCTAACGTTAAATTATATTGTCTACCCCACGGGGCTCGAAACGTTTGGGTCATGAGGATCAGCTGTATTTAAAATTGGGCGTCGTTTAGCTCAAAAAATTGGTGAGTGTCATTCAAGTGAGTACCTTAAGCAGCGGATTAGTATTGGGATTGAAAAAAACGGGATGATATCTTGGGTACATATTATATTAGATGTCGCAAAGGGATTGGGGGAGGTATTCTATCTGTTGGGGATACCGACCATGTCAGTAATAGCAACGTATTTTTTTATACCTAGTATATACATGTAATTATGAATATTCCAAGGTTTTCTTCTTAACATAAAATATTATATTTTTTATTTTTATTTTTGTATGTTTAGGTGTATTTTTATGATTAATAAAGATTAGTGTATTATAGGCGATAATTTATCGCCTATATAATATTATATATTATATACATACTTACATATAAATATGATATATAATACGTGTATTTTATTTCGTATCTTTGAATACAAAGACTTCATGTACTTATGTTAGATCAATGATTCGCAATAATATCCAGCGCTACAAATGGTCGGAGCGCACCGGAGCGCAGTTGGGGGTTTTGAAATCCTTGAGGATGCCGTTCAGTCTCGTGAAATTCTCGAGAACAGCGACCGTTTCGAAAAATGCTTGAGCGTTATTATAAAATATTTAAGTCGAAATTGAGGATTTCTTTCATTATTATATCGTAAACTTTACTTTTTTCGTATACTTAATTTTGTAACTTGCAAATAATTGCTATAGCGATTTTAAAATAATTAATACTCTTATATAAAGTACATTGTGTAAAAACGAGGTTATATTTTTACATTATATAACATAGGGATGGCAAATAAGTTTTGATCGGCGTGCCAAAATAAGCCGATTTTCTTTTTAATTCGAGGCACGTGCCATTCCTTTTTAATAAAATAAAAGAAAATAAGGAAATATAAAACATTTAATAACATACCTACTTATTTAAGTTTGAGGTTTTTGTTTCATGTTATTAGCGAGACTTTTTATATCAAGCTGTCGTTGATTGCAAATTAGTACAATATGATTCAATATAGAAAAAAATACTTTCACATAATTGTGTTAAATTAGTACTTATGTAAGAAAAAATGGTCAACAACGAGATCACAAGTATTTTAACATATATAAAAGTATCAGGCATGCTTTTACATGTCTTTAATATTATTATAATATTGTATATTAATAAATAAAAAGAGTTTATTTTTTGGAGTGCCGTCGAAAACTTTTAGCCTGCGAAATTGGACACACGTGCCACGTATTTGCCATCGCTGATATAACCGATACATTTTGCAATATCGATCGTTCAGTTCATTAGTCAGACAACTCCAAAAAAAAGAAATTTGAGTTAAATATGCAGTTTTGTGTAAAATTGTATACTCTACCTGGTTCAGTACACAGATATCTCCAAAATGCCATCAAAAATGCTAATGCTGATAAACTTCTAAAGAATTAAACGAAATGTTGATATTGTTTGGTTAATTAAAAGAATATTTCTAAATGTCTTCTCTAAATGTCTCTAAAAGTACCTAATCTTTAAACACCTGTTGATAAAATATATAAAATTCGGGCATAAATCAATAATATTTGATTTTTTTGGTGACCATTAGAATATTGCTTTTGCTATTATCTCAAAACGAGTTATTTGGAGTTGTCTGATTAATGAACTGGACGATAGATATAATCGATCGTTCCGTTTTGTGAAATTTTCTATTTTGAGCACTGATACTATTCCAGCTAACTTAATATAGGTACATAGTATAAAGCAAAAAGTATACCTATAAATACGAATAGATTGATGGAAGATGACTGCGTAATAATAATGAATGAGTAATCGAAAACCACGAAATTGCTTCGCATAAGATTTGTTCATTAAATATACCTTAGTTGTCGATGGGATTCCATAATCAAGAATACATAATGCTACGCAAATATCAAACAGCGTAGCGCTGAGAAATTAGGTCGGCAGACAAGAATTAATACAATAATATGCATAGATACAGTGTACACAGTACAAAGGCGTGGAAATTGACAAATTTCCATACAAATTAACGCAGTTTCGGGAGTACCTGTAAAACTAGGACGCGGGGTGTATATTAATGAAAGCGGGGACCTCAGTGCGAAAATGGCAAAAGTTAAGCTAAGCCGTTATTTTGAATGTTTCAAGTTTTGGTGGTGATCTAATTATATTGGATAATCATTAGTGCGCGCAGTAAGAATACGCAATATCACTGTGTATATATAAACAAGTTTTTTTTCACAAGACAATCCCTCCACAGAATGGGGTGCTTTAAAAGGATTCTTTTTAAAGCGTTCGCTCAAATACTATGTAGCCTATTAAAATTAGAGAAATACTATTGTAGATAGACATCTCATGGATCCAGATATAGATGAAAAAATAAAACAATATGTACATTTCCAGTAGTGTGTTGGTACACGAAAATGTCCTGGAACGCTGATTAATTTTAATATAATATCCAGTACCTCTTCCTAAATATATTATCAAAAAAGTATTTTTTTTTTGCTCAAAAAGGATCATGTTACATGACTTCACGATGTGCTCCGTAGACTGAATCTCACCACACTTGCAAAGTGGGGGACTCTTTCGAGCCTATATGTATCGATACTTAAGCGGCGATTACATTATGATCACGTCACGTGCTGTCACATGCTGGTATGGCGACAAATTTAGTTTATGGTTTCGTCATTCCGCAGAATATTTTGAGTCTATCTCTATAAATTCTAGGATGGAGAGTGCCAACTGTAATGTATTAGTATTATGAATTATTATTCATTATTCGTGTTAATTTCAATTAATTCTGACAGTTTCTACGTGTGCGTACGTTAAAATTACTCGCAATATTGCATCCATAGATGATATTTTGAATATAACCCAACCAGCAGACCATAGATAATATACGTAAACACCAGGCATGGATAATAATCTGAAAGAAAAGTCATAGAGATAAAAAAATTAAAACAAAGAGCGCGCGTTTTAATAGAATAGAACGCGTAGAACATAATAAAAAAACGTTAATTGAGTCATGCGGTTGGTGATGTAACACAATATGTAGGTGACCTCATTGTTGTTCTGGCGATTTCGGCAGACTTTGCTACTGACTAATTTTCGTTGAAAGGTTCAAAATGTGCCTTTGGGAGCATAAGTCTGACAACATTTTAAATACCAAGAAAAACGACATTACACACTTTCCCCCCCATAGCGGCATTGTATTGTGACAGCACGTGACAGTACATAACGTAATCATAATATATTTGAATCTTAAGTTGCAATTGAACTTATTTGACGTATTAGATGCTTTCTTTCGCTACTATACCGACACCAGGTATCGATATTTTTTCTTTCGATATGACGTCCCTACTCACGCTCTACTTATGCGTCATATAAGTACACCTGACATACATTATATTTTTGTTTAAACCTAAAGCCAGGAAGCTTGTCTAGCGGATCCACGCTTAGACGGGAGTTCCTATTGCCCGATGCTAGCCAGTCACGTCGCCAGACATCCTCCTACTCTCCAGTATGAAGCAGTTCCTCTCTTGCATTCCAGAAATGATTCCTCGAGCAACCTCCTTTTTTAATCGACATTTAAACTTTTCAATAACAAACAATCTTATTCAAACACTTTTTAGAATGATATTATTGGGTGTCGACACAAGGGGCGCAAATAATGGTCAAATTGGGTAAAAATCTACAAAAAAGGCTAGGTACGCATTATCTTTCTTTTATCCTATAGAGTCGTTGATAGTTCTCATTGAATTTTTACTTTACATAAATGATTATTAGTATGTTTATATAATTTGTAAGTTGTAAATTTTTCACGTTTAGATTCGAAATCGTTTACAAGAACAAAATATTAAGGTAGATTCACCATTCTGTGTAGGTACATATTATATAAAATATTTAAAAATGTTTATTTACCAGCTCAAATGTAACCCCACGCGCTCTGCCACTAGCGGAGAAAAAATGGTAAAATGGGAGCATACCTTGAGCATACAGTTTCCAAAAGTAATTCATAAAAAACAAGTTGATTTAAAAATATTTACCAACGGTACGATATTAAGCAGGGATGTCCAATCGTTTTGTCACTAAGAACTACATTTGCCATCAAACAACTTTCATTAAATAATCCTAAATAATAGGAAGTCAAAGATATGGATCGTTGTGCGGGTACATAGAGACTAAAAACAATTGCGCTGCAGGCGATGTTTTTTGTATCGAGTTAATTTTATGAGAATATTAAACAAACGTAATATTAATATATGCATTGGAATTATGCTAATCCAAGGGCGTCTTCATAATATATCCTCACGGGCTATCGAGTACCCGCAAGCTACCGATTGGAGATTGAAGTTAATGGCCCCACCAAACCATGCTCGCCCCGCACCACACCCGATCTTAATCGGGCGTATCACGGAACCCTACGCTTGGGTGTGAAGCATAATTTTTTTTATGATTTGAAATGTCTCAGAAGCAGTTACCCAAGACTGAGGTCGACATGCATTCAAGTGTGCTTTGAATAAATTTACATGAATTTAAGTTAATAGTACCCATGGGATAGATGAGCACGTAGAGGCAATATTAAAAAAAATGTAGTAAGTAACAAAGGCTAATGTAAAACTGCCGAACATTCTAAGTGAAGAGATCTTCATGATGGCAGTATGACGCCGCAATTTTTTAAATGCAACGAAATTGGCTTTTGTGACGACCAGGTCGGACGGTCCGATGGCCTTAACAGCTGGTTAAACCGACTTGAGCAGTTCTTCCCTTTCCGCTCCATAATGATTAATAATAAAAATATATTAAAAGTAATACAACATTTTTAATAAAACTAAAGTGCAACAGAATGTAAATAGTCAATTATTTTATTTTTTAGGTAAAGCTGGTTTAAAAATATAGGTTTCTACTAGTAGAGTCCCCCAATATACATTAAGTTTAAACACGTGTAGAATATAGCTGACGTCGCAGATAGTAAAAATAATCCACGGTACAGTATTATTGCAACACATTTTAAATTAAATTGACCTAAGATGATGGTTATGGCCATCACAACCCCTTTCGGTATATATAATAATATAATGTTTAATGCAACACAACACTACTATGGGTATAGCCATGTAAACAGAATTTACACCCTGAAGACCCGTATCATCATTGCTAACACTGAGTGGTAGTAAAAATAAAATTTTGATTACGAATTATTATTTAGACACTTTTTAAATTTAAATAAGACGCCAATAGCGCACGGTTTTGAAATTAAGACCAAATGTGATTTTTTGAAAGGATAAATTTAAATAACACAGCGCCCTAATAAAGGAGTATTATTTTATAATAATGGATTAATCGTTACCGTATCGATAATGGAAGAGCAGTTTACATTTTGATATCACTTTTAGGCGGTAACAATAATATCGTCAGAAAACAGCCATCGCAACATACTAATCGAACATTCTATCGTCCATCAGTGCATTGAAGTAAGATTTTCTGTTTTTTAGAATAATCTGCGGTAGGTACCACAGGATGTCGCGTCGCACATTTTGAATACCGCTACGTTTTGAAATAGTGCTGAAGTAATAATTGTTTAGTTTACTGAAAAATTAATCACTTAAAAAACATTTAGAGAAACGATTTCATTCAATTGATAAAATACTTATTAAATAAACTGTTGAAATTTAATTGTAAAGTTTCAAAAAGATATATTTGAACACCAAACCATTTTATTTAAATAGGTTATTCTTAATTATTCAATTTTAATTCGTTGAAATTGAATCCTCCAAATTATTAAGGCTATACATCAGTTGAGGCATGGTTTAAAAATATTGTGGCTAGGTGATGGGCGGATAGTGAAAATGATGCGTGCTGAACGAAATATAATTTGTCATATAAATCCAACATGCGTCCATTTAATGTTCTGTTTATTGATCTATTAGTAACAATAATAATATATTCATTGACATGTTTTCTTTTTAAAGTAAATGGGAATTAATACCCCCGTCGCCATCACGAAACAAATTGACGTGTTCACAGCTCGACTTTCGCTCTGCGATTGCCAGCGAGTTCAAAATTTCGTCGCACCTATAGTTAAAAATTATTTGCCGTTTCACTGAAGTATGCTCTTAATGTCTATAACATAATAAAGTACTTATGCTTTTATTTGACATCAACGCCCACGATGGCCGAGCGGTAACGTGTTGGCATGTAATGTCGCGAGTCCCGGGTTCGAACCCCGGGGCTGGGAAAATCACATGTGATTTGTTTTCAGAGTAATAGGTTGACACCCGTTTTTCATGAAATAATCTGTTAATAAAACCTCCATTTTATGGAGGTTCATTTAGGATCGAACATGGTGATGTAATGTAGTTACTTGACATCGCAATTTTGCTCGTGAGTATTTACTTGAAAGCGTATAATATGTAAAAACAAAACACGTTCGTTCAATTAGGCCAATATTATTATGCAGGAGCCCTTTCCTCGCTAATATCTTCGGTAATTGTCAAAGTCATACCTGTATCGGCGACAAACACTTGGTGTGGCTGTCTGGGCCATCAATTACCGAACTAAAGCAATCACCGGAGAGGACATGGCGCGGATTGGTTGGCCTCGGGGGACATGTACGTATTACCCCTTCTAACATCCAATTACTGGGACCTCTGGGACATTTACTGCTAACTGCGCAAAATGCCCAAACCAAATGGCAAAAGCCGGAAGTTTTATCTCACCTCAGTGAAATTGCAGCAATGTGACGGTGTCGAAATCGGATTAGAAATGAACACTGTGTTTTGTAACTATGTAATTATAATATTATTTGATTTTATAATCGGGTCATTTTGTGAGATGTTAACGTTACAAAAATATGGCGTCGCACATGTATGAGGGGCGAGGGGTCTCATATGAAGTGTTGATTATTGAAAAGGATAAGAAAGTTGTATAAAATGTGACGTCAGAAAATCAACAAAATATAAACTTTACAGAAATTTTCACCATTTTTGACCAATCGTTATACTTTATCACACAATCTTTTAGCTTCCTCTCTAGATGATTTCACTATAATGTTCTGATGGAATATTTTATGCCCAGAAAAAATAAGTTTATATTTTACTCAACCCCCATAAACACTTCTTCACTAATCATCACATTATAGATATTATGAGATCCCATCACACCATATATTTTTTAATACCTATTCTTAATTAAATAATAACGTTCAAATAAGATTTTTTTCTATAGATACAGAGCTCGAAATGGACCGGAGCGCACCGGAGCGCCGTTTCGGTTCGTGAAAAAAATAATTTGACCGTCTGAGCTAGATAGGCTATAAATTAAAAAAAATCTAACACACTTATTTTTATAAAATACACATACAATTTGATAACTATGTTAATATCTTCAGAATATTGTCGAGTGCTCCGGTTCGTAAAGTTTCCATTTCGAGCGATGTATAGATATTGAAGCAACAAAATATCTACTGATCTACATAATATGAAATTAGCGGCAAGTGACTTCACATTGCAGGTTCATTTGCAGAGAACTTCACACTACTGCTATGATATTTATTTGCTAATTTCCAAGGCGTATAAAAAAACAATCCGCCATTTGTCTATAAATAGCCAATAATACTACACTTCAGCATTATTATTTAGTTGAAAAATCACGTAAAATTTGTATAAAACCGTTTATAACACTGTACTCGAGTAGATAAATATAATGAATGACCTCCGTTGCATAACATGTAAAAGAATCGGAATAGCAACTGAACGATCTTAATATTTGTAGAGCTTACCAACTTAACCATGCTTGAACATAATATAACTTGAAAACACCCACTGGAAAAATATCACATTTGAAAAAAATACGGTGCTCGACGGGATTTGAACC
Source organism: Rhyacophila brunnea (assembly GCF_057557595.1). Taxonomy (NCBI): domain Eukaryota; kingdom Metazoa; phylum Arthropoda; class Insecta; order Trichoptera; family Rhyacophilidae; genus Rhyacophila; species Rhyacophila brunnea. The sequence goes on along the minus strand of NW_028233068.1, from coordinate 18,895,396 downwards.
CGTATATCCACTGGTATTGCACCAATTGAATATGCTTTATTAGGTAAGAGGCACGAAATTCGAATTAAATTGCGTTATCGTAGCTTAATTCGTTGAAGCATATTGGCACAATATCAGTGGATATTCGGGTTCAAATCCCGTCGATCACCGTATTTTTTTCAAATGTGATTTTGTTCTAGTGGGTATATATATATGTCTGAGGTGTTTTCAAGTTATGTATGTTCAATATACGAAATGTTACATTCTCAAATCTTGTGAATTATTCGTGGAATAAAAAAAAAAGGTTTATTAATCATACTTCATGCGCTAAAAATAATTTAAAATGTCATAACAGAAATAACATATCAGACTCATTCTGTTTATAGACAAAAATCTTTGGGTAATACATATTTTGTAGGTGAAATAATATAATGTATATTTATTAAGGGTTATTTTAAGAACTTCTTATTCGACGGGATTTGAACCCGTATATCCACTGGTATTGCACCAATTGAATATGCTTTATTAGGTAAGAGGCACGAAATTCGAATTAAATTGCGTTATCGTAGCTTAATTCGTTGAAGCATATTGGCACAATATCAGTGGATATTCGGGTTCAAATCCCGTCGATCACCGTATTTTTTTCAAATGTGATTTTGTTCTAGTGGGTATATATATATGTCTGAGGTGTTTTCAAGTTATGTATGTTCAATATACGAAATGTTACATTCTCAAATCTTGTGAATTATTCGTGGAATAAAAAAAAAAAGGTTTATTAATCATACTTCATGCGCTAAAAATAATTTAAAATGTCATAACAGAAATAACATATCAGACTCATTCTGTTTATAGACAAAAATCTTTGGGTAATACATATTTTGTAGGTGAAATAATATAATGTATATTTATTAAGGGTTATTTTAAGAACTTCTTATTAATAAAATTCAGAAAGCATTATACGACAGGAACAGTTAGAACAACGTATTTATTTCTTTCCTTGCAGTTTTGTTTTTAGTTCCATACAAAGGCGATAGATATAAGAAAAGTATCTACAATCTCACCAGAGATAGTGAATGCTTGAATAGTGGATAGGTATGAAAGCAATTGGCTTGTTCCACTGATAGGAGCTAACGTGTAGCTTCCCTTTACCGCGCTGATTAGTAAGAGGTGAGTGTTGTTTCGAAAATTATATATTTTTGGAAGAATAAAAACACAACTATTTAGTATGGTGACATAATAGTATCAAAACTTTTAAGTCAAAAAAGCATATTATATAAGTGACAATAATTTAAATCTTCATCAGTGATTAGTATGATAATGTTATATAAAAAAAATATGGTCCCGATATATATATTATTTACCATGTACTTTCCGGCGATTGCTTAAGGCCATGCATTAGTTGAGGCACGGTCTAAAAAGATCGTTGCTAGGCGATGCCCGGATTGCGGGTCGCGGGTGCAAATGACGCCTGTCAAACGAAATATTATTTGTCATATAAATCCAACATACGTCCATTTTATGTTCTGTTTATTGTTCTATTAGTAACAATAATAATATATTCATTGACATGTTTTCTTTTTAAAGTAAATGGGTAACGTTTTTAGTCATCTTTACACGATTTTAGAATTAATTGACCCGTCGCCATCACGCAGCAAAGTGACGTGTTTCTGGCTCGACATTCTCTCACTGAATGCGAGCGAGTCCAAAATTTCGTCGCGCCTACAGTTGAAAATTATTTGGCGTTTCACTGATGCGTCACCTTAAGTTCGGTAATTGATGGCCCAGACAGTCGCACACCTGCGCATCTATTATATACACAAGGCTGCTATTGGCAGCTATCTGCGGATATCGAGGGTTGTTTATCATAATATTTATGTATTGAGGTATTATAATTGTTACAATAAGTTAGCCGTTTAAACTGTCAAAATTGTCTACCTATCTCGTTATAAAAGTTAACACAGCCAAGAGGGAAGAGTTAATACATTGCACTTTTTGACAGTTCAACGCATCTATTCTATACATAAGGTTGATATCGGCGGCTATTGAGAGTAGTTTATTATATGTATGTATTGACGCGGTTAATTGTTACAGTAAGTTGAAAAAAGTGCAATGTTTTAACATCACTTCTTTGGGTGTGTTAACTTTTAGAGCGAGATAGATAATTTTGACAGTTTAGCTGGCTAACTTATTGTAACAATTTCAATACCTCTATACATGAATATGATAAAATATCCTAGATAGCCGCCGATAACAGCCTTGTGTATAGAATAGATGCCTTGAAGTCGATAAAACTATAACTTTGACAATTAGGTACTGAAGATAGCGAGGAAAGAACACATGCATAATAATATTTAGTTAATTGAATTCGCAGAACAGATAATAAATAGAATACCGATACGCTATATTCAATACACCGCATGGTGAAGCAGGCTTTTGAATGTGTGAGTGTCCTACGAAAATGAAGCACGCATTATGCACGTGCAATAGTGTGTGCAATACACCAACATTAAATGAGCGTAAATGCATAAACCGAGAGCAGTTTTCAATATTCGACGTAAAACGTATTCTAGACACGTGTGTAAGTTTAAACCGGATTCTTCCTTACTCGAGTCGGTTACCTGCTATCGCCTTACCCGTTGTGTATTTCAGTTCCCATTATTTCTGAGTTCCCTGATTGAATTAATGTGTTTTTTTTACATGTACATTTTCATGTAAATGCCCACGATTTTCATATAAAAGTTGAGATATCAAGTAACTATAGTATGTTACATCACGTTTTTCATCAACAGATTTTTTTTACGAAAAATTGATGTTAGCCACTTGCTCAACCTATCAAGTCTGTACTCTGAATCCTAGCACACTTTGTAAATAAGATGTCGAGAATCACGACATTATAAGCCGACACGCTGTACCTACAGACGTACACACCCATGGTTCATTACTACTCAAACAAAAAACGGCTGTAATTTCGTTACGGAATAACTCACGCTCATGCAATTTCCGAACTCTGAAGATGACATGCAAAATAATCCAACGCCATAAATAATGCATTTCACTGAAATGTCCTTTACGTCCTTTTAGCTTTGTAAACTTCGGTATACTCACGTTTTTTTTCGAATGTTATGAATGAACGAACGAAAACAGCGTGCATATTATGGTGTGATGTATAAATAATAAAAAAAATAAGTAAAATTTGCAAAACAATGCGTAATAAATACATTATAATAATATTATTATAATTGAATATTTATAGGAATGCTCATTATCTACGGCATGGTTTCCCAAACCTTTTCTGCAATGGAACACTTCGCAAACCCGGAAATTTCAACGGAACACTTAGTTTATTTTGTATGTTATTTATTAGCGCAGCTAACCGTTCTGCCAATTCTGGCAACTGTCGTCAAACTGACAAGACTTGTCAGCCGTTCAGTTAAAAACAATAAACCCCATATTTCATCAAAAGATGGTCCTCCGCCTGTACATTCCGAAGCGGGCCCCCACTTTTATGTTGATATGCACAATTATGGACATGTCAAATATCGACAATAATCAAAAATTGTAAGTATGGCAAAACCACATAAAACGACATTTTTTTTACTATTAGTGCATGTTTGTGATCTGTGTTTATCTCACTTGGCTGGTTGATCTCTCACGCTGGGCCCCCCGTAAGCCCAGGCCCCCAAGCTAGAGGTCTGTCAGCCCCCCCTCCTTGTGGGAGCCATGACCTATCTAGATACTTGACGTCATAAACAGTGGAGATTGATCATCACTCGCATTCAATATGAAGTAGATTCTTTAATTATTTTAGTTTTAGTTATTTTACTTCTACTTAGTAGAATATATTTAAATGTGTTGCAGTGTATAAAAGGAACACCTATTCAGGTTCGGCGGAACATAGTTTGGGAAACCCTGATCTACAGCATTTGTGGACCACACGTCACTGATAATGAAACGTATCTAGTCAACAAGGTACTAATTGTGTACCTATATATCTTCAAATCTATCAAATGCAAATTTATTTATTTTATGACATGACATAAAGTAAGCGTTACATGGAAGCACACAAAGGTAGACACTATCTTAAAAACTTATAAAAAAACGTCCACCTAAATTCACCCTCACGTAAGTGAAATATATCAATATCCAAAGCGATTTGATTAAACATAGTTATTGCCCTCCCAATTAGCATTGCTAATGGCAGGTCTGCATCTGCATTCTGCATCTTGGTAGAACAAACAACGGATGCCCCCGATCTTATATATAGTATTGTTATTGATAACCTGCCGCTATACGAATGGATGGAACAAAATATATTCGCAATATTATCAACGAAGTATTTACGTATGGACGAGTTTGTTAATATTGAATGACTCGACATTTACCCTGGTGTTGATATATTAATTTAAATTTTGGATGTGTATGGATTAAGTTCACCATTTGTGGATCGTTCTTTATTGTCTCGTATCGCAAGTTGTATTGTATTGTTGGGTAGGTACTTTCGCTCAATGTGGGATCACCCATGGGAGCGAAACACCCTAAGCGCACTTGCTATCAAACTTTATCGCTCTCGGAGCCCCTCTAAAGCGACTCGCAGAACGTCCAAATAATAAATAAGTGGATAAAACTACCGGAATAACTAGAAACATTATTTTATTTATAGAGGTCTAATGTAAATATTTTGCAATCGTTAAAAGTAATTTGTATAAAATATTCAATTATGAATGTAACGAATATGTTTATTGTTAATTTTAATATAATTATTTGATAGTAAATATTAACTAATTTTTATATAAATTAAACTTCTTCAAATAGTGCATGTACATGTGCATGGATTTACTTGCACAAATAGTGTGTATTTCAAACTATCGCGATAATAACTTACTGTTTACACGTAAAAGTGCTGACTGTCTCGCCAATTTCATTCTTAAAGAGTAAGCGAGACGCGAAGTTGTCATTTATAGTACTATTTGACAGGTCGTGAAAATCAGTTAACTTTAAAATGAGTCTGCGCAGTGTCTTTTTTTACCGGCAGGTTCGCTACTGTCATTCTACTGCGCAGGTGTATATATTGCACGGTCCAATTGTCGCGTGAACATTCAGAAGCTTCTGAACTTTTTTGATACATGTATGCAATCTTGCAACTTACACGATTATACGTGTTTACATGTGCATTTTATTGTTATGGCCCCACGTGTTGTAAACGGGTTATATTTATTCTTAAATTGCTGTGATCAACTCCACCACTCTCGACATTCAGTCTGTCACGTGACCCGCTTTTTCTCATTCTTTCCAATCTTCGACCGAATAAAATACAATGTCTTCTTAGAGGTCGCTATTCTTATGAATCGTTGCCTCGTTCATTGTTTGATCCTTTTACGCGACTTTGAATATCCATCTCCTAAGCCTGATTGCAAATCTTCATCTTGCATCAACTGTCTTTCTCTTGCTTTTATTGTCCATGCTTCGGAGATATATCGATATACAAATTACGTAGATCAGTCATCTTGGATTTGAGTAGTTTTCATGTTTTAACCCTTTCAAATAGTTGTTAGCTTAACATAGCTTTATCGTGTTAGTATAAACAAGGGATTAGTTTCTTATTTTACTAAGGCTATAAAAATCACGTAAAATCTAAATTTAATTAGAAAGAAAATTTAATTATATTTTACTAACTTGTTATTGTTTCTTTAAAATTTCACTTAATTGATTGAGTAAATCTAATCGACTCTCCATGCGTTTGTAGTCCGGTCGCACGGAGTTTGGCGAACTTTTTTTGAAAAACTTCTTATGACTCAATATACATTGTATATTAAATTTGTCTTGATGTATCGTCGCTATAGGATTGGTTTGTCGAATATCCGTTTTTGTAGAAATCGACCTTTTAATGCAGAATGTTTTTTTTGTATCTAAATGGACTAGAACCATCCTTTACTTATAATTACTTTGTAATGGTAATGAATACATCATTCATATGCTGTAAACATAACTATTTAAATATCTCCATGTATTTAAATATAGAATTATGAATTTTGTTTATCGTCTCCTGAACATTTGGTCTATTCGATAAACTAATCCTACAGCGACGGTATATTATATCTGTCTGTTTATAATGCTCGAGAAAAAAACATATTTAGATGTGTAGAAGAGAGTGAGACAGGAATAAGATATATCAAAAGAGGACTAGTGTGAGAGAAAACAAACACGATTAAATTTGAAAAATAAACTTACATACAAATAAAGGCATCGTGTATTTTAATCGGGTCGTGTAAGAAGACAAATGCTAGGGTACTCTTATAATAGTTGTACCGATTTTTAGAGTACAGTACTAGTATATTGATTAGTATTTAGTATAGAAAGTATTAAACGACATTACAAGAATTAATTTGTGACAGATTGGCGAAAAGAAGTATGGTGTGGAATAGGAAACATATTCAAGAATATTGACACGTGATACTGCCATAATTACTTAGTTGAGGTAATATATTTATCTACTAAAATCTTGTTTGACATGGTGCACCAATGCAGTTTTAAGAAGCAATTTATATGCGCATTCTAAAAGACTGCAAAATTAATTGAAAGTTCGTAAAGTTTCAAGTATGAATATTATCATAACCCATAGAGATTTTATATTCTCTATCACTTCGTTTTGCGACCTCGTAGTTAAGTATGTGGCCCCACGCCGCCCCACAGTGGGGTGTTTGATAGAGCGCCCGCTTTTGAAACCCGGCTACTGGTTCAAATTCCTCGCTTGGGAAAAAAATACACAATGCTTTATTCTTTTTGATTGATATCAAATAATGATCCGATGAATTGGGCGATCATTCATGTCAAAATATCTAAAAGAATCTATTTAAATGTTATTCTTTTTCATTATTAATTAAATTAAAAATAAACTGAAGACAGTATTTATTCCACTTAGTTTAACAATAATTTATTATAACACGCTTCGTACGCTGACATCGTGAACTGTTACAAATTAATATACAATATCACAGATATGTTATAATATTATACTAACAAATTTTAAAAGCTAAATTATTTATTATAGCTATGGACAATAAGGTACATAATTAAATACAGTTTAGTTAAAAATTAAATTGTCTGTTCAAAAATAAATCAATTAAATTTATTTCGCTTTTAAAAATATATTAAAATACTCATGAAATGATAAGGTACTTATATGTAAATAATAAAAGTATTACAGCAGTCGAAACCAGCTTTGATTAATATTAAGTCAAGTGGAATAAGTACCTACTATGATATATAAGGCGTTTTATTTTGATTTAAAGAAAAAAAATGTCATCTTTTTAATATGCCAATAATAAAGTAGAGTAATGAATGTTGTGCAACAAATTACCAACTATTATTTGTATATTAAATATAAATTGTATAATAATGGAGATACGATTATTGCATTAACATGTCACACGTCCCAAAGTTTGAGGAAAATAATTGTAATGCTTCAGAACAAACCAAGGCATCAACTAGACCCCAGGGCTTTTCAAACTACTGCCAAGTCAAACTTTGATTTTATTATGTGTTTAGTACCTACTTAATACTGGCTAAACTCCAATCCCGAAAAGTTTATACGATATTAAATATACACAATACCATAACAGAATATTTCATGGATATCACAAAGCGGGGTTTATGTGCGGTTTCCCTTGAAATAGATATACACCATAGGTGCCTACTACATTAAACTATTTTTTTATTCAAATGAATAAATATACAATATCTGTGGTATTCTTCATTGAACGTAGATACTAAAAATAAATACGTCAAAAACATAGATAAAACATTTGAACTGAATGGAACTTGAATTCACAACAATTGCAATCCTAGCGCTGTCAGCTTTTTCGATTAATTTCCGGTGCAATCACAAATCCCGCCAAAATTCCCGAACAATACATATTATGCAACTGTGGTATTATTTCAAATTGCAGGGTATTTTGAATACGTACTAACTATAAACCAAGATATTAATAATTTAAACTAATTGAATGCCGTCTAGGAATAAAGTTTAGTACAGAGTTATATGGTAGGTACTGTGGTAGTATGGTCAATAGTGTTAAAGAAAATCCATCGTTTACGGCGTTTATACAAATGATACTTTAGTATTTAAATTACCTGCATGTTATTGAACTACAAAAAATCTTCATAGCGAGATTTTCACCTTCACTCTAAAATTGATTTTTCAGAGATAAAACACCCCGAATTAGTGTTTTTATACAATAAACCCTAGATAGTCTTATACGTACGATTTTCAAATCGAACGATTGTACGTGTGGTGTATTGGAATCAAGTTCATTATTTTAGTCTTCTATTGGCAGCTCCAAAAACAAAATGGCGGCTCGCTTCTGGTTTTAAATCTCTTGATTAGTTGATATGACGTACATATTATTCATTTCTTGGTGTTTTACGTGATTATTTTTTATTTTAAGAATAGTCAAATGTAAATTAGCTGCTTATACAAAAATGTCTGTTTTGATATCGCAATAACACGTGTGATAAAAGATAATGTTAAATTTAGTTGGATTTAATTTAATTGAATTTAATTTACTATAGATACAATGCTATGCATTTAAGTATTCAAAGCTTGTTTTGGCAATATCTGTACATTTAATCATGTATGTAATTAAATAATTGGGCGAATCTGAAAGTATAGTAGAATGTCACAGTAGAAGTGAGAATTTCTCTTCAAATGAACCTGCAATAAGGTCACTTGTTCTCAACTTATTCAGTAAAGCAGTGGTCATCTTTTTTTTTGCTTCAATTTCATAAATTTAGTCCCTATTTATGTAGAGAAGGTATTTCTAACACCTTTTTAACCATCATTGATTAGTAAGATGAACAATCGTAAATGACAAATGATGATCGTAAATGATGATGTCAAACAAATAATGCTGCTAACACCTAATGACGACACATCAATATACTTAGGCAATTCAAAATACTTTTTAACTATTCACTCTTCTCATTGTGCTGTTTTTTAAGTATTGTATATATTAATAATTTCTTTGTATTTTTTCATGTCATGTAATGAATGTCTTGAATATTTATATTTATGTTGTAATATCAAGTATAGGTGTGTAAAATACATAAATTGAAATTTAATAATATTCACTTCTTTAGAGTTATAAATAAATTTAAAAATACTAAAAACGTTGTGATATCGATATTAATCGTTGCAATACAACGATTATACATATATATGAAGATATATAGATAGATAAAACGATAGACTACCTATGTATTAGTCCAAACTCCTCGAGTGTGGTATAGTTTGATATTTAGTGGCGACACCACCGTAATAGGTCGTAATGTGTCACATTCCAAGCTCTCGCCAAAGCCTTGCTTCCATCGATAAACCGCTTGGAGTGTGATCCAGCCCGATCCTTTAAACCTGCCCTGGATAAGGCGATCTGATGCCGTTCATATAAATCCTCCCCCTTTGGAATGGCATTGGTACCGTTAAGCAAGCGGATATATGCGCGCGGAGCCAGAGTTCGAATCCACGCCGGGCCATGTCGAGCATAAATGGTAGTTTGGATGCAATGGGGCGTGCTAAAAGACGCTGTAAACAGTGCTCGCCATTAGCGTTGGGATAAGTCCACGGGTGTAGTGAATAATATTATCTCATATATGGCGAATGCCAAAGAAAGGATAATACATATTGTGTACACTGTACAGAATTGCCAACTTAGTGTTTTTTTTGGCCAGACCTAGCACTTTTGGATAAGAATCTAGCTTGCAAAATACGCACCTGGCAAATGGCGTTTAATTCTACTGTCTTTTGTCACCAAATGTCTCAAAAATCTTGTTATATTAGTATAGTTAATGTATTAATATACCTTCCTAATATGTTGCATAATATTCTAAGTATGCACAAAACTCTTTTATTCGGCGCTCTTCTTTAAATTATAATATGTATTTCTTCACCGTTGATCCTTTTAATAATTCACCTGTTTCATTTAAACGCGCTATCTCCAAAATTTTGCATAAATAGATATATATACTTATATATATATATAAATTTTTTTATGTTACTTTTTTGTATATAATTTAATTATTTATTATTCTTCCTCATTTTTCTCATGTAATTTTCTTATGTAATTTCTTTATATTTATGTTATTCTTACTCTCTATCTTGTTATGGAAACTTTGCTGGTTGCAATAACTATTCATTATTATATTTAAAATTTTTGTAATCAAAATGTAACTGTTTGTTTCCTTAATAAATAAAATAAAAAATAATATTTTAGATTGTTTAAAAAAAAGGATGGGTTCTTACCAATGTATTTTATTGTTTTTATATTCCCAACAACGTTTTTTTTCCTTCAGTTTATTTACTTGTACTTTTTATTCTAAATGTCATGTTGCAAACGTCTTGAATTAATAATTTGTTATGTGTTCAACGTGTCTTTTTTAAAATAAATAAATAACAATGTAAACAATATATATTATAATATGATGAAATGCGGCATTTATTTTTATAATACTTTATATATCTATAACGACTAATGAGTTTAAATACAAGTTCCATCAAGTACCTTCGGTTGATAGTATTAATATTATATAATTATACCTAACTACATTAACTTTTATATCATATTACATAATATAATGTACTATTCATACCTATATACATAAAGTTTAAACCTCTAATCAGTAGGTACTCAGGGTCAGTAAAGTAGTTTATCATTACTTTTGTTACATAACGTGAGGTTTAAAGATGAATGTAGATGTATCGAAGACAAAAATAATGATTATGATATTTGCGCAAAGCACCGGATTCTTATATTGGGGCTTTGGGTTTGATTTCCTGTGAGGTTATCCACAATAGCGGCTTCGGTGTTGCAGTCCGTATGGCGATGGCCATCCGTTCGGGAGGACTGGGTTCGATTCCCGATGAGGTCAAAGAATATTTACATAATCTAATATGTAAATTTCTCAATCCTTGGAGTTTTGCCACTGTAATTGGGCTTCACTGCCTGTTGTGGTGTTTAAGGCTATACTTCAACTGGGGCACGGTCTGAAACGATCGTGACGACGCGACGCGAAGACTGTGCAAACGTCGCGTGCAGAACAAAAAATAATTTGTCATAAAAATTCTACATGCGTCCATTTAATGTTATGTGTATTATTCTATTAGTAATAACAATAATATATTCATTGACATGTTTTCTTTTTCAAGTAAATGGGTAACGTTTTTTAGTCATCTTTACACGATTTAAGAATTAATTCCCCCGACGCCATCACAAAAGAAATTGACGTGTTCACAGCTCGACTATCGCTCTCCGATTGGCAGCCAGTCCGAAATTTCGTCGCACCTACAGTTGAAAATTATTTGCCGTTTCACTGAAGTATGCTGTTAAGGACGGACGTGCTCAGCGTGGGTCAAAATGGAGCTTTTTTCTATTTAAACACGCGCGTTAACATCATTTTACTTCCTACTTCAATTATAGTTTGTCAATTTACGGCTACGGCCGTATGTTGTAGCTTAACCCCTGGGGAATTCCAAAAGAAATGGCGTATTTCAAAAAAACACTACCTTATTCTTAGATCAATAATTATTTTAAAGCAATCATTATTCGTAGTATGTTTATCACACTTGAATGGTGTGAATGAAGACATAGCTAATGAGTATCTTTAGAATTATCTTTAAATGTGTTAATTTTTCCCATTTTTTGAATAATAAAATGTCAAATTTGGGATCACAGATATTATCAATATAATTTTTTTTCGTAAATATTTCACTATAATAATGTCGATATAAATTATACTGATGGTTTTATAAATGCGTTTAAAAATGAAAAAGTGTAAAAAATCTTTACACCACTGCACATTTATGTACTGAAATATGAATATATTCTAAAACATTAGAGCGAGAGGTTTGAAAGAATACTATTTTATGTAATAAAAATACTTTATGCAGTCATCAAATGTTTAAAATAAATATAAAGGATAATAAGGCTTCAAAATTATATAAATATATAATCTACAACGTTTAAGGTATGTCCAGGATCATGCTTTGAAAATAGAACAAAAGCTCCATTTTGACCTACGCTGAGCATGTCCCCCCTTAACAAAGAAAAAAAAATCATATAGTTGAAGATAAAAAATGTCAACAACAATACTAAATATAATGTAAATTAATATTTAAGAATGATTTTTTAAAGGTCGATATCACATTTATTTTGGCACTCATTCCCACTGGTGCGTATTAAGATCGAATATTACAGTATGGACGGCTTGAAAGAACGTACAATTTATGTGGATAGATATCACAAAAATAAAATAGGTAGACTTACACTAACAAACTAGATATTATTTTATATAAAAAATATGTTGTAATAATATTTTCCATAAAAGAATGACGTAAGTATTGTAAGTAATGATATTATTTTCTATAAAAAAAATCATGCTGCCGCATCATGCGTACGCATTAATTTAGCATTCACGTGGTAAAAAAAATCGATGCGAGATTAAATTTTGGGAATGTTAAAATTGACCTATTACGTATTACCTTTCCGTTTGGGTTTAGATAAAATGAATCGACTTTATAGATAATGATAATTATTACCTACTAACAAAATTTTGGTTGAATTATTGAGGAGTCAATGAAAAAAATATTTATCATCATCACTATGTATCAATTCTCTGCTTGACGAAGGCGTGCTGATTCTAGTTTTCTCAGTATTATGTGTGAAGTTGTAAAGTAGGTACCTACCTAATTCCGCAGAAATCACCTATTAAATCGATTTCACCGATCGATACTTTTCACAAGTTTTATACTCCTTGAGTATGTACGACTGCATGTTTCGATTTGAGATTTTATTCGAGATTGTGTAAAAACTGAAATATATACCTACCGACTAAAACATTAATATTTTGTAGAAATTAATAAATTTGCCTCTCGCTATAGTAGTAGAAACCGTATGTGCAGCTTTGTTTGTCGTATTTAGAAAAAAATATGTTGTTTTTATACAATGTATGTTTGAAACATAGTCGGGGCATCTATTCTATACACCAAGCTGTTATCGGCGACTATCGAGGGTTATAGTTAGTCTACTAAACTGTTAAAATTGTCGCTCTAAAAGTCAATACAGCCAAGATATGTGCTGTTAAAACATAGCACTTTTTGACAGTTTTGACGGTTAACTTATTGTAACAATTAACCGCCACAATACATAAATATAATAAACTACCCTCGATAGCCGCCGATGGCATCCTTGTGTATAGAATAGATGTGAAGAACCCACCGAGTTAAGCAAACGGTTAACAATCGAAGTTAAAGATCTGTTAATTAAACCTTCACCTGTGAAGCTTCATTATGCTTCGCATGTTAAGAGTGAAATGATTGACTTAATATTTTATTATTATGTGATATAATATTATGCGTATTTTTATGCTATCTGTGTTAATACTTAGTATCATGTTGTTACTTAATTGTTAGATAATTAGGTACAGTTCAATTTTGTGATAGGTATTCAATTTTAATTGTAAAGCAAATATTAGCGGAGCATGATTTAGTGTTGCAAACAGTGTCGCTGCTAACTACCATTTACAAAAATTTGCCAGATAGAGCAGGAAAGTTGACAGAAAAAACGATAGATTTTCTTTTATCTGATTAAAAAAATGTGTAGAAAATACCATTAGAAAATATATATCATCAGTTTAAACACTGTTTTGCGAGAATAAAATATATTGAAGGACTTATTTGTTTCGCAAGTAATAAATATGTATCTAAAGCATAAAGCCCACCAAAAAAGCGTTCGGTGCGCTCACTACTGAGTAGGCCCCCTCCCACCCGCGCATTACCCTTCACCTATGTAATAAGGGGCTCAAGGACCACAAAATAATTATTATTATCAGCGTCTCTCATAACAAAGCAATACAAATATTATTAAATTTCTCGGGGCTTGTAATTAATATCGGACACGCAATAACTAAACAAAGAGTTCACTGTTCTTATATAATGGCTTCTCGCCCGTCTGTCGACGATGCTTCGAGGAGCGTGAATTTGCTTGCCGTGTTCAATGAATGGACTACGTTGTATTTTTGTTAATTCGTATCGCTGAGAAGCAAAAAACGGTGACTCATGGCGGGCACAAGGCGTCGTCAAATCCAGTGTGCGCTGGCTTATTTGATTACGTTGTATTTTCGATGATTCACATAGAAAATGCGCGAGCGCCCCGCAAGCCTACTTTAGTGAACTTTATGCCTAAGTCATACAACCAAAAGATGATTAAGTACGAAATAAAATTTGTTCATCACCTAAGTATAGCATATTTAATTTATATTCTATGCGGTGTCAAACATCGCTAGATTTAAAGCCACAAACCAGATGCGTATTTTTCAAGCTAGATATCTATTAAAAATGCTAAATTTGGCAAGAAAAATGCTAAGTTGGCAACGCTTCATTATCAATAAAAATGAATTAGTAAATTGTATTGTCAATAGTTAAAAAAATCATAACAACCCCTTTGTGAATAAAGTTTCATTGAAGGAAGTTTTATATTTGAAAATAGTATTAAAAAAATCTCTCAATCAATTTTATTCGACGGTTAAGTTGATATTTATTGTATTACCCGTGGGTACAAGTGTCATGGATGAATATTATATTCCTTCTCGGCGCGCAAGGCGATATTTCAAAATAAAAGGACAGTAAAAAGATATAGGTGGATAGATAAGAATGGCTGACGAGCTCGGGGAACTTCTTTTACGGCCAGGGGTAGTGAAGTAATATTACGTATTGATTTAATTGAATAGTCTGCGATTTAAACTTTACACGGACGTACCTAACCGTAGTTATTTTATAAAGGTGGGAGTGTTTTAAATACTACAACAATTTATAAACTTATATTTATTTTATACCGACTCGAACCCGCATCCACTAGATTCAATTGTGCCATGTGACTAATTACAACAAAATTTCTTGTAGTATTTACATATTGAAGGGCTCAACAAATTGCGTTCATTTTTAACAATCGTACCGCACTGTAAATAATATTTCCACTATAAAAAGTGGCAACTGGCCATCGCATTTGTATTGTAATTAAATCGTAATATTAAATATTTCCCACGATTTTTTTAATATACGCAACAATTATTAATGTAAAACATAATATTATTACCATTATGGTAACACCATCGCTATTTAACTACATACTATTACTAAAACATACTCTAAAAATCGTATCGTATATTGGTTAATTTTAACTAGTGGTCCAAACGATTGACACTAGTATATTATTCAGGGAATGGATGTTTAAGTTTTCCCGTAGGTAGAGCGGATAGACATTCCTATACAAAGTATTATACAATGCTTCTAACATTGTGGTTTTCCCATTTTACGTTTAGTTACAATACCATATCATAAGGAAGGTATATATTATGCGGTTAATCCAAAGTGTTCGGCTTATAACTTAATTATTTTTTTCAACGTACTTATGACAAGACTTGATGGCGATTCAAATTGTTGCTGTGAGTACAATGTCATAAATTACAAACGTTATAAAATATCGATGATAATTATTATAATATAATATTCAATTCATATATATATATGTTTCTATTACAACACTTGATGATGCTGACTCTAAAGCATTTTTAGTCTAGTTGAATTAGTAGTAGGTAATATAAAAATAATGGTCATACAATCTTATTCATAGCTGCCATATTTTGCGAATAGACAAGCTTACGATTTTTTTTTTGATTTTTTATTTAAATATTATGATAGTTCCAATACAAGGTAGTTATTTGTTAAGATTTCGTCTATTTAGGACACGTCTTCAAAAAAAGGTTGTCTTCAATTAAATAATTGTTTAGAAAATTTATATGATTAAGAATTTAACAGAAAAATATCTTTATAACAGAAAATATTAACTTCAATAACAATACCAATGTTATATTAATTGCAAACCTCTGTTCTATGTTGAGTCTCGTTCAGTAGAGCCATTAAAATAGCGGTAGTTACTTACTTACTTTCATATAAATAGCGTGCCATATAGAAAAAGCTTTATTATATTAAATTTGACAATCCTTTAAATGACAAAAGGGTCTTGCCATTGTCATTTTACTAAGGTCAAGAAATCTTTAGAAAATACGAATTGCTACTTACATTAGTTTTCATAGTAAACGTTTTTAGTTCAGACGCGCGCCAAATATGGGATGCTAAGAATGTCGAGTTTTAAAAATGATGACGTAAGATACGTCATATATATATTTATATCTTATTGAGAGAGTACGTATAAGGCTCTCCGCACATTACGATGGCTACTCAAACTAATTATTCTGCGTAGACGCAACGTGTGGTCTGTTAATACTCCTCATACCTTACCTTGTACGTCCTTCCTGGGCTGGACTAACGAACTAATTTAAATTTAATACGGTTTCCAAGACAAGTAAGTAGGTATTATTCTTGAATGATCTCATTGTCAGGGAAAGAGATCATCCGTCTCATACGATGAGTTTTAGCCGGCTCTCACATCTAAACTCGCCTCGTCTGCCACACAGACATAAATTAAACCTTCTAGAAACGTCGTTGTTTATAAAGACCACGCACATCTACCTAACGATAGTAGCATGTAGGTGTGCGTATGCGTTCTGGCGTCTTCCACTTGCAGCCCGAGACGCATGCGATTAGTAGATAGCAGCACTAGAAGTTTTTTTTTTAAATTAAAAATTCGCATTCGACCAATCTACGGAGCTCCATTTGGCAACGTGTGGTTTGTGAATAACGATGACGTCACATTGACGTATTCGACACTTTGCAGACGGACGAGTTTTGATATGCGAGCCGTTTTATACTTAAACGTGATAAGTCGTTTATTTTTAATTTATTTTTTCTTGATAATGGTAATGAGTTCAGAGAATGGACCTAATAGGTTGAGCAAATGGCTGACATCCATTTCTCGTAAAAAAATCTGTTAACACAAACCTCCACTCTGTGGAGGCCCATAATATGATCTTATTAGGATCGGAAATAGTCGATAATGGTATTATAACCGAAATAGGAAGCGATAGACTTGAAAACATCACCTAGAATTAAATATTATTTATATGTAGTAAATGATGACTCAATTTAATCACAAAATTTTATTTTGTGTCGAATTTATGAGATATCTGGAGTCATCCATCTGCTTAAATATATAGAAATAGCGTTGATTAGTAAAGACTTCTTTACATTTAGAAACATCCGAAATGTAAAAAATATGTCATAGAATTAATATAACTAAATATGTGTTCATTATGAATTTGGAACTTTCTTTCTTTAAAAAACGTCTTCTGTTCTTCTAGCATAATAGCTAGTGACATCTTTTATTTATTCCAAATCAAGCTGATGATTGATAAACTAAAAAAATTTTTTTTTTGCTTTTTAAATTCTTTCTTAAAGTAATGCGACTTGTGGTTGATTTATTGACATGGAAATGAGGCACTAAAATCTTTTTGTTGTGACAAGTTTACAGCGGTATGAAATACGACCGTGTACAAAACCCGATTGCAAAGTGTATATATCGGGTAGAGCTGGGATATCATTAAAAGATAGTTGTATAAACGTATAGACCGAACTACCTACTTATCAACCCCTATTCATTTCATCTATCTCCGGTAATAACAAAAACGTGTAATATGTAAATGAAGAATTGCTCAAGTATATCAATCACCGTCCACCGACGTTTCAAGTACTTAGTTGAATGTCACAATTAAAGAGAAAGCGGATTTGAGGGGTTTTAATTCTGTAATTACTTGAAAGGATGTGTAATAAAATTAATAGGGTAAGGTGTGCATCGCATGCAGCCGGACAAAAAGTTAGTTAATCAATTTAAAAATAACTAGTTCGTTTACGAGTATACTATTTTACTCTGTTATTTTTTAACTGAATATTGATATACAATATATATGTGGCCATAGTCCAGTATGTGTAAGGCGCTGGCCTTTCATATGGGTACCGATTTCGATTCTCGGTGAGGTCACAATAGGTATATTTGTGTGATTTTCTCAAAGTTTGCGTGTTTGTCATTGTGTATCTTCTATTACTAAATACATTAATGTCAAAAGATACAAAACTCTCAGTGTGCAAAAAAGTAGCCGCTGCGAGTTGTGGAATTTAATGTTGATCGACCAAAATTATACACTTTTTGTTGTAGACAAATGAGATCGGGAAAATATAGAAATTTTAAATTTAGAAATTTGTTACTATGGAATCGAATGAAAATATGTGGTTGAATGCTTTGTGACGGTTTTATTCATTCACTGAGAATGTTCTATGTTTGGGTGTAATACATATTTAAATCATTGTATGGGGGCAGGATCGAATGAAAGAATAAATACTAGAGCAATGAAATCAATTGAACACAGACAAAGCAAAACCAGTCAAATAGTCCATAGCTATAGTATATATCTAGAGCAGTGGTTATCACGTGAACCGCACAATTGACATTGACTGTTCTATGGAAACATCTGGTGGCCACACCAAATTTCGCTTTTGTTGTGATTGAAAAAAATTAAAGCTAAATTTTATATACTAAAGAATTGGATCAATTTATTTATAGACAAGTCCATTTAATAAAAGACATTTGAACAATTTAGTACATCTATTTATTTAAAAATAATGCGAATGGAAATTCCTCAATTTTTCCTTTTTTCCTTTTTTCCAATGCAAGCCGTATGGTTGCTTCTAAGTTTACATCTGTCAACTGGCTTTGATATTTGTTTTTATGAAGTCCATTACACCGAATGATCTTTCAATTGCAACTTGCGAATTTTTTGAATTGACTTGATTTTTGGTCAACGTATAACTTCGACGAAAATTTTTCAACCGTGGTATTATTAAAATGGTTTTTAATTACTTGGTCATGACTCATTTCCAATAACGCATATTTAACGTTAGCCCAGTTAATTAAATTACATACTGAAAATAATGTTGGTGGCCGCAGAAAAATCATCTGATGGCCGTACATGAGAACCACTGATCTAGAGTATTCTTTGTGTGTACCTACCACAGATTAGATTATTTTTATGTTCCCTTATTACATATTGAAACACAATAATTTAGTTGCTAGGACCACCCCCTTAGCAACCAATAATAGTGGATTGGATTACGGATTTCTTCCAAAATAACTTTTCATACAAAACAGAATTAACTGAAAATGATTTTAATTCTACTTAAATATAACTAAAAGTATTAAAAGAATGCATTGGCATCGTGTTCTGATATATTCTAAAAGTTTAAAATTTCTAGCTAGTCGGGAAGTTAGTTAAAAATCGATTGCAAGATTTGCACTGGATAAACAGCCACCGGACAAACAAGAATACGAGCTAAGAAAAACGTGGTGTGATCATAATAATATAATGCCGTATATTTAATAAAAGACGAAGACGTTCGGTATCGCAGTTTCCTGTGAATGTCAAATACGATTTTATTATTCTCAGAGCACGATACTTTAATAATATAGTAAACACTTTTCATTGTGAACGTTAAAATCAGAGGATTAAAATATTAGAGCCGGCGCGTTCTGGCGATTACAAAATTACGTGATTAAAAATTGCACGATTAAGGAAATTAATTACAGAATTAAACGGCTGTAATTTTTAACATTACACTAACGTTCTGATAGCTATTTAAATAATATATTGTTGAGGATCAAGTGGAATACAATTTACGTTAGAAATATTGACCACTGTTGCAGCTGTAGATTCTCAATCAAATAAGCCAGTTTCAGACAATCTATTGGTTTGCTTGGATGTTAAGCCCGGTACTCATTAGCGAGTCGTAACTGTAATATTTCCAGATACACTAACTAATTCTAGATGCGAACTAATTATTAGGCTTCCATAATAGTTACTGTATCTGCAACGGCAGTGGCGAAGGGTAGAGGTATGCTTTTAAGATTCGACATAAATAGTGCATACTAAACATTGTCAGTTATACTTATTTGTTTTCATTGAACTAAGAATTCAATAATTTATAGATTGTGACTGTTAGTTTTTAAAATTTAATTAAATGCTGCCAATAACAAACCATAATAGTTTAGGTATGCTATGGGCGATTCCACAAAAATAGTGCACACTTATTTGTTTTCGTTGAAATAAAAATGGGCATATATTACAGATGGTGTCAGTTAGTTTTTTTTAAATTCATTAATCCCTGCATATAACAAACAATAATCGTTCAAATATATTCTTCTATCTATAAAATAACTAAAATATGTATGGTTTAATGGCATAATTTTAGATATTTCATAGATAAACGAATATTTTTTGACTATTATCTACTATGACGTGGATTAAGCAGGGTTTAATTGAATTTTAAAAACTTACTAACAAACACTGTCTACACATTGTAGATTCATTCAATGAAAATAAACACATTTGACTGACAAAGTTTAGTGTGCACTATGTATGTCGGATCTTAACAGCCTACCTCCGCCCTTCGCCACTGTGCAACGGTCATAGTAATTACGGCTCGCCAATGAGTACCCCGACTTTAGACTATTTTTTAATAAGGTTCACGTTACGTAGATACATAACGACACAGAGTGCCAAAATGTTGTATTTTATAGCATTTAAATCATCGTGTAGAGGTGGCTATAATCTTTTGAAGAGCTTTAGGTACTAAAATTCTTTATATCACTGTTGTCGACCATTAGTTGTCTTCCTCAGATACATGATACATGTATGCAACTGTAATGTATAAGTATATAGAATAATATAAACTCTGGAAAGGAATATTATAGGATGGTTGTATATTTATTTATAACATAGAAACACTTTAAGTTTTAGTATTTATTGAGAGTTCACAGGGATTAATCAATAATAATAGAGAATACTTCAAACGGTACACGAAAATAGATTAACAAGATAAGATGAGTCGCTCGACCAAATGACCAGATGAACTTGCCAAAGGATTAGTTCAGTTCAGGAAGGTATCACATTTGACAACTAGATACCACACTTATCACTAGAAACAAATCTCGATAGTGTAAGGTGCTTAGTCTCAAAATAGAGGACGTGTAATCTGTATGATCAAAGGGTCAGGCTGATCAGACTGAACTGATTAGCTGTAAGACTGTGAGAGATCTGTGAGAGATATCAATTATTACGGAGTCAATATAGAGTTACATACTCATCCGTTTACATAGTGTTTGCGCCGTCCAGTCAATGGGCCGCGCCATCTATGGGTCTCTTTTCGAAATCACGCCGCTACACATAGAGCTAAATCCTAATCTGTCTACAAAGCGCTTGCGGCGTCCAGTCAATGGGCCGCGCCATCTATGGGTCTATTTTCGAAATCATGCCGCAACAATATATTATTTATTTCAAATAAATCTTTTGTAAGCTTTGACCTTCGATAGTACGCATCTTTCTTAGATAATTACTTTATTTTCATTTATATTTCACCATAATATACGATATAGTTTGAATAAATAATTTTGTAACATGACTTTGATAAAATATATTTTTAGGATATTTTGCCGCCAATTAAATCCTGCCAATTGGGTGCTGCATAGCCGCCCAAATACGTTCAGTTGATTCGGGCCTGGCCAGGCGAGACATAATAATAATGTTCAAAATACACATTTTTATATTTTAAAAAGAATATTTTTGTTCTTTAATTTTGAATATAATAATATCACAGAATGATATTGTGTATTGTCATTAAAGATTATTAAACCCTTAGATTTGATTCTGAACAGAAACTTTTGTCTGGCAACCCGGAAGACCTAAAAAAAGCTCTCTCATTGAACTGTGAAGAGAAAATTTCTAAAAAAAAAAATGTTAAAAAATGTCTTGAATCTGATTCTGAATGGGAAAGTTCCAATTGGCCGCTCAGAAAGTTGAAAAAGGTCACGAATCTAAAACCCCAAGAGAAAATATGTCCATTATTTTTTATCCTGAGAAATCTTATACATATATATATTCTTTTCATAATGTTTTATTTTATTTCATGTTTCATTTAGTCAATTTTAATCTCAATTACTCTGTTATTAAAGTATTGGAATGGGAAACATTAATTATGTACTTACTAATTTATATATTTTAATGTAAATATTTGGTTAATTACCGTGGCATGTTTCTGTGAATAAATCTAAATTTATATATGCTGCGTAAATGGTAGTCCAATTTCATTAATTGATAGGTTAACCAAATAAGTCACTTTCAAAACCCACCAGATTAGGGTTCTCAAAAAATCTTTATAAATCCTAATAAATAAAAGCAATCCTGTGATTGAAGTTCTCTTCACATCGTCAAAGATTACTTACATCCAATTTCGTGAGTGAAAAGATATTAACTTCACGCGGAGTCTTGCTGTAGAAACCCTGCTCTGGGAAATTTTATTCGGTCGTAAAAGAAGCAGTGATTTGCAAATGTGTTTGCTTGCTCCAGGCTTCTTCATATTGAGCAGCTTTCTTACGAGATAACACGGATAAAGGAGCGTAGGCCGGACTATTGCTCGCGTGAAGGGTGAATAAAAATATTTCAAAACTATTTGAACGCCAATTTGTCATTTGAGAGTCACGTGTGCTAATCGTCCTGTCGTCAGCAATTTTCATTCGATTTGGATAATTTATTCTTGGATAAGTCTGAAAGGATTCATGCGATAATTTTTATTGACTCGCTGCTTATTGTAAGGTATAATTTTATCTAGCTTCAGAGTGTTGAACATTTTACGACTATTAAAAATAAAGTAAAATAATCTGATTTTTCAGCACTACATACTACATTCCATGGCGAGATTTAGCTGACATTACAAGGGTCTTCTACTAGTTCTTGTCCATCACATGTTTCTTCAGTTTCCCAACCTCATCATCCTGTTCAAATCCTTCTCAGCACAGTCAATTCGCCTGTTTCGCGACCTGTCTATCAGCTAAATAATACAATATTATAATAATTCATGCCCACGTCAGAGTTTTTTTAAGTCTATAACTATTTCGGTTATCTTACTGTTATTGAAACTCAGTGACATCCCTAGACAATATGCCGCCCCATTTTTATACAGTATTTTTTATCATCCTTACATGACCTCAATATTTAAGAAATGTGTTGTATCGATGTTCCTAATAAAATATATTTTCTAAGGCACTACATCCAATTTAAATGCCATCTCTACTTCAATAAACGATATTGCGAGTCCACGGTTTCAGATTCATTAAATAATACATCTGACAACTTTCAAAACACGCGAGCAAGGTAGGTACCTATGTACGTACCTACCTATAATTCAAAATATAATTCGAAAATTTGCACGTGTCATTGCTGGTCATCAAGGACGTGACGTCCAAGGACAACAGAAGTAAACTAGACATCGCGAAACCGACAAAAACAATACAGTCCTGTTAAACCTTTTATGTTAATTCTTAATACATTTTGTTTCCAACCAGTGAGCTAATTTTTTTAATCGAATGATATTTTCGTTATTCGGTACTAAGCTTAGGTACCTATTTCTATATAATATACCTAATGATTCTCCTCGATTTGCCGCCCTTCAAGTGACTGCCGCCCCCAAGCGACGGTCAATCTGCCAACCCCCACGGGACGTCACTGTTGAAACTCTATCATGGCACTTTTTATTGAAATACGTCTTTCATTAAACTAGGTCAAAGCTCACTTGATAGCGTGGCAACCTCAGTCTTGGGATGGTCCTGAGCTATTCCCAGGCGTAAACAACTGCTGATACTTCACGTACAAACGTAGGATGTCATGATACGCTTGATTAAGACCGAGTGTGGTGCGGGGTGGGTTGGTTTGGAGGGTCCATGTTTGTGTTTGTGTGTTGTTATTGAGACTTCGCTTCTCTCAGGGCAGAGTGAAGAGTGCACCCAGTAAGCTCATTCACTTGGTTGCTCCAGCGCGCCGACGATCTTCCTCTGCTTCGCGTTCCCTGCAGGCCAGTGGCGCACCCAGGGGGGGGGGGGGGGGGGCAGGGGGCCTTGGCCCCCCCAAAATATGAAAATCATCAGAATGATTTTACACATTTAAATCGAAAGCCAATAAACTATACCTTAGACAAACAACACGGCAAAAATGATTTGCAATTCTCCAGCACCCTTTTTAGTAAAATTTCTTAGATTTTAATTTCTAACACAAAAATTTCGAAACACTAATGTCAGGTTTTTTTAGAAACCCGTTCCCTAATGAAATTCTCGGTGTCCACCCGAATTCCGGAGTGGTATAGGTCATGGCTGGGGAGGGTTGACAGGGCTCTAACCTGGGGGCCCGGGCTGTGGGGGGCCTGGCGTGTCGGGTTGACCAGATAAGTGAGATAAACACACATCATAAATTAGCTTTAATAGTAAAAAAAGTCGCCTGCGGCGCTATTATACTTCATGGCTATGATTATTTTAATTTATATAATTGTCCAATATATTTTCTCATTATTATGTGTCGATACTTGACAGCTCCATTATTAAAGTAGATGTATTGAAAATCGCCAATAATTCACTGTATAAGTACCCTCAATTTGAACTAAAACATAATTTGAAAAACGTTAATGTAGTATTTCACACTGCCTTTAATCTAAGCGGTGGATAGTGTCACGAGTGTCGAGTGTCACGAATATCATGTGTAAGGGATCTTGGCATTACGTTTGAGAGTAAACTGTTATTTATTAGCCATATAGTTACCATTTGTAACAAGGCGCTTAAAATGTTGGGCTTCGTCATGCGTACTTCCCGGGTCTTTTCGGATGTTACGGTATTAAAACTTTTATTTAATTCTTTAGTTCGAAGCAAACTTGAGAGTGGGTCTATTGTTTGGGCACCGCATCAGTTGAATTATGGCCTTATGGTGGAGAGGGTTCAAAAAAAATTCTTGAGACTCCTTTATTTGAGGTTGAACGGATACTATCCGTGGCTTTATCCAACTGACTTTCTCTTAGGCATGCTTACATACTGCAGTTTGCAATTTAGAAGAAATATTTATTTGGCTATGTATTTTTTTCGACTTATACGAGGTATAAATGAGAACTCTGCCATTCTGGGCAGTGTTGACCTGTGTGTCCCTGATAACTATCTTAGTAATAGAGAACATCAGTTGTTTATTCTCCCAAGGTGCAGAACCAACCTGCCACTGGTAATGCCAATTGGGAGGGCGATAACTATGTTCCACGAAATTGCTTAGGGTGTTGATATATTCCACCTACGTGAGGATGAGTATAGGTAGACGTTATTTTATAAATTTTTAAAATAGGGTCTGCTTAACTCATCCGGTGTATTTCCATGTACATATATAATTAATATTTTTGTATGTACATATTTCTACTGTTTAATAACATACTATCTATCTCTTTTTTATGTCATGTTGTGAACGTCTTAAACTTATAATTTGTAATGTCCACAATATGTAAAAATAAATAAATTGAATTGAATTGAATTGAAATAGGGGGCCCGTCAAATACCCTAGCCCAGTGGTCGGCAAACTCATTAGTCAATAGAGCCAAATATCCACAGTACAACGATTGAGATTTTTTTTGAGAGCCAAATTTCTTAAACTTAAATTGTGTACGTAGGTAGTAAGTAGGTACACTAATTAATTTACTTAATAAACTTTAGTTAAAGTTTAAAGTCCTAATTAAATTATAGGTAGGTACACTGAATAACACTGAATATCATACGTAATAATGATCTTATTTATTAATAAAAATTAAATTGTAAGTCAGGTATCCATAAAATTGAATCATGACAATGACTGACAAACTCAATGTGAATAATGGCCTTGCATCTCCTTGTAAAGATTGGGTAAGTCAGGTTCGTATGTTGTTGATTTAATTTTAAGCACGATTCCAGGTTCTCATCAATAAATCGATTTCTTAATTTACTCTTGATTTCCTCTCTTGGAAATCTTTTTACTAACCACAAAACTTGCAATATTAACATTGTTGACAGATTTTATTCAGTACCTAATTAAATACAGAACTTTATTTTTATTGACTCTTCTCCTCAGCTGCTTTCTTCCTTGCATCATCGACAGAATATTACGAGTTTTTAGTTGTAACTTTCTAAATTTCAATGCGCCAATTTTTCCCGACACATAAATACAGGTCTTAATCCATTTAAGTATTGAATAAACGCGAAGTCTCGGTCTATTCAACATTACATTTACGGTTATCCTCTTCCATTTTCTTTGTTCCTTCTTTGTAGCCATGTCAAATATGGCAGAGAGCATCTGTGGCAAAGCCGCACTCAAGGGGCCAAAGAGCCGCAGTTTGCTGACCACTGCCCTAGCCCGAGGGCCCGTTTCAGGATGTGGGGGCCATGGTGTAGGTACACCGAGTGCAATAGACAAAAGACCGATAAACGAGATATTAGGCTGTGTTGTATTGAGTAGGTTGTGTATAATTTAAATGCAATAATACTTTTTTGTCCATTTTCGATTAATATGTTGGAACCTCAATATTGAAAAACCAAAAATCTACGATAAACATTCGGCGAAAAGAACGACTACACTCACTACGGTGGTGGTGTAAATCAAAAGAACATTTTTTTCGGTATTGTGAAAATATGTAAAAATATTTAACTATATGAAGAAGAAAAAGAGCCTATGGGACTAATTTACATTCTCCTCCTTGGGCCCCCCCCCAATAATAAATCCTGGGTGCGCCACTGCTGCAGGCTACCCAATATATATATATGAAATTTTATCGATAATCGGAAAAACTTCACGAGAAATATTGAAAAGATAATCAAAT
The DNA here is from genome assembly GCF_057557595.1 of Rhyacophila brunnea. NCBI lineage: Eukaryota > Metazoa > Arthropoda > Insecta > Trichoptera > Rhyacophilidae > Rhyacophila > Rhyacophila brunnea. The sequence goes on along the minus strand of NW_028233068.1, from coordinate 18,868,722 downwards.
ACGCATCTTTAGTTTTCCTTATTCATTTTGTATACATACTGTGTAATTAAAATAATGAGTAAATTTGAAATGACATTAACTATGTAAAGAATGTGTATTTTATATTTAATTACTAATAAAATTATAACTCATGATAAAACGTACATACAGCACAATTATTTTAACAATTTAATTACAAAAGCTCATTATAAAATAATTTTACTAACGTGTTTTCTATGTTGTATAAATTTAATACATAAAGAAACCATCCCACATTAACAAATTATATGAGATAAGTACCAATTGTTCTCCCCTAAATGTTTTAATGTTTTTTAAAACAACAAATTAAACAGCACAACACGTGAATTATTAACACATTTTTCGGACATTGGAAGTTAGGCATTGGATTTTTATAATATTATGAAAATATTACATAATTTACATGTGCTATAATTTGGTTGTTTTTGGAATATTTTTTTATTTTGAAAATAATGAAAAAACGGGGTAAACATCTCCTTTAGAAAAAGAATTTCATTTTTGTGTTAGTTAAGGTTTTATTATACAAAGAAAAATTATCTACCTGTTTATCTATAGTTCGTTCTTCTTTATGTTTTACTTATTTTCAGGGTTAAAATTGACAGTCTGAAAAATATTTATAAAATATGTAGTCGCCTATTTCCAAGATTCACCTTGTCCATTTTGTTTTGTTTTGAGATATTCACAAAACACCAATATGGAACCTCCATATAGAAAATTTTTTCTTGAGTCATTGGGCGGGTGATTTTAATATTTTAACTACATAGCTTTTCCAATTAAACACTTGAAAGTTATTTGGAACATGATATACTTTTTCGTATTGAGCGAAAAATTCAAAATACTCACTATGTAACAATGGAAAATATGATATTTGAAAATTGCCACCCGACGGACAAGATGCATTTTGAAATTGGATGATATTTTTCAACCGGTATACTGACTGCAAATGTTTATATAACAAGTGTGTACCCCTTTGAATAAGGAATAAAATTGCATATTCAGTTAATTTTTGGTCAAAACTTTGTGATTTTTGGAAATGAGTTACTCAATTACAAATAGATTACTTTACACAGCAAAATAGCATAAGCAGTTGCAATTAAATCTATAACAGTGGTGCTTTAACTAATGAGTCTCTGTCGCACCTATTAGTAAACCAATACTAAAAGAAATGCACAAGTATGTAAAAAAAGATGTGTGATTAAAAATGTTTGCAATATAAAAACAGTAGAAACACAAAATAGGCAAGTAGAATCCCCGAGCAAAGCTGGGTAATAAGCGATAGTAATTAATTTTATAAAACACAATTAAAGGGAGTTTGTCCGCGGTCCAATACGAATGTCCAAATCCGTGACCGTCATGGTCTGATGTGACAGATTCACATCTATATATGCCGCTTGTACACACTGACACAACGATTTCGGATAACAAATTCGGACATTTGAATTGGATCGTTTGGCCATTTTGACCGCTTGTGAAGACAATAATTTAGTGTCTTTCATTAACTTTTCGACAAGTGGATATATATTGGACATGGCTCCTACATTCTAATAAAGCGGGTCCCTGGACCAGGATATTTGGTGCCCCCCCCTACCTATCTCTAAGTTTAAGGGCAGCGTTTCCATAACCCCAGGGTTCGGCGATGTCAAATTAAGGGCATTCCGAATGTTTTTAGTGAATTACCAATTTTTTTAAAATAAATTTACACGTATAAATGAGTTGTCAGTACTTTGCATCATATTATAAATAACTGGCTCTCAAACTTTCTCTTGTCGCGAGCCCCTTTTGTAGCAGCCTTCTAAGTAGTGATGGTTTATTTATCGAATTACCCACAACTTGACTTAATAAAATATTAATATATTCAATTTAAATTTATGCAGCATAAGGATTTGAATACGATTCCATTGATATTTTTTGAAAATTTAGATAGATTTAAGTTTTATTTTTCATATCTTCAATACATAATTGCCTTTAAAATTTGTTCGTAAAATATCTGTATTAATGCATATTCTATATCAGTTGATGATGTCCCTCTGAAGCGAAAGAAATCGATCGTGATTATTATTTAACAGATTAAAAGTAGTTAATTACCAACGCACAATATTATCGAAAACTGAAAAATATAGCACACGAAAATTTTTTACTGTTCATGGAACAAATATATAAGAGACGTGCATGTAAATAGACAAAATAAAAGTAGTTTTTTGTCTTTTGTTCATCTCAGTTTGCTGGCGACCCACCACGCCGGACCCCCAGCCTAGAGCCATGTTGTATTTGAAACAGCAAAATTTTGAATTGCAGAATTGGAGCGAGAAATAGTCTTTGAGGGATGAGGGGGGGGGGAGTGTCAACAAAATCTGCAGCAACCGAAGCATGATTATAAATTCGGTACTTAGTAGGAAACTAATAAAATCATGTTTTTAATAAATATTATATATTTATTAAGTAATACGCTGTTAATTAATTGTGCTCGTATCATACAAGCTGTGCCCAAAAAAATAGTGACCAAAGGGCCAGTACATTAATGTGCGTAATTCCAGAAAATGTTGACACAATTTACCGAGCATAACACAAAGGATATTTCCCATAAAGATCCTCGTAAAAATTACAACCTATTAAGGCGCCCTTACCCGTTTATATAGGGTGCTCTCAGAATTTTCATAATTCTATTTGGTTTGATAATGCGTCACCGTTCATTGTACATACTTACATATTTTTATACACTGAATACTTAACCAAATTTAAACGTTACATTTTCCTTTTCGAACGTGTCGAAAAACTAATCCTGGCAAACAATGGTGAAATAATTTATTCATTATTTTATCAGTAGTAAAGACTGGATTATACACAAACACACAAAATTTAATTATAATTTATATTAAATAGTACAATATTCATTTATTATTTGTAAAATTTATTTTTCAATTGCCAGCGTCTGTCGACAGTACTTCGAGATTTCGAGATATAGATTCCTGAATAAATTTACATACAGTGAACTTTACAAAATACACACTGAAGACGTTTACAACATGGCATGAAAAAACAAGGTTTTTGCCTACAATTAACAGGCAGTCGTCGCATCTGCATAATATAAATAAAATATAACTGACAATAAAATTTTATCTTTTTAAATTTAATTCCTTTCGCTCCCTTCAGCGGTATTAATTATTAATTACGATGCTCCCTTATTAGGTCTAGAAGTTTTCCAACTCAAAAAGGTCGGAGACCGCTTTACTGGATGATTAACAGGACCTTTTGTTACAGTGCGTATTAGTTATACTATAGGTACCTACTGTATATTCAAATTGCTTTAAAGTCGTTACCACCCAAAGTGTGCCAAATAAAATTGTGACATAAAATCTCGAGCTAATTTGGTCTGACGGCTACTATTTGTATAATATTGTACGTATTTTCAGAAAGGCGCTTAGAGCTTTATTGAATTATTCCGAGTCTTCAACAGCATTTAAAAAATCGCAATCTTCAAAGTGAAAACAGAGTTTCTGTAACCCGTTTTCTTTTGTTCTAATTTTGAAACTTTAAAATACAAGTCTAGTTTAAGAATTAGAACAAAGAAAAAAGAACGCTGGTCAAAGAGATTGAGAGATTGGAGAAGAAAGCTTTCTTTAACATCTTTTACTCTGAATTTACTGGAGAAAATAATACAATCGGAATATTCAAAACTTTTGATATTTTAAATTTAAATAATTATTTAAAATTATATTTTTCTTTATTTTTTTTAACCATAGCAGCCTCACCTAACATTAGCAATTACTTCGTAGTTATTGTGTTTGACAATAATTATATTATATGTTCAGCCAGGTTGTGTTTAGATGTGTCAATGTGATATTATGTGGATCTTTGCAAAAGGAAACGCGCGCGAGCATTTATACCATTTTGTATTTTGTATATAGCAAAAATATTACACTTTTGGTGAGATTACATGGCAGGATGCACAAAAGTATATTAATCTATGACGTACACGTACTAACAGGTCTATAATGATACTATTAACTTGAGGAAAGGACGAGTGCCTCGCAATGTATATATAGGTATTGAACAGGGAACTCAGAATCTGTGGTATTGAAGCTCTGTAGAGTCTAGAGAACTGACGTTTTTTTGACGTTCCCGTCTGCTTTTTGTCTATGCTCATTTTTAGGTGGGTGCAGATACTGGATGGAGCGAATACCAACGTAGGGTTGTTGCGCCAGAAGGAATAGCTATTTATTGCAGTGCTCTTTGAAGAGAGTTGGTTAGGTTTGTAAAGGGTAATAATGTAACAAATAGGGTAATGGAGCAACATATTATTTATACAATCTAAACCTGAATACTAACCCTTAAATGCACGATCGCATCGCTTTAATGTAGGTACCTACACATTACTTTTCGAAGCGATCACATTTAATGTTTAATATTATTAGAAATTTCTATGGAACATATGAATAAAAACTATAACTATTTTGTCAGTATACTTTGTCTACTGCAAGTTTTAAATAAAATCTTATTCAGATAAAAATATAAAGAATAAAACACTTTTTTGCTGAAAGGCAACACCTTGCAATTAAAGTTGGGTTTCGGGAATTTCCCGACGGGAATTCTCAAGAAATTTTCGAGATTTCCCATCCTGAATCTCGAGAATTGAAATTTTTAACGTTTCGGGAAATCCCGGATCTCGAGAATCTTTTCTCGAGATTCGGGATTTTTTTATTATCAAATATTAAATGAAACACGATATTCTATATAAAAAAATGGACATATAATACAAAACGTTCAAAGACGGATCTGTTAAATACACAATTAAGCCAACGTCGATTCAAAATGAGACAATTTTTGCAACATCAAGGAATTCTGTGTCCCAAAAGATTACGCGATAATAAGTAATGTTTGGAATTATTTTTGTTTTCCTACTTCTATTTTGTTTGTCTTCTTACATAAATAAAAAAAATCATATTTTTTTGGAATTTGTCTGTTTTTACACCGATTTTAGGATTATTACAGGTTTTTTTTTAAATTTCCCGATATCTCGAGAATTCTCGAGAATTATTTTCTGGAAATCCCGAATCTCGAGAATTCTAAATTTCATCATTTCGGGAAATCCCGAATTTCGAGATTGAGCTCTTCTCGGGAAATATCCAACTCTATTTGCAATTAAGGGTTAAACATACAGTATCAGCAAGTATTTATATGCATAGTATGAAAGAGAACGTCGATATTCTAATATATGTAAAATGATCGCCGACATCCGGTAACGGATGTTATACTACATAAATAAAAAGAAAAAGGTTTAATCAAGCTTTAAAATTTTACTTTTATAAATTTGATGATAGTTTTCCTAACGCTGTGGAGGGAAGGTAAAATCTTAATCGCGTTGTACGAATTCCACTAAAAATGTATCCAGCGTTCAACGAATGAAGATTTACATATTTTTGTGGCTCCCTAAACCATTAAATTAATGACGGACGCACAGCGTCGTAATAATAATAATAATTTTAATGATACGTCTCACCCCGTACATAATAATTAATATATTTTTTTGCAAGATTCAAGTCACGTAATACCAGAGACGCATTTGGATTGCTGATGGAAAAAATGAATATTCAATTAATAATTCATCGATTATTGATAATTTTAATTTGTACCGCACCACACTCCACTCTGATAAGCTATGTCTACACTTGTTCACGTCATCTTCCACTTCACTTCAACTTATTAATTCTGATTCTTAACACTGAATAGTTTTCCACATGTTTTAGTTTGTCATTGAACGTATGAAATATCGTCCGTCAACGGCCAACACTTGTAAATGTCAAATAGTTTTTAATTTTTCACGGGAGATAGTGTAAAATACAACGTTTTTATTAGGTCGTATTCTTATTTGTCCGGTGGTTGTTTTTCCGGTACAAATCTTGCAATCGATTTTTAACTAACTTCCCGACTAGCTAGATATTCGAAACTTTTAGAATATATCAGAACACGACGCCAATGCATTTTTTAATACTTTTAGCCATCTTTAAGTAGAATTGAATTCATTTTTGGTTAATTCTGTTTTGTATGAAAAGTTATTTCGGAAGAAATCCGTAATCTAATCCACTATTATTGGTTGCTAGGGGTCTGGGGTCCTAGCAACTAATTATTTATATATACGTGCGTTACTATGAAAATCAATATGAATGTCAAAATGACATTTCAGTATTATTTCTATCAAGTACAAATTTTTTTGATCGTTTAAGCTAGTCAAGTCAGTTATATGATTCAACAGTAAATTTAAAAACGTTGTATATTATAAAAAGTTCTTTTTATCTTGTAATTATTTATATGCTGATTGCAATACAAATAATATGTAATAATTATAGTACAGAGAATATTTTTAGTTTTGAATCCATAAAAATTATAGTATTTTTGGCTATTTGGCGTAAAATTACAGTATAATTTACTATAATATATTATTCACGGAGTCATTCGGTTGGCAATACTGACGTGATGACAACTAACAGAAGTCCAATGCTGGCGGAGCTACGTGCGCTAGTACTAACTGTCATCATGAAAAACGTCATAATGAAACTGGTTTGTTAATGCGGACGCTACGTATGTCCTGCGATACGTTCCTATAGCGAACGAAAAAATGCACGAATGTAGATATACCTCATAGGCCAGGGATGGCGTACCTATGGCACGCGAGATGATTTTGCATGGCACGCGAATGCTTCATTTTGAAAAGAAAATAAATATTACTATTTTATATACCTATTTAAAAAATGTTTTTTTTTTATAAAAAAAGTTTTACAAATAAATACCTATATACTTAAGTTCTTACTTATATATAATATTAAAAAATAATGACGACATAGGAATGCGTATTGTCTTCGGTTTTTCATATTATGTTTAGGTACCAATCGATGCGCAAACGGAAAAGATGAAATTCATGCATAAATAATGACAAATAGCATTGTATAAAAAATTGCAGGCATATCATTGTAAAGAATAATCATTACGTTTCATTTAAATATATCATTGCATAGGTCACGGTCCTTAGGATATGAAATTAATTATCGGCAGTCATTCAAATATAATAACTGCTTGTTATTTTACCTCAAACGTAATCTCTAAAAATGAAAAACCGCTCAGTGATGGAGAATATAATAAAAAAGAAGAAGTTTAAATGCTTCCACGATCTCTTTGAGTAATTTGAAAACAAGGAAAAAATATTTAAAGAATAAAAGATATGCCTTTGGCTAGAAATACGGTTAAAGATATAATATCAATAACTCAATTGTAATCTTTAAACCTTTTTAATAGAATTCTTCCTATTCGTCATAAAAAAACTGCTTGGCACGTCAGACAGTTGAAAAATATTATTGGGGAAATTTTGGCACGCGTATGTAAAAAGGTTCGCCATCCCTGTCATAGGTGTTTCAACAAAAGTGTACAAAGTCTGCACAAAGTAAAAGTAAAGTGTGGTAAATTATATAAAAAATACATATACAATAGAAATATTGTCAACTGTCATGAACAAAAAATATAGTAATAAAATATGCTCGATTTTATCGAAATTTAATAAAATTGTCGAGAAAAAAATGTTTTTTTTTCAATTCAATAGATTATTGAATAACATTTTATTTATTATTTCGTAATAAACAAATAAGTAGGTCATGCAACTAAATACTATCCAATGTAATGTAATTGATGAATTTTGGTAATCACTTAAGGGCCCAGGTGTCACGCGAAGGTCGAAAATGAAGAATTAGTATTAGGAACTTTGCATAATAATTCAGCAATATGATTTCAAGAAAATACAAGTTATCTCTAATATTAATAGCCAATTACAAACTCAAAGAAATGTTTACCGTATATATTTGACGAATATTACATAAAATTAAAATTGATGATAATAAATAATGCACGTGTTGACAAAATAATAATACTTTGAAAGAGTGTTATAATCACGGACATCTTATTCTCATTTCTTATACGAAAAAAAGACAGGGAATTATAATGACATATACGTTTGCAGATTCTTCTTCTTCTTTGGCCATATCCGCCCCTTAACTGGAGCATATGGACACCACGCGGCGCCTCCAAGAATCTCTGTCGCTCGCCAGTCTTCTTGCTTCGTTCCAGGTCAAACCAGCATCCCGTAGCTCCGCCATATACACTCTGTAGATTGTATTTAGCGGCCTTCGAGGTCACCGGAATCCGGTCGGCTTGAAGAACAGGCAAGCCAGGTTAAAGTTCTCTTCTGGCATCCGCAGCACGTGGCCGAGCCAGGTCCAACGTCGCCTCTTCACTTTCAGCGTGATGAGAGGCTGCTTGGTGCGTTCTCTTATCTCCGCGTTGCTCCTAAAGTCATACCGCACACCCAATATTCGTCGCAAACATCTGTTTTCAAAGCTCAGTATACGATTACTCTTGTTGCGTTTGCAGATTATTCAGGATTAAAACGCAAAGATACAGGAACTTCTTCATTTTCGACCTTCACACGGCACGGCTATATTTATAATATGTTAGTATTCAAAATAAACGGCTAATGCTTTTGGTGATTTTCAATTACTTCTGAAATTAAAAATGACAGATTTAACACCATACGCGTGATGTGGATTTTATAAGCCAGATTAACAATATTAAAAATCTTTGTCCAGGCAAAAAACGTGAGGTCAACCATGCTGTCAGCAGTAGTGCGATTTTACATATTTGTGACATTGTTGTAGCGCAGGGCTTACACAATAATATTTTTACAACGTTTTTCTTAGCTCGTATTCTTATTTGTCCGCTACAAATTTCGATTTTTAATTAACTTCCCGACTAGTTAGACATTTGAAACTTTTAGAATACATCAGAACACGATGCCAATGCATTTTTTTAATACTTTTAGCCATCTTTAAGTAGAATTAAATTCATTTTTAGTTAATTTTGTTTTGTACGAAAAGTTATTTCGGAAGAAATCCGTAATCCAATCCACTATTACTGGTTGCTAGGAAATTATTAATAAATACGTACGTTACTATGGAAATCAATATGAGTGTTAAAATGACATTTCAGTATTATTTTTATCAAATACATTTTTTTTTATCGTTTAAGCTAGTCAAGTCAAGTGTATATGATTCAACAGAAAATTTAAAAACGTTGTATATAAAAAGTTCTTTTTATCTTGTAATTATTTTTATTGTCTTGAAAAATTCGTTTTACCTACATACTTCGTATGATGTATCGTAGACATGGAAAAAATCTAAATAATTTTCACCTCATATTTATATGACCTGTAGGTACAAATATTATCCAAGCACTCTCACTTTTTATTTACAAATACAGTAGGCGCTCGGTAATCCGGCACCTATATTTTTCACCTATGTCAGATTGCCGGATATGCCGGATTAATGGATTTCTATAGGAAATAATAAATAATCTGTCAAGGTCGGGCACCGAACTGCCGAGCGAACGGCTCTCCGCTCAGTTTAATGTGAAACCTGCCGGATTATAGCGCAGGAGTGCTGAGTTGCAAAATGCCGGACTATTGGACTGGCGGATTGGTGGACGCTGGATTACCGAGCGCCTACTGAAATACATAAGGATATTATAGGACCAATTTGATGGGTCACCGGTGAAACACGTGTATATGATATATTAATTTATCAAATGATAAGTCACAGTGTAAGACAACCATGTATTTGTAAATGTGCATATTGCCTGTGCCGTGCCCCGTAGCAGAATCCTTTAACTGGTAACGCTACAGGACCCTCCTCGTAGTGAAATGCACTTTTATTGTATTTATGGGTGGCATAATATTATAACTCTGATTCAATTTTATACGATGAATATGTTGAAATCATGCTGGGTGATTACATTGAATTTATTTATTTTGCTAATAGATAAATAATTATTTTGTATTGATATTTTGAACATACGAATTACAACGTTTTGGACAACCTTGTTTTAGCGCATGGACAATAAAAATACAGATGAATGTCGAATATATAAACACCGGGTTGCAATGATGATAAAGATGTCAATTTGATTCGATAAGTTTAAAGAAAATATGTGAAGAGTTATTTTTCATCATGGAGTTTACATTTATGAATAAACCCACTGACTATGTACCTATTTCTTTGTGATGGTGAATGAATGACATGCACGCAGTATTGTATCGTATTTAATTGTTGTTTAATTTGTGACACCTTGGTGTCATTTCCCAAATATAAAACATCTGTTTAAGTTGAAAAATGACCTGTTTAATCTGTTTAAGTTGAAAATGAAGTTGTGCATCCCTGCTCTACGGAAACTCAATCAAGCAATTTGAATAAATCTTGAAATAAAAGTGACCTATATCTAGTTATAAATTGAATTCATGGATAGATTATCAATTTTATTAAAAGATATTAGTATTACATACTCACTGTGATATCATAATGTAATTAAGATCACTTAGTTTCACTACAAATATCGTGTAATACTATGAATTGCCTTGAAGGTGTCCACCAGTCACGAAATAAATCATAACACACCACCGACGCAAATATAAAAAAATCAGATAAGTAGGTAATAATAATATAATGTTTCAATTAATCATTTTTTTGTAAGTATTAAATCTAAACGAACCTTTTTTTTATAGTCACTTTCGTAGTGAGACAACTACTTATTCATTGTAATGATTTATTTTTCGAGCGCAATCATAGAGTTGTAACACTGCAATTTAAAAAAAAAAAAGATTACTACTCATTTAGTGCTAACACCGCGACTGGCGCGTTTGGAGCTTAACGTGTTATTTAAATGTGGTAATTAAAAGGTCAGCAGTGATTGTGTTAAGCATTTGATCAAACGGATAAAAAATACACATACAGATGCGACTTTAGAGGAGTTGGTTCGACTACATAATTAAGCAATTATAATGTAATTAAAGACATCCTGAAAAAATCTTACATTAAAATTGAATTTGGATTTTTGTCTGTAAATCTCTCAAATGTTGTCATATTTCTGCGAACCCTTGTTTACGTCACGATGTTCCCCAGATAATATTATTATGTAAATAAGAAAAAGCATTCAAATTATCGGTCGATGACATATTACTTCGTCGGCAAGAAAAATTCTTATCGGATAAACGGTTACATTATCGAAAAAAATGTTATTACCCTAACAGTATTACATCGTTAAATGACAGTTTTACTGTCTACCTAAGCCGAGAATAAAAAAAAATAAGGCCAGTGTTCTCAACAGAAGCACTAAACTTCCATAAAAATGTCTCTCCGAATTCGTGCGTAAAGCGTCGCTTTTTACTATGCAAATAGGCGAATTCTCTATTCTAGCCATAGGCGTCGCGCCGGCCCTGGCGTGACAGCCGCAAGGGGCCGGAGCAGTAAATTTAAACGGTTTACAGTCGACCCACGACGCGGGGTCCGCAGGGTCTCATATCGGGGAAGTGGAATGGCGCTTCTTGATTCGCTTAGACGCCCCAAATAACGTTTGCGAAGATAACACTGCGAGACCCGACTTTGGACACGTTGAGACGCGTATCTTGTATCCAATTCTTGAGGAAGGTATGAGACACAGGTAAATCGTTCACGTGGAATCGAACGCGATAGTATTTCGCATAATATAATGTAGGTACACATGTTTCAAATATGTTGAAGAAAAACCTTATATACTGATGGAGCTTTATAATATAAAAAATACCATTTTAATTATGGAGTAAATCTCGTGGTCTTCAAAATAGTGAAAGTTTTATTGATAGATTTTTTTTGTTAAGAATGGTTGTGAAACATTCTCCTAACAGACTAGGTTTTTGCTATAGAACAAACAACATTAAAAAAATGGCGTGTATTTTTTACCAATGACGGAATCGATCCTGCAATCTGCATCTTTACAGATGAGTGGTCTACCAAATACAAGCTACGTGAAAAAAGATTACTTGAGGTTTGCTATTTGCAGTTAGCAAACTACAAGTCACTACTCATTGAAGATTTATCTGAATTAAGCTCACACTTGCAGTGCAAGATTTATTTGTCATCAGTGAGGTAGAAGTGAATTTAATATTTAAGACGGTCAATAACTCATATTTGTTATCCCATATAATTTGCTTTATATGGTTACCCATTGGCCGATATAAATAGTCAGTATTATCAGTTATTTTAATAAATTTTATTGTATATAATCTTTTAGTTTAAAATATTATTTTTGAGCACAAAAAGCTACACAAAACCGTCTTATAAATTTGTACTGAGTCTACTGAGGTAAAAACGACTTGCGTTAGAGTTACAAGCATAAAATAAGTTTTTTTTTTTAATATGATACGATATTATTTTCTAGATAAACAATTACATAAAATCTTAAATAACAGTAGGTACCTACATTTTTTTGAATTACTAATACCCATGTCCTTGCTTGTCAGGCTTTGAGAAAAAACACATAAATATTGTGTCCTCACCGGGAATCGAATCCAGAATTTTCGGGTGGAAGGTCAGTGTCTTACTCACTGCAACACAAGAGCCACCGTACATACCTACATTAATATTTATTTAAATTTAAGTTAGTGTATAAACGCGAATATTAGTGCTCGGCCGTAGTGATTTGGCGGGCGCGGTGCGGCGGCGTCTTGCGAAACTCAAACGTATAACCGTGTGTATTATGCCCCAAAAAATACACTGTCTACGAACATTTCACACACGGTTATTCGTTTGAGTTGCGCAAGACGCCGCCGCGCCGCCGCCGCGCCGCCCCCGCGCGACCACTACGTCCTTGCACTTAGGGATGGTTTAGTTACTAATAGGTACTATAGATAAGTGATGGAAGAGTCGCGTGGTATGAATATACCTAGTAGATATTACCAACTACTCTAACGGAGCGAATATAGATACATTTATGTTAAAAATATGAAAAAAATCTAGAATATAAACCAAGTGTCGTGCTACAGGTTTGTATTACCCACTCTCTTATAGGTAGTAGTTAAATCTCTTTGGTATGTTATTAATTTTCATTCGCGCATGCGTAGTCCCCATATGTAGGTATGTAGATATGAAATATGACTGCGTTTATTTTCAATAACGGAAAGAAATTCGAATATTCTGTACCAATCACGAATTTTCGAGAATTCATGAAAAATTCTTTTTGATGGTTTTACATGAGAGGCATATTTTGTTGTTAATGTATTTTTACGATTCTCTCGGAGTAAGTAGGTACCAACTCATGTTGCTCGACATTTGCGAGGTTCCATATTTACATTGTATGTATCCATGTCCGGAGCATATAGATCGATTGAAAATGAGGCAAAGTTTAATATGCCATTTTTACTGACTCGTAGAGTCGTGGTCGTTATTATCCGTTATAAAAAAATTAAAAAAACCATGTGGCTCGAAGCTCTTGAAAAGCTGTGGAAATTCTTAGAATTGGTCTAAACATACTGGTAAACATTTTTGTGGTATTATTGTATAGAAACATTACATCTGTTTATTTAACTTAATCTGGGTATGTATCCAATATATTGCCAAAATTTAAAATAATAAAACATTTAAAAAAATGAATTTGCAATGCATTCATATTCCCGCATATGACACGGGGCAATAAGAACCGATGATTATTTATAAAAAAAGTGTAAAATATTCCGACGAATGTGTCACTTAGGAAACGGCGAACGATTAGATACATGAAAAATTATACGTATTACATTTCACCGTAACACAGTTCACCGTGAGCCTTCTTAACGGAAAGAGATGACCGTATACTATACAGTCATCGATTTCGATAGTTTTTATTACATATTTTTATTATTACGTGTTTTAGGTACACGACGGTTTACAGGAAGCCAGGCGGGAACCGCGCCAATTTTCATGGCCGATTTTAGCAAAATTCATAATCAAAACCTAACAAAAATAATCAAATATATCGGCTATTTTTAAAATTTGTTTACCGCTGGCTTCCGGTAAATCGACAAGAACCGAGTTTTATTTAGACATGAATTTTATCTCAGTACTATACGACCCAAAGAGGTTGGATGGTCTTTATTATACGACCATATTATATTTCCGATATAACATTTCAGTTATTTCATTAACAGTGTGATATGGCGAACTGCATACGTACAAATTTCCGGATAAAACGGCGAACAAGTGATGGTTTGTTAGCATTATTTGTTTAACTGTATCATCGACAACATCTTGAAAGCCAATAACGCGGCCAGCAGGGATATTCTAAATAATTAACACAGTAACACGTTTCCGTTATTTTTATTGCTCCGAAATAACACTGATATCACTTGGAGCAATTTCATAAACAAGGCATCTACAATAATTGTTAATACAAACCTCTACTCTGTAAAGGCCCATATGATCCTATTAGGATCGGACATGGTCGAAAAAAAAATTCAACGACATTTGACATGTCACTGTTAATGCTGCCATGACCAACGGTATTCAAATACTTACAAGATAAAAAGAACTTTTAATATACAACGTTTTTAAATTTTTCTGTTGAATCATATAACTGACTTGACTAGCTTAAACGATCAAAAAAATTTGTACTTGATAGAAATAATACTGAAATGTCATTTTAACATTCATATTGATTTCCATAGTAACGCACGTATATATTAATAATTTAGTTGCTAGGACCACCCCCTAGGATTACGGATTTCTTCCGAAATAACTTTTCATACAAAACAGAATTAACTGAAAATGAATTCAATTCTACTTAAAGATGGCTAAAAGTATTAAAAGAATGCATTGGCATCGTGTTCTCATATATTCTAAAAGTTTCAAATGTCTAGCTAGTCGGGAAGTTAGTTAAAAATCGATTGCAAGATTTGTACTGTATAAACAACCACCAGACAAACAAGAATACGACCTAATAAAAACGTTGTAAAAATACTACGCTTCACAGTTATCTTCCCAGGATAATTAACTGTCTAAATACGACATCATAGTTATCACTTTTTTATTGATTTCAGACTTGAGTGATATGTTAGGATTGCCCTGCAAGCCTGGAATTATTATGGGATTCAAGGGGCAATAAGCCAGGGCCGACAAATTGGTAGGGCCCATGGGGAATAATAAAAAATGACAAGCCTTTGAGGTAAAGGAAGAATTTATCTTTGCAAAAATTAAATATGAGAGGCTAACAACATGACAGAGAAGGTAACTATTTCAATAATACATACTATTATTGAAAACAATTACTAGAAAAGTATATTATAGTCTACAGCACTATATTGTCAGAAGCTATCCTTGTTTTCATGCGGTACAATGTTGTGTTATTACTCGCAAAAAATCATTACTTTTGTACGAAGTGGCCAAAATCTTCATGATCATAGAAGTAAGAAGTGTATTAGAAAAATCTTTTTGAAAATTGGATACGTCATTCTTTGTATTATCAATATGACGAATTCGCCCAGGATCCATACAAGCATACATCCGCCCCTGAAAATAGCTAAGATATAGAAAATCGGTAATGGGACAACTGGGCGCCAGGACAATTGGGCGCTGCACTGTCGAATTAGATAAATAGACGTTCGTCATGATTTTATACACAGAGTTTCTATATACCACTTAATAACTTTAAGTTATATTGCTCTTAACGGCCCACGTGCTCGTCGTAGGTCAAAATTGAGTTTTTATTGTATTTTCAAACCATGATCCTGGACACTCCTTAAATGTTGTAGATAATCTATTTATATAATTTTGAAGCTTTATTATCCCTCATATTTATTTTAAACATTTGATGACTGCATAAAGTATTTTTGTTACATAAAATAGTATTCTTTTAAACCTCTCGCTCTAATGTTTTAGAATATAGTCATATTTCGGTACATAACTGTGCAGTGGTGTTACGATTTTTTACGTTTATTAATTTTTAAACGCATTTATGAAACCATTAGTATAATTTATTACGAGATAATTTTTGTAAAATATTCACGATAAAAAATTATATTGATAATCTCTGTGATCCCAAATTTGACAAGAATTAGGCATTTTATTATTCAAAAAATCGGCAAGATTAACACATTTGAAGATGATTCTAAAGATACTTATTATAAGCTATGTCTTTGACCATTCAAGTCCCCCCTTAAGTTTTTTTTATTACGGATTAGAATTATCATGCCTGAGGTATTATATACAAATAGAAGAACTCTCTTCTTGTTGGAACTTGGAACATATGGACAATTAAATCATTATTTACGTGTGCATATTTAAAATTTCACATAGTATTAAATAATTATAATAATAATTTAAGTATAAATAATAATATTACATATATATTTCAAAAGTACATTTGATTCATGAACGTCTACTTATTTTCGAATTTCATTTGATTGCGTGGCGCCCAGTTGTCCCGGCGCCAAATCTTTCTTGACCCAGAAAATCTTTCGCACGGACACGACAGTCGAATATGTTGTTAATTTAGACATATGTACTGACAATATTAACATTTATGCAACTAAAGAATCATTTGTAATGCGTCGGATTATATTTAGTAAAGAACTAAAATGAGCTAGCCAATGCTAAATTGGATCTACTATTATTAGGAAATAATATTAGATCCAATTAAGTATTTATGTTTGTAAATAAATAACTGTTATGAAATGCTAACCTTCAATTGACCTTATAATCACAAAATCGCCATTTTCCTTTATAATCGTCTTACTTGACATGTGCTTTCTCGGCCGCCAGTCTTGTCCAGAAGTTTGGTAATAATAATTGGTTTACTGAAATATCAAATGTCATATAATTCGGCCCTACTGTCCATCACATAACCGAAAACACCATGTTCAGAAAAGTTATTCTATCCATGAAAATATTATACAACAATATTATGGAAACCCTGTTGTGATATTTTTTACTATTAGCTACTATTATTAAATTACCTACCACTCTCAATTTTCATTGAATAAAAATAGTGTTTGTGAAGCATTATGAATTAAATAAAATTCCTCCACATATAACAATATTTAGGTAGGTACATTAAAAATGCGATCAGATTGATTCCTGGTTAAAGACAATTATCACTTAATTAGCATTATGTAACAGCGGCAAGTTTACTCGTCTATAATTCATCTTCTTTTTTCCGAGGGTGGGATTTGACCTCCTCCATAAGTGGCCTGCATTTACTTCTATCCTACACTAGTCCTCATGCACACAGTTATTCTCCAGCATTCTTTTCCTTCCTCTAGTATCGTTAGGGTAACCACCTTACCAATATCTTCATCAGAAATGCTCTCAATGTAACCCACCCATTGTGGTATTTACGCTTCACATAATTAACCAATGGTTTTATATTTAATTAGGAAATTACTTGGACTGCTCGGGTAATCTGAAATTTTCAACCGTATGGAAAATGACCGAGAAGTTCTACATAGTATCAAAATCAGAAAACTACTGTACCTCGGCCACATAATGAGAGGACAAAAGTACAGCATTCTCCAATCTATTATCCAAGAAAAGATCAATATTAAGCGTAGCAGAGAACTCCACTGAACTATTCTGGGTAGCAGATGATAAAGGCTAAGATCACAGACCTCCGTTAGGGAATGACCCGAATAGAAGAAGTAGGGTTTCCAGTTAATGAATCATTTTTGTGTCCGAAGTGGGTCCAAGGAATCTTTGGAATATTTTTCTGCCACAGTCAAAATAGGTGCACAAGTTCGTACGGATGCGGAACCAAGAGAGACAAGCCGATATGAAAGGAATGATGTAATCACGGTCGATGCTAATTTATGTCAGCTAGATTTGAGCACTGTATTTTGCCTTCGGAATAATTGTAATAAAAGCATATTGTATAATTTTATTATTATAATTATTATTTCAACCTCATTTTTTATACTATACAGTATAAACTATCTATATAAATTCATAGTCTCCCCCACTCTTCCTTGCAATACGCCACTATCGTCAGTGGACGAATGGGACGATTTAGAGTTGTTGACTGGTCATCGACTGGATGCCGAACAACGGAAATTTGAATCACAGATAAGTAAAAGGGCAATATAGGTAATATATTCACACAATAAAAATAATGTTATAATATTAAAAAAGATGAAAGTTGCATTGGAAATGGATGATTTTCACAAATTAGCGACAATTTTATTGTCAAATGGTAGATTTTCACTATGGAAAGAAATAGTTCCCACTTATCTAAACTAATAAACCGTAACACTCGAAAATGAAATGCCTGTAGCCTTGTATATTACACATACAAAATAAATGTACGCTAGGTCTTGACCGAAGTATGTAAATAAGTCTAATTTAACAATTGGTTGTTGTAAAGTCTTATGCAGACGGTGTTATACCAATATTGCACTAAATGCCAGCAATATTGCGCAATAACAATTAAAACGAGTTATTATTATGTAATTTGTGCAATTTGTTTCAACGAACTTTGGTTTGATACACCGTTTTACAGAAACCTCAAATAAGCCATTAACAATATTGTGCAATATTTTTGATCGTTTGGTTATTATATTGAAAGTTTATGCAATATTCTATATGTTCAAATTATACTGGGTCAAAGACTTTGTAATAAGTTTGTTTCGAAGGTTTCACAAGTTACACACCTATCGTGTATTTGACCACATAAAACAATTGCTACGCGATTTTGATTTGTTGCTATTTATCCATTGATTTGATAGGTAGTTTATATTGATAATGATTTTAATTTTACTCATAAAAATAGTATTAAAATGCAAATAAACATGTTTGATTGCAACGCAGGAAAGTAAAATAAAGAATGCCTAGCTAACGTATCTGAACTTACGTAGAATCATAAAATTCCAGCAGGGTCAAATATTTTACACCATCGTGTATAATATTATAATCTATCTTTGAGGTCACGTTTTGGATATTAATTACGGAAACTAATTTCTAGAAACGTGAAGCTTTTGATACGCTATCTGTTTCAATAGAAAGCTCCGAAATTTATCACTCACGATTTCGTTAAAGTAAGGAAATGTTAATATAAATAATATTTATTTATAATAATTATAACAAACCAAATACAAATAAAGACGTTAAGTTTAAACATATATCAAGACAACTAACTTTAGTTATAAGTAGTAGAAAAATTAATTCTATCTACATAATATTCTAATGTTCATAATTTATTACGTAGTCGTTACTAAAAATATCCGTATATAATATTACCTATTCTTAATTATTTCACTGATATATATTTTCGATGGAACGACATATTATAAATGAGATGTGTATTTTCGTATAGGTCAACAAAAATAAATGTTAGTTTATTTTGTAACAGCATTTCTTGTATATTTATAGATATACTATTTTGTAGACTTGTATTTATAGAATAATAGTTACGGTCTTTTCAAAGTCAGATATGTGTCAAGTACGCAATTAAAGTGACATAGAAAACTTCAGACAATCTCATGGGACAATGTTGACTTAACAATTAATCTTATCTTCTTTATCATACCTTTGGGAAGCTCTCTGAATTGGGCAATAGTATTGTAATGTTACTTTAAATGTTGGTAATTCATTTGAAACACAACTATGAAACTAGTAAGCCTCCGTTTAGATAAGACTGAAACACATCCCAAATAAGAAACCTTCTTTTTCACCGAATGAAGCTAAAATAAGAATGTTTTTAAAACAATTTTTTTTTGTTAATTCTACGTTTATTAATGCTGACAGCGGTTTCGGGCCATGAACTCGTCATCGGAAAAATACTAAGATAACTGATTTTATAAAAAAAATATTTCATTTTAAGTTTAGGAAATATCAAGATAAGTAACTCAATTATCATAGGATTAATAAAAGAATCATTCTAATGGAGTTTACCACGTTAACGCAATCCAATTAATGAAAAAAATAATGAACATAAATATAATTATTATAATTTAACTATATTTAAACATTTTACAAGATGTTCAAGAACTAAAGATGTTGAAGAAAATCTTTTCCTGCAGAAATCACGCCTGAAAGTGAAGCAAAAAATAACCAATGAGCTTGGTGTACTATTTTTAACACAAACTCTGAAATTCATTTTTTGTTGTTTGTTGCTGTTTTGTTGAGTTAAACAAATAATTACAAGATAAAAAGAATTTTTTATATACAACGTTTTTAAATTTTCTGTTGAATTATATACACTTGTCTTGACTAGCTTAAACGATCAAAAAAAATGTAAGTACTTGATAGAAATAATACTGAAATGTCATTTTAACATTCATATTGATTTCCATAGTAACGCACGTATATATTAATAATTTAGTTGCTAGGACCCCAGACCCCTAGCAACCAATGATAGTGGATTAGATTACGGATTTCTTCCGAAATAAGTCTAGCTAGTCGGGAAGTTAGTTAAAAATCGATTGCAAGATTTGTACCGGATAAACAACCACCGGGCAAATAAGAATACGACCTAATAAAAACGTTGTAAATTGACACTCAACGATAACTAAAACTTGCTTAGACGGTTCACATAAGAAATTACAAAAGGCTCCACCTTATTTTAAACGTTATGCAACATCTTTCAAACAACATCAAATATATTCAATAAACATATTATTAGGTACGTTAAGATATTATGGAATAGATACATCATGGATAAGAGAGAGATCAGAGTTGCCAATATATATTTAAAACAGTGCCTGGATACCGGAAATTGAATTAAATTATACTCATCTTTGTAATTTCTACTGTGTAAGTAAATCAGTTTTCAAAAAGAATGATCATCCTAAAGATTCCCACCCCCAACAATAAATTCCAAGTTTCTCTACTTCAATTACTCCTCGTATTCGATCGGAGCCAAATGACGGTTTGTTAGAAACTATTTCCCATCTTATTTATGTGCCTTCCTGATTCTTTAGATTTTCTATGGAAATTAGTGGATTATGATTCCATTTTTAGCGTAATTTTTATACATTTGAGTTCCATATCTATAGAAGAATAATTTTTTCAAACATATTTGGTGTGAACGGATTCGGATAGACTAAAGAGACGTTTTGGGCTGGATACCCTTTTCTCACACTTCAAACCCTTCGTTCATTAAATGCGTCAACGGCTGAAGAGGAAATTCATTCAAGGTACTTTATTCAATGCTTTGTCTTACTATCGTCATTTATGGTTAGTACCTGTAGTAGGTATAATATTATAAATTCTCTAAATTCATTCGTCTGCTAAAGGCATCAGACCATCTTAATTTATTTAACTAAACAGAGATATTATTGCCAGCAGCTTGATGTGTGGTTACCATTCGTAATTTTTATCCCTCTTAATCATAAATGAAATTTAATAACAATTACTACATTCGTTGTCTACCTGTCATCAGATTTGTAATCAGTTTTAGTTATGTGAGCACGTTTTAAATATTACTCAGGAAAACTAATTTCAGACCAAATATTGTTACAAGTTTAACAGCACGGCGTTTTCACTAGACAGGTTTATTTGCTTGAAGTCGAGCCAACATATTATTTTATTTTATTAAAATAGTTTTAAATTAACATTTTATGTAGCAGGTGTTGCCACACTTTTCTGCTCTAGCGAAGAATAATTGATAATAATAAATATTTTTCTTTTTGTGTCGTCTTTTGTTGAAGGTTGGCGATCAACGTGCAGTACACCTCAATATATCCTGGGCTAGTTATATCATATCCTCATTACATTAAGAACATTAAGCCACTTACAAAGGTTGCATAATCAAGAGAATATCTTTCTACTTACGCTTCTGCTGCCCTCTACCGTCCCCAGCCTCGCGTTTCTTTGACGCAACGCAATCGATTCGTAAAAAAAGAGGCATCCGAAGAGTTAAAACCGGTTATTAAATTATATTGAAATTTAAAAAAAAAATGTACATTTATGACAAAAAGAGTGTAAAATTACCTAAAGCATAAACAAAATCCTGCATTTATTATTTGAAAAATTGAAAACAGATTATTATTTTTTTTTGTCCTAGTAGCCTAAATCCGTTGAGCTTCTACGTCACTAAACGCGCCACTGGTCAATCGAGAGCTTTATTTTGATTGCATTAATTGAAATGAATGGCGCTTCAGAAAGCTTTGTAGAATGACAATAAAAAACCGTGCCGTTTCCCTGTCTGCCCAAGGATGGCACATTATAAAGGTCGGAAAATAAATACATGAAAGAGAACACTACAACTTTTGTTTGTAACTAGGAAATTAGTTTGGTATTACCATTAAGCCCAGGAGATCAAATATGTTTATTGTATTATTCTCCGTTCAAAATAGCTGAGAAGAAATAATGATTTCGGTAGTGTTTTATGGTAATGAATTTATATTAAGACTTAAAACAGGATGGATGGATCATTGTTAACCTTTTAGTTACCTTTTAATTATCACATTTAAAACACGTTAATTTTATCTAATGGCCAACGACTCCAACCGCGCCAGTCGCGGTGTTAGCACTATATGAGTTAATTATACTTAATCTAAGGACATCCTTACAAAAAAAGACAAGTGAAATGTGACGTACTGTGAGTCTACGTTGCATTTCAGCGAGGCACGTTAAGTTAACCACTTAAGAGGCTACTAATTTTTATGACTCTTCCTTACACATTCATGCTGTCATTAAGGCTATACCTCAGTTGAGGCATGGCTCAAAAAGATCATGGCTAGGCGATGCGCAGATTGTGAAAATGACGCCTGCCGAACAAAATATAATTTGTCATATAAATCCAACATGTATCCATTTAATGTTATGTGTATTGTTCTATTAGTAATAACAATAATATATTCATTGACATGTTTTCTTTTTCAAGTAAATGGGTAACGTTTTTAGTAATCTTTAGAGGATTTAAGAATTAATACCCCCATTGCCATCACGAAACAAATTTACGTGTTCACACCTCGACGCTCGTTCTCCGATTGCCAGCGAGTCCAAAATTTCGTCGCACCTATAGTTGAAAATTATTTGCCGTTTCACTGAAGTATCGTCTTAAACGGATACGTCGTTACACATGCAGGTACTAGAAACATCCCTTACTTTAGAAAAAATCTTCAATATTTCGTCAATTGTAACATTTCATTAATTTTCGTTGATTGAAATTGATACAATGAAAATCTAGTTAGTCAATATTTTTCCATGATCGACCGCGGTCAAAGCAGTGCTCTCCCTTTCCCGCATATAAGACTAGATTACAATCATAATGTATTTTTAATAAATCATTTATTTTATTCAATGACCTATTCACTAGATTCTACATATTGAACATACATAACTTGAAAACACCTCAGATATAATACAGATAATAGGCCGCAAGCTTGATATAATCTACGTGCCAAAAATGGATGTTAAGCCCTCTGGTTGACATGTCATGAGGGGTAGAGATTGAAAACCCATATATAAAATATACATTATACCACTGTATCGCAATGACATAAACCTCATCTATGACGATTACGTATTTACGATGTGATGATGAAAAGATTGTCAATATCATTGCCGGCGTTCAGTAACCGCTATGACACAAAAATAAGGATGACTCATGCACTATGGCTAAAAAATTAGCTCCGATTAATTCCGAATTGCCAATTTATTTGTAGCAAACTTCAACATTTCCATCTTGTATTGTCAAAAATAAGAAGCACTTTTGACCAAATTTCGACACATTTTTTTAAACCATGTCCAATCCTAATAAGATCATTGGGCCTTCACAGAGTGGATGTTTGTATTAACAGATTTAATAGAAATGGATGTTAGCCACTTGCTCAACCTATTAGATTATACTCAAACACAAATTGAAAAACAATATATATGCATTTTCCAGACTCACAATTTAAACCTGGGACCAGGAGTACATTTTAGGGTCACTAAAACTGTCAATTCCATTGTTATGCCTTCATTAAATTGTAGAATTCATGTACTTATAGTTTTAATCAAAGATGTTTAATCTACTTCCAGGTGGAGCCTTGTATGGTTTTACAATCAAAATCATTGAAGGCAATTTTCAATTCGATGTACCTACCTAAGTGGCATGTATGAAAAAAATAAATTTAGAACTGGAAAACTGTATGTTGTTTAACCATACTTTAAAAAATTAGGAATCGCCATTATATGTTATAATACAAACAGTTCACGTGGATTCTTGAAATATTTACTCGGAACACATTTTTAATTAAATATCATAATAATATTAATTATACGGAGGTAAAAAAAAACCTCTTATCCCATTTTATCTTGAGAGTGAAAAAGGATCTCGTTTGAACGAGCACGTCGCACCATCGGATTGCCGTGATATTTCCTGTCAATATTGACTTCCCCGTTTTTGCAAATATTACGTATTAAAGCAGGAAATAAATCCACCTATACATAGTCAACATGCACGAGTGCTTAGCACGTCACATGGAAGGGGGTCGCCCTCAAAGTGTGTGCCGGCTCGTCACCTTAGCGCCCCCTGCATAGAAAGTGGCCAGAGAGAAAACGTGGAGTGTGTCGCGTCAGAAATCAAATCCTTGACAAAGTGGAGTCACCGTGGCGCGCATACAAATTATACGGAGGAGACCAGGCCCCCCGGCATGCAGCTCCACGGATCGCAGAGGTGGTAAAATCTTTATTCGGCTATATTTCAGATAATAAACATGACGAATAAAGAGTTTACGCAATTAACACAGTGTTAACTAGGTGTTGTAGATGTGTAGATATTTTATTTAATGATAGTGTTCTAATTAATATTATCGTACAGGGAGAATATTATTACTCTAGAAAAATATAAATAAAGTAATTATTATTATTAATAGCGAATATTTTATACATATTTTAATCAATTTATGGGAATAAAATATATTTTATAGTTATGGGAAAAATTGTAAAAACGATCCAGAACGGAGAATAACGCAGGAAATACTTTACCATCGCCTCACATTACGGTAATGTGTCAATAACCTGTCATTGGAAGCTCCTTTCCACACCACTAAAATAAAATATACAAATAATCACTAATTCTAGCACGCGTGAGGTTAATGGTGTGGCGTAATACGCGTGATGTGATCTAAGCGTGGTTCTGATACATTTTGACAGATATTGCTAACTTACACTTCGTTTTAGGCTCGTAATAGTATGCTATTGGATGGAGGCGTCTGTTTGATAGCATTTTAAATACTAAATAAAACAACATTGAACGCTTTTTATCCGTGGCGCAGGCTTAACGTGAGCTCACGTGCACTCGCATGATGTGATGGTAATGTGTTTCTAGCATAATATGATTAAACGGACGAAGTTTGTGAAAAATAAAAAAATACTACAAAAATCTAGTCTGTCATACAAATTATTCGGCTAGAATCATTTAATATTTTTCTATTCTTTTGTAATAAATAGCTGATAGATACAGACAAAAACGACAGAAAAAATGAACTTTAACTGCACCAATTCTGCAAAGGGTCAATTTCCAAACTACGTTAATTTATATACGTTTAAAAGAAGATACGCTCACGGTCACTCAATCGCAGATTCTCGTGCTCAGTCACTCGACCACCGTTACTCAGTCGTTTGCCCTCAGTATTATCATTAACAATAGTTCGGTAGTCCTTATTATAGGATCGCTGCTCAGTCTGAGCATTAATTATTAGCTCACCGTGATTACTCTGTACTGTTATTTTTAATCCTACAATTGTAACTCTGTATCCAGACAATAAACTACATCTATCTCCGCTACCGATACCTTTATATCATACACATCACCTTCTCCTCACCACCCCCAAATTTATAAAGAAAATTTCCTTTAAATACTTAACTACAAATACAAAAACCAACTGTTTCGAATACGGGGCAATAATACTCAGACGAATAACATTTCCACCTCTTGCAGATAAATGTTTGCTAGACAGAGTGTAGTTAAATTGTAAGTAGACGTAATATTATGACTAGTGGGCCGCGTCGCCAAGCGGGACAAATCCCCGGAGCGCCCGGGGCCGACAAGTTTAGAGCCACTGCCCTCGGGAACCTCGCAACGAGTGGGTCTGACACTTTAGGTTGATCTGTCGATTGGCATCATTACTCTTATATACATCATATACAAACGCTATCCAGGCGGAGCATAATATGTCATCTGTAAGTACTGCAGAGTTATCCCGACTCGTTAGTTCAGATTCAAATATTTGATTTAGTCATATTTATATATATATTTGGGTGTAAACTGGATTGGTGGGATTACCTAATGATCAATCCTTGTAATAAAGTTAATACTTCCACAACATGTATTTCATATACTGGATTACTTATAGTGTTATATTATCATGTCTTCGATAACCACTAACGATCGTAATACTCGATAACATAATATGCAATAATGTTATATAACTACTGGAAAATCGAATTGTATATCACAACTATATTATTTTTGATTTCCTATTTCTCAAATAATATAACTGAGTATAGTTTTATTAAATAAATGGGACCCACAAAGTGCTGATTATATTATGTAGTAAATATTGGGTTTATACGAGTTTTTCTAATAACATGTACACGAGCAAAGTTCACTGCACGCGTTATCTACAGTGCTGAAGGCTACGATCTTCACTGACCGATTCAGTGCAGTTATTCTCGAAGATCGTCTGCCACTCCTCCGTCATGGATGAAAACCGTGACATCCTTCGCAAGGTCACTTTAGCGAGTTCGATATTTATGTGTTCTTTGACATTTCTAGCAAGATTGATGGCGTTCGTCAAAAAATAAGTACTTATATTATGTAACTCTGAAAGCTCATCTTGTAGTTAAGACTAATATCAGTGTCATTCTAGTGACAAATATTTTTTGAGAATGTGATTTTGTGTTGGTGGTAGGGAAGGGGAACTTGCAAAGTGATTATTCAGCTCATGACCGTAAAGATATCGCTAGATGCCATCCTCGTAGATGGGTCAAAAATCTTTCGCAGGATTCTGCGTGCAAATAACTGTAACTTTCGAAATCCACTGACTGTTTTCTTTAACAAATTCATAGAATTAAAGACTAAATAACACTCTAGAATACAAACAAGAGCACAGTTGGTCTGATTATCATTCTCCAATTATATCTAGAAGAGAGTATAATATAAATTATACGTTATATTAAAACCTATACTACTTACTGGCTAAAAAGGTTTTTTTTAATCGACTCTATAATCCGATGTGGATCTTGACCATATCCCAAACAGGTTTCTTAACATATGTTTATATTTAGGTACGAGAAATGGGTGTTAACTACTTTCTTGTTCAACCTATTATATCCACACGCTGGGTGCAAACAGATATTGTAAATATAAAGCAACATAAGTATGATCTTTCTGACCCACGATTTTCCGACCCACGATAGTCGACATGTTACCGGTATATCAGTGGTTTGGGGTTCGTAGATGCTGTAATTTGGAGCATCCCATTAATTTCCTGATGAAATAGTTTAAGTAAGTATATTGATAATATTATGTATTTTTTGTATGCAATCGGGTGGTAAGTTGGAAAAAATATTTTACATGTAAAATTTACACTTCGCTTCAAGATTGAAGTCAATGGCCCCACCAAACTACATCCGCCCTGCACCACATCCGGTCTTTATTGGGCGTATTACGGAACCCTACATTTAAATGTGAAACATTTTTTTATGACTGGGAATGTTTCAGGAGTAGTTATCCAAGACTGAGATAGTTATGCACTTAAATGTGCTTTGATTGAATTTACATGACTTTAAGTTAAGAGTATCCATAGGAAAGAGGAGCACGTAGAGGCAAAATTAAAATATACGAAACTGTCGAACAAGCTAAGTGATGAGATCTTCACGTTGGCAGTATAAGGCCGCAAATTTTCTAGATGCATAAAAAACAATGACATTATTAATGGACAACGCACTCAATACAGTAGCTAGCAAGTTAATTTGCACATAGCGACATTCGCACATGCATAGGTAGACGTCACGCAATTTCCATTATGCGATATCACGCATCGGGAATTCATAGCAATATCACCTTTATTGTAATGGCGTTAGAACAGATTATGCCATTCGGCAGACCCGACAAAAAAATGAGTGTCTTTTTTCAAGATGCTTCGTCCATATTAATGACATTGATCAAAAATGATCGGAGGGTTCGATGGGCCCAACAGCTGGTTGAACAGATTCAGTCTGTAAAAAAAGCCAAAATAGATAATAATAAATAGTTGGCATGTGTGTATGTTTTCAACATGATGCCCACTAGCAAAAGTCACCGCACGCCACTGATGTATAATAATTTAATATATTTTTTTTATCAATGTCAATATTAAACATTTTTGCTTTTTTCTATTTACTGCTACAAAGCTTTTGCCGGAGCCGTATTATATATATTTACATAAGTAGATTGCCTTTATCAAAAACAATATAAAGGACTATTAGATAAAATCTGACATCATAAATATACGTAATGCACGATGAGAAGATATGCATGTAATTTGCATACCTACTCAAAAGTAACGTCTTCAGTTTCCTTTTACATATTATTATTTTATCTCCGCAAAAACTATGCCGTACCTCGGCCACCCTTTTGTTCCCGACTAATTCGATGTCAAAATATCTCAGTAGTTTGCAAAATTTATTCATCCACTTTGCTACGGAGCTCTCTCGCGCGCCGCTTAATGTATGTAAAACACATCTTCTGTATGGAAATTCTGGGTTCGCGTCCCAAGATTGCGGGCGGCGGCTTCTTACCGCAGACGACCCGTCCACACGCCACTATATACTACACAAGTTACTGGCGCAAATCGTCAACGGAAGCTTCAAGCCGAGGATATACCTAAATGTCGTCATATAATATGTTACGTTCATCAACATGACTAATATAACTACCTCAATAGTGTGCCCATATTATACTAATATGTCAGTTGAAAGATAAGAGTTTCTCATGTCGATTCAACCCTCAGTTGGACAAGTCAGCTATTATTCTGACATGACTTCGAGTATAGTTGAAAACAAATAGGACGTCTTACGTCAAACAAAATGATCTCTTTCCAATTATAATAATATTCTACGTTTCCATGAGATTCGATAGTTTTGGCGCGAAATAATACTTAATGTTAAACGTTCCATAAGGCATCTTAAGTACACACATTTGACTATGCATACGACCCCGACAATCTAATGCAAAAATGACTTGGGAAGTTATGTATGAGACAAATAATGGTTAACGTACATTTCCACAGTATCATAATCAACGTAATCATTATAATCAGCTTGAATTAATTCATTCTTCTAGATCCTGGAGACCACTTCCTAGGCCCTGTGCATTGCGCTATTGTGTAATTCTGCAGTACCTACTTTCGTTGATTCAACGGCCTCTAGATGTTGTCATGCACCAAAATTATCAAGCGTATTGGCTGGATAATAGGTTTTATTGGCAGTGGTGTAGTAGAAATATTGAAGTTAATAACCCGACCAAGCCATAGCCACCCCACACCATACACTGGTGTATCACGGGACTCTACGTTTGCGTATTTTTTATGACTGATAATAAATATCTCAGGATTATTTTTCCAAAACTTAATTTGCCACGCACTCAAGTGTGTTTTGACTGAATTTACATGATTTTAAGTTAAAAGTGGACGTGGGAGAGCGGAGTATATAGAGACAAATTTAAAAAAAATGTAATAAATAATAAAAACTTATAAAAAACTGCATAACAATTCAAGTGAAGAGATCTTAACGTTGGTAGTATGACGCTGCATTTTTAAAATGCAACAAAGTTGGCCTGTGCGGCGACCAGGTCGAATAGTCTGATTGGATCAACTGCTGTAATATTAGTAGTAGTTCAATACCCATATCAGCAACATATAGATACATATATTAATAATTATTGTAACCTCACTAGGAATCGAATGGGGAACAGTGCCATACGCATTTGACTATTAGGGATTGTATAAGGCTATCTCGGGAAGATACAATTACGATAGCATTTCTGTAATTATGATAAGGACGAAGAAAATATGATAACTGTCGAAGGTTGTAATATCTGAAATAATAATAGTATTTTTCATCTTCTATTATGAAAGGTAGTAGAAGAAGAAGCATGTTTAAGAAGTCTATAGAAAATAGTAAAATCAAAGCAGTCGTTACAACAATATTTATTATCATAAATAAGTACAAATATTATTTTAACGTGAATTCATATAATGTATTTGATTTAGTGAAAATTGACAGATGTCCCCACATTTTATTCAAGTTAATGTCTTAGATACAAGTGGTGATATGCGTCTAAGCCACATGAAGAAGGATTCGAAGCGACCGCAAGGGAATATCCCACAAAAATAGGTGCGTGACTGGCTGCTTTTCTACGCATTTTGAACTATTTTTCTGGATGAAGACAGATAATTCTGAAGGGTTTCACTCAGATAAAGTGGTTGAGACTTTGATTACGGTCAACGTGCAAGTTTTAAACCGATTTCTAGTGCACATCATGACATCCATTACATTTTATTAGATTGTTGCTATACTTGATATTATTTATAATGTAATAATTTTACAGACAGAACCGTATGTTTGTAATTTCCTTGTAGTTATTTAGGAATTGAAGGACTTGACTGAAGCGTTTTTGATAATCATTAAAAGAGTACTTGTAAGTAATTCACTATTAAAATTGGAAGTAAAAGAAAGGTAAATATCACACATTAATTACAACACTTAAACATTTTGAAAAATAAACCTAATAATATACAGTAGTTAAATTCTAATGGATTTAAGTTTTTTACTATTCCATTGGAGTCGTTTTTTGCGACTCGGGTTTCGCCTTTTGGTATCTTCAGGCACTATGTAAACTCACTAACAGGTAAATACACAATGACAACGAATATAATTAATAGTAAGACTATCAACCTAAGGTAGGTACTTGGAATAGGTAGTAGGAATTTCAATTTAAATTATAATGGATTTGAGTTTTGTACTATTCCATTTGAGTAATTTTTTTGAGATCCGGGTTTCGCCTTTCGGCATCTTCAGGCACTATTTACACTCACCAAAAGACAAATATACACTTTCTAACTTATATAATAAATTAATAAGTACAATAAAGTAGATAACAACTTTGCTATTAAGTCAAGGATCACAATAAAAATATAATAAACAAATTATGAATAGTTGAATGAAGTGTTTGTAAAAAATCCCTATCACTAATAACACAATCAATAGGCGTATAGATCGTTAAGCCCTAATAATTGATCATTAAATAATAATCAATAAATACAACATTTAATAAGTGTAAAATCGTCAATACTTGTTGTGTATTTTGCCTGAAGATACCGAAAGACGAAAACTGGGTGGCAAAAAACAGCTTAAATGGAATAGTACAAAACTTAAATCCATTAAAATTTAAATTCAAATTCAATCAAGTACTTTCGGTCGATAGTATTAATAATAATAATAATATACAGTAGTTATTTAACTAAGGACCTGTTAAATATAATTTGTTTTAGGCCAATGGGTTAAAAGAAAATATTACCTAGTTTCACAATAATCAATTTCACCATGTTTAATAATACTAATTTAATTTGTCATGCTATAGCAACAGGACATAATATTATTATGGCAAGTACAAAGTCGCATCATTTCCCCATTCTAGCGCTACGCCCCTCGCCTTTGACAGATGATACCCATAGCGCGTAGTTTGCCTAAATCTTGCGTAGACCTTACGTAGACCGTTTTTTAGGAACTTTTTTTAAGTCGTTAGCTGTCATGCTTGTAGTTGTTGGTAATCTGTTTGGAATATGGATATTAGTTGTGTTTTCGACTTGCTCATATCGTGGTCTACCTATTGACTGCGCCATTTATTCTTTAGTTAGATCAACGAATTGCATAATTTCATTAGCATAACTGAAGGTTTGCAGGTTGGACAAATATATTAACCATCAATTGCGACCTCCTCCATATTCAACCACAATCAAAGTGTAGCTGAGCCGGCTTGCACATCTCGTTTGAAACATGTCGAATACGTTGATGTGACGAAATCATTATTGACAAAACACACGTTATCTTATAGACCATCGCTCACTGCTGGAATGAAACATTTTAGTTTGAAAAAACATCTGTTGTTGCTTGAAAAAAATCTCATGCGACTCCATCTGCAAGTCGCTCGCCGTAAAAGTTGCTTTACGCATGCGCATACGCTACGAGTCGGACATTCGGGCCATTCGTATTCAGACCAAAATATCAGATGAGCGCAACAACATTTACTTTGTTCAAGAAAATGAGAAATATTCTTGTAAATGATTATACTAGGACATGACGGATGAACCCAATATTTTCGCCTACTACTTCAATTTCTGCGGTACCAATACAATATAATAATCGCCATTTCGGCGATACTCTGATACTCGGAATTTTTGGCGTTTGACTACTTTGACGTTTCGAGAGGCTACGTGCGTCGATGTCGCTAGGTTACTATGTGCGCAGTCAAATATGCAACATGCTTGCGCCATTCCTACAAGGTTTGATTTATGATTGTACCGCAGACGAGACGAGTTTAGATGTTCGACCCGGCTAAATATAACCGTCTTGCTATTGTGACCCTCAAAATATATTAAGTGCCATCTACATAGTTATTTATGATACATTTTTTTATATAAAAATATTAATATAGCTAATATACAAATTTTTTGTAATATAATATATTGTTTATGCTATAATCTATGTGAAATTTTAAGCCGATAATAAATGTAATAGTAAATGTGTTACCTATATGTAAGCGATGTTTAAATCTTATGTGTTTAATTCTGATAGAAGATTGATTCATCCTAATGTATTAAGTCATACGTTACGTTGTTAATCCATATATAAATTCGCTAATGTATCACCCAAACTATTTGGAAACTCTAATGAGATTAAGGAGGGTGAAAGCTTCCATTATATACTCGTATTTTGATAGAATTGAATGTAATTTTGATGTGGAAAATGCACTTAAACCTAACTATTAATGATATACGTGGGTACTGTATATTTTAGTACATACATAGTAGTATACATAAAAGTTTCCAAAACTTTCCACTATATGAAATTAACTAGATACACAATTGAAACAGTCACATCATAAAAAAATAATTCGGTCGTTAACCCTTAAATGTATGATTTTCTACTTTTTAATAAAAAATATATACCTACCCATATATAATGGATAGGTATGATTACGAGAAGAATAATTAAAATAATATTTAATAGCTTTTTCTATTTATTTTCATCAGAAAACACTCTGTACCATAAAAATGCTGTATTAAATTATCATACATCCACGGTGGACGTTGCGTTGGACTATAACGCCGTGGATCCCAGGTTCGAATCCTGGGCTGGCAAGTACACATATTGTTTTTAAATTTGTGCGCGAGTCAGGGTATGGACCTAATAGGTTGAGCAAGTGGCTGACATCCATTTCTCGTAAAAACAAAATCTGTTAATACAAACCTCTACTCTGTGGAGGCCCATATATTATGATCATATTAGGATCGGACATGGTCGAAAAAAGAAGAAAATTATCATACACAATCAATCAACATACCTTACGGCAGGGGTTCCCAACCTTTTTGTACTCTAGAGCACATTCTAAAATATCGGTAGGGTGGCGGGCACCACCTATTTTTAATCGACAAACTCTTTCCATAACTTCTCATTTTCCCATAATTTATTTTCTTATATTCATAATTTATTAATAAATAATAAACAAAAATGTTTCAAAATAATAAAAATATTATTCAAATAGCATACACACAGAGACATGTATTTAAAAAACGTAAACAAACAAACTGCGTGTGTCAGGCTAGCGTGAAAATTCTGTCTCTGTCGAATAGTGGCGGGCACATACGAATCGTTCCGCGGGCGCCATGGTGCCCGCGGGCACGGGGTTGGGAACCCCTGCCTTACAGAATCCAGTAAGATTTTTTCCCGATCAAATTCTATTATTTTGGTGGTTAAAACTAAATTTGAATATGGCCGTTAGAAAATAACTGCCAAATTACGGCCCATACATAAAATATATTATTATCATCTCCAGCTCGCGTCGTTTAATTACTAATTATATCCAATATAGAAACCACAACTTACAATTATTACATCCATCGGCAAAATTGATATAATAATTCCTACTTTAACATTGGACATAAAATGTATGGTAAAATCGATTTCTGTTTTGATTAAAATACCGAAACTAATTTTTGTACTATATTACGTAGTACGGTATGCATTTAACGGTTAATGGTTGGAATTAAGCGACTGATTATTAAGTGAAAACCAATTAAAATTTGAATCGAACTATTTTTGATTCAACATAAAAAAAGATGATTGCCTACCAACATTAACGGAATTTGAGATAACGCCTCTGAGGCTGTTTAAAAATTTTGACGCGGTTAGTATTGCACTGGGTAAATAAATAAAAAAAAAATTACAAGATAAAAATAACTTTTTATATACAACGTTTTTAAATTTTCTGTTCAATTATTATGCTCAATATGCTCAAATTTGTACTTGATATGAAGTAAATAAAAAAACAAACAAATATAAAATACAGAAATGTCATTTTGATTTCCATAGTAACGCACGTATATATTAATAAGTTAGTTGCTAAGACCCCAGACTCCTAGCAACCAATAATAGTGGATTGGATTACGGATTTCTTCCGAAATAACTTTTCATACAAAACAAAATTAACTGAAAATGAATTCAATTCTACTTAAAGATGGATAAAAGTATTAAAAGAAAGTGTTCTGATATATTCTAAAAGTTTCAAATTTTTAGCTAGTCGAGAAGTTAGTTAAAAGCGATTGCAAGATTTGTACTGGCTAAAAAACCACCGGACAAACAAGAATACGAGCTAAGAAAAACGTGGTAAAATCGCATAGTTTGGAATGCGATTGATGAAGATTGAGGTCCTGATCGGTATATAAACTGCTAACGGCTTTTTCTTTTATTTCCTCATTTAATATTCTTTTAATAGTGATATAATATATCTAAAATCGACCTACAACCAGATTGACAGTTAAACTTTTCAAATTCTAGGATAATTAATATAAATCGCACAATCACGAAATATTCTCATATAGAATTATGCCGTATTTATCATAATTTTATATTTCGATTGTATTTTAATTTTGATTTGACTTCAATATTCTGAGATCATTCTCGTATCAAAGATTTCCCTTAGTTACAACTTTCAATGTCTGGATAAAGTATATTAAGATATATTTTAATATTTATAGTATTGATACTTCATTTTGATCTAGTGTTGATAGTAAGGTATAGATACTCATTCTTTTGGTGTGCCATTCCTATGTGTTGGTCCATTGCATATTCAACGAAATACA
Source organism: Rhyacophila brunnea (assembly GCF_057557595.1). NCBI lineage: Eukaryota > Metazoa > Arthropoda > Insecta > Trichoptera > Rhyacophilidae > Rhyacophila > Rhyacophila brunnea. The sequence goes on along the minus strand of NW_028233068.1, from coordinate 18,833,501 downwards.
ATTTATTTTACACCACATAGCACGGGACTCTATCACAGATCAATTCTGATAAATCTGGCACGTATAATGGTAATCAAGAAGACGTATGAACCCATTCTGTGTAGAAACTTGTGATATCCATTTAATTGTCACAATATATAATTTTATTTGGTTGTTTTTTTAGATTTAGTTTTCTCGGCGTGGACATTGGAAGAAAAACTTTGTCTTGCTTTTTAAGTTAAGCCATATTAGTACTACCGACATTCGTTCTTTCTTCTTTCAGACCACGTTCTATCGGCCAACTTTTTGATTTCGCTACGAAGACTTTTAAACTTGTTACAGTTTTACAATGGAATCAATGAAATGCAATTAAAAAAACAAAACAGAAATACTATACAATTTGCTGTACATATTTAGATGTACACAAACTTTAACTCGGGGTCAGATTAGACCGACGATATAATATGAGGCGTCTATTTCCGCAAACCGATATTGTATACAATTCAATATTTGTGGTAAACGAGGCTTTTGTATTTTAACCGTAAATAATTTATTTTAACGTTGGCTTCTTTTTTCATCGTATTGTATTGCGAAATTCAATATGCCCATTTTTATTTAGTGATCAATCCTTAATTCCAATATATATAAGCAAACTAAAATAAACATAATGGCTATTTGTTTGTATTATTTAATAAAAACATCTTGACGGGTTTTAAAAGTTTTTGATTGTTATACACCCACGGTGGCCGCGCGGCTTAAGCGTTGGATTATAATGCCGTGGGTCCCAGGTTCGAATCCTGGGTCTGGCAAGTACACATATTGTTTTTAAATTTGGGTGTGTCAGGGTATGGACCTAATAGGTTGAGCAAGTGGCTGACATCCATTTCTCGTAAAAAACAAAATCTGTCAATACAAACCTCTACTCTGTGGAGGCCCATAATATGATCCTATTAGGATCGGACATGGCCGAAAGAAGAAAGAAAGATAATTATGTTAATTTATTGTAGAATATAAAATTATATACGTATTTTTTGTTAGATTTTGACCATTATCTACAATAACGTTATCATCATCAGCCGTGGTCGATCCACTGCTGAGTGAAGGCCTCCCCTAGTTCCCTCCACTCTTCTCAATCCCTAGTTCTTTCCTGCCACGTACATCCACCTAACTTTATGAGTTTCTCTATCCAGCAGGTTTTAGGGCATTCCTGTACGACGTTTAGTGCATATTGGATACCACTGTATGACGGCATTTGTCCAACCCATTGTCATTTCACTTGTTTAGCGACAATACGTCTTTTGGCGCTGGATGCGGCGTCGAAGACCTGGAAAAGTGCGATGCTTCTCCCAAGGGCAGGCACACATATTTGTTCTTTCCGAATATACAATAGCGATTGGAGATAACCAAATTGACTCTTGACCACTTCACCAGTCAGTTTTTGATAGGGTACGATGGATTCGCTGCCAAGCTCTACGAGCTTGGACTTGTTACCGGGGCAACAAGTCCATGTGGCGGAGAACTACAGGATGTAAACCACATCCTCTGAGAATATCCGAGAATGTGCTCCAAAAGGGAAGAGATCCTTAAGTCAGTTTCGGCCAGCTATTGGGCCCATCAGGCCGTCCGACCTGGTCGCCACAAAGACCAATTGTATTGCATTTAAAAAAAATTACAGCGTCTTATTGCGGACGCGAAGATCTCTTAACATAGTTTTGTTTATGAGTATTGTTTTGGCATTGTTTTTTGTATCTTATATATAATTAAATTCATTTATTTCTGTTAAATCTTCGTGACTTTCTCTCCCATCGTATTTGTTATGAGTAGATTACGTCATTCAGTTAACTCAGTCAAAGATCACTTGAGAGTGTGACTTGGGCATCTGATCCTGAGATATTCCCAGGCGTAAAAAAACTGCTGATGCTTCACACCCAAACGCAGGGCCTCATGATACGCCCGATTAAGACCGAGTGTGGTGCAGGGCCGGTTGGTTTGGAGGGGTCTATGTTTGTGTGGTTTAGCGACCTCAACCACATCACGTACTCTTGTCTGCTTCCTTATCCATTGGTTTCTTTTGTGATATTTACGTGTTATGCCCAACATACGTCTTTCATGCCACGTTAAGCTAATAGTATTTTTTTTTTGTATTTAACTGCAATAACATAGAATGATAATAGTGGTAGTAAAGTTCAAGATTTGTCAGTTGGGCATCATAAAAAGATGTTATAAATAAATTATTGAATACAATGACATACAAAATATAGGTAGAAAATATTATCTAAGTATACTAATGGTATTATAATAAAACAATACTATAATTATAAGATATTTTTTTCATTAGACCAAATTACACAAGACACGATTTTCTGTTTCAGCAGCGAAGTCACTCTAGCGTTATATATTTGATTAAACCCAAAGTTCTATTTAAGACGTAAAAAAACTATAATAAAAACTATAATCCTAAGGCTGGATGAATTATTTTACTACTTCTTAGCATAAAAACACAAAGGAAAATTTCAGATTATTGAATTATCTGAAGTTTACTCCTGAAAGAATTTTTGTATGAATATAAATTTTGATCAGTATGCATATTACAAAAAAAAAAATGATGAGATTTAATAAAAAAATTGTCTATCGATAAAACCATTTTTTGTTGTAGACATTTTTACGCGGGAAAGTGAATTTCTTACATAGATATCGATCAAGAACAATAATATTACATATTTTATTAGAGTTTTTTTTCACTATGGTAATATATTCAGTGGTGCCATTCAGTCGGTTCGCGTAATACCATTATATGTGAACCGAGTTAGCATCCAGGTAGTACAGCCAAAGAGCATAGAATATTAATAAAAAGTTACTTTATTGGGAATGACAGAACATCGTGATTAAATTTGCCTGCGGAGGCGTTTTATTTTGCTTTATTTCTCCTTTTCGCAGATCGTGGATACGGGACTAATTGTATTTGAATGAACTGTCTTGCTTAAAAGACACATTGGTGTAGAATTACATGACTAGTTATATGCCCAGAAATAAACTATTTTACATAGAGAACTTTCCCTATGACATTTGACTTATGGCAATTAAATTAAACTTACCTACATTACATATGAAGCATATAATGTATCCCATTGGAACTATTAACTTATTAAAGGTCATGGCTTCTTTCAGAAAACGACTTTCCTCTATTCTGTATACTGTATGCTCTATCCACTATCGTAGCCTTAAGAGTATAGCGGACAGCGAATCTTGCTGATCTAGTTGAGAAAAGCCTACAGAACGACGTTCTATCCGAATTCCAATATTGATCACCCTCGTATTGATAAGTGATTAACACTGCCATTAAAGACGTCTTTATCGAGACCTGAGGACGTACTTTAGGACCACGTTAGACTACACGATAGCACTTGAATTGTGACAGTTGAGGTTGTGAAGAACGTATCTGTACCCAGTTGTGTCATGTAGGCCAATATAACGGCCATGGTGAATTCGAGATCAAGCTAAACGGTTTCCATTTGATAGCACATCTATTGTGTAAAGAAATGCACATGTGGATAGGATACTGAAGACGCTAAACACGACGTCTTCTGAAATTGCCTGCTGATTGAATCAGAATGAATGAAACTGTTTGCTAAGGATCATCCACACCCGGGTCAAATTTGATTCGTCAACATTCATATCAACCCATACCAATTTTGAAGCATTTGAAAGTTTGCTGCGATGTATATGTTACGCCGAATGTGCGAAATTGAATATTACATGAAATGGGCAAAATTTTGGCTAAATCATGAAAAATGCACGCCCGTTGCCTTATTCATGAATTAGACAAAATATCTGGAGAGTGCGTGAATTCGGCAGTAATTTTTCTGCCTAGTTCATGTATTGGACAAATAAGATAGTAGCGCTACGGTGGTATTTTTTGCAAATAAACTAAATGTATCAAATGCTCATACATTGGTCATAATGTACATATATTATCTATGGTCAAAATAGATGATCGCGCTCCGGTGGTGTTTTTTGCAACTAATCAAACTAAACAAATGTGTCAAATGTCATTGATTATAATATTAAAATATACCAATCAATAACTACAATGACGTTCATATCCATTTACTATGCGCAAAAAAAATCTAGATCTATAATATGATAACGGAAGAATTTTATTGAAAAGTATTTTCGCGATTTGATTCGTGCTTGGGTATCAAACGTGCAATGGTCGATTGAATGTTTGTGATAGTTTGTTGACACTTGATAGCTAACCTCAAAATGGACATTCAGTTGAATAATTTAATTCAGAATTACAAAACCTAACCTAACCTAACCTAATAATAATAATATTATATTATGTCCAATTATAACTAATAAAACCATCCGTATTAAATTTACTTTTTCTTCTGTCATGTTGACAGTTCAAGAATTCCATACCCTGGCGAATTCATGTACTCAGCAGAAAATTTACCTAATTCATGAATAAGGCAACAGACTTGACTATTACATGAATTAGCCAAAATTTAGCCCCATTCATGTAATAGTCAATTTCGTACATTCGGTGTAACATATATAAAACGGAATGATTCCAATTCCTGATTAGATTCATTCATTTCAACTTCTTCAATGAAGATTTTAATTTCACGGGTATAACCGTGAGACCATTTGGCTTAAAAAAAGTAATGCCCAATAGCATTGCGAACTCGTCTAGAGAATTGCACTGTCTCGATAGTTCAGCGCGTTAGGTTGTCACGAGTATATAGGATATTTATTAATGTCATTAAAAATAAATGACGACAGAGCAAGGTTTTTTTTCATTCATACACGCGCGGTGGTTGTGCACAAATTGCCGCTGCATATAAATGGCGGATTGAAACACGGCAAAGCAAATCACTCTTTTACCATTTAAGATATTATGAAGGAACCTCTTGAATGGCTTGGTGTCTTCTATCTTTGAGAGATAGGCTGACCAAGGTAGTTGCCCAACTTTTACAAATGACAAGAGACCACGGTAAACAGCGTATGGTTTGTGGATGGACCTCGTTGGTTACGCTAAAGACCCTTTTTGATATCCTCGTTTGAAAGATGTCCAGTTTTCTGTCATTTAAATCTAAAAAGGCCCATAACTTTGATTCATATGTTGTAATAGTCCTGATGAGCATTTTTAGAGCTCTATTTAAGATTTTTTTTAGAGAAATATTAGTCTAAAGTGTTTTCGTGAATAAATATAGTAAGTAGGTATGTTAAAATTATTTTAAAATGTAAATCTGGGATAAAAAATACAGAGGGAAATTTTCCACGAAAGTGAACTATGTCAGGTAGGTAGGTCAATGATATTATAATGTGATAAAATACATACATTTTTGACATTACATGATAGAATTTATAGAGGCAAAATGTGACAAACATTTTTTCACTTTTACAGAAAAAGATCTCACACACTACACGAGTATCATATTTACATATTATATAGATCCCCGAAATTGACGAGAAAAGAATGTATTTCTTTCGCGGGATATGCAAAAAAAAGAGGCAAAATTTGTAATCCCGCGGAATCGAAAGCACACGAGTCGCCATAATTCTTACATATTTTATGGAAAATCGCACATTTTATACATTCATAAAAAAACCTATTGTCTCAGTTTGATTTACAGCGGAGCATAACATTTTTTTTATGTGGAAAATATGGAAAAATTTACGCGGCCAAAATTCTAATCGTAAATTATTGGTAGTCGGCAGCGTCATCTGGCATCTTTTTTATTAAAGATGGACGGTATTGCAGGATTCTATTTTACCACATTATCATGGAATTTTTGAATTTAGAAGACGTTTTCAATTATCGACTATTTTTGTTTTTCAACGGATGTATGGAGAGAATGCACATTGTTGTGCATTCTGCATGTTTTTAATTCACCCTGCTTCTATTTATTCTTAAATACAATGCCAATAATACATATTTACGTATAAACAGAACCACGTATTATTTCAAGATAATAGTATTGTGAAATTGTATTTTTTTAACCGTGTCCGATCCTAATAAGATCATATGGGCCTCCACCAAGTGGAGGTTTGTATTAACAGATTTTGTATTTACGAGAAATGGATGTCAGCCACTTGCTCAACCTATTAAGCCCATACTCTAACTCATTAACAGATTGAAAAACAAATGTGTACTTGCCAGGCCCAGGATTCGTACCTGGGACCCACGACGCTATATGCTGACGCATAAACCGCGCGGCCATCGTGGGTGTATCTATAATTTTCTAAAATTTGTATCAGGTAGAGATATATGAAGAAATGTAATTAGATTTTTCGTTAGTAAATCAGTATGAGTATTGTACTCAAAATTGACCTCCCATTGTCCCATATAGTTATATAATGCATGCGAAACGTGGGTCTTCGGTAAAACAGAAGTCCATAAACTTGAAATACTATGGTATATGCTGGGCATAATGTGCCACGATAACAAAAATGCACTTATTGGGTACGGAAAGAATTAATTGTAATTCTGCGATGTAATTACACCACCACGTAGATTTATATTTTATACGAGAAATGAATGTTGCCATTATTTGTTAAATCTCTAAGACATATACTCTGGGTTCCACCATACATTGTAAAACAACATGTGAATTAACCAGACTCAGGGATTCGAATCTGAGACTCATGATATTATATACTGACACATTACTGCTTGGTCATGGTATTTGTATGACTTTGAAATTGTTTAAATTTGTTAAAAAAATATTTAGTTAAAGGACAATTAATGTAGTCACTTAGTCTGTTACATCTAAAAGTTAAAAAAAGTGTATGGAAGTACATGGTAATGTACAAATTTATATTTATGTTATTACAACGTTTCTATTAGCTCGTATTCTTGTTTGTCCGGTGGTTGTTTATCCAGTACAAATCTTGCAATCGATTTTTAGCTAACTTCCCGACTAGCTTGTCATTTGAAACTTTTAGAATATATCAGAACACGATGCCAATGCATTCTTTCAATACTTTTAACTTCATTTTTAGTTAATTCTGTTTTGTATGAAAAGTTGTTTCGGAAGAAATCCGTAATCCAATCCACTATTATTGGTTGCTAAGTGGGTGGCCCTAGTAACTAAATTATTAATATATACGTGCGTTACTATGGAAATCAAAATGACACTTCAGTACCTTTTGTTTGTTTGTTTTTTATTTACTTCATATCGAGTACAAGTTTGAGCATATTGAGCAGAATAATTGAACAAAAAAATTAAAAACGTTGTAAGTAAGTATATAAAAAGTTATTTTTATTTTGCAATTATTTTATCTTTTATTTTATAAACGTAACATAGAAAGAGAATATTACAAAACCTGGATTCGAATAAACATAATATTAATAACTATATTATTAATTTAATCAGGAGTTGAAGTTAGCATATGTAGCAATCTGATGCATTGATATACTTTCCTGGAGTCCCAGGAGATATCCACTATATTATATTATACGAGATGATAAAATAATTATGGATACCACCAAGAAGTTGGCATAATATATAGGTACACTAAGATATAATATTTAGAGCACACGAATACATAATTAATTGAATGGGTATCTCTACACTGGGTGGCATTTCATTTAGAAAAGCACGATAGTATTTTGGTCATGGTTTTAATGTTTTTAATACGGATTTTTTCATTATAACAGTACGAATAATTAGTGTTGCCAACTATCACGCTTTGGGCAAAACTAGGGATTGCAATACCGAATGAAAATGTCAATTTTTAGGTATTTCTTAAACATTAAAAAATACAAGTAGGTGCTTATCAATAAAAATATAGCTATTAAAATCTTTTAAGAATATTATTTTATAGCAAAAACCTACATAATATCTACATTTGTTATGTTGACATTAAAAATATGTGTTGATCATAATTGTAGAACTAATGATTTTTTAGAAATAGTTTGAAAATATTGATAATTTTAACAAAAGCCCTTAAAAGTTCATCAAATGCAAATAAGTCCGGCTGCAGGAAAAGCTTCTTAAATTCAACACTTGTACAGTCATCAATAATTATTATAGAATTATTCAATATTTTTGTCACGGATGTTTTTTATTTCGAAATAATATTATGATAATTTATCGCGACAATTACTTATATAAATATATTTGATGAAATTTGTTTTATTATTTTTTTACCTCTGTTGGATTCACTCCAAAATTTGCATTTAGCAGCACATAACGTATAATTCATTTTCAAAAACGTAAACAAGTGTGCTTTCTTATTACCGAAAATTCCGGTATTTTAGATTTTTAAAACCGGTATTTCGCTATTGATAAATACTGGAATACCGGTTTTGAAATACCGGTATTGCAATCCCTAGGCAAAACTGTCTCTTAGTAGATGTATGTTTCCGTTTTAAAAGTTTTATTAGACATTTTAAGCTGTTTACGTTGTTGAAAAACTCTAGATTTAATATACATAACTTGATAACACCTCAGATATATACCTACTAGAAAAAAACACATTAAAAAATACGACGCTTGACTGGATTTGAACCCATATATCCACTGGTATCGCGTCAATATGCTTTAACCAATTAAGCTACAAGCCTCCTACCTTATTACGATAATTTAAACTAGTAGGTCTTACACGAAATGTTTATCAAATTGCGCTATTTTCATTTGACTATTGGTTTTTGTGTTTAGTTTGTAGATTTAAAGTCATATACTAGGTGGCTATTTTGCAAGCTAGATATCAACTAAAATACTGAAACTGGTAAAAAAGCCAAGAAGGTAACGCTGATTCATTAATCTAAGTAGTGAAAACTATTAGGTCCATTACTTCTACTTATATCTATAGACCAACGGATACATTATTGTTAGAGTAATGTCGATTACTTGTATCCTTTGTGATAATTGATATCAGTGATCCCACAAACAATTAGTTTGCTTATATATTAATTTAACAATCCATTAATACAACTGCATTATCTACAATACCCACCAATACCAATGCGACTTAACAGGGGTAGATTCAGGATTTATCAGTGACATATCGTTTTTTAAGGGTTATTGTATCGATAAAAGATTTTTAAAGGATTTTTAAGATTCATTAATTATACATTAGGGATGGGTACGTGTGTCGTATGTATGTAAAAAATACTAAGTAAATTATTAAAAACGCGTAACAAAAGATGTATTCTTTGATATGATTATTGTTCTACGATTCTTTAATTATTATTTTAATTAAAAAATAAATGTAATATGATTTTAATGTCTGTATCACAAATTTTTTTTTAGTTGTATGTTTTGTATTACTTTTGCGAATAGGCGTTTCATTTTGTCGTGTTCATGTACGTAATGTTTGTAGATTAATTGGTACGTTGAATTTTGGTGAATTGTTTATGTTAAAAATGTAATGCGTGATTGATTTTTTTTGTTGTGTATTAGGTTGTGGTGATGTCTATGACCATATTTAATTTGGAATATTTATTAACTATTTCTATCTTATCGTGGCCTGGTCAGTGGCGTGCAGCCCCCCCCTATGTTTTAAAAAATATAATTCGTTATTTTATTGCGGTATGTTATTATTTACATACAGACACATAATTAAATATTCATATTACTATAAGATGTGTAAGAAGAAGAAAACAAATAAACTCACTGATTAAAAAAAAAATATCGGTTAGGCACATGTTACAGATTCATGACAGTAGGTAATAATTAATATAATTGATATTTAAAAATAAAATGTTTACATTGAAACATCCTTCATAGTTCAGTGCATGACACTGGCCTTTCATCGGGGGGCTCCAGGTTGAATTACCAGTAAGGTCACAATACATTTATGTGATTTTCTAAAATAATGGGAATTTATGTTATTGTTTCACTTTTAGTACTCTACCACTGTTTCACAATACTATTGACATTGGGCTGCACGGCTGGTTATAGTGTAAAAAAATATAATATATGTATTTAAAAATAAGTATATTATTTTTCTTTTTCAAAAAGAAAAATAACTGGCTCGGGACTTGGCCAATTAAGCCACCTGCACTTAATCACGCTGAAATTAACTGATGACGATTTATTTGTTTAGGTTATTATTGATGACGTGATTTTGAATAAAGGTATTAATAATAGGTACCTATATACTAAATACATTCCTTAATTTCTAGACTGTTTCAGATTCTCTCGGAATATTAACATACCTAATTGCAAGAAGGTACTAATATATTATAGTACAAAATATAGTACACAGTCTAATATTTTTTGAGTTACATTCTTAAAAAATGTGTATAATCGTAAAATGAAAATAGAATTACAAAGTCTTTCATGAATTGTGTCATAATTACAAGGTTTTAGTTTATCGTGCGATTTTTTTTTCGTGAATGAATTTCAGTAGCAACTATGAAATAAAGATTTAAAACCTCTTGTGTGATTGGGCCTTAATGTTTTACTCACTCTTGCAATAGGTAGCTACGTCACTGGGTCTAAAGTTTATATTCATTACGTGTTTGACGGCTTGATGTAATATAATGATGCCATCATATGATCATGGTTCGTTTTTCCTTAAGTTGAACTCTCTCAGGTAATATTTCATTGCACCTCAATAGGTTAGACTCCTTCATTTTATATATTTGAGAAAAACCAAGAGAAGATCCATTTGCGATGCTTATAAATAAAAATGGTACCTAACTGACTATAACATAATAAACAATATTATTGTTTATTATTGTACAAAAGTATATGCAAAAGTCTCATTGTCTTATTCTGGTCAATGAGGTAGGTATCATCATAACTCACATTATAATCATATGCTCTAAATTTTATACATCCTAATGAACGTAGCCCTTATAGGTACTTTGTGTGTCTGACGCCTAAGGGTAGCTCTGCATTGTAATTAACCCCTTACTTCTAAATCGAATCTCTGAGAAGTTGTGCTCTTGAGGGTGTGCGATTACATTATTATTATGTATTTTGATTGCATATGAAGGGTAATTTTACTGAAATAGATTGTATTTACTTAAGAAAAGCGCCTGTTTTCATCTTCAAAGAGTTAAAGGAGAAATATGAAAATAATTAAATATTGTGTAGATACCGTAAATACAGTCAGTATATAAGAGAAAGCGTGAAATATTTACATTATTGTCTTATTATTTTCAATATATAGGGTAAGAGGTACAATCGTGGGCCACCCTCCAGTGATGGGCCACTTAGCAGTAAAACACAAAAAATAGGTATTTAAAAACCTAAGTTATGGGTATTTGTTCCTATATGTGACTGATAACATCATATACTTCGGTTCTAGCGCATTATTTCCTGTAAAGGTAGCAGGACTGACCATATAAGTGACCATTTTGTAGATATACCAAGTCACACGTTTTGCATTTTGTCTGACAATTGCTGAACTTTTTGTTAAGGAAATAACATACTTTGGAAGGTACGAGTAAGATATCTTTAACTATATTACTAATTATACTTTTTATTTAATAATCGTTATGCTGGATATTCAAACATATAATTATGTTAAGTCTACGACTATTTTAAATTAAAATGACATATCTAGCTGAGTGGCCATTTACTGCACTAAATATATGTAGCAGTTGTATGATGGGCCGGGCTGGCCCATGACTGAAAAAATGGTTTTTTACTTTTAATTAACTTTTTTATGCTAAATACAATATTTATAATGCACTATGGTACCTACCGTTTTTATTTTTATGTTTTTTTAATTTTAAACAGTCGTTGGCCACGTGGCCGATCACTGAATTTGTACAGGCCCATCACTGTACTTAGAAACATTTAACTTTTCTTTCAGAATATCAAAATATTGAATAATTTAAGTTTAAAATATGATGTTATAGATGATGCTGTTGCATACTTTTATAAAAATGGGGAATCACTATGTGAAGTTGCAAAAAAAAAAAATCGGAGTGCCACGATCGATATCAATACATTGGAAATATTTTCTATCCGAATCTAGTTACTGTGGATATAGAGTTTCCTATATTATTTATTGAAAGGCATAAGCCACATCTTATCTACCAAGTTAGTGAGCTTTGTCTAAAATTGTATTTGAAATACATCTTATAGCACTATAATCCTAATACACCTAGGATTCTTCAGCCTATAGATATAACTGTTTTCCCTTCAGTTAAAGCTGCAAAATATCGCAAAATGCTGTTTTCATCCTTAAAGATTTAACGATGTAGTAAGCAATTAAACAGAAGAAAACCTTAAAAATATTCAAAATACTAGCGGAGATAAATAGATAAAACATTTTTTATACCATACTTATCGATTGCGGAAAAATTTAATCAAATTAAGTCATTATATGACAACAGCTAGAGCATAGAAAATATAACCCAATTAAATGTATATAATGTGTCAGTGCCAAGAAAGAATGCAACATGGCAATAGATACTGAACGCATGGAAGAAATAAATAAAAATATGGTAAATATAATATCTGCAGTTCTAATTCAAACATTATCATGGCCTCAGATACCAAAAATAAACGATAAACATTTTTTACAAAGAGTTCCATTCGCCATCACTTTGCAAACATATAGAGATATTTAAGACCTAAAAATGGAAAACAAGAAAAGTGCAGAGGAAGATAAAAAAATAAAGGCAAAAACAGCACATTTTAATGAGGAAATTGAAAGTAGAGGCAATCAAAAATAATATAGTTTAAAAAATGGCGGCCAAAATCATTGTGCGATTTGTGAAATAATAAAAAAACATCTTAATAAATTAGAATTTTCAGTGTATAAAGATAGCTTCTATTCAAATTGCGTTCCAAAATCTCAGCAGGTCCATGTCCCAATTTTTATTTAGTGACTCAGGTGATGAAGTATTCAACAGACAGGTCAATAATTTTCTAAGACCTTAGAATTTACTCTCTGTCACTCTATCCTCTTTTATTACATCAACGGTGAGATAAATAAGTATGTTTGTTGATTATATCATAAGATTAGACACTTTGATTCAATATTTTATTGAAAAGTAAGCCTTAGTTGTTTAATTTATTTAGAAAAAGGCGGGTGGCCCATCACTGTCTGGAAAGTGGCCGATCACTATCTCAGTGTGGCCTATCACTGTACTTTTTGCGATTTTTTTTTCTTTTATATTTTTTGTAATAACCATGTTTGGTGTTATAAAATATGTACACATATATATATATCAATATGCATGCTTTGTAAACACGAAAAAAAATTGCATTTCAATAAAACCGCATTAATAAGCTTGTTCTGACCGATCAAAGCAAGCCATTCACTTAAATGGCCCATCATTGTACCTCTTACCCTATATTAACTTTCAATTCATGCGCCACGCATTTTAATAACATTGACCCACCTACATACAACTAACATGTTATATTGGCAGTGGGACAACTGGACCTCAAGACAAGTGGATGCCACACTGTCGAATGAAATAAACATGCGTTCGTTACAGTTTGATCCATAAAGTAGACGAGGAAGTTTAATAAATTTCGATCTACTACTTAGTAGTTTTAATCCATTTTGCTCTTCATATAATATTTTTTTTGTTGCGGATTGAGAATTATTATGCTCGACGCTTCATATAAAAATAAAAGAATTCTCTTCTCGTTGGAACTTAAACATATTATGCACAATTAAATCATTATTTACGTGTACATATTAAAATTCTCATCAAGTTATTAAAAAATGTAATACCAAATACTTATTAAATATATATTTTAAAAGTATTTATTAATTCACGAACGTCTATTTATTTTCGAATTTCATTCGATTGGGTAGCGTCCAGTTGTCCCGGCGCCCCCCTATAAATACTCTCTTCAAATACGAGTATACGCACATTATTAGGTAGGGCGATTCTATTACGTCATATGTCTATTATCGTCAAAATGACGTGTTAATATAAATCTACTATTATTATTTAAAAGACGTGAAACATAAATATGTTTAATATTAATACTATCGACCGAGGGTACCTACTTGATGGAATTTGAATTTTAATTCTAATGGATTTAAGTTTTGTACTATTCCATTTGAGTCGTTTTTTTGCGATCCGGGTTTTACCTTTCGGCATCTTCGGACACTGTATGCACTCACCAAAAGGAAAACAACACACTGACAACGAATACAGTTAATTCTCACTTATATAATAAATTAATACAATAAAGTAGGTAAAAACTTAATCACCTACCTATTAAGTCAAGAATCACTATACAAATATAACAAAATTAATTATGAATAGTTGAAATGATTGTAAAAACCCCTCTCACTAATAATACAATCAATAAACAAAACCCAGGTCACAAAAAACGACGCACATAGAATAGTACAAAATTCAAATCCATTAGAATATAAATATGTTTCCAAAAAAATAACTTTATATTGAGACTAAGAAATTTACAAGTTAAAATGTTTCTAAGATCAGAGTTGCCAACTGATACAATGGGTAGGTACGATTACGTACTCAGATGTTGTTGAATAATGATGTATTTTAAATGTAATATAATGATATTATGATAAGAGTGAATGCTCCTTTAAGGCATTTATTTTAACTTATTTGTGGGTTGATTGACAAACCGTCTATCGTAAGTCGCATCCATAGACTAATATATTTTTAGTCGCATCTCTGCGGTCTTCATGATAACACGTCACAGGAAGGATGCAATATTATTTCATGATGCCGCGATTAACCTATTTGATAGCACCATAAAGGTTCATTTGTTTTTTTATAACTATATAATGTGTGTGGATGTGTTGAATAGGTTAAATTTATAATTGTGTTTATTTATTCTCTTAATATTTACATAATAACTTACTTCCTCTTCTTCTTTCGTGTTTTATATTGATTGATGTTAGTAACCAAGTATTTTTATTCATTTCATGACTATTTATAATTTGATATTGTTTATAATTTTGTATTGTATTTTATTATGTAGATGGCGCAGTGGCCAATAACTGTAATGTCATAATACTTTTTTCAACATATCGGAAATATATGCAAATAAATAAAAAAAAAATGCGCCGAATAGTACCTACTTACTATCACAATATGTACTTAAAAATCGACTGCTTACTCATTACGTGCGTCCAACGCAGCTATTGCGTCGACCATTAGATGGCCATCAGATATAATTAGCATGTTATTTAAATGTGGTAATTAATAAGTAATTAACAGGTCCGCTGTGAATGACTTAATCTGCAAACCGGCAAACTGCACTAGCACAAATTGTTCAGGAAGGAGAAAACACTTAATAATTTAACTATCGAGCTGAATTTAAAATTCCAAAATTATTTTTTCACAAATAAACTGCACTAATTTAGCTTCCCTTTTGTATTTTTAGACAATTATATATTATAAAGAGCGGAGTTGTTCCATTTAAGATGTTAGAAATTTGGCACCTGCAGTTGACTGTTTTGTGTGAAGAACGATAACGCATTTATTTATAAGTTTAGGATATTGAAAATTTGTGTGAGCATAGAAAACATGCTATATAACAAAATGCCATCAGAATCTCATTTAGCCGGTTTGTAGATTAAGCACTCGAAATATCTTTCTGGTAAAAATTGTTGTCCATTGAACAATAAACTTGATTTAAGAGTGTTAAATTAGTTTTAACGAATGCAAAATAATCTTTATTGAATAAAATTAATTATACTCTATACCTATTATTTTTTTACAATTTATTATACATTTAATGCCGTTCATGCTAGATTTACCGCCATATGGCAGATACTTCTTCAGCAATCTTCAGTATACTAAATTTATCAAGAAAAACGTTAAATTGATTACGTTCGGGCATGATTATAATAATTCGAAAATCCCTACGTAAACTCGGAGATCTACAACACTGCAATTTTACAGAAGAGCTATTTAAATTAAAAAATCTTAGAACTTCCATGTTTTTATTACTACTCACCTGAAATTCAGTGTGTATTATAAAATACTATTAATAGTTTATTTACAGATTTAATATTACACTCTTTCTAAATTATATACTTTTGGTAGAATTGTAGTTGTCCGACTTTATGTGGGACTACCATAATATGTCTCACTTTATTTTTTTAAAATTTTAATGGTTTTAGTCTAGCATGTTTTTATTAAAAATATGATTTCAATGTTATTTATTATTAATGAATTTTAACCGATTGTATGGAGTTAGGAGAACATAGCTGATAGCACATATTATTATGTGCTTTAAAATCAGGCAATTTTAAAAACTCTGGTGTATACTTTTAGTTGTTTAGTAAAAAAAATCTAAATATGATATAAAATATTAAATATATGATAGGTTGATTTACGTAAGTCTTATTTTTAAAGATTCAAGTCCTCTTTTATTTTCCGAAAATAAGCTATAGCGAAGGGAAATATTAAGAACATTTCATTTTCTTCACTTCCATACGACGGCAATTTTTCTTATTTAATAATATGTCACTTTGCGAAAACACATTTAAAACAAAATGTCACAAGAGAATATATTATTACATGCAAAGATACAATATGAAACTTTTGCTTACAGTAGGTAGTCCACCCGAAAGTAACTTACCTATCGTCACGCTGATGGTTGAAATACAATATCATCACGCTATGTGCTGTCACGTACTGTCATAGTAAGCTGCCACTACGGGAAAGAGGTATGTAATGTCGTTTTTTTGGTATTTAAAATGTTGACTGATGCTCCCATCACGTAGCCCATTTTGAACACTTAAACAAACATTTTCACTTAGCCAAATTTGCCGAAATCACAAGAACAACAATAAAGTAACCTCACGCGTACGCACTATGTATTTTCTATAAGAATATTGTCTATTATCTATGGTCTGCAGGTTGGGTTATATTCAAAATATTATCTATGGCTGCAATATCGCAAGTAATTTTAACGTACACACACGTAGAAACTGTTAAAATTAATTGAAATTAGCATGGATAATAATTCAAAATACAAATACATTAGAGTTGGCACTCTCCATCAATGAATTTATATAAATAGCGAACATTCAAAATATTCTGCGGAATGACGAAATCGTTGACTAAATTTGTCGCCGTCATCAGCCTGTGACAGTACGTGATGTGATCATAATGTATTTCAACCTTTATGGTATGTTACTGTACAAAACTCGACATGATTTCAATTCGAGAGGCTGGAGTTGTAGGTAGGGTTTTCCGACTAATACGGGTGTAAATGCGAACGATGCCGTTTTTGATAGTCTTGGCCTGTGTATCCATGATAACTATGTAATACATCGGGAACATTAGTTGTTTTTTATCCCAAGGTATGGAACTAACCTGCCATTGGTAATGCCAATTGGGAGGACAATAACTGTGTTTCACCAAATCATATTTATATATACTTATGTGAGGATGTATTTAGGTGGACGTTGTTTTATAATTCCTAAAATATGGTCTACTCGAATGATTCGGGGTACTTCCATGTATTTTATAATTTTTGTATTTAGGTACTCTTTTTATTCTATTTCTTTGATTTAATTGTTTATCATGTTGTGAACGTCTTGAATTAGTAATATGTAAGAATCACTACTATGTAAATAAATAAATTTGAATGTAATTTATAATAGGTACTTCATTTACGGTCGGGTCCGATCTATATTATTTATTTCGATAATTATTTACACTACAAAGCACATTTATAAAATGATCACCAGAGCGTTGGAGCGGAGCTCGGAGCAGGAGCACGGAGCACTGGAGCATGGGATTTTACCCGGAGCACCGAAAATTTGTAGTGCTCCACTGCTTCGGATGTTTTTTTTTATTATTAAATTTTCGTCCTAATTTCCTTTCATCCAATGAAAATAGTATATTTTGACACTTTGCAACACTGGAATTATTTGAAATATGGCAACACCGCCAAGTGATAAATAACCTCACTTTTTTGATAGAAGAGGCAAATAATGAAAGACGATTTGCTGCCGGGAAATTTTTTTAATAGACTTAATAATGAAAATGACGATTATTTTAAAATTACTTGTTGTTTTTAATTTTTTTTTCCATTTGTGTACATATACTTATAAAACTTTTTACCCGGAGCAAGTATTAGGTCCCGGAGCGGAGCTAGAGCGGAGCAACTCAAAAAAGGGTCCGCTCCAACGCTCTGATGATAACTATAGTACACGGCTATGGAATTGATATTGGATTTATTGAAAGAGGACTAAGATTACAACGTGCTCCCTTGTACCGATAAAAATAAGCTTGGAGAAGCTACATTTTGAATCGGATGAAGGATGATTGATCCTTTATCAAGTATAATAATGAGAAAGTCTATGTTAGCCGTTTTTGCCTGGCACGAGTTTCAAAGAAAACTTAAATTAGCTCTGTTTTAGTCAATTAATCACATTACAATTTCACAGGTATTATCTGTGTATTCAAACGATCCTTCGTTATTTGCGATTTTGCTTATTCGGGGTCAATTAATTTTAAACAGAAAATGTCAGTTTTAAATAGCCGTGATCTACAATTCTAACCAATAATGTGCGCGTGTCGTATATTATAATAGTGAATAACACGTCGGTCGAAGGGGTAAATGATTCTACCAGCAATGTGTGTTAGTGAATGAATAACCTTCAATATAAACAAACCGATAGCCAAAACCATGACAATTGCGGATATAATAGAAAAAAATTGGTGTGTGTACTTATCTACGTGCGTTAGAAGTAGATTCTTTGACTAGCTCTTAATTATCTTGTTAAATTTTACACTCAAGAAAAAGGACCGCTTATTGGAACGCCGTAGGTTTATTTCTAAACACCTTAACTTTTATTACTAAATTATAAAATTATTTATCGTTATTTTTATTTTTAAAGTAACAACTGCCACTATGACGTTTAATAGTTTGTTTACGTAAGGAATTGCAAATGGCCAACAATAATAAATTTGCTGCCTAGGCAACGGAACAATTCTAAACTCTAATATTATACTGTAAAATCGTCATGATTGGAGTATCATACTGTGGCGTAATAGTAGTACGTTCGGCTGATAACCGAAGAATCGGTGGATCGAATCCAATCGAGTGCGTTTATTTTTGTGTTGAAAAATAAATTATGTGGTACACGTCACACGCCAAAAATACACTCCGATCTGATTTCCCAAACGCGCCAAAAGAAGTATAACTTCAAAAAAGCAATCGGACAGACAATCCTAAAAGAAATTAAAGAAGTTGAGTCTCTCTGTGAAGATTTCAATAATGATTGTCAAATGAGTTGAAAAATGATCTTGAAAATGAAGTGTTTGACATTTGACTATAATTTAAGATCACATTGTTAAATAATGATATTTTCATATAAAGCTCTTAGTCGAAGAAAGAAGCTGTAAATAAAAATAAACAATCATTGATCAAAAGTCGTGACCAACAAGATCCATAGTTGATTATTGTTTGTCAGATGAAAACAACAGACGTACCTATATATTTTTGTCATACTTTGGAATGTTTTTTATATTATTGGGGTTAAATTTTGATATTCGCGGTTTTTATGTTTCCGATATTTCTTTAGACTTCAAAGTCGGTATGGGGCCAATGAGTATAATGTAATGAACACATAATTACTGTGGCAGATTCTCATACTGATTATCTGACTCGATAGTGAAATGTCACTTTGCATCGTTCTCAAGAGTCGTGGCCAAAATAGAATAATTCATATTTTTCGCGCCGAGAACGTACTGTAATCGTCGACCCAAATGTCACTTATTGTTAATTGGGATGCCAGCGAAAAATAGGAAACAATATTGTATTTTAGCTATAACTCAAGTGAACGATTCAAAATTATATTTCATGATCGGAGTGATCGGCGTGAGTCGTTGGATCTGATTGAGTCTGCGAGTCTGTTAATGTAAAATTAGAGCTTCAGCGTATCTATTCTATACACAAGGACAAGACTGGTTTCGGCATTTACGGCAGCTAACTAAGGTAGGAAAGTATCGAAATATTAACACTTATTGTAAAAATTACAATAAGTTATTCGTCTGAACTGTCAAAACTGTCTATCTCACTCTAAAATTTATCACTGCCAAGAAAACATAGCACTTATTGTAACAATTATAAATAACTTATTGTAATTGTTACATTAAGTGTTAATATTTCGATACTTTTCTAGCCTATTTAGCTGACATAACAGGCCGAAAGCAGTCTTGTGTATATATCGATACCCCAGTTCAATAGGGGAACAACTCATAAAACCCTGTTCCAAGATAATGGCGTTTGAATTTTTTGCAGTAATTCTCATTTTAATTTTAAAGCCTTGATTTTGTTGAAAGTGTATGTTTTTTATATTTAGTTTAGTGGAATTTATCAATGCACAATGGAATTGTACATTTTAATAAGGATTTAACCAATAAATTTGATTATATAACGGAATTACTGATTAATCTCAGAAAGGGTTATTCGATTTTATGACACATTGAAGACACTTTTGACTATTTTTTTGCGCAGGGGTATAACCATTTTGCGAAAAAAGTACATTAAAGTTTCTCTAATATAGATGCTAGATATCCACTGCAGATTGTGAGGACAATCAAACAAATAATATATTATTTTTAGTAAAATAAAGACGTGTATAATTAATATTTGTTATGGCATATCATGCAATGCTTTGGATGCGTGACATGTTCGGAGTGATATGTATCATTATTGAACATTGAATTTTATTTCATTTTTTCGCTGAGGTATAATAATAATCTACATTTTCTGCGTGAACCGTGTCGTCTGGTGAAAAATACATTGTAAAATATTATAGCACCGGAGGAGAAAATATTATAATGCTTCCAATACCGAGACCTGTCGATACCTGATACATATATTTTTTTATTGAAGTAATCTATGGGCGAGGACACATCTGTTATCGGGGGATGGCATTATAAGAAGATTTTCTAGCGAACGGGCGGAGACGAAGCGATTTCGATTTTTCCATACAAATTGCATTTGCGAATTGCACCGGGTAGTTGAAATATGTTTTCTACATTGTTTTCAACTCTGCCATTTTCACCAAAGAAAATGCACAAGATACTGCATCCATGGCCTCCACATCCTGAAGCGGGCCTCCAGGCTAGGATTTTTTGCGGTCCCCCCTACCTATCGTTAAAGATAAAGGCAGTGTGACGATCTACAGTAGCATTTTCCAAACGGTGTACACGGTAAAATTAATGTGTATATTTAGTGTTTTTTTGTATATTTTAATACATCCATTTGAATTATGGGGTTGTCAAGTATCGATACACAATAAAAAATTGTATTGTATAACCACACAATTTTAAATAATAATATAACTGAAGAAAAATAGCGCCGTAGGCGACTTTTTTGTTATTAGAGAGAATTTGTGACGTGTGTTTATATCACTTATCTGGTCGACTCGCCGGGCCCTTCTTGAACCCAAACCCCTAGGCTAGAGCCCTGTCAGCCCCCCCTTTGTGGGGGCAATGACTGCATCAGTTATTTGTTTTCCGTAGGCATGTGACTGATTTGTTATTGGTGATGCCAATTAGAAAAACTTGAATTCGCATCTTTATGGTCGTCAGTAAAATTTTTGCCTGTATGTTTATTGAGAGCAAACCTATAAATAACACGTAAGTTCTGATCACATTGAGGTGCATGTCGCCTACTATCACGTGACGTCACAGTAAGCTGCCGCTACGCGAAAAAGTGTGTAATGTCGTTTTTCTTGGTATTTAAAAAAACGTTCATTGTGTCATGCAGGTATCGATGCTGTGCAATTCCACGTGAGGTGACCTCATTGTTATTCTTGTTATTTCGGCAGATTTTGATAACTGACAATGATCGTTTTAAACACCAAGAACAACGACATTATACACTTTTTTCCCGTTGCGGCAGCCCGTGACAGTAGGCGACAAGCACCGTGACATGCACCTCAGTTTGGGTCACGCTTATTCTCGTTTGGCTATTTTTGCAATAATTTAGACGGCGAAACTGAATAGTCAATATAAAAATGTAATTTAATTTTACTGGCGTATGAGTGGGTCATGTATTATAAATAGTGTTCGTGAGTCACGTGTTGTGCGACTTTTTGCGGGATCCACTGTATAAAAAGGCTAACTTTACCTCACCTTACCCGCTTACTGTGTTGTTGAATTCAATTTCCAATCACTAGAATATTACACGCATTGACTTATCGTCGGTGTAGGATTGGTTTGTCGAATAGACCAAATATCAAATGTTCAGGAGACGAAAAACAAATTTGATTATCCTATATTTAAATTCATGAAAGTATTTAAATTGTTGTCTTTGCAGCATATGAATGATGTTTTCATTACAAAGCAATTTAAAGAAAATGATGGTTCTGGTCCATTTAGATACAAAAAATCATTCTGCATTAAAAGGTCGATTTCGACAAACCAATCCTATAGCGACGTTATATTGTTTCATCAGAAACGTGTAATAACACAAGTGTGCTCTTTAAAATAGTATAAATTTAGCTAACAGCTATTGAATGAGATAGTCCAGAGGATTTTTGTTTTTATTCATACAGCATTTTGCAGACTTTGCCAACTGACAATGTTAATTTAAAGGTTCAAAATGTGCTACGGGATGGGAACATCAGTCTGATAACATTTTAAATACCAAGAAAAACGACATTACAAACGTTTTTCCCATAGCGGCAGCTTACTGTGACGTCACGTGATAGTCCGAGACATGCACCATAATATAATTCGCTTCTAACAACTATTTCTCGTAAATACAGAAATCTGTTAAGAAACCTCTTTGGGATACTTTCCGTATTTCACGCGGACGAAGTCGCGGGCGATCGATAGTTTATCATTAGTTTGTCATATTCTTTCGGAAAACCCGGTTTTGGAATATGAGGAGAGAAAAGGGAGGTGAGGGGCACGCCGTCAATATGGGAATAAGAATATGCGTTAGGGGAAAAAAATGTCTCGAGTAATATTATGAATAGTGTTACAAATTTGCGAGGATGTTAATAAAGTGTAGGCGAGAAAGAAAACCCGATTTTAGATTCATAATGTATAAGAAAATGGTTTTAAGAAAGGAAAATTTGCACAAAAAAAACTACGTACTAACCAACTTGATTGAATTTTATGCCAGTACTTAAGCCAAGGCGTATGCCGCGTTAATTGTATTAGTCGAATAAATGCAAATTTAAAGTGAAATGTTTTTGATTTTACCAGTTTTATCATTTTAACTTTTTAATGGATCCTGCTTTGAAGTAAGACACAACTAATTGGCTTATTATTTATTTGAATCTAACATATAAAAAAAAACTTCTAAATAAGAAACGTATTGGTATATTATATATTATTATTATTATGAACGAAGCAGATGAATCTTATTATAAACAAATGAAATGTCGGTATAAAACTAAAGTATTATCATCATATATTATTCTATGATTGGTTCAATCATAGATTAATTTTAATGCTATTTGATTGTATATAAAAAAGACACTCATAAAATTCACCGCCTCATTTTAGAAAATAATGTTTGTGAAAATAAATAATCCATTGAAAATTTAAATTTCTGATAAAAGTGTCTTTTTAAGACACATATTTTAAAAATACTCATAGCACTGAAAATCCATATAAATACGTTGTTTGTTTTTATACAAGCTGATACTGAATATCACATTAGGTACCAATTCTGGAGTGATCGCGATTCTCAGCTATGGCGGGGTACGACGAGGAAAAGAAAGAGCCCTTTTTGAGTAGCCTAGTATAGCTATTTTGTATTTTAAGGCCTACTACAGCTCCTCGCCTCCCGGAGCCTCATTGAGCTTTATATCGCTCTCAAAAAAGTATATGGGTGATTTTGGAAATCACTGAATTAGATAATTAAACTTAATATTGATATATACCTACATATCTAGAATACTTATATAGTATCAACAATTTGACGCAAATACATAGAAAATTAGAAACAAATCCTTCATTAATTGTTGATTGTAATTGAAATATGTTTTGTATTTACCTAAACAAGTAAAATCTAATCATGAAATGTTAAGATATTATTAGCCACAACAGTAAAATAATCATTTTAAATACAATTATACTTGCGAATTGTCTAATTAATGGTATTGAATTTTGTAAAACTGTAATTGTTGTAAATTTGCGTTATACTCGTAAATAATGTTAATGTTGGCTACTATAAATTTTATATTTAAACTGTAGAGCTGATAAAATCACCGTTTCTAAATATTAATGTAAATAAATAGGTAGGTAATTAATAATAATATGTAGTTACGTTTAAAAACATAAAATTAAGTATATTGTACTACAATATGTTGTTTGTAATACGACTGTTATAATTAATATAACCCACCTAAGCGAATTAAATTTGTATGGAATAAAATCACTTACATTCGATGTTAAGCTTGACGGACGTGTAGAGCGAGCTGGCCAGGGTTGGATGAGTCGTGACACAGTTCAGGGTCGTATTGTGATAATGCCGCCGAAGTAGCAGGCTCGCTGTGGCATATGCACCTGTAATAAATTCAATGTTTTTATGATATTATTAATGCTATCAAAATATTCCCATGCCAAACTGACCAACCATCACAGTTTCATTCGCTGTAGATGTTATAGAATTAGTTGAGTTATTACATATATTACGAGTGTAAGATATTACCTACCGCAAAGATGTTGAATAGGTACCTACTACTTTCTTCTATAGAGATGGAGCCTAAATATATGAAAATTAACTCTAGGACCTGTAATTTGTATACAAACTATAGTGAATACTCTGTTCGTTGTTTGTTTGGGGATATGGTGTGTGTGAAGATAAAGTCGTAGTTGCTGGGAAATTAGAGGCGAGAGTTTATTTATCGTTACAGGAATAAATAAATATAATGATAAAGATGACAGGGTGAATGTTATAATTGTGGGTATGGATGTACTGATGCGATTGACTATATTAAATTGTATGGCGATGTACCGAGTTGTTAATATAACCGAGAGACTGGACTCGAGATGAGTAGTGCGCCGAGTGACGGACTCGATGTGAGTGACGATTTATGGATTGTCCTTGATATTTATACAAATGCAGTTTATACACTACAAGAGACAATTCGCATTAACATTGTCGCAATTAACAAATCATAATAATAAAAGTCACCTTTGTAATGCTGAGTGCATAAAAAATGGCACTTACCTCAAATTGGAATAATTTAATTAAGGAGTTTTTTTTATATATAAACTATAGTGGCACTTGGAAATAACCCAGATTCGAGACTACTAACTGAACTTCTCAGTTTTTAGTCTATCATTGTAGTTTCGTCAAAAAGCCATTAATTAATATATCAATGCGAGAAATTCTATCATTTGTCTTGATGTAATCACATATTACATTATATATGATAATGTGCTGAATTGCAAGGTGCCAATCATATTCTCTTTGAGTTTAAGATATACGCAAGTCCGTCCGACTTTTGCGACCTGGTTTCTACGAGAGGAAATTATTTAGGTTGTAGTAAATTGAATTGAATAAATTGAATTGAATTGAATAAATTGAATTGAATTGAAGGATAATATTCACCTGAAAAAGTATAGAATCGTTGTCGACGGTGCAAAGGACATTTTACATCTTTTTACATATATACATATATTATAGTAGATTTAATGTTCCACCAAAACATAATTGCCGTCTTAGTTATTGTATGCAATATAATTTTCTAAGCACGTGGAAATCGTTCCAATACAAAGAAATCTGAGAAAAAGTATTCCAATTTATTTTGTCATTCCGACGAGTCTGCGTTTAATATATTATATTAATATATTGACTGTAACAGGGTGGAAAGAGGAGAGTAGATATACATATTCTTCAAGTATGGAAACTTAATCAGCGCCAGTGGGTCAGAGTGAAATCGCATGAACACAATCCTAATTTAGTGTCACAGGACATAGACAAAGGCGTGATTTCGTTTCGACCTCGGGGTCTAACAGGGTCTGAACGCAGAGGCGCGACGGGAACAAAGTTATGGGTAAATAAATGACACGTTAATCTCATCACCATGAGCGCGATAATCTAGGGTGCGTTCTGATTATCTACAGATCTATTCCAACTATGTACATAACACCAAATAACACCATTTCCGAGATCCGAGATAACCCCACTCCAATGTATTACGGATGTATTCTGTGTGCAAAACGGCTATCTAAAAGACAGTTGGTACCCGTGTTTTGCCCGATTTTCAAGTTCGTTAGGCTTCGTGCGAGGTCGTGGTTGCTTAGTACGATATTGCGCATGCGTATTGTGTTATCGCTAACCTCAAACTAAAATGACAGCTAGAGCTGTTATCTATAGATGTTATGGTGGAAAAGACCTGCTGCAAGTATTTTATCACCCGTCGTCGTTGCCGCGCATTAATTTGCGTTACTGTCCACTATCGACTCATTATAATAGTGCCTGTACACGTGCATGGATTTACTTGCACCAATAGTGTGTATTTTAAACTATCGCGATAATAACTGTTTACACGTAAAAATGCGGACTGTCTCGCCGATCTCATTCTTAAAGAGTAAGCGAGACGCGATGCTATCATTATTTGGTACTATTTGACAGGTGACAACCTCAAAATGAGTCTCTGCGTGGCGTAGTTTGTTTTTTTCCCGGCAGGCTTGCCACAATCATTCTACTGCGCAGGCGCAGATATGGAACAAATCCCAACTGCCGCGTGAAAATTCGGAAGCTTCCGAACTTTTTTGATTCATGCTTGAAATCTTACAACTTGCACAATTATTATACATGTGCATTTTTTTGTTATGGCCGCGACAATACGTACTATCAGCAGTAAATCCATGCATTTGTAAACGAGATATAATGCATTAATTACGGTATAAGTGTGTATTGTTTTTCTTTTCGTTTTCTATAGTCGTTTATGACCTGTCTATGTAAACTATCTAGCTATCTATTTACTTGTAGAATTTATAATGTTGTTATTTGTAAGTCACTAATTCGAAATTATTTTACGTGGGCTAGTTTGGTTTTTTATAAAATATTATTAAGAAATTATTGTTTCATGAAAAAAAGAGCGCATATAAAAAACTGAGCTCTATACATAAATAAATCCATCGGTTTAATTTTTTTTTTGGTTGTAAATTTGAATTATTCAAATGAGTCATTCTAATTCGTATTATCAATGGTTACGTGTTGATGCATAATTATCATTTTATGATGCAATAATTAATATAAACGTGGGTACTAATAGTTACTATAATAAATATTAAAATAAGCTTGTTAATATTGTCGGCATTTGGTTTTCACAGAATACAACGCTTTATATCCACGCGACTTCAAATTGACTGAATGTAGCCCGCTTATGAAGATTTCAAGTCCACTGGAAAGACTGCCATAGTTTGTTCAATCCTGTGCTCCGTATGGTTGTGAGACATGGCATCTTACGAGTATTCGAATGTCTAGACTTTTGAGTCTTGAGAATCGATGTCTGACGACTGCGTTACATTCAACTGACAAGTGAGCCTTCCGTGATTAACGTAGTCATAAAGATTCACGCGATTGACATTTCTTGGACACGTGTTCCAGATGCTGGCAGAGGGTGCGACACTCCATACCCTCGTGTCAAAACAAAAGCGACCAACGCGCTGTAGGTACGGCCTTGTGCTTGGGTATAACAGGGTGCAATAGTAATCTGTATGCACGGTCAACTTCCGGGTATGACATACCATTTTGTAAGTCTTGATTTATGACCCTGATAGCTTAGTATCTTAGAAATCGGGAGTGGGTATCAGTTCTTTGTTCTCTCAAAGTATAGCCTAAGGCCTTTCGCTCATGGAAAAACGAACTGGTTACTGATGGAACTCATAAACTGACCGATGACTGATGCTTCGCATACGGCACTACTGAAACCCACTTGAAATAAAAATCTCATAACCTCAAACTGTGAAAATATATACAAAATATAAACGGGAATATTCCGGCAGTCTGTTACTATACAGGCAGGGGTATTTCTCGACCTCTTCTACAAAATTTAATCATCTTTAACTTTTGACGTCTTGACTTGTTGATGCTTGTTCAGTTCAGTTCAGTGCGACGAATTTTGGTAAGATAATATGATTTTTCATCGAATCTACTAATATTGACAACACTTTTTTACGAGTGACTGGAAACTGAGAGACTGTGAGATTAGCATGTCGCGTCTCTTCAGTTTCGCGCGCAGAGCGAGCCGCAATTGAACTACATTAGCTAGATACTAGCTGGGATTTTAGTTTCAGTATTGTCTTTTTTGAGTTTTTTCATGAGTAGAAGGTCTAACACCAGTAATGCCAATTGGGAGTGCAATAGTCGTATTGAAATTGTTTTGAATATCGGACAGAAGGTGAGTTTAGAATATTTAGACAAACTGTTTTATAACAACGTTGAATAAATGTCGTACTTACCCAGTTTTTATGTCACTGAAAATTGCAGTGTGACTGGTCAGCTGATTTTTAAAATATTCTTAAGAAAGTATAATTGCGTCTACTAAATCTTTCTTTCTGCGCGATTCACGTGAATAATGCACCACCAAGATGAAGGGAAAAAAACCTTTGTAAGTATACTTTTGTCAGTCTCCCTTCCCATTGTAGTAGTTGCGTTTAGAGCTACGCAAATTGTCAGCTAGCACGCCTCTGCGAAACAGGGTCTAATGGCGTTTGTAGGCGTTACTTAATTGTGCGGACTTTTGCGTTGATAATCCGATGTAAGCCTCTTGTATTGTTTTGCCTTTTGATCATGAGAGCCTCACTTCGTTAGGCGAACAATCAAGCGAAAATCTCGACCATTATTTTCAGCGCGCCGCGGAAGAGTACATGATTTCACGGGAGACCCCGATTTTAATATGAGTTGTTTGTTTTTATTTATAAAATAAATCAAAGGGTGTTCACTCGTTGTCCGGCGTTATTATATCGAGTGTGTCGAGTCTTTAATGGGCGCGGGAATTTTTGAAAATTTAGAATATACACTTTTTTGCTTTTGAAATTAAAGAACAATAATTATTTGTTCTATATAATAGAATTCAAATTGAAAACACCATACATATCACACATTTTGGATTGGAAGAATACACAATAACGTATTTAATAATAATTAACATAAAATATGAATTAATGTTGATTGTACTCTTCGAATTAATTTTTGCATAACATCAAAACTAAAAAAAAATGTAGTCAAATTATAAGAGGACAACAATGTTACATTACCTATCTCATTATGCAGTTAATAATCGGTATATAAAATAGACCGTTCTTTAATTAGTAAGAGTGCAGCTCCACCGAACTATTCCAGGTAGTAGAGAACAAAATGAAGACGAGATGTGAATGAAAGTGTGGTGTGGTACCTACCAGGTAAAGTATGAAGAAGAATCGTAGCACACCTAGATGTGGGGCCGGGCCGCTTCCAACACCGTTTTCCACCATTTCCTATTTATTGTCTCGATTCAACACGTCTCGGAACACGGGTTTTCCAGGTTCAATTTCCGATGAGGTCACAATATATTTATATGATTTTCTAATGAATATTTCTGATTGTTTCACTTCTATTATTAACTGAATTGTTGATATATGGCTTCATGGTCCGTTGTAGTGTTAAAAAGAATATAATATATATTAGGTACCAATTAAAAATATATATAGTTTTCCACTTCGTTCAGCTGCTGAAGATGCAGTCATTGTACAGCTCGTGGTTAAATAGACTGTGCCATTCGGTCCAATTTGACAGATTGAGCCGAGCATCTTACTGAAACACCCGACAAGTGACGACGTGAAGTGGTCCATGTTCATGTCAATACTTAAGTTGAACTCACGTAGGTATTTCAGTTTCTGAGTGAATGCTCTAGCGACTAGTTTGCCATCGATACGTCCAGTGGCGGGTTTAGGGACTTGGAGGCCTGACTGATTTTGAACCCCTCCCACGAAAAACAGTAAAATAAAAAGCATATATTTCAACCACCGACGTACCTAATAAAAATAGCAATGTATGCATATCTTTCCTATTCGAAGATTTGAGAATGTAACATTTTATAATATATTGAGCATACATAGTTTGAAAACATCTCATGCATATAACCACTAGAAAAAAACTTTGTGTAACCGCTGGATTCGTTCTAGTGTCTAACGTTCGTAATTAGTTGTAACGCAATTTGATAAGCATTTCATGTAAGAACTACTAGTTAAAATAGTCGCAATATCGTAATTAAGTAGGATGCCCGAAGGTTAATTGGAAAATCACACTGTCAATCATCAAGTCTCAAGACAAGTGTCAAGTCTCGTCGGGTGACGAATTAAAAAAAAAAGATTTTTTCTAGTGGGTGTATAAGATGTTTTCAAATTATATCTATGTTATAATTATATGACTCGTTTGAACTGTTTTGAGCCACCCTTTTAAATTATCTGACGAATCGATTGCATTATAATATTATGCGTCAAAGAAAATCGTCTATGATAAATGCAAATTATTTCTGATAGCTACGTTTTATCTGTGGTCGGTACTTCAAATACCGGCAATCGACTAGTGACCGGCGTTGGTATCAATTATTAAGGTAAATGACATTAAGAGCATACTTCAGTGAAACGGCAAATAATTTTCAACTATAGGTGCGACGAAATTTTGGACTCGCTGACAATCGGAGAGTGAAAGTCGAGCTGTGAACACGTAAATTTGTTTCGTGATAGCGACGGTGGTATTAATTCTTAAATCGTGTAAAGATGACTAAAAAACGTTACCCATTTACTTGAAAAAGAAAACATGAATATAATATTATTATTGTTATTAATATAACAATAAGCAGAACATTAAATGGACGCATGTTGGATTTTTATGACAAATTATATTTCGTTCGGCACGCGTCATTTACACAATCCGCGCATCGCTTAGTCACGATCTTTTTAGACCGTGCCCCAGCTGAGGTATAGCCTTAATAATAAATAGTAACCAACGTCCGGCGCTAGCCAAATTTTTCTAAACGCTTACGTGTATTCAATATTAATTGATTAAAAAGTATAATTATACGTAGGTGCTATATTTATTTTAAATAAAGTCGTCTACAATTTTCCACTCATACTATTTTCTTAATTAAGTCTTAATAATAACAATACACAGTGAAGTTTTTTTTGACGAATAAATGCTTCACTCTACTGTCTGTTTTCAAATTATTTGTAAAACTATGGAAATCAATTCTATCTACTTATTAAATATTCTAATTTTCCTTATTTTAAATCTCATTTTATCCCTGATTCGATTATTTTAATGACGTATTTTTATCTTTTGATCATGTATCACAAACAAAATAAAGATACTCCAAAAGAAATAATTTAGAAAGCAAAATTACAGATTACTGCTGTCGTTTTTTTTATGTCTTATTGTATTTTATTGTATCTCTTTATCCTATCCATTGTATCGAAAACAATCGATTCTGATGAGACAATGTTGTGTTAAGTAATTAAATCACTATTGAACGTATCGAAAGGACGATACCTTCTTTGAACTGAAGTCTTTTGAAAATAAATGTGGAGTATTTTAAGTAATTCTGGTAATTGGTAAAAAAAAAACTTTGGAATGGTGCTTGATGTAATATTGTTTAAGATTTATATTATTGAATTAAGTTATCAGCGTTACAGACTCCAAAGAAATTTTAATCATTTCAATTTGCTTTGAACATGAATATTTTATAAAAATAACTCATATTATTTTGAATCAAAGAAAAATTACGAAAAAAGTTATTTTATTTTACTCATTACTTTTAGAATTTATTTCGACGTTAAATATAATTGAAAACTATTTTATTAGACTCTTTTCATAATGTTTAAAAATGTTTTATTTTTTTTTAAACAAGTTTCGTATTAATAATTATTCGAAAATCAGTAATATACGTAGTGAAACACTACTTAATACAACAAATTAAGCTCTCTACTATTGCAAATTATGTGTATTATAGGTGTTGTACATTTATATGCAAAATATAATATCAATAAAAAACTTTCGATTTATTTAGTTGATACAATTCCATCTTACATGTTGATTAAGATATGCTTTAACATTTGTTACAACTACCAGACTTTAAGTAGAAAATCAATGGCTAAAATGAGGTTATGTCGTTACTGTGGCAGTCTTACGAATCGTGGAATTTTTTTTCAATTACAGGGATGCTAGACGTAGGAATCTCCTTCTACTGTTCTCGAAATCAAATGTTTCACTGCCGTGTACTTTGTCAATTCAGTAGGCTCAATGGATTGTCTTGTGGCCGTTGAGTACCACTGTATGACTGTATTTGTCCAGCGGTTATTCACTCATCAGAAAAAAATCCATTTAATCATCTTGGCGACCTAGAGCGGAATGCAGAAACATTTGTCATAACTAAAATATCCTTAGCAGAGAACACTATGCAGAAACATTATCCTTAGTTAAGATCATTTGTATTGAAAATAATACCATATTTAAAAATTCTCTTTCGTAAATTATTTTATAATTGTTAAACGATGACAAAAATATGACAACTGCATTTTATAAATGCAATAACTATAAATACATATTAATATTTAGTTATAATACTCTTATGTTTCCGTTATAAGTTCGTTATAAATACGTGATTCCACAGGCACCGCAAGATATTTTTTTAACATGGTAACACTAGCGTCAAGTGTCATTCTTCACTTCGCATTTTGTATTTCTGCGGGTTGGCGGATAAAAGTAAAATAATATTCTACAAGTACATGCCAAACGAATTAACACTATCAATATCCATATTGAGATACATTGTTAAATGAATTTGAATGTATGGACTGTTTTATAGACATGCGAATT
Source organism: Rhyacophila brunnea (assembly GCF_057557595.1). Classification (NCBI taxonomy): domain Eukaryota; kingdom Metazoa; phylum Arthropoda; class Insecta; order Trichoptera; family Rhyacophilidae; genus Rhyacophila; species Rhyacophila brunnea. Next base: position 18,800,796 of record NW_028233068.1, on the reverse strand, counting down.
TATTTTGACAGCAGCTGTCAGTGGTAAATGGTAATACAGAAGGGGGCGTGTTCATAACAAAAGTAGTCTATGGTTAAGGATTCCTTAACTCTATACTCAGGATTGCCTATAGTTAAGTCATGCTTTTCGGCGACTTATCCTTAGGAACGAAATCTTAGATTGTGCATGCTGCTCCTATACCACATTGTGTATTGTCTGCCTCATTGCGCATAGGATTCTTTTGTGGTATATCAATGTTGCGCCCATCAAGCACAATTAAATGATGAGATTTACATTTTTTTTTTAAAGATGAACGTAATTGTTGACCTGTTCGATTTCAGCGTCATTAATTAGGGTTGCTTTTGGCTCTTTAGTAATTAGTTTTCTATGGAAGCCTATATTTAAACCTATTTTATAGCTTTCATTTTCAAGCTCAAATAATCTATTCTGTAGATATTATGGGAATTTCGCAAAGCTATCAATGTCACATACAAAGAGCAGATGACTGACGCATCGCCGCTGTTTTACTATATTGTAAATAATTTATTATTTCTGATGATTGTAAACAATCATTCAAAATAATAGTTGAAAAGATATATTTTATTTAATATGTATTCGCCTTATTCAATCTTAATATGATCTATGGGAGTCCACAGAGTAAAGGTTAAATTAACAGACATTTTGATTTCTTTTACGATGAATGCTTATTATCCACTTGCTCAACCTATTTAGTCCATACTCCAAACACATACTTATTAGAAACAATATATAATATATACATGCAAGACTCAAGATTTGAACCTGGATTCTACAAAATTATAAGCCGATGCGTTAGCCACTCGGCCATAGTGGCGAAGGGTGGATGTAGGATGTGGTGATCCGACATAAATAGTGCACACTACATTTGTCAAAGAATGAAAACAAATAAGCATGGTACAGTCATGCTAATTAAGAATAAACATTGCAGATGATTAGTATCCATACTATGGGCTTAAACAGACATTAAGAAACTATAACATGTGATTTTGCCAGACCCGTGATTCGAACCTGTGACATTATAAGCCAAACCGTTACCGCTCAGCTATCAATAAGGCGTCAATAAGTACCTACTTACAAATAAAAATTAAATATCATGTAAAATTTATGCATTATCTATAATATATAATACAATAGTCATACGATACCATACGAAAATAATTCTTCTATCAAATCTTAATAAATACTATTCGTAAGGATTTCAACCGGAGGTCCAGAGTTACATTCTCGGTGATGTTACGATGTATTTATGAGATTTTCTCGGTTACATATAAGTTGTACGTATGCAGTTTGTCGTGGAACACTTATTCGTGCGCCGCAGTACGTGAAACACGAGTTCGTATAACATTTTATCAAATGACGAGTTCTTCGTTGAACACTTCACCGTGGAATACATTTGTACGTATCTTACAAAATGCGACGATAGTTTGCAAATAGTACTGTTCCAATTAGATTAACTCTAACCTAACCTAACATAAACTAACCTAACCCAACCTAACCTAACCTAGTAAAGACATCTCCACATGTTGTAGCATTCGTACAAATATACTCCACGGTGAAATGTTCAACGAAGAGCTCGTCAATTGATTAAATGTTACACGAACTCATGTTTCACGTACTGCGGTGCACGAATAAGTGTCCTGCGGTGAACTGTTTACGTACAAACTTCCGGATACGGATTTTCTCAATGTTGTGATTATTTCTGTTATTAAATACTAATATTAACATGAAAACTGAAATTATACCTCTTCTTACCTGGAGTCGATTTCATACCGATCTCGATTTTAATAAGCCGATGTTGAGTTTGAATACCTTAATCTAATACGTAAATCCGACGGAAAATTTTACAATTAATATAAATTTCTAATGCTTCATCTCATGTATTCAATGATTTTTTGTGATCATTTTTTAATATTTTAACCATATACTGAACTTTTAATTAGTGCAAATCCCCACGGTATTAAATAAAATTTAATATCCGTATTTATATAACACTCACAAATATTCCTGATAACGCTAACATATTGTTGTAAGAGACTGTCGTATTCAATTCTCTATAATTGCACGCAATAATTATGTTAAAAACTATGGAAGAACTGAATAAAGCCAACTACTTAATAAAGCTATTAAAATATACACAATTTGCAATTTAACTCACCATTCGAAACATTCACATTTTCGACTTCAATTTCCGAAGAGTGTTTGCCGAAAACTTGGATTCCTTGCCTGTGAAGGGCAAACGCCAATCGAGGTGCTGGTCTTCCGCCGAGAACTCTACACGTGGCATTCAGGATGACTCCTTCCTTGAAAGTGATTACTCCGGATTCTGGCAAAGGATTGCCGGATATGAGAAATTCAGGAGTAGACGGAGTCTCTGAAATAGTAACAATAACATAATAGTGTAATTAAAAATGAAATTGAAGGCATACTATTATAGACAGTTGGTGGAAGATTATATAAGTGTATATTACTAGTGTCAAAAATAGCGACATCAGACACCAACACAAATTTTGTCATTAACAGCGAACCAATCGAACGTGTGATCCATTATAAATATTTAGGTACATGGGTCAATGAGAAATGGGACCAGTCTCAGGAAATAAAAATAAAAATTGAGATCGCAAGGAGCGCCTTTCTGTAAATGAGACACCTCCTTAGCAATCGAGATCTTAACCTAGGTCTGAGACTGCGTATGGTACGTTGTTATGTTCTCTCAATTATTTTCTATGGTATGGAAGTATGGACGCTAAAACAAGAGATGTCACGTAGACTTGAAGCTTTCGAGATGTGGCTGTATCGACGCATTCTCAACATTCCTTGGACTGACCGGGTGACAAATGTTGATGTTCTTAATCGAATGGGGAAGGACCGAGATGTTCTACGTAGTATTAAAACCAGGAAACTACAGTACCTCGGCCACATTATGAGAGGACAAAAATACAGCATTCCCCAACTTGTCATTCAAGGAAAGATTAATGGTAAGCGTAGCAGAGGACGATGCCGCATTTCGTGGCTTAAGAACCTCCGTGATTGGTACGAGTGCAGCTCTACTGAACTGTTTCGGGTAGTAGACGACAAGAATAAGATCGCCTTGCTGGTGGCCGACCTCCGCTAGGGGATGGCACAATAAGAAGAAGATAAATTAATTACAGGTAATTTTTATAGGCTTAAAGAATTTGGAAACAGGCAATCTAATTTGGATCATCTTGGAATAGGAGTCAGTGGAGAAGCCATATCACACCGAGAAAGGAGATATCTTCAGATATTTTATTTTAAGTAGAGCCATCGTCAATAATACGAATAATTTGATCATTGTATTCCAATACTTTTTATGAAATCGTAGAAATAAGATTTATTTATTTTTTCACGTCGATGTTCCTCTATTTTCTTTTTATATAAAATATTTATTTATTGTTATTGTGATTCTGAAAAAATCTGAGTGTCTAAGGCTTCATTCGATTTAGATATACTATTGCTATACTAAAAAATAAAATTTTATATTAAATAAGGTTGTAAATAGGTACATTAGTTTTTTGTTGATAAAATTGGAATTTTGGAATCATCAAGACCAAACTCTATACCCAATGCTTACGGGCCGCACAAAATTGTGTTTTTGCTAATTGCTTTTCAAATGCAAATTAACACGTTAATTAAAAAAATAATTAAAAGGGCCCGTAAGCATTGGGTTTAAAGAAACTTAAATTTGACAATATATTCATATAATGGCAGCATAAAACTTATACAATACATTTAATAATATACAATAATATAATTGTTAGTAATCAAAAAATTATATAAACGCGTATGCTTTCTTAACCCAATGGTTACGGGCCCTTTTAAATAATAATGTAATTAACGTGTTAATTTGCATTTGAAAAGTAATTAGCAAAAACACAATTTTGTGCGGCCCGTAAACATTGGGTTAATACCGAACATAGCGGTATTTTTAATTTTTGAAACCGGTAATTCGGTATCGATAAATAATTGAATACCGGTATTGCAATCCCTAATCTCTACCGAGAATTATAGCAGTTAAAACCATAAAAGAAGAACATAAGTGATTTAAGTAGGTAATTAAGATACATTTAAGATATAGCTAGAATGGTACGGTAATTGTCGGATAGGAGGTCAAATGCCACAAAAAAGAAAGTACGTATCATTTCTCACCTAATACGATAAGTTTGATAGGTTCTCCGTCGATAGTTCCGCCATCTTTGTCCCGTCCGCGGCACGTATATGAACCATCATGCTCCTTCGCCACGTGCGGAATCACCAAGTTACTTCCTTTATAGATGACCAGGTCGACGGGGAACGGCGCGGATTCTACTGGCGACGACAGCATCAACTGTTGAGAGTAAAAATAACATATACTTAATATCATCAATGAGATACAGCTTAAAGCCGATAGAGTACATAATATGAATTATGAGTGCACGACACTGTACAGACTCCCATCATGCCATTTATTACACCCCATATACTAAATAATGAAATAATGCAAAAAATATCTATCATATCCTAAAATACTATTATCTAAAGAGCGTATTTCAGTGAAACGGAAAATAATTTTCAACAGTAGGTGCGACGAAATTTGGCACTCGTCGCCAATCGGAGACCGATATTCGAAGTGTGCGCACGTCGGTTTGTTTTGTCATGGCATCGGATGAATATATTCTTAAATCGTGTAAAGATGACTAAAATTTTTATTCGTATATACCTACCTACTTGAAAAAAAAAACATGTCAATGAATATACTATTATTATTACTAATATAACAATAAACATAACATTAAATGGACGCATATTGAATTTTTATGACAAATTATATTTCGTTCGGCACGCGTCGTTTGCACAATCCGCGCATCGCCTAGCCACTATCTTTTTAGACCATGCCTCAACTGATATATAGCCTTAATAACAAGACTAGGTTTTCGGTGAAACATGGTAAAATGCTTTCACCCGTAAATTATAACTTTTTAAATTTATTGTGTTCTAGGTACCTAACACATAACAGTTAGGCATCGTCATTCATATTTCCCTGGTATTTTTGGATGTTACTGTATTATTATGTTTTACAACACCTTTTTTCAAAGCCAGTTTGAGAGTGGTTCGATTGTTTGGCCCCCGCATTAGTTGAAGTACTAACTTACGGTATAGTGTGTTCAACAGAATTTTGTGAGACTGTTTTACTTGAGACTGTATGGATTCCAGTGGCGAAGGGTGGAGGTAGGTTGTTAAGATTCGCCATAAATAGTGCACATTAAACTTTTTTAGTCATTAGTAAGTTTTTAATTGAACTATGTCAATTGTAGTCTTATTGCAATGAAAACAAATACGTATGACTGACAAAGTTTAATATGCTTTAAATATGGCGGCTCTTAACAGCCTACCTCCACCCTTCGCCATTGGTGGATTCTATCCGTGGTTTTATCCAACTGATTTTCTCTAAGGAATCATTACATATTATTTTAAATACGAGTATAAAATAGATATATATAAAATAAAATCTCATTAATAGTATTACTAACTTATTGACTTAGGAGTTATAGTCATATAATTAAATGGAGCGTGACTATTAGGCTTTCAATTAATGAGAAATAAATACTTGAATAACTGAAGCGGGTTAATGGACAATGGTTTTCAAATATACACATTAAATAACTTAAGCTCTTTTATATACATTAAATTCTTTTAATCCAGAATCTCTAATTGTTATAATCCGGCCTCTAAACATTTCGAATCCCACGTCTCTATTTTCCCTCGTAATGTCTTTTCGGAGTAATTATATTAACAGCGGCTGCCTCTGAAAAAAATAAGTTAAACGAAAACAAACAGCGGAGTAAGTACTTCATAAAAAATAACGTATTACGGGAACGCAAAAATAATAATGAAGTAATTCCGTACAATTAAACTGCGTGGTTCTGGCTAAGAGAATGAATGCTTTACCAAGGTTTGCAAAAGCGTAGATATTATAAACACCGGGGAAAATAATATATTTAATTGCATTGTTTATTAGCAAAGCTTTTACTGGTTTTACGAGATAAACAGGGTGTAAAGTAGTGCTGGGATCTCACACATAAAATTTTATAAATAATATGATGTAAATAAATTCGGTATTGTTCGGTCATGAGGAATACAGCGGAAAACACATTTTTAAAATACCCGATATACTGGATTATTTGTTAGGTTAACCTAACCAAACCTAACCCAACCTAACATAACCTAAACTAACCCAAACTAACCTAAACTAACTTAAATAGGTCTTTTCCGCTGTATTCCTCATAACCGAACAGTACCATAAATTCCAATTATTTTTTTTGTACTATGTACATGGTATTTCAATTTAAGCGAACCCAGCTTCCTGAATAAAATATAAATATATATTTTTAATATGGTATGGTATAGAGATGTCACGGAGACTTGAAGCTTTCGAGATGTGGCTGTATAGATGCATCCTCAAAATTCCTTGGACTGTCCGGGTGACAAATAATGTTGAAGTTTTCAATTGAATGGGGAAGGACCGAGAAGTTCTATGTAGTATCAAAACTAGGAAACTACAGTACCTTGGCCACATTATGAGAGGACAAAAGTACAGCATTCCCCAACTTGTTATTCAAAGAAAGATCAATGGTACGCGTAGCAGATGACGGCGCCACATCTCGTGGCTTAAGAACCTCCGTGATTGATACGAGTGCAGCTCCACTGAACTGTTCCGGGTAGCAGACGACAAAGATAAGATCGCCTTGATGGTGGCTGACCTCCGCTAGGGGATGACACAATAATAAGAAGATGGTATAATGGTGAGAGTTAAGAGGCGACGTTGGACCTGGATCTGCCACGTGCTGAAGTCGCCATTTCAATTTGGATTGCCTGTTCTTCAAGGCAACATGATTCCGACATCAGGGAAGGTCGTTAAATACTATCTACATAGTGTACACGGTGGATTACGGAATGTTGACATGACTTGGAATCACGCGACAGGAATTCCTGGAGGCGCCGTGTGCCGTGTGATGTCCATATGCTCCAACTAAGGGGCGGGCATGATTAAAGAAGAAGTGACACATGATATATTGTAGTAAATTCTATAATAATATTTGTTGCATGTTGCATGTTGCATGAAACTTATGAAATTTTTATATGTAACATATAAATATCAATACTAGTTAATGTAATTTGAGATAATATTTCAGACATGGGGTTGTTAGTCAATTTCAACGTTATCAGTATTGTGCAGATTGCTTAATTTGGCAATGTACATCTGGAATCTGATCGTTGCTGGTTCGTGTCCCGCTGGATATTAATTACAAAAGGTATGTAAGTACTTATGTTAATTAATATACTTTACACAAACTGTTTATATTTAATAATTATTATACACACAGCTTAATGCGTATGCTTAGTTTACCCGAGGCACCTAGTGGAAAAATACGAAGTTTGCAATTTGAGGCAAATTCAAATGGATATCTTTAAAATTATACCAATAACACACAAATATTTGGATATTTTTCACAATGAACAGCATTATTCGAAAATATTATCAACTAGCTTTACCTCGAATGTATTTTTGTTAATTTTTAGGTTATCGAACCAATTTAATTTAATTAGATGAAAGCTTAACGTAGGTTAGGTTAGGTTAAAAAATTCGTCACGAGCCAGTAGATTAATTAGCAAAGCTCTTATCCCGATTACAATGAGGATTCAAATACCATTTAGTCCACGTTTTTTTCCAGAATATAAATCATTATGATACTATTCCAATTTATATGTATTAACAATGTGTCGTAATGATATTTTGAAATTCTGCGAAATATCATTTTAGCACAATTTGTTTCAAATGACGTGTAATAATATAAAATGACCATTAAATTTTCGTTGTGATAGAAAAGTATATATTATTATGTGGTTTAATTGTTGCCATAAATACGACGAAACACAAACCGTATTAACTATTATTAATATTATTTTATGATAAGTGTGGGTGAGTACGAAAGATAAATAATCGACAGCGCTGGGGCGACCTGACATGCCACAGAAAGAATAAGTGAAAAGAATCGCGTATATCGTAAATTATCTGGCTTGAGCAAAAGAACATACACATTCTGGATTAAGTATAGCATTTTTGTAAATAAAATGCGAAAACGGCTTCAAACATATTGTTACATGTGATGTAATTATGTATACTTATATTAATATTATGTTTCGTGGTTTTTTTTTACATTATGTATTATTAATGGTGTTATTATTATCATTATATTGTTTTTCATAAATGGTTAAAGCATATTGACGCAATACGGGTTCAAATCCCGTTGTACTTTTTCAAAAAAATATTTTTTCTGGTAGGTAATATACCTAATATCCGAGGTGTTTTCAAGTTATGTATATTAGGGGAGCGTGGGGTAATTGGAGCTTGCGGGTAATGGGAGCGACTGCAAAACAGGTACCATCTAACACTAAAATGACTCGGAAATAACCAAAACATCTTCGTCAATTGTCGGCTAAGCCCGTCGATCGCTGTTGGCTGCTTAGTGGCACGTGCACGCGCGTGGCGAGTGGAAGTGTGAAAATTTTACTTATTTTATCATATTTTGTGTCCATTGTATAGCCAGATACATGTATTTTTATTTAGTAGTTTCAGAATCATGGCTTAAAATGGTTTGGTTGCGTTATTTATCAACCTTCAAAGTAATTGACATTCGGGTAATTGGAGCCTAGGTGGCTCCCATTACCCCTATATAAATTTCACACCTCTTTTACTAGTAGAAAAGATTTTAATTGTTCCAGATGCCCAGAAATAGAAAGCTGACGTCTTTTAAGGCTGGTTGGACGGTGACTTCGTTGAAAAATGCCCTCCGAAACCAGAAAGATTATATTTATGTTTTTTGCTTAGTTTCATAACATGACGTGTTGATTCTTTTGATATTTTTAGTACTAGAGCATATTTTTCTTGAATTACTTTAGTAAATATTTAACATTTTATTGTACCTATGTCTGTTATAATGTGTATAAGTGTTTGTAAGCATATTAAAATATGAAGCTCCCATTACATATTTAGTAAATTTTTGGCTCTCATTACCCTACATGTGGGGTAATTGGAGCCAAATGTGTTTTTTGGGAAAACGTTTTTTTTGTACCTTAGTTATAGAATTTTTGAGTGGAAATTGCAGTAATATTATTACTATGTAACCAAAGGACTCATTTCAAGTCTTAATAATAAACGATTAGAACATTTTGTTACTTTTTTTCAACAATTTCCTTAGTAGGCTCCAATTCCCCCTTGCTCCCCTAATATTTACGCTAATTGGAGGTATTACGGTTTTTACTAAAATGATACATGTTAAAGCATCTATAACTTATTAATTTTGTAATTTAATTTTGGTGCTATATAGAAAATTAAAAGATGTAGATGTAATAAACTATTCGGTATAATAATATATAAGTAAATAAACGATAACATTTAAAGGAAACACTTTTGATGAAACTCACACATCGGAGGATTTAAACACCAACGTAGTTTAATATTGTTTGAATATCTAATATTTTGCTCATTATAAATGATTAAATATATTTAATTTGACTTAAACAGAAATGTTAAATTTCATACCTACATATTATTATTATGTAGCATGATGAATACCGACTCACAATAATTGGGTGAAATTATTTTGTTCTCGTTTTAAGAATTTTTCAAATACCATTTATATTATTTGTCTCATGATCATACTGTTTATCATTCTCTTTGCTTACACATAAAAATTTTAGAAATTTATTATAAATTTTAATGGTCTTAATTCTTTGAATTTTTTTTCTTATCCCTCACTCTTTTCGTTTCGTTTTACCAAATATTTTTTTGATCTACATAAAAATATAGCGATATACCTAATTAATGTTATTACGATTTATATTTTCTTTCCTTAGTATATTAGGCTATATTGTTACAGACGAGGCATCGGAAAAAAGCGATGAGCTATATGGAAAAGCTGTACTATATTAAATGACCCCAAGTGCAACTGGTCTCCAGTCTTCCGTATCTATTTTACCACGTTTATATTAGCTTGTATTCTTGTTTTTCCGGTACAGATTTTTTCTTGTACAATACAAATATGTCCAAGATTTTAACTAACTTCACGACTAGTTAGACATTTGATACTTTTAGAATATATCAGATCACGACGACAATGCATTCTTCTAATACTTTTGGCCATCTTTAAGCAGAATTGACTTCATTTTCAGTTAATTCTGTTTCGTATGTTTCGGAAAAAGATCGTTAAAAGTAATATTGACTACTCAATATTATTGGTTGCTAAGTGGGTCCTAGCAACTAAATTATTAATATATACGTGCGTTTTTATGGAAATCAATATGAAATGTCAAAATGAGATTTCAGTATTCTATAATATTTATTCAGTACCTATTTCTATCAAGTACAAAAAAAAGTATTTATTAATACATAGAATTGCCAAGTTTATATGATTCAACAGAAAATTTAAAAACGTGGTATATAAATAGTTCTTTTTATCTTGTAGTTATTTGTAGTATTATTTTTACTACAAAGCAAAAAGAAAAATACGAGCCTTTTAGATTCCGTGCTGGAAGCGCATGATGATGACGTCATGAACTGGAATACGTATGAATATCTCCGTTTTGGATGAAATATATTATGTAAAGGACTGTCAATCTACATAGACAGAAGGGAAAAAGATAGGTTGACCACCAACCCTACGTTGCGATGTGCAGCATCATATTTTTTATGACTGGGAATGTCTCAAAAGCAGTAACCCAATATTGAGGTCGCCATGCATTCAAATGTGCTTTGACGAGTACCCATGGGAGAGAAGCATGTAGAGGAAAAATTATAGTAAGTATCAAAAGCTAATACAAAACTGCTGAACAATCTAAGTGAAGATATTAAATTTTATCTTCACGTTGGCAATATGACAAATTCTCTAAATACAACAAAATTTCTCTTTGTGACGACCAGGTCCGCTGGGATGCTGGTTGAACCATCTTGAGCAGCTCCTTCCTTTCCGTATACATTTTAGGACATTCTCAGAGAATGTGGTTTGCATCCTGTATTTTTTTACGGAAAACGGTACATTGAAAAAACCCAAGTGTCGACAAGTAAAGGAAATAATGGGATTCTCAATACATTCAGGTATACGGATGGTAAACTGCAGGGACCGCTGAAGAAACATGATTAAGATAGGTACATTAAAGCAAGAAACGATTCTCACCGGTGCGGAACTTGAAAGTTACGAAGAGACCTTTAACTTCCTTGACCCCATATTATAATGTAAGTTTTTCAAAACTTGCATTTTGTTTATATATCAATGCTCCAGGGCAGCGATTGGTAACCCAAATGTATTGGCGTGCCACAAAACTGCTAATTAAATGTACTGGACACTCAGCGTGCCACTGAAATAAAACTAATAAATCTATTGAGAGACAATTTTATTTGACTATAATATTAATAATACAAGCTACATCAAAATTACAATATTTAAACATTAGTGACTCCCTTGAGGTTCAATTTTGGAAGCTAACACCTCAATATTTATTTAATAGTTTAAAGTTTTTAATTTTATGCACATTTCTGAATTTTCTTCAGTTAAACGATTTCGATACGGGTTTATAATATACTTATTTCATAATTGAGAATGTTTGCTCGCAGTAGTACGTTGTACTGATAACACTTAAAAAAGCGAGTGCGACCTTTTTCATACAATCAAATCTGTCTGGGAGTTCATTCCACGTTTTGGTTATCATGTCAAGATAATTGTCTTCGCTTTTCATAATTTCATCTCTGGCAGCTTTGAAGTTCAATTTCCAAATTTCAGAATTGTTAAATTCGATTAACTCTAATTCAATATACTGAATGTTCAAAAATTCAAAATATTCTTTTTTTTTGTAGCTGTCTTTAAGTTAGGCTGCAAAATATATTTAAACACGGGTGAGTGTTTTTGTAAACCCTTTAACCTGTCTATGAAATACTTCTGCAAAGTTAATATATAATCCATGATATCAGTTATTACAAAGCTATTACTTAAAGTATCCACAAACTTCTTTAATTTGGAAAATGTAAAAAACTTTTCAATTAACAAAAAGTACCGAATCGTCATTTTCGAGGCGTGCCACCAAAAATCCTTTCGCGTGCCACCTAGTGGCACGCGTGGCATAGGTTGTCGGGCGCTGCTCTAGGGACGCTTTTGAATTACAACGTATTCTCTCTGGAGAGACATCCTGGGACATTTAAAAGAGTCATAATTTTTCGGATAGCGAAAGCGAAAACGAAGATTTTTTTTATCTTACATAAATAAAACTTAAAATGTATTATCTTCTACATATTCAAACTTGTAGCATTGCAATTTACGAATTTAGGTTTTCTATAAATATCTAGGAAAAGACAGTAGCAGTTTTAAGTACCTACGCGAAGGCTCAAGAAAATGACAGATATATAGACTTCTTGGCAAACAGCTATTGGGTATTTATTAATACAGCCTTAATAATGTTGCCGAGATTTATTATACTTTGATGTTTTATGCTTTCGTTGATTTTACAACGTTTTTATTAGCTCGTATTCTTGTTTGTCTGGTGGTTGTTTCTCCAGTACACATCTTGCAACCGATTTTTAACTAACTTCCCGACTAACTAGACATTTTAAACTTTTAGAATATATCAGAACACGATGCCAATGCATTCTTTTAATACTTTTAGTCATCTTTAAGCAGAATTGAATTCATTTTCAGTTAATTCTGTTTTGTATGGAAAGTTTTTCAGAAAAATCCGTAAAAAGTAAAAGACTATTATTGGTTGCTAAGGGGGTGGTCCTAGTAACTAAATTATTAATATGTACGTGCGTTACTATGGAAATCAAAATGAAGTGTCAAAATGAAATTTCAGTATTCTATGTTTGTTTTTTATTTACTTCATATCAAGTACAAGTTTGAGCATATTGAGCATAATAATTGAACAGACAATTTTAAAACGTTGTATATAAAAAGTTTTTTTTATCTTGTAATTATTTTATACTCTAATTCTTTCTAACAAATATTAGCTAACATTCATTTCCCATAGAAAAAGTATTTTAATACACACAACTTTGATAATGCTGCGATTCATCTGTATTTATTTTTGCTTTCGGTTGTTATGTAAAATATGACAACTGTTTATTTCCCATTTGTAATAAATTAAAAAAATATTAATAGACCCGCTTTCTCATTGTTCAACTGAACCGGTTCCTTGTTTTAAATATTGCTGTCGCAGTGGAAAAGCGATTCGCGACGTAAGCAAACGCACAATTTTCATTTCGTAGTCACTGTAGAGTAGTTAGATAGGTAGGTAGCTATGTATTTCTTGTGAGAGCCTCTGGCGCAATTAAGGGGTTAAAATCCCAAAAAGCGAAACATTAAAACGTCGCGCCTTGCAACTTAATTCCGGCTAATGCTCACAACAACAGAGACGCCAAACTTTTGCGCCACACTGTATTATTAGAGGATTGTCTGCATGCAAGAAGAGTGAAATCTAGCATTTTTTTTTTAAACAAAGATTAAACAAAGTATCCACCCAGTACTTCCAAGCAACTACATAAGTGGAGCGTGTAATAGTATCTGCAAACTGCATGTAAGACAAGAAAAAAATATAAGTACTCGTTTTCTACTTAAGATATAAAACAGGACTAACATGGAAAATTTATAAAATGATTCAGACACTTTGTAATTATAATATAACATTCTACTTGAGGCGATTAGTTTTAAAGTGGATTGGTTACCTTATTTTTTTTTACATTAATATTATTAAGGCGGAAGTGGATTGCAAATATAGTTATATTCATCAGCCGCCATTTTTATATTTCTCGAACAACCTTAAACATGGTATTTTTAAAAATAACTTTCATGACTCTTGGATCATTTTATTTAACCCTTTCCATAACATCGTAAAAAAATACGCGCGTTACCATGATGTAGACTCAGTCTACAATTTTGAAATTTGTCATTCTAAGGTATTTTTAAAGCTACTTGATCGCTTCAAAACGTTAAGTGTGTTTTTAAATACTGTTTATTCATCGTTTTCAATTTAATTCTGTGTATATCACATCCAATTAACATATAATAATACATAATAATCGGAATTCAACAAATGTACGTCATACCAAACCACGGCATGTCTCGAATTAATTCATTCATTATTAATTATTCAACTTGAATAATAATTAACTAATATGTTTACAGATATAAAGTATTATCATTGGCGGCTTAATCCGGAAAAACCTAGCAGGTCAATTTTGAATATATTATTTTAATTTGCCTTTTCGTTGTATACTGAAAAGACGTATTGCAAATTGACTTTTTATACATTATAGAATAAGTGCTAGAAATTGTTATAGGTCGGTACCTACTAACCCTTCAAAAAATGTCCGTTTTTCATAACGCCAACCCATCGTTAACCGAAATTGCACACAACGCGTTATAATTTTTTGTAAATCAGGTCCACTTTTCTTTCTTTGCTTTTTGAAAAATCATCAATCACACGATTATAAAAATTGTCTATTTTTCCCACATATTTTTTTTCAATACTGAGCATTGCAAGAGCGGTCAGTCTATCCTGGCCCTATTGCGTAGAAAGGTTTTTATTCTTTTGAGAGTGGAAAAACATCTTTCACTTTCAACTGTTGTCATTGGTATGACGCAAATAAATTGGAGAACTTTGATCGACTCGGAAAATGTTTCGTTGAAATTATTGCTGAGTAAAAAATGTAGAAGAGAAACTGCACTAATAGCGCCATGCAAATCATCTCGTTGATAAAACACCAATAATTCATTTTTTAACTTGATTATGTTTATTTCTTCTAACAGTTTTACCAAATTTACTTGACGTGTGGGAAAATTATTTTTAAAATCAGTGTAATTTTCTTTATTGAACAAATCGGATATAATGAGATGATCGTTGGATGCAAATCGTGCTTCCATTTCCATTATAATTGTATCACAGACTTCAATTGCTACTGCGTGCGTACTAACTGCTTCACAAAAATGTTATAAATCACCAAAAACTCCTTATATATTATTAAAATAACCAAAGGCATTCGTCAAAACCTGTCAACGAATCCGAACCGCATACACAGTTGCGTCTTGAGACCAATTATCTAGTCAGTGTTATCATTCTGTTTCATTTAATTAGGTGAAAAAATCTTTTGTCTCACACTCGGGCATTGCCGATATTACAGTAATTCACGCACCGTTACAAGCTTCGATCTCGTATTTTGTGTTATATCGATCTCTGTCTTATGTATGAGAAACGAGAGAGAAAATTTTATAAAAATATTCAATTTGGGTCAATTTTCAGACTGCCGGCGAACACAATATTTTTGTTCGGGGAATTATCGCCCAAACAAAAAAAGCCCAATAGACTGGGTTGACACAATATCGCGCGCCCTATAATTTCAAATCCACCGATTATTATTAATATTATTATATATGACATTGCACATATTATTAATATTATTATGTCGATTGTAATGCCGGGTCCACACCGAAAACAAGTCGCGCGACAACTCGTTAAATTTTACGATAAGCATGATAATTATCGTAAAATTTCTTAAGCAATTATGATAATTATCGTAAAATTTAACGAGTTGTCGCGCGACTTGTTGCCGGTGCGGCCGGACTTTTAGGTATTTATTTTGGCAGGTCAATGACCGAATGACCTATAGAGGGAGCCGCCAGTGAGTATTATATTTGCAATTCCAAATGTGCTTGAGGATTTTTTCGATTATCTCAAAATTACGGAGGCAATAACTTCAATTATAATCATCATCGTTAGTGTACATTAATTCACTGTTAGATGAAGGCTTATCCATGATAATTTCATTCATGAGCACTAGAACAGGTCATGATGCCCATTTGCAATAGTCCAGTGAAATAGTTGGTACAGATGCAAATATACTCAAGATTTGAGAGATCATATCTTGATAAAAAATATAAAAAAATGATCGTCAATATTAACGCAATTTGATAATAGTATATCTCGTACGCATGGTTGTAAGTAAATTTCGGGGTCATTCATAATATGGTACAGATTGCCTAATTGGCCAAAATCTTTGGATGCAGTTTGTCTTCCTCTAGGTACCCATTTTTTTCAAAAATATTTTTTACAAGCTCTTATTATTAGGTAGATTAATTATGAAAGTATTTAAGTATTAATAGTTAAGTTTATATGAAGTATTATTTCTAAGAATTTTTTCCGATCTCGTACGTCCGTGAAAGTGAAATACATTAATGGATTTACATAATTAAAATATAATATAACTCAGATATATACCTACTAGAAATATATTTTTTGAACCGGTAACCACTAGATTTGCGCCTATGTGCCAAACAAGCTCCGGATGTTTTTTATAACTATTAAATTTTCATCCTAGAATCCAATGAAAATATTATATTTGACACGTTGCAACACTTGAATTATTTTAAATACGGGAAAACTGCCAAGTAATAAATAACCTCACTTTTTAACAGAAGACGCAGATAATGAAAAACGATTTGCTGTCGGTTTTGTTTAATATAATTTACAACGAAAATGACGAATAATAAACCTTATTTTAAAACTATTTATTTTTAATACTTGTATACATAATTATGATATATACCTATTAAAACTTTTTACCCAGAGCGGAGCAGACCTTGGAGCGAAACTGGAGCAAGTATTAGGTCCCGGAGCAGAGCTGGAGCGGAGAAAATCAGAAAAGGGTCCGCTTCAACCCTTTGCTACGGAAATTATACTTAATTACGACGAATTTAACTAGCAGTTCTTGTATGAAATGATTATGAAATTGCGTTAATGTTGGGTTTATTTTTTTTGTTTTAAATCAAGTTATCAATTGAGTGCTTTAATTACTAACTGATGCCCGGATCACTCCAAATTTTAGTTATTACTTGCACTTAATAATAATTTAATAAACCGTTGAATAAAAGAAATGGTTTATTAGTGGTTTTGTTTCTGTATGCTTCTGAGTTCTTCCAAATATTACGTAATTTTATATTTAGTGGTACTTTATTGACTACCTAATAGTTTAGTTATGCTACCGCTATGCTAAAGGAGTCATACTTAAGCAACACATTTTAACTAATGACTATCAATATTCACCAAAGCGCTTTCCAAATTGAGTTACTATGTGCGATCGGCTTTTGTGTTTTAAATCAAAGTAGGTATTACTTCAATTACAAACCGACGTCACGAATCACTCCAAGGGTTTTTGTTGTAACTTACTTGAACTTTCTAATAATTTTTAATTAACTATTTTTTAATTCAACATTCCATATATGAATATTTTTTAAGTGTTATCTGTTCTGTACATTGAGAAGGCCTGGCATTTTAAACAACCGTTTAGCAGTAAAGCTGCGTAAGACAGCTTAAACACTCCCCTATCAAGCGGCATCCCGGCGGGAGTCGAACCCGGAGTATGTTCAGGCAGGATCAACCGAATTACTTACTCCAACTCCGAGAGCGCGATTCCACGACGAATTAGATCCCGAAAATTTCGATAAGAAGCCATCGCTTCGACTCTAATAAGAACAGTAGCGTATTGTATAATATCATAAACAGGTATGTGATATACACCATTTACAAATAAATTGTAATTGTTTTTATTATTGATTTATATTAATAAAACGCAAAAATTTGAGTCTGACGAAACTGGTCCAAATTTATTAAATAAAAAAGTGGAATAAATTCAAAAAAATGCGTTTTATTAATATAAATCAATAATATAATGCAGTTCCACTATGTATTGACAGTTAACACAATAAAATAAATTTGTTTTTATTGATAAAAGCAAAATAACAAAAAACAGAGATAGTAAACGTACTGTTACACAATAGTAGAAAATAATATAACATAGTCTAACATGATAATAAAAGTTGTGTCCGGAAATTTGTACATATTATGCAGTTGGCCGTATCACAGTTTACCGCGAGATGTTGTTTCGGAAATAGATGGCCGTATAGTATTGAGATCAAATTCATGCCTAAATAAAAGACTTACGAAATACGTAATAGATGAAAACCATGTAAACTATAACTACAGTTAAATCATACAATTTATAATAAAATTCTGGTAGGTGCTCGTAATTAGTATCAAGTCGTATCAATATCAAAATGAATCTAATACAATTATTGGAACGCTACTGTCTGCGATGTCTCACGAACAATCCGTATTTGTAAGATTGTTCACGGTAAACTGTGCTACCGAAAAATGTAATACGTACAACTTACATGAAACCGTATCGAGAAGGGTAGAGCCGAGCCGTGGTAAAGTGTGATACCCGACGGTCAATCTTCTGGGTCGCGATCCTCATTCGTGACATCCAGACGAAGAAGAATGCTTTTACCAATTAATAATATTCTAATGGATTCAAGCTCTGTACTATTCCATTTAAGTCGTTTTTTGCGACCCGGGTTTCGCTTTTCGGCATCTTAAGGCGCCGTGTACACTCACCAAAGGTAAACACACACTGACAACGAACTCTCTTTACTCTAGCTTATATAATAAATTAATACAATACAGTAGGTAAAAACTCCATTACCTACCTATCAAGTCAAAGGTTACAAAAATATAATAAACAACTTATGAATAGTTGAAATGTCAGTAAAAAACCTAATTAGTAAAAACCCTATCTTATTATAATAAATCGTCAAAACATAATAATAGATCATTATTCTTTTGAACAATAAAGATACTACATTCAGTACCTTCAGTCGATAGTATTAATATAATTAATAATATGTACACATAATATTAGGCTTCCAAAATTGAGGTGCGTACGCGGTACCTTTCAAATACGGGAGGGTGAGCAGTGGTATCCACGACTACTTTCTGAGCTGGCACAATGACTTTTCGTATCGCAGATAGACGAATTATAAAATAAATTGCATCTCTCATAATATCCATATGAAACCGAGATATATACGAGTATTATGTTTCTTGGTGTAAGGATACATCATTTATTAATTTTACAGAGGGTTGCGTTGTGTGTATATGATATGATGTTTCGGGACACAGTTGAAATAATACACAGTGTTGATATTATTGGTTTTATATTGTAGTAATACATTTATGATGAACATGGCACTAAATGTTAGACTCACATTGATTTGAGGTTGAACGTTATGCGGAGTTGCTCGCATAATGTGACTGTATCGTTGAAGACCGAAAATGCAACTGATTTTGTTGACTGTCATTTCCTGCTCGTATTATTATCTATGTTATATAAATGATCATAGATAAAAGTGCTTCTGTTGTAAGGTTGAGTAAACCTCTACAAAGACATGCATGCGGTTCTTTTGAAGTAAGTACCAAGTTACGGAGGTGAGGAGTTATATTCTATCGTCGATGTAGTAGTCGTGAGTAGATGAATCATAAAAAAAACAGATTTTGTATATTCAAACCCATCCTTCACCTGGATTTATTTTCAATGTAACTGGAAAGCGTCGGCGCTGGATCATAAAGGATGGAAAAGGTTTCGGAGGAGGCCAAGACTCAATAAGGGTTGTAGTACCAGAAATGACGGAGGTTTACAAAATAAATAAAATTGAATTTGACTTTGAATTGTGTGTGCCTACTTTTTAATCAAATGACTTGCTGAAAACATCGTCATTAAAATTAATGAGTTATTCGGGGATTGTAATTAACTACGGCACTGGCTGAGGATTATTCTTGCCTACTTAATCTAACGTAAATCTGAATTTATTCCTGAAGATTAAGAAACAATTAAGATATACGCAGAGCCTATCCAAAATTTACAGCGATCGGAGATGCCATCCATAAGGATGGTTGATCGTTATATTATGTAAATGGGATGATGAACGCACCAGCTTCCTAGTATTTACAAATATTAGTATTCCTGTTATCATACTGTTTCTGAATGAAATGCACGAGAAACTTTGTCAAATTTGCTTGGAAGAAGGAATCAAGATTTTAATAAAACATGTTGAAGAATAATATGTTCCATATAAAGTCACCTTAAAACTAAAACATAACTTGGTTTTCACTGTTTTTGATATAACTTCTATTAAATATGATTCTACATTATTTCCTTCCCTACAAAATGATAAAACTAGGTATGTCAGAAGTTAATGGGAACTGTATCAATTTTGTGTTTGAAAATAATCTTCTTCTTTCTTCTTTCACCCTGTCACGTCCCAACATTGGGGCATAGGGCAAGCACAAGTTGGCGCCACTTCCCTCGGTCCATCGCTAACTCCTGTGCCTCCCGCCATGTCAGACCTGCAGCACGTAGGTCGCTTTTGTAGCATCGCTGCAGGGTGAGGGAGGGCCGGCCACGGCGACGGAACCCTTGAGGCTGTGCCACAAGGGTACGAAGTGCTGCACTTTTTGGCGGCATCCGGAATACATGTCCCAGCCACGTGAATCGTCTCTTCGTGATAACTTCAATCACCGAAGGCTGTTGTGTCTGCTCACGAACTCGGATATTTGTAACGCGGTCGTACCAATGTACCCCTAAGATTCTGCGGAGACATCGATTCTCAAAGCTCAAAAGCCGAGACTCTTGAAGCTTAGTAAGATGCCATGTCTCACAGCCATACAGGAGCACAGGTAGCACGCACGCGTTAAACAAACGACATTTGGTCCTCACATAATACAGCCTTGACCTCCATGCGACTCCAAGTTGGTTGAACGCAGAGCCCGCCACACCCATGCGGATTCCAAGCTCACTAGAAATACCACCATCATCGGCAACCGTGGCACCCAAGTACTTGAATCTGGACACCAGCTCGACGGGCAGACCAGAAACCCGCAGAGGAGTGTCGGCGTCGATGCAAGCAGCACTGCACATGGATTTGGTCTTAGCGGCATTCAGATGAAGACCCACACGCATCGAGTTCGCGGCTAGCCTGTTCACGGTCACTTCCAACCTCTCGATCGTCGAGTCAAACACGACTGCGTCGTCTGCATACTCCAAGTCGCACAGTCTTTCTTCGCATAGATCGCTTGTGTCATCATGATGTAGGCGTATCCCACTGTCGGGGCAAACCGTCTTACGCATTATGAAATCCATCATGATGATAAAAAGAAAGGGCGCAAGTACACATCCTTGCTTGACTCCTGACGTGATTTCAAAGAGGTCAGAGGATGTTCCGGCTGCTCTCACGCGACACTCTGTATTGGTGTAGAGAGCACTTATCACGGCGACCAGTTTCCGTGGGACACCATATCCTAGCAGAATTTGCCACAGAGATTCACGATGAGGACTGTCAAATGCCTTTTCATAGTCCACGAAGCAGCAGGCGACAGGTATATTCATCTCTTGGTACTGTTGCAGAAGGCTTCGGAGAGTTGAAATATGCTCTGAGCAGGACTTCCCCGGGACAAATCCACTCTGCTGCGCACGCAAAACGTCCAGCATGGGACTTCTAATCCTGTACAGGAGAATCTGCGCCAACACCTTCCCGGGAACGCTGAGGAGAGTGATTCCTCTGTAATTATTACAGTCTTGTGGGTTACCCTTTTTGTGCAGAGTAACAACGGTACCATCCCTCCAGGCTTTAGGGCACTGCTCCCTTTCCCACACCTCGTGCAGAAGGTCACACAAGGACGGCAATACAGCGCTCAGTCCGCAGAGCAGAAATTCTGCATGGATGCCATCATCTCCAGGAGCTTTCCTGCGCTTCAATCTTTTGACAGCCTCTTTAACTTCAGCAGTTGTCGGAGGATCTTCGCAGAATCCCGATGCAGTAGTGATTCTGAGGGCGGTGATCTCCGACGGAATATCGAAGGGATGCAATGGAGGTGGGCGATTCAGGACATCACTGAAATGTTGGTGCCATAGCTCCTGGACCTTTGCAGGTTCGGTGACTGTCACTCCGTCAGAGTTGCGTAATGCAGTGACCACTGGACGTTTTTTACCGCAAATTGCTCTGGTGATGCGGAAGAGAGCACTTGGATTATTCTTGCAGGCAGCAGATTCCGCATCCCGAATGAGGTCATCCAGGCGTCGGCGCTTATCGCGGCGGGCAGAACGCTTTACCACGCGGTCCATTGTCTGGTATTCCGCGCTGCGCTGTGGGTCGTATGTACCATTGTCTCGCAATTCTTTCAGGAGCTTCCTCTTCTCAATCATCTCCCATGTATGAGGTGACATCCAGTCCGGCCTGTGCGTATGCCGCTCTCCTAATGCAGTAGTTGCGGAGCTCATTATAGCATCCCGGAATAATATCCATTTTCCTTCCAAAGGATCCGAGTCGATGGAAGACGTGAGAGTTCTAGCATCATATAAGCGCTTCTGCAGCTCCAGCTCATAGGTTGCACGCACACGGGTACTTTTCAGTTTTTCCACATCGAGTCTGACCGTCCTTTTGGGTTTTGGGACTCGTTTGAGGTCTATACGGGATTTCCCGACCAAGAGTTCGTGGTCACTGTGGATGTCTGCACCTCTATATGTCCGCACGTCTAGCAGTTCATGCCGGTATTTCGCTTTGACCAAAATGTGGTCGATCTGGTTTCTTGTATTACCGTCTGGCGATGTCCATGTATATTTGTGGATGGTCTTATGAGGGAAAAGACTACCACCAATCACAAGACCATTCATTGAGGCAAAATCTACCAGACGGGAACCATTATCGTTCATTTGGCCAAGGCCATGTTTTCCCAGCACAAAGGGTCCACGCGAGGGGTCAGATCCTACTTTGGCATTAAGATCACCAAGGATAACTGCATGATCACAGCTGGGGATATTTCCAGCGGCTTCCGCCAAACTTTCGTAGAATGTATCCTTATCTGCATCGCTAGCAGCCTCTGTGGGAGCATAGCACTGCAGAAAAGTGATGGAGCCCGACTTGGTCTTGAAAGTAGCGCGGAGTAGACGTTCGGAGATAGGTTCCCAGCTGGTGAGGCACTTGCAAGCTTCCTTGGACATCAGCAATCCGACTCCACTACGTCGCAATGTGGCGTGTCCGGAGTACAATAGACGAAACCCACGAATAAACTTCTCGCCAATGCCAGTGAGTCGACACTCACTGATCCCGAGAACATCTAACTTGTATTGAGAAAGTATTTCTGTTAGATGCTCGGCCTTTCCAGGGACATTTAGAGTACGGATATTGTAGGTTCCAAAATAAAATCGTTTACCGAATTCAGGCGAGGTCGTCAAGATGGAAACGGGGGTCCGAGGCTTCCCTGTGCTTGGATTAATCTGTTGTTTTAGGGTGTGCAGGTGATCATCCCACAGCACCCGAGTTCACTGGTGGGGCTGCCACCTTAGGGCCCGTGAACATGCCCTGGTTTTCTGTAGGGGTTTTCCTTCCCGTAGCCAGAATGTACCAGTTTTTAGGCGCTGGTGATTCGCCTTGCACCCTCCTCTATCTGCTACAGCATGCTGCATTGCCTAGGGACCCCCACGGAGAGGTTAGAGGTAGGATTTGTTGGCAGAGCTATCATGGATAGTCGACATACTCAGCATTTCAAATGGAAGCACACCTGATCTGGCATCAAGGCATACCCCACTGAAGTCATACCAACCTTTGGCCCCTTTACAACTTTAAAACCATGAATGCATTAAGGCTATACTTCAGTTGAGGTGTGGTTTAAAAAGATCGTGGCTAGGCGATGCATGGATTGTGTAAATGACGCGTGCCGAACGAAATATAATTTGTTATAAAAATCCAACATGCGACCATTTAATGTTATGTTTATTGTTATATTACTAATAATAATAGTATATTCATTGACATGTTTTCTTTTTTAAGTACATACGTAAAGTTTTTTAGTCATCTTTACACGATTTAAGAATATTTTCATCCGACGCCATGACAAAACAAATCGAGGTGCGGACACCTCGATCGTCGGTCTCCGATTGGCGACTAGTGAGAAATTTCGTCGCACCTACTGTTGAAAATTATTTGCCGTTTAATATTTTTTCATACAATTGAACATTATTTAATCATTCCCAATTAGACAAGCACTATTTTTCATTTTTATTTTAAATAATAATTATATAGATTTATGTTAATCAAGTAAAGTTTAAATTTCATTTTCCCAACAATGACCAAATCAGAGTTATCTAGTTGTAGTATTGAGGCGGCGATATATTATATAATATGCGATATGACGTGACGTCCGCAAAAGCCGAGCGACTTATGAGTCGACTTATATTGTCGTGGATCCCAGGTTCGAATCCTGGGTCCGGCAAATACACATATTATTTATCAATTTATGTTTTTAGTCGGGGTATGGACCTAATAGGTTGAGCAAGTGGCTAACATCCATTTATCGTAAAAACAAAAATCTGTTATACAAACCTCCACTCTGCGGAGGTTCATACGATCTTATTATGATCGGATATGGTTAAAAAAGAAAGAAAAAAAAATATGCAGACTAAATATATGTGGCTTATATAAGTGGAGCTGACAAATGTTATCAATACTCGCTGTTAATGCGAACACACACGTTACGCGGATATATAACGTGGCGCAATGAACGTAAGACGGTCTTCAAAGTTTTTCGGAGAGTTTCCTAGAAGTAATTTCGTAATATCTTGTTTGGCGTGTACCTACTACATATTTTAATTCAATATATTAATACT
Source organism: Rhyacophila brunnea (assembly GCF_057557595.1). Classification (NCBI taxonomy): domain Eukaryota; kingdom Metazoa; phylum Arthropoda; class Insecta; order Trichoptera; family Rhyacophilidae; genus Rhyacophila; species Rhyacophila brunnea. The sequence continues at coordinate 18,776,189 of NW_028233068.1, read as the reverse complement.
AATGAATATATGTAAGCTGCAATTAATTTCAAATTTCAGATCCATTTGTAGAAAAGTTAATATGCTTTACCAATTTAGCCCTACATAGTTACGAGGAAGTTAAATAATAATCATGTGACTCAAATTGTGATAATATTATCAACCGTCTTTTGTTGTTTGAATTAAGGTATATATCCTACTATTACTTAAATTCTTCCTTTGATTACTAGCCGACGTCTCTAGATCTTCCCAAATTTTATTTTTCACGTTCTTGCACGCCTTGCTAGTACTAATTTAATAAACTGTTTTTTATTCATAGAATAACTTACAAGATTTACGATGTCACATTATTTATCAAATATACATAATTTTAAAATACCTCAGAAACATACTATTAGTTTTTTAAAAATAGTAAATTACTTTTTTCGTTCCTCAGCACAGTTCATGTTAAATTAACCGACTTTTACCATTTACCAGACAAAAAGACGACTAGTTATCAGCCATTCGCCTAATCTATTAACTCTGGACCAAAGCGATAGTGAAAATATAAGTTTTTTTGTCGAGATCAATGACATTAATATGGACGAAGCATCTAGAAAATAAAATGACACTCACTTTGTGTCGGGTCTGCCGGATGGCGAAATTCATATTTTAATATCGGTATCCTACGCTCAAATGAACATTCTGCTTGCAAGGGGTCTGGCGACACCGCTGGGTCTGCCCATACAAAATTTCTGACTGTCAGGTTTCGACTCTACCGTTATTATTGTGTTACAAAATGCCAATGTGCCTAGTTAAAAATTGTAAAAGAAATCTACTAAACACTCTAAGAAAGATGGGATATCGCTTTTCATGTGTTAGTATTATTTATTATTTATAAAATGCCATTTTAAGATAATTTTTATTCAATGCGATTGAATGACAGAAACCATTGGACAGTCGCCTGTGATGCGCTGGGATCACTTGCGTCTAATCTCCGAGAAGTCGTAAGTAACCGAGAATCTGTTTCTAACGCAATGAGTCATGACACTAATACGCCATTACAATAAAGGTTATATTACTATAAATTCTCGAAGCTTGTATCGCATAATGGAAATGGATACGTCATATGGTCACGTGACATCTACCTATACATCTGTGAATGACTTTCATGCACAATTTCTCGTGCGCGCCGGTATGAAGTGAGTTGTCCATTAAATATGTCATTGGTCGAGATGAACATTCTGACAATACTCCATAGTGGTTCAAACTTCAAATAGATATAAAGTAAATGTAAAATAACGTTTATATTAACTTACCTTTCCATCCTTGTGCCACGAAGTCATCGTAGCATTGCTCGGAAGATTGCACTCCAAGATCTGTTTGACGTTCAGCTCAGAGAGAACTTCATCAGTGATGATTTCCAGACGAGGAAGTCTTTCAAATGGCATATCTCCCTGATAATCCATATCCTCGTCTTCGATACGCTTCTTAGACCCCTTGTCTTCATTATTTTTCTTCTTATGCATAGCACGAGGTGCAAACGTATGTGGAATTGTACTTAATGTACCACTTACAGTATGTTCCATCTTTGATGTATGCATTTTATTATTATTTTTTTTAGTTCCTTCTATTTGACTTTTAGAGAAGTCGGAAGCTAAAAATTTACCCATGTTACCATTTAAAGGTTTAGATACTTCAAGATTGCTTTTATTTTTTGTACTTATGTGATTACTAGCAGAGTCCATAGTTGTTGACGATTCTTTTTCATTAATTATGTTTTGTGGAGTTTCTATTTTGTCTTGGATTTCTGTCGTATCATTGTCATTTGAATTATCTCCAAGAAAAATAAGAATATTACCCAAGCCGTCAACTAAGGTATCACCGTCTTCTATTTCATACATTTCTGCTTGGATGTTACTCTTGCTTTCAGCATATGACGTTTCATAGATTGAAGAAGTATGGTAAACATCATTAGGTTCTTCTGTGACATAATTATCATTTATTTTATCAGATTTTTTGTACGTTAAGGTATCCATAAATGTATCTCTGTAGCGTGTGTACATAACGGGTGTATTTCCGTCATCTTTACTATTCTTTCCCTTTTCTTTACTACTTTTATAATATGATTCTTTACTATCAACAGTATAAGGGGTTTGAGGATCACTAGAATAAACTTTGTATAACTCTGTTTCAATATCAAATGGCTTAGACGTAGACTCTACTTCATAATCAATATTTTTCACTACATTATATTTATTTTTATTATTATTAAAATCATAAGATATCATACTGGACGTATCTATATTTGAAATATTTGGAGTTTTAACGTAATCAACGTTGACTTTTTCTATTGATGGATTCTTTGAATTACTCTTCGGACTTTTTTCGTTTTCTTTTTGCTTTTGAAAAGGTGGCGTTTCTGAGACTCGTAGACTTTTTTCTTCCTTCGCAGTTGCTGTTAGACCTGGAAATAAAAAGAAAATCTCAAATTAGTCTCGCGGAATAGACAAGATTAATCATAACTTTCAAAGTACGTAAAGTATTATCAATGCGTACTAAAATGACATAAAACGAGAAAACGTTTAAATGTATCTAATCATATTTCGATATTGTGGATGATAAAAGTAAACAAAATACATAAATAATTTCAAGATAAAAAGAACTTTTTATATACCACGTTTTTAAATTTTCTGTTGAATCATATAAACTTGACAATTATTGTATGTATTAATAAAAACTTTTTATTGTACTTGATAGAAATACTGAATAAATATAGAATACTGAAATGTATATAAATGAATAGAAAATGGAAAAAACATAATTAACTTAAAATGAATTCAATTCTGCTTAAAAATGGCTAAAAGTATTAAAAGAATGCATTGTCGTCGTGTTCTGATATATTCTAAACGTTTCAAATGTCTAGCTAGTCGGGAAGATAGTTAAAAATCTACAATCGTACAATACAAATCTTGGACAAACAAGAAAAAATTTATACTGGACACACAAGAAAAAATCTGTACCGGACAAACAAGAATACGAGCTAATAAAAACGTGGTAATAAAATATCTTAAATTTACCATTTTTTTATTTATTGAAATTAAAGAATGTGGCATTCTTTTATTGAACATACATAATTTGAAAACACTTAAAAACATAACCACAGAAAAATATTTTTGAAAAAAAATACCACACTCAGTAGGATTCAAACCTGCATCTCTCGGGATACGCGCCCACGTCCATTGACCACTATGCTATAGGAATCTTATCTAATTGCGATGAATTTTAGCTAATAGTTCTTACAATACTCTCTGAAGCGCTTTTTAAGTTGCCTTACAATAATAGTAAGGCAACTTAAAAAGGGCTTCAGAGAGTATTGTATTGCCAATAATTGGCAATCGGCTTTTGTACCTTTAATCAAAGTAGGTATTAAATTACTTTAATTGCTAACCGTCGTCACGAATCACTCCAAGATTTTTTGTTGTTACTTGCTAATAATTTATTTAACTATTTTTTTATTCAAACGAATAATTCACAAGATTTAAGAATGTAATAGTCTTTTTATTGAACATACATAATTTGAAAATACTTCTGAGAAATATATAATAAATATCTTTGCTATCATCCACATTATCCACTTAAAAAGTATATAATATTATAATATTAATTATGGTGTTTCCTTTTTGCAAAGCATAAAAAAGATTTATTGGAATGCTTTAAAAGATGGCTATTTGGATGGCTTCATTAATTATAATAATACTTTTACATACGCAGGACATTTTTCTTAGCAGTAAAAAAAATGACGATGGGATTAGGTACCAACTTTATAGGGGGACTTCAGACTTTCATGTTATTTGATATGATAAATGACAGCATAAAGTTCCTAATAATTAACAAAAATTCGATATTTTTCGTACATCCTTGGATAGGCTGTACATCTCTAGTATCATAATATTATATTCTGTTATTCAACATTATTTAGTCTTAATAATTAATTAATACACAATACCTATGAATGACACCAAGTTTCATAAATCTGTGATACACATATTAAATTTATTTATATTATTAAACTAATTAAAAATCTATGAATATGCACCACAGAATAATTAATACTACGAGTAGCTAATCATTACAAACATTTATTGAATGTGCAGTATATTTTGACTGATACTTATTATTATAATGTATAGTTTCATTAGTTTCATTAGTTTCATAATTATTTTCTTTTACTTCTGTCACATTTTATTGGATATTATTGAATATGATCAAATAAATACCGGTGGCGAAGGTTGGAGGTAGCCTGTTAAGATCCGCCATAAATAATGCACACTAAACTTTGTCAGTCATATGTATTTGTTTTCATTGAACTAAGCTACAATAATTTACAGATGGTGTTGGTTAGTTTTTAAAATTCAATTAAACCCTGCGAAAACCAAACCATAATAGATAATAGTAAAAAAATAGTCGTCTCTCTATAAAATAACTAAAAATATGCAATTAAATCATGCATAATTTTGGATATTTTATAGATAGAGTAACATTTTTTTTCTATTATAGTTTGATTTAGGCAGGGCTTAATGAATTAATAAAAAATAGCCAACAACATGTTTAATATTACGTATTTCTAATTCAACGAAAATAAATAAGTATGAACGAAAAAGTGTGAAAAATTTTGTCGGGTCGCCAAAAATATATCAAAACTATTATGGTTTGGTGAGGCAGGGTTTATTTGATTTTTGTAAACTAATCAACACCATCTGTAAATTGTAGTCTTAACAAAAATAAATATATCTGACTAACAAAGGCTAATGTGCACTATTTATGTCGGATATTAACAGGCTACATCCATCCTTTGCCACTATTAAATACACTTCCTACCAATGTTATTCTTTCTAGTCATCAGGAGCAACAGTTTTTTCTTCTAGGACCGACATATCCAACTTTCAGTAGACTACTATCAACTATCCAGTATCAAAACTGACGGTGATCTACCAAAATTCTTCAACTTGAACAAATCGATACCACAGTTTAATAGGGGAACAACTCAAAATTTAAAGGTTTTGAGTTAAGAATGCCATTCGATGTAGAATAATCTTCTCTTTATAATTCAACAAAAAAAATAATCAAAAATTTCTTTAATATGTCATAAAATCGAATAACCCTTTCCGAGATTAATCAGTAATTCCGTTATATAATCAAATTTATTGGTTAATTCTTTATTAAAATGTACAATTTCATTGTGCATTGATGAATCCCACTAAATTAAATATAAAAAAACATACACTTTTATGGAAATCAAGGCATTAAAATTAAAATGAGAATTACTGCAAAAAATTAAAACGCCATTATCTTGGAACAAGGTTTTATGAGTTGTTCCCCTATTGAACTGGGGTATCGAAATGTATTATTGGCTAAGGACACTGACATGTTAACAATTAAACATCAACACTATTGTGATGTGAACACTATTTTTTTTATTCAACGATTAATTCACACGATTTGAGAATGAAACATTTTTTATTGAACATACGTAATTCGAAAACGCTATAATTTACCTACTAGAAAAAATCTAACAATAACAAAAATTTGGAAAGATCCTGACTTTAGCTAGTATTTAAAGTAGGTAATTATTATTTCAACCTTGCTTCAAACCACAAAAGTCGATTGTAAAATTAATGCAATTAATTAAGTGCTTTGAAATATTTAATACCACCCACTAGTTAATTTAGTCGTAATTAGATAAAATACACATAGTTTAATTGTAAAAAATACAGGGATCCACATTTTATCTTTCTCTCACCCTTGCGGCAGGCCGTGAGTGATGCAATTATAATCAAACGATACGACGATGTCACGCGGGCTTCGTCATGGTTGATTTTAAAATTAAAAATGATTATGTTAAACGAATAATATAAATGGTTATCAATGAAATAATTACAATTACAACTGAATATAAATATACGTATTGTATATTTTAATGACTCAATTCCTATTATATGGTACGATCAACAAAAATTGATATAGCCATCATCCTCGATGCATTTGACATGCCTTTTCTAAAATATAAGACTAACCTAACATTCGTAATGCCAATAATTGCGAGGGACATGGCTAAATTCAACTAAATTAATTATGATGATGACAGAGTCGAATTTACCATACGGCTAAAAGACCCATTTCTCAGGGTCCCCGAATTGGTAGGAAACGCGAAAGCCGAATAATAAATTGAAAAAAAAAATCTTGACAGTGAAAACAGTCGCCTCTGCGTCAAAATCGACAAAAAAGTAGGTAAGTACTTTCATTAGGATATAATATTATTTAAATCAATTGCCTCAGAAAATATTCGCTGAATGTAATATTTACAATGCAATGTCAGACGCTGTCCCTGTTAATATTAATTACCATTCAATCACCCAGGAAAAATGTGAATAAAACATATTATTGAGATAATTTTTAAAACTTGAGAGAGCGTACTAAAAATTATGATAACAGTTTAACGGCATTCATCAATACAAGCATTCTCTCGCCCCCCCCCCCCCCTCTCAAGTATTTTATCTAGTCTTGGGTGGTGACGACTACAAAGAGTCTTATAAAAGTCATATTGCTACGAGATAACGCATTTAATAATACAAAAAAATCGGCGTGTGTACATATGTACGCGCGTTAGAAGTTATACTTCTTTGGCGTAACAAATCAAAACTTGTGATAACCTAGATTCTTCAACTAGCTCTTAATTATCTTGTTAAATTACACACTCAAGAAAAAGGAGAGCTTATTGGAACGCCGTTGGTTTATTTACATACATAAAGTAAAAACTGCCACTATGACGTTTAATAGTTTGTTTACGTAAGGAATTGCAAATGGCCGACAATAATAAATTCGCTGCATAGACAATGGAACAATTCTAAACTATAATATTATACTGTATAATCGACACGATTGGAATATCATACTGTGGCGTAAAGATAGTTTGTTTGGCTGATAACCGAATACCGAATAATCGGTGGGTCGAATCCAATCGAGTGCGTTTATTTTTGTGTGAAAAAATAAATTATGTGCTACATGTCACACGCCAAAAATATACTCTTCCCAAACGCGCTAAAAGAAGTATAACTTCAAAAATGTGTTGTGTATGTAATTATTATGAAAGAATGGATTTTCAAACGTTTGTAATTAAGTATTAATTTCCTGTAAGTCGAAAGATGAATAATTGAATACCTATATTGGTCTCTTGAGAGCACTTGCCTGATGTATATATTCAGGATTGCACAAAATACGTAATAATTTTATTACGAATAAAGCTTGGATAAGTGGTTAAAATTTTACTTTACAAATATTCCATATTATCCGCAAACATAACTGTACGGATAAGATTTCTTGAATAACAAATAATATTATACAAGTAACGCTAGAACAATGAAGTGAAGTTTATATGAAACTTATATTATACTAACTAACGAAAGTTTTCTCAGTTTCTAACTCCAACTAACTGTTGAAATAAGTAGTAAAATGAGTTGTTCTTATTTGTAATGACATTATAATATTATCATCATAATATTTTTTCTCACAATTTCCGTTCCAAGATAATCATACTGATCACTGGCGTCGATTAAAAAATCCAATTAAATTGATTATTTTTTTTTATTCAACGAATAATTCACAAGATTTAAGAATAAAACATTCTTTTTATTGAATTTGCACAATTTTCAAGTGTTTTCAAATTATGTACTTATGTTTTAAAAAAAATATGTTTTGTAAACCAATCGTTCCCTATCTAGGGAAAAATGAAAATTAAAAAATCAGAAAACCTTATATAGGGAATTTAGATGTATTAGTTTCACATATTTACACTTGTAGTGATCATTACAAATTATAAATTCAAGACGTTTCCCTATGTCATTTAAACATAGAAAATAAGAAATAACGTTGGCGGTACTATTAAATATCATAACCTACCCTAACCTAAGACCATTGGAGTCGTTTGAATGTTAATATTGTTATTCTCCAATTAATGAAGGCGTGTTTTTGTGTAAGTATATGTCATATATACTTATAGGTATTACATTAACTATATACTTATATTGCGTCACCAAGTTAGATCCTAAAATGATCATAATTATTATGGGCCACCATAGAGTGGAGGTTGTATTAACAGATTTTTGTTTTTATTAGAAATGGATGTTAGCCATTTGTACAATCTATTAGGTCCATAATTTTACCCCAAACACACATTGGAAATAATATTTAAATTTATCAGACCCGGTATAGAAACCCGGGACCTATGGAATTATAATCCGACACGTTGAACACTCGGCCATTGAAGATATATATATATATTTGTAGCCGCATTTAAAACGTCAAAATAAAAATACATAATGTTTACGTTTTTATCACTAGAGATCATAATCGCATCTAAATGTCAGAATAGTCCAAAATAGTCGTATGTGAACATAGTCAAAGGGTAACTTTTGATATTGAAGTACAGATAATAAAATAGCCGGTGTGTTTTGATTTAATGTCAAACACGTCATTTTTCTATGTTGAAATAGTGATTGATATTGGTGAATTATTAATAAAAATACTTTTGTATTTACAAGCTTTAAAGCTCACGGCTACGCTATAATAATAATTGTCATATTGTGGCAATTTTCATTTTAAAGTTACGGTTTTATTTTTTCATCCGCATTGGAACAAGATATAAAAAAAATCCATAGAAATATCTTTAGAAACAATAGTGAATGACACAGAATCATATTTCGATCTTCACGCATTTTCGATCACTTTGTGGATGGTACAAAGTCACACAGGAAAGCCATACATAACGATACCATGCTTGGTGGTTTGATTTTATTTGCTTTCACATATTGGAGAATGATTAAATTGCTAGCGATGTATGCTGTCAGCATATCGAAATTTGCCAGTGCATATGCGGATTAGGTCAATAATGTATTCGCGAAACTCTAGTATTGCGTATTATATCACTGGATGAGGGATTGTCATCCCAGATACCTGACATCTAAATTTCTTTAGATTTTTTTAAAACTTAAAAGTTAATGACCCTATTAAACCACACCCAGTATTAATCCGGCGTATCATGAGATTTTAAGTTTGCATGTTAAGCATCAGTTTTTATTATGATAGAAACAGTTACCCAAAACTGAGATCACCACACTCTAGTGTAATTTGACTAAATTTATATGGCGTTAAGTTAAAAGTCCCCACAGGCGACTGGAACACATAACAAATGCTAATACAAAACTGCCTAACAATCTAAGCAAAGAGTTCTTCATGTTGATAGTATGACACCACATTTTTTCTAAATGCAATCTAAATGCCTTGCCAAGCTTTAGCCTTCCTTTAAATCTTACTTCTCTCCAGAATATTGCTGGAGCGATTATATCATGGCAAAGCGTGAGTTTAGTCGCTGTGTTGAACCTGAGTTTAGTTGGAAGGATATCTGATACTCTCCTTATGAGAAGGATCAATACAACTCTCGTCGGTGTCCCTCTGACACCGCCATCGAGAGTGGAGGGCGTGAGCTACAGAAAGACTGTATCTGAGCTGGTCTACAAGACCGCATATGCGGCATGGCAGGCGAGATGGGTGGCCTCCCCTAAGGGCCGCCAGACTTTTCTATACTTTCCAGATGTCTCGGTGAGACACATGACGAGGAGACTGATGCCGACCCACTGGACCAGTCAATTCATGACTGGCCATGGAAACTTTGCGGGCAAACTGCAGGGGTTTGGTTTGGCAAAACATGGGTCGGTTGCTCATGTGGATACGACCAGCAGGACGCAGAACACGTCCTGTGGGACTGTCCACTTGTGGGCCCCGAACGATCGGAGTTGTTTGCCCAGGTCCGACCTCATTCGGGCCCAATAGGACACGCGGACATGGTGGCAACCGAGGCCAATTTTGCGGCCTTTACTAAATTTGCCAGAGCGTACGGGGAGCGGGACACTCTCGACTCCCCTTGCGACTCTTCAAATTAAAGTCACTCTGATAGTTGCCATATAAATTAACATTATGCATTCGCACTTCGGTGCAAGGTTGCATCACCAGTCCCGTGCGGCTCTGCTCGGGACAAAATGAGGGATTAAATTCTTTGATCTGGCACACGTAAGGGTTATGTTAGGCGGCCGCGTATGACGTGCTGCATATACATAACGGGTGCGGAGGTGGGAGTTTTACACACCATGCAGTCTAGTTAGTGCAATAAAAGAGAGCTTTTCGCGTATGATTTGTATGGTTATAATATTTAACTATGTATCCATAGTGACCATATACGTATTACGGTTCTAAACTGTAGCACTATTTTGGTCTTCGAGTAAATTAGGGTAAGCCAGGCAGAGTGTGTGTAAGTCACATCCCCAGAACCCCAGCTTGTTTCTGCTGATTTATGAATAATATTAACGCTGGTTATGGTTATCCCTTTTATCTCCTTGAGATGTGCTTAGTAGGTCAGGTTTATGTCCAACATGACACGTAGTTACCCTGGGTTTGTCCCATGCTGCAAAATTTCTCCTGAAAATCTCACTTTGACTGACGCACAGGCAATATAATACATATTCCAACAAAATAAATAAAATGAACCGATATAAGAATGTAAAAATGTTTTACTGTGGCCTTTTTTCCATTGGTTAACAAAATGTTTTCAAAAATAATATATATCTTCAATAATTAGAATGTTGCATTCTTAAATCTTGTGAATTATTCGTTAAATAAAAAAAAAGTTAATAAAAAAATATTAGCAAATTCAAGTAAGTTACAACAAAAAATCTTGGAGAGATTCGTGACGTCGGTTAGTAATTAAAGTAATAGGTACCTACATTGATTTTAAAATTCAAAAGCCTTTAGTAGCTCAATTTATAAAGCGCTTCAGAGAGTATTAAGAGCCATTAGTTAAATTTTGTTATGCGCAATTAAGTATGGTGCCTTTAGCATATTGGTCTATGACGTGCATGAGCTCGAAACTCGAGAGATGCAGGTTCTATTCAAACAAGATTTTTTCTATTGGTTATAATATATTCAGATCTCAGATCTTCATAACTCAGATTTTTTTTCAAAAGTATATATCAATAATTAGAATGTAACATTTTTAAATCTTGTGAATTATTCGTAGAATAAAAAAATAGTTAATTGCAAAGTAAGTATACTTTCAGATTAATACTTTGTTTGAATATATGCATGTTTGATGAAATTGTTTGCAGATTAAAGATGTGATGGTATGTTTTGGGTTGTTTGAAATTCAAAGCGTTCAATCAGTATGTACTATATGTAATCTCTTACTTATACAAAACATAGATCCTCAGTAAACGAGAGATCCAGAACCTACATAGTGAGAACACATCACGCGTAAGACGAAATAATTGGATACAGAAACAAATACGGGCATGCGGAGTAATAGAGTTCGCTAAAAACTTTCAATGTAAGATGAATAGCTTTAAGAGACAATCACTGGACAAATCTAGTGATCTAGCCGCTAGCGGACCAAAAGAGATACATTCGTCCAATAGATAGATAGACAGTTAATCTGTGTAAAAGTAGATACGTAGCCACACAAAACAAACTGTTTAAAGAAATATAAATAGCACGGAAGAGTCTTCATCTAGCAATGAATTTATTCAGGACGATAAAAATATTTAAAAGTAGTTGTAATGATTTGATTAAAAATATTTCACCTATTTCATTAACACTCTCAATCGACGGAAATAGGGTGATTGTCGTTAATTCTGGGTTCTTCAGTATTTTTCGATACCGAAATACCAGTTTTAAAAATCAGACAATACCGATATATTCTTTATTGAAAGTGGTAACAAAATGTATTAATTATTAACATACAAGGTTTATTATTTATTTTTCTTTAAAAGCGAGTATCAATAAGATTAAAACAAAAGACTAAATCTTCCTATTAGGACAAAAATTAGCATCTCTACCATATCTAACCTTCATCTATTTTTAAAAGTTTAGGTATATGTACCTATTTATCTATTTTGTTATAAACTATGAATATATCTATATTTTATTGGTAGATAATTCTATTTTCCATATATTTCACGAATATCAATATTGGTACACTAAACTCCATTTTTACACGGTTTTTTACACGATTTCGAAATAACACGGTACAAAGGCATCAACTCTGAATGCATGTTGGAGACCAATTTGGCCAGAATGTTTAAAAACACAGTGAATAATTTTTGTTACCTTTGATTTTTGAAGTATTTTAGTGTATACTTTTTTTTACACGTTTTTTTAACACGGTATCGCGTGGAACGTATTTACCATGTAAATGGGGAGTTCAGTGTATTATCATTCGGTATTGCAATCCCTATCCGAAAGGTAATGTGGTGTTGATCGAAAAAGGCAAAGTTTTCAGATAACCAAATAATCAAAATATGTAAAGTTAATTATTAATTATTTAATAATAAAATCTTTTATCAATATTAATTACTTATTACTCAACCGAAAGACGGTTAAACCATTTAAAAGTGAGTTTTTAATGGTATTAGATTTTTATTACGTGCTCACTAATTGAATAATACTTCTCTTAGCTTTTTTAGTACTCAGCAAAGAACATTCATTTTTCACTAATATTTCACAAATAACCGGTTCCATATTGACAACTTTTATTTTAATATCACAGGACAGCTTCATCGGACTCTCTTCCAAAACAAAATCGATGTGTAAATACATTTTCAATAAACGTACCTAATTGTTTTTTAACAGTTTTTCATTACAAAAAATGGATAATCGCTATTAGCTCAAACTATTAGTTACGAGTACCTAACAGATTTGACACGATCATGAGAATTTAGCTATGGGACTAGAGTATGTAATTAGTGCTCAGGATCAAAACACACATTGAAAAACTATGTGAATTTTCTAGATCCAGAGTTCGAAACTGATCGCCATGACCTTATAAGTGGACATATTATTATTGTTATGCCAAATTATCCACCGTATTGAAAGTATTAATTATTAAACCAGTTATCAAGCTGAGATAAGTGTTCGTTTCTATATTCATATTTTCTCTAGAACGCTAAATTTTTAAAATAATTATTAACATCGCTATAATCTTGCATCATTCATAACTTGCTAAGGTACTTACGTATAATAAATTATCATAATGTCCGCTTTATGATGGTCAAAGACAAAGTCTCCTTGAGAATTTAGGAATTAATATTATTAATTACCATTTAATATTGAGACGGTTATAGCTCAGCCAAACATCAAAGCGGTTTTGTTTATCCAAATATTTCTGAGAGAATGTAACCTGTAACTATAAATAACACTAACATGTAATATTATGTATCTACCCATTATGAACAATATGTTTTTTTCCCCCAAAATGTAAACTTTACAGAATGGCGAAAAAAACTAGATAGTTGTAGTAAATTCAGTTTACCTTTTATTTATTTCATACTAAAAAAGCGTTTTTTTATGTGTTTTCGATAGTTCTAGACTTATTGCATAGACAATAGCATATTGTGAATTTGAATGCCGGAAACAAACTGCGATCATTAAGTCACTTTTCGACAAAAGTGGAGTTAGAAAATTTACTAATTAAGGCATCGAATTATTATAAAATTTATAATGTAAGACACAGCAGCCTTGCGTGATTGACGTAATCACGAAGAGATGTTTTACGTGGCTGGGACATGACGTGTTTCGGATACCGCCAAAGAGTGCAACACTTCGTACCCTTGTGGCACAGCCTCAATGCGTGGCCGGCCCTCTCTCACCCTACAGTAGTGCTACAATATACGCGCTGCATGTCTGGAATGGCAGGAGGCAGAAGAGTTGGCGATAGATCGAGGGAAGCGGCGCGAACTTGTGCTTGCCCTATGCCCCAACGCTGGGTCGTGACAGGGTGAAAGAAAGAAAGAAAAAAAATAACTGTGTATAAATAAATTAACACATAAATTAACGTCAGCTGAGCTGGTTAATACTATTATTGCTCATGGGAATAAATCGTGGCGCTTCAGGGTGCCGAGCTACACACTTTGAAAACCTCTGTAAGTCAGCTTATTTCCTTTTATCAAGACGATAGAAACATTATGTAAGCATATTATTAATTAGTGCCATTATTGAATATGGTGTAATATAATATTATCAGACGTTATGGTTATTGAATTGACGCAACAAAGCCTTGCTATGAACTTGATAGCACATAGGCACCCAAACATGCATAGATAGATACGTTCGCCATTCTATACTTTAGTCTATTATATCTCTATAACAGGGGCAAAATCCTTCACCCTCGTCATAACGAATTATGAGAGCTTTTCGAAGTTGTTAACGTTTGCTTCACAATGTGAGGGGCTTCTTCCATCGAAACCCTCCGGCAGACAACCCGCAATTTATTATGTACCCATTCAATTAATAAAGAGTAAATTAAAAAAAATATTTATACTTACCGCTTTCAAAATAATATTTTATCTAAGGTGAGAGTGATAATATGAGATCAAACGCTTCAATGTTTTTTTTAAATAGATTAAATAATAATAGTTTAGTATCTACGATACGAAGAAAATCATTCTTTTATGAATATAGAGCTTTTGCATAAAGTGAAGGTAAAACTGAAAATTGGTAACTAATACCTACTTATGATTAAATTAGCTTTGCATCATTGATTTATCTGTAAAAAAAATTCAAAATGACATTTTATTTGTAAGCGCTGCCACGAAATAAGAACAACCTGCATTATTAATTAATAATTAGCTTTTAGATGAACAATCATGACGTAAAATCGCAAAAAATAATAATTTTGTTTACATTTGTGTAGTCGAGAAGGATTCATATTATGAATCTTTTGTATTACAGACATGGAAGCATGTACAAGATGGCGACCTGTTATACCGTTTTATTATATTGTACGTAGGGATTGTAATACCGGTATTTCAAAACCGGTATCACAGTATTTTTCGATACCGAAATACCGGTTTTAAAAATCAGACAATACCGATATATTCGGTATTGAAATTGGTATATTATACAATAATTATTATGTATAAATCAAACCGCAATATATAAAAAAACTATTCTTCTATTTTTGATGATGTATGATTTTAATGGCATAGTTTTAGATATTTCATAGATAGGCGAATATTTTTGCCTATTATCTATGATGGTCTGGTTTGCGTAGGGTTTAATTGAATTTAAAAAAAAAAAACCATCTAAAATTGTAGGTAGTAAAATGATAACAGATATGCATGACTAACAATGTTTAGTATGCACTATTTATGTCGGATCTTAACGGCCTACCTTCACCAATTTTAACAGTTTACATATAGGTACGTAAATACTTAATTATGCTATATATTTTTGCTATAAAACATTAATATTTTTAAAATATTTTTATATCTATATTTTAAGAATAACTCTTTTTCAGGTTTTCAGGATTCGTGTTTTTGTCTTTGTAAAATACGTATTTTGTCGTAGGAGGTACCTGTGAAGAATTTCAAAGGCTTTTTGCTGAATATGGCCTAAAATTTGTGGAGAATTAAATATTAAAAATAGATACCGGAAAAATAATCTGTCATAAACAGACAACACTAAATATAATAAATTTATTATTAGAACAATAAAGAACGGATTTAGTCAGTTTTAAAAATGGCGGCGTATTTGATTGGCGAATGTGAGTACTGTGACGTCGTACTCAATCCTAGCACCATGAGGGACGCAGCGGCGAAACTTAGTACTAACTAACGAGTTGGTACAAGTGCTCTCAAAAAGTTTTTGGATAACTTCTGGCAACATCTTCGGACGAAGTTTGGTCTAGAAGCGAGGTATTTGAAAGACATAAGTGACGCGAAGTGTACTTAAGAGTTTAAATAACATCGTTGTTGATCATATGTATCATATGTAAACAACGATAAGTAACATAACGGAGTTATTTCCAGAAACCAGACTCAATCTTCCCGAACCTTCTAATGTATCTATCCTGCTATTATGCTTTGATAAATTATTTCTTTTTAATACCACGCCATTGGGCCATGGTGCCCAATGGCAGTATTATATTATTGAAGCAGTAGTGTAATAATAGAAATTAACTAATCACAAATACTTCCAGAAAATCACATAAATGTATTGTGACCTCACTGGGAATCAGACCCTGAGCCCCTGGATCATTAAGTCATTGGTCAACATCCTTCTATGCTGTCTACCTCTCGGAATTCAAATGTATGCAAAACCTGTATCAGTTGAAAGTGAGACATATTCTTGATTAATTTCATTTATCTGGAAGAAGCTCTTTTACGTCGTCTCTTACCCTTTTTGATTTTGTCATCCTTTCTACAGTCCAATGTGACCAAAAAGTAAAAGAACTGGCGCAGTAGGTCTATTATTAACAGTTATCAATTTAGCACATTTCCGTTATTATCATTGGTCAAAATGAGCACATTAGGAATTCTGTACACTAAACGTGATTAAACGGCTAGCGGCGGCTATCTTTAATTCTTGGTAGACATGTCGGTCAAATTCGGATATGTTCGTGCGGCTGAACCCAAGCGGATAAGACCAAACACGAACGGATAAAGCCAAACTATCGTCACCTATACAAGAATTTTGTATTAACATATCAAAATAACCTACAATTTTATTAGTCATGTCATTATTAACCACTGGAATACGTAAAGTGATAAATGTGATATATTTATCACAATTAGCTCTTTTTCGATGTTAAGTGATATGTTAGAATAAGCCTGCTGCAGAGCCAAGATATCTTGAAAGTGATGTTTGCTAATGATAAATTCAAATATACTGTTCTGTTAATATGTTTAAATATTTGTAGATAGCCTCCGATGGTTATACTCATTTACCAGCCATTACGATTTGTCGCATCCCACCGACTATCCTAAATAGTAAAAATGCTGTAAGTCTGTCTTGGGTACCACAATATAACAATATAAGAGAATTTATCCAGCAGTTATATATCCTCATGTGTCACATTGTTTATAAAAAAATTTATTATTTAAAATTTATAAGGAAATCTATAAGCAAAAAATCAGCCTAAAAGGAAACTTCACTAAACATTGAAACATAAAAAAGCGCTCAGTTTTCAGAACGTATACCGTATAGTTTATTTAATGAATAAATTATAATAATCTTATTATGATTATTTTGAAAAATAGATATTATATTTCCGGGAATAGGAACTAAAATATGTTATCGAATTTCCGTTTAGTTATTAAATATTAAGAGGATTTATTAAAAGCCATGTCAAATGAAATATTGAAAGTTTTCGTCGAAATACTGAATAAATAAGAACGGTACCTAATCGTATGTTATATATTTTATATGTAGTTTATACCAACTCTATCAAGAGTAGCGAGTCTGTTCGTGTCGTAGATAGAGTTTTTCCCGAGAAAATCTCAATCTCGAGATTCGGGATTTCCCGAAATGGTGAAATTTTGAATTCTCGAGATTTGGGATTTCCGGAAAAGAATTCTCGAGAATTCCAGAGAAATCGGGAAATTGAAAAATACCTGTAAAAATCTTAAAATCAGTGTAAAAAGAGACAATTTCCAAAAAATATGATTTTTTTTATTTATGTAAGAAGACAAACAAAACAGAAGTAGGAAAACAAAAATAATTCAAAACATTACTTATTAAAATAGAATTTCAAAAAACACAGACTGTCAATTGCTGCGTCTGACATTCGCGTACGCTTTTGAGACACAAAATTCCCTGATGTTGCAAAAATTGCGCTCATTTTGAGTCGACGTTGGCTTAATTGTGTTAAATGCCCCGACCAGTCCTTGAAAGTTTTGTGTTTTCTCTCCACTTTTTTTATTTAATTAATTAATATTAGATAATAAAGAAATCCCGAATCCCGAGAAAATGTATCTCTCGATTTCCCGAAATGTTAAATTTCAATTCTTGAGATTCGGGATGGAAAATCTCGAAAATTTCTCGAGAATTCCCGTCGGGAAAATCCTAAAACCCAACTCTAGCCGTAGGTGACAAAATGGATGGCGTGATGTTTATTTAAATTATGAACAGCATTTTTAACTTAGACCAAAAAATCTCAAAAAAATGTGTTCAAAATCCGTTTATATTATCTTAAAAGGTCATGATAACGTTGCTATTCCGTAGAGGATGTCAAATATGATTATTTAATACTCTACACAAAATATTATAGCCAGTCCAAACCAACTTGCCTCGCACCACTCCTCGTCTTTTAATGTCAAGTATCACCACTTGTTTGCGCCAGGTAATGTCTCTGGAGTAGTTACCCAAACACAAGATCACCACGCACTCAATTGGGTCCTGACAGAGTTTACGTGACTTTAAATCAAAAGTATCCACGGAAGAGGGAAGGACAGAGAGGCAACAATATACAAAGTAATAAATAACAAAAGCTGATTCAAAACTGACGGATAATCTAAGTTAAATGATCTTCACATTTTTCAAATTAATTTTGTAAATGCAATAAAAATGATTTGTGGCAAGAAAAATGGATGGTTAAATGGACCCAATACATGGTTGGACAGACAACACAAACATTGACTCCTCTAAACCAACCGACTCGATCTTCATCGAGCGTATTACGACGCCCTATATTTAATATGAAGCATTAGCAGTTTTTTATGCCTGGGATGTCTCAAGAGCAGATACCAAAATCTTCGCATTCAAGTGTGCTAATAAAAGTCTCAAACGAAGAGAGAAGTACGACGAACTACAGACAAAATAATGATTCTAGTTAATAAATATTACGTATATAAAAGTAAAGCTAAAACAATACGAACATACAAAAGCTAAGTGAAGAGACCTTCACAACGTCGAAAATTTTATTATACAACAAAATTGGCCTTTGTGAAAAGCTTTGCAAAATTGTCCGAAAAATACTTGGATCAGTTAAAAAAAAAAACAAAGACTCTGCGAACAATTTAAGCACAATATAGTCAATGCCTTTTGCGCATCTATTCTATATACAAGACTGCTTTCTGCCGGTATCTAGGGTAGGAAAGTATCCAAATATTATCACTTATTGTAACAATTACAATAAGTTAGTTGTAATTGTTACAATAAGTGCTATGTTTTAACAGCACCTCTCTTGGCTGTGATAAATTTTAGAGTAAAACAGACAGTTCAGACTTATTGTAATTGTTACAATAAGGGTTAATATTTTGATACTTTCCTACCCTAGTTAGCTGCCGTAAAGGCCGAAAGCAATCTTGTGTATAGAATAGATGCGCAGGTCGCGAATACTCAGATGGGCCAGTCACGTTGTTAGATGCGATGGATCTACAGCTCTCCATAAGGTTTATTAAGAAACCCCAGTAGGCACTCGGACCCTGAGCCGCCCCCGGACGAAATTGGCGGTTAACGCAGAGATGCTGAGGGTGACCTACAAAACAGGTCATAAAAATCCTGGAGGATAGATGTGCAGACGGCCATGGACCTGGATGGTTTGTAGGTTAGTAAGTAATGATCTATTATTGTATTATGTTATTGTTATTATGTCGATATCTTTAATATTTTATCCAACTCCGATTCGATAATAAGGTTATAAATATTTAGAAAAGATATTATGATAATATTTTATGAGACGGTCGTAAATAACGCCTCCGGAGATTTGAGCAATTACGATAAAAATAATTATGACCTGACGGTTTTCCGATCGCGATCGTTGATAGCGAGATAATAATATATTCATGGAGGATTTGCGCACATTTCGGTAAACGTTTATCAGATTTAATATTATGCATAGGTATAAGATTCTTAAGATTAAAACGCATTTTGAAAATAGTACAAACATTTTATGAAAAACAAAACTTACTTTATTTATTGGTAGGTATCTACGTCAAAATAATATGTAAAAAAGAGTTGTGAAAAATTTGCATTTATACCTACTACACGGTCTACTTATATAAACAGTATCAGATGTATTATGTAAATTGATGTTTTTGCCTATTTTACGATAACAGCAATTAATAGTAAATATGCAATTAAATCGTATCCGGAAATTTGTACGTAAACAGTTCACCGCAGGACACTTATTCGTGCGCCGCAGTACGTGAAACATGAGTTCGTGTAACATTTAATCAAATGACGAGTTCTTCGTAGAACATTTCACCGTGGAGTATTGTAGGTATGCTACAACATGTGGCGAGTTTTATGAGATGTCTTTACTAGGTTAGGTTAGGTTAGGGTTAATCATTTTGCGCATTTTGTAAGATACGTCCAAATGTATTCCACGGTGTAATGTTCAACGAAGTATTCGTCATTTGATTAAATGTTATACGAACTCATGTTTCACGTACTGCGGCGCACGAATAAGTGTCCCACGATGAACTGGATACGTACAACTTACATGTAACCCAATTAAATCATATATACATTTTTAGAAATTTTATTTATTTATTTAAGCAAACAAAGCATAGTGGACATAACAACTCAAAATTCATGCCGTTCACAATATGAGAATTACATAATAACAAATAATAACCCAACAACAGAAGAGAAGAAAAAATAGAATAAAAATATACTTACAGTAAAATAAAGTTTTAAAAACAAAATGTACAGGACATTATTGAAAATATCTTTTTAGGGAGCGCATTGACTAGTTTTGCACCCCTCACTAACGGTGCCTGATAGGTTTGACTCGAGAAAACAGTTCTGAACCCAGAATAGGTCATCGCTGCGACCACGTAGGTAATTGACAGGCGCATATAATTTTCTATTCTATAGGACCCCAGGATTGGAAACCATCCCTCGTGATAGCAGGAAAATAGATGGAAAAATATGTTTTTATATATTATGGTTCGGTTTAAGTAAGGTTTAATTAAATTTTAAAAACTACTACAACACTATCTGCAATTTATCTTATTAGTTTAACGAAATCAAATAAGTATGATTGTCAAATTGTGTACTATTTTGTCGGATCTCCACGGCCTACATCCACTATTATGATTTGGCTTGGCAAGGTTTAATCCAATTAAAAAAAAACTAACTAACATCATCTACAATTTGTATTCTTAGTTCAATGAAAACAAATAAACGTGACCATGCCATGCTATTTTTTTCATTCTTTGACAGGTGTAGTGTGCACTATTTATGTCAGATCTCCACAACCTACCTCCACCCTTCACCAGTATGACGTATGAGCGGCTAACGCATCGGGTGTCGTGCATCCCAGATTCGAATCATGTGTCTTGAAAATACATATATTGTTTCTAGTATATGTTGGAGTCAGAGTATGGACTAAATATTTTGATGAAGTGGCTAAAATTTATTTCTCGTAAAAACAAAAACTCTTAATACAAACCTCTACTCTGTAAAGGTCCATATGACTTTCTTACAATCGGTAATGGTCATTTTTTAGCCATAATAATTCATATAGCCTGTTATTTAAAAAGAATTTATAGTACTTATTTAATATAATAATATGTAATTTTATTATTACTATTGTTTTCTTTTAATTAAATTGTAACCATTAAAACAAGATATTAGCGTGTATAAAAAATAAAGCTTGCTTTAATAGGTATGTTGTAAATATACATGTATTGTATATGTAGCATTGTTTGGACAAAAAATGTGACATTGACATAGGACATAAAGTGACAATGCTTCAGAAATGGTAGGCTCTACGCTGTTCTTTACTATATGAGAAAACTTACTAAAAAACGTATTTATTGTGTACATTTTCCAATGTTAATTTGAACATAACTTCAAATACCTGTCATAAGCATTGAACATAAGCGGAAATCACAAATTGTATCACATTCTCTATTACAGATATTATTTATAATGTTTACAATATTTTATATTTGAAACAACCCTTGAATTTTTTTGTGATATTATATACCTACATAATTAGGTTCAAGTTAAAAAAATTTTTTTTTAAACCTTATCTGTCTTAATGGTTAGAAATAATTTTTTTGTTTAGTATTTCCAAAAATGTGCTAATATATTAAAGTATTTTTCTTATAAAAATATTCGAAAACGGGTAACCTTACTTGAATTTTTATCTAATCTAAATTTTCGAAATACATCACTATTTTTTTTGGTTATTTCAATTTATTTAGTTATGTACCTATTAAATTTTTGAACTTTAATTCCGCAAAAATCTTTGCTGCTAATCACTGGACGTTACATTTTAATATATCGCAATTAATTAGGTACCTTCATCTATTGTTAATTTAATTAACTATTATAATATTTGCAATGTTTAGAATGTAGTCAAGTGGAGTAGATAAAGAGATACGAAAGTCTGATACATTGTGTTGCAGGGAAGATTCGCTGGCTATCGTCCTTCCGGGATACATCCCTAAAGATGGAAAGATGGGACTTAACTTTGCAACAATGTGAATAAGACCTAACTACCAACAACAAGAATAATAATACGAAGAAAAATTTAACAACGTAGGTACATATTACATAATTATGCTTATGACTCTAAAAAGATACTTCAGAAGTTAGTTGTGTTTTGAAGTCAAAACTGCCTTTATGATTGATTTAATAAAACGTATTAAAAAAGTCTTACTCGCAATATTAAATAATATTAATTTAACACAAAAACATACCCGAGACACGATATTATGCCAATAATCCCCCTTACCATATTGCCAAGCGACAGTATTCGACAATAACTCCATAATTATCAACTCAGATTCGTGTTTTATGGCTTCCATTTTGCGTAACACAATTCCCCGGAGGAGGTGATTTTAAAATCGATTTGATACCCCATAAATAAGCTCAATTTATGAGACATAATATCGCATGGCTCAATATCCTTTCCACGAACGCCACTGGCTACAATAAAATACTGCGAACAATAGGTAGAGTGTCACACGAAAAAATTTCGGTATATATAATATTTTTTAGGATTTTTTTCGAAATGTTGCGAAAAGGAGGTTGTATCAAATAGTATAATGTTCAATAAAGTGTGTTGAATTCTACAAACTTGTGTATCATTGAATTGATATAATTATAGACAACTGATTAATAAAAGAAGGTAGTACGTAGATATATTAAAACTTAATTTTGAAATTCGAATACCTTGCCATCTTGGAATTAAAATTACAAAAGACGGTCGTCAATATTAACAAAATTTTAAATAATTCCTAAATGAATAATAATTAGAAAATTTCAGCTTGATTAGTAATTGTTTGAGTAAAAATCATGCGCTTGGACTGCAATGGATGTGGGTTCAAGTCCCATTTGGTGCAAATTTTACTTAAGAATTTTTTTTCTTATTAGTATCTGTGGAAAGATTTTGTAAAGTATATCTAAACCATTAGGTAACTAATGATCTTATATTTTCCCTTATCTTTTCTTTATTCAATTACATTTGCGGGACGTGTATAATGTAATGTAATTATATAAGTATTATAATTTATGATAAATTGAAATTATAAATCTAAAGATGTATATATTATATTACTATGCTTCTACTACATGTAAGGCATTATGTCTTGATACATTCCTAGAAAATAAATCTCAGCCACACAGGCAGTGGCGAAGGGTGACTTTTCGAAAGAGGTAGAGTCGCCGGACGAAATTCCGAAGGCCGAAATCCCGAATGGCCGAAATCCCGAAAGCCTAAATCTTGAAAGCCGAAATCCCGAATGCCGAAATCCCGAATGCTGAAATCCTGATTCGCCGAAATCCCGATTCGCCGAAATCCCGAAGGCCGTAATCTCGAAAAATAAAAAAAATACCAACAGCAATCAATAATTGCGCAATCTCAACACTTGCCTTGAATTGCGCAATTTTTGCAAGAGAGACAAAAACCATTTTTTTTGGAACAGATGGTTTTTTGTCTCTTGTAAAAATTGCGCAATTCAAGATAAGTGTTAAGATTGCGCATTTATTGCTGTTTGTATTTTTTTTTTTCGAGATTTCGGCGTTCGGCATTCCGGCCTTCGGGATTTTGACCCAAACCCGTAGAGTCCGTATTCTTTATGCTGGCGTGCGGTTTCCCCCACCCTTCAGCATCTTAACACGGCATTCCCATCCATTGGAAACTTGCAACAGTCAAACGCGATGACACAACGCTTTCCGTCCGCGAGCGACGTGACGTGAACGCCACCATAAAGAATAGAAAAAGAGCACACTTGTCAGGTATACTTACGGGAAATAAGAAGAATAATACGGTAATACTACTGATGAATAGATACACACTAATGACAACGACACACTAAATCGATGAAATTTCAATAACTCACTGACGATATAAAATTGAGCGATGAGTTTAAAATATTATGCAATAATGTAAACACGTCAAATTTGAAAATACTATCTCTGAGATGCAATCTGTTATACAACAATTTCCAATTTCACAAGTAAAACTAGACATTTTCAAATACTTATATGTTTAAAACACTGACTTAGGTAGGTGCATAATCAGATAAGTATTAACATTCAAGAAACACAAATAATATGCTGAATTTAGATCACAAAAATCTTAAATTGCATTCATTAATATCTAGACTCGACAAAAAACTAAACCAAGAATATTAGTTTATGACTGAACTCATTGAACCATTTTATTGTGTTGAATTAATCAATTAAGCAAAGCCGCAGAGTTATAGATAATAATATTATACGGAAAAGTTTTAGGCTTCGCTTTTCGAACCTATCGTATAGCATACATTTCGGTAGACGGGGCTGAGGTCACGCGACCAAATTCACGGTAATCTATAATAAATCTTAACAATTGTATAAATACAATAGTTGAAAGCAGATGGCGCTGTCGTATATTTTTATTTAATCTAAATTCAATACCTGACGATAGATGGTTCTGTTTATTTTTTTAACTTTACAATGTCTATTTTTATTAAAAGGTAGGCTTTAAGTAATATCCTAGGACAGAGCCTTTGCTACTGATAATTAGAGAAACTTCTTACAAATGAATCTAAAATGTGAAACGAGATGTAACTAATTTATTTATCAGGCTTACTAACGTTTTTTTCAGCTTCACACATATTGAGGCTCCGTCTCTATGTATATAGTAAAGTATTCTTTAATATGTGGAAATCTCTGACTTTAATATATTTTTTCAAGACATCTACTGTTTGGTACTGCAATAAATAATATAGTATTTAGGTAAAAATACGAACACAAATTTTAGTTACTGCAGCTTAACTCTTGCGCAGACTCCTATAATAAAACATAGATTTAAAATGTCAGCATCATTTTCATTGGCCGCTTTAATTTTTTCTTTGTTACTAGTTTATTTGACATGTTTAACTGTTGTTTACGTATTTTTATTTAGTAATTAAATATGTAGTAAGTAAACTATGGATATTAAATTTATAGTGTTTTATAGTTTGAATTTAACCACCAATTACTTTTTTAACACACAATAATGTCCCTATGTGAAATAATAAAATACACTGACGTCCCGTGGAAGTAGGTAGGCCATGCGTTGCTTATGGGTGGAAAATTAAGGAATAATTATTTACTATAATTACAACTTTTGAAAGAAA
This sequence comes from Rhyacophila brunnea, assembly GCF_057557595.1. Taxonomy (NCBI): domain Eukaryota; kingdom Metazoa; phylum Arthropoda; class Insecta; order Trichoptera; family Rhyacophilidae; genus Rhyacophila; species Rhyacophila brunnea. Next base: position 18,750,786 of record NW_028233068.1, on the reverse strand, counting down.
TGGCAATTTTCCATCAAGCGAAGCCGATGCTTTGTTAGAAAGTATCGATATCTTAGTTTAAAGAAATCACAAGGAGCCTCCAAAATAATGGTCATTGCTTCAAACCTTCATGTATCTAAAACCATTACTGTTTGAGAGGAGGTTTTGTAGAAATGCTCTGATTCTCAGTTCAATATAGTAAAGTACGTAGGTATCCACCCTACAATTTTGCATACAATTTGAGACTAAAAATGAAAGGGGATAGTATTCTAAGTCTGCCTAAGGGTGACACTTTGCATTAGGACATCACTGGTAAAATATATATTTATAATTTTATGTCGTAATAGTTAGAATATTTATAGTATTATACACCCATATACGGATAGTCTTTTCATGTACGTGTTGAGCCAGTCATATATCAAGTCACTCTTCAATATACCAATGGTTGGACTGCCTAGAAGGAGACAGAGTATCCGTTAGGTTAAGGCGGTGGAGGGAACTTGCGGAAAAAATGAGATTGGAAACGTTTCCAATCTAGAAGCGGTCAAGATCCAAGATTGTAGTACCTACCAATGATGATGAAAAGTCTCTACACGAATTGGTAAAATATACATTCAATCATGTGTATTGGTAGTTGGGTTATTTTTTCTAAATACTTCAAGGCGTACGGATATAATCAGATTAGCCACAGACTATATGGGGCATCTCAGTTCTTAGTCGGGCAATAGTGGTTTTGAGTTCAAGCTCGGTCATATCTATCACTTGTATTGAATTGAACTTCAATTGCAGTATGCCGACCAATCATATCTTCAAAAATTGTCCCCATAATATATCGGATAAAATGTAGGAATGTTGTCGATTTGATCCTTGGTGGTCAGCCATCGTGATTTAATATCTACGGGAGAAGCGGTATCTTAAATTTCTTTGGAAGTGTCGTACGCTGAGCGATTCGGTCTCTTCTCTTTCAAACCTAACCCAACACGGCATCCGGTCGGCGGCGCCAAATCATCTTTGACGCATTCTCGTAGACCAATGGAAAAATATTTAACTTCCCGTACTGGAAATTCGGGATTTCATTCCCAGTGAGCTTGTAACCTTTTTTTTTTTTTTAGAATTATTAATAACCATGTCCTTTCTTTTTCGTACAAGGTGGTTGTTAGTAATTTTTGAACAATCACAAACACCCAGGCTTTGAGAAAAACACATAAATGTTTTTTTGTCATGACCGGGAATCGAACCCAGAACTCTCGGGTGGAAGCCAACGCCTTACCCACTGCACCATGAGAGCCGCCGCTTGTAACCTATTACATTTTCACAAGCTTAATTGTTTGTTTGATGTGTTTCACTATTGTAATTAACAGTATTCAAAAATTACATCTATTTTGGAGAAAACATATTTTTATATATGGAAGGTATGGTATGCATGATGATATTACTCGAAAAACTGTTATAAAGCATACTCATGTGTCTGAATAGTATCTCTAAAAGTGTCCTCCCACTGGGCATTAAGCGCAAAGTGTTCTACCAATAACATTAAGTATATTTACGTAGGTACGTACTTAAAATATAAGATATATTGTATAGGTCATTCATTCAACTATCTACAGGTGTTTTCAATTTTATACGATAACTAGCTACATACCTGCTATAATAGTACCATGTCGATATTCTACATAGCAAAGTTTAGTAATTATTTTGTGAAATGAACGTATATTCTGTGGTTAAACCACCGTGGGTACAATATTCATAAATTTAAATATGTCACTGTTGTGATCCAAACTAAGTAATAACTATAAATATCTAACGCCGTTTACGGTCGCTCTATACCAATTATTGTAATACGTGAAAGATGTGAGTGAGATATGGCATAAATGATTATTAATATAATATATGTACATATTTCTCTATCTGTCGGTGCATTTATGATTTTCTTTTGTATTCACCATGGTCACAGTAAATAATTGATCGTGGGTGAATAAACTTTTGATGATAGGCGACGGGAATTATTTTAATATTTGGCTATAGTTTTGCAGCCATCATGGAACAATGGCCAGAATGACTGTCTTATGATTCTTAGCTTATGCATTAAAATCTGGTCGCTGCATCATGTTCAAATGTTGTTTTGATCCAAAAAAATATCTAAACATTTGATACTGTACGTCGATATGCTCCATATTTACAGGAACAGATGAATAAAAGGTTATTCTCATTACCAAAAGAAGTAGTAAATTACGGTATTATTCTTAGAGGCAGTTGGTGTGGATGGACATGATGAATGAAACGAGGAAATTCTTAGCTGTGTGCTTAGAACTCTTAGAAGTGTTCTTACATATAATCAAAGCATTAAGTGTCTGACCATGGGGAATATGTGTGAACGAGGCGTGGTAGGATTAGTATGCGTCCGTATAAGAGCAATGTGCATGCCTCCGTCGTACGCAACGTAGCATGTGCGAATGTCCTATAATTATAAAACAATTGGGTCCCATACAAGCAGGTATAATTTAATAAAATATTAATTATAAATGTTCAAATCATTTATTTACTCACTGAGGTCTTTCACCAAGAATTAACAAAAAGGAAATTAATAACAATATTAATATAAATTATTAATACTTTTTTTTGTGTAATGTGGTAAGGATACATTTTCGTCTAATTTACGATTTGACTGTAACACAGACAACCATAAATACACAAATTCACGTCTAAAAATTATTCACACCATATCACCTAATGTAATCGGACACCGCTCGGGTGGAAATTTCGGACCTTTATAAGGGACGACCTCCAGGGGTTAACGAAGTAGCCAAATTTAATGTAAGCCTACATTCATATAATATTTCGTAGCGACTACAGTAATACATATATCAGACAATTAGACATTACAAATTATATTAACTAACAGGTTGTGTTATAATAATACAGTGGTTACCAACATTTCTATTGTGTTATTTATTTTTTACGAATAATGGTTTTTGGCAATTCGCTCGATGCATAAGGCTTCGGCCACATAAGCAGATGCCTCGCTTGGTGGCTACGAGCTAGGTGACATATCCTAGTGAACGAACGCACACTATTCTATCGCAATGACCACACTGCACGCTTCGCGCCTCGCTATGTGATTTTGAGTCACCTCATGAGTCTCCCGGTGAACAAAATTGTTGGTTATTTTTATTGTGTCACCTAGTGATTTTGCCATTGTCTTTGGATTTTCCAAGATGGCGGATGTTTCTTCAGTATGACAAACGTCAAGCACCGTATATTTTGAGGTTATGAATAATGACGCATGAGATGAATGCATCCAACAAGTTCGAATTTGAGACTTCTGAAATTTTAAACATACATTCTCTGTGAGAAGTAGCTTTCTCGTTAGTTTTGAGAGTGACATATCGTTGTTGACTTGTTGCTCCCAAATGTCAAATGAATTTGTACCTAAGCACGTGACCTGCGATGTGGCAGTAGTGTTTTTAGTAGACAAGCATAGTATCTAGCTCAGGACTAGCAAAACACCTGCCTATGTACCCACATTGACGAAGTGACAGACAAACTCTAAGGATTAATGCAGACGTAGTCATTTTTGTAGCTGTGACATCGGTCAACGGTCAATTCGACGAGGTGCGTTCGATATGTGTGCTGGATCAGATATGAGGTTATTCTCATTGACAAGATGCAGTCTTATCGACTTGCTGTGAGTCGCGTGCGTTCGACGGAGCAAACGCAGAATTTCTCATAACAATATAAGAGTCACAGGTTCGAATCATGCTTCTGAAAAAAAATCATGTAATTATATTATGTGTCAGGCAGGTCAATGTCTAATAGGCTAAGCGAATTTCCAACAAATAAATAATCTTAATCTTTTAACCTTCACTTCTTGAGCGAAAATTGCAATTTACCTTTCCTATCCATATTCTCAATGCCAATGTATTAAACATATTGTGAGGTTGAATTTCATCCAGTCACAAGATTCACCCGAACCCAACCCTCGGATTTAGTAGTGGGCGTTTAGTCTAATGCAAGCACATACATAGAATAAGCCGTATAGCGTTAAGGCTATACCTACTTCAGCTGAGGCATGGTCTAAAAAGATCGCGACTAGGCGATGCACGGAATGTGCAAATGACGCGAGCCGAACGAAATATAATTTGTCATAAAAATTCAACATGCGTCCTTTTAATGTTATGTTTATTATTATATTCGTAATAATAATAGTATATTCATTGACATATTTTCTTTTTCAAGTACATGCGGAATGTTTTTTAGTCATCTTTACACGGTTTAAGAATATATTCCTGCGACGCCATCACAAAACAAATTCACATGCTCACACCTCGACTGTCTGTCTCCGATGTGCGACGACTGCGAAATTTCGTTCCACATACTGTTGAAAATTATTTGCCGTTTCACTTATGTACGCTCTTAAATAATTTCACGCTCATCATCATCATCATCAGGGGCGCGACAACCCGGTGTGGGTCCTGGCCTCCTCCAACAGCTCCCTCCACCTGTCCCTATCCAGTGTGGCCGCTTTCCAATTTGGTACCCCCAGAATACGGCAGTCACTGGCAGCTCCATCTAACCAGCGAATCTTTGGCCTCCCTCTTCTTCTACGTCCTATTGGATTGCTGGACATCACTCTCTTTGTCGGTTCATTGTCATTCATACGGTGCACATGACCTAGCCATCGCAGTCTCCCAATCTTAGTTGATTTAACTGCGCTGCAATCTTTTTGTCGTCAATCAATTTCACGCTAGTGGAGTATATTATTTGACTTCGTCAGAATAATATTTTTTGTGTATCTTAAAAAAATATATATTTCCAAAATGGATACATAATAAACGCGTAAATAATATTTTTCTACATAGTTATAAACTGAAGTACCAAATCAAGAAGACCAGAGTAGCTTTTACACGACCGAGAAAAATAATATACAGATAATCTTAACAAGAATGGTAAGATGCTATATTATCGTTTCGGTTATATTATATGAAGCGGATGCTTGTACACTCACAGAAACGACTCTCAAAAGCTATTAGCTTTATAAATATGGGTGTACATATGCATGCTTTGTATCAACTGGAAAGATTTACGAATGTCGAGATTATGAAGTCAAGAATGAAAAATATGCCAAAGAAGTAAAAATTATAAATTTGCCTCACTTCGGTTACATCGTGCGGAATTCAAAAACAAACAAATCTGTAACTTGTCGTTCAAGGGAAGATATCTTCTAAGTGTGGCACTGGCTGAAGAAGAATATCCTGGGTCAATAATTTAGAGACAAATTTGAGCTCCACGTTCAATCCCTGTTTAGAGTAAAGATCAAGCTAAAATTATCGATGATAACGGATACAATAGCATATAAAGAAAAAAAGAAATATTACTAAACTAGAATAAATACAAGGTTGTCAACATTTTTTTTTAGATAGTTCTGCAACATAAATTATTTCGATTTAAATCACATTATTACTGGAAAACCTCTAACTTAAGTATTGTCCAATACATGAAACTGAGAAAATTGTAGCTGTAGTGCTGTGTGGCTGCAAATGAGATGTTCGATTATATGTCTGGCTTTGTACTATGAATTCAATGTGTATGGTCCAAATTCGGGATCATCTACAATCTTTGAAACCTTAGATGCAAAATAAACTGCACTATCATACTTTCACAAAAGTGTGAATAATTTGGATCCGCAGTATCCGACAAATATTTGCGAAAAAACTTCAACTAAACTTTATTTTAGTTTACAGGCTTTAGTGGCTTGATTTCCCCCTGAAGGCAGCAATATGTAAACTTTTTGTACGCCGGAAGCTCAGAAATGATGTTCCTAGATCTGTAAAACTAACAGATCTTATTCAAAAGACTACAGCTGTGTTCTATAATAATTCTTGTTTTATTGAAGGATATGGCCTAATTTTGCATGGTTTGATTCACGGGTTAACTGCTACCAACGCGACGCTAAGCTGATGATTATTCTTCATTCATAGTGTTTCTATTTTGTAATTAATTGTGTATTTTGGCTGTTACAGCATATTGCTATCTTTATTACAATTACCATCAAATCTCTTAGGTAACACACTCATTTCTCGAAATGCTATTATCACTGCAAGCATCTGTCAAACTATTATGAGATTATCATTTATTATATTTCACGACCCGATTAAAATAAATGATTCGTCTAATTTTTAAAATTTGGATCTTGCGTTTATTTATTTCCGACCATGTCTGATCCTAATAAGATCATATGATCCTCACAGAGTGAAGGTTTGTATTAACAGATTTTGTTTTTACGAGAAATGGATGTCAGCCACTTGATCAACTATTAGGTCCATACTCTGATTCATACATAAATTGAAAAACAATATGTGTACTTGCCAGATCCAGGATTCGAACCTGGGGCCCTATGTTAGAACTTGCGAGTGCAAGCAGCCCGGTCGACATGACGTCATATGACATCATTGTGACGTACTACCGGAGTGATAATAGCATTCGAGAAAATAACGCTGGTCAGACAGTGGCGTTATTCATTGTCACCATACACATATAGGTGTTTCATCATAATAATATCTATGGTGAGCACTGTGTGCTGGGCGGCATGCCTCGAGCGTGTATTGGCTGACGTCACAATTACGTCATGTCGTCGGCTGACACACGAGTCGATAGTTAGGAAATCGCGGTGCTGGGACCCAGGATGCTATAGGCCGACGCATAAGCCGCGAGGCCATCGTTTATACGTGTATGTTAAATACGTTTTCTCCCTGCCTCTCTCTATTTCACATATTTTCTGTCATATGTTATAGATAATTCAAGACACATAATATATATTATAAAGGTAATTCTAGTTTGGCTCTGAATACATTTGAAGCGGAAAATTCTTCATACTGAATTCAGTCAGATTACTAGAAGAAAAATGTGATATAATAAATTATCTGAAGATTGATATTGTAAGTTGAGAAATATTTCGAACAGAAAATTACATTGACATGATGTCTTTCGGTTTATTGATGTGCTGTGTCGGATTACGGTAATATAATATTTCTACTGGAAGATAGTAATGGCATAATACATTTTTGGAAAAGGACTAGGAAATTGTAGCGTAATACATTCTGAAAGAGGGTAACAAAATGAAGTTTGACACGTCTATTCCTTCTGGTCAGCAGTATTGATTTTCAGGACATCCCCTTTGTATAACACACAATAAAAGACATAGATACATGCATTGAAAGATTACATCTAATTTATTTTATATGAAACACGTTTCAACGAAACTGCCTACGATGCGTGAACGTAATCTTTGTGAAGGCTGCTTTGTCATATGGGTTGAAATTAAATTCTGTAGAGAATACGATTTTTTTTTTACTTTGTAAATATCATTTTATTATATTATACTGTTTTTAACAAAGTTCTTAACTACAACAACTAATTTATACGTCCTTAAACATACTAAAATATTAAATTAAGTCAATGATACGTTTTTAACAAGTTATACAATGAAAATCATTACTTTAAATGAAAAATGTGAAATAAACGTTTAATTCGTTATTTTCACTAATAACGACGCTTTAAAAAAAGTTATGTTATGTAGTAAATGAATCACGTTGTTGATTGTTTTTTTTTTACCATGTCCGATCCTAATAAGATTATGTGAGCATCCTGGAGGTTTGTTTTTACGAGAAATGAATGTTAGCCACTTTGCTCAATCTATTTGATTCAAACACAAATTGAAAAACAATATATGTATTTTCCAGACACAGGATTCGAATATGGGACCCACGACGTTATAGGCCGACGCTTAAGCCGCGCAGCCATCGCGGGTGTTTGATCGATTGATTAGAATGATATGATATTTGCCTGAAGGGTAATATTATTGATTTTTTATGATATCAAAAACAAAGATAATTGAAGCATTTGAGCATCCATGGGGACGATTTGACAAAGTTACCAAAGGTTGCCAGCCATTCGTTTAACCCGATGGATTCTTACTTTTGATAAAACAGAGACTGAGTATATAATATATAACACCATAATCCTAGACATCAAGCATAATTGCTCTTTAACAGCAAGGAATGAAATAATAAATTAAACCTACTAATAGTTTATTCCATTTTTTCTATAATTATATAATCGGAAGATAAACGGTAGTAAGTTTCGTTACTATACTGTTTAGATTAAGTGATATTTAAAAAAAATGACCGAGAGAGAACATAATATTATTTAAAAATAACTCGACCAACCATGTCCGATCCAAATAGGATCATAATATATGGGCCTCCATGGAGTAGAGGTTTGTATTAAGAGGGGACATGCTCAGCGTAGGTCAAAATGGAGCTATTATTCTATTTTCAAAGCATGATCCTGGACATCCCTTAATCGTTATAGATAATCTATTTACCTAATTTTGAAGCCTTATTACTCCCTACTTCAGTTTTAGTTTGGCAATTTATGGCTACAGCCGTATGTTGTAGCTTAACCACTGGGGAATGCCAAAAGAAATGGCGTATTTCAAAAAAACACTACCTTATTCTTAGGTCAATAATTATTATAAAGCAAACATTATTCGTAGGATGTTTTCTCAAAAGTTTCATTTCATTACTTACAATTTATTTATCTTCCCGCTTTTTAGTTAACGTATTATTTACTAGTTTTGAATTACATAACTTTCAATATGGATTTTAAATATATATAATGGTATTATATATACCGTAGAGTATAATTATTCCGGGCAGAAAAGAATTTGGCACACAGAAATTGCTGATATATCAAAGTGGTACAGCAATGCCTACTGAGAGAGATAATTACAATACACGTTACCAATTATAGTTATTCAAAAATTTATCTCTCATTTACAGTAATCAAACCGTGAACATCTTCAAAGATTGATGTGAAAATTGTGTAAATGGTCTTATTTGAAGTTTCGAATAATGCATATTTATGAGAAATATTGTGCAATAGTTGAAGGCAATATTTTAATAGGTTAGTGCATCACGTGGTAGTCATGAAGACATCTCATAATATTGAGTCACGTTTACAACAAAGGGACACTGTGTAAGGAGCCCTTCAGAAAGAAAAGTGCGCACGTGGTCTACAGCGGTTGTTCTCAAACATTGGCCAAAGAAATTTAATAATATTTTTTCAATATACATTATTAATTTGACAACTCATAAGAAAAGTATATAAACGAGGTGTTTTCAAATTATTTATGTTCAATAAAAAATGTTTCATTTATAAATATTGCAATTTATTTGCCGAATAAAAAAATAGTTCATTAAAAAATTATTTAGTGCTAGTACGTTATAACTGAAATTTGGAAAAATCCTAAGACCAGTTAGTAAGTAAGTTTGTAATTAAGGTACCTAATTGATACTTTGAGTTAAAATACAAAAGTAGATTGCTAAAATTAACACAATTTATGAGCTCTTTGAAAAAGTATAAACAACTTCGTAATTAGATAATAATATGTTAGTTGGTAGAGCACATTGGCGCGAGTCCAATGAACGTGGAGATAGAACAAAAAGTTTTTTCCAGGAGATAGTTAAATATTTCTCTAAGGTGTGTCTAAATTATGTATATTTATTAAAGAATATTACATCATGTGAATTATTTGTTGAATAAAAAAATACTTAAATTATTTATTTATTGCCACATAAAATTTTATTGAGTATTTTAGCAACTTAAAAAATAATAATCAATGATTAAAAAAAATATAAGTTTTATAGTGCCCTCTTTTTTTGTTTCCTGTTTCTCTGTTAAGAGTTTAGTCAAGGACAATATCAAATGTTGAAATTGAGAAGAAATCATTAGATTAAACGTAGATATGCGATTTTATTCACTATTTCCAATGTATATGACACATTTAAACCGCAATAATGTAAGTAAGAGGTGGCTTACAAATCATTTTAACGAGCGTTGATTAGAAATCATTTCTCTAGTGAAAAAATGAGGATCGATACAAAAATTCATGTTCAGGAATCTGGATCAATACACAGTATACCTATAGCTTGACAACTGTATACCCTTGCAGCAATTAAAAGCTTAATGCACATCATCTATGTAATATATAGTGGGTGGTAATATGGATGGATACCCAATGGGATAAACTACACTATTTGACAGCAATGCCAGAATGCTTTTTTAATATTGTTAAATATCGATCGAAAAAATAATATTATCTGGTTTGTAAGCATTCAATTTACTGCTTTGTAAATAAAATAAAAAAATAACGACATGCTTTGGTTACTTGCTTAGGTACGTACTGTTTTTTCAATTATATGCAATTTTTTATTTAAATAATTATGTTTGATTCTTTAAAAAAGGCTTGAATCAGTTTTTTTAAATCTATATAGTTATGGACTATATGGAATATATGCTTATACACAATTTAATGCTTAATAATAGTAACCGTTTCGTTAGCTTGATGTTTTTATGTCAAAGTCATATCTGTATAGGAGAAAGATTTTAATCGTTATCGTTTATGTTGACAGTTATTATTAATAAGATACATAATATTGAATAATGGATTTTTATTATTGAACATACAATAAATAAGTTATGGATATTATTAAAAATATTTTAACTTCTATTACTGAAGTATGTGTAGCATAGTTCATAAAATTGTAGTTTTTGCTGTCAATTAAATTAGGTAATATAAAAAAAAAACAGTAAAATCGTGTGTGTAAAAAATATTTGTTAATTAATTAAGATTTGTAGTGTATTAAAACAAAGAAAAATACATCATAAATCATGTAACATCACTATTATATTTTTGTTAAAAAAAAAAGATGTTTTGAAAACGTCGTGCATTAAGCTTCCAATCGCTAAGGGATGATTAAGGTAATGCTTTTACGGTACGCCATTAAAGTAATTAAAGCATTTATAAGGGAAGCAATTCAAAGAAAAAAACATAGTAATCAAAGAAAGTCCGCATGTATGTATGTATAAAATATTCATGTACTGAAGTACATGTTGTATACGATTTCAGAATACGTGAATACAATTTACATATTAATAATTTGAAAGTTCTTCATGATTTCCTCAACTGAAAATTATTGTAGATGTTTTTATCTAAAGAGCTGGAATATAAGAAAAACATGTTTTTCGCTTTATGTTAGGAATAAATTTTAGATTAAATTATTTAAAATTCTAGAAACGTAAAGTTACAAAAAATTGAGTGGGTGTCAACTAATTTTGAATAACATGTTCTTGAAAATATAACACTTCATTGAATTTTTTAAATTAAGCCAAACCTCAATTATTATTAGGCTGATTTACATATTCATTTATTATTACAGCCCAATGTGGGCCGGGCCTTAGGTAGAGTTTGTGATTTCTTGATTTTTTTCATTTCTCGAGAATTTAAGATTGGTTTATTGATTCCTCAAGAATTCTCGAGAAATAAATATTGTAATCAAATTAATAATCTCTTCTTGCCGAATATTTAAAATATGTTAAGTTCTTCTGACCAAAAAGTATGTTACCTACCGTGAAAATTAAGAAATGCCATTCCGAATCAAAGTCGACACTTTAAAATTCCGATTGCGATCGGCAACTTTCTTTTACCGGTTGAATTGTTCTTGAGAATAGGTATTATTAACATTTTCTGATAAATTCTAGAGATTTCTCGATCACAACTTCTAGCCCCAGGCGCCTTCAACACTGCTTTTCTCCACTATTCTCCTTTGACCTGGAATGCCAGTTTGACACATGAAAAGTCTGCAGATTTTTCTTTATTCTGTCTAGCCAATCTTGATGTTCTGGCGCGTCGTCACCTTTTTATGAGCCTACTACCTAGAGGAGTCTTTAGTCTTTATTGATTTTACAATATCCAATCCATCTTTGCATGTTTTATAACAAAATGTACAGTATTTGTTATAAAACTGACGTCGTCATACTCCATTGACAAAGTTTGGCCCAAATATCTTTCTGAACACTGCGTTCAAACTCTATCGGTTTCTGACAATCAGTGGAGCAGTCTCGGGCCCATGTGTCAGCGTTGGTGTTATAAGAGTTATATACATTCGTATCTTTTCACTGGATAATCGTTTTGGTTTAGTTTATTTTAGTAGACTATGCAAGCAACTATTATCTATGAATACTATATGTTTGAATTCATCGCTCATTTTATTATCGATGTTTACTAACGAGCATAGGTACACTAATTTGTTCGCGTTGTCAAGATAGTAACTATTAAATGATAGGGTAATTTTGTTGCGTGTTTAGTATGGAAGCGGCATCGTCATAAGTTTGGTATTTTTTCATGTTCACTACCAGACAGTGTTGGCAACCGTGTGTATTTTATATGATGGGATAATTATTATAGTATCTATACTATAATTTTGGTCCGCGTACAAAGTACCTACGATATAAAAAGGTATACCCAAAATACTATAATTTTGAGTATCGGAAAAAGTTTTTATTCTTAAAGATTTAATTTCTTCATAAAAAATTAGCCAAAATTTGGTTCTTTATCTAAACTAAACTAAATCTTATTTGAGACAATGCGTATCTTGGTTAAAATAATATAATTTCTTGGATTGAGTAGGTACTATAGTTATGTAACAAAAAGATAGCAATACTGATTACAGATCCGTTTAGCATGCCACTTGTTTCAGAGTTTTATTTGGAAATTGTCTGTTGCGGCTTGTTCGGTTCTTTCAATTTCATATTTATTTAACAAAATATTCAAAAACTGACTGTCCACTCTCCTTCATCACATATGTATGAATACGAAAAATAGTACATCAGTATGACATGAGTCCGGAAAGTTAGATTAAATACGGCGAGGTATATAACGGTTCATGTTGGCCATAGCGCTTATAGATAAAACGCGGAATAATTTAATAAAGAAACAAATAAAGGTATGCGATGTAATATAATGGACAGAACACATAAATCGAATAACTAATATAATTAGTCATATACCGGTACCCACGAGCAGGAAACGTTGGAAGGATGGACATAAAGGCCTCTGGACCGACAAAATAGTTCACGTTCTAATTTACCGAATATTCATGCATATAATTAGTTGGTCATAGTTGATGAGTTAGTCAGTCTAAATACCTATTAGTATCAATCTTAATCTCAGTCCGATCAGGAAGCTTCGTGTCAGTCGCTCCGCACCGCATTCTGTTCCACCGAGACTCGGACCTCGGAACAGTATCATAAATATTGCTCTTGTAACATACTCTTGTACTGACTGTTTAGGCTGTAAATAAAACTCGCTTCTCCACCCATCGGAGCAACCACCAAGTCTCGACTTCTCATCTCTCCTCCTGACGTCTCTCCATCTACACCCACTGGTCATCCCCAATCAGAGCGGTCTCGTCCCTCAACAACGAGACTCGCCAAAAAAGTATTTAGGTTAATGTAATGGAATGGACTGGAAAAAATAAAATCAGCTCCGAGAGGATTTATAAGTAGATTGATGATTCATTTAACTAGAAATATGACAAAAAGATTAATCTATTACTTACTAGTATTTTTACAGGATAAAAAGAACTTTTTATATACAACGTTTTTAAATTCTGTTTAACCATATAAACTTGACTTGACTAGCTTAAACGATCAAAAAAAATTGTACTTGACATGTCATATTGATTTCCATAGTAAGGCACGTATATATTTTGATAATTTAGTACCTAGCAACCAATAATGGTGTCGAAATAATTTTTCATACAAAACAGAATTAACTGAAAATGAATTCAATTCTACTTAAAGATGGCTAAAAGTATTAAACAAATGCATTGGCATCGTGTTCTGATATATTCTAAAAGTTTAAAATGTTTAACTAGTCGGGAAGTTAGTTAAAAATATATTGCAAGATTTGCACCGGACAAAGAACCACCGGACAAATAAGAATACGAGCTAAAAAAACGTTTTAATAATAAAAAGTGATGGTTTCCGAGAAATGTTTGAAATAACTGACAAAGCCTATAGGAAATTCATAGCGCATAGCAATAGATAACTCGGCACTAGCGCACCTAGATGCTGACATCGTGCACGTTTCTTCCGATACGGGGGCTCAAATCCCGTACGTGTGGAAGCATTGTAATTCATTATTGATAAATAGACAATAACCGAGTTGTCTTATTCGCGATAACAGAATACTACTAGTACAGACTATCCCTTGGAAGAAAGTAAATGATTATAATAAACAAACAAAAAATATTACACATATTACAATTTAAAATTGTAAATTAGTGACAGCGAGTAACTAAGGAAGGAGCTAGGGTATACTTTCATCAGGCGTAGATCATAACTAGCTGACGATGATGGATCATTTGGCATAGAGTCTTTAGAGATAGCTGGTGGCTTGCTATTGCTTCTGTCAGACATTCGCATTAACACTGACAGGTTTGTTAATACACCAGGAATTGTTTCAAAGTTTAAGACCGCTGTGTTCAAATCGACGCTGCTGAATTCTGGTCTTGGCGGCAGAGATGGTTTCTCAATAATAATTAACTATTGCTTCGACATCCACTGTAAATATTCAAAATTCAACCCACAAGCTCATGATCAAGCTAATATTTAATACTGTGATAAGCAAGGAAACTATTGTTTATGTCTAAATACTCACAGAATTTAGTGCCTCAGTACGACCCCCTAGTTTTTTTTATGGTCGTAACAATCCATTATAATTTTACTTGATAATGGTGCAATGAAATAATGTTTTAATATTGTAAAAAAAATACAACAATCGGCACACAAGTATTTTTAAAATTTGTCTCCATTCTATTGTAAGTATCCTAAAAATGCTTCACTTTCACGATTAATATAATATTACTAACAATACCCCGCGATTTCATCCATGTGAAATACGAAATAAAAAGTACACAGATACTTACTATACAGAATGAAAAAAAAGATTGATTTTATTTGAATGTAATTTATCCACATATCAGTGGCGAAGGGTGGAGGTAGGCTGTTAAGATCTTAAAGATCTTCTTCTGATAAGAAATTTATCTATAAAATATCTGAAATTATGCCATTAAAGTATACATCATTTTAGATATTTTATAAATCGATGAATATATTTTAACGATTGAATTTTAAAAAAACTAACGACCACCACCTGTAATATTATTTATTCTTAATTCAACGAAAACAAATAAGTATGACTAAAAAAGTGTCCACTATTTTTGTCGGATCGCTCATAGCATACCTAAACTATTGTGATTTGGTTTAGGCAGGGTTTAATTAAATTTAAACTAACCAGCACCACGTGCAAATTGTATTATTAGTTCAATGAAAACAAATTAGTATGACTGACAAAGTTTATTGTGCATATTGTCGAATCTTAACAGCCTACCTCTACCCTTCGCGACTGCCACATATATAGACAACGATTGAATGTAGACCCGCGCTACTCTATGCGAACCTCACCTCACCCAGGGCTCGAAATGGACCGGAACGCACCGGAGCGCCGTTCCGGTTCATAAAATCCACAAAATTATCGCTCCGTCTTGTGAAAATATTAATTTGACCGTCTGAGCTAGATATTTCATATTATTAAAAAAAAAATAACAAACTTATTTTTATAAATCACATTTACAATAATTAATGTAGTATAGTATAATATAGTTGATATTTTCGTAAAATTATCGAGCGCTCCGGTTCGTAAAATTTTCCATTTCGAGCGCTGATCTCACCGATCCACTGTTACTATCTGATCATTTTGGCTAATCGTGATTTAGCCCGCATTATAGAGGATATATTGTATTCACCTCACCTCCCAATCCACACCTCACCTCACATTTCCACCATTGATATCCAATCATTTTGTCAAGTGTGTTTTTGTGAAAAAATTATCTTGTATCTTCGTAACCATAAGATAATGAGATGAAACTGTACTAAATTATCAACAGATAATGCATCGCACGCAAGTTTCATCATTATCGGTCCCTCCACTTTTTGAGTTAAAACAGAACATATAATTAATGACATTAAAAAAAAGAAAACTTTATTATGTGCTTAGCTATCATCGACATTAGTCAAAACGCTATTCAAAATATAGCTATTTTATAATCAGAGAAAATAACTTAAATTTTATTTTAAATTGTTTTAACGAGTCAGCTACGGAGTCGAGTGATGTAATAATCAGAATCAAGACGAGTAAAATCGCAACAATATCTTTAAAGTAATCACTTCTCTACTTGTGTATGTAGGTATAGCGTACAAATTTCCGGCATACGAAAGTGGGTATTTCGAGTTGAATATTTTTTGGTGAAAATTCCTTAGAAATTCCGCGTGAAATATTGTTTGTATAATTCAGCTTATAGTATTTGCAATAAAATAACTCACACCACCCTATTTTGCTTCTCGCATTGTCAAAAAAACTCGATGGTGTACGAAATAATAAAATGTTGCCAGTTCAAAGGGAAAAAAAGAATAAACAAAATAAGTATAACTGAAGAATGTTTGGCGAATAAGTTGCTTACGAAAAAATACAGTGACATTCAAACTTTGCATTCAGAAATAATCTTATGATATTTCTATCAACAAGTTTATAAATTTTAATATCTGGTTATTTTTTATTATTTTTTAATTCATTGAAAACAGATTTAAAATGATAAAAAGTGGACCAACAGCCAGAATAAATTTTATAAAAATATTGACAGGAGTTTACTAAAACTGGGACATTTTTTTTTTGTTTAATTTATTAATAGTTGTGTACAGGCAAAATCATTTTTAGGTGATCCATTTTGAAAAATAATCTATATTTTTATTGACTTTTGGCGGTGGGAAAGGGCGGGGTTATAAAATTTAGCAGGTCCCACGGACGTCTACATTTACCCCACTCTCTACTTTTAGTTTTCGTCGCTTTCCTATACCCTGACACTCAACACTTTGTCGTAGAATGCCGAAAGGAGTAGAGCCATTCCGTTGAGAAGGCTGCATGGCAGTCAAATTATCTGGATCAAGAACGTCAGTCATGAGAATCTGACAAAGACTAAGAAGAATAAATTAATACTCTATTTAACTTAATAATTTGGATTTTCGGTTTCTTTGAGGGTTTGGACCCGATGATACTTCGTGAACGCTCTGAAGGCAAAAATAAGTAAAAGCATTCTTCGTGAATGCGTTCAGGGCGAATTTCTATTTTGCATGACTCTAATGACCTGATCGGTGAGAACATGGTATGTAAAACTCCCACCTGCGCACCCGTTATGTATATGCAGCACGTCATACGCGGCCGGCTAACATAACCCATACGTGTGCCAGATCAAAGAATTTAAGCCCTCATTTTGTCCCGAGCAGAGCCACACGGGACTGGTGATGCAACCTTGCACCGAAGTGCGAATGCATGATGTTAATTTATATGGCAACTATCAGAGTGACTTTAATTTGAAGAATTGCAAGGGGAGTCGAGAGTGTCCCGCTCCTAGTACGCTCTGGCGAATTTAGTAAAGGCCGCAAAATTGGCCTCGGTTGCCACCATGTCCGCGTGTCCTATTGGGCCCGAATGGGGTCGGACCCGGGCATACAACTCCACTCGTTCGTGGCCCATAAGTGGACAGTCCCACAGGACGAATCGGTGAGAACAGTAGGTATGTGAAATTTAATTGAAATGAATACTTATGCTCAAATTTAAGTGACTGATTTCCCATGACTAGCAATGAGAAATGAATGTAAGCATATAACAATTAGAAACAACTAACAGCAAATATTGGTGAGAGTTAATTGAGTGTTTCACAAGCATAGTGAACCAAGTTCATTCTGTTTATTTTTGAGTAAGCTAGGTTCAAACATAATATTTGTGCATTTCTAATTCTGTAAGGGTATGATTACAATTCTGATTGTTATTTTGAGTACCTTTAAGTTATTATGTAAGGAAAATTCATACCCTTACAGAATAAGAAATACTCAAATATTATGTTTGAACCTTACTCAAAAATAACCAGAATGGCATTGGTTCACTATGCTTGTGAAACACTCAATTGTTAGTTACCCTCCAAATTGAAACTCAGGGATACCAGAACAGACACGCAATTGTGGTAAAAACATAAAACCACGACATTTTATATTTCCAAATATTATGTATTTCAATGACTTCCTTTACCAAGCGCGAAAAATACATGATATTTGTGAGTTGTATCCATGGAGTTTTCTCGCAAACGCTGATATTCTACAATGTATGAGTCGATATTTTGCCCACTCGTATTTTACCCTTACGCTTTCGCGAGGTCTGGCCAATGTACTTCTCTTTACACCGGCGACAGTTTAACTCATAAACGCCTGCCAAATCCAAAGGTTGAGAGTTCTTTATTGGTCGTAAAATATTTTTAATCTTTGACAATGTCAAAAATACACTTTTGATTTCGTGCTTTCTCAGTATCCTCTCGGCTGTGTTTTTAATGTATAAGTCAAGCCATTTTCCTTTTTTTGTTTTTTTTTGTATCTGTTTTGAGTCTAGCTGTTTAATATGCAATAAGAATTGATATAATATGCAGCATATTTTTTTCATTGTAGTGGTAAACGTTTAGAAAAGTATTTAATATAATCGTGAGATTATGAAATAAAAACAAAACAAATAAAGACATTTATAAAATAAATATGATTACCATTAAAAATAAATAGCTTTATATTTCAAAGATTAAAGTATATATTATAAATAAATACCTTCTCCATGTTTATTTTCACTTTGTTTCAATGTTGTGAAAAGCATGAATATACATTCAATTTAAAACATTTGTTTCAATCACTACTTTGTTACATTATCATCCGGAAATGATAGTTAGATTTCGACTTCTATATCGAGACGTACACGTCACTACGGCCGTTTCTGGAACTAAAACCGTTGCAATACCGTCAGCATTCAAAAAGCGCCTGGTGTACTATTTAATCGCAAACGGCGCCATGACATAGTGTCAATATACAGAAGAGAAACAGTAGTAGTGGAAGACAACTACTGTTTGAACCAGGATCCGAACTGCATTAATAATTCAATATGATGAATATTGCTTCAGGTTTCAACGTAGTTGTGCATTTTAAACGAAGTTTAAAACCAGTTGAAACTCGTTTATTTTTATGTAGGTATAAAAAACCATTTTATTATGAATAAACTTATTTATTGAGACAGCATTATTTATATGAAAGAATTTCATTTAATTTTGTCAGTAAATTATTGCATTATATATAAAAAAATGTGTTTTAGTCTAGAGTCATAACATTGGTCGTCATATCATTATTAAAACAACACAAATAAATGTCACGTCTATACTTGAGAACTATTTTTACTGAATGATAGAAGATTTTCTTAGCAATCAGTTAAAACACAATATAATAAAATTAATTTTGATCAACCTTAAAATACGTCATTATTTTATTATCTGCGAGAATATTACAAAATTAAATATGTTTTTTTACAACACAACGTTCCAAGACTATTTCATGTATATTAGCCACCGGGGATATCTATCAAGTGTAGAATTGAATATCCGCAGCCAACAGGAAATAATTTGCAAGCCCAGATAGAAACTTCTCATTGCCATAAATCAAACATTCTAATATCGATGCCCGGAAAGCAATTTGCCATCAATTAATTATTATGTCACTGCGGGCCTCTGAGGAGCCCCCGGGGGATACGAACCCCAATTTGCGAGCCACTGAGCTGACGGAAAAAAAGTCTACGTATCCCCCTACCGCCATATAGATTGGCTGTCAATTCTCCTTATCCAACTTTAAGCCCAATTGGACAAAGGAAATTGCATCACAAACGGGGTGAAATGGGGTGGAAAACCCGTGGGGGGCTGAGGGTGAGGTGTTGGATGTCCGGGGTGTCTGATAACCGGTTTCAGATGAAATGGTGACAGCTGGTTGGCGACAGGTACAGTTTTTTTTATTATTGTGATTGTTAAATGAGAGATGAATGGAATATTGTTGAAACAATTCATTTTTGTCATTGACGTGCGAGCAGTCGACCGAAAAAGGATATTATATTGGTAGATATTATTAATAAAGTAGCATTAGAGATGTCAGCCACTTGACGTGCGGTAAGCCTAGGTGTTGATATTTTCTTTATATATCTACTGTTTTTCTTCTCCACATTTTTCTTCAGCCGTATTTGATCAGGGCCGTTTTACAGCATTGTGGGTTCAGGAAAAAGTAATGAAACTGTTGACGATACCCGTTTACAAAAAAATGTACGTACGAAATTGGCTGTAGCACAGTTTACCGTGAGATGTTGTGTAGGAAATAAATGGCCGTATAGTATCGAGATCAAATTCATGTTTAAATAAAAACACTTAAAGTCACCAAAATACAAGGAAAAGACTGACGAAAATAGGTAGGTAAGTAAATTGGGAATATAACCATATCGCATACCTACTAATATTTATATAACATTTTTGTAGGTGTTCGTAAGTATCAAGTTGTACCTATAAAAAATCTGATAATGATAGTGTTCAAAAAATGCATGTTGTTTTTTTAATGTGTATTTGATACAGTACAAGTACATAATGGATTGGGTGAGTTGCAAACAATTTTTCCGCGTAAAAAGTCCAATAATGCGCCCCACTTGGGAGCGAACATAGTAATTTACTTTTTTTTTTACTTAAAATGTTTCTTAAGTTTTGTTCAACTTTCTATAATATGATCAGACTCATGCTTCATTTCTATAAATTTAATTCTTTAGTCGATAACTACTTAACTTCCGTTGTATTAACATTATTTTGACTTTAAATTAAAACAATATTGTTATAAACATATCTATAATTAGAAACGATGTTTTTAATAAAAATAAGTGAGTCAAAACACTGTATATTTGTAGTGTTATCGTCTTAGTATTTAAAGTCATGAAGAGTGTTTTATTTAGGTCAATACAGTATTAAAATAAGTAATTTATTAGATAGGTACCTATTGTATATATATATCGCTTCAATAAGAAAAATAATTTGATAAAAGCATCACGTATTATGGAAAATAATATATACTTGGCTAATACCATTTCATACTTATATGGAAAATGCACGCCAGTGGTGTGTCGAGACGAATTGG
The DNA here is from genome assembly GCF_057557595.1 of Rhyacophila brunnea. Taxonomy (NCBI): domain Eukaryota; kingdom Metazoa; phylum Arthropoda; class Insecta; order Trichoptera; family Rhyacophilidae; genus Rhyacophila; species Rhyacophila brunnea. The sequence continues at coordinate 18,729,825 of NW_028233068.1, read as the reverse complement.
TGGGTGGGGTACCGAGAATTTCATACTGCAGTGGATAGATAGCGGCTCTATAATGATGATGAAACACGCGCCACGTTTCACATAAGCTCTGTATTATACCGTAATCTCATTTAGACAGATCTTAAACTTTATTTTGTAAATCATTTTAGTATGAACGTTCTCAGCATTCAAGAAGCTGAGAAACTTTATATTGTAGCTTATAGAGGGGGCGGATTTATATGTGAGGTAAGTAAGTATTTGCAGTAGCTATAAGCAGAAATGGGTAGGGCCGCACTGTTGACAAATTATGAAATTATTTATTTCAGTAACTTATTTTAACATATAAATATAACAGTAAACATATTAGGCGGCTCTCGTGGTGCAGTGGGTAAGAGTAAGAGTTCTGGGTTCGATTCCAAGTGAGGACATAATATTTATGTGTTTTTCTCAAAGCCTGGGAGTTTGTGATTGTTCAAAATTACTAACAACCACCTTGTACGAAAAAGCAAGGACATGGTTATTAATAATTCTAAAAAAAAAAAACAAAAAATAGTAAACATATTATATTCGTACATTTTTAAGGGCTCACGAGCGAACATCTAATATTTAGATATTCCAAATGCAAAATGTTTCAAATTATTCAAAAATTACGAATCAATTGCAAACTCCAATATAAACTTAAACGTTAGTATATAACAGTGGCGAAGGGTGGAGGTAGGCTGTTAAGATCAGCCATAAATTGTGCACACTAAACTTTGGCAGTCATACGTATTTGTTTTCAATGAAATAAGACTACTGTTTACAGACGGTGTTGGTTAATTTTTAAAATTCAATTAAGCCATGTGAAACCAAGCTATAATAAATAGTAGTCAAAAAATACTCGTTTATCTATAAAATATCTAAAATTATGCAATTAAAGCATACATAACTTCGAATATTTTATAGATACAATAATATTTTTATCGATTATGGTTTGGTTTCGGCAGGGCTAAATGATTTTTAAAAAACTAACCAAAACCATCCGTAATATGTATTCTTAATACTACGAAAACAAAGAAATACGACTGAAAAAGTGTGCAATATTTTTATCGGATCGTCCACAGCATACCTAAACTATTATGGTTTGGTTAGGCAGGGTTTACTCGATTTTTAAAAACTAACCAATACCATCTGTAAAATGTAGTCTTAGTTCAATAAAAACATATACTTATGACTAACAAAGTTTAATGTGCACTATTCAAGGAGAATCTTTAGAGCTTATCTCCACCCTTCGCTACTGGTACATAATAATAATTGAACAATGAATTAAACGTATAAGGCGAGTGTGATAATCATAGAACTTATCAAAAAAAATATGACCCAATTCTCAATTTTAAATTAACGACGTTTAAAATAGATTTATGATAATAATTATTTATAAAATAGGTTATCACTTGGTGTTTAACACACTATATCAATATAGTTTCTACGACACAAATATAGGTACCAAAAATTACATTTGTGTTTATTTAGGGTTATAATTATTGTCAATACTGTATGTTGGGGGGGGTAGACAAGGAGGTGATGCGTTGATGGATATGGATAGTTGAAATAATAATTCCAAGTCATAATTAAGTGAAGGGGGTGAGAATTTTTAATGGGAAAATCGTTTGATGTAAAATGTTATATGTTACTCATATATTTTATCTGATAACGAAATGATGATTCCCAGGACTAAAAACGATATTATATTAAAGTGGCTAACACATATTTTTATGTCCTGTAAAGTTATTATTATTATTCATGACTAGCTCAAAACATGCTCCACATTTTACACTTCCATACGGTACGTAAACCCTTAAGCCATAATTATAACTGATACATTATTATGGATTTAAAATCTGTTTAATGCATATTTAACATATTAACGTATTTAAAAATGTATCGATGATGCTAATGACGTACATATTGGTTTTAATATCAGTAAATAAATTTATATCATAATATTATGTACCTACGTTTGATTGTACAAAAAATATTATCATTTTAGATAGGGCAGAGAAAGCTAGGACACACCCTGGGTTGTTGAGGTTCTAGTAAAAATAAAAACATCATTAAGTTTCGTTTTCATTTAGGGAGGTCAAACGTGTTAAGCTAAAAATACAACATGTAAGCAATATAAAAATAAAATTCAATACTTTACTACTACTAATTAGAGCTTCCACCGTCTGTTGTCAGTAGATTTATATTAGTAGGTATCAGTAGTTACTTTATTTTAAGTCTAGTGAATCGCGTTTTTATATGAATTAAGACTTGTATCTCACCGATTTTTTTTTTAGAAATATTAATAACCGTGTCCTTGCTTTTTCGTACAAGGTGGTTGTTAGTAATTTTGAACAATCACAAACACCCAGGCTTTGAGAAAAATACATAAATATTGTGCCCTTACCGGAAATCGAGCCCAGAGCTCTCGGGTGAAAAGGAAGCGCCTTACGCACTGCACCACTAGAGCCGCATTATTTTGTCGAATTGTATATAAAATGAAAAATTTTGTCATTTTTGTATTGCATTTCAAGGTTTAAGTTTAGTTAGATAATATTTGAATAAGAAAAATAATAAAATATTGATATTATATCATAAAGGATAGAGTGAATTCTAACTAGTCGTGGACAAATCATAAAGGCCATCTAAAAAAGAACTCGTCACCTGATTTTCCATAAGATATCATTGCTGACAGTAAATTAAAGCATTTACCGAAATTTGGCATGATGACATATTATTAAAACATATTTTTAGCATTTATTTACATCTCATATGTGATGATGCTTGAATTAATTGAATAGGTTTTATAAGAAGTCTTTGATTTATGGCCGTCAGGCACACAAGGCGAGTTGCGATGTGCGAGCCGGCTAAGCCTTCTGAGACTGCCGGCGAATGTTGTATGCTACAACTCGCACATCTGCCTAGCGGCAAACGTCAAACGTGAAAAAGGAGAAGTCTCTCGTCTGCCATTTTTATTGTGTTGATTGTATGAACAAACGTCAAACGCTCACCGCGATGAGCGAGCAATGACAGTGTAGACAGAGACAGAAACAGAAATGGCCGATGGCCGCAAGCTGTGCGCTTGCGCGGAGGCGACATTCCCGAGATCGACATGCACGCTTTGGACATTGCAACTAGACGAATGTCGCAGGGTCGCAGAGTTGCAGTTGCATCGGCCAATCTGCGAAGGTCCATTTGATAACGTTTGTTTCTTGGTTTACGATGACGTCACATCGACGAATTCGTCGTAAGACGCATGCGGCGAGTTCTGATGTGCGAGCCCTCTATGCGCGTCAATATATGCACTACAACAAACTACGAAACCCAATGATAGTAGTATAGCAGTGATAGAAGTGAAACAGTTACAAACTAAAATTGAGAAAACCATATCAATATATTGCGACCTTACCAGCAATTGAATCCGCAGCCTCCGAATGAAAGGCCAGCACCTTACGCGTGACTGTTGCCGCAGCGATAAGCTTCTATCGACTTCTATCTATATCGAAGCTAAGTCTTATCGACTGAAAAATGGTCACTGAAGTATACGAATCAATCATTGCGATATTCAATTAGATTCATTTTTTTTTTTGTAACAGCCCATGACGGGCCTGCTAATTTCGGGGAACGATGCTCCAAATCACCGCGGTACCGCGAAAAAATATTATTTTAATAGTGAATTAATAATATAGGAAAAAAAGCTTCCTCCGCTCGTTCAAATATTTACTTCTATGCGCTATTACTTCCTTACTTAATGAATGTAATATAAATAAAAATGTAATATATAAATCACTCTGTAGCATCCTTCATAATTTCCCTATAATACTTTCAAACCAATTTAACAATCAGATAGTTCAATGGCTTTGTATTGTAGCAATCATACGACGAGCATTAAATGAGTGAAACACTTTAATATATATATTTTGTTGTCAAAAGAAAACAATAGAGCGATAATATTTTCTCAATCATAACAAGATCAGCAGGGTCTGTTTTGATTTGTTAATTGCGATAATATCTCTTGTAATAAATGTACTGTATTTGTATAAATTGGAAGGACAATGCATGAATCCTAGCATAACTCAACGAGTCCACCACGGGACGCACTACAATTGTCACGAGTTATTCACTCGACATAGTTAATCATCACTTCACTCGAATCAAGTCTCTCAGTTCATTGATATAATCAATCTATTGATCACATAGATCTCACCAGTACACTATTGTGTTCAGTGTATTCTTGTAACGATCAATAAATTCTCCTCCAAACATCCACGCAACGAAGACCTTCTACCTCTTCCATATTATCTACCACCAAAGTAAAATTAAATATGTAAAAATTTTATGCTGTAGAATAAGTCATTTTAAATTGAAAGAATTTAAGTGATATATTTAATATCTGTAAGTTCTGCTCTGTTTCCGTTACATTATGCAAAAAAGCAAGAGTTTCCAAAACTCGACGGTGTTTTGTTGAAATTTTGATTAATTAACCAAAAAATGTCAAGAGCGTTTTGTTCATTTATCATAACAATTAAATTTAATTATAACTTAACTGAATCGTTCCATCAGAATCATAAATAAAATAATGAATACATTCCAGTAAAGTAAAAATTCATTAAAAAGGGATTTATTACACTAAGAAGTAAGTACATGTCAAGTTATTAGATTCAAGTATTATAAAGGTCAAAGTTTCAAAGTGATACCAACGTTTAATACGATGCGTAAAATGAAAATTAAGAGTTTTTTTATTGGTCCGTAAATGTAACGGTATTTTTTTACGATTTTGACTTCTTCCTACAAGCCATAATAATACACCTGACCAATAATACATTTAGAAAACAATATTTTTTAATTTGGTGCTGTTGATTTTCACCGCAGAACAGATTAATAAGATATAATTGGCCATGGAAAATTGTTTTGAAGCCACATTTTTTTTATTACTTTGCTTTATTTATTTACTGCTAAATTTTAACAGCAGCAAGAGAGGTGCTGTTAAAATATATCATTTTTCAATAAGTGCTAATACTTTGATACAAACCTACCCTAAGTTTGATAATATTTATCACTTTATCACTTTAGCGGTCGGTAAGTATACAATACACCCACTGGTCATAAAATGCGAGAAAAAATTAAATATTAAACTTATTATATCTATACTATTAAAAAAAAATTAACACATGTTTAAGTTTATTCCATATTTATCTACACCCGATAATTCAACCTTCTTACAGCCTCACCCATAAGGCCCAGTTCCCTTATTTTCACACAAAAATTGTCTCATAATTTTTGCATTATCTATTTTTTTTTAATTCAATATGTACATGCTAAGTTTTTAAAAACTTTTGATTTAGTCACATCTACGACGATGACGCACTAGCGATGGTTAACTATTTTGTAGTTATATAAATATAGTCGATTACAATTTTCTAATTTATTCAATCTGAGGATTTAATTAATTAGATTGTCTTTTTACATAATTATTTATTTCCTAAATGCTTATCAACACATTTTTATCGACAGTCTTCTCACCACTTTGCACCATATCATAATAATGTCGGTTTGATGACAGATCTTGTCTGCCATATAACTCCTCATCACCAACGTTACCATGTACGGTGAAACTTCCAAAAACAATCTGCCATTTTAGTTGTGTAGTAAAATAACTGAATAAGATAGAGCATGCAGTCATGTTTCGCTTAGTGAGAATATGTACGTTTGACCGTCAATAGAACTCTTAACATTCGCCTCTAGCAGTTAATCAATGGTTTATTTATTTTCATTCATTATCTTTCAACAAATAGAGTATACTACGTTTCATAACTTTGCACTTCGGCTTTAAGATAAAAATGATTGATGAGTAATTATATTCTAAAAATATTTTTTTTACATAAGGTAGGGGGTTTTTTTTACAAACACTTCAACTATTCATAATTTTTTTGTTATATATTTTTTTATTGTGATCCTTGACTTAATAAGTAGGTAGGAATTAATTGTATTGGTGAGTGTACATAGTGCCTGATGATGCCAAAAGGTGAAACCCGGATCGCAAAAAACGACTCAAATGGAATAGTACAAAACTTAATTCACAATCACTGCGTACTTTTTAACTAATTTTTAATTACCACATTTAAATAACATGCTAATTACATCCAATGTCCGTGTCGTCCGCATCGAACGAGTCCATTAGAATTCCAATTCCATCAAGTACCTTTGGTCGATAGTATTAGTAATATAATATTATTATCTATTTATTTATTTATCACTACATAATATATTGTATATTGTATTCATTTGATCTAATTTTATGTGAGCTTATCAGGCAAAGAGGTGTATCAGTGCAGTAAAACGTGCAAACAAAGTTATAAAACGCATACTTTACTTTTCTTTGGATAAAGTTTTGCATTTGAATTTTTACGCGGCAATATTCACAGAAATTTGAATTTTGGCGCGATTATTTGAAATGAAAATATTTTATATCATAATATCGCAGTGGGTAGTTATAATAAATAAAAAAAATATCTTTCGTTATCAGGCAAAACCCTTTTTTTACCACATAAGTAACTGTGCCAGATTCAATAAAAACGTTTTATGTTTTAGTTTGACACCGGAATATCGCAGAAGATTAGTGGATATCGGAACGCGGATATAAAATACGTAAATAAAGATATATCGTACCGATAAAATGCTTAGCGAAAGATATATGCCTACCAGTGGTGACGTAGCCCCGTATCGCGTATTGGAAATTTAGCGGAAAAAAGATGACGGCTATACTGAAATGTGGACATTTGTGTCCATACATTTAATAGCATGAGTAAGAATCGCATAAATATAAACGATACGAGATATTATTTAGAGTTTTCCGAGTATTTCTTAGAACTGTAATCAATTATTATACGATAATTTATTATAATACGAATTATTATACGAATATTATTTAGATTTTTCCAAGCATTTTTCTTTTACAAGACAGAATAGAATATATGAAAATATTGGAAGAAATACCTACTATAATGATTCTTCTGAAATGAGCATAGCATCTTTCAAATAATAAAAACATAATATATGGTATTTAGCTATATATACTGGTTCAGACTTTCACGGTTATTAATTGATATTATATATATTTTCTTTTTAGGTTTATCAAAAGAAAAAAATGTGCTCTATGAGACGCTTATATCGAGAAGTAACAGCAAAAGTTTGAGAACCAAATTGTAATGAACGTTATCATTGTAATTAATACCAGATATTCAAAATCGGTTATTGGATTTTTAGTTACATAAAAATTACATTTTATTTTCTTTCGACCATGTTCGATCCAAATAAGAAATCATATGGGTCTCTACAGAGTAGTGAGTATAAACAGATTTTATTATTACGAGAAATGGATGTCAGCCACTTGCTCAACCTATTAGGTCCATACTCTGACTCATACACAAGTTGAAATATAATATGTGTACTCGTCAGACCCAGGATTCGAATCTGGAACCCACGACGCTATAGGCCAACGCTTAAGCCACGCGGCCATTGTGGGACTGTTTACAACATTTTATAGAAGAAGAAAAACACGTCTTAATAATTAATTATATCATGCACCAAGAAAAACAGGTTTTAATTTTTTTTTGTTCAAATCTGAATTGAAAGAATATTTAATCTGGCACATCTGGCCATTCAGGTTCATCATCGACTGCCCAACTAGCCTCAGGATATATCTACCTTAAGCTGACTCTTTGGTGTTTACACACATACACTCTAAATAAATCTAGACGCCAAGAGCAGTCCTGGGATCGAAAGTTTATTGGGGTTCCCTCTCAACATTATTAACTGGGATTGAATTTTTCGGCAATCTCAGCGTTAGTACGGGTCAAGTATTTTTAGGAGAATTTTATTTTAGAATACTTGTATAGATTTTTTAACTTCAACGTTAGACTTAAGGTTTGGTATGCAGTGACGTCCCTAAGCAAAATGCCGCCCCTAGGCAGTGCCAAAATGCCGCCACATTTTTTTATACTATACTTTTTATCACCCTTTTATGACTTCAATATCTAAGAAATGTGTTGTATGTACTTATACATTACTAACAAGATATAGGTATACCACTAAATCTAATTTAAATGCCATCTCTGCTTCAATAGACAATATTGCGAGTATAGGGTTTCAGATAGGTACATTTAAAAATACATCTGACTACTTCCAAAACTCGCGAATGACTGTCAAACATATTTGGATAACTTTTAAATTAGGTGTGCACGTGTCATTGATGTTCCCTAAGATCGTGACGTCCAAGGATAACGGAAGTAAACTAGACATCGCAAAACCGATAAACAATAAAGTCATGTTAAAACTTGTATAGTACTTAGGTACTATATATTTTGTTTCCAACCAGTGAGCTGTTTTTTTTAATATATAGATATTTCCGTTATTACTAAGTTCGTGTAGCTTTCTATATATACCTAACGATTCTTCTCGATTTGCCGGCCTTTGTGTAACTGCCGCCCCCAAGCAACGCTCGTCTGTCTGCGGATGTCACTGTTGGTATGCAAACAGAACTATCGGTTTATGATCACGTTGTCTATCCAAAATTTCGTTTTCTTCGACTAATGTCTAACTTAGACCTCAATAGAATCTTCATTAGAAAGAACGCTTTATTTTCACACTTTAGTCAGTTAGGGAATTCCAGGTTAACCTTGTTGGAACATTATGTATCTTTATTAACTTTAAATAAATGAAAATAATATATTTTTGAGCCAATATATCCACTATCCCAACCAAATTCTTTCAAAGTTATCTTTGAAAAAACCAAATATATTTAAGATAAATTGGTTTCGCAACTGATAAACGAAATATTAATGACATAGGAAATTTGGTCATCATTTGAATAAAATACTTATATTTATATAACTTATTATATTATTATAATGTACAAGAAATCATCGTAATAATTTTCAACGATATTGGTGTAATATTGTAGCTTTTTTATGAACAATTTAACGCCATATTATGCCAGATGTGCATTTTGCAAGCTACATGATTGTGTATAATAAAATGATAGATCTAGCTATAAAAATGCTAAGACGGCAATATTACCAAAATTCACTACACCCTCACTAGTATGGTAATCCAGTCTATTCAGACAGATTTTTTATTATCGATAGGTCACTCAGTCAATATTTTAGAGGGCGAGATTAGTGGAGTATATAGGAGAACATATCAAAAACATATTTATTGAATCTAGACAATTATTATTATTCATAGACAATAATTATTTTTAATGAATATGGCGTTTTAATTATTTCCTTGTTAATTTTACCTTGCCAGTGAGTTTTGAAATGGAACCCTTTATGTCTCTGGTGCAGTACACTATCTCTTTGCTAAAGAAATGGCTAGTGGTAGTATTCTTAAGTAATTGTATTTAATTGTTCAATAATTTAATTTATTTGATAAACTTACGGTTAAAAAAGGATTTTGAAATATCGTATTATTACGTGTAAATGCAAAACAGAATTATTCCGAAAATTTATCCTTATCATAAATTTATAACATGAAAAATGTACAGCTCTAATTTTTTTTCGACAAAAAAAATGATTATTGAATTATTTATTATTATTTTATTTCAGAAACTTTCGTTGCTTTTAAAGCTTATCTCAAAATTTTAATTCAATTACCATAACAAAAAAATCTTTTCACTCTAAACAAATTATAATACATTAGGTTAAAAAAAATAAAATAATAAAACTACACGTATAATATTCTAGGTATATTAATATATTATATTATATTAATAAAATAACAGTTTTCACTATATATTTTAAGAGAAAATGACTCGTTCGTACATAATAATATGATAAAAAATCATAAAATATTCATTTAATTCATAAGGGGTTGTTTGAGATGTACCTACCTACCAATCATATTTTTCCACGCCGAAGTTTTAATTTTTTAAATCGGTAGGTACATTAGTTATACTGAATACTCAGTAGTATTGTTCTCATTAGATCCTAATTAAATTATGCCTGCCTATAATAGTTGACTGTGCTTTCTTAATGTAATGGAAATGTTTGCGAAGGTTGATAAAAATACATTTTGCTTAAGTTCGATCATATAAATATAACAATTATGGGCCTGTTGTATTATTATTATTACGGTTGTATTAACAGATTTTTGTTTTTACAAGAAATGGACGTGAGCCATTTGCTCAATCTATTATGTTCATAGTCTGGTTTCAAACATTACATTGGAAAAAAATATGTGAATTTTTGCCAGACCCGGTATTCAAATACGGTACCTACCAATGAAAAACTTACACACATGTAAGTGCGCGACCATGGTGGTCGTCAAAAAATACTATCGATTAGCAAATTCAACACAATGTGACGTTTCTCTCATAGGGAGCAGTGCCGGGTTGCTAGCGTAAATAAAAGTTTTAGTTAATTTTGTGTTCATTATGTCGAGAATGATCAGTCACAAAAGAGTTAGCGATGTTGTGGCGTAAGTGAGTTAATGATGGGGTTAAATCATTTATATATATAGTAAATTTAATAAAAATTGCAAGATAATCGCATTACCATTAACCTAAATGCTGAATCTCTTGAATAGATTTGCAGTGTGATTTTGAGAGAATGTAAATTCAGTGATTCATAGGAATGTAAATGAGTCTCTGCATTAATAATATATTCAACGTAACTATCTATTAAAATAATCCCAAATCCCATGGCTTCAATTTACATAAACTTCTATCAGGTCTGACGATTAAATTTAATTCGAAATGCTTGATTTTAAATAAAATATATATTTTCAATGTCATCGATTTAATATATAATAATTGAGATCGTTCCATTCTACAATTAAGTAAATATGACAGAAATAACTAAATTCTAAAACATTAACTTGTTAGTCTATCGGTATCAAGGTACCTATATGGATTGTAAGATTATTTATATTTGCTTATACATTTCACTTATAGACAAAACTAAGATTTTCTACCGTATTTACTCTAGTAAGCATTGTAAACATAATACCAATTTGTCTTCCAGATATCTGTTTATAGCTATAACTTCAAAATAGATCGTAACATTTTATAGAATTGATAAGTTTTCGCGCCTTCGTGAATTAGTTATTTATTAATTAAAACCACAATATGTAGAATGAAAGTTCTTTCATGTTACTAATTCGTTTTCCAATCTGTGTTCGAAATCAGAGTATGGATCTAATAGGCTGGCAAGTAACTCATCAAAATAAATTGGTTAATACAAACCTCCACCTTGAGGAGATCCATAGTGATCGGACATGGTCAAAAGAAAGAAAAAATATAATAGGTAATTGTGTTAGTTCTTAATTTTTCCAGATTTACACTTTATAGCTGTGCACTGCTGATTTATAAATAGGGCCCGGATTTATATGCTAGTGCATGTTTTGTTAGGGTGTATGCACAGCTATGAGAGTTGCATAGAAATCCGTTTTGAAAGACGCCGAATCCAAAAATAAAATTTTATTGTGCATATAAATATATATTTGAGACGTTAGTGCATATTTCATAAATATATGCATATTTTAAGGCTTTTGAATTCATAATTTTAGTTTTTTTTAAATTATTTTACCGAAATATTACTAAAATAGGTAGGTAGACAGTTTATATTCACTTACTGTGGAAAAGTGAAGTCAACTCAGGCACCTTTAATTAAATTTTGCGCAATCACCTCTGTGGACGTTGAGAGGTCGTTTTCCGCATATAAACAAAATACTGACAGATATGTGGAAAATTTTAATGCCAAAGCACAATATTGAAAAAAATATTGTAACTTTTTTTCGAACAAAAAAAACAGCACTTAAATAATAGTATTTAGGAATAGTTAAGTGTGTCGTTTTTTTTTTTTTAAGTTGTGTATAGTTTACATTGCATTTCTTATTCAATTATTTGTACTTGTAAACAAACTATTTTGAATATTGTGATTGATTATTTGCGTTTTTTTATTGTATTATATTGATTGAGTTAATTAATTTGTTATTCGATTTTTATCAGTAATATTGGGTGAAGTGGGTATTTACAATTTTTTTCCATAAACATATACATTTTAAACTGCATATTTCTTTGGTTTTAGTGCATATTTTAATGATTTTAAGTGCATATGTGCATGGATATAATCATGTTTTTGTTGCATATAAATCCGCTCCCTAATAAATATGTGTAATGGATTTGTGAACTGTTCACTAGAAATTTGTGTACATTTTGCATCTGAATTGGAATGGTCGTCTTGAACATAAACATGGAAAAAGTTTTCAACGTTGCGTGCACCATTTTGAAAACAAACAAGATGTTTACTTCAAAAACTGTGTGTTCGTTTACGACATTTCTGTTGCAATTTTCTCGGATGGAGTCGGCCAACCTCGATTGGAATATCTTTCAGCACCATGTCGTAACAGGGGACTAAAACGTTATTGCAGCGAACCGGATACTGCGATAAAATACAGCCGAGAAAAATCAGAACCGAACGCATTTTGAAAAACCTACATATTATAGTATATAATTATTGCCAGATGGTAAACCTTGCCTTCTCTACCATTAAAATAATATGTACGTTGAATAAATTACTATTTAAATAAAAATTGCGAATGAAACTCTTCCATTTGACTTGCCTGAACACTAACTACCTGTATCACTTGAATCATTATTATTACTATTTTATATTATATTTATTTATTCTTTCCAAAAAAAAATCCTGATTCCGATTGAGATTTTTATTAATAATACAGTAAGTAGGTATCTGATTGAGGTAATCACGAAGACATGCTTTACGTAGCTGGGACTTATGGCATAGCCTCAAGGGTTCCGTCGCCATGGCCGGCTTTCCCTCAACCTGCAGCGGTGCTACAGAAGTGATCTATGCACTGCAGGTCTGGCATGGCGGGAGGTGCGGGAGGTGCGAGAGTTGGAGATGGACTGAGGGAAGTGGCGTGAACTTGTGCTTGCCCTATGCCCCAAAACTGGGGCGTGACAAGGTGAAAGAAGAATAAGTAGGTATCTTTGTAATCATGATTTTTTTAAACAAATCTGATGTGGGCGTTCCAGATTTCGATGCTCTTACTGTAACTTCCTGAGGTGTTTCCAAATTATGTACGTCTAATAAAAAACATCACATTCCTAAGTCCTGTAAATTATTATTTGAATAAAAAAGCAATTCATTAATTTAATAGTATATTTTACAATTATTTTCATACGTCGCCATCTTTTAAAATTTAGAAAACTGGCGTAACGTATCTAATGGCAATGTATAATGTATCTAATTAATTACACACATTTATTTATCAAGATGAAAGTATTTAACCCAACTTAACCCTATTTATAAGTCTTCTAACCACATTCAATTGAATAACGATAATAAATTAGAGATGTTCGTATTTTATGCAATGTATTAAAATTAGAAATGTCCTTTGAATGATAAAATTTTTATCACACAAAAATGATCTGTGTCACAGGTTTGCAATCCATGTATTATAGTTTTCTACAACTAAGAGTATAAACTGTAAATGACATTACATTGATATAGTTTTATTTGGATTCCTAATAAAGAATGACACATGGAAAGGTAATACCTACACAAAGTTAACAAATATAACGAAGATATTATTATTTAGCATCCACTTGTAGATCGCGCAGATGATTATACAAATTTATATACATCAAGTACTAGAAATATTTTTCGATTATTTCGTTCCAGAACAATAAATTTAATTCGACACTGCTCCAGTGTGCAGGGGTTTCATCTCTGGTTATTTCAGCGAACCGGAAGTAGAAATGCTTCCGGTTTGTTTTCCGATAAATATTTGTATATCCGGAATCGCCCAGAGACAATCTGAGAGCGATGCCATAAACTCGAAATTACGCTCCGGCATATGCGGCGAACGTCTTTCAAAAATGTGCTACACTCCATCAAACTAAAGGTGGCATAAAGATAAAGCCGACGCTACAATTGCATTGGCTGAGTAAAAATGTAGCAACTTGTTTATAGTACGAGTATTATACCAAAGCAAAATAATAACATTTTTCTATTACGACTGTATACCTTATCCACCATTTCGTTGAGCTTTAATGTTTTATTAAAATTATCGATATTCAATATTGGTATTGGTGGTATTTTGTTTTAAAAAAAGCTACAAAAATTTGGTTTTTTTAGTTTATTAAAAAAGAGAATCGAATTTTAGGTCAAAAAATATTTAATCTACCCATGTATAACTTTGTTAATGGCTAAAGCTTAATAAAAAGATGTTGTATGTAATTATTAAAATAAAATATAAAACATATTATATAAGTATTTATTCCAAAAAAATAGGTACGGATTTAGCTTTTCAGGGCAACATTTTTTTGTTATTATTTAGTGAATTTTATAATTATTTAACAATAAAATGAATGCAAACAATGTCGTCCGAATACCTACTCAATTATTTTTAATGGTCACATTTTTATTCGGCTCAACACGTGAAATGAAATTCCACAACTACTGTTCACTACTCCATATCAATACTCCACAAGAAATTAATTCCAGAATAAATTTATGTTTCCATTTATAGGTTAAGGCAAATTCTTTAGTATTATCGAGTACTTATCTTTTTACATTTAATTGCATTTTGTGAATCATAATCGAGATTTTCTAACAATTTATCAAAAACCCTATTTAAATTTCATGTTATTTGATATTTGTTAATTTTGGGGACTCCTTGCCGATGTGGGGGCCTAATCCTGCGCACACTTAGGTATTTCAGTTCCCATTATTTATGAGTTCCCTCTTACAAACGATTTAAAAAAAATGTATACATAACATATCGAGGATTCAGGACGTTCAAAATATGCCATTCATATTTGCATATATTATATTTATTAAGGACTGGTTATAATAAAACATATTAAATAAAAAGATCAATATCAGAACCACCCACGGTGGCCGCGTGGCATAAGCGTTGGACTATAACGCCGTGGGTCCCAGGTTCGAATCCTGGATCTGGCAAGTACACATATTGTTTTTCAATTTGTGTCTGTCAGGGTATGGACCAAATAGGTTGAGCAAATGGCTGACATCCATTTTTCGTAAAAAACAAATTCTGGTAATACAAACCTCTTCTCTGTGGAGGCCCATATGATCCTATTAGGATCGACATGGTCGAAAAAAAAAGAAAAAAAATATCAGAAAACATAAGAAAAAATAGAATAAAAATGGTAAAACATAATAGACTAAAAATGTCTGTCTCTGGGGAGCGTAGTATTTTAATTACACCTACCTATCTAGTAAGGTAATAAATGCCAATTAAATATAATTTTATAAAATATTCAGATAAGCACATACTTACCCTTTTTCCACATAAGTACATTCCACTTAAATCGATAGCAAGCTTAAAATATATAGGAAATATTTTTAATATGTAATTCTTAATAGATATTAGATAAGTAGGTACAAGCTTTTTTGCTTTTGATAAATAAAATTACTTATTTTCAGCAGTAATAATACAAAATATAAAATGCTGCCGTAATAAAAGAGCGTTGCGGATTTTACTCTAAGCTATCTTGATTTTATTAGAGAACTGTCTGAATATATATCTTAGTCATATATCTATAAAATATATTTAGAGCTCTTAATATCCTGATAAGTAATCCATACTTCTCAAAAATCCCATTTTATTGGGGGCAATAAAAGTGATCTCCCCTTTAGCATTCCGAAAGCGTAAAATTAACACAAATCAACCATTAAAGTGAAATTACTTTCTAAACTGAGGTCAATAAATATATATCAACCGAGATCCGGCAGCCATTAGAGAAAATTGAGAAGCGCCAACCATTTAAGACAATCTAAATAACATTTTTTACATGCTGCTATTAGTTTTGCTGCAATATTTCTTGTAACCAGAATGGAAGTTGACGTTTTTGCCTTCAAATACCATTTAAAGCTCAAAGCCATTCTATGGTTTTATTATATTACTGTAAATTTAAAAAAATATAATGCATGATTATAAATAAGTGAATTAAATTCTTTTTTATTCTATGATAAGGTACATTGGGAATTGAAATACCTAACAGGTCTAGATAAACAGGCAACTGATTTTGAGTGTGGAAGAATATGGGATAAACGACTCGCCAGCTGAATGTAGAACTATTCTAACTCACATTTGTAATATTTTACAAAAGTGTTTTTTAGTCTAGTTATGTATTACAAATATTTATAAATTTATAGGTACTACATTTTTTTCATCGATAGTTTTACTAAATTATGATGTATACATTTATTTATATAAGTAAATGATAAATAATTGAAGTAAGTTGTTTCAAAGAACTCACTTCTAACTTTTTTTTTAAATATGAGTTAAAATAGTTCTGCATTTAACTGACACTGTTAAACACTTGTATTTCATTCTGACAACTGCTCTCGTTTTATGCACTGACGCTCATTCAATATTGTGTGTATTTGAAGTTGCAACACACACTATTGCACATCTATAATGTGTGGTTTATTTTCGAATGACACTCACATATTCAAAATCCTGCACCAAAATGTAGTGTATTGGGTTATAGCCTATCGGAATTCTATTTATTAATCTATTCTGTGGTAAATAACCACATCTCTAGCACAAAGCATATTATGGAATATCACGATGTAGTGGTATATAAATATAATTTTTACGATGATTGATTATTGACTATGCCGATTTTGGAATGATTGTCAGGATGAGACCGGTCATGGATTTATTTTATTAATATATTGAGAAATTAAGTACCTACAAGTATAAATATATATTATTCAAAAACCGTGATGTGGTTGTACAGACGCATCCTCAAAATTCCTTGGACTGACCGGGTGACAAATGTTGAAGTTCTCAATCGAATGGAAAAGTATCGAGAAGTTCTGCGTAGTATTAAATCCAGAAAACTACAGTACTTCGGTCACATTATGAGAGAACAAAAGTACAGCATCCCCCAACTTGTCATCCAAGGAAAGATCAATGGTAGGCGTGGTAGGGGACGACACCGCATTTCGTGGATTACGAACCTCAGATGACAAAGCTAAGATCGTTCTGATGGTGTCTGACCTCCGCTAGAGGATGGCACAATAAGAAGAATAATGAAAAGCAACTGACTTTGCACTTAATCAAGGTAATGAATGATATTACAATACAAATGATTATAGATGGCGTCTTTTCTAGATCAAATTTATTATTGACGTCTTTGTATTTTTTCAATGATAAGAATCTCACATTCTTAAATACAATTATGAATTTAGTATTTTTTTATTTAGTATTACTTAATTATTATTTTCGTATGGATTATTATAATATAATATAATTCATTCATTATTAATACCCTATCTATGGGGAGGTAGAATTTCATTAAATAAAAGTCTATAAATAATATTATAACGTAGCAAATTATTTATCGGTTAAAACAAAAAAAAAATAAACTTTGAATAAACTTGCATCATAAAAATGAATGCTATTATTATATTTCTGATAAAACAGTGTGGATTTTTAAATAAAAATGTTATCAAAAAGCTGGATACTGAATCCGGCAGTATTCAAAAGTTTTCGTAATTCATTCAAAGGGCGAAAAATAGTTTTATCTATCGGAAAGCTCCAAGCGGTATTTAGTGTCGAGTACGTAAACAAAATGGCGACCCAAATTTGAACAATGGCGCAGAAAGCGGGGAGCTAAAATGCTCAGTGTGTCTAATTTTTCCCGCCAAAACGAACTCACGTTCTTCTATTTGAGCGGGAAACGTAATTTTTGCGGGCTTTAGGGCTCACAAGCGCTTGCTTTTCTTAGAGACACACTTCTCAACACTTGGGACGAATATTCTCAATAATTTATCTTATCTTCTTCTATAAAATAATGGCGACATTTTAAAATTTGTAAGATATTTTTTAAGTACCTAGTTATTATTAAGTGTTTTTATCTTAAGGATAATATATTTCATAATATTATTTACTCTGCAGCGCAAAAATGGCAAATATATGAAAATATTCTTCCTCTTCCTCTATGGTATCAATACGAAATCTCACTTGTCGTCGATCATTCTCTCATGATTGATAATCGTCAAACAACCATTTTCCGTATCTACCGCCAAGATTCTTCAAAATTGAATTAAAATTTATTTATTGTTAGTAAACTTTACAAATAATTATAAATTCAAGACGTTCACAAGACGAAATTTTGGAAAAAAATAATGAATAATATTAATAAAAAAGAGCAATTAAAAAAGTAGATTTCAAAAAATACATGGAAGTACATACAAAGAATGAATAAGTATATATTATTTAAAAAATATATATAAATAACGTCTACCTAAACTCATTATCACGCAAGTGTTCGATATATATCAATACCCGAAAGTTAGTTGTACACAGTTATTGCCCCCACAATTGGAATTGTCAACGGCAGACAATATCCTCCTAATGGTTATCTGCTTATAAAGGGGAGAATGAAGACAGTCCCCAGTAAGCTCATTCACTTGGTTGCCTTCGTTTTATTTTCCCTAAATGCTACCAAAACCATAAGAATCTCCAGGTTATCTAGTGCACAACAAACAATATATTCAAAACATTGCAAAATATGTCTTATATATTTTATCATTGACTGCCGTTTCTTTAGGACTATATTTTCAAAGTCCATGACCTGCAGCCCTATGTTGTAACTAGTGATATGAAGTCACCCGACGACATGACGTTATTGTGACGTCAGCCAATACACGCTCGAGGCAAGCCGTCCAACGCACATGGCTCACCATAGATATTATTATGCTGAAACACCTATTTGTGTATGGGGACAATGGATAACGCCACTATTTTAGTAGCGTTATTTTCTCGAATGCTATTATCACTCCAGTAGTACGTCACAATGATGTCATACGACGTCATGTTGACCGGGTGACTACAACTCGCAAGTTCTAACATAGGGCCCCTGGCCACTGTCATGGTCATTTCATTGACGTTCAACAAGTCGACGATGATGTAATTGACTGCAAAACTGGCAGACCAGTTCGTGTTATGCTATGTCCTGTAACAGTATCCCAGTGTTTGAAATCATTGAAGTAACTACATTTCTGAATAATATTATTCTAATTAACTATTTCTTTTATTCAAACGAATAATTCACAAGATTTAAGAATATATCATTCTGATTATTGAACATTAATTTATGAACATGAATTTCGAAGAGCGCTGAGTGGTAGGTATTTAATAGCCAATAGCTTAAATATTTGTCGTCATTAGTATGTCTTCCGTAGCATAATGGCTGAATGCGACGAGTTTGGGGCGTTTACCCGTTGGAGATGCCGGATTCGATTCCCGACCGGTTGGCTTACTTTTTTCAAAAAAGTTTTTTCTATTGGTTGTGATATACTCTCTCAGTTAGTGTTTTTCTAATGTTTAATATTATTCTGTAGTATCTACTTAGAATTTGAACGAACGGTCAATAATTGGTCTGCCCAAATGCTTTACAAGACCGAATTCTAATTTACTTGTTTTATTTTTTTTAACTTTAGTAAAGTATTCTTGAAGTAGTAAGTATGTTAAATATATTGACCACAGTAGGAGTAATGTGAGTATAATCTACGTATTAAATTATAGAAATTATTATCATAATTAAATTATCTACGCCATATATATAATACGAAAAAAGTAGACTGTCTGCAGTATAATATTGTCAATGGCCGTTATCGTATAAGATTCTTTTATCCCGATGCCCAATACTAAGGTCGCCACTAAGGATTACAATACCGGTATTTAAAAAACCGGTATACCAGTATTTATCAATACCGAAATACCGGTTTTAAAAATCTAAAATACCGGAATTTTCGGTATTAACTAAAGCACACTCGTTTACGTTTTTGAAAATGAATTATAAGTTATGTGCTGCTAAAATGCAAATATATTGAATGAATCCAACAGAGGTGAAAAAATAATAAAACAAGTTTCATCAAATATAATTATATAAGCAATTGTCGCGATGAATTATTTTCGAAATAGAAAACATCCGTGACAAAAATGCTCAATTATTCTATAATAATTATTGATGACTGTACAAGCGTTGAATTTAAGAAGCTTTTCCTGCAGCCGGACTTATTTGCACTTGATGAACTTTTGATGGCTTTTGTTGAAATTATCAATATATTCAAATTATTTGTAAAAAATCACTAGTTGTACAAAATGATCAATACGTCATATTTTTAAATGTCAACATAATAAATGTAGGTATGTCGGTTTTTGCTATAAAATAATATTTAAAAAAAGATTTTAATAGCTATATTTATTGATAAGCATCTACTTCTGTTTTTTTAATGTTTAAGAAATACCGGTATTCAATATGAAATACCGAAAAATCGGTATTGACATTTTCATTCGGTATTGCAATCCCCAGTCACCACGTAATCAAGTGTGCTATGATTGAGTTTACTGAGACTCCATTTAATAAAAAATGCCCACGGGAGAGATGAGCACGGAGAATTAACAAAGATAAATAATTCTAATTATAATATGTAAAAATAAAACTAAAGCAATACGGACATATAAAACTATGTGAAGAGATGTTTACGTCCGCAATAATACGTCTCCTTTAAAAATAAAAGCATTTTAGTTGGCCCGATGGGACCAAGATCTAGTTGAACCGACTTAAGCATCTCTTCTCATTTGGAGCACTTTTTCGGACATTCCCAGAGAATGTGGTTTGCATCCTGTTGTAGTTCTCCGCTACATAGACATCCTGGTTATTTTGTTATAAGAGGAACTAGGAACCAATGGACATATTGGTTGGGTGACAAGTCCAAATTCAAAGAGCATGGCAGCGAATCCGCCGTGCCCAGTCAAAAAATGATTGGTGTGATGGTCAAGAGCTATTGAACCTTACAAAAATATTTTTTTAAATATGGTGATTCTATTAATTAGCTATGGCTTAAAGGGCGGGTAATTGTATTATGATTCTAACCCATTATTATTTAAATATGACAAGACACCAAGAGCGTCAATATAAAGATCGCAATAGTTTTATATCGAATTACAGTTTCTAAATAGTAAATCCCCTTCAATGATCGAACGTTTCGGAAATTATTTCCCTATAGAGCTTTGTTAAGTCTAAAAGAAAATAATTGGGACGTACTTAGTTTGAAAGAAAAACTATTACTAATAAATAATTATATTCGAATATAGCAGTATGTAGTAGTCAATCTGCCTTCCCACTACGTACAACTTTGGTAAGAAGTTGTAAAAAAGGGCCCCAGGCTTAGCTTGATCACATCTATTCAATTCGGCTAGTCCCCTAGCGCGAAAACTTGGAAAACTCGCAAAAACGCTTTCATACAAGCGAATTGACAAAATATTACCCACGAATAAAGTTTTTATTACATTACATTACACACGTGTATGCTTGCTTGCTCTTGGATAATAATTGTTTTATTTTTAAGAAAATATCACGAGGATAAGTTTGAATGGTCATTGAAGATATTAGGTATGGCATACTGAATATTTATTTATGCCAAAAATAATATTATTTGTGATCTTATTTGAGAAACAATGGATATTGATGGTATGTAGATATATAATATTATATCTGATAAAATAATATATAGCTGATGTTGTATTTGCAGAATTGTATTTGAGAGAGGAAAGGAAGTAAATATAAATATACTATCTTTAAGATTTTCATGAAAGATAATACAAATATTGATGTATATTATTTACTATAAATACAAGAATATTTATTGCAAACATTCTACATATTGATAAAGTCGATGATAAATTATTGTACTTTTAAACAATTCATTAATACCGTTCATTTAAAAGTGAATAATGCGTCATTTATTGTTGCTAGTGGTCTAGCATTCGAATCCTAGTAACTGAAAAAAATAATGTACGTCAATCATATAAATGATTACAAAAAGACCGAAAAGTTCTCCGTTCTATCAAAACTAGTAAAGTACGATAACTTAGGTCATTATGAGAAGATAAAAGTACGGCATTTCCCAACGTCATCGAAGAAAAGATCAAAGGTAACCGTGGCGCTGTATTTAGTGACACAACAACCTCCATGATTGGTACGAATGCAACTCCACCGAACGATTTCGGGTGGTAAATAATAGAGCAAAGACCATCTAGATGGTGGCGGCCTTCCGTTACGGGATGACATGATGGGAATCTGTACCCAGTTCATGGATGTTTTGTAATATTTAAACTTTATCTACAATTATTTATTATTAACTCAAATTTGAATGAAAAAGTATGTTATGTTACTTCATAAATTTCTTTATAAAATAAAAAAAAAATCTTTATTTAAAAAAAAAAAAAAACGGATATAATATTTTACAATAAAAAATGCCAGCTAAACTTGTTCAATAATGTTCATTATTTTCTTATATTAGAATGTAATGTTCTCACATAATAATAAAATAACATTAGTAAATGCTCCATAAAACATATTATTATTATAACTACGTACGTGTTTTTAAATATTTAATCAAATAAATAAGTAATGTTATAATACATATTAATTTTTATTTTTTTTCTTATACCTACCTTTAAAACAATGCTATGACGCCAAAATTATCACACGTGGCTGATTTTTAAAGCTTGTCTCTCACCTTCTCGACTGATTTTTTTTCCATTTAAAAATCATTTTATTCGTGTCTTAATCAGCAGTCGATCTCCAACGGAATGGATATCCCACGTTTACTGTAGAGCGTAGATGAACCCAGTTGGGCCAACCTATAGGAACTTAACGACATTATCTAAGTAAAAAAAAACATCCCGCGCTTTTCATTTGATCAAATCAATTCGGTTATTCCCTGAGCGATAAAAGTTTGCGAAGCTTCGCGGAAAAGTGGCGGGAGCAGCAGTGCCCCAAATCGCGGGGATTTCCACTAACAAATTGGTTCTCGTTTGCGTGGAACGGAAAACGGTACCGCTTCGCCGGGAAACGGTTTTTCCGGTTACCAAGTACCGGTTTTAGAGAGACACCTAATACCGACTGACGCGACGTGACGTGTATTGTATGCGTTCGAGTCCTCCGAAAAGAAGCGATAGTCGGTAAATCGTATTTTAATTAGAATTCTTTGACGGAATTGCATTTTCAATACTGTAGTGATTGAAACATTCAAAGCGGATTGAAGTAATTGAAATCATTCAAAAAATACGCTATACAAACACAGTGCGGTTAGTGGATACAAGAATAGAACTGATTAGGTTAGTGGTCGGAAAACTTTTGATATAGAAAGTCAAATATAACTAGTACTACTACATAATATAGTTCCAATTTTAAAACATTATTTTGAAGTCAAATGGTGACGTGACAGTTGGATGAAATAAATGGAAATAGTGTTGCTTTAATTTGAAATGAAAATTATGAACATCATATTTTTGTGGTTGTTCTTTAAAATATTAAGAAACATTTGGATGGCTTCGTATTTATATTATTACATTCAGCAATAGTCCTATAAATTTGGATCTAAATATCTCTTTCCTCTACAAGTCTACAGCAATTGCATTTCAATAGAGTCAATATCTTCTAAAACAAAAGGTGAAAAAAAAATTGATTGACATTGATTTGATGGTCATTGTTAGGATTTGTTACAAAAGCTAAGATCATTTCATTATTCATGAATTCAAAAAATATTCACAGAAAATATTCCGTTGGTTATGAAATAACTGCCCTGTTATATTATACACGTCAATAAAAATATTGTTTTCTTGTGAAAATAATTTTCAAATGTTTTGAAAAATCATAGTTTTTTTCATATTAAATATTTATGAAGAACCACGTGTGGCTCGGGTGTCGCAATTTGCCTATACCAGGGTTAAAAGATTTTAATATATCCCTCTAATTCTAAAGCCACATAGGTGAGTTTTATAAGCTGAACTTTTTAGGATTTTATGAAAATAGTACCTAGATATCGATTTGTTTATTAATCTCGTTAGTAAAGATAGTCCAAAATTGACATGATTATTTACTCAACAAAATAGTACCGTTTATAATGGCACTGTAGTCATGGGTAAACTGGTGTAAATTACTCATGAACTATAAAAAATTTATATGGTTCAGTAATATGGTGACATTTCAGCTCATAAAACTCACTCTGTGAAATGCAGTGTTATAAAAAAATACACAATACCTAGATAGTGTATGGAAACTAACAAAGGATAGAACACTTAAAAATCAGTGATACGTACATACATTTAACAGAAAATAGACAATATAATAATCGGTGAAAAATACTCAAGAGAAAACATAACACACTCATAATTATTGTGGTAATATTGAAATAAAAAAAAACAGTTAGAAACTTCCTTACATGAAAACAATGAGGATTGAATATTTTTGCTGCGCTATGGAAACGCCTTTACACTGAAAAATTTCACACCGAATTCAGGTGAGTCACATTCAAATGTGACTCACATGCATTCCAGCGATATTAGCGATTGCGACACATCATTGGCTGCATTATCATCTAAATCTAACACCAATAGGCAGAACAATGTACATCCTCGATTACCATGCGAAATATCAAAAGCTGCATGGAATCTATGCGTATATTATGTATTTTCATACAATATCAAATTCAACTCCGTTTGTTATCTAAATAGAATTAAACCAGTTGTTGATTGAAAGTTGTGTAATTCTATCAGTCGCTATTTTTAATATTATGCTACTAACATTAGCGATGATTTTTTTTATCGATTTTAATGACCTTCGACCTTTTATTTCGCCTTATCTAATTGTGTAAACGTTATCAAAATAAAAATATTCTATTTGCAGTTCAAAATGTAGTTACTTAGTATTTTTTTTTTGCAATTAGGTAATTCAAAATAGCGGAACATGGAGGTTATGACTTTGAATCTAACAGCCTCATAATATTATATCCACGTATAATTTTGTCTCAACCTTAACTATATAATGCTTCCTTATAATATATATTTAAATTGTGTTTAATTATTTATTGTTTGTAGTGTAATTAATAAACAGTGAATATGTAGCACGGTAGATCTAAAATAGTCCTTAAACCAGATGTGTATTGAATAAAAATAAATATTTCAATACATACACAATTGAAATATTTTCATATTATCAGTTTCATGCACTAAATTGAAGAAATTTATGCAGTAAACACGTGTTTATTTATCTAATTATTTAACCTTCTCTTTACTATGACCTTGGATTACCGTAAGAGATTGTCAATATTACAGTTAGTGAAAGGAAAGGGCAAAAATATTTTTAATAAAAATATGATATGTTTAACGCTACAGCGGGTCATGATACCCAATGGTTGTAGTTTAGTGAAGCAATAAAACACACAGGCTTTGAGAAATATATTGGACCTCCTAAGGTCAAGGAATCGAACCTAGTTGAAAAGCCAATACCTTACTGCCCTTGTATGGTCGCATTTATTAATCTTATATGAAGTTTGACAGAGAGAGAGATGCACAATTTTGAAAATACTACATTTTATGCTATTTATTTCTAGAGATCTTTTTCTTGATTAATATAATTATTAAGTTGTAGTAGATATATATAAATGATTGGGTATTTTTTTTAATTGGCTCTTAAATCCAATATTCATCTTGGTCACCTTACATTTTTGTTCTAAGAGAAATGGATCTTAGTCTCTCGCTTAACCTATTACATGCTTTAGGTCGAAATATGTACATAAACAAAATATCAGGATATGATATTATAAATGAGATTAACTAAAAAAAAGATTTATGTGAATCCAAGCTTTGTACCATGTCAGTCGTAGTGACTTTTTTTTCAAACGAAACTGCTTTATTCTGCACCCATGTTTAAATTATGATATATATTTATCCATTCAACAACTCGTCTGCTTTATTTAAACGCAATATCACCAATTTTTTGTATTATCGACCATTATCGAAATTCAATTGTTTCTATGTATTTTCTCTATCCTTATTATTCTCTTTATCTCTTAAACTTAAATTTATACATTTCAATATTACATATCACCGATATACTCGTATATCATTTTGTATTGTTATAAAAGCGTTACTATTATTCAATATTCTATTTATGTTTTTCTTCTATATTTTTATTACTTTATGTTTCTTTAGCTTGCAACTACTTATTCACCGCGGACCAGTTAATTAAGACGGTACTTCAGTGAAACGGAAAATAATTTTCAACTATAGGTGCGACGAAATTTTGGACTCGCTGGCAATCGGAGAGCGAATGTTGAGCTGTGAACACGTCAATTTGTTTCGTGATGGCAACGGGGGTATTAATTCTTAAATCGTGTGAAGATGACTAAAAAACGTTACCCATTTACTTGAAAAAGAAAATATGTCAATGAATATATTATCATTGTTACTAATACAACAATAAACAGAACATTAAATGGACGCATGTTGGATTTATATGACAAATTATATTTCGTTTGGCACGCGTCATTTGCACAATCCGCGCATCGCCTAGCCACGATCTTTTTAGACCATGCCTCAACTGAGGAACTGCCTTAATATTTAAATAATTACCACATTTAAATGACATGCTAATTATATCTAATGGCCATATAAATGATTTAACACTTTATATTATGGCAATTTATATATGGTTGCAATATTATATCTTTAATCTATTTTATACATAATTATAATCAATGTAACTGTTTGTTTTGCTTAATAAAATACAAAAATAAAGGTACCTAAATAGCAATACTATATAGTATTGCGGTTATAATATTATTATTGCATGTCATTTGCATAATCCGCGCATCGCCTAGCCACGACCTTTTTAGACCATGCCTCAACTGAGGTACTGCCTTAATATTTAGGTAATTACCACATTTAAATGACATGCTAATTATATCTAATGGCCATATAAATGATTTAACACTTTATATTATGGCAATTTATATATGGTTGCAATATTATATCTTTAATCTATTTTATACATAATTATAATCAATGTAACTGTTTGTTTTGCTTAATAAAATACAAAAATAAAGGTACCTAAATAGCAATACTATCTAGTATTGCGGTTATAATATTATTAATGCATGTCATAAAATAGTAGAAATATGTGGACATACTATGCACAACAAATATGATTGTCGGATGTTACATGAAAATGTAAAAATAAATATTTGGCATGCATATTTGCATTTTCGTAATAAAGTTTTTCCGTGAAATAATTACAATATAACGTAGTTTCGTTGGGTTTACATGCTGAATAAACGCCGGTGTTTTCCATTTGTACTATGCATGTGCTATGTACGTTTTGTTTGATACCGCGAGCTGGCAGAACGGCTGGAAATATTTGAATGCAAACAGATACAATAATATACGTCTGTCATAATATTCCTAACGAATTAATATGCGTGCAAAATGAAATATCTTGTGTTCCTCGCATTAAAATATTATGATTGTGCATGGAATACCTCAGGGATAAAATCAACACAATAAATAATACGTCGTAATTCAAAGGCGTACTATAATAATATGATCACAATGTGATAAGTAAAGTGAATTAAAAAAAGTATATTTACATAAAAAGTTAGATGTATTGTAATATTTTACATGTCATACGATGTATACTATCATATTCAGTATTGCTAACTGCCATTTACGAAAATACTAATTTTTCATATAGCTGTGTAATTAAAAAATCGTATCCGGAAATTTGTACGTAAACAGTTCACCGCAGTTCACCACCACTTATTCGTGCGTCGCAGTACGTGAAACATGAGTTCGTGTAACATTTAATCAAATGACGAGTTCTTCGTTGGACATTTCACCTGGTAGTATATTTGTACGTATGCTACATGTGGGGAATTTTAAGAGATGTCTTTACTAGGTTAAGTCAGGTTAGGGTTTATCTAATTAGAACAGTACTATTTGCGAACTATCGTCGCATTTTGTAAGAAACGTACAAATGCATTCCACGGTGAAATGTTCAACAAAGAACTCGTCATTTGATAAAATGTTATACGAACTCATGTTTCACGTACTGCGGCGCACGAATAAGTGTCCCACGATGAACTGCATACGTACAACTTACATGTAACTTTAAAAAATATCTAAAAACTACCCCTCTAAAAAAGGCAAAACTTTGAATATAATAATACTAATAAATACTTTAATAATACACTCACATTAATCAGGTACGAAACTTAGTTATCACTTAAATATCGTGTGTTATTTCGTAAGCTATTATAAAATACAAGAGGCCAGCATGTTGATTTTAAAAGAAATTAGAGTAATATTTTAGTTATGTTATAAGAAATTTTAAACTATTTGCGTTGTCAAAAACCTTAGATTTAACGTCATACAGATTGTCTATTCAAAAATACTAGGTCTGGAAGAGAATCAGCATCATCATCATCATCATCATCATCATCAGCGACAACCCGGTGTGGGTCTTGGGGCCTCCTCCAATAGCTCCCTCCACCTTTTCCTATCCAGTGTGGCCGCTTTCTACTTCGGTACCCCCAGTCACTGGCAGCTCCATCCAACCAGCGAATCTTTGGCCTGCCCTTCTTCTACGCCCTATTGGATTGCTGAACATCACTCTCTTTGCTGGTCCATTGTCATTCATACGGTGCACATGACCTAGCCATCGCAGTCTTCCAATTTTAATTGATTAAACTGCGCTGCAATCTTGTACAGCCCGTAGAGCTCAGCATTATATCTTCTCCTCCAATTGGTGCCGTCCCTGATCGGTCCATATATGCGGCGAAGAATTTTTCTTTTAAAAATGTTCAGGGATCGTTCATTTTGCAGAGTTAATTGTCCAGGTTTCCGATGCGAAGATATTATGAGTCTTCTTTGCCATCTGGAATTCTTAGCATTCCTCCCAACACCACATCCCAAATTCAACAATCTTACGTATTTCTTCTTAATTGACGTATAATAGTAAATAAAAATTACTTACATAAGCAACAAAAGAATGACTTCAATAACAAGTCTCTATTATTACAACGTTTTTATTAGCTCGTATTATTGTTTGTCCGGTGGTTGTTTGTCCAGTACAAATCTTGCAATCGATTTTTAACTAACTTCCCAACTAGCTAGACATTTGAAACTTTTAGAATATATCAGAACACGATGCCGATGCATTCTTTTAATACTTTTAGCCATCTTTAAGTAGAATTGAATTCATTTTCAGTTAATTCTGTTTTGTATGAAAAGTTATTTCGGAAGAAATCCGTAACCTAATCCACTATTATTGGTTGCTAAGGGGGTGGTCCTAGCAACAAAATTATTATTATATACGTGCGTTACTATGGAACTCAAAATGACATTTCAGTATTCTATATTTGTTTATTTGTTTGTTTTTTTTATTTACTACATATCAAGTACAAGTTTGAGCATATATTTAACATAATAATTCAACAGAAAATTTAAAAACGTTGTGTATAAAAAGTTCTTTTTATATTGTAATTATTTTTATCTATATTTACTATATTCTCTAAACACTGAGGATATTAATTTTATAAAAAAAAACATTAACATTAGAACCATACATAATTTCACAAAAGAATGAAAAGAAGATTTTTAATTAGTGTTGAAAAATATGGTCATATATGCACTCGCATCGGGCTGACAGCTAATTCGAGCATTCCAAAATGATGACGTTAATATAATTTCATCTCATGTGGTCACTAGAGTTATTAGATATCAACGTTTTTCTATAACCGCCTTGACAGCTTATAATTTTATGCATGCTTAGCAGTACTAGTGTGAGTGAGGTTCTTAAAATTAGTGAGGTACTATCAAATTTATTGAATCTCCTTTCAGATAAGCTTTCTGAGGTTTCACTAAATTGCAAAGGCAATTTTAGTTTTACGTAGGTAAAGAAGAAAGAATCGTCAAGCAGCACAATCGTGACAGTTTATATGAAAATTAGTAGAATAGTCTCCTTTTGTAATCACTTTCATACGTTTCGGCTCTACCTTTATATACGAAAATTTTCTTCACAAACTTTGGGAAATACTTATGTATATTTAGACAGATCAGTGCGAAGCTGCAGAAAAATTATGCAGTAGCATTAAAATTATTTTAATGTGTAAGTTTTCCCCATGATGGCCTAGCTAGAGGTAACATGACGGCTTATAATATCGTGGATTCCGGGTTCAAATTCCAGTTCTGGAAATTCACATGTTGTTTTTCAACGTGTTGTTGGACCGTGGCTCCCAAATCCTGAAGCGGACCCCCAGACCAGGATCTATGGTGGTCCAGACCAGGATCTATCCCCTACCTATTTCTAAGGGCAGTGTGATTTTCTACAGTGTAGTGGTTTCCATGGAATCCCAGGTTTATGGGGTTTCCGTGTATTTTTAACGATTTTTAAATAAATCCAGTTGATGTATTGAGTTGCGGCAACTCTTCGCCATATTAGATAGAAAGTCATTTTGTAAGTAGGAAATACACTTAAATTAATTATAAAATAAAACTCTATACGATTATCATTTAATTATTATTATATCAATCACCATAACACATCAAATTACATCATACAGCCACATATTTTAAAATGTTAATAATTATTAAAGAAAATAGCGCACAGGCGACTTTTTTTTGCTATCAGACCAAATTTATGGTGTGCGTTTCTGTCACTTAACTGGTCGACCCGCCACGCCGGTACCCCTCTAATTTTGGGTTCCTAGGTTAGAGTCCTGTTAGCCCCTCCCCTTGTAGGGGCCATGGTTTGGACCCTATAGGTTGAGCAAATGGTAAACATCCATTTCTCGTAAAAATAAAATCGGTCAATACAACTTCCGCTATGGGGGTCCATATGCCAACCAATAAGATTAATCACAGATATTAGATTTTTAGGATCGAACATGGTGAAGTTAGTAAGTATTTCAAATATATTATGTACTGAGCAAGCAATATCGTGAAAATACCAGGCGAACAAGAATAGTATTTCTGTAAATAATAATGTAATACTTACAAAAAAATCGAGCTGCTCTCTGTTCGAACTATTTATTATCAGTTTTTTTCCCCTTCGATAATATAAATTGTCCTACCACTGTAAGATATGATACACCCACCTGCATAGGCTGTGGATGCTTTTGTTCTTTGGCTATGTTATAACCCGCGAAAATAAGACCTCATTTTCATTATACTTGTACCTGCGTGATAAGTATGTATGTCGGAAATACGTAAGCCGTTATCAGCAGTTAAAACAAAGGCGTATCCCATTTGCCATATTTGAAAACATCTCCAATTAACCTCTTAGTTACGAAATATTTACAAACGTAATAGGTTTTCATGAAATATTTTTTGATAATAAAAAAAATAATCAAAAATGTCAACCATCATCAACGGGTCATAACATCGAATAATCCTAATATCGATATATTAAATAAAAACCATTTTGTAAAATGTAAGAAATGTAATTAATTATTAGCTTATTTAATTACTAAAAGATGGCATTAAAAATAATTATACTTGCTTTCGGAAGAAAAAAAATATTAATTTAAAACAACTATTCGATGCTTCGTTATTAAAAGGAAAGTCGAGTGAAACATAAAAAAAATGTAAAACAAACATCTTACGAGTAAAGTAAAATATGTTTTTTTAGGAAGATAGGCGTATTTGTGTGAATATTAAATAAATATATTTCTTTATTATTTGTTTACTTATCCACTCTTCAGAGGTTTTTTTTATATAAGCCACGGACGGCAAATAAAAAATATCATGAGCTTGCTTCCAAATACAGAGAAAATAAAATTGAGAATCATCTATTTTCTAAACTCACTATAGCATAATAATATTTAACTATTGCTATTAGAATTATTGTATTTATAAAAAATAATATGTAAATCATTGTAATATTATATAACGAAAACTTCTCATTCGCAAGATTTCTCATATATTTATCAGTCTCCACGCTTGGTGAAGTGTCAAATTTTTTACGAATTCGATTATAATATTTTACATTAACTTTTAACAATTATAGGTAACATAAAAAAAACTTATTTTAAAACAATTTTGACACATTGACTCAAAATGACAGTCAAATAATTAAATAATTAATTGTTGATACATATCTTATTATATACAATGCAATGATATCGGTGAACTAAGAACAAGGAATATTAAAACAAAATACTTTCAAGTAATAATAGAACGCCTGTATACGTGCATGGATTTACTTGCTATCGCGATACTAGATGTTTACACGTAAAAGTGCTGACTGTCTCTCCAATCTCGTAAGCATAAGCAAGATGCTATGTTATAATCGTATGGTGCTATTTAACAGATACAGACAGGTTCGGACAAGTTTGTAGGTAATCGGTAGACGTCAAAATATTCTGTGCGCTGTAGTTCTTATTTCTTCCGGAAGGTTTGTCACTATCATTCTACTCTGCCATTCTCGGTGGTATTGGCTTGTGTGCCTTTGATAATTATCTTAATTTGAATATTGTAATAGTAACATTAAATAAAAACTTATTTTAATATGCTAGGACGCTAGGTTAAGATAACATTCTAATGAATATTAAATTTATCCTAGCACTAGATAATGATTAAAAATATATTTTTCAGAAACCGTATTGCATTGTGAATTTTACGGCCATATGTTTTGGTCGCCATGGGGTTACGACTAATTTGATTGATTGATTGGCTTGTATATCTCTGATAATTATCTTATGCCGGGTACTCATTAGCGAACCGCAACTGTGACTGTTGCAGATACAGTAACAACCATGGACGCCAAATAATTAGTTCGCCAGCCTAATAAATAATAATTTCGCAACTAAAGTTGGTTACACTTACAGTTGCGGCTCGCTAAAAAGTACCCGCCTTTAGAAATCGGGGGCATCCGTTTCTGCAATTAGTAGTGTTTATTGGAACAAATCACTTCGGACATTGATATATTCCACTTAAGTGAGGGTGAATTTAGGCCGACGTTGTTTTATATGTTTTTAAGATAGGGCCTATCAGCCTAGTTCTTTCTGTGTGCTTCCATGTACTTTTATTTTTATTATTTTATTATTGTATTATTCACTCATATTACCCGGTAAAGGTTTTACCCAACTCTACAACTGATATATTATTGTCTATGTCTATGCTCATTTTAGAGTATTGGCAATAACGATACAGAAACGAGGTAGTTGTCAAAGTGAGCATCAAAAATGTAGTCCAGTGGACGGCAACCTTTTGAGAGACTGGTTAAAAAAATTCAATTTTGAAAAATTTATTTGGTTAGTGGGTAAAAGTTTCAAACAAACTTTAATATTTTTAGAAAACCATTTTATTTTTATAAAATAAAAAATATATACATACCTACTTATCTAAGTAAAGATATATTCTATATGCTATAATATATATGTGTAATTACAATTTTATTTTATAAAAACTTATATATATATATATATATATATATATATTATCAGTTGCTTCCTTGGTTTTGAATTTTTTTGCAAGTTTTTCAACATTTGGCAAATACGTAGTTGTCTTAAGTCGAACACAGGAATCAAGATTCTCTAGTATTAATCGATTTCGCAGAGTATTCTGGACACATTCATTTGTTAAAAATGTTTGCACACAAGCATATCATGTTGAACCAAATGCTGATAATAGAGTAAATGCAATTTTTTTAAGCATGAAAAATGTTGTGGTATTGACGCCCAGTATGATGATATTGCAATCATGTGATCGTTTTATATGTTTCCAAGATGCTGGCGAAGAACCATAAGAACTGAACATTTGAATTCAATGTACCTATTCTAATTCCAGATTATTTATTCCAAAAAATATTAATTTGAAAAAAAATATTGTCATATTTTCTTGGCGGGTATTCACAATGTTGTAGTGGGTAATTCAATTGCCCGCGGGTAGTTGGTTGCCCACCACTGATGTATATATTACAAGACGATCGGCCTTTACCTTAAAATATCAAATGTAAAAGTATCATTATAAACCTGTAGGTGTAAATTCATAGCTTATACTGTAGTGTTATCCTGCCGTGTAATATCACCAGTGTAATTGTGCTAAGTATATAAATAAATACAAAACTATATAAATACCCACTCGTATTCCTTTAATAGAGACCCACATAATATCACATCACACATCCAACGCAACGCAACCGTCTGAATATTATTATATATTAACGGGGGGAAGAAGACAACTCCAAACACTCCCCGATAAATGGTGACCCCGTATATTTGAAAATTGTTAACACGTACTTTATGTCATGTCGTGAACGTTTTGAATTTATAATTTGTTATGTTCATTATACGTAAAAAAAAAATAATTTGAATTTGAATAAATGATTTTGAATTGAAAACGACGTTGTTATTTTTATTACGTTATTTGGACCGTTATGAAGAAATAGCACCATGGCATGTTATGACGTATTGAACATTTACAATTCTCAGAATTGGTTTCAATTTTATACTATTTTACACATACTTGCTCATATGTTTATTTAACTTAATATAAGTTAAAAGTATTTAATTTTCATGTATGTATGTGTAAGCAGTATATTAGCATTTTCAGTATATACCGGTAAGTAAGTAGGTACTGCTATAATATTACTTTAGAGTTGATTAGAAATCAATAAGCTTACCACTACTCCAAGAAATTCTCAACCTATTAATTATCGTTATTAGTAAGGCTATGGAACTACGAATTTACTGTCAAAAGTATAATAATCTATTTTGATACGGTTATTATATTAAAAGCTCATGACGTGTACCCAAGGTTGACGCCGGATTTGCAATTTGTTTACTCAACCTTTTCACAGTTTTGCAAAATTAATTGTTTATTTATCGCATTGTTAGCTAGATTCTATAAACTGGCGTACACGTCACACGGAAAGAATTGTGCCATCGCGTTTAACTGTTGCAAGTTTACAATGGAAGGGAACGAGATGGATGCTGAAGTGGTGGGGGGGGGGGGAAACCGGCACGCCAGCTTATAGAAGGCAGACTCTAAGTCTAAATATTCGACCTGGGGCCCGATTTCCTAACTATCGTCTCGTGTGGCACCAGACGACATGACGTAATTGTGACGTCAGCCAATACATGCCGCCCGCTCGAGCGTGTATTGGCTGACGCCACAATTACGTTATGTCGTCTGGTGTCACACGAGATGATAGTTAGGAAATCGAGCCCCAGATATCCTTTTCTCTAAGTACTACATATTAAAAATACACATACAATCATAAGCTTGCCCAGGCAACCAGTTGATTCTATTAGCGATTCACTATTGAATTGACTTAAACTAGACAGGACCTCAACGTCCTACAATTAAATACACAAGTTGATTGATAAACTTAGTTAAAATAATAATATGGTTCTCACTTGTCAATTGACTTTCAACTGTCATTAAAAATATTTAAAAAAATACTAGAAGAGAAAGTGTAATGACTGTACTTCCTCTATGATTTAATTAGGTTTCCATTTAGGAACCATCACTTATTCATACTTTTATAACTTATATTCATCAATTATTGTATACAACTGTGATTGGTTTTTTTCGTTGACGTTAATAATCATAAAACAAGTTTCATTTTAAATTGTTTCATAAATAATAATAACCATAAACCATTATTGTGAATCATTATTTTGTCGTATATTTTGGTTGTAATATATTTTACAAGATTCCTTGTATGTGTTAAATTTAATGTCCCCCATTCTCCGTGGAAGAGAAAGCAATAACATGTTGTTCATTTTTGTGTAACAGACTTTCATGTGAAATGTTTTATCTAAACTAAATATTTTTAATAAAAATAAAACAATAAAACTTTCAACCTGTTACAATAATTTATACTAAGAATAAAAATAAGCTTGTTTACACTGGCTTAGTGATAGTGATCACTACTCGCACTACTACCGCTACGTGTAAACATGCCGATTCAGTAATACACATTAGTAGCCTATTTACATGTGGCGATATTAGTGCGAGTAGCGAGTACTAATAATTAGTAGTAAACCCGTGTAAACAAGCCGCATGGTGTATAATCTTTTGATCAACGTTAGGAGAGAAGTGAACACTTTAAAGATAATGGGATTCTAGTAATCTTGATTTTGATTATTATAGTACCCGACTCTATAGCTGAATTGTTAAAAAGATTTAAATAACATATTATCAATAACAAGTGTTTTCTGTGATTATGAAAGAGCTGTTTTTTTATTAGTGATGTGAGTATTTACATAATATACAACCACAAAATATAGTTTTTTGTTTGTCCGTTTGTTTCACCAAAAACTATTTGATTGGTTTCGTTATTGGTAGAAATTTAATTGGGTTTAATCTTGATATCTTAAAAATATTCACAAAGTTAAGATAAAACATATTAAAAATAACTACAAGATAAAAAGAACTTTTTATATACCATGTTTTTAAATTTTCTGTTGAATCATTTAAACTTGACAATTCTATGTATTAATAAAAACTTTTTATAGTACTTGATAGAAATACTGAATAAATATTATAGAAAACAGAAATGTCATTTTGACATTGTTATATTGATTTCCATAGTAACGCATGTATATATTATTAATTTAGTTGCTAGGACCCACTTAGCAACCGATAATAGTGAGTAGTAAATATTACTTTTAACGAATTTTTTTCCGAAACATACAAAACATAATTAACTGAAAATGAATTCAATTCTGCCTAAAGATGGCCAAAAGTATTAAAAGAATGCATTGTCGTAGTGTTATGGTATATTCTAAAAGATTCAAATGTCTAGCTAGTCGGGAAGTTAGTTAAAAATCTTGGATAAACAAGAAAAAATTTGTACTGCACAAGAAAAATCTGTACCGGACAAACAAGAATACGAGATAATAAAAACGTGGTAATAACGCATATGCAACGATTTATTATGAGTGTTAAAGTGGTCAGATAGCAACGAGGGCGTCTAGATAAGACCATATTTTATTTTTATATGTCTAACTTTAGTTTCCGTAATTCACGTGAAGTCACAGGATTCTGCTAATGTAATCATCATTATCGTCGGCTGGAGTCAATACACTGCTGGGTGAAAGTCTCCTCTATCTCCTTCCAATGTTATCGGTCTCCAAAATTCTTCGTTGCCACGTACAGCCACTGAAAATTATGAGTACGTTTATCTGGCGAGTTTTAAGGCATTCCTGGAGCCGTTTATGCCGGCGCTCCATTGGCACGCAAGTCAGACGACTTACATTTTTTTCGCGTGGAGCAACCCAGATCTGCAGACTTTTTAATCCACAGACCAGGCTCGTTGGATTTCAAACATGTTTGATATTTTACTCTCCAAGTTACCAGACTTCGTCCGTCGATCTCTATGCAAATTCGAGTTGACATTAATACGCGATAATTTGGACCGAAAAAAAATCTGGGTAATTGTTTTAAACATTTTCATTGATTAATTTAACAAAATTAACAATTTACACATTAGAAAATGAGAGATTTATCAATAATTTTTTTATTTGTATTTATGAAATTCATAAAATAAAACGTAAAACTTGTGTTGTTTTCACTGCTATATTATTTTATGCAAGTCTACATATAATTAACACAAAATTATAGGATTATCGGAAGACATTACGATAATCGCAACTTTTGACTTTTGACAGCTCGACTTTTTTATTCGTTCGTTGATCAGTAGCAGAGCATAGATAAATCGGAGGATTTATTGTCCTCGAACTTTTGGCTCGCCAATGGAGCGCTGGCATTAGTGTATACATGGGTTTATCCATTGCTGACTAAAGAGGAAAGCCGATACATTTCACGACTGGTCCTACCTTTCCGCCCTCCCGTTCTCTATGGATGGATGACCTGTCATTGTCTATAGAGTGCTCTAACTGACGCGTCTGTCGTGTTCACTTGTCGGAGTATTCTTAGTTTCAGATTTCTTTTAGATTATTTTAACGTATCTTGGAGACTTTGGAGTTCATCTGATTTAGTAGTTCTGTGTTACCTATTAATAATTGGAAGTGACGATCAACGTAAGTAAACTTCTTCTGTGTATAATAATATCATAATACACTAGGACGTTTGTCAATGTATTTGTGAATCAATGATTGTATGAACCGGAACGACGCTTCGGTGCGTTCCGGTCCATTTCGAACCCTGGTGACAGTCGATTCTAAACAACAATAATTAATAACCTATTTATACTCTTCAGTCATTATAGAACACCAAACTCTGATTGCAAGCTTTTTTATCAATAAATAGTATGGCAGTGGACCACTCGTTGCTTGTGCAAAAAGTTATGCTCAGGCTTTATTAATCTAAAGATGGCGGTGGCTCAACCAATTGAATCCATGCAGTGGATGTAAAGATTTTGGTATTAAGATTGAATAAAATTGAGCCTGCTGAGAAGTATGAATAATTGATACAAGAATCTAGAGGTGAGTGTTGTGCCCTTTTTATACACAACAATATTTACCAATAAAATCTAGTCGTTAATGTAATATCGTCGTTTTATTATATACAAATATTTGAGACGTAACATGAATACGATGTTCAAAAGTGACTTCCTATTGTGCAGTATTGTGCAGCACTATTACGTGTAAAAACAGGTATTATCGCGATAGTTGAATTTACACACCATTGGTGCCAATAAATCTATGCAGGTTTTCAGACGCTATTATCATCAATTACAATAGTGTGGTAGTAGCAGTAAGATAATTACAGAAACACACAGGGTTTGAAAAATCACAAACTTAAATGTATTGTGACCTCACAGGAATTGAACCTAACGCCAGTGTCTAACGTACTGTACTGGATTATGAAGACGGCATGCTTATGTAATGTTAACTAAATAAGGCCTTTATCGATCGTTATAGTAATCCAAGCTGATGATGACGGTTACATGCAATTGTCTCAAGTAAAGTATCGTGGGTTCCTACAAAAAGTTGGTAAGTCGATAATTTAGGTACTTAGAGTTAACAACGGATTATGTGTTTAGGTATATATAAATATGTATGCTAGAATAAAAATTTGGGGTCATTTGATATATAGAACATGCATATAAAGCTCAAAGAAATTAGCGTTATGTCTGATTTTAGAGGGCATGTCAAACTTGAAATTGCATTTACTCCATTACATAATTTCGAGACTTACCAACTTTTGGCAGTAACCCTACGGTATTCTCTTGGACTGAAATATTTTTTTCTTATATTGTGAAGAAAAAGCAACACATATTGAAAAATACAAGATGACAGTTGGACAAAATATTAGCAAGAAGCATATTAAACGCAACAACGGCTGGCTTTTGCTTTGCAGGAAATGAAAAATATGTTTTAATTATAATTATGATGACGATTTCTGTAAGAAATAGAATATTACACCTACAGCATTTCTTAATATTAAATAATTAAATGGGTGGCTAATTTATAACTAACTTCCTTATGCCAGACATTCAAATCATATTTAGTTTAAATATTGAGCATACTTATTACATGTCACGTTAAGAAAATAGTTAACAGTTCCAACATTCGTGAAGCAATCGTTTGTTTAGCTAAGTAATAATAATCTAACCCACGACCGTCACGCGAGGGTTAGGTCGTTTCGGCGTGAAGAATGTTAAAACCGACTAACCGACTACTTTCCGCTTTCGGAACAAACACACAACTCACCAGATAGGGGTGTGCCACACGAATGTTTATAACGCATGCGTTTGACGTAAACAGTAGATAGTCAGAATATACTCACGTGCGTACCTATGTAGGTACATATACTTGAGAAGTAAAAGGAGTTAGCAATGCTAACAATTCTCTGAACACAGTGGGAGTTGGATAGCTTTTAAATAACATGATACGTAACAACAGATAGTCACAAACATAGACAATTCTTAACATATCTGTATGCGAGAGGTAACCAACATTAAATTCATATTTTTAATTTTACAGGAGACTAAATTTAGTGATTTTGCATATATGTATATATTGTTAAGTGTTATTTATAGTTTAAAGATTTAGTTATTTTGTAGATTGTGTCAGAATATTTTGTACATATGAAAAAATAGAAAATTATATCGTTTTAATTGTACTTAGTAATAAAATGGTAAATATGTACTTACATCAACAATATTGAGGCTATTGCTTTCAAAATCCCATAAGTGCATAATTGATTATTGTTATTTTAAATTAATACATTGTGCCAGTTTATTCGTCAAAAAAATATTAATTGCAATAAAAATAAACAATTTGGACGTTTCAGAATTAATTTGTATAATTTATGTCCATCAAAACGAATTGTATGTTCAAAAATAATGATTTTTGTGAAATGCAATTTATGATTTTTTAATCGCTTGTTTATGGACTTTCTGCCATTTGGTTTTAGGAATTTCAGGTTTCTGTTATGAACACATTATGAAAAATTTGCGATTTATACTTTTGGTACAAAATCTGTAACTAATTAATTTGTTTTATGCAAAATCGTACATACGACAGATTCGCTCTGAGTTGCAGATTTTAATTAATCGATAACTGTAAGTCATCAAAGCTTAAATATTTTGTTCGTACAAATTTATCGGGTTTTGAAAGTTAAAGAAAATTATGCACGTACTTTTATTTGATCATATATGGACAACATATATACATATACGCCTCATACGTGTAGGTATTTTGAATGAATCCTATACATACAAATGTACCTACTCGCGAAAACGGATACAGTTTCCAAGAATGGCTTATAGAATTTTAAACCTTGAAAATGTAAACCGTTACGATGCTAACAAGAATATTATATTGTTTACGAATATTTTGTAACCCACATAATACAAGAATAAAGAACACAATAATCTATGCTGGGTATAGCAACGTAAAGAAAGTTGTACAGAGTTTAGAAAAATATTTATAGGTGGATAGTGAATTTTTACAATTCTTTACATTACAAATATTTTTATAATTACAACATAAAGGTCTGGCCACACTGAGGAGTGGAGCGGTGTTTAAATGTCATTTTATTTTATCGAATATGATTGGAACAGCAAATATCAGAAATGATAAGAAACAAAGACATCACCTATTAAGAAATTACCGCTCTTGGGAGAGACTTTAGCAGCTTAGCGTCTTATGTCCCTGCTCCATTGGCACGCAATTCAGACAATTTACAGTATTTTTACATTTGTTGGATTTCAAATATATTTGACATATTACTCACCGAGTTGCCAGTTCAATCTAACATTAATACGCAATCAATTGGACCGAAAAAGCTTATTATTGTTTAAAACTTTTTATTGATTAATTTGTTATTTTACGTGTTAGAAAATAATATAGAAATTATCATTTTATTTCAATTTATGAAGTTGTGTATTGTTTTCACTACTTATGTAATTTGTAATTACTATTAATACTGTAAAGATTGTAGGTCTATCACAACCATAGATAACACACGTAAATCACAATTGTCAAAGCTCGACTTTTTTTACTCGTTTATTGATCGTCCGTTGGTTTGTAGCAGAGCATAGACAAATCGAACGACAAATTATTGTCCTCGGACCTTTGACTCGTTAATGGAGTACCTGCATTAGATGCTCCGTTCCGTATCAGTATATCAGTATCAGCAATTTAATCTGGCCGTGTCTTAACTATCAATAGTTTCACTGAAACGAGTGCACAATAAAGTTTTGAACTGATATTAAGAATTGTTTGCATATTAAAAACGTTGAACCAATTATTTAAAACATTAAAGATCGACAAACTCTTCGTTGAACTTTGAATTTCGAAAAATTACGCAAACAGAAAATCAGCTATTCGGTGCTCGCCATTAATGCTTTTATTTCACTGTACTAATTTATGACAAAAAAATAACTGATTATGTTTTAAAATATGTTTTTAAAATAAAATACAGTTATAAAAAGTAATCGCTGGTACACCGCCAAAAATATAATCATTTAATCGACATAAACATACTTCCGCGTAAGTCCATATCGGTTAAATTGATTACCGTATGTTGTTTACAGTACAAGTACCTACAAAAAACTTTTATACTTTTTAAAATTTTAGATGGAATATAAAATAACATAATAAGAGAAAACGTCTTTAAAAAGAATAGAGAAAAATAATATGTCTATGTGTTCTATACATAAACAGTCTTCAAACTTTTTATATTAAGTACCGCAATTAATGGCGATCTCTCAAAATTTTAGTGTGGTTGAATAAAAAAATAATATGCAGTCGTTTTTTATGGCTAAGGATTGTGACTATCCTAAAATTCAGTCATATTTGGAGCGGCCAATACTCTACAACCCTCTCAGTCCTCTGCTTCTCTCAGGGCAGCGTGAAGGTTAGCAAAGTAACCTCCTTCGCAGTTGATCCAGCATGTTGACGGTCTTTCTACTTCGTATAACCTGGAGGCTATCTAAAACTAATAATATTTCTAGGCCATGGCCCCAAGGGAGGGGGGGGGGCTGACAGGCCGGCTCTAGCCTGGGTAGACGGGTTGACAAAATACTATCATAAATTTGCCCTAACGGGAAAAAAGTCGCCTGCGGCGCGATTTTATTAGTAGTATATGAAAATTTTAAAATTTCTAGTTGTGTGATGCAATTTTTAATTACTGTGTGTTGATATTTCGTCGCTATAGGATTTGTTTCCCGAATATCCATTTTTGTCGAAATCGACATTTTAATGCAGTTCAATTTCTTTTATCGAACTCTACCGAAATCATTTATAAAAACAATATATTTTTATCTAGGAACAGAGATATTTTTTTGAAAAACCCGAATACGCCATGTTAAGTTGCAATTACTCCGTGCTGTTCTCCCGAATGTCCAACTATTCGTACCTGAATATCCAAGTTAATTTTGGTCGAAATAAATCTCGGCTGAGTTTTTATTTCCCGAATATGACTTTTAGCCAATCAAACCGCGCTGACGCCGTGCATCTCGCTCCCACATTCACGCTGTCCAGCTCTAAAACAATCACGCCCACTTTCATATTTTTCGGCCGTCCGGAGTGCTCTTTCAAATTTCGTCTTATTGATATTGTTTTTAAAGTTACTATTGTTTTAATAGTGAATTCATCAAATTTGAAGAGATCATTTATAACTGATACATCACCAGTTCGCCCTGAACTTATAGTAAAGTTTTGGAAGTGAGTATTTTAACCTAAATAACTGCATTTTGTTTTGATAACTGACACAAAATCCCAACGGTTATATGAATTCTACAGTATGACCCGGCAACTACTATGACGTAAAAAATAATTATTATTTCAAATTATTATTAATCAAACATTGTTTGTCTTTATTTTACTTTTAATCTAGGCATTTCTATGAAAATAAAGGCGATGCTATTATTTATTTTTGAATGCGCTGATAGTTAATTTAATTTAATATGTATGTTAGTAACTATTTATTTGGTGAATTTTATATACTTAGGATATTGGTACCTACCTAATATTAGCAGCCAATTGTAATTAATTTATAGATGCTATTATTTTGTGTTGTCATTCCAATAGTAAATATATAATATTTATTTGGTGGTTTGTAATAAGTTTAATTGTTAATTATATAAATATATAGATATAATAATATACAGATATATATACATAGATTTTTTTTTTTTTGGAAAAAGTATTAATATAAAATTGTTAGCAAGTACGAGTAAGTACCATCATAAAATATTGGAGAAATCCGTGACGTCGGTTAGTAATTGAAGTAGTAGATACCTACTTGTATTTAATAAACAAAAACCGATCGCCGATAGTCGCTTGATTTTGAAGAATACTGATGAGCAGGTATTAAAAGGCCAATAGTTAAAGTTTGTCGTCATAAGTATGTCACCTCGTAGCATAGTGGATAATTCGTGGACTGGGTCGTAAACCCAAGAGATGCAGGACGATTCCTGCCGGGTGTCTTACTTTTTTCAAAAAGATTTTTTCTATTGGTTACAATATATTTTCTCAGAAATGATTTTCAAAATTATGTATGTTCAATAATTAGAGTGGTACATTCTTAAATCTTGTGAATTATTCGTTGAATAAAAAAAAAGATTATTAAAAACTATTTTATTACTTATTACGAAAAAAACCGAAAAAAGCGAATGCCGCATGTTATTATTACCTACGAACTTGGGTTATTACGATCATTAGATATTTAAATAGTAAAAGTAATCATTAACAATTATCGTGTAAATAAATATAACATTTGAGGTGCGTACTTTTTGACCACTCAGTAATCCGTGGGCCGTGCAGCAACACACTACGGTCTTAAGTCCCGAACGTCCATGTTTTGTCCCGAATATCCATTATTCTGAGAGAGCGCTAAAAATTTCCCGAATATCCACAACGAGTACTTGTAAATAAAACGCATTTTATGTGCATTTACTGATTTATACCAGTATATTATTCTTGGAATCTATTCTTAGATAATGTTGCAATCATACAGTGTAGAAAG
This sequence comes from Rhyacophila brunnea, assembly GCF_057557595.1. NCBI lineage: Eukaryota > Metazoa > Arthropoda > Insecta > Trichoptera > Rhyacophilidae > Rhyacophila > Rhyacophila brunnea. The sequence goes on along the minus strand of NW_028233068.1, from coordinate 18,685,518 downwards.
AATGATTGATACATCTACTGATATTTCAATATACGACAATGAAATTTGTTTTTCGTCTCCTGAAAAATTGACATTTGGTCTATTCGGGAAACAAATCCTATAGCGACGATTTGACAACTCCATAATTCAAGTTGATTTATTCAACAATACAAAAAATTGCTAAAAATACACCTAATATCCTTAATTTTACCTGAAACAACATTCTGTATACAATGGTTCTGTAAAGCATCCCACTGCCTTTAAATCTAGCGACGAGTAGGAGGGACGCCCGCCATAGATCCTGGCCTGGGGGCCCGCTTCAAGATGTGGAGACCATGGCTCCAGGTTATTCGGTCCGCAACAAATAATATATCTAAAAACCTGCAAAATACGTCTCAGATAATATATCGTTGAGAGCCGTTTCGTTATCTGTCTTGTGCACTGTCCAAACATACGAAGAGTAAAGTTCAGCCTCAACGCCACATTTTGAAAGTTTGTTGGCAATTCGTATTGCGCAAAAAACTTAACTCAACAAATTATATAGGGTTTCACTTAATCTGTATATGACACACAAATTTGCAATTTTCTAGTATTCAAGTATTTTTGTGAATATCTGCATAGTTGAAAGAATATAACTGTACCTAACATCAGAATATAATGTAGGTTGAATTATCATAAAAAAATAGTTTTTTTGCATTCGTCTATTAGAAATTTAAAAATTAAATACGGTTTTAATAAATTATAAATCACTAATCTATGTTTTAAAATACGGAAACTATTCGAATGTTGTACATACTGTATGTTCAATATATATATATATATATATATGTATAATATATAGAATGTTACATTCCCAAATCTTGTGAATTATTCGTTTAAAAAAAGAAATAGTTTATTAAATTACAGCAAGTCTAAGTTGGTTATAAAAACTAAATATTGGAGTGATCCGTTACGACGGTTAGTAATTAAGGAATTTAATTAATTGATTTAATATACAAAAACCGATAGCCAACATTGTGACGCAATTTGTTAAGCATTTCATGTAAAATCGTCGTAAGTAAGTTGGATGCCTGTTGCTTAATTAGAAATAATAATAATAAGATAAAAAGAACTTTTTATATACAACGTTTTTAAATTTTCTGTTGAATCATATACACTTCACTTGACTAGCTTAAACGGTCAAAAAAATTTGTACTTGATAAAAATACTGAATAGGTAAAGAAATGTCTTTTCATATTGATTTCCATAGTAACGCACGTATATATTATTTATTAATCATTTAGTTGCTAGGACCCCCTAGCAACCAATTATGGTATCGAAATAACTTTTCATACAAAACAGAATTAACTAAAAATGAATTCAATTCTACTTAAAGATGGCTAAAAGTATTAAAAAAATGCATTGGCGTTGTGTTCTGATATATTCTAAAAGTTTCAAATGTCTAGCTAGTCGGGAAGTTAGTTAAAAATCGATTGCAAGATTTGTACCGGACAAAAAACCAACGGACAAATAAGAAGACGACCTAAGAAAAACGTTGTAATTGTAATAAAATACACAACCACGAATACAGCGGTTATATGTTAATTTTTTTTCTAGTGGGTATATGCATGAGATATTTTTAAAATATACATGTTTTTTTTAATAATTAATACAATATAACATGAACGTGCATTGCACGTTTGTAGGTACCTCCAAAAGTTGTCCTGCGCGACGTCACGGTAGAAAATATGTATACGTGTGAGTATTTGTAAAAATATGCGCGGCATACTACCTAGTAGATTGCGTCACACGTACTCGACGTAAAATGTGAAGATCACAGTGGGAACTGCTCGTATAGGAAGCACTAAGGGCTGAAGGTGTGCGCACATAAATCGAAAAATTTGCCGGCACTCTATGACAGCCAACCCTACTTTTTGCCGCGCGACCGTTTTTTGGACTTTTTGCTTTGTGGAAGCATTGTATAGTTTAGGATGTATCAACGAAGCTAGAAATGGCCGTACGTAATACATGTCAAACGTGAAAGCCTTTGTTTCAAATATGCAATATTGCCGTAATGCTTAGACTGTAAAGTGTAAACAGTCTAACACGTAGAGTTATAGCTTACATACGTCATACATAATTTGGAAACACTTCTGAGAAATATACAACTAACAGAAAAAAACTTTTTGAAAAAAAAAAATAGCCATGTGCTTGACCACTACGCTATAAGTGCCATATCTACGGGAGCGAATACCGGCTGGTGAAGTGGGTATCATATTGTTTTGTGAAAGAATTTAAATATCTGCTAAATAAACTATATTTTTAATCAACAGATACTATTCACATGATTTGAGAATGAATGGAATACATATAATTTTAAATGAATTCTATTGTTCTCTGAATAAAAAATAATTTATTAAATTATTACCAAGTGCAAGTACCTACGTTAAGATTAAAATTTTGAGAGATTGCTGACACCGGCTATAGTTTGGTCGCTAGAGGGGGGAGGACATGGTATTATCGGGACAAAAAACTGCTGATAATGAATCTGTCGGATGTCACTCTAGCATTCTTGGGCAAACGACGCCATCTTTGTAAAATGGCGGCGAAAATGGTTTTTGGGTAATATTTAATTTATCCACCTACAGAAATTTTATTCCAAGTGAATTAAATATCGTTTAATGTTATGGTTTTATTACAATTTGAGAAATTAATGTTAGCATTCAGGAGTTTTCTTCTTATTTCCAAAAAAAAAATCCGGTTTGATTTGTTGTATCATTAAAACATCACCAGTGTGATTTAATACACTGCTAGATGAATACCTCCTCAAGCTCAATATACTTTTATCGATTTCTTGTTCTTCACTGCCACGTAATTCCACCGAATCTTAATATTTCATAAATCCAGCTTAGCTGTGGGCGGCCTTTCAGTCTTCCACTGGATCATCGAATTTGTCTGGCGACTACCCTGTCGACAAGCTGTGTTTTCGACCCATCTTCAAATATTTTTTTAAATTTACTAAATAATTACAATTTTAACGTTATCACACTTATCGTAAATCCACTTCTCCTTCAAATACACGTCAATGACGTCAAGAGGATCTGTTGAAAATGCAAGGTTTCTCTGAATAACAGCTATTGCACTTGATAAGGTCAGGAAGCCTGCTGAAGCGACATCAAGGTTTTTAGGTAATATATTATGCTTCAGGCATTGTATTGTCATTTACTCGACCGAATACCAGTACATGACTTGGAGACATGCCTGTTTTTCATTCTCAAAAAAAATCCATTGTTAGTGACATCGTCATTCGTATTTATACATTGTTTATTTATTTGCGGGAAAACACGTACATATATGTATAAGGTTAAATGTGTAAAGAACTAATTTTAATATATTTTTTTATCAATAAATAAATAGTATTATTTATATTAAACTTTTTCTGTATATCTATAATTAGTTATTATTAGGCTATTTGAGTATAAACATACATTTTTGGGTTACTATTTAGTTAAATCATTTTTACTAATTGAAGTAATAAATCTCATAAAGTCTTACGTCGTTAAGGCGTACATAAATATATAAGTTTTCTAACTTCTTTAAGTATTCAAAATTTAATGAGCCCTTTAATAAATTGTTATCGGGGCAATAGGTAAGCAGGCATGTTATTTTATAACTTCGAACAGTGTTTCGAACACTTAAAAACTCTTTCTTCTGACATTTTATGCAGCCAATAATAAACCCTCATTAAATTGCTACGCATTCCTGCACGTGAAGTAGAAAGTAGGGGAGCGATTAATCTAAAAACTGGCAACACTAAATAAAAACAATTAAAAAATCGCCCTCCTTTCCGAGTGATATAACTTGTTAAACTTAATTTAATTAACGTTAACCCTAAAATATGGCACCCCTACATCTAGGGAAACCCCCACCCACACTCCGTCAAATACCACTAGGTTATTCCAAACAACTTCTGAAGATATATGTACGGAATTCCTAACCTTTCAATAGTGCTATAAGATTCTGAAATCTAAACCCTCTGCCGAGTCAATGGTTATTCTTGTAAATAGTATCGGGTATGTCAGTCTTCAGTATGGAGACGAACGCGACATATTGTTTTTAGATATTTTGCTTTCCCGTTGATTGAGTTTTGTTTCCATTTATTGATCGTTAAACTGAAATTAGTAAATTTTATTAATGAAGGACACTATTTTTACTGTACAGAAATCACTTAACTCAATCTCATTGGATCAGTTATGACATATTATCACATTTTGTAATCTTTTAGTGCAATAGCTTTTGCTATATTTAATTTGATTTATATGCGTATTATAAACCAAATGCATATTCATATTTAAGTGGGCGTTTAATCTTATGCTGCTGACATAAATGACTTAGTTGAAGTGAAAAAAACAAGCGTTGCGTTTATTACTATTACTATAACATCCAGAAATCTGGATCATCCAGGTGTTTTAGTAATACGGTTTAATTCTTGAGTATTGAGGAAGATGGGATAAATGTTTGTTTCCATTCAATTTTAACGCGTATTTAATATTGATAATATTTAAGGACATTCTGGAAGCTTTGTTTATCGAGCATTTTATCATTTCAATATTAAGTCATAAATAAAATTCATTTTAAAAATTATGGTATATGTCGACTAGCTTGGCATTTTTATTTTATTAACCTGTTCTGTACTACGTCATAGATATTACTAAGTCAACGCTGACTTCTCTGCATTTTTAAATAATATCAGTATTGCATTGATTTCATGCAAGTATATTACTTGTATATTAAGGTTAATCATTTTAAATTAATTTAGATTATTTTAAAATAAGTAATGACAATAAGTAAGAGATAATATAATGATATTCTTAATACATTTCTTTTAAATTAATTGTTGTAATAATAGGGCATAACGCGGAAAGATTACAAAATTAAATCAATAATCAGCATAAGCGTGCGAGTGGATAATCGCTGGATAAATACAGTGAACTAAGGAACACAAAATGACTGTAAGGCCGTCCCAAAGCCCGATGAATTGACGACTTTATCAATTTCAGTGGATATGCATGACAGTCAGTGAAAAACTAGGAACTGAGAAGAGTGAAAATAGCTCAGAAGAGGTTTTTATCCTATAGTGACTCGACTTAAACTGGCGATGATTAAATATTAATAGATTTTATTCATTTATAAAATTAAATATCTATAACTAGAGATATAGTATTAATAATTTCAATATTGTGAATTATTACTCAAAGGGTGTGTTTACATTTTGAATGGTAGAATTCTGAATTTTGAGATTCATCTGGAAACAAAAAAATGCTGTTTATTTATTTATTTATAAACGGCGCATGCACATATGAAATAAATGGGTTCCAACAAATAGGGGAAACAGATAAATAATTATGAGTGAGTCTTGATGAGACTATTTATTACTAAGTATTTTTACAACAAATTGATATAATATGTATACTTTAAAGAGACATTACGTAATAATAAGCAGTATTTTTACTATTTAAAATTCATGTAACTTTTTCCAATAGGAGATATATTTTCGTCAAGAGTCTACAAGTCAATTGAACAAGCATTATATGTTGTCAACAGTATTATATTTACCAAATTTTGAATAGTTAAAGCGTTAATACTGTATCTACGCATTTATATGACGCTCTACGGCGTAGATCATCTACGCCGTAGAGCATCTACTTAGTTTGCTAATTACTTCATTATGCACGCCCTAATATTATACGTAATTAAATAAATCTTCTCAGCACCATTTTCCAATACCAAAGTACAGTATAATACACATAGTCTTTGATCTTCTCTATAAATGAGCTTTAATTAATTTTTAAGTTCATTTGTTAGTTTTCTATGAAGTTTATTTCAATATTGAACTCATATATATTTTTACACACATTTTGAATAGTTTATTTGCGTTTATTTCTTCAAATGTTATTTATTTTTTAATAAAAATGTCTAATTATTTAGTAACTTTCATGTTTTATACGTATCACGTTCTGTTTACTGGGGTAACATATTATAATGTATTTTTAAATCAATATGGATATTTATCATTATCTAATTCTAAATGCTAATAGGTGAACGTTATGTTATAATTGAACTGAACATAGGTCGTGGAAATCGGCCCCTAAGTTAGGTGTGTATCATAGGTACTTACGTACCTAAGTATGGTTCTGCACCGCGCTCATAGTCACCAATATAAACCAGTTTGAGGAGTTTATGGGAAAAAATAACTATCATCTATAATGAAACGGCGCAAGGTGGTTTATCACATGCATTTCTTGTGAGCTATTTATACTAACTGTGAATAGGCTTACTATTTCATTCAACACTTGGATAAAATAAAAAGAAAAACTAAAAAAATAATAATTGTTTATGTAATTCACTTCAAATGGTAGTTTCTCATGAGAAACTAGAAACCTAGAGGAAACATTGTTCGCATTTTACGTGATCAACTTGTCTACACACAATTTTTAAAAAGCTTCCTCTCTTTAAAGTATCGGTCAATGCAAACTTTATGTTTGACATTTTTCATTCTAAACATTGAAAAATAGATATCTCAAATAATATGTTAAAGACAAAAGATTTTTTTTCGCTATCCTCGTTTTTATACTGAATGCGATATAACAATAACAAAAATGCACATGATTTACGTGAGATGACGTGAAGATGATATAGTATACATATTTTAACAATATTATTTAAAAAAAAGGTATTTTAGAGATCAAATTATCGATTTCTTGCGTGTGTATCAGAAAATACGTAGTTTACTGTTATAAACCTGGTAAAAATATAAAATAGCAGAGACTTATAGACTCATTGCTAAGCCGCAACAATCCTGCTGAAATCGGCACGTATGATAAGCATCCCTTTTATGGCGTACAGCAAGAAAAATAGAGGAACGTAGAGAACCTGAAAAAACCCTGGCTGAGGAATATTATTTGGATCAGATTTTTGAAGACTGAAGAAACTATTCCATATCGAGCAGAATATTATATAAATAGACAAAAAAGTAGTGTTATTTAAAAAAAAGTACTTAGTAGACAAAGATGTCTTTCAATTTTTGCGGTAGATTTTAAACGTAAAAAAACAACAATTTTAAGTTTCAATAGAACTTTAATTTTAAACAAATTAATATACATTTTTAGTCACAATATCTTCTATTAAAAATAAAATATTGGAATATTAAATTGATATAACATTCTAGTATTTATATACTATAAAACTAATATCGTAAGCTTTGTAGGTAATTCAGAATACAATAAACTGAAGCCAAGTATTGTAAATAGACGCAGATTGGATTATTCTTTAATGAACAAATATTTAAAAAACAAAAACTTATAATCTTGTGGCCGAATAAGGTAAATCAAAAGCCAATATACAAAAGTTTACGATCATGGATAATTACATTAATTAAGCCCCTTTTCTAAGGAGCTCCACAACCAATATTTATATAGGTAAAATACTAGAGATATAAATATATCACGATTCTATAATGATTAATTACGAATTATTGAGAAAGGACGAAGAATGATCAAAAATAAAATAAAATTGATCACAGGTTAAAGGTTATGGAATTCTCTTATCCAAATGTGTTTATAGCTGTACGTAGAAAAAAATGACATAATATCGTCAAGATGGTTCCAGTAATATACTAATAAATAACCAGCGCCATGCGATGTGTTGATTCATTCAAATACAATGACATAATAATTATATGAACAACAATTTAATATTCGTATATTGCACAACTCAAGTATAATAAATGTACCTAATAAACATATTATTTTTCCTTTTGTCAGTTGGATCATATTAATATCACGTGTGCTTCCAATAATCCTTATCGATAATAAATATTCTTTCATCTTCTAAGATTATACAAGAATCCCGTAAACAACATGTGGATTATATTTAGTGGCCTTCAGACTTTAGTAAGCTTAGAAGAGACTTTCTTGAGGTATTCATTTTGTGTTACGTGATACTGCTTGGTCCGCTCTTCCGTCTAAGTACTATCGGCCAGCAAGTATCTACCGCAAGCATAAATTATACATATTTTTGACACTCGGCAAATGGTTGCTCTCAGATTTCGTAAAGTACCTACCATGATATTTAATTAAAAATATAAATTACAATATTCCATGACAAATTGAATAATAAGGTTCTTTTTATTCAGTGATTCAAGAAAATGATTGAATCAATACAAAGTTCAAAGTATGTAAAAAGGCATCTACTGCTGCCCTGCGAAGTAAAAAGACAGTGTTTTGGTTTTAGTGAAGTTAGATTAATTGTTTTGACATAGTCTCTAAATATATACGTTTGTTTAGAGATTATATTGTCAACACAATCTAATAATTTTACATAATATAAGAATTTAAAGCTTGTGTTCTCTGATTTCTCTTCTTCTTCTTCTTCTCTGAGTAACTGGTCACTGTACATAGATTATTTAGATTAGTATCTACCGTAATATCTTCACCAAGATACACCTACCCATAAATAAAAAATAAATATTCATAAATTGACATGAACCCGTATTCATTGAATTTTGGTTAACGCGATTTATTAATTATAACATCCATGTCACACGTCATTACAATGGAATTAATTAATAAATTATACTGAAGTCTTTAATGAAAACACAGAAATATCTACCAAAAAATATCTTTTATATTAATAATATTTTTTAGCAAAATTTTTTGAATAGGTATATATAATGTAAACCTTTAAAATATGTAAAGGTACTCGTAATATGCTGATGTTTACAAATATGTATTTAAACTATTGGCACTTTCTTCTTCCTTTCAATAAATTTATATTATGGAGTGCTCTTATAATAGATGTGTATGTGACCTAAAAATTAATTGGTAATTTTACCTAATAAATGTTGTATTGGTTTATTGTATTTTTGCCACATAGCAATTTCTTTATTTTTATTCCGTAAGAGGTAAAACCAAACACAATGTTACTCAGTTTATTGTTTAACAAAATTAAATTTCTCCATTATTGTATAAGCGACTCTTTAGTAGACAAACAATAAAACATTAGGCACGGGCAGGTCCATATAGTGTATTGGTAATTTTAGATACGTGTAAAAAGTTAAACCTTTGATGTTAATTAATACATTTTGTTTCCTCTTTTAATACCGAATATATCGGTAGGTATTGTCTGATTTTAAAAACCGGTATTTTGGATCAAAAAACACTGTGATACCAGTTTTACTAAGCACCATCATAATTCAAGCATTTATACAATTAATGTGTCTGAAGATAGTGTATATTAATAAAAAAACTCACGGAAAAATATGCTAGATATTGAATGTTGTGCATTTCGTTGTGTATAGCTATTTTGATGGTGAAAATACTGCGAACCACGTATAAACAGTAACTGGCCTCCGCGTACCTGCCAATACGTAGGCCAGGCACGTATTTGATGAGGCAAACCCAAGCTCCCACCCCTACACTCCCCTATACAGTCAATCTAAGTGGGCCTGTCCGCCCTTGACTCGGCTGCATCCCGGAATCTGGATTATAAACAACGGACTGCGTAAGCTAAATAAGCTTTTTATGGGAAATTGGGTCATCAATATTCGAAATAAGATATACTAACAACAACAATGGAGGCTTATACTCAATGCAGATTATTTATGTACCTATGCACAATGAAAGCTTATTCTAAAATCTAAACACTTAATTATTTCAGTATTTATGTTTGTTTTTGTAATTCGGATAAATAAATAAATTTAAGTGAAATATTAATTTATATAAACAAAAATAATAACATGCTTGTTTATAGATTTGACATCATTGACATACTAACGGTGGAAGAAGCGAAAAATAAAAGAACCATTGTAAAAGACATGGGGTTGCTGCCAAAAATTAATAAGTCGATAATTTGTAGATAAATAGTCAACAACGGATTATGTGTCTATATATAAATATTAATAGGTATGTTTGAAAAAAAAATCAAAGCCATCCGATATATAGAACATGCACATAAAGCACTAAGAAATTAGTATTATGACTGATTTTACAAGGCATGTCAAACTTCAAATATTGCAATTACCTACTCCATAACATGATTTCGAGACATCTCAACTTTGTCATTATTTCGTAAAGAGACGTTGAAAAATGAGCTTTACTTATATTATTAATTATTATAATAAAGTAAAATTAAAATAATTTATATAAAATTCTTATAAAGCGATCACTATCTCTTTCATCATTGCCATATTTTCACTCATGGATGAAGGCGTTCCCTAGCTCTTTCCATACTTCTCGATTCCCAGTTCTTTGCCGCCAAGTCATCTACCAAACTTTATGAATCCGTCGATACAGCGGTTTTTAATTCATCCCTGTGGTCTTTTAGTGTCCCACGGGTACCACTGTATGACGGCATTTGAGTTGCCTTGAGTCATAACTCACATATTCCAAAAATCGAGTTTTGAGGTAATCGCAAAAACCACCAGAGCACTGTTTTCTGTAATTAGAAGAAAAGTATTAATCTCCCTTGAATATTAATGAGTGAGTGAGTCGATTTACATTTTTTTTTTTTTTTTAAATATAATATATTATAATACTCATAAGGCTGCAGACAACACAGCACACTCATTGAGTTTTGACAACTATTTTCACATGGTTTAAAGTGACTTGATATCCAACTATTTTATATATATTATTGCCTTTAGAATCACTTGGTATATTTAATTAAAAAATGACAAAATTGCAAAATGTGACTTATGACTCTAGGCCACTCATTTGTCCAGAGGCTGTCCACTCATCGAGATACATGTCTAGCTCGTTCGAATATCATCAGCTTTGCGACCTTGCGACTATCACGTACTCAATCGAGGTTGGGGTATCTATGACGAGATTGTTCTCAGAACCAAACTAGCTTGGATCACAATTGAGTGCCTGAATAGTATCTTTAAAAGTGACCTACATTATGCCCGATGCGTAAATTGTTCAATTAGTGTATGATACTTGTGCTCACATATGCATATAAACATGTACGTACCTTTAATATAAAATATACATTTAAAAAAAATCAAGTAGCGCAACGTAGTATGGAAAGATCTATGTCGAGCATAACGCGGTAAGACAACAAAATAAACTAATTTATTTACAGTATTGTTATTTTTATACTGTTAACGCGCCTGTAGCTGGAAAATATATTCTACTTATATTTCAGGGGAATTATTAAAATTGAATTTGACCTATTACCATAACGGGTCTAAATTAATATTGAAATTTTGTATATTGTAATAGAGATTCCAATTATTAGACAACGTTGAAAATATTGATTTCATATTCATTACTATCATAAAGTCCATACTATCAATGGATTGATGTAAAAAGGCGTCTCCAACTTAATTTTATTCCTATTGGTTACGTGCATTGCGTTGCAACCTACTTTAGTAGCTTATCTAGTAATTTTGGGGCCCTATGCGTAAATCATTCAAGGACCCCACCACATTTTTTTCAAACTTCCGTGCGATTTAATATTAATCTATACTTTTACGTTAAACGTCTTACATTTCGGTATAAACAGTGAGGTCACGTCGGCGCCCGTAGTGTCAGACTTTCGCATTAACCACATTATTTTCCCACAGAGCAGTAAATGATACATCGTTTGAAAAATAAGAATTAATATGCTTACATGATAACAAACAAATTATCTAAAAATATTGAAATCTACTAAATGGTGACTATGTCAAATTGATGTCAAATTTTTGTTAATTAAATATTTAATTTACATAATAATTTATTATATAAATATTTAATTTAATAAATTAAAAAAGTTTTAAAAGCAGATTTTTTTGTGAACGGTATAAATACTATAAAATAGAAAAATTCATTAAGGGGGGACATGCTCAGCGTAGGTCAAAATGGAGCTTTTATTGCATTTTCAAAGCAAGATTCAGGACATTCCTTAAACGTTGTAGATAATCTATTTATATAATTTTTAAGCCTTATCCTTTATTAACGCGTGTATTTTAACATGTACCGTTTAACAAAAAATCGGTTGGGTACATGTTCAAGCACACGCGTTAACATCATTTTACTCCCTACTTCAATTATAGTTTGTCAATTTATGGCTACGGCCGTATGTTGTAGCTTAACTACTGGGGAATGCCAAAAGAATGGGCGTATTTAAAAAAACACCACCTTATTCTTAGGTCAATGATTATTATAAACCATTCATTATTCGTAGGATGTTTATCACACTTGAATGGTCAAAAACATAGCTTATAAGTTGTATCTTTAGAATTATCTTCAAATGTGTTAATCTTGCCCATTTTTTGAATAATAAAATGCCTAATTCTTGTCAAATTTGGGATCACAGAGATTATCAATATATTTTTTATCGTAAATATTTCACTATAATAATGTCGACATAAATTATACTAATGGTTTTATAAATGCGTTTAAAAATTAATAAATGTAAAAAATCTTAACACCACTGCACACGCATGTACTGAAATATGACTATATTCTAAAACATTAGCGAGAGGTTTAAAAGAATACTATTTTATGTAATAAAAATACTTTATGCAGTCATCAAATGTTTAAAATAAATATAAAGGATAATAAGGCTTCAAAACTATATAAATAGATTGTCTACAACGTTTAAGGAATGTCCAGGATCATGCTTTGAAAATGCAATAAAAGCTACATTTTGACCTACACTGAGCATGTCCGCCCTTAACAACAGCAATTAGACGGACATTTAGTCCTGTTCGGCTGTACCCTAATTATTTTGTATGTTTTTGTGATGATATAGTCACGCCACTGACGTTCTTCCGGAAAGAATATCTATCTCGTTAATTCAGCGACCTCTAGTGGTTAGATTTATTTGTCCAGCGATTGCCTCTCCATCGAGTTATGTGTAAGTAGCACATGTGCATAAAATTCTGTATTATTTATTATAATAACATATTAAAAATTGTATTTATTTTAGTTTAGAAAGTTAAATATACCTACATTAGAATCATAATATACAATGACAAAACACCAGTTGAAGCATCACAGTGAGTGATTTTCGTTTCTAATTATGTTAGTCTTCGAACATATTTTTTTCAAATCACTAGTAATGTTTAATTCTCAGAAACTAAGTAGCAAAGACCGTTTAGTAACTTTATCTATTAATACCTCAGAGATTTTTTTCTTTGACGCTTTTTTCTGTGGCAAAGATAATTTGAAAAGTTCACATAATAAAAAAATGATTAAATAATAGTAATGAGATTTTCCTATGACGATAATTGATAATGAATGGCATCATATCTGATCATTTAAAATTAAATATCTCATTGCTAGTTCTGGTAGTATGGGTAAGAATTGGATAAACACTAACTAAGACAACCCAGTTGTTTTCATACTTTTTTGTTTCAGTCAAGTCCTTAGTCTATATGAAACTATTAGTTTCCCAATCGGTAACCTCCATTTTTACTATTTTTGATATTTTTATTGATTCTGATTTTGTACGTACTTTTCAATCGTAGGTATATTCATAAAATATCAAATACAGCTTCGTTTATTAACTAAAAAGAATCAAACCGGAGGTTTGTTGCAATGTCATTCATATTTATTAGCTGCAATTTTTTTATGGTTAACGATTAATGTGAATGACATTTTATTAACCGATTCGTATTTTATAATTATTGTTTTCCAATATATTTGCAACAAGGAAGTAAGTATTATATATATAGTTCTTTTTATGGTTTTTAGCGATTATCTCAAAATTACGGAATATGAAAGGTACCGAATATGAATCTAATAGCCTCATATTTGGCTACTTATTTTTTAAAACTTGTAACTGAGATCTGCCATTCTTATTAGTATTGAGATAATAATATGTGTATTCATTAGAAACTAACCAACCATTGATAATACTAATTGAGAGGGGAGAGTACTGTTTTGTTTCATTTACTCTTCTTATCACACTGCTTTTTCATGTAAAAGTTGTAATCATTGTTGGGTACCTATTTCTTTGTTTTTATCCCCTTGAATTTGAAAAATAATTGAGTGATTATTTCCTGGCGTTTTAAAAATACTGGGTCTTACCCATACGTTCGCCATAAAATATGATAAAGCAAGAGCAGTGTGCTGTATTGTAATTTTATTATAGCTAGATAAATAGTCACCGACTATTATACCCTAGAGTGCTTTGTACTTACCAAAATTTCTGAGTGAACCAATAGTATCGGTATAACCATGGCTCCCACAAGGGAGGGCTGACAGGGCCCTAGCCTAGAGGCCCGGCAAGGCGAGTCGACCAGATAAGTGAGATAAACAGACATCACAAATTTGCTTCACTAGTAAGAAAAAGTCGCCTATGGCGCTATTTTTCTACTATAATGTTAATATTTAAAATTATGTAGTTGCACGATACATTTTTAAATTGTGTATCATTACTCGACAACTCCATAATTTAAATGGATGTATTAAAGATTAAACTAACAAAAAACACTAAATATACAAATTAATTTCACCGCGTATACCATTTGGAAAACGCAACTGTAGAGCGCCACACTGCCTTTATTCCTAGCGATAGGTAGGGGGCCCGCCAAAGATCCTAGTCTAGGGGCCCGCTTCAAAATATGGGGGCTATGGGTAAAACATCAACATTCATTAAAACGTATTAAACGTATCTAAATATGCTATCTAAAGAGTTTTATTGTACATTAAGTAGTGAAAATTCTCAAAGACTGTCTGGATTTTCTGTACACCTTTTATAAATACAATATTTTCTTACGCAAAGGTCTAACGTTTACACTAATTTCCAAACTTTGCAGGTATGTAATTCTGAAGACTTCCGCTTGGCAGAACGATTAAGCAATACTTCAACTATTCCCGTACAAGTTGAAAGTTTCAATGGCGGTGCTTTGGTACTCGCCTAAAATTAACTCAAATTTTATTTAAGTTGTTTGCCTTCTCCGAGACGGAGCGGGATTCAGGGTGTTTTTAAACTTTGCTTAACACATTCACACCGCGCCAGCATTTAAAAATATATTATCTTCCTTGTCAACTGGTCATTCCATCTAGGGGTGATTGACTACCTGTTTTTATTTAAGGTTAATATTGAAGACCAGTGTTTTATTTTTTAAGTTAATAATATAATGTAATATTTTAACTTTTTATTAATAATTGCAAGCTTATTGCAGTAGGTGTTACAAACTACATGCCATTTGCTAGATGCATGTTTTGCAATAGTTTTAATACAAAGCTTGTTTTTATTAATCATACTTTAATTAAGGTAACTTAACTTTGTTTTAAACCATATAATTTCTACCACTCAAATACCATTTCAATTAAAACATATTTTGCAAGTTGGATAGATGCATATTCAAAATTAATGATAGATCGAGCAAGAAAAACGCCAACGTAGAATAATTTCTAAATCACGAGCTAATAATCAATCAGTTTTATCATATCTAATATAACCTAACCTAACCTATCTCATTTCTAATCTAATCTAACTCATTAATATTTTAAGCATATTTTGTGTTTTGCTTAAGATGTGCTATGTTATTTAGTCGTATTTGTATTAACCCATGGTAAATTTTCCTGGGAAAATACAGACTAATTATTGAAATCACTAGAAGGTGAGACAGCGAGAGGTATATAGAATGCAATCCATAGCATGTGACAAGTATTTGACTATGGTTAGGGGTCATATAAAAAAATCACGGTTAATATAACATTGTTTTCTAGTTTGCGTCTAATGGTTTCGTAAATTACCAATAAGCATACTTCATGCCCATGGTGGCCGCACAGTTTAAGCGTTGGACTATAAGGCCGTGGGTCCCAGGTTCGAATCCTGGGTCTGGCAAGTACACATATTGTTTTTCAATTTGTGGATGTCAGGGTATGGACCTAATAGGTTGAGCAAGTGGCTGACATCCATTTCTCGTACAAAACAAAATCTGTCAATACAAACCTCTACTCTGTGGTGGCCCATATGATCCTATTAGGATCGGACATGGTCGAAAGAAGAAAAGATGCTTCATTTACTGTATTTAATTTCGATTGCCTACTCGTATTTGCTAAGATTGAAGAAACCTGGAGTAAATAACTTGTAATGTTATTATATTTCAATAATACTTATGATATTAATATTTATAAATATTAAACATATATATACTAGTGAGTATTATATGCGTCCGCAGAGGAGTAGTAGACATGCTGGCCTTTAAATCTACGGATCAGTGGACCCAAGCCCCGCGACTGATTCAAATTCACAGATTGTTTGATCTCAATCTCTATTTGCACCCAAGGGTCTTACCCAATATGTCGAAAGTTTAATGTAATAATTAATGTATGTACAGACAGTGTTAGGCCAAAAAGGCGACATTAACAATTGAATACGTGTATTAATTAAGGCGCTAAGTACCAAAAACAAAAAAACTGACATTTTTATAGAAAAGTGTTCTACATACTTACGCCAATAACTTCAACTATGGTCTAAGTGCCTCAAGCAAGTCAAAAAAATACAGAAAAATATTTAAACCTGTCGACGTTGTAAGTCCGTTGGCCTGTTCTATTTATAATGGTGTAAATACCACTACAGTGGTCAACCTCATTCAATAGAAAATGGCTGTCGATGGTGTGTTGACACTTTCAAGTTCTTAATACCTAAAATTATAGAAACTGCCGTGATTGCTTCACACTGTAAAACCACATTTTTCAAAATGTCTGCTTCGTGAAATTTTACTGCAATGACTCAGTATTTTGTAACTACAGGCAATACTACTTTTTGGTACTTAGAGCCTTAATTAATACACGTATTCAATTTATTTAAAACAAGTTTATTTGAAAGAACATTTGAAAATAGAATTATATTACTACACTCCCAAAAATAGTTGTATCTTCGTCGAACCATCACTGAACGGACTGTTGCACATATGAGTTCATGTCAGCTCGTGTCACGAGCAAACAATAGGCAGTGTCATTTTACTTGGTATTTAAATGTATCAGAATTATACTTCAGTCACATCACGTGAATCACAACTATTACGTCATAAATGTCAAAATGATATTTTAATGTTTTGTAAATTGAAACATTTTCTATTCACGTGATTACACGCATCTATGTTTTTAATGGTTTGTTATATTATTAGTCTCTGATTAGATTTGTGTTTAAAAATATATGAGATTTTAATTAAAAAAGTCAAAACGCCTGATTATCAACATATTGATAAAGAAGCTTGACAGACAATTAAAACAATGTAACATGTCAATTTTTATTTTGTATGTATTGATAGTTCAAGCATATTATGAAATTACATGGCGTGATAACAATCTGTTCTGGCCCTACTGAAGTAATTTTGAAATTATAAATATAACGTTACAATAAAGTTAGGTTGTGTTGGGTTAGACGGTGGCGAAGGTTGAAAGTAGGCTGCGGAGATTCGATAGAAATAGTGCACACTTTGTGACCCATACCTAGCTGTCTTGATTGTCTGTGTTGGTCAGTTTTAAAAGTCAATTATACCCTGTTTAAATTAAACGATAATAGATAAAAAATGTGTTTATATCTATAAAATATTCTAATAATATGTATATATAATTTTAGATAGTTTGTCTATTATGTTTTGGCTTAAGTAGGGTTTAATTAATTTTAAAAACTAACTAACACTGTCTGCAATTTATATTTTTTTAGTAGTTCAATGAAAACAAATAAGTGACGTATGACTGATAAATTGTGTACTATTTTTGTTGGAACTCCAGCCTACCTCCACTCTTCCCAACAGAGGTTTTGTTAGATTAGGTTAGGTGAGCTAAAATAAATAATAATAAAAATAAATAACTAAATACACACGCCACTGGTTACACAATACACGCTATCTTTCTATCATGTCTTGGTACTCGTAGCTATACTAATTTAGTTTTAACCGTACGAAATCAGAGTTATATTAGTATTATTCTGTATGTTCATTGCTCGAAACAACTGTGAACATAATATATAACTCGATTATTGTAGAATTAATAAAATAATAGAATTCATGTAATCATCTGGCCGAGCGGTAACGCGTTGGTTTACAGTGTAGTGGGTCCCAGGTTCAAATCCGGGGTCTGACAAAATCCATATGTTGTTTTTCAATGTATGTTCGGAGTCAGAGAATGAACCTGATGGGTTGAGCAAGTGTATAATTTTCCTCAACATTAATTACAAAAAAAAACTAGCAGATGTCTATATTTTTATTTGTGGTGACCGTTATAACTTTTCACACGATAATATCGAGGGTGATAAGTCGAAAAGGCGTTAGAAACGTTCCGGCGAGATTATTTAGAATACGAGTACCATCTTTAGCGTGTCAAAAGTGTGTAAGCAGGAATAATTTAGTGATGAAGCTGCAACTATTTTTTGACGTTAGTGAACAATATAAATAATAAAACTCTGTTTTCAAATTATGTCAACGTTTTTATTAGCTCATATTCTTGTTTGTCCGGTGGTTGTTTGTCCAGTACAAATCTTGCAATCAATTTGTAACTAACTTCCTGACTAGCTAGACATTTGAAACTTTTAGAATATATCAGAACACGACGCCAATGCATTCTTTTAATACTTTTAGCCATCTTTAAGCAGAATTGAATTCATTTTCAGTTAATTCTGTTTTGTATGGGAAGTTATTTCAGAAAAATCCGTAAAAAATAAAAGACTATTATTGGTTGCTAAGTGGGTCCTATCAACTAAATTATAATATCTACGTGCGTTACTATGGAAATCAAAATGACATTTTAGTATTCCATATTTGTTTGTTTTTTATTTACTTCATATCAAGTACAAGTTTGAGCATATTGAGCATAATAATTCAACAGAAAATTTAAAAACGTTCTATATAAAAAGTTTTTTTATCTTGTAATTATTTTTCCATAAAGTTGTAAAATATGTAAATTATCACTAACACCCTTTTAACCTAGCAATGTCAATAATATAATATATTGAATTAATTCGACAATATCTGCGATTCACGCGTACGTGTTATGTAGTGTATTATAATACAAATATATTATATTACAGCGAGTCTCAAGAGGTTACGACAAAATCATGGATGAAATTGGGGGGAATATCAACGAAAATATAACCTTTATTCAACGTTTTTAAGTGGGAAAACTCTCTGAAGGCCCTAGGCGCCAAGATAAGACGACAAAATTTATGTTTGGTTCCTATTTAAAGTAGAAATAATATTATAATACTTGATGTTATTAAACCTAATATTCACTGAAGACGTAGAAGTAGTGAACGTCTAATGGTATTTATAATAACGCATTAAAACCTAGTATCTTCAATTGTTATTTTAACTAACCAGAATTTTGCGTTGTGAGTTGTATTTATAATAATAATAATATGTAGTCGCATGTGTAAGATAATATTTAGTAGTGTATTTATTTTCACGGTGTGCGGCGCTTATTTTCAAATACCGATAAGTTAACAATTAAATATATGTGGTATACGACGAGTTTGTGTTTCAAGCGTAAGTGGTTAGTTTTAACTACGATACACAATATACTGAGAAGTGTATTACTTTTAGGATGTGATTGTAAAAAGGTACGATTACCTATTGAGGATGGAGAAATATGAAGTAAACTTAAACACGTGTTGGAGTATTATGATATATCTAATATTTACGTATGCATCATAAAATGCATTTAAGTTTGTCACATAATCGTAACGCGCGTTCAATATTGGTAATATTTGAGGATATACAATGACTAGTTCTTCATCTATACTATAATTTGAAGAATATATTTTGATGTTTCTTTGTACCGTCCTTCGATTTTTCTTTATGAAAATCCACACGTGCAGTCGGATTTCGACAAAATTTGGACAGTAGATGGAGGCCGATGAGCCGGAGTGCGTGGTTGGGGTCTCGAAAATCAGTAACACCTAGGGGACAGTTTTACGGTTTTTGCGGAAAAAGGGCGCCAGGTACAGGGCCTTGAAACGCGGAAGATAATATTGCAACCCCCAGTTTTTATTGGAAATGTCGCTAAAATGTGTACATTTAAAAATTATTGGCGTTTATTTCAGATCGATCGGAGGTCAAATGGCAAAGTAATATATTTTGGCACCAAATGGAAAAGCCACAAATATTTTATATCGAAAAGCCCTGGGAAGATGGATTGGATATTCATATTATGGATGGATATATTATATAGAAAAGCCTTAAAATAATATATTGAATATGTACTACTTTTAAGATATTATTTAAATAAAAATAAAAATCTCTAATATAATATTTTTTTACTTTTTTAAATTCAATCCTTTGCACTCTACGTATTAAATTTAGAATTTTTATTTTCAAATATTAAACCATTCCACTCCCGGTCAGCGCCGGGTGATACTGCCAGTTATGTTATAAACTCAAACTGCCTTTACAGCCATGGTCAATGTCGACTGGTTTTTGTATTTCTGTTCTTTGACATTAATTTATCGTATTGTATTTTTTAATTAAAACAATAAACTAATTTTTATTAGCTGGTAGATCTTTGGGTACGGTAAATATAATTATAATTAGATTGCAAAAATTGGCATTTATTTGTAACATTTTAAGTACCTAATTAAGGTTTAATGCGTCTGCGAGTGGTATTTTATAGTCCATTATAATGTCGTTGATCTCGGGTTTGAACCCCAGATCTGGAAAATTCAGAATGAATATTTTATGCTTTGAACGGTTTTTAGAAATGTAGATCATAAAATATTTTGCGAAAGTCAACACAGTATGTATATAATATTATGTATGCACGTATTTTGAACATACGCGAAACGTTTCATATTATATTCAAATTAAACTAGCCACGATAATCAAAATATTTTGTAACGTGTGTCAGGGCCAAGTCACTGTGGCTTACGTCCGGTTTCCATTTTTTATTTATTACGTACTTTCACAAAAAAAAAATGATAAGGTCATCAATGCAGCAATTGTTAAGGGAGCCCTTAAGTGGATTAGTGTATATTGGGTACTATTGTATGATTGTATGTATCCAATGATTAACAAGCAGTTTAGTCCCATTACCATTTTAACATCTTGAGAGCTTTATCACATCGTATATACTCTTCTAACTCTTAATAATTCATTAGTTTATTTTGTGGTTTCCGCGCGTTATACCTATCATACACCTTTACATACCACGAATGTGTGCGATCAGTGCTAACATAATATATACGTAACACATTGTTCTTTAATGTAAGGTATGTCTTAAAATAATAATTAATGATAGCGAAATTAAAATTTGATTCAACAAATTAAGATCTAATTAATCTAATCTAAAGATTACTACAGTAAGAAAAAAAAGAATAACTTATGTCGGATAAGCCGTCTATTTAAATATGAACAGATTGCATTCTACTAACTAGATTGCTACGGAGACTTTTTTCATTGGCTCTACGACCTGATTATTGGTGTTTCTTCATAGAATTTTTATGAGAAATGAATATTAGCCGTTTGCTTCAACCAATTGAAACTTTCGTGGTTGTCACCACGTGTTCTTCCTCGATGTTTTGAGATCGTTGAAAATACAATTCTCAAGATATGACAATTAGGTCCATGTTCTGAATACAATCACATATTAAACAATAAACTATCAATTTCCCAGGTGTGACATTCGTATCCGCGATGTATGATTTTGAAAGGGGACACTTTATCATAACTCAAAAATCAGGAGCACTTAATCTAATTAAATAATAGCGTTTTAAAAATGCAGTGTCACATGGATGGCAAGTAATTAATACAAAGTGTTTTTATGACAGCAGTAAACCAACTGATGTGGAGCTTGTGACAAAAGCATCTATATAAAAACAAAATTTATTTGTAGATAATTTAATGATTAGCCCACCAAATTTTCACTCAAATCACTGTCGTATATTTAGTGTCAATTTTTATAGAAGGTTTTATTTAATTAACTCATTTGCTGCTGACTAGATAAAGATTTTTTAATTACCACCTTTAAAATGCACGTTAATTACATCGATCGGCCGCCTGGTCATTACGCGCCGGGTGCGTCTTCAGCGTTGGATTGACGGATATAAAATGCATATAACTTTTGTAATTTTAAATTTTTATTCGATTTTTTTATTTGACATGAAAGTAATATTTGTTAAAAATTTTAATCTATGTTTGGTAAATAAATTCATTTAAAAGACCTTCATTTTCTTTTGGGGTAGTTATGGCTCTTTTTAAAGCATTTTTCATTACGGCACGCAATGTTTCTGGTTCCAAATTTGTAATTTCTGCCCGAATATTTTACTTTAGCTCCTGTATGGTTTGTGGTTTGTTCATGTAAACCCTTATCTTTAAATAACCCCACAAAAAAATCAGGTGCCATCAAATCTGGGGAACGGGGACGCCAAGCAAAATGTGAATTATTTGAAACAATTCTGTCACCAAAATGTTCTTGAAGAATCTCCAATATCACTCTCGCGGTGTGCGCTCCATCTCAGTGGAACCATATAGCAGGGTTATTCAGAACTGCCGGACGAAAAATAATTCTCTGTTATGGTTCGGTATACCGGCCCAGAGATGGTTTGTCATGTGCATCGACCGACGTCTTCGAAACAATATGGACCGATGACTCTATTGGCCATAATTTCACACCAAACAGTTCATCTAAGATGGTGTAATTGACGATAAGGCAAAACTCTCAGATTAATAATTATTTATAAAAGAGTGATTAAGTCCCTAATCTTTTTTGCACTGGGAGCTGTTGCAGCATTAAAATGCTCAAAGTATTTTTTTGCGTTGTAACAATAGATCACCGGGAAACATAAATAAAATTCAATAATTTTGACCCCTTCTTGCACTGGGTATGTAGCTATAATAACATTTTATAAATTTCTCTATATTCCGCAAAAATAAAAAAAATCGGTGTGTGTACTTATGTACGCGTGTTAGAAGTTATATTTCTTTGGCGTAACAAAACAAAAACTAAACTTGTGATAACCTAGATTCTTCGACTAGCTCTTAATTATCTTGTTAAATTACACACGTAAGAAAATGGGCCGTGTCACCGACAGGTTTTTCCGCCCCTGTGGGGGGCGCTCCCATAAGGAGTAGTGCCACCCAGCCGCTCGGTCTGACCCTGGTAGTCAATGCGCCACCGATGAAATGATGATGACCCTTGGCAAAGCTGAACAAAATATTTCATATGTAAAGTCCCGCAGTTTGCTCTGACAGGCCCCACGGCTTCTCAGAGTGAACTGTGGATGGTTAAGTCGGTCGCCACTGACCATGTAAATAATAGGTAATAGGTAATATAGTATAAGATTAAATTTTTGTTTGGTTGTCAAATATGGTAAAGGGTAATTAAATTAAATATGATTTGTTTATAATAATGTATAGTGTAAATTGTAAAATATTATATGTAAGGCAAAGGATTAAATAGTAATAAAGGGGGACTTATGGATGGGCGTTGAGGGTATGTAATTAGATAGTTAAGATGTACGTAGTGATAAGTGCATATAGATCGATGTCGCTGCGCGTCGCACGTACACGGCACAGTAATTGTTAATATATGCTCATAGGCCTGTTGCGAAGGCTCCCTTTTGCACGTATGTGCAATCACAAAGCGTAGCAACACCTAGGCAATCATCGATCCGATTATAATCACGATCCCGCGCAATTAATTTTCATTTCAATTTCGATTATTAATATCCGCGGTCATTCCGCGCGCGGCGTTTCCGAATCGGTATTCTGGCAGCTTTCCTGCTCGCACATACGACGGCGTCTCTGTCGTATGTGTAGAAACCGATTTCGAGATACGAATTTGCTCGCTTTGCAGTGACAGAGCCCCTCTCGCTCGCGTGTATGACGGCATCACGCTCACGCGCGACGGGAGAATCGGATCAATGATTTTGGTCGATCAAGGAGACCACGTACTGGAATAAAGTGCGGGAAATCTTTGATCGGCTAGGTATGAGTATGTACTAAGCAATTATTACTGCCTATATGTTTGGTTGACGGAATGACATCCGTCAACTAGTCGTAAGTATGTGCCTGTGGCGACACCGAGCTATATTAGTTGTTAACGTGAGAAAGATTGCGCGACCAATACGTTTATATATTAGAATCGAGTAACTTCCCCGCGTAATATGGGTTTATATTAAGCTTTTATTTTGTAATTAAATTACCAATCTACCGAGTTCATATTCTTAGACCAACGTCAAGTAGGTATTCAGGCCGTCGGGGCGCCTCAAAGTTGAGCCCCCCAACGGTAGTTGGCCGAAGGATTGATATGCGCTGTCGAAGGCCTGGTGCCGCAAATATGCCCAGTTAACCACTGGCATATGACGCCTTATCATTCAGGCTAACTTTGTAGTACTCTTGTTTCTGGGTGAGAGGTACCTCCACGCCGCTAGGGCCCGTAAAGCCGGCCGCCGCGGGAACGCCCCTCCCTCAGCCATGAAGAGCGCCACCACGCGGGGGGTGTGCTGTATCGATAGGTAATTCAACCACAAATCCGTCGATGCCTCGCACGCCTTCGTAGGTGCGGTTTTCGTGGGGCTGGCCCAGAAACACTGCGGTACTGCTTCTTCAATTACACGATCTCAGTACTCCTAGGTACTCGAAGGACGTACGTGACGAGTGAGCGACGCCGCCCGCCGGCGAGCGTCGACTCGCGCCCATAATTTTTCTTAGTCGGCCCTTACGTAGATGTCGCGGGTAATTAGTCATTGCACAATTTCCGCCACTCTCGTAAGGAAACCGTTAATTAATTTTGTCACCCGAAAAACGTTGAGCTAAGGGATGAAATCGGCCAGATTTGCATATAAACCCAATATTTTTAAGTTCAATATCAGTCTACGCCCGCATTTACGACCCTGAACCTGCGAAGGTCAGCGGCGTAATTTTCTCAACATTTTCACATACAAGTCGCCAGGACTTGTGAGGAGGTACTCGCCTAGGTCCTGATACCTACAGGCAGATACCTACCTCTCTACCTACTGTCACTTTGACAGATAGGAGTGAAGTGTCACCCAGCGACTTAGTCGTTTTATTCGCGAGTTTATCTTTTCATTACCGGACCCGGTCCCCAACCTTTTATCGCGGTGCCCCGTGTTCGCGCAATCTCGCTTACGGATAAAAGTAGATTAATTCTCAATCAACTGAATAATAATTGTGTTAGTTATGTAATTAGTGTTATATCTTAAATAAGACTTTTTAATAATTTTGTGGTTTCGGACTTAGACAATTTGTACTTTGTGACCTTTGTGGACGCGGAACCTAATAAATTGTTTTAATATCGTAATAAGTTCTTTTATTGGACTAGACATAGTGCCTACCTGTTCTTCCTACAATTTGAATGTACCTCCACTCCAGGCCCGGAGCTAGCCGAGGATTCGGAGGCCTACATCGTGGCGCCCAACAGTATGGTGCTGTCCAGGTCGCATGAACCTGGTCGGATCCCAACCCTGAGATCCACTACAGCATCAGATATACAAATAAAATAGTGAGTACCATTGGTAAAATAACATTTGGTGTACCAAGCTCACAGGAAGAGCAGCGTAGTGCGAAAGGAACTTTTGTCGCTAATAAAAACTATATATAAAATAAAAAAAATATATAATTATAAACACTTGTAAAATTTTCGTGAATTTTCAAAAACACTTAGTGAAATTTTTGCGATAAAATAAAAAGACTTGTGAAATTTTTCGAAATTATCTAAACACTTATAAAAATTTGGTGTTAAAAACACTTGTAAAATTTTCGTGAATTTTCGAAACACTTAGTGAAATTTTTGCGATAAAATAAAAAGACTTGTGAAATTTTTCGAAATTATCTAAACACTTATAAAAATTTGGTGTTAAAAACACTTGTAAAATTTTCGTGAATTTTCAAAACACTTAGTGAAATTTTGCGATAAAATAAAAACACTTGTGAAATTTTAAAAATAAAACCCGTAGACTTATAAAAATTTTACGAAAACAAAAACATTGTTAAAAGTTCGCGTAAAATGCCGAACAAAGCGACGCAGCGATGCCAAACAAACGCTGATACCATCGTATAACTTGTCAGCATGCGTGGGCAGAGGCCAGGATCGGTGAGACCCTTGTATACAGAATTACGGGGCGAAACATGAACGAGCAGACGAATCCGGACAGGAGCCCGCGTGCGAACGCGAACGCGGCCCCTGCGGGACCGGAGGCATCTGAAGGATGGAAGGCGGCCGTGGAGAGTGCGGCTAACGCGCCCGGCACCGCATCATCAGCCATGGAGCTGACGACGGTCTTCTGTCAAGAATAGTGTCAGTGGGTGATGGGATGATGTCAGTGGGTG
The DNA here is from genome assembly GCF_057557595.1 of Rhyacophila brunnea. Classification (NCBI taxonomy): domain Eukaryota; kingdom Metazoa; phylum Arthropoda; class Insecta; order Trichoptera; family Rhyacophilidae; genus Rhyacophila; species Rhyacophila brunnea. The sequence goes on along the minus strand of NW_028233068.1, from coordinate 18,659,270 downwards.
ATGGGATGAATACGAAATGATGAATAGAGGACATGCATCGAGTGCCAGGGAGGTGGACGAATATTATTGACTTTTCTTTGAAAGCGTAATAGATATATTCCTTTTTTCTGTAAACCTGAATAAAATTTATATGTCATGTCCAACTTTACTAGGTACTGTCACATGTTATTAGATTTAGGGGTTTTGCATAAGTCCAGCGAAGCGTGTGAGTTGCACCGATGGATCCGAACGTGGGTGGCATATTTTGAGCCAGTAACCGTTTGGACCAAAGCCATGTGTCTAACAACACAGGAAATTAAAAAAAAAATATACGCGCATCAATTCGCTTCTCTTTTCTGTCGAAAACGAATCATAGCTTGGGATTGTTATTTTAGCAAGATTAGTAAACATTAAATCCCAAGTCTGGCAGCAAATAATATTAAGAAAACAAACCGTAATATTAAGTCAATTTTAGTATGAAATCGCCATGCTTTGATGTGGACATACCAAGGCCGACGCGGTGGGCGGCGCGAGCCAGCTGCCCGCCCGAGAGGTGGAGGAGGCTGCGGTGAGACTACAATCGAACAGCCGTTCGACAAACGGTAGGTGCTCTGTATCGACGCCGAAGCTGGCGTCAACATTGTGTAGTGAAATAACCGACTAACATTGTGTCAACTCGGACTAATAATTATTATGCTAACCGATACAGCTGAATCTAGCACCCTGTGTAATCGATTGGTGATTAATACTAAAATTGAAACTAACAATTAAGAAAAATTAATAGTAATAATAATTTTAAATGTGCATGGGAGATTTTTATTGGACATATAACTAGTAGAAGCGGAGGCGGCGTGTTGCATCAATTGCCGTAGCTTCTGGTGGCTTTGACCACGCGCTCAGGCGAGACACGACGTCCCAGAACCTGTGCACCGTGACCGGGATGACCAGGCGGAGGTGGCCGGAGTGCCCCTCGCGTCAAAGACCATCGCCAGGTTCACCGTGACAGGGGAGATGTAATCTTGGCCGGCTAGAAACGATCGCCCCAAGACATGCCATTGAGGGAGCCTGAAGTGATCGCGAGCGCACTGTCGGGGCACACTGGAGTGCGTTGATGTGCGATAGTGACACGTCGCCTCATACAAAATAGGTTCTGGCAAGAGTGGCGAGTTGCGTCATTTGCCGCAGCTTCTGGTGGCTTCGACCACGCACGTAGGCGAGACACGACGTCCCTGAACCTGTGCACCGTGACTGGGATGACCAGGCGGAGGTGGCCCGAGTGCCCCTCGCGTCAAAGACCATCGCCAAGGTTCACCGTGACAGGGGAAGATTTAATCTTGGTTGGCGAGAAACGATCGCCTCCGCAAGACACTGCATCGAGGGAGCCTGAAGTGATCGCGAGTGCACTGTCGGGGCACACTGGAGTGCGTTGATGTGAGACAGTGACACGTTACCTCATACAAAATAAATTCTAGCAGGAGTGGCGTGCGAGCGTCGTCAGCCTGAGCTTCTGGTGACCTTGGCGGTGCCCGTAGGCGAAACGCGACGTTCCAGAACTCACGCACGGCGTCTGGATGATCGACGAAGTTGCGCGGAGTAACCTCTCGTCCAGTGATCGCCGGAGGCTGCCGTGGTGAGGGAAGGTGGAATCCTGGGTAGCTGACTCGATCGCGCCCAGGACAGAACGCCGCGGAAGCGTGGACTAGCCATGGACACTTCGTAGGGGGGCGCTGGAGGGTGACGGTGGACGGCCGTCGCACGTAGCTCATGTGCAGCGTAGCAGGATGTGTGACGGTCCATTTTGGTTTCTTTTACAGGTTCTTTCCTTTTCCGCTTGGCGGGACGCACGGGAAAACGGCGCCAAAAAGGGTCCGTTCTACCGGCGTCCGAAGACGTACGGTAGGAGCCCAGAACTATACGTCGTTGTTTACTACCGCTATCCGGATGCGCGCCAGAAGGGTCACGCACGTAAGGCAACTAGTTGTGGGCCAAAGGAGTGCACACCTTAGCCCACTAAAACTCTCAAACAGAAGGCTCTTACGTGACGTGACAGCAAGGACACCGCGCGCATAGATGGGACAGGGGCCCAGGGTAGCGGAGTATTCACACGAGTATGAGTTGGGTTCCACCGCGTCGAAATGGAGTAAGCGGAACGGCGATATTTTTTGTTTTTTGTTTCTTTACTAATATCTATTGCACATGTATATTTTGTCTTCTTTGTTATAAGTATGTACCAGCGACGTCGAAGATACGACCGGGGGAATCTCCCTGGCGTATGATTCTGCAGGTCCCAGAACGGGCTGCCTGGCTCACACCGGGAAACCTGTACACCCACCCCTGACGATGGACTGGTGGAAAGGTACTTTCTTAAGACCTTGTCCTAGTAAACACTCCACGTCAGGAGGGTGACAGGCAGACTATTTCGTCACCAGCAGCCCGGGAATGAACTACTTAAAATCCCATTTTTTGCCTTATATAAAATTTCGTTTCTTTTTTTTCTATATTCTGTACCCGACTCTGGGCCAATAAATAAATAATAATTACCCTTTCCTTGTCATGTGCATGCCGTAGCGTGTATGATTATTTTAGATATTTTTTTTTTACGTTGATAATTGTCTGTTTTGTCTTGTGCATGTATTGTTTTGTCTTGTGAGGCGGAGCCAAGGGGGGGCCGGTGGCTGATTGAGGTCAGATCCTGGCGGTGGTTTTGCTTTGGTTGGGGGGATTTGTCACCGACAGGTTTTTCCGCCCCTGTGGGGGGCGCTCCCATAAGGAGTAGTGCCACCCAGCCGCTCGGTCTGACCCTGGTAGTCAATGCGCCACCGATGAAATGATGATGACCCTTGGCAAAGCTGAACAAAATATTTCATATGTAAAGTCCCGCAGTTTGCTCTGACAGGCCCCACGGCTTCTCAGAGTGAACTGTGGATGGTTAAGTCGGTCGCCACTGACCATGTAAATAATAGGTAATAGGTAATATAGTATAAGATTAAATTTTTGTTTGGTTGTCAAATATGGTAAAGGGTAATTAAATTAAATATGATTTGTTTATAATAATGTATAGTGTAAATTGTAAAATATTATATGTAAGGCAAAGGATTAAATAGTAATAAAGGGGGACTTATGGATGGGCGTTGAGGGTATGTAATTAGATAGTTAAGATGTACGTAGTGATAAGTGCATATAGATCGATGTCGCTGCGCGTCGCACGTACACGGCACAGTAATTGTTAATATATGCTCATAGGCCTGTTGCGAAGGCTCCCTTTTGCACGTATGTGCAATCACAAAGCGTAGCAACACCTAGGCAATCATCGATCCGATTATAATCACGATCCCGCGCAATTAATTTTCATTTCAATTTCGATTATTAATATCCGCGGTCATTCCGCGCGCGGCGTTTCCGAATCGGTATTCTGGCAGCTTTCCTGCTCGCACATACGACGGCGTCTCTGTCGTATGTGTAGAAACCGATTTCGAGATACGAATTTGCTCGCTTTGCAGTGACAGAGCCCCTCTCGCTCGCGTGTATGACGGCATCACGCTCACGCGCGACGGGAGAATCGGATCAATGATTTTGGTCGATCAAGGAGACCACGTACTGGAATAAAGTGCGGGAAATCTTTGATCGGCTAGGTATGAGTATGTACTAAGCAATTATTACTGCCTATATGTTTGGTTGACGGAATGACATCCGTCAACTAGTCGTAAGTATGTGCCTGTGGCGACACCGAGCTATATTAGTTGTTAACGTGAGAAAGATTGCGCGACCAATACGTTTATATATTAGAATCGAGTAACTTCCCCGCGTAATATGGGTTTATATTAAGCTTTTATTTTGTAATTAAATTACCAATCTACCGAGTTCATATTCTTAGACCAACGTCAAGTAGGTATTCAGGCCGTCGGGGCGCCTCAAAGTTGAGCCCCCCAACGGTAGTTGGCCGAAGGATTGATATGCGCTGTCGAAGGCCTGGTGCCGCAAATATGCCCAGTTAACCACTGGCATATGACGCCTTATCATTCAGGCTAACTTTGTAGTACTCTTGTTTCTGGGTGAGAGGTACCTCCACGCCGCTAGGGCCCGTAAAGCCGGCCGCCGCGGGAACGCCCCTCCCTCAGCCATGAAGAGCGCCACCACGCGGGGGGTGTGCTGTATCGATAGGTAATTCAACCACAAATCCGTCGATGCCTCGCACGCCTTCGTAGGTGCGGTTTTCGTGGGGCTGGCCCAGAAACACTGCGGTACTGCTTCTTCAATTACACGATCTCAGTACTCCTAGGTACTCGAAGGACGTACGTGACGAGTGAGCGACGCCGCCCGCCGGCGAGCGTCGACTCGCGCCCATAATTTTTCTTAGTCGGCCCTTACGTAGATGTCGCGGGTAATTAGTCATTGCACAATTTCCGCCACTCTCGTAAGGAAACCGTTAATTAATTTTGTCACCCGAAAAACGTTGAGCTAAGGGATGAAATCGGCCAGATTTGCATATAAACCCAATATTTTTAAGTTCAATATCAGTCTACGCCCGCATTTACGACCCTGAACCTGCGAAGGTCAGCGGCGTAATTTTCTCAACATTTTCACATACAAGTCGCCAGGACTTGTGAGGAGGTACTCGCCTAGGTCCTGATACCTACAGGCAGATACCTACCTCTCTACCTACTGTCACTTTGACAGATAGGAGTGAAGTGTCACCCAGCGACTTAGTCGTTTTATTCGCGAGTTTATCTTTTCATTACCGGACCCGGTCCCCAACCTTTTATCGCGGTGCCCCGTGTTCGCGCAATCTCGCTTACGGATAAAAGTAGATTAATTCTCAATCAACTGAATAATAATTGTGTTAGTTATGTAATTAGTGTTATATCTTAAATAAGACTTTTTAATAATTTTGTGGTTTCGGACTTAGACAATTTGTACTTTGTGACCTTTGTGGACGCGGAACCTAATAAATTGTTTTAATATCGTAATAAGTTCTTTTATTGGACTAGACATAGTGCCTACCTGTTCTTCCTACAATTTGAATGTACCTCCACTCCAGGCCCGGAGCTAGCCGAGGATTCGGAGGCCTACAGCCGCTTATTGAAGCGCCGTTGGTTTATTTCTATACACTTTAACTTATATTAATAAATTATATAATGGTTTCTCGTTGTTTTTATTTTTAAAGTAGTTAGGTACCAAATGTCAGTCTGACGTTTAATAGTTTGTTTACGTAAGGAATTGAAAATGGCCGACGCTACTAAATTCGCTGCCTAGGCAACGAAACAATTCTAAACTATGATATTACACTGTATAATCGTCAAGATTGCAGTATCATACTGTGACGTAAAGGTAGTGCGTTCGGCTGATAAACAAACAATCGATGGTTCGAATCTAATCAAGTGCGTTTTTTTCTGTGAAAAAATAAATTATGTGTTACATGTCACATGCCAAAAATACACACTGATCTGATTTTCCAAACGGGCCTAAAGAAGTATAACTTCAAAAAAATAAAAAAAACAAAAACGCAAAAGTCACAAACTTTTAAAAACAGTCGGTCCAAGTTGGCCCGTCCGATATTTGGTTGGTGCCGACGATTAACATAGTTTTAATATTTACCTATTTGTATTATAAAAATACTCTACCACCGATAGTAGAAACTGTCTCTATATAATATTATATGAGTCAATACATTTTTTGCCGAATTATTAGGTATTTAATTTTTTAATCTGTGAATGAATAATTAAAACAATACATCGTAAAAACTGAATGTAACTTAGAAGGTGGTCGAGATATGTACGGGATTGTAGTACTTAATTAATAATAGCATTATTAACAGATAATACGGACTGTAACTGAACTGATTTAAATAAAGCTATTGTATTACAACACTTGATAGCGATCTCGATGTAGACCGCGTGTGGTGTAAGGCGGATGAGGTTTGGAGAGTTAATAATGAACTCCAATGGTTCATAAATAATACGAAGGAGAAATTTCATTTTTATGATGTTCAGGCTTATTTATCTCACATAGTATGGACAATGTGAGTTTTTAGTGTGTAGATGAGCAGAGGCTTTATAATTAGTGTCTTATAAAACGTGTTTTTAGTTTGGAAATATAAAACGTAGTAGGCAGGACTTCAAATATGTTCAAAATTAAGTAGAATTATTGTTCACAGAGTTTACCTCGTTAACCTCATCTGTGCCTCATAACTAGGGCCATAATATCGAAAGAAAAAGTATGGGTATCGATACTTGCATTAATTATTTTAAAAAAAATGCTGTGTTGTTTGGAAAACAATAACCATGAAAATATTATACTAAATATATATAGTAGTATTGATTCTCATCTAATTTTAATTTACATTTTATTTCATTATGCAATAAAATTGTTCGCAACTCGGGAGGTTTGGGTAGAGGGATAGTTGTACATTATTGACACATCGAGTGAGTGAGTGAAAATGAGTGTCAAATAATTAAGTTAATGAATTGATTATTGATCCATATATTATTATATACGATATAATATATATATCGGTGAACTACGACCAAAGAATATTAAAACAAAAATACTCTCTAGTTCACACCTATAATAATATAGCACCTGTACGCGTGCATGGATTTACTTGCACCATTAGTGTGTATTGTAAACTTGTACGATAATTACATTTTCTTGTTATGGTCGCGATAATACGTGATACGTCAGCAGTAACTCCATATACGTATAAACGTGGTAATATGCTCTAATGTCAAAAAATCTAAACTGAAAATAATGGCTAAAAAAATAAATATTCTAATGCGTTTGTAATCCCCAGAAAAAGTACCGAAAGAAAAATATCGATGTAAAAAGTATTGAATTATCGGTAAAAACGTATCAATAGTTTTTTTTGGATTTTCCGACAATGTCCGATCCTAATACGATCATAATATGGGCCTCCACATAGTGAAGTTTTGTATTAACAGATTTTGTTTTTTTACGAGAGATGGATGTCGGCCATTTGCTCAACCTAGTAGGTCCATACTCTGGCTCATACACAAATTGAAAAACAATATGTGTACTTGCGTTTTTTGATTACCCTAACCATAACATTAAAAAATAAAAAACACTATCATTAAAGTAAGAGAACGTCTAGCGTCATTGATCATAGGTAGTTTTATAAGGTGCCGAGTATACGATTAAGTATTCTTTCAGGTGTCTATGTGCAATGTGTGTGTCATTTACGAGTATTATTTGCTACATTGAGTCAGTCGTAAAGCAGATCTTCTTTTTTGAACACATTAAATAAATTCACATATCATCGGGCGACGTGAGAGATAAAAGTACTTCAGTACACACATCGAATTTTTTTTTCGCTCGGGGGAGGGGGTCGCTTTTTTCTTTTAAAATAAACAGAGCGTCTGACAACGCTATCCAGGGAGGGGCAAAAAGCGTGAAGTTTATGTATTTATTATGTATGAGTTGCAACTGATATTGATCAGCAGCGTACCCGGAATATTTTTTGGAGGGGGGGAGAGATTTATTCACCTTGGGGGATTAATATTTTCCCATTCAAGGGGTTTATATTAAGATGTAACTTTCATTTAAAGGGCGAAATATATCGCATTTAGCAGGTTACGGTGAATTTATTCTTTTGTTTGACTTTTAATACGCACCTGTTTCAGTATTCACAGATGAATACGTAATGTATTCCAGGACAATAGTTACAAAGTCAATTAACTACCCCCAAAAACTTTCTCATAAAAAATATGAATATCGAGTGCAACAAATAACGATTTTTTAGATTATTTAGAATGACCTTCTAAATATTTGATAATAAAGCCAGATTATAATATAATTATTAAATATAACTACACATTTTCTAAATAACGGCAGTGTATGAATGGTTGGTATGGGGGGGGGGGATGTAAACCAGTGGGTCTATTCTATACTTGTCGAACACTAAAGTGATAAATAGTATCAAACGTAGGGTAGGTTTGTATCAAAATATTAGCACTTATTGTAACAATTACACGAAGTTGGTTTTTATTGTTGCAATAAGTGCTATATTTTAACAGCACTTATCTTGCTGCTGTTAAAATATTCCACATATTGCAACAATAAAAACCAACTTCGTGTAATTGTTACAATAAGTGCTAATATTTTGATACAAACCTACCCTAAGTTTGATAATATTTATCACTTTATCACTTTAGCGGTCGATAAGTATAGAATAGACCCACAGGAACATTATTGCGAAAAATACGATGATACACTACTATATGGAATCATTGGGGAATTTCAATTGGCATAAAAATTATGCTTGTGCAAAAATTAATCTTCTCCATTATTTATGTACGGTGTCGAGTCATGGACCCTGAAGGCAAGGGAGTGGAAGGCAATTGATGCCTTCGAGATGTAGTGTTGGCGCCGAATGCTTCGTATTTTCTAGGCAGAGCACAAGATAAACCAGTCATTCATCCAGATTCTTAAGATAAAGGAACGACTCTCGACAATATGTCTGAAACACATTCTGCAGTTTTTTTATACATATTTTTCGGTGCAGACCAGCCAACCTAGAGAGACTGATGGTTTTGGGTGATAACCAGGAAAGGTGAAGCTGAGAAAGAGGGAGAAATGAAAGAGCTGACTGAGGACAGTATTTACTCTGCCCTGAGAAAAGCAGAGGATCGCGAGGGATGGAAAGTTTTGGTCACTCAAAAGATGATAAAAATCACAGGTGGTCACAATTCTCAGTTGCGAGGGAACGACCAAAAAGAAGTAGTATTATTATTGTAAATTTATAGAAATGTACATTTTATAAGCGACTCCCCTCTCCGTATGTGATATCGAAAATATATTTTTGATATAATAGTTCTTCGTATGCGGTCACGACTGTATTGTGTTGTAAAAAAAATATACCTACATAATGGTGAAAAAGAAATTAAATATTATGATATTTTATTAAGCAGAAGATTTGTCTACTAAAAAAATTTAATGCTAAAAATCCATTTAAATACAATATTATTTTACGACAGATATTTGTGCAGATACAACTATAATAAATAACCGTTCAAAAACATTTTGCGGTGAAAAAATCATTTAAATCATATTGTGCTTGTTTATTATAATGTAATCACGACAAACAAGCTTGCTTTATTAATAATTTATTGCAAGTGAGATGGAGACTAAATAGCATTATATAATATTATGTATAATTAATTCGCTTGCCAGAAAAACTTTTGCACGCGTACTATTTTTATTTAAGTACTACAATGTCTCATAAAAATAGTTTCAAAAATCATATAATTATTAGAACGAAAGCCTAATATTATATAAGTCGTGAGTAGAATAAAAGACGTAGTGAAGAAAAGATTTAAAACATTATTAATTAATCGTAAGTGAACACTGAACTTTAAAAAAAATGTAATTTTTAAATTTTACTTAATTAAACTGTGTTTGATTTCTTCTACGTACTGTCTAGCTAAAAGCCATTGAGGGTAGCCTAGAAGTTTCCATTTATTTACCGTGAAAAAGGTTTAAATCGAAAATCGTTTCGTGGTTTGAGTTCCGCAGCGTGATTTGTGGAATGATTAGAGGTCCTGGGCTCGAATCCAATCGAGATACTATCAATTAATCCCGGGTTAATAGGTTCAATAAAAACCGCTCTGATTGGACGATTTTTCTTCGCGCCGCACGCTGCATGCGGGGTTACGCGAAACTTAAATTTGCTTCAAATGAGAAATTAGATAGACAACCCCGATAATTTTATTTCCAATGTATCGATGGCAAACATGCTCTCTGATTAACGGTACCTATACCAAAAAGATTCTATCAAAAATATTTTTTATAAATTGATTTTCGTTACTTTTGCATTAATATGTCACAAAGTTCTAATTGATGAGTGTTTTGTACTAATCGTCGCTATAGGATTGGTTTGTCGAATATCCGTTTTTGTCGAAATCAACCTTTTAATGCAGAATGATTTTTCGTATCTAAATGGACCAGAACCATCCTTTTCTTTAAATTACATTGAATACAGCATTCATAATATGCTGTAAAAACAACAATTGAAATACCTCTATGTATTTAAATATAGGATAATGAAATTAGTTTTTTGTCTCCTGGACATTTGACAGTTGGTATATTCGACAAACCAATCCTACAGCGACGCTATCCCATAGGAATTGGTTTACGACATTTTACGTAGCGGGTTTGCCGTACACATTTAGGTATTTGTTTATAATAAATAGAAAAAGTAAAAATCGAAAAATGTAAACGTAAATTTCCAATAAAATTTATACAACAACATCGATTAAAAAATACAACTGAAAATGAGAATGCTATATTTAGTTACTGTACACATTTACTATGGTTTTGTATCTGTGTTCATTTATATTTTATACTTTATAATCTATACCCCGTCGTTATGCGAGTGAATTTAGATAACAGTTAACGACTTACTAGTCGTAGACATATTTTTGAAGAGCCTATCGATCACTTTGTATGTATTGATACTAATTTCTATTAGCATGGAGATACGTAGGCACGTCAGATCGGATTCTTCATGCAACATTTATCGCGTGGATTCAGAGAGGGGGGGGGAGGGGCACCATTTGAAGCTGTTACTTTGCACCCGCCGACCATTGATTCGGCAGTCTCCACGGGTGCCTAATTCAATATTTTCAAATATGTTCTTATCTACAGGTATGAATACAACATTAATACAAAGTTCTACGTTTTATTTTATTTTTTAGACAATGTTTTCAGACAAATTAGAAGAGCTGCGTCCCTCATATTGTGCATCCTAAAAACCACTGTCCACTTGGACTATTTTAGACCTAATTAACGAACACTTTAATTTCACATACATATACATGTCATATACAGCGGTGTTATTTTAATTTCGTATTGTATTTCAGTTTATGGGATGTTGAGAACGCGATGTAATAGAGTAATAGAGGCTGGACATGTCTCTAGGAGAGTAAGCAACCGCAGAACAAACGTAGTCATACAGTGATAACCAAGGGACAATGAACGATCACAGAAATGCCCTAAAATCTTCTGGATCGATGAACTCATCAAGTTAGTTGGGTTAACGTGGCAGCGAGGAACTAGGAAACGAGAAAAGTGGAAGAAGCTAGGAGAGGCATTCATTCAGTAGTCGATCGACCTCGGCTGATATGATGATTTAATTATGTATGACGCCAGTCTGAATATAAATAAAATTTTATTTAATTGAAAATTTCGAATTGTTACATAAGAAGGGCGTTTTATGAATGAATGGATAAGGTATTTCCAACTAATGCTTCAAATACACTCTATGACGATCGGTCATATATATGTCGAAAAACCCGTTTCTTATGTTGGCGTCCTGTGTCACAGGGTGTCACAGAGTGTAAATACGATGTCATAGCTGTCATACAATATGTATGTATAAATGTCGGAATGGCATAGATTTGATCATAGACACTAAAACGCTCTTAGCATATATGTGCCCGATCGTCATATAGTCTATTTGAACCTTAAGAGATTTTTTTTCATAGACAATAGCTGTAGCCCTCATAGTGGCACTGGAAATATGAATCCTTTTAATGTTCATATTTTAATCTACAAATATTACGAATTGAAAATTTGATAATGCTATTCTGCTGTGTATGTAAATAACTCGTCTGTTCACAAAAGCGTGATATAATTCAATAGTGAAAAGTTTAATACCACAATTAAAGCGATTTTCAACGCGTAACGTAAATTTAGTCTAAAACCAGTGCTTTAAATGCACAAGCCCTCCCGAAAAATACATGCCGCAAACAACAATGGGCCGAGCGAGTAAATCTCACGCGTAGCCACCGCACCACACCGGGTCGATTCCCGCTGGGATTATTGCGAGCTCTCCACCCTCAGCCAGCATGCAGTGGCTTACAAAAACTGCAAATGCAGCTCTGGACGAGAATTGCAGGATTGTGATTTGAGATTACCACGGGATTATGATTTTATCTCCACATGGGATAAAAGATTTTAGTTTCCATTTTTGCAGGCGAATAGCAGAATAGTTTATGTTTTGCATAGATATAACATGACGTAGTTTTAAGAGAATTGTACTATTACTTTATTTAAATTTGCTATTCTATTAGTGACGAATGAGTTGGGACCAGTTTTAACACACATATGTAACGCATGAAACATTTTGAATAAAAAATCATATTTTTTCCCCGCTATAACAAGCCATAAGACCGAATTACAGTGGCATAGTAGAAGGAATGAAAACACATACAGAAAGACAATGGCTTGGGAAAATTATATATACGTATTATGACTTCAGTGAAATTTGACCCTAATGTGTCCTAAAATGAAAAATCAGTAATCAGGACGGTTGTCTATTTATATTTACTCTTTACTTTATACTAAAATACTTGAAGTTTTATAAATAAATGTTATTATTATTATTTTAATAGCTACGTAGGTATCTAATTATTGATTTTTTTTAAAATATTAATAACCATGTCCCTGCTTTTTCGTACAATGTGGTTGTTAATAATTTTAAACAATTACAAACACCCAGGACTTGAGAAAATCACATAAATACGGTGTCCTCATCGGGAATGGAACCCAGAGCTCCTGAATGGAAAGCCAGCTTTTTACGCATTGTATCACGAGAGCCGCCTCTTTTTTTTCATTTTGTTGTTTTGACTTATTATCTTTCAATAATAATTGAAAATATTAAAACTTGAAATACGTATCAACATTTTTTGTTGGAATTTAATAATAATTGATAATTAATGTTTTGAAAACAATATCTCATTTATAGAATTTTGATAATAATTATGTAGAATTTAAAATTGCTTATTGTATGTTTTTAACTTGTAAAACAAAAATAAGAAAAGGGGGTCAGAAATACATACGATTACATATTATTATATGGAAGTATAGTGCAAAATATTGCATCAAAAATACTTCCCGGATGAGAGCACTAACTGCTTTAAGCAAGATAGAGAAAGACAATTTATTTAATTGTACATATTATTGAGATGCGGCGATTTTGAAAATTAATACTAACATTATGACACCAGCGTCACCGCGAAACGCGCCAAGCCCATTACATTACCGCTAGCCATAAAATGTCCATGATTAGGTACGCGAACTATGTTGCAAATACAATGTAACAGTATAATGTAATATAAATATTATAAACGTCATATTATATAATATAATACAATAATAAAACTAACCTATATAATAATATATCTTATACATAATTCCAGTTCTTTTTTTAGGTTAACAAAATATGTCAAAGTGACAAATTATATCAAAAAGGCAGTGACATGAGCATGTGCAGCAATTTATATTTTGACCAGAGGGATATCCGTGTTATTTGTGTTATGTGTCGGACCAAGGAAAATAACTGTAACGTGTTATCGTATTAACTAGTTGGAGTAGTCTTGTAGAAGTAGCATAGTGCTACATACAATAGGTACTGAACAAACAACTGAGGGAGCTGATGATAGCTCACCTAAGGGAGCTATTAAAAAAGCAACCTTTCTGAACACAAGCCACATTACTTGAATATAAATAAAAACTAGGAAGAGTATGTACTTATTATAATATAATATATACCACAGATTGTGAGAAAATACAAAGGAAAACAAGACAATAATAATGATACTATTTTTTCAAGGTATGCAATTACATGCCAAGTTACTAGCCTCGAGAAATACATGATTTTTTTTTAAAAAAAATGTAGTTGTTACATACCTAAATATTTATTCTGAAAGATAAGTAAAGAATATTTTTTATAAAACTCAAGTAGTTATATTTCTATTGCCATGTAAAAAAAGTACGTTGAATACTTTCAAAAAGACACTATTATATTAATTTTATATTTTTTTTCAATTGGAATTATTGCGATCCATTAGATAGGGACACACAGTCCATTATGCACGGCACTGCATAAAATGCAGTACAACATTGTTGTAAGTGGTAGTTGTAGATAGAATAATAAACACCAATAAAAGTAAATGAAATGGCAGTTATATGGGGTTAATAAAATACTGGTCGAAGTAAACCCCGGAAGAGGGAGAACGTACGTATATTTGACAATAATTTACTAGAGTGGATGATGTTTGAGTATTGTATCTGTGTCATATTAATCGGTCATCCTTCTTTCTTTATATCGTTTTCTAACTCAGTGTTTCCTAATATTTTTTACGTCATGAAATACTATACGGTAAATTATTAATATATACGTGCGTTACAACGTTAATGTTAAAATGACATTTCAGTATTCTATATTAATTTAGTATTTCTATCAAGTACAAAAAAAAGTATTTATCAATACATATAATTGTCAAGTTTATATGATTCAACAGAAAATTTAAAAACGTGGTATACAACAAGTTCTTTTTATCTTGTAATTATTAAACTATTAAATCACTATATTAAGTAAGAATATTATTGAATATTAATTGTTTAACTAATAAATTTTAAAGACTGAGATCATAGATCTATATCATTAGAGATAACTCCATTAATTCCCAATGCGTTACCATTGTTCCCAGAATGGACGATTTTACACCTCTTGAGTGTAGTATTTTTATTGTTTTTAATTATTACTAATGATCTATTATTAGGTTTTGACGATTTATCATTCGCTTATCGAGTGTATTATTATTGATAAGATAGGGGATTGTTCTTGTAGGTACCTTCGGTCGATAGTATTAATATATTTTGTATCTCTTCATACTGACTCTCGATGGTACAAAGATATTATTTGGTCAGTACTAGTAGAATAAAGTCAACGCTAATAATTTTAATATCGATATCATAGCGCTAAATCGACTGCTTGATCTGCAAACCAGCTAACTGCAGTTTTGGCCTAAAATGAGATTTTGGCGGCATTTTGTTATAAAGCATATTTTATAAGCTCACAATATCATAAATGGAATAACTCCGCTCTTTATATAAATTTTCTTTAGATTTTCTTATAAAAAGGAAAGCTAAAATAGTGTATTAAATCGACTGCTCCAAGCCAAAAGGGCGTAAGTAATATTTTGATGATTTTGAGCTAAATATGAGGTTTGGTTTACAAAAAAAATCTACAGACTGGCTAAATGGCGTTCTTCATAGATGATTGCAAATAAAGTTACGATTTACCAATTTGGGCGTAAGTGATGACCCTACAGATACAACCAACGTAACGTACCAAAATTGAAATTAAAATGATTATAATAGACAAATAAATCAACAGAAATATAAATAAAAACATGAATAAAATAATGGAAAAAACAATTCGGTGTTTTCTTTATGAATTTTCTTCGACGCGTTTTATTTGAGTTAAAAATTCTAATGAAAAATTAATAAATAAATTAACACTACAATACTCCAAAACAATATTATTTTACCATAAATGAAAAAAAAATTCCAATACTAAGAAAGAAGTAAGTTCTCGTTAACATGATTTTTTTCACTCTTTTTGCTCTCCTTAATAATAGCGATTTGTCACTAACGCACTTTTGACTTGGAATAATCGAAATCATAGTGGAGCTTATTTGTAAGAAAAAAGTGTATTTTAGGAAATGTTACATTAGGCTCAAGAGTTAAATTGTTATGTTTTTTCTCCTTCCTGAATAATTTTTCCAAGTGGAGTTAGCCGATTACGAAATATAACAAATCGGATAACTTTTAGAAGATGCTTCCAGTGAGTGAGCAACAATATCGTACGGCGTACTTGACAATCAATAGTGATAATTATTCATATTTTAGATATTCATTTTCAACGGTTGGTAACCGATACCATTAAAAATATCCTTCCAGCCGACTACGTACAGAAAATCAACATAACCTCCGAACTATAATATAAATAAATGCACCAGAGTGAATATATCTTACTTTCCTTTTATCTTGCACTTAAAAATTTAAAATAAAAACGTTTCATGTGAATATATTATTATCGAATAAGCTTATTTGCATCCTACTAACCCAATTATTCTAAATTATGGTTGTACATTATTTGTATAATATAGTGGTAGCTTACTAGAGTTTTTTAACGTATTTTTGACAAATCGTCGCTGTAGGATTGGTTTTCCGAATAGACCAAATGTTCAGGAGACGAAAAACAAATTTCATAATCCTATATTTAAATACATTGAGATATTTAAATTGTTATTTTTACAGCATATTAATGATGTATTCATTACCATTAAAGTAATTTAAAGAAAGGGATGGTTCAAGTCCAATAAGATACAAAAAAACATTCTGCATTAAAAGGTCGATTTCGACAAAAACGGATATTTGGAAACCAATCCTGTAGCGACGAAATATTGAGTCTAAAAAATATTTGAGTTAGTAGGTAACCATTAATTAATTTTATCTTAACCTCAATCATACGATATTTTAAATTGTCCTAGTGTATTTTGGGCGGCTTTCCAAAATTAAAGATGAGGATAGTCAGCTATTGTTAATACTGCATCTTACCAAATGCCTTTTATGAAGAGCTAATACATACACTTCAAACTAAGTATATACTTTAAATAAATGCTACTATTATGGTATCGTAATAATGATATTCGTATTATTAAGCTGATACGAGTATTTATTTTAATCTTCATAAAAAGCGTTAAAAACCAAAAAATCTAAAAAAAAAATCTCATCTAATCCAAGAATATATTTATACATATTCTAGTATAATATACTTCTTATACATACAATCAAACTTAGATATATCCATTTTTATGTCAATGAAGAAAACTGTAATAAAAACATAATTATTATGTGCTTGTGTACAAAATTGACGTGAAGACCTAAAAGATTATATTTGTTCGGTTTGGTAAATTAATTTCAGAACTTGTTTTACATGTCTACATATTATTATCATGGATTTTAATAAAATTTGGACATGTATAGTTTTGATTCTATATGTCACGATATGACATTACATTCATAATTATGTAAATATATTTATAATGTAGATTTGAATGTAAGTATGTAATTATATTTTCGTTTTGAAAACTATTACTTACGTTTTTTGTGAGTACGTACTAGTTGTTAGATTACACAAGAATTTCACTGGATACATACCTGAAAAAAACAAAAAAAAATATTGTTAAATTTAATATACATTTAGGTATATGACATCAGTTATTTCATCAGAATTATTTATTTATTTATAAACGACGCATGACCATAAGAAAAAAATGATCGTACCGTATTTTATATAGCAAACATTATTTAAATATTGATAATCAATAAGTATTTCAAAATGTATAGTAAATTCTATGTTTTCGAGGTAAACGTGTTAAAGTCAGTTTTCTTGTAGCTAAGATAATCGGGTTTGAAATAAAACACAGTTTTCAAAATATTCTTATATATTATATAAGTTAATTAGTGTATCTTTTTTATTTCTTTTACACTATTTATGTACAATAATATGCCCACGGTAGCCGCGCGGCTTTAGCGTTGGACTATCATGCCGTGGATCCCGGGTTCGAATCCTGGGTCTGGCAAGTACACATATTGTTTTTGAATTTGTGCGTGAGTCAGGGTATGGACCTAATAGGTTGAGCAAATGGCTGACATCCATTTCCCGTAAAAACCAAATCTGTTAATACAAACCTCTACTCTGTGGAGGCCCATATTATGATCCTTTTAGGATCGGACATGGTCGGAAAAAAATGTATAATTAAGTTTTTGATATTGTGTTATATTCATGTTTTGAATTAGTAATTTTACTTTTTACTAATTCAAGCTAAGTCTACAAATTAAAATAACTATTTATTTTCCATACATGTGACAAAATCTATGATACACAAAAGAGAGCACAATTCTTTACACACATTGGCATTAAAATATTAATTTCGTAAAACCGCGACTTTATAACTTTTACCATGCAACCATAGAATTAATAATAATATAATATTATGGTAGGTACACATTATTGGAGTATCGTAATTAAAATATTGAAGGTTAAATTTAGTATCATAAAAGCTTTAAAATGAAATAAGATTAAAATTATCATTTAATTTAGTATATAATATTATATAGTATTGATAATGGTTTCAGAAACTCGAGTTTCATATTATTATCATCTTTGCGGCTCGGCTCATTAGCGGGCTGTATATGAAATAATAAATCCTTTTTTCCGAAGAATATAAAACATTGGAGCACATAGCAGTATTATATTATTAAAATATTTGTTGTATTCCTAATACATAAATGGGTGATGGAGGTGGTATCCCGCGGACCATTTCTGGCACTTTGATTATAAGTTTCAAAGCATCTCAAAAACATGAGCATACTTTTCAGTTTTTTCTTTCAGTCTTTTATTTTCTTTTTTCTTTTAGTCTTTTATTTTTAATATATAATATATATTTTTTGGCATTACAACAAGTCAAGGTCCATTTGAGAGTAGTGTAGTAGTAGAAATGAAGCAATCACATCACCCATTCTTTGAGAAAATCACATAAATATAATATTGTGACTAGAGCTTATTATTACTCGACATTTTCATTTCTCGAGATTTGAGAATTCTAAAAATCAAGATTATTTCTGTTATCTCTAGAATTCTAGATTGGTTTTATGATGTCTCTAGATTTTTGAAAAATCGGTATTATTACGGAATTACCTCTTGCCGATTTTTTTCATTTTTTTGATCTTCCAGTCAAAAACATTTTTACCAACTAATTTTTAATAGTGATATTTAAGAAATTTGATCAGAATCAAATTTTATTGAGAGCTATACAACATAATATCTACTAATAATATAAAGATTTTAACTTGTCTGTAGAGTGTAGACGCAGAATCTGCGTATCTATAACACGTTTTTATTAGCTCGTATTCTTGTTTGTCCAGTATAATTTTCTCTTGTTTCTCCAAGATTTGTATTGGACGCTTGAAGATTTTTAACTAACCTCTCGACTAACTAGACATTTGAAACTTTTAGAATATATCGAAACACGATGACAATGCATTCTTTTAATACTTTTAGCCATCTTTAAGTAGAATTTAATTTATTTTCAGTTAATTCTGTTTTGTATGAAAAGTTATTTCGGAAAAAATTCGTAAATAGTAAAACACTATTATTGGTTGCTAAGGGGGTCCTAGCAACTAAATTATTATTATATACGTGCGTTACTATAGAAATCAATATGAAAAATCAAAATGACATTTCAGTATTCTATATTTATTCAGTATTTCTATCAATTACAAAAAAAGTATTTATTAATACATAGAATTGTCAAGTTTATATGATTCAACAGAAAATTTAAAAACGTGGTATATAAAAAGTTATTTTTATCTTGTAATTATTTTTAATAAGTTTTATCTTAACTTTTGTGAATATTTTTAAGATATCAAGATTAAACCCAATTAAATTTCTACCAATAACGAAACCGATTTAAATTCTACCGTTTAAAAAAATCACATAAATGAGGCTAAGTTCCGCAGAGAAATTAATGAATATCTAATCTAATCAGTATTAGACTGCAATTTAACTTAGTTTGAAAAGCATTCAGTACTCTCTATAGCATAGATTAGAGTATGTATTATAAAATTAATTGAATAATTTTGAAGATGGTTTAAAAAACATCAAATAAAAATAACGATAGTCATATAAATATTCATTAAAAAGATAAAGATATTTCTATTCATCTAGTCGAAACTATTTTATTCTAAAATGTCTTCTAATTGGCCCAGTTAGACAAGTTGTATTCCCATTTTCCAACTAAAATTCGTACATAAAGATATAATAGGTAATCCAATTTGCAAATTTTAATAACATAAGCCGAATTGTATTATTTGTAAATGGTGGTGATTAGGCCGTTTTCGCAAGTGGATAACGAGTTAAAGTTGTCTAATAACCAAAACCAAATGTGCCTTTATTCCGACGAGAGAATTTCTGAATTCAGTGAGGCTGCCAGATATTTTTGTCAATGGCATAAAAACGTTATACAATTACGAATTAAGCATGGTGTTTAATCCTCATTTTATCACCACATTTCTTGTATAATTATTAAAGTGTGTTTGGCTAATGATATTCAATTATATTAGTTATAAAACAGCAACATTCAACTTACGTATTTTTTAAAGTAAAATTACAGGGAAAAATTAAGCAAATTATATATATTTATTTATTTAAAAAGATACAGTGAGCACATTACAAGTTATTAATTCAAGACTTTCACAACATGACATTTAGAATAAAAAGTACATGTAAATTAACTTAGTAATGAAAAAAAAAACAAAAAATTATTTCATAGCGAAAGAAATAAATAATTAACTATTTCTTTTATTCAATGAATAATTCACAAGCTTTAAGAATATATCATTCTGATTATTGAACATATATAATTTTGAAAAACACTTTCTGAGAGAGTATATTATAACCAATAGAAAATTATTTTTTTTGAAAAAAAGTATGTCACCCCGACGGGGAATCGAACCCTGTATCTCCCGAGTTTACGCCTCATCCGTTGCATTTAACTTTAATTTGATTTGGAAGAACGCTGATGAGTAGGTATTAAAATTGACAAATTTGTCGCTATTAGTATGTCACGCCGTAGCATATTAGTTAAATGCGACGGATGAGGTGTAAACTCGGGAGATACAGGGTTCGATTCCCCGTGGGGTGACTTACTTTTTTTCAAAAAAGATTTTTTTCTCTTGGTTATAATATACTCTCAGAAAGTTTTTTTCAAAATTATATATGAAAGAAATAAAATTTAAAAAAAAACAACAATAACTCATGAAAAATACAAAATGCATCGCTAAAAATGTCTTCATATCTAGGGAGTGCATTGACCAGCCGCACAGCCTTGGGGCTAATTGGTGTCTGGTGAGCCTGACATGAAGAAACAGCCTTCACCCAAAATAGGTAATGGCTGCGACTACGCATGGTGCATATAAATTCAAATTTTCCAGAGTATCAGAACAGGGAAAAATAATTTAAGAGCAGAAGTGACCTACGAGTTGCAAGTGAATGCAATTGGAAATGACATTGGGAATGACATAATATGTAATTGGAAATCATGTTCATACAAAGGTTAGCATTAAATTCATATTATATAGCACTCACCCCTGCAAGTGAATATAGTGTCTTCAAAACCCATTAGGTCAAATATTTTTCTAAGCTGGCTACCTTTCAATGAATGACAGAAATCTGGAGTTGTGATTTAATTTCATGGGATGAAATAGTAAACGATAATTATTAATACACCAGAATCTCACTGGATGACGAGATAACATAATACAAAGATAAATTAAACATAAACTTAATTAAGCATAATAGACAGGTTAATAATGTGGTCAACTAAATTTTAAAACTAAATCTTAAATCTTTTAAACAACAAAAATGGCGTGGCTTAGATTGTTAAAATAAACCTACAATCTACTTTCAATTTTTTCACGAAAATTTTATTTTGTATAATATTCATCCATTTTTAAGTAGAATTGAATTAATTTTCAGTTTATTCTGTTTTGTATGAAAAGTTATTTCGAGACCATTATTGGTTGCTAGGGAGTTTTAGCAACTGAATTATTAAATAATATATACGTGCGTTACTATGGAAATCAATATTAAATGACATTTCATTATTCAGTATTTCTATCAAGTACAATTTTTTTTGATCGTTTAAGCTAGTCAAGTCAAGTTTATATGATTCAACAGAAAATTTAAAAACGTTGTATATAAAAAGTTCTTTTTATCTTGTAATTATTATAATATACTTTGCTCTGTGATACATATATTATAAATGTAAGTTATTCGTTCAAATGGGACTATGGTCTTAATCCAACACGGATCATGGAAATAACTATTCTACATTTGATCTGATCGTTTGTTTCAAATTCACAACCCACGGATGTACGCTTTGGTGTACGAAGGCAGTGATAATATAAATTGATTAATTATAATCAATTGCCAGTTGAGTACGTCACTGTATGGTAACTTGTAGGTATAGTAAGCCAAAAGGTCTGATGTTGTTAAAAATAACGATAAACCCCAAGCTAAAACGTGGTAAGTGGCACTCAAAGAAGTGGCATATTATTAAGGCTCCCCGGATATCAAACGTTCTTTTAATGTCAAAAGAGCCAATCTAAAATTGGTGATTAACATTAGAGATTCAGAAATTTTTACGATTTAATTTTAAAGAGCATTTATTGTTAGACAGTTTTAATACGTCCCTACATATTTATAAAATATAAATTAAATCATCATCAGCCTGAATTTAGATGAAGGCTTCCTCAATTCTATCTCACTCTTATAGGATCTACGCGGTGCATTTTCGAATTTTTGCAAAATTTAATTCGGGAGACCTATTTTGTTGGTCGATCTTTCGGACGTTTCCTACATTTTGGGTACCGTCAAATGACTAGATTTGTGCAGCAATTAACCTTTCTTCAAACAACGTGCCGGCACCATTTACATTTTCTAAGTTTTCCTTTTTTACATAGGTACATACATCACCATGCTCGATCCTTAGAGGATCATAATTTGTACACCACATAG
The DNA here is from genome assembly GCF_057557595.1 of Rhyacophila brunnea. Taxonomy (NCBI): domain Eukaryota; kingdom Metazoa; phylum Arthropoda; class Insecta; order Trichoptera; family Rhyacophilidae; genus Rhyacophila; species Rhyacophila brunnea. The sequence goes on along the minus strand of NW_028233068.1, from coordinate 18,636,844 downwards.
TGGAGATTGTATTAACAGTTTTTATTTTTACGAGAAATGTTTGTGAGCCACTTGTTTAACTTATTATGCCCATATTTTGGGTTTAATCACAGATTCGAAAAGGACATGTGAATTTTCCAGACCCGGGACACACGACGTTATAAGTCGGCGCGTTACCACTCGGCCATCGTGGGAATTTCTTTTATTGCTGAGGGTAAATGCTTCGCACGCATAGGTAACGTACTCTCCGTGTACGTTCGTTAAACACTTCTCTCTTTGAAGATATTATTCAAGTGACTAAAACCACTAAGTATAGCCCAGCTTTTTTCTACAAGTATTTTCCTAAAATAAATTCGATAGACAATGTGAGGTGTCTCGGTTTTTGTTGTAACAATTTGTTTCAGTGTGCTCTTAAAAAAAGTTTTATTATATTGAAATACTTAAAGTTGGAAACCCCATCGAGACTTGCTTAATATTGTTAGTATAGTAGGTTAAGATCTACTTTTAAAAAAAGATATAGACTAATTTATTAGAAAAATACAAAGCTACAAAGCACGTTCGTAAATAATGATTGACTCGGTTTCTATTGAGAAATATTCAAAGCTTTTTTAGAGATTTTAAAAATAGCTTTACCATATAGAGTATAATATTATTACGTAAATATAAATAACAGAAATTCGTATTATTGAATGGTTATATTATTAATAATAAACAACTACTAATTCTTGGTAAATGTTATTGTATTTGCCAGTGATAAATAATAAATTATAGTTGAATGTATAAAATGTGAAAAACAGATCTTGAACAAACAAAACATTTTCCGAAAAATAATTAATTTTAGATTTACAGAGTTAAAAGCAAAATTAATATGTTTTTTTCTGAAACGGTGGACTTCCTACATTACGCATTTAATGAATCCATTGAGTGCCTGTCTTGGATTACATACTATATTGAAGTGACAAAATACGTTGGTTGAAATCTGGCAACATAAGCTATATGGCGAATAGTGTATGTGGTAGTATGGGTACACGCTTTAATTCTCGAATGTAGTGAAATACAGGATAAGCTTAATACGATGTGTTAAAGAATATGTTACTTTCAATAGTTATGTCTGTGTGCATTAAAGTTTCTCGCGGTGCCAAAACCCGTATTAAATATTGGTAATATTTCAGGACATTCCGGAGGCTTATAGGAAGGTATTTTATGGCCTAACTGACATTAAGTTATAGACAAAATTCGGGTTCAAAATCTTAGTCTATGACCAGTGGCTTTGAATTTATATCTTATTATGTGACTGAAACAAACGATGTGATTCTAGCTGCCAAGATTTGAGTTATCGTCTTTTCTTTATGCTGGCTGCGAAAATTGAAATTGTGACGTCAAATAATCAAAATAAAAAGCTTGTTGACAATATTTTAGCATTTTTTACAATTAAAAATAAATGCTAGTATTCTGATGGTGCTCATTTACCGTAGCATGTAATTCAACTATTCAATGACGTGCAAGAACAGATACTTATGACGGACACTGCGTGTGAGATGATATATTATGATTTCGGAAGTAATGAGAAGATAAAAAGCGGACAATGCAGCCTCTCAGCACATCTAAGGTCAATATGGGACGTTAGAGCTTGTTCAGATATATATTACAGATGTCTCAAAACAACCATAATCTTGCCTGCGTTTTTATCAAGCTAACCGAATTACAACGTCCCAGAAGGCTTCTAAATATTTTCGCAATATAAGACGAATAAAATACTGGCGTGCGACCGGGATTATCAGAGATGCCGTGTGGTGCCCATATGCTCCACATAAGGCGTGGACAAAGGAGAAGAAGAAATATCATTTACGGTATTGTGAGTTGTTAAGTGAAAAAAAAGAAGTCATATTATTAATAAGTGTGAAAATATAAGTTTTTCTCATTGACTTTTCAAGTCGACCCCATGATTGCCGAAGCACATTACAAGTTAAGCTAAAATTTCCAAACTCGCTTGTATATACATTTGATTACAAAGGTCCGCAAATAAACACCACCTTTCGGACACAGCACAGCTCCCTGGGGGCAAATTAATTTGTGATTTTAACCTTTTCCGGTTCGCTCCGACTAAGCGGATTCCGGATATAATGGGGACTTCATTTTAGGTCTTCGCAGTTGGCTCTAATCTAATTTGTGAAATATAGTTTTGGCGCGAAATTATATTACTATTTTGCGCGGGAACAACAGGGTTGTTACAAAATTAATGTGCACGTTTTTACTATTACTAGTAATGTTGTAAGATAATGAGTATTAATCCTAACAAATAAGGAAGTAGAATATTAGTAGTCACTAATATATAGTATATTATAAAAGAATGTAACATAATTGTAAATAAATCTGAATTATATAACAATATATATTATATAATATATTCTGAGTATTTAATTTTACTTTTATTCTTCATATTGGATAAAGCGGCATTTTTTCTTCAATACACTTTTAATATGCATTTTTATGTTGAGTTAAATAAACAAAAATACATATATTTTTTAATACAAATATTTACTACTTACGTTATTTTGTAAATCAATTGATCATGTATTACAAAGCTTTGTCATGAATTAAACTTAAAGAATATTAAAACAATAATTAAATCACTAGAGCTATTTATTGGTTGGCGTATTTGTGTTAAATGGTATGCAGCCAATGATATATCGATCGATTAGTATGGAATGGTTTTCATCCAATGACATTTTATGTAAAGGTTTGCCCAAACTAAAAGTGGACAATGCATAATTTTCGTTTATATGGACGTTTTCTTGAGCACAGCCTAAAAATCAAACCTCATTTGATATCCATGTGTTGTACAATAATATTGTATATATATATATATATATATATTATATGTATAGAATGCAAGAACTCGCGGATGTCAGTCAAACGGTCGGTCTAAAGATAAATGTCTCAAAGACAAAAGTGATGAGGAACTGTTTTTCGGACCCTGCGATTATCTGTATTTCTGGCACCCAACTCGAGCAAGTCAGCAGCTACGTCTATCTCGGACAGCAGGTGTCCATAGACGGAAGCATGCACGATGAAATTGCTCGAAGAAAAAAGCTGGGATGGAGTGCTTTCGGACGTCTGAATATTATCTTCAAGAGTGACCTACCATTATGTCTTAAGCTTAGGGTGTTCAACCAATGTGTGCTACCCGTGCTCACGTATGGCTGCGAGACGTAGACCCTCAACACGAGAGATGTCCAAAGGCTAAGAGTCACACAGCGAGGCATGGAGAGGTGCATGTTGGGCATCACGCGAAAGGACCGTAAGAGGAACGAATGGGTTAGGAAGCAGACAAGAGTACGCGATGTAATAGACGTTGCCAAACAGCTGAAATGGAGATGGGCGGGGCACATTGCTCGCCGAAAGGACGGCCGCTGGACAAATGCCGTCATCCAGTGGTACCCAAGGGGTACGAAACGGCCACAGGATCGCCCTAAAAGCCGCTGGATTGACGAACTGGTAAAGTTCGGCGGAAATACGTGGCAGCGAACGACACAGGACCGAGAGAGTTGGAGAAAGCTTGGGGAGGCCTTCATCCAGCAGTGGATTGACCCCGGCTGATGATGATGATGATGATATATATTGTATGTCTTTAATGTTCATATCTAACATTTTTTCTATTCTTATCCCAAAGTAGTTGAACTATAAACCAATCATAGTAAAAAAAGCCTTTTTTCACAATCAATAAAAAATATTGTACAATATTGTATTGTAACGGCATGTATTATGCTTTTTATGGAGTAGGTAGTAACTGTGTTTTACTTTACACCTATATGACTCATATATATGTGTGTATTATATTATAATATAATACGGATATTATCCGCTCATCGTAAAGAAGGGATTTACATTTTGAGCTTCTGATCGATGAGTCACGGGACAGATACCCGATGACTGGAAAAAATCGTGTATTATTTCACAAAGTTTTATAATAATATTTTGAAGATGTCATTATTATAATATCTACTTATTGATTATTTAAACATGTATATATAATGTAAGCTATGATAGCTAAGTAAACGCGACAAAGAAAATCGCAAAACTGTGTTGAAATATTGTTGTAGCAAAATATCTGTAACCATTCAACCAAGTTGAGAATGTCTCCCAAAGGCCTCTTCTTGTCAGGAATAATTCACTGCTACGGTATACCTCGGTTGGCTATTGTGACCAACGTATATAATAATTTTTCTAAAATTAGTTTTCAATATTTTGCGTATTATTTTAACAAAGTTTACCAATGCATATTCGAAATTTTCCACCATATTATATGGGTAGGAAGAATATGACCATCGCAATATAAAAAAAATATATATATTTTTTAAGGAGATGTCTTCATATTATTTTTGATTATACATATTTTCAATAATTTATTCAACCTGAATAGTTTCAACTATAACTTGAAGAAGTCTTTGAGATACATAGAATTGCGAGTAACGTTACATTGAAATAAAGACAAAATAGAATGACAGCTTCCGGCATAATCGTTTAAGGTATTTTTTAAATTTTGTTTTCCCAATAACTATTAACATAATATTTGAAATTGACACTTAACGGTAAATGTATGAAAACTGCACAATAAAAATTTAATAACAATTGACAGGTAGCCATAGCTTTTGTTTAGATTTATGTTTGTGTGAATACTTGCAAGTCGCAACTGACATATTATTGTGACGTCACCTATAACTAGTTCATTCATTCACCACGTATTTTTAAATGCCGATAACGGAAAAATAGCATATTATATCGATTCGTGACATTCCATGCATCTTGGCTTTAATAGCTATTTTTTTATATTACAACCCTGGTTGGATCCTTTTGTTTCCCAATGTTTTTTAGTGTCTTTGAGTCGGTATCAGTCCATTTTTCAAATTCCGAATACAGTCTGTTGCATTGCAAGATTGTAGTTATAACCACGTGCATATATTGTTATCATCTTTAGTGAGCTGTTGTGACATTTCGTTCTTATGACTATGAAGTAATGTAATCATTACACTGGGTAACTTTTCAGTTACACTTTAATTAAATTATGCTTCGTCTATATACAGAAGATTCTCTTCAACGTCTCTGACTCGACCCTTATTTTTAAGGCGTTTAGAAGGGCGGTCAATCAACCTAAATTTTAATGGAAAAGTCAACATTTTGGATTATTGTTTACCGAACATGAATCAGAATGGCTTTGCATACTAATTCAATATTCTTTCAATAAAATTTGATTACTTGTACATTTAGTACCTACTACACTATGGCAATAACTGAAAAAATAACAGTCAGAGAAATCGTCACTGTAAGTTTAAATGTAAATATATATTTTTTTAAAGTTTTTTTTGATAATTTGTAAGATGGTAATTTATTTAAGTGTTGTAAGACAACGACCGTGCTCCATACGGTTCAATATAGCTGTAAATTGTTGATGCGATTCCATATGGACATAAAACCAAAAATCATATAATATTATTATGTATTATTTATTACGTACATTTGCACCAAAGGACCACTTCGTGACTAATGCACAACCATAATAGCACGGTGCATATACAAATGAATATGAAAAATGCATGTATAGCCCTCTATAAATAGCAGTCAGTGTGCGATGTTAATGTACGTAGTTATATAATATTGACTTATATGTTACGATCACAATATTACATATATACTTAATATTATTATGACTTTCAGACTTAAGCTTTTAAGACCATAAAGCACCTACCCACTACTAGGCGATTATTTAAAGCCTACTCTGAGAAAAATATATTTTATTTTCTTAATAACGTATTTAAATAATAACTTCAATATTTTATATTCTAAAAAAATATAATTTACCAACGATATCTCGCTGTAGGTATATAATATTATAAATTAATTGACGACTTGACCAAGCAGGCGGCCTGTAGCAATTCCACTAATACGTAAAGAGCTCTAACACAAACACAAGCGAATAAAGGCATCGACTAATTTGGTACATTTCACAATTATAATAAAAACGATTACACACGTGTTGTAAAAAATACATTCACATGATTATAAAACACATGCACGTAATCAATGTTTACAGTGATTAACAGTAGTTTTGTATATATTCAATATTTTTTTTCATGCTTGGTTCGATGCAAAACGATCCATTCGACAAAACGCCGACAAACTACTGAGACAGTAGAATTTTCTAGCCTGAATTCGAATTGAGATTTCTTTTAAATATGTATTTTAGTGTAAAAGGTAAAATAAAATATTTCTTTTAATGCAAAATACTGGTTACTTGGGACATTCTTTCAGATACTTACCACAGCCTATTTACCTTCAAAATGCACCTTTAGCCATTGCTACCTACAGTGATTGAATGAAATTAGCAATTTTAAGTTTTTTTACTTATCATAAAAGTTACTGTGGCAAAAAAATCTTCAGTATGGTATAAAGAAAACCATAGTGCATAGTACACTAAAAAGGCAAGTAGACTGCATGGTTAATAATTTCATAAATTTTATCTGAGGATATGAATAAAATATCTTTTATCTTCCATGACCTAAACCTGAAAATCTGGTTTGATAAGGTGTTTTGACTCACCTGTCCTACTATACAGAGTAGAGTCGTGGGCACTCACAGAAACAATGATTAGCAAACTTAAGGCTTTCAAAATGTAGGTGTACAGATGAACACTCCATATCAGCTGGAAAGATAAAGTTGCAAATATTGAAGATGAAAAAGGCTAATAAAATTTTACTTCGAAAAATGGAATTATTTGGAAATCATCCCAAGAGTTGTCAACATCTCGGCCCCTTAGAGTCAAAGAAACGTATTTCATTTTTCTCTACTTTACAGGAGACCCAAACGCAAGTAAATTTACATTCCACAGACATTAACAAGAAAGTTTTTGCAGGAGATATGTATTGACTTGTCTTTTAACCATTGAATTTTTTGATAAATTTCTTTGTCACAACAAAACAAGTTATTTAATCCTCAATTACATTGAGCTTCTTTACGAGCTGTTTATTGGCGAATTAAAAATCTGCCTGTAATGCCTGCTTAATGTCGCCCAGTGTAATCATCGAATACGCTAATAAGCAGGTTGTAAACACTCTACTGAGAAAAGTTGAAAGCCGGTCAACTTTCACGCTACACGCCGGCATGTGGGCCTACTGCGTCTGCGCAGTAGAGCGCAGTACCAACCTCCCGGTAAAAAAACGAACTAAGTTCCGTCAAAATAGTTGTTGGCTTGTGGCTTCTCAGCGAATAGAAAGTTTTGTGTGTAATCATCAAATCGCAGTAGCTGATTCGCCCGCTTTTAAATTCGCCAATAAACAGCTCGTAAAGAAGCTCAATGTAATTGGGGCTTTAATGTCCAGTACCATACGTAACTCAAAATTGTTAAAAATTAAGATAAGTTTCTTTGACTTTAAGGGGCCGATCTGCAACGTATCATGCAAGAAAAAAAATCCTAGAAGTGAGGCCCTGTCAGAAAAAGAACATACTAACTTAATAATCTGAAAGACTGGCTTGAGCTCAGTACTCCATCACCGTTAGAACTAGAGCAGTGACAAACACGGAAAAGTCTAACTAAATCATGTGCGATAATTGATATGATACATAAAGGAAGAAGATCTTTCAGTTTTAAGTAAACTTTACCAGTTTTATTTATTTAGGTAAAAGCTAGCGAAAGCATCGTCGATGTCCGATAACCGATATGGTGCAGAAAGAAGAAGATGAAGTGAAATTCAAATATAAAATGTATATATTAAACCTGATTTAATTATTAGTCTAAGTAACCTTTGTCAGTTTCAGTTTTATAATAATTATATAAAAGTTCTATCGGCACAGAAGAATTTTGAGCTTGTTGCAGAGGCCATTATCAAAATAAAGTTTGGAAGAGCGTACTTTTAGGTATATAAATATGAATGATGCTAACATATATTATTATGTATGTCGTATTTGGTTCAGTATTTACTTGAATTCGATATTTGAAAAAAGAACATGACTAAACGGCGCGCTTTACCCTTGCAATTTGTAATGCATCGATTCAATCCAAAGGTGAGCCATCAAAAACTATTTCCCACGGAAAAGGGATGCGACGTATACTCCTTCGAGTATCCCCGCAAACCGGCAGCCCAGTATAATCACCATCAATCGGCGCGCGCGCGAACCTGCTCCACCGCAAATTCAATGTGGCGCTGGCGCTCACTTTCGGAGCGCGGGAAATGCGTTCCGCGCCATTATTTTTTATGTCGGACCGTTAAGCCGGCTACTGGGATGCGAGGGGTTAACTACGTCACGAGGATCTATTTTTTTATATATCAGAATGGTGTTTTCGATGTCTGATTGACCGTAGTGGCTGGGAACAGACGGGGTTCAGTTAAATCAAATGGGGGAGGTTTCAATTTGATTATTATCAATTTATTTTATTTTATTTCTGAAGCATTTATAGCCTTACGTATGGACACACTGAAACACCCATGGCATCCGCCATACAACTTGCAAAGGCTAAAGACTGGCGGAATTTGGAATTATTTCCATAGTGAATCACCGTCCTGATTTTCTTACACGCCTTGACTAATTGAGTGCGTGGCAATAAAACTCTATCACCAAACACTAATTGACCACATGTTGGGTTAATATGAGTACACTGATGTGCGCTTCCGACAAATAACATATAAATTACTTGATGAATATCTGTCATATTTAACTAGAAATTAATATGTATGTTGTTTACTTGTTTCAGACAAAGAATAATTAATTCGCGTGAGTATTGATTATATACGTAAACATGAAAGACTGGTAGTGTTAAATACGTCTTATTTATATCCATTTGGTTGTATTTCACTTACGTAACTAGGCACACAGGAACTTATTGCATATAAGAAGTACGTAATCAATAAAATAAATACAAAAATTGGGCACACTGTATCCGACAATTATTTATGCAAAAAACCAGTGATTAAACATCCATTAAACTGTTTAACGTTGAAAGTTTTTATTTAAACTATTGATATATAATCTAATTTATAGTGAGCAGTTTTTATAATTTTAATATAGTAGGTGAATTTAAAAAAATATTTAAATAATTATTATCGGGAAATTGCAATTTAAAAAATGGCAACAGTTCTAATTGTAGAACGTTGCGTTGCCTAACTGGCTGTTATCGTAACAGACTGTTATCACGTCACATGAACTTATGTATTAGAACCGTCAGAACATTGAATATTTATACTTTTTTTATACTACTACATCAGTCCCATGGAACTTCGTTTCGGGACAAGAAAGTGTACTAAAATATTTTCATTCTGACACGTTTGTAGCATCATGGAAAGCGGCCGTGCACAAGTCGCAGCTGTATATACATGGCGGGTAGAGATGGGGTAACTCAAATTATAGTACTACATAATATTATGTTTGTAACACTAAATGGTGGGGTGGTATATCGCACATGCAATTTTTTGCATGATAAAACCATTCGGTATTTTGAAAGGAAATGTAATTTTTTTAAATATTTATACCTAATAATTGCAATTTTGCGATCATAATAATTAATAACATCAAGTTTACCTATGGTTAGAAGTTTTTTAATATGAATCATAGCTCAATAAAGACAGTGTTTTTTAAATTATTATTCGACCATGTCCGATCCTAAAGGATCATAATATGAGCCTCCATAGAGTAGAGGTTTGTATTAACAGATTTTTTATTTTTTACGAGTGTACTTGTCAGATCAAGGATTCGAACCTGGGACCCACGGCGTTATAGTCCTACGCTTAAGCCGCGCGGCCACCGCGGCCACCCACATAACATTAAAAACTTACCTAAAAAATACAATATTTTTTTATCAAATTACTATTAATATTACTGAGTCAGTCAACACTAATTCTGCGCGCCCATTAACTTCATCTGCGGTTGCATTTATATATATTATTATATAATATGCCGACTGTATCTACAAATAAGTGATTTAAAATTATATATTCTATAGTTTCATTATCATCAGCATTGGCCGTAATCGATCCACTACTAGATGAAGACCTTTCCTCGTGCCTTTTATTATTTTGTATCTAGTTCTTCTCTACCGCGTACATGCAACCCAGCGGGTAATACGAAGGCCCTGTGGTCATTTAATTCTTTTCGATTTCTCATTCGATTCCACTGTATGACAGCGGATGTCCACTTACTCATTGACATTTTATCAGCTTATCAACCTCTATCACATCATGTACTCTTGTCTGTGTCCATTGTCTGTCCATAGTTTATTGTATATTAAAATAATTTAAAATTTATTGCTATACATTAACAATCTAGAGTCTAGACCTTTTGGGTAATTTATCACTTTCGTGTTATCAATACGTTTTTTTGTTCAGAATATGTCAACTTAGTAAAAGTACTTACGCAAGTAGATATATAAAATAACAAGATGAAGACGTAAATAAATACAGTATGTATAAGCCTGATTTAGGTCGCTTGTCCGACCGTTCGTCTTATCGTATTGACAACGAAATGTGAAGGCGGGCCAGGGACTGATTGCCACAGCTAACCTTCAAATTGATTTTTCTCTCGATTCCTTACATTGCTAAAAATATTCAACCAGATTATTCCGTCTGAGTACTATCTTTACAATATATTATTTAATATAGTTTTAAAGATCAGTCAAAAGAAATTCAAACAATACAGAGTCCGGCACAATGATGAATGGTACAATCTATATCAACAAGGATCTGTGATATTGGGGCATATAGCAAGCGCGAGGTAGTGTCACTTACGTACTTTTATTGTATTAATTACACAAAACAAATTATAAAATAGAATTCCAATAGGCTGTACCCCCAATACACTACATTTTGACGCAGGGTTTTGAATGTATGAGTGTCCTACGAAAATTAATCACACATTATAGACGTGCAATAGTGTGTGTTGAAACCTTCAAATATATCAATATTGAATGAGCGTCGGTGCATAAACAGTGGTCAGAACAACAGAGAGCGTATTATTGACAAGTGTTTAAGGTTATCTCATATTCTTCCACACTCGAGATCGGTTGCCCGTTCATATAATATGATGTCATGCTCTTGTGAAGGGAGGGGGTTTGATATATTGTGATTTTTTGCGACGGGGGTTGGTGTCAGAGAAAATTTGAGATCATTAAGTAAACAAAAATTATAAAAAGTTCTGAAAACACATTATTGGAGATCGGGGATTTAAAAAAACATTTTTAATGTTTGGGCGGGTGCATACATATGAAGTATTATAAAGAGGTGGGTAAAAGATTATATGATGAAATTTGACGATTTTGGGTTAAAAATACCGAAAACCGTGTGACGCCATATTATGTGGATGCTAAGCGAAAATTAACTGTATTCGTTGTCAGTGTGCATTTACATTGATGAGTGCGCATAGTGCCTGAAGATGCTGAAAGGCGAAATCCGGGTCGCATTTAACGATCCAAATATAATAGTACAAAACATAAATCCATTATAATTTAAATTCAATTTTGACCACGTACTCTCGATCGATAGTATTTATAAACAAATACATGTTAAAAATAAATTTTGGAATGAATAATATCCGGTCAATTTATTGTCCGTGCGTTAAATTTTCCGTGAATTTTATACCCAGCGGTCATATTATAAATAAATAAAATGTCAATGCAGCATTGTATTATCCGATATTCAATAAAAATAAGTTAATGGAAATATTATTTCGTAGAGGAGAAATTATTTTTATTTATTTATTTTTTGAAATGTAGACTCAGCTGAATAAATTTATGGCACTCTATCTGGTGATGATTAATTTGAGAATAAAGTAAAAAAATCTATGGAATAAATTTTTCTGTTCACGATTTTCACTGCCTTAAAAAAATACTCTCTCACGCAGAAAAATATTCAATAAATGTTTTATTCGATTCGTTTTCTTCACACTCAATAAGGCTCGCGAAACTCGGCGGCGAAGCACTTCCCCCGAAGTGGTTGGTACAGTCCCGAATAATGGCCGCCGACACTGCAATGAGATGACGCAGCGAAAATAAGATGGCACTTTTGCCCTTCAGGAGACAATATTGTATAGGCTTCCGAGGCGAATCGGAACGCTCCTTTATTTTTGTGTTTTGTTTTCCCATCCTTAGGCGACGCAAATGTACCGAACTGCGAGAGGGGAGACACATGAGTACCTAAATCGAGTAGCTCGAAGGATTCTGTGTTCAGATGTGTATATAAAGTGGCTGAGCATCTAAACTTTATATTCTAAATCAGTAGTTCCCAATCTTTTTAGTATAACAACCCCCTATTTTGTAGTCGAGTAACCTGCCACCCTCCGCTACATTTGTATAAAAAGATATTTTCAGTAAGACAACACAATAAATATAAATTCTATTAAGTTTTGTTCTATTCCATTGGAGTCGTTGGGATAGGTAAGGAATGGGACAACTGAACGCCAGGACAATTGGACGCCGCACTGTCATAAACACGTATACAGAACGTAGACGAAGAATTTTAATCAGTTTCTTTCTACTACATAGTAGTTTTAATTAATTTTACTCTTAACATAATGTTTTTTTTATTGATTTGATTGAGAATTACCATACTTTATATAAAATTAAAAACTCTTTTTTCGTTGCAACTTAAACATATGTACGATTAAATCATTTTTTACGTGTGCATGTTTAAATCCTCACCAACTATTAAATCATAATATAATAATTTAAATATAAAAGTTTTTAAAGTTCATCAAAGAAAAGAAAAGTTTCAGCCAAATCGTCCTAGACCCTTTTTTGCGATCTGGGTTTCGTCTTTCGGAATTTCAGGCAATATGCGCACCCACGAATGGTAAATATACACTGACAACAAATAAAGTTAATTATAACTTATATAATACATTAATACAATAAAAAGAAATCAAAGCATCAAAAATATAACAAACTGAATACTGAAGTGTTAAGTGCAAAAAATCCCCTACCTTATCACCAATAATACAAACAATAGGTATAGAAATCGTCAAAACCCTAATAATAGATCATTAAATAATAATCAATAATAGACATGAATTTTGGAATCACATTATTTTCAATACAACTATTATTAAACCATAATATAAGTTTGAATTAACTGTATTCGTTGACAGTGTGTATTTACCATTGGTGGGAGCGCATATTGCCTGAAGATACCGAAAGGCGAAACCCGGGTGACAAAAAACAACTCAAAAATAGTACAAATTTAGAGACATTGTAATTTAAATTCAAATTCCTTCAAGTCGATAGTATTTATACAATAAATATATATAAAAAAAAACATGAATTATCATTTAATTACCAATCGAGTATCCAATACTGAGACATTCTCACTACTTACCAGATATTTCGTGCCATGAGCCTATCCTCATAATACGATATTATAAAACAAAGAAGATAAGACGGATAACATACTCATAAAAAAATATCTATACACGGTAAGACAGCAAAAAAATATGGTGAAAAATTAATACCAGTGACGTACGGTTTATATGCTGTGGATGCAGAGCATGTAGGCATTTATTGTGCGATTGCTAAGTAATTTTTACTTAATTTTACTTATTCTAAATGTTTTACTATTATTATTATTACGTACATATTGTTTTTTTTATATAATTTGTACTAAACAGCATCCCGATAAGTAAAAGTCATGACTGGCCTTAAATAATACAATATAATCATCTACAAAGATTGATACACTGGCTGCCTCCACTTGTTCATTTTATTCCTTCCAGTCATTAACGTTCAGTTGTTTCGTATTTTCGGTTAACATTATTAGTTTGAAAATGTGGAAAGATCATACAAAAATAATGAATAAGAAACCGACGTAATAGACGCCAAGAAAATAGTTTTGTCAGATAAGATTTATAGAATTTTCCACGTGAGACTAAAAATTTCTTTGATAGACCAAATTACGATTGTTCACAATTAGAGTGTTTACAGGAATAAATATTAAAAAGTTACCTAGCCAGATTAAAAAAGTTTAACTATCGACACACAATAATCAAAATTTAAAAAAAAATACGTCGTACCTATTATAGCGCAGCCGCATAATTTTTACTATGAATGCAAGACATTTGTATAGAATGTTTATGAAATTGTTACTTTTCATCAGAATTAGTAGAAGAGTAGTTGGCGACCTCTTAGAAATCACCTCTTGGGTTGGGAACCACTGAACCAGTCTTTTAAAAAACATCAACCTGGATCTAGATCTATCAAGCTGACTACATTTTTCCTATAAACGCTAGTTTTACAATAATTATGAAAAATGTTATTTTTCAACTATATTACATAATAATTATCTATCTGTTTACTGTAAAATCATTTTTTTAAATGTCTACCTAGAGGGTCGTTTAACAGGGCCCTTTCATTTGTCATACATAATTAAATTAATGCTAGATAGCGATATTTGACATAATACCAATGATATTCTAAACGGAAATCAAACCACGAACTTTTAAATTTTCTTAAGGTGAGGTGGTTCTGACCTTTATTAAATTACGTGGAATAGATGTTTTCTATTGTGTTTTATTTTAATTATTTCGAGAATAAAATTGTCTGTAAATAAATTATTCAATTCTTTACAAATCAGTATCGGTAAAGATTATTTAAATTTAATTTTGATTCATAAAATTCATAAAATGGTCGAGGTCCAAAACTTGGAAACGTTTTCACGTTTGAGACCCATATTATGTTTGCTGTGACAGGAACTGTCAAAAAGAATCGATACTTTTTTCGGAAAAAATCCTTCGTAGACAAACATTTGATACCGATACCTTCAAGTATAATAATACCTTTTGACCGATATTTTTATTCCGATACCAGGTATTGCTACTTATCCTTTTGAAATGACGACACTAGTTGTATTTTAAACTATCATAATAATAACTAGTTACGCGTAAAAGTGCTGACTGCCTCTCCAATATCATTCTAAAAGCGTAAGCGAGACACTATGTTGTCATCGTAAAGTGCTATTTGACAGATTCAGACGGGTTCGGACAAGTTCGTAGATAATCGGTAAATGTCAACATATTCTGCGTGGTGTAGTCCATATTTATTCCGGTAGGTTCGCCACTATCGTTCTACTGCGCATGCGCACCCACCATGCAAGTACCTACCGATTATTGGATGAAAATTCAGAAGCATCCAAACTTGTTTTAATCATGCACGTAATCTTGCAACTTGCACGATAATACGTGTTTACACGTGCATTTTATTATTATGTCCGCGATAATACGTAGTACTGTCAGCAGAAAATCTATGCACGTGTAAACGGGGTATAATAGGTACAGCCGCATTTAGGCCACTTAAATAATATCAATGCATTTAATTCTACTAAATTTTAATGCATTCCAAACGCCGCTCTTAATGCCTTAAAAAGTTTATAAATAAAATAATCCAAGTTAGCAAATATCCGAAATGTAGCTATAGGTTTACTATTAGCTAAAATATATAAGTTTTGCATGAGGAGGTCTTAACTCAGCAATGAATTGATCCAGGTCGATGATATCACCGATCACGATTGCACAGAAAGGCGTTTTTTTATCTATAGTTCTCAAATTATATTTTCGTTGATAACTAGAATTGAAAACGTATTGATTTAAAAGAGTATTTAAGTACCCGAAACACAAACTTGGCCAGACAATAAACAACCCAAAAAATAAACAGAGTAGGTATAATAAAGTTGCTCTACATGGCCGAAAGTCATCGGGCGTTTTGTGAGAAATCAGTATTTTTTTTATTGCCCCGTTCGCTTTATCGCCCGGCGTCGGGCGGTCCCCCCGGGGGAGCCTTAACCAGACTCCAGCAGGGGAGTTAGCGTTCATAGGACACAGGACAGGACACTAGAGGGGGGCGATGGGGGTTGGTTGCTTTCTATCTTATGCGCCTGTTTTTGAAGGATGTTTCTCAAATGGACTGAGATAATTTTTAAATACCAACCCAGTAAAAGAAAACCACGAAGCAAACATTTGCCTAGCTTAGGGCAATGTCAGATGTTATAATTTATTTTACTTGCGGCTACGATAGAACTCTTATTGATCTATTGTTTTTATTTATAACACTGGGGTGTAGTTTTTTTTTGATGTTCGTATTTTACACATGCACAGCCGTTAAACAAATTTAAATATCGAACAAGTAAGATAAAAACCATGCGTCATCCATTTGCATTCAGATGTTGGCAAAGCTTCATTTAACGACTAACGTGCCGTAATATAAATGTAGAAAAAATAGTTTAATGGTACCTTTGGTTATATATTATAATATATATACATAACATTATGATGCCCTGTCTTTTCTTATCCTACAAATCAACGTATTTTACAACGTTTTTATAGCTCATATTCTTATTTGTCCGGTACAAATCTTGCAATCGATTTTTAACTAACTTCCCAACTAGCTCGACATTTGAAACTTTTAAAATATATCAGAACACGATGCCAATGCATTCTTTTAATACTTTAAGCAGAATTGAATTCATTTTCAGTTAATTCTATTTTGTATGGAAACTTATTTCAGAAAAATCCGTAAAAAGTAAAAGACTATTATTGGTTGCTAAGGCGGTGGTCCTAGCAACTAAATTATTAATATATACGTGCGTTATTATGGAAATCAAAATGACATTTCAGTATTCTACATTTGTTTGTTTGTTTGTTTTTTATTTAATTCATATCAAGTACAAGTTTGAGCATATTGAGCATAATAATTCAACAGAAAATTTATAAACGTTGTATATAAAAAGTTATTTTTATCTTGTAATTATTTATGATCAATTAATAGAAATAATCTTAAGTTTATTTAAACTTTGAAAATATGTGTGTATACATACAATAATAATATTATGATCGAAATCTCGCATAACGTGTCAAATTAAATGTACCATTTATTATCCACATAATACCATAAGTCTAATCTTGTAAAACCCATAAATCCCATTTCGATCAAAAGTGCAGAATACGCTAATATGGTATTATCAAATACTTATTATACATCTGGATATCGACTTTACAAAGGAAAAGAAGTCAACCCTCAGTTTTTTTCAAAATAGGTTTTATTGGATTAACATTAAACAAATTGACTAAATTATTATACGATGTGTTCAAATGATGTATGTTGCAAATGCCGAATTATTATCTAAATTTAGTTTAATTTTTTTTTAAAGAAGGAAGTAAAGTGGGTAAACATTTACTAAACCATAATTTGTTTGTTTTTTTTAATTACCTCAATAAATAATTTCAGATTAAGAAAATAAAACATCAAATTAATAATTATCACCATGCACTTAAGGTTAATGTATATCTATATTATAACAGTTATGTCCGTAAACCATAACGAAAACATTTTAGTGCCTTCTGTAAAATGTGATTTGTGTGGGTTAAGTCATTTTTCCTTTTAACAGTCGATATCTAAGTGGTGTATACGGAAACAACTCAAAATATCTTGTTCTAAGATAATAAAGCTTGAAATTTTTACACAAATGCTCTGGTTTGTGATTTGTTACATCTGAAATGTGTTTTTTTTTATTTACGTAGTCCAATAGAATTTGACAACGCTTAATGAAATTTTACTCCACATAAGGAATGAACTAGGAATTGTATCTTCTAAGTGATTTTCTATTTTGTCTTCAGCTTAAAGTGTGTGCTCACGTATATACGTAAAACATAGTTTTAATTTAAGAGAACTCAAAAATATATGGAAATACTACAAAGTAAATCCAATGAATAAGGAAGCAGACATGACATGTGATAGAGGTCGCTAAACAGATGAAATGGCAACATGCTGGACAAACTCCGTCATACAATGGTACACAAGGGGCACACAACGAACACAAGGATACCCTAAAACATAATCGTTAGAAGAACTCGTGATCGGACCGACAAGAGTGGAGGGGGCTAGGAGAAGCCTTCATCAAGCAGTGATCAACCCCGACCAATGATTTGAAACTAAATTTAACCGATTTTCACTGACATAGGATACACCTACGATACTAAACTTATAGAGCATTATCAGCCAGGCCTCCTTTAAATTCTTTTAACACCTCTCGGTTCTTTACTGCTAGAGGCTTCGTTGATTCAGTGGGGTTTTTAATACATAAATGTTATATCATATAATACATGAGTCTGCTTTATTTTGCTTTGCCACTTTAAAATTTTGAGGAAAACGCGTCGAAAAAGATACGCAAGGCAGTCTTTAAACTCGGAACACTTTCATTAGCGGTTGTAAAAATCTGTACTGCGGCGAATTTCTCCGGCCCGTTCACCTTAATTTATGTCCCACTAAATTACGCACTTATTTTTTGAAGGGTGTAAAAAATTACTGCCGTCGAAAGGTGACCCACTTCTGTAAAACATTTCTTTTTTTTCATTTCATCAAAACAAAAATAAAACAAAGACTTTTGAATGTTAAAAATCGCTCTGGCTATTTTCGCCCTATATATGGCGTGCTCAAATCTGAAGTGAAAAGATTTTTTTTTTAATTTTATCAGATATAAAATTACAACATAGTTTAAAAATCTGTATTCAGATGTTTCTCAAATTGAAGTATGAAAAAGATTTTAAATGGTAAATTGTTGAATTTTTTCACCACTATATCTCTAATTATTTTTGTAATTAAACTCTCGGACTCTAAAATGGTACGACCAAGTTGTAAGTTTGTGAAACACTGGTCTATCATTTCCTTGTCTAGAAATCTGCTTAATTATATAGTAGGTTTTAATAACTAGAAAGTTAATTCATTTTCCTACCTAGTAGTACTAATCACTACTAACAACACGTGTAGTTATAAAATGAAAAATGAATTAAAAAATATTTGAGCCGGTGGAATTAATTACTAATTCGTTATAATTAAAAGTGCGTCATATCTGTAAATTAATGTTTAATAGCGCCGGTACACGTGCATGAATTCATTTGCACCAAAAGTGTGTATTTTAAATTATCGCGATAATAACTGTTAACACACAAAAGTGCTGATTGTCTCGCCAATTTCATTCTCCAAGAGTAAGCGAGACGCGATGATATCACTGTTTGGTACTATTTGACAGGTCGTGAAAATCGGTTAACTTCAATATGAGTCTGAGCCCCGTGTAGTTCTTTTTTTTACCGGTAAGTTCACTACTATCGTTCAACTGCGCAGGCGTAGATATTGGTGGGTTCAATTATTGTCGCGTGGAAATTCAGAAGCTTCTGAACTTTTATGATTCATGCATGCAATCTTGCAATTTGCACGATAATACGTAATTACACGTACATTTTTTGTTATGGCCGCGATAATACGTACTGTCAGCAGTAAATCAATGCATGTGTAAACGGGGTATACTGTTGTCAGTCCATTTTTATCTCCTTTATTTAGTACACAGTAGAGTACTATAAAATATTCCTTCTACACTTACAAGTAATGTTAAAAATAATATAAGTGTGATAATACAATCGATATGCACAGTGTAAAAAATATATAATTTCTTTCTATCAGAGTTAAATGGTTGAGACTCCTAAAATTCTGAGGCACATGGCAGTTGGCGTCTGTAATGGGCAGAATACGTGTATATTTAATTTAACAATATATTATAAGTAGTTCAATTATTAATCACAGTTAGTATTAGTTAAATTATGTATTAATTGGCTACGTATCCAAGAGAGTGTAGCGACTAATGTACCCGTTTTGTTGTAAAGGTTTGATATTGATAAATGTGTGAAGAATAGAATAGAAAGGTATTGAAGAACAAGTGAAATTATAAAACTATACACATACAAACTCATTTTGGTGAGAATAAAATATTTCGTCAACCCATTTTAGCTGAAACCAATATTTTTCAATGAATAAGTATTAAAATGAATAGCGTGATTTATTATTTGTATTATTGATTTTATTAAAATAATAACAAGATAAAAAGAACTTGTTATATATAACTTTTTAAATTTTCTGTTAAATTATTATGCTCAATATGGTCAAACTTGTACTTGATAATATGTAGTAAATAAAACAACAAACAAACAAATATAGAATACTGAAATGTCATTTTGACTTTTCATTTTGATTTCCATAGTAACGCACGTATATATTAATAATTTAGTTGCTAGGACCACCCCCTTAGCTTTTACTTTTTACGGATTTTTCTGAAATAACTTTCCATACAAAGCAGAATTAACTGAAAATGAATTCAATTCTGCTTAAAGATGGCTAAAAGTATTAAAAGAATACATTGGCATCGTGTTCTGATATATTCTAAAAGTTTCAAATGTCTACCTAGTCGGGAAGTTAGTTAAAAATTGATTGCAAAATTTGTACTGGATAAACAACCACCGGACAAATAAGAATACGAGCTAATGAAAACATTGTATAAAATTGTCTTAAATAGTATAAATTATACTAGATTTATTTTTGACCGATTTTATTAATGTTATTTGTAAATATAAAAAAAATGTATTAACAATGGAAAAAATTCCAATCCCGGGACTCCTTGTTGAGCACTTCGTATCTAAGGCGTCTAATAACAAAAGCCGATAAGATATATAATTATATGGTCAAAATTTAACAAAAATACGCACATATTCAACACTAACTTTTTAATATCTTAATTTTTTCATAAAACTATTAGATTTTTCAGGTAATAATTAACATGGTCGGCAGTTTGTGTTCATTTTAAAATAAAATATTATAGAGAAAAGTAACTAACGCTAATAACGACTAAAACGCACAAAATGTCATTTATCATCAATATAAAATTGCGGACATATCGGTTTTTGTAATTAGACGCTTCATTTATCGAGCGGCGATTTCTTTTCTTTAACGCTTCGATTCACTGCGTACACACACAGGATTTCACTACACATATTTTGTGTACGACAGGAGAATGATCCATCCAGTGCTAAAGCGTAAACCGTGTTAAATACAAGCAATCAATCAACCAACGTTATTATTCAGTATAGCAGATCAGAATGTTTATTCATGGTATTCTTATATGTATAAGAAAATACATGTAATGGTAGCTACGAAAGGATCTATTTCGTGTTTAAGCTTTTACAAGTAGTTTGGCAAACATATAGATTAATTCCGCCAAAGGCGTAATGAAATATTACACAAACAAGAGTTATTTGTTTACACTATGCAATACGCTCGTTATTAATTATTGTGATAAACAAATATAATGCATTCCACAGTGATAATATAGTGGATTTATATTATCGTATTAGGGACTAATCCTTTATTTGCATATAAAGTTTTCACATACTGTAGAGTTATAATGCCTCGCGCGTTGTATGCTCGATTACTTGTGGTCACGAATTGAAATATAATCAAATTGGACTCGTTTTCTTCTGGGTATGCTATCAATGCAATCACTGTCTACCGAAGAGTGGATAAGTCTTTTTAAGCATTTATTTATTTGTGGGTCAATTTACAAATCGTCTATTCTGGCAAGAATTAATTTTCATGTTTTCAGTAATATCACTCGCAAGCCTGCAATTTTGACGATACCCCGTCGCAGGATGGATGTGATGTTCTTACGATTAAAATATTTGATGGCACATATATAAGGCTGCTATCAGCGAATATCGGCGGGTATCGAGGGTAGTTTATCATATATATGTATTGGGGCGGTTAACTGTTACAATAAGTTAACCGTTTGACTTGTCAAAAAGTGCTATGTTTTAACAGCCACCTCTCTTGGCTGTGTTAACTTATAGAGCAAGATAGACAGTTTTGACAGCTTAGACGGCTAACTTATTTTAACAATTATAATACCTAAATACATAAATATGATAAACTACCCACGATAGCCACCGATAGCAGCCGATAGCAGCCTTGTGTATAAAATAAATGCGCATGACAATTTATAATTTCATACCGTCTAAATTGTATTATTTTGTTATATTATATTATGACACATTGGCCAATAGCTGTAATGCCATAATACTCTTTTTTTCAAATAAATAAATCGATATGTAATATTATTATGTTGGTTTTTCAATCAATATATGGTTTGCACTCCAGAATAAATAATACGGTTAAGTATCCTTATGACACATAGGCGTAAGAGGATATTCGCCTATATGACATTAAAATTTCATATAGATTTGTAGATACGCCGAGTAATATCTGGCAAACCACTATACCTACGAGTTTCATCTTTATACATATAATAGAACTGCGTTCTAGAAAGACAATGCAATATTCAACTGAAAACAGCCATTTTTGTAGTTTCGCCCTTATGATCCTAGACTCCCGAAGTATAATATGAGATTCATACAAAGTAATCTATATTTGATTTGTATTATTATCTTCTTCTTGGTACTATGACCCTATGTAGATATTGGCCTCCTTAAAGCACCTGCCTCAATCCAACTCTGTTTAAAGCCACTCCCCTCCAGTTTAAGATGCACAAGATCTTTAATTTCAACTCGACACTAGAACTATTTTTCCAAAATATATTTTTTTTATATTCAGATACCTATGTTATATTATTATATATTTCTGTGCTGTCTAGAATTACAAATAGGTAATATTCCCACTTAATATCTTCTCAATCTCAATCTCACTCAATATTGAATACTGATATACTATTAATACAATACGTATACATATTTTAATGATAGACTTTATCGATTCGAGTAGTTTCAACAAAGACAAAGACAAGTAGAGTTAATTTTAATCATAAGTCAGTGAAATAAGTTAATTAGGTTAAATTGGTATTTGCAAACTCAATAAATAATAAGTTAATTGAATATTTGCTTTTAATATAAGTAGATGATTCAATGAAACACGTAGACAGAGTTATAATAATAAATCAACCACTCACGAATGCATGATGGCTCAATCATTATAGAATCAATGTGATGCCCATTTTCTTTCATTCAATGCGAGATAAATCATCGTTCAATAAATACCAAATGACGTGTAAGAGAAGAAATTTAGTGAAAATAATCATTTTATTTGATACTTGGTATAACTAGGGTTAGCAATCGCAAATTCCGGGATTCCGAAATGCCATTGTATTTATTTTTTGTTTATTTTATTTAATACTAAAACAGGTCATGAGGTGCAATTATTACAGAATTTAGTAGTAAACAATCATAGGTACACTCAGATTTCAGAATCCCGGCGGGATTAACATACATATTAATGATTTTCAGAAGATGAGACTGAGGATCTTGGCCCAATTGATTTGGCCATTTGACAGCCATATCCACTATCTCGGCGTTCACCAACACTCAAATAATTTTCCCAGTGTAAAACCTGTGACACTCTTGATTTAGTTTACCCATCTAGAGAGAGTTTTTCTTTGCCCTCTTTGACCTTCAACAGGAAGAGGTGCTCAAGTCGGTTCAACCAGCTGTTGGGCCCATCGAACCGTGCGCCAGTCGCCACAAAGGCCAACTTTATTGCATTTAGAAAATTTGCGGTATCATACTGCTAACGTGAGGATCTCTTCACTTAGAATGTTCGGCAGTTTTGTATTAGCTTTAATTTGTTACACATACTACAATTTTTAATATTGCCTCTACGTGCTCATCTGTCCCATGGGTACCTTAACTTAAAGCCATGTAAATTCAGTCAAAGCACATTTGAGTGGATGGTGACCTTGGTTTTGGGTAACCGCTCCTGAAACATTCCCAGTCAAAAATGATGCTTCACATCCTAACGTAGAGTCCCGTGATATGCCCGATTAAGACCGGGTGTGGTTTGGTGGGGCCATTAACTTCAATGTGTAGACTTCGATCATGTATCAAAAATCAAATCGAGGAGAAAATGTCTAGAATCTGGAGTTCACTGATTATAGAACGTTTGGCCTTCCACGAGAGTCTCACCATATACATCCAGGATCACAATTTAAAAACATCCAGCTTCTGCCTTTCAGTCTTGTTTTTACTGTGCATCAGGAAGAGAGGACATCTCACTAGATGATTTTTTTTCATTCAGTCATTTTGGTAATAATTTTACTATTCTAAATTGGTTGCAGCTTCGAAATAGCATTTTTTGCTATTACTATTGTACAATATTTCATATCATTAACAAAAATTTTGAGTGACTTGATACCGGTTAGTAATAATTAAGATAATTCAATACTTTATTTAAAATAGAAAACACGATTGCCAATAAGTGGCACAATTTTTTGGAATGCGCCTCAGAGAGTATTGTAAAAATCATAGGTCAACTTCGTCGCAACTAGATAAGATACGTATAGCTTAGTGGTCAGTGCACATGGGCGCAAACTCCGGGGGTGCAGGTTCGAATCCTACCGGGTGTCTTTTTTTCCTAGCGGTAATATATTTCTCAGAAGTGTTTTAAAAAGATGTATGTTTAATAAAGAATGTTGAATTCTTAAATTTTTATTTAAAGTTTATTCTATCTCTATCAGTAGCGTACGGTGATTTTTAATTGGGCGCTGTTGAAATAATACGTCATATTATTATCTACCATTTGCTACATTATTATCTACTTAAAATTAGATCTTGGCCAGCGTCTTATGAAGTAGTGGTAGATCTGCGATATCCCGAACAAATTTATGTAATATTCAAAATATAGATAAATAAATTAGAAAAAATATTATTTTGTACAATTTTGAAATATATAAATAATATTAATTTATCAAATATTTCGGGGGATGCTCCGCATC
The DNA here is from genome assembly GCF_057557595.1 of Rhyacophila brunnea. Taxonomy (NCBI): domain Eukaryota; kingdom Metazoa; phylum Arthropoda; class Insecta; order Trichoptera; family Rhyacophilidae; genus Rhyacophila; species Rhyacophila brunnea. The sequence continues at coordinate 18,612,245 of NW_028233068.1, read as the reverse complement.
TTGAGTACCTATCACAGATTCATATATTATCAGCAGCAGACTGGTTTACGGCACATTACAAACTATGACTATCAGTTTAGTCTTAAATCTGTTTATTTTTAGGCTCGTCAGTTTGATTTTATTGATAACACTACTCGCAAAATCCCGAAACTGAAAAATCTATCCGGGATTGCTATCCATACGCATAACAATCTATGTCATAAAGACTGAGAGCAATTTTTATATCCACAAAAAACATGCTTTCGTGTAGGTAGGAACATTTTTTTGACAGACGAGTTACACTACATTTTTCAAACTCGACATTTTAATAAATTATCACCCAAGTTATTAAAATTTCATAATCAATGTTGTTTAATTTTAATCTTCGATGAACGCCCATTCCAGAAGTTGGTAGCCATTTCTTGATGGAACAATTTATTAAAATGTACTTAGCAGTTTGATCGGATAATTTTTGGTCCAAATTATGTTTCTTTTTATTTTTATAATTCGTAAATTTTAAAAATATGTAAATTCCTAACCTTATACAAACTAATAAGAGATTGGTACAACTGGACGCCAGGATAATTGGGCCCCGCACTGACGTATGAAATAAATAAACGCTTGTTACGATTTTATGCACAAAGTAGATAAGGAAATTAAATCAGTTTCTATCTACTACTTCACTAGTTTTATTTCATTTTGCTCATACCATAATGCTGTTTATTGCAGATTGGCAATTAATTATAATGCCAGAGGCTTTATATAAAAATAAAATAACTCTATTTTCATTGGAAACTAAACATATTTTGCACAATATTAAATCATTATTTAAGTATGCATATTCAAATTCTCGCTAAGTATTAAAATATATATTTTAAAAGTAAATTCACAAACTTCTTTTTATTTTTAAATTTCATTCGATTGCGTGGCGCCCAGTTGTCCCGGCGCCGAATCGTCCTAGACCCAATAACCTCTAGTCTTCAAGCGAAGTAATTAAATTAATATAATATATTTCATAATATTTTCACATACCTATTCAAAGTATTCAAAGTTCGGAAAAAATAACATATTGCTATTTTAATTGATTTGTGCCAATACCTTATTGTAAGTAAATACGAATAGAAATATTTTTTTGAGATTTTAATATGACTATTTAGTATTTAATATAAATAGTAGGTAATTTAGTGTAAAAAACACTATTAAAATTCTAAAAATAATGTTTACTTAGTTGGTATGATTTTTTGACAGAACTGATGTCAGGGAAACCATTAAGTTGCTTAGAAAAGTCGATTTTTAAGGCGCAATATTTTTAACAGTGCACCTTTTTTTGAACATATTATATTTTATTACAATATTGTAACCCTGTATAATATGACGTGTATGAATAGTAGAAAAAGCAACAGATAATCTACCAAAAGACATAATGGCTACCGACCTCCCAAAAGATTAAAATATAACTGGGATTCAACTAGGTACGTAATAGCCTAAGTAAAAATAACCCATATTAAAAATAAAAAGAAGATTATAATTTATTATTGCAATCTTTTTCTTCGCAAGAATGCCTTGGCCACTGCAATGGTCGCATCATTAGCTTCAAACAATATCATCAATAATGCAACGAGACGACAGACCATCATCTCTCTTGAATCTCGTCGGTCTCTTCTGCTCTTGAAACACTTTTGCTTGTTACCGCGAGGGATGGTTTCCAATCCTGGTGTCTTAATGAATTTGAATTTACATGCACCTGTCAATTACCTACGTGGTCGAAACCATAATTTATTCTGGATCGAACCATTTCCTCGTGTCAAGCCTATCAGGCACCATTAGCGAGGGGTGCTAGATTAATAAATGCGAGACATTTTCAATGATGTACTTTGCATTTTGTTTTTGAAACTTTATTTAACTGTATAAAATTGTATGTTTTTTGTTTTCAAAATTTTATTTTTCTGTATTAAATTATTGTATTTAATAAGTATGTTTTGATTTAATTTTTTCTGTTATTATTAGTATTATTATTATTATATTCTATATTCTCTTCTTCTCTCTTGTGAGGGTAATATTTGTTACCTATAATGAAAATCTCATGTTGTGTACGTCTTGAATTTAGATTTGTTATGTCCACAATCTTTTGTATTCTTAAATAAATAAATCACATATTCCGAAGTTTCCTCAGTGCTACAATGCGCAGATCGAAGGAGAATCAGAGTATTCCTTCTTTTTAACGCAATAAATAAATGTGAAATAAATTACGAAGGGCTTTAATACAGTAGCTAATAGGCGTTTATTGCCCGAATAAACAATTAATGTTGTATATCAATTTGAACAGGTTTAACTTGCGCCAAAATCAAAAAGGTAGATACATAAAAAATTACCGGCATTGTTTTATTTTGATTAGAATTTATACGAGAACTTTTCGTATTTTAGTTCAATACTTTACCAAGCTAGCCAAACAGGCGAGTAAATTACTAAGTTATATTAAATTATACTAACCTCATAAATTAGATACTAATGAATCCCAGTTTTCCTTCGCTGCGTAAGATATTTGTTATTTACCAGACCAGGAGTTATGTCTCTCTTATCCAAGATCCAAAGTATCGGGTGAATTCATTCGGATATGTTTTAATACATTTAGCGAAGACCCGCCGAGGCGAAAGTTTGCCTCGGCTGGTATATCGCTCGGAAAAGCTAGCTAAGTATCATTCTATCGCTAGCTACTTATGCAATAGGGCGTTCATATTTCTTGGTGTATGTTATCATCGAAAAAATATTTTCAATTACCGGTTAACCGGTAAATTAGTTTAAAACTTATCCAACTTCGATGAACGGTCGGTATTTAAAAGCTTAAGTAGAATGTCGTTCATTCATATTAATACATATTATATACACAATATGTGGAGAGTTTAGTTATCTCCCATGTTATCCAACCTTCTACGAGGAGTAGAACAATGGCAAAGAAGAATAATGAAAGATAAAATGTTTTGTGTTACACTTTTGTTAACACTTAAATGCTGATGAGTATTGTGAATTCTTGGTGATAATACAAAATTTTTGAGTATATTAAAACTAATTACTTAATGTGATAGCATTTAAATATGTTTGTATAATGTAAAGTAAAACAATAGCTCACATATCTTTTAACCAGATTACTTAAATTCAAAAAAAAATATATGTATGCAAATAATATGAAACACAATCTTCAAGTTTTAAAGTTAGATGACCTATTGTTTTACTTTATAATATAAGTCCATAAATTCTAAGCTACAATGGCCATAAAATAGTTTATATAATATACAATGTGATTGAACAATACAAAAATATGTTTAAATTATTTATTTTTCATCAAAATTAAGCACATTTTGGTTTTTGACAGTAACGAAATATTACTACTGAGTTTTGGCGCGAAATTTTGAATTAAAGGTGGTCATGAAACAATACAATCTATTAGAATATCCGATATGAGCACTTATCAAAACTACTATTGAAAAAAATCGCATGTTTGGTGTCAAATAACGTCTCTCGCCTAACTGCACGAGACGCGTCATCAACTTATTCTTCGGTCATAATTATTGGAAGAGCTTCGAATAAGACTAAGATGAAAGTCAGCAGAGACGGTGTAGTGACATCATTGAAAAAACTTCTGCGCTATGAATAACTTAAGGAATTAATATATCAACACAAGATCGTTTAAGGGGGGACATGCTCGTCGAAGGTCAAAATTGAGTTTTTATTGTATTTTCAAACCATGATCCTGGACACTCCTTAAACGTTGTAGATAATCTATTTATATAATTTTGAAGCCTTATTATCTTTTATAGTTATTTTAAACATTTGATGACTACATAAAGTATTTTTGTTACATAAAATAGTATTCTTTTAAACCTCTCGCTCTAATGTTTTAGAATATAGTCATATTTCGGTACATAACTGAGCAGTGGTGTTAAGATTTTTTACGTTTATTATTTTTTAAACGCATTTATGAAACCATTAGTATAATTTATTACGAGATAATTTTTGTAAAATATTCATGATAAAAAAATATATTGATAATCTCTGTGATCCCAAATTTGACAAGAATTAGGCATTTTATTATTCAAAAAATCGGCAAGATTAACACATTTGAAGATGATTCTAAAGATATTTATTATAAGCTATGTCTTTTACCATTCAAGTGTGATAAACATCTTATGAATAATGATTGCTTTATAATAATTATTGACCTAAGAATAAGGTAGTGTTTTTTTGAAATACGCCATTTCTTTTGTCATTCCCTAGTGGTTAAGCTACAACATACGGCCGTAGCCATAAATTGACAAACTATAATTGAAGTAGGGAGTAAAATAATATTGATGCGCGTGTTTGAACATGTACCGTTTAAAAAAAAATTTAAAAAAATCGGGTAGGTTTAATTAAAGTTTGTCAATTTATGGCTACGGCCGTATGTTGTAGCTTAACCACTAGGGAATGACAAAATAAATGGCGTATTTCAAAAAAACACTACCTTATTCTTAGGTCAATAATTATTATAAAGCAATCATTATTCATAAGATGTTTATCACACTTGAATGGTAAAAGACATAGCTTATAATAAATATCTTTAGAATCATCTTCAAATGTGTTAATCTTGCCGATTTTTTGAATAATAAAATGCCTAATTCTTGTCAAATTTGGGATCACAGAGATTATCAATATATTTTTTTATCGTGAATATTTTACAAAAATTATCTCGTAATAAATTATACTAATGGTTTCATAAATGCGTTTAAAAAATAATAAACGTAAAAAATTTTAACACCACTGCTCAGTTATGTACCGAAATATGAGTATATTCTAAAACATTAGAGCGAGAGGTTTAAAAGAATACTATTTTATGTAACAAAAATACTTTATGCAGTCACCAAATGTTTAAAATAACTATAAAAGATAAAAAGGCTTCAAAATTATATAAATAGATTATCTACAACGTTTAAGGAGTGTCCAGGATCATGGTTTGAAAATACAATAAAAAATCAATTTTGACCTACGACGAGCACGTGGGCCGTTAATATGAAAAAAAAATGGTTTAGTTTTAGTGCTGGCCATCCTAGTAATGAAACATATTATGAGACTCCATTCAAATATTGTAATTATTTTTTTTTAAACTACGTTCGATCTTAAGAAGATCACAATATAGACCTGTAGAGTGGAAGATGTATTAATATTCTTTTTAATTTTTAATAGAAATCGATGTTAGCCCAAACTATTACCTAAACAACATGTGAATTTTCCAGACCCAGCATTATAAACCGGAGCACACGAAATAATAAGTCAAAATTATATATTACAATGAATTTAAAAAAAAATGATTTCACTATCGCAAACACCAGCGGCGATTTTGTATATTTGGACATTTGAGATTGTGGCAATTTTACAGGCCCCCTTTGAAAAATCTTTATCGCGTATAATCCAATAACTAATGGGTATTCCCATTACAATCTGTGAAAAGATTAAATTGCCTATATGTGACGTATTTATAAAATTATAATTAATTGGCTGTCCAATAAGTGTCACATCTGTAGTTGCAGGGTAAAAGTTCTTAAGTCACGTTTTAACTAACTTAAGATTCTTTCTAATGCCAACGTTTGTACAGAATTGTTCTGTTTTTTGTATATCATAGGCTTTGTCACATGTAAGCAAAATAAATAAATGTTTTAATTTGTAGAAGTAGCTTAAATTGAGAAAAGTATTACTCATTCAAAACATTGAACATAACACAATATCAACCATTATTACAACGTTTTTTATTAGGTCGTATTCTTATTTGTCCGGTGGTTGTTTATCCAGTACAAATCTTGCAATCGATTTTAACTAACTTACCGACTAGCTAGATATTTGAAACTTTTAGAATATATCAGAACACGATGCCAATGCATTCTTTTAATACTTTTAGCCATCTTTAAGCAGAATTGAATTCATTTTCATTTAATTCTGCTTTGTATGGAAAGTTATTTCAGAAAAATCCGTAAAAAGTAAAATACTATTATTGGTTGCTAAGGGGGTGGTCCTAGCAACTAAATTAATAATATATAGGTACGTGCGTTACTATGGAAATCAAAATGAAAAGTCAAAATGACATTTCAGTATTCTATATTTGTTTGTTTGTTTGTTTTTTATTTACTTCATATTATCAAGTACAAGTTTGAGCATAGAGAGCATAATAATTTAACAGAAAATTTAAAAACGTTATAAATAAAAAGTTCTTTTTATCTTGTTATTATTTTAATAAAATCAATAATACAAATAATAAATCACGATATTCATTGTAATACTTATTCATTGAAAATTATCAATTTCAGTTAAATGGGTTGACGAAATATTTTATTCTCACAAAAATGAGTTTATATGTGTATAGTTTTATAATGTCACTTGTTCTTCAATACTTTTCTATTCCATTCTACACACATTTATAAATATCAAACTTTTAGCCATCTTTAAGTAGAATTGAATTCATTTTCAGTTCATTCTGTTTTGTATGAGAAGTTATTTCGGAAGAAATCCGTAATCCAATCCACTATTATTGGTTGCTAGGGGGTCTGGGATCCTAGCAACTAAATTATTAATATATACGTGCGTTACTATGGAAATCAATATGAAATGTCAAAATGAGATTTCAGTATTATTTCTATCAAGTACATTTTTTTTGATCGCTTAAGCTAGTCAAGTCAAGTTTATATGATTCAACAGAAAATTTAAAAACGTTGTATATAAAAAGTTCTTTTTATCTTGTAATTTTTTTTAAATCCAACTATAAAAAATACTTTATTACATTTTGGAGAGTGTAACTTACATATTAGATTCTACTAGGTCATATCAAAATCTTTCTGGCTAGACTGCAGAGTGATAAGAGTTTTTAACCGGAAGTAGTAGCCCTGGTTATTGGGTACCTATATATCTCGCTCGTCGGAAATTTTCCACAAAAAGTTTCGCATCTCCGCGATATCCGCACAAAGCTCGCTTCGATATAATACCCGGCATATAAGAAAATGTGCAAAAGTAAAGAGTTTGTTTATTTCGGCAGATATATTTATATTGATTGGTGTCATTAGTAAACGTCGCGAGATGTAGCGGTGTGGAATAAATTTCAATCGATTTCGGGCAGTTTTTCTGTTTTGACATTGTAAAGTATTACGTTTTTATTTCCGTTGATTGATAATCGCAATATTTCATTATGTCTTTGCGAAATTGTTTTATTATAACGGTAAACTAGTCAGTTTATTTTTATTCCCTTAAATCTGTAAACTAGTTGCGGAATGATGTGTAATCATCCGGGAACGTAAATTTACGACTGATTTGATTTACTCCATCTCCAGCCGCGGTTTGTGTATGGCCACCTTCCATGACGCTGTATACGTGTCAGAATGAAAAGATTTTAGTACCACACCTCCTTGTCCCGATACGATACTGTACGGGACTGGTATAGCAACCATGCAACTATAAAAATGCACGGTAATATACGATATTATATTATGTTTGTCTGCTAAATTTGTTGTTTTCCTACTATTATTTTTATGCTGGGCCACAACGTTTTCCTGTTGGAGTGCAGACATAGAGTTTTTAAGCCAACATTAAGCGCGTGAAAAAATATCATGCATATAGAATACAAAAATAATGCGAACGGGCTTACCCTACCGGGTGTGGCCTACGGGATAAACTTAAATATCTAGGTATTAAAGAATATATTATTTTCAATAGTAATAATATGCATTAAAGTTTGTCACGTAAACAAAATGCGTACCTATTTAATATTTTAAAACTGTCAACGCGCTTTGTGTTCATTTCAGACGATGTCCGATCCTAATAGGATCATATTATGGACCTCCACAGGGTGGAGGTTTGTATTGACAGATTTTGTTTTTACGAGAAATGGATGTCAGCCACTTGCTCAACCTATTAGGTCCATACTCTGGCTCATACACAAATTGAAAAACAATATGTGTACTTGCCAGACCCAGGATTCGAACCTGGGACCCACGATGCAATAGGCCAACGCTTAAACCGCGCGGCCATCGTGGGTGGTCATTGGGTTGGGTCATAAAACAATAATAATAGTCCGGCTTTAGAGCTTTGGTTCAGAACAACTAGCTTTCACGTTTCTCGGCCAATTATTTCATAGTCCCGGCAAAATGAAATTTTTCACGTACCTACTTATCAGCGTTTTAATTTACAAGCCTAGTAAACATTACATTACATACAAGTTAGATTTTATTACGATAAAAAATATACTATAACCACCAATTCTTCAGTATTTCAATGCAAATTTTTGATTTCATTCCACAAGGAATAAAGCGTTGATTTGCGAAAAGGTGACTGGCTAGACACCCGTGACTGGCTAGACACCCGTAAACTTCTGATGTTCTACTAAAATTTTTAATCTTTGTCATGTTGCAAATATATCTATTCCAAAACTGGGTTTAAGGAGGATCTAAACCTAAACGACAAAGACAATTTTCTCTTTCACACAAAATGCAATGTTGCTGACCATGGCCCCCACATCCTAAAGCGGGCCTCTAGGCTAGGATCTTTGGTGGCCCCCTTATCGGAAAGGTTAAGGCAATGTGACACTCTACAGTAGCGTTTTCCAAATGGTGTACGCGGTAAAATTAACGTGTATATTTTGTTTTTTTTTTGTATATTTTAATACATCCATTTGAATTATGAAGTTGTCGAGTATCGATAAACAAATAAAAATTGTATCTATAACCACATGTTTTTGAATAATAACATTATTGACGGAAAATCTCTGGTCGAATTGCCTCACCGTACCCCTCCTGTCAGCCCCCCCCCTCCCTTGTGGGGGCCACGCTGCCGACACTCTGCCCTTGACTTCAATTGGAAAAATTATCTTTGCTAATCAGTTTATCTTGACAGATGCCAATTGAATGGCATCAAATTAAATTAAGTTTAATACGTTTTTTTATAATACAAAACAAAAATCAGAATCAAACATATTTATTAGATTAGACTTTTTTTAAATAATAAAAAAATAAACAAAATAATATAAAAATAATAAATTTTAGTGAGAAGTATGATTTTGTGTGGCAGAACTAAGTGCATCAATATCGATATCGAGTGAGGTTGTTCCTACACGCATACAGTTTTCCAAATGCACATCAGTGATTCGTGTTCTCACTCGGGATTTGATATGCTTCATCCGACTAAAAAGCTGTTCACACGTGTAAGTGTTTTCAAATAGTGAAGTCATCATTAGAGCATGTTTGTAAAATGCAGGCCTATTTCTCCTTGTCCAAATATGTTTTGTAAAACTCTTCCAAACCAACCTGATGGAATTTCTTCTTTAGCTGTTCATCGCAACATAGTTCACAATGTTCCATTTGTAAATTTCTTGGTAATAAACTCACGTTTACAGAGAATGGCGAAACAAATGCAGCAAAAAGCACACGGTACTTTTTAAAATCTTGAGCCAATATCGAATCTCAATTTGCGAAATTAGCACATCTAGCGTAGCATTTGATATTATTTTTATTTTCTCACTGCTCCACGGGCCACAAGTTGACACCCAGCGGGCTACATGCAACCCGCGGGCCGCGGGTTGGCCACCCATGCTCTAATACCTTTCAGCGATCTCTATACATTACGACCATTATTTGTAACACATTATTGTTAGCTTCCTTACCCATTTATTTATTGTGTTTCCTGTGCGCTATGTTCAACATGAATCTGTCCATATCATGTTGTGTTACTATTGTGTTTTAAACCAGTTTTGAATTTATGGTCAATGTGTCAGGCTGACATTAGAACTGGCAGAACACATTGCTTATACGATTATAAAATACATGTTCACTCTTGATTATTTTATTAAAATGTGCAAATGCACGGCACAATATACTACTTATTGTACAATATAATAGGTAGATGTGTAGCATAAACGTTGTAGTCTTTTTTCAATAAATAGTCGAACGTAATAATATGTAACAGTATTTTATTCATCTAACGCTACACTCTGAAAGTCTCTTTTATAATATAAAACACACGTGCCGTACAGAAGATTATTTTATTATGTAGGTATTTGATATTCATAAGATCACAAAGTAACCTTCTAAGTTATTTGTATGATATATTATTATGGAAAATAGTAACTATAATAAAAATAATTTTATATTCAATAAATACCATATTATCTATCTATGAAGCTATCCACCACTTTGGGATTAGGGATTGCAATACCCGTATTTCAAAACCGGAATTCAATTATTTATCGATACCAAAATACAGGTTTCAAAAATCTAAAACATCTGTATTTTCGGTATTAAGAAAGGTTACGCGTTTATGTTTTTTGAAAATGAATTCAATGTTATTTTTTCATTACTTACTACATTAATATATATTAAAATTAGTGTATAAGATTAATGCTGACAAAACGCAAATATTACATTGACTGAAACCAACACAAGTTAAATAATAATAAAATAAAATCCCTCAAATATACTTACAGAATTGTCGCGATAAATTAACATATTTGGTAAAAGAAAACATTCGTGGCAAATATTTCCGATAATCTATAACTATTGATCCAACGTTGATAGCACATCCAACAAGAGAGATTTTCCTGTACCTAGACTTAAAGTATTTTTTTTTTTTTAGAATTATTAATAACCATATCCTTGCCTTTTCGTACAAGGTGGTTGTTAGTAATTTTGAACAATCACAAACACCCAGGCTTTGAGAAAAACACATAAATGTTTTTGTCATGACCGGGAATCGAACCCAGGAACTCTCGGGTGGAAGGCGAGCGCCTTACCCACTGCACCACGAGAGCCGCCGACTTAAAGTATTTGTAAAAATAGAAGTTCTAAAATATTATGATCAATACATATTTATAAAGGTCACCATAATAATTGTAGGTGGGTTCTTTAGGCCGTTATAAAATGGTGTTTTCAATAGATTGTAATACCTATATTTTTTGATAGGTACTTTTTTTTTTTTTACTATAATATGTTTTAGCGAATACCGGTATTCAATAATAAATACCGAAATATCGTTATTGATGTATTCATTCGGTGTTGAAATCCCTATATGGGATATATGTAGCCGGCGCATAGCGCTATTTATATAAACATCCAAGGTTTGAGCCCCTAGGCTTAGTGAAATATGCGTTATTTGATTTTTTCTAGTAAATATTTTTATTTGATTTAAAGAAGAGGGTGTATGTTGTGTTTTGTTTAGGTACTCTTCTCTAAGACATCCCACTCCATCGCCCAAAATAAGGATTTGATGGGATGGCTTACAGCTTTATTATTCCTAGGGACAAGTATGTACTCCTAGCATGCTCCACACAGCGTGAATAATACGAGATTAGGAGTCGTTAAAAATTCCATCACTCCCCCCCCCCCCCAATCGCCCTATCTAAATTACGTCTTATTAACTATCCTCTCCATATTCGTTAAAAACAAATTCATTTTGAATTATTACATATCGATCTCAGTGTAATATTTCAATTTCAGAAAAAAAAATATTTGCTAGCTTTGTCACAAATCGTCGCATTAAATTATACCCTTTCCGCTATACATTCGCATAATCCCCTGGAATCAAACAATATAATAATATTATGATGTTTGCCAGATCCGGGATTCTAACCTACACCATTGACTTCAGAGGTGTACGGTCTTTTACGGTTCCGCCGTTGACCCTTGTGCGCGGAAGTTATTATAAGTACAACAAAATAATACTTTTATTAGCATCTTATACTTATACTATTTTATATAAATTATCACAGAAGTCTGAAATGAGTCAGAGGCCTTACGTGCAAATTTAAAAAACACAATGACATAAAAACATAATGGCGGTCAATATTCCAATTTTCCCATAGTTGTCATCCGGTTTGATTGATATTTATTTTAAATACAACTGATTCGAAATTAATTTAATCTAGTATCAATTTTCCTATAATTATTATCGTCATTTTTAGTTTAAACATGTATTATTTATGGTGCCGAAGTTATACTTAATATTTTCAATTGCCTGTATGGCTACCAAAAGTCCAGAATCACTCAGTATAATTAGATTAATTTATTCATATTTACATAATAGTTTACCAGGGTATTTAGTTGGTAATGATTGAAAATGACCATACAAATACGACAATATTGACAATTATTATTCGTGTTTTTAATGATTTATCCGCATTTTTTTTCTGGCTACGGTGGATTCGTTGCCAAGTTCTATGAGCTTGGGCTTGTTATCTAACCAACATATCTATGTGACGGATAACTACAGGATGCAGACCACATCCTCGGAGAATCCCCAAATATATTTTCCGAAATGGAAGATATTATGTTCAAGTTGGTCTAATCAGCTATTGAACCGATTAGACCATCCGAGCTGATCGCCACAAATGCCAAAATTGTTTCCTTTAAGAAATTTGCGACCTCTTCACATAGTTTTGTATGTTCTTATTGTTTTATATTAATTTTGAATAAGTTATATTTGTTTAATTAGAATCATTTATTTATGTTAGTTCTCCGTGCCCTTTTCTCCCTTGATCACTTATTAATAACCATGTTCTTGCTTTTTCGTACAAGGTGGTTGTTATTAATTTTGGACAATCACAAACACCCAGGCTTTGAGAAAAACACATAAGTATTGTGTCTTTACCGGGAATCAAACCCAGAACTCTCAGGCGTAATTGCGTGGTTAATGCAGTCTTGGGTATCTGCTCTTGAGACATTTCCAGGAAAAACAAACTGCTAATGCTTTATATCCAAACGTAGGGCCTTGTGATACGCTCAATAATAAGACCGAGTGTGGTGCGGGGCGGTTGGTTTGGAGGTTCATGTTAGTGTTGTTGAAAGTACGCTTTCTTCAATAAGTTTATTTTGTAAGATATCGAGAACCGGAATGAAAGTCAATTATATGTCTATAGGTTTTGCGTTATAACCAAATAAATAGACAGACATACCATCCAATTTTTTACTGGTTGAAAGGCATTGATGGGTTTTCACCTAGTAATTAAATAAATATAATACATACAGATATAATATGATTATATAATTTGTTTTTCTATGCTTTATTAATGATAAGTCTATTGATTGTGAATATGGCGTGAAAAACAATTTTAGTTGAGGCATGCTTCTAACCTTTGTTTGCATTACGTCTACATCTGTTATGTCATAAATTTGTAAAATCATCATAAATTCGTACCGTTCCACAATGGAAAGAGAATTTCTACGAGGGATTACAAATCAAATAATGAGACATAGTACGATATTATGGGTTGTAGTGAGCCGATCGCAAATAATTTTAAATAAAGCCCAATGTATACCTTTAATCCATTACTTTGCACTGCGCAAATACTAGTGCCTACAGGGTGTTCGCAGAATGTATGCCGCCTGTTATCCAAGTGTTTCTACCGTGATTAATCATGATATATACACTTTAGCCAATTGTGTGAGAGGCTGATAGCAAGAATAGAAATTTCTTCCCTCTCTGGAGGTATTTGAACACAAAGGGAGCGCTGTATATTACGCTACACACCTTTCCCGATAAGGACTGGCATTGGTGTGCCAAACCGGGCGACAATTTATTCACAAGATTATTTTAATGACCGTAATATTATGATATTACACAGTGTAATTATGAAAATTTATTGCTAAATATTTTTCGTGATAATGAGTTATTAGTAGAAATAATTACAGAAACAGATGGATCGATAGTTTTACGGATAAAAAATTCACACGGAAAGTAAAAAAAAATAGTACAAATCCCACTTTGTCTAATTTTTACGATTTTTTAATCATTCAGGGAATGCAAAATACATGAAGATTTTCAGTATGTTGAATTTACAAGTGAAGGCACTTACTGGGGGTAGCCACTACTTCCTCGGAGAAATGCAGTGGATAGAGAGGTATAGTTGAAGAAAAAATAAGAGAAGTAGAAGGAAAGTTGGAGAGTATGACTGCATTTGAAGCTATTAGTATCAAAATTGGTAACCTTCATTATTTTCTTCAAATATTTTTCTTGATTCTGATTTTGATTCTGTAAATTAATACTTTTCCATCTTTTGTATATTCATAAAATATCAAATCCTGCTCCGTTTGTTAGTTACATATAATCAAACCATAAATTGATTGCAAAGTCGTTTATTTTTATCAGTCGTCATTTTTTTATATTCAATGACCAACTCTACTATACCTAAACATGATTTTTTTCTTTATTAATTTTAATGACGCCAAAGACATTTTATTTCGATATTTAGTTTTTATAATTGTTAACAAACATGTTGTCCTAAAATAAATGTTCTTCACGGTTTTTTTTAGATTATCTCAAAATGGTAAAATACGGAGATTACCAACTTTTAAACTAATACCTTCATTTCAGAATGAACACGATAAATCCATAATTTATCGATTACAATTATAAAATACAATCCGACATGCCTTGTAGATATCGAAAATTAAAAAAAAACATAGAATATAAGCTTTGAGAGCTTAGTCTGAATTGTGTATATCATTATGCCATAACTATGCGACATTTTTCTCGTGAAGTTTAGTTGAATAACATATGTTTACTGGTTGTAATATAATTTCATTTATAAATTAATAAAATTTACATTACAATACATATATTTTTATGACGACGTTTACAATAATGCCATATAATATAACATATTTTGCGAATGGCAGAGCGGTAAAGTGATCCCAGGTGTGGCATAATGTATGTTTGAACCCAGATCATGGACATTACGTGCTATGCAAGTGGCTCACACATATTTTTCGTAAAAACATCTATCTGTTAATACACTCGACTCTGTGGAGGCCCATATGCTCCGCTTCGGATCGAACATGATAAATTACTATTTTTATTATAATATAATCATTAAAAATTTTGATTATTCGAATGAAAGAGAACGAACGAGAATGAACGATATGATTAAAAATATTTATTTATCTTATTTACAAATTTACATGTTATTTAAATTTAGGTCTAAAAGATATACTTAATCTAAAATATTACTTATGAATCATTCATTGAACGTTGTGATTATTTGACAAAGAGGTGTCTGATTTTAACAAATTATAAATTAATTTTCGTTTTATATTACGTAGCATAAATAATTATCGTATAACCCACTGTTGGCACGTCACTGTATATATTTGTAAGGCCTCTGTGTTTTGCGATATTTGTTTCATGCTTGTAAAATACAAGAGAGGCTTCTAATGATAGCATAAGTGGCCGAAACATAGGCCATTATCCCTAACTAGAGGCTTATTCACTGACTGGGAAATAACAAATGGGAAATATTTTTACGTCTGCCAAATTAATAGCAAAAACCGTGCCTCTTTGATTAGATAAGTATATAAATTGAAAAGTGGTATAGCCTTCAAATGCCGACGGTGCGTGCTGCCGCAAGTGTTTTGCGGAAATCGCAGCCAATGATGTGTAAATCCATTTAAAATCAAATAGAGTTGGTTTAATTTTATCGATATAAAAACTTAGTATTTTATTAACAAACATACAATATTTTGTAAAACAAATGTATAAAAAAATAATATGCTTAATTGATTTATACTACATAAATGCCAGTTTAACTATTTATTTAAATTACATAGAAAAAAATGTGTACGGAGAAAGATCGTAATTTAAAAGTGTTTCGTATTGATTTGAATTAATATTATAGTCATATTTTTATTTATGATTACTACATACATTTTTAGCAATAAATTAAATATACATTTAGACACGTACAAAAGTGTTTTAGAAAAAATATGTTTTAACAAATATAATTTTAGCCCACATACATAGCAGTGCTTTGCATATCGTCACCTCAATTAATACTACAACTGGATAACTCTGATTTGGTCATTTTTGGGAAAATGAAACTTAAACTTTACTTGATTAAAATAACTTTAGGCTATAATAAATATTTAAAACTAAAATGAAAAATGGTGCTTGTCTAATGTTCAATTGTATGAAAAAATATTGTAGATATAATATTTATTTTTATTTATTTAATGCAGTTATGGTTTAAAGGTTATCTAATATTGTCAAATATAAAATTATTGCAGTTCCCATTAGTTTCTGACTTACATAGTTATCATTTTGTAGACAAGATAATGAAGAATCATATTATTCAATAGTATTGATATTTATATTATTTATAGTATATTATTATCAAGTTGTAGTATTGAGGTGACGATAATATATAATAAAAAACTCATGGTTAAAAAAGATATGTTAACTTAAATAAAACACATTGTGTATAATATGTACTTAGTACTTATTCCATATAATATGTAAACACCGACCAAGACCGGTTACGTTTGCTTCAATAGAATTATCAGTTTAGAATATCACATTGATATGGTTGAAATCGGTCCTGACCATTATTAAATTATGTATATAAATATAATACCAACTACATATACGTTTTGGTTTATATAGATTAACCTATTGGAGAAAATCGGTGCCAATTTGACGCCGATGTCGAGCAAGTGATTCTGGACAATCGGAGTCAATTTGCCGTTTGTATATTTTTTAAAACCATACAAAAATACCTACATATTTAAAAAAAGTATGTTTAAATTCAAGCGTTGTAATACATACCTACTTAAGTTTTTAATAAATATTGAAATTAATCATATAATAAAAAAATTGTAGCAATTTTAGTAAATCCTTCTTAAATTTACTACACAATTTAATCTGGATGTTGGTCCAGTTTTTTCTCTTATAATGTGGTAAAAAAAATATTGGCAAATGCATGAATACCTAAACTAAAATTACATGAAATGCCGACGTCATCAATGTTATTAACTATTGTTAATAAATTGATGATTCAAGATTGTTGGTAATTGGTAACTGGAAACGAGCACCACCCCGACAGTGATGGGTAAGGTGAAGTCATATTCAGGACGAGTATATTTTATGGGTATGTTTTTGAAGTGTTGAATAAAGGATGCTAAATTATTATTTTTGTATTTATTATTCATCGAATAATAAATAGTTGAATCAAATACGTAATAATATTATTATATAGGAAGTAATTAAAACATATATAATAATAATAATATTATCAAAGAAATGGTCAATACTATATACATTCTATACTGTTTACAGATTGTTATAATATTTGTATTGTGAAATTTAATATACACGTTGTACGGAATTTCGATGCCCCCCACTGACCCTAGGGTCCGAAACGCTCATTTAGATCTCTAAGACCCCTATAGCGATGACTTAGGTTAGATTTAGGTGCTTCGTTTTAAGAATTTGTAAAACAATGTATTAGTAGATACAAGTCTAAATGATTTATAGGTACTGTTCGGTTATGAGGAATACAGCGGAAAACACATTTTGAAAATACCCGATTTACTGGATTATTTGTTAGGTTAACCTAACCTAACCTAACCCAACCTAACCCAAATTAACAAATAATCTAGTATATCGGGTATTTTCAAAATGTGTTTTCCGCTGTATTCCTCATAACCGAACAGTACCGATTTATATAAATTGATTTAAGTAAGTACACATTTTTTTTATAAAAGTCTTAAACAAGCAGCGCTTAATACAAAAATCTTATTATTATCTTTATTATAGGGACGCTGACTATTAAAACATGCTGTAAACATACATATATATTACCAAAATAATAAAGTAAATCGTAAAGTTTTCGAATCCCCGTAGAAGATACAACCACATAAATTTTAGATTAAAATAGAAGAAATATATTTTTTCCCGACAAACCTTTCAAAAAAGCCAAAACGACGCTCGATTATACTCCATATTTTTACCCTTAGTAAATTCTGACAATAGACTTTTCTATAAAAATATATTTGATGGGAATTAAGGAGGGGTGAATCCATATGGATGTAGGAACAAAGGTAGGATATGGCACGTCAACACAGTGAAGTTTTTTCCATTAAAATGGAATTTTCATTTTCTCCAGAATAGACAGAAATGTCAGAACAACTTACGTAGTGAAAGGAAATTGTCTGTATTAATATTTATACGGAAGCATAATATGACTATTATTTTTAAGTATAAGTACAATTATTGTAGAAAGATCTTTTTTAAATATCACGATTTTTAAATTAATTGATACAATGAAGGCGGTTGAAAGGTATGGTTTTCATAAGTAGGTTACTATACCAGTATGAAATATTGTATATTACTGATATAAGGATGAATACGTGTATTAAATAAGGCTCTAAGTACCAAAAAGTAGTATTGCCTGTAGTTACAAAATACCGAGTCATTGCAGTAAAATTTCATGAAGTAGACCTTTTGAAAAATGTAGTTTTACAGTGTGAAGCAATCACGGCAGCTTCTATAATTTAGGTATTAAGAACTCGCAAGTGTCAACACACCATCGTCAGCTATTTTATATTAAATACCGTTGACCACTGCAGTGCTACTTACACCATTATAAATAAAACACGCCAACGGACTTACAACGTCGACACGTTTAATTATTTTGCTGTATTTTTTGACTTGCTTGAGGCACTTAGACTATAGTTGAAGTTATTGGCGTTGGTATGTAGAACATTTTTCAATAAAAATGTCAGTTTTTATTATTTTGGTACTTAGCGCCTTAATTAATACACCTATTCACTGGTTATTAGTTTCAAAGTCACCCGGGGTTTCGAGTTCGATACCGGTGTTTGTGATTCTTATATTACTACCTACACTACTGCTTCACTACACGTCTGTAAATTGGGCCTCATGGTCTATTGTAGTGCTAAAAGGAATTTAATTATTTTATATTCTTTTTAGCACTACAATAGTGACACTAAATAAAGATATATATATATATATATATATATATATATATATATATATATATATGTATATAAATTTATCAATATCCTATTTATTTACAGCTTTGGACGTCTATTTTTGGCAGTGTCACGTCACATCAGGAAATATGTAAAATACCTCGTAATGTAAAACGTTTTGGGTCCTGATCCTGAGTTTGAAAAATTCACATGTTGTTTTGTAATAGGCTAAACAAGTGGCTAACATCTATTTCTCGTAAAAAAAACAAAATCTGTTTATACAACCTGCACTCTGTCGAGGCCCATACTATAATCTTCTTAGGATCGAAAATGGTTAAAAAAAAAATGAACTATGTGCAATAATTACCTATCAATGGCGAAAGGTGGAAGCAGGCTGTTAAGATTCGACATAAATAGTGCACGCCAAACTTTGTCAGTCATATTTATTTATATTCATTGAACTAAGAATACAATTTACAGACGGTGCTTGTTAGTTTTTAAAAATCAATTTAACTCTGCCTAAACTCTGCCTAAACCAAACCAAAATAGTTAAGGTCTCCTATTGGCGATTAAATAAAAATAGTGCATACTTTTTCAATGATACTTATTTGTTTTCGTTTAATTAAGAATACATATTACAGCTGATGGTGTTGGTTAGTTTTAAGTTTTAATTCTTTAAGCCCAGACTATATGAAACCATAATTGATAAAAAAATATTCTTCTATCTATGAACTATCCAAAATTATATGTAGTTTAATGTATTAGATTACGCACGGCTTAATTGAAATACAAAAAAAAAAACAAATACTATAATATACATAGTGTAGGTTTAGTTCAATGAAGACAAATACGTTTTACTGACAAAGTTTAATGTGCACTATTTATGTCAGATCTTAACAGCTTACCTCCACCCTTCGCCACTCGTACCTACTACACATTTCTTTTATTTTATTACAACAATGTGTTTCCAAGAATTGACTATTAACACTATCAGGGATTTCAATACCGGTATTTCAAAACCGGTATTCCAGTATTTATCAATACCGAAATGCCGGTTTTGAAAATCCAAAATACCGGAATTTTCGGTATTAAGAAAGCACACTCGTTTACGTTTTTGAAAATGAATTATAAGTTATGTGCTGATAAAATGCAAATATATTGAGTAAATCCTACAGAGGTGAAAAATAATAAAACAAATTTCATCAAATATATTTATGTAAGTAATTGTCGCGATGAATATTATTTCGAAATAGAAAACATCCGTGACAAAAATTTTCAATTATTCTATAAGCGTTGAATTTAACAAGCTTTTCGTGCAGTCGGACTTATTTGCACTTGATGAACTTTTGATGGCTTTAGATAGATAGAAGATTATCAATATATTCAAATTATTTGTAAAAAATCACTATTATGATCAATACATATTTTTAAATGGCAACATAATAAATGTAGGTTTTTGCTATAAAAAATATTTTTAAAACATTTTAATAGTTATATTTATTGATAAACACCTACTTCTATGTTTTTATTGTTTAAGAAATACCGGTATTAATAACGGTATTCAATAATAAATACCGAAATACCGGTATTGATATTTTCATTCGGTATTGCAATCCCTAAACACTATTAATTAATTGTATCGCTTCAAGCATGTAATGTGCGACGTTTCCGTTAATTGATTAATGTTTTATTGAAACACACTTTATTTTCAGTCGCTTTTCAAAAATGAATGCGAATAATTCAATGATTGTTTGTAAAATATAATGCTGTTCAGGTATTTGATAATTAAATTTGTTATGAATCAAGTTACCGAGTTTTTCCGTAGGCGCACTTTTTAGGCGGCATCCTCGGCTGTGCAGCGATTACAGCCTCTCTCATTATATTACGTATTTTAAAGAGAAGGTGGGTAGGTGGGTGGGTAGCTGGGGATGCTGCGGAATGTAATAGCTGGTAGGGATGAAGGAGAAGTGGGATGCTAATGATTGAACTGAGGGAGGAATTTAAATAAAAAAAGGTCCGCACATTCCTCAAACGCGTGCGGACTAGACTAGAATGCATGTCAAACTAAGTGGAAATAATTATTTTATTTCTTGTATCACTCGCTCAATAAAGTACAGTGTTTTCCAGTAATGTAAACATTCTCCCCTACGTTGATATACATAAAATCTAATGAGACATGTGAATTTATGCTATACAATGGTGCTGAAACGATGGCTGTCACAATATTAAGAGTATACTTCAGTGAAACGGCAAATAATTTTCAACTATAGGTGCGACGAAATTTTGGACTCGCTGGCAATCGGAGAGCGAAAGTTGAGCTGTGAACACGTCAATTTATTTCGTGATGGCGACGGGAGTATTAATTCTTAAATCGTGTAAAGATGACTAAAAAACGTTACCCATTTACTTGAAAAAGAAAACATGTCAATGAATATATTATTATTATTGTTACTAATAGAACAATAAACAGAACATTAAATGGATGCATGTTGGATTTATATGACAAATTATATTTCGTTCGGTACGCGTCATTTGCACAATCCGCGCATCGCCTAGCCACGTTTTTTTAGACCATGCCTTAACTGATGTATAGCCTTAAACACATCCACATTAAAATTTGATACTATTTAATAGTGTATTGGTACTTTCGCGGAGTCTCGTGGTTGATTGACGAGACCCATGTGATTAGGGAATGACCAAGAGGTGTAGATGGAAAGTCGTCAGGAGGAGAGATGAGAAGTCAATATTTGGTGGTGGTTGCTCCGATGGATGCGGAAGCGAGTCTTATTTGTAGCGTAAACAGTTGGTACAAGAGTTTCTTACAAGAGCGTAATGTCACAATACCTACTTATGATATGAGACAGGAGCAACTTACACGAAGCTTACTGATCAGACGGAGATTAAGATTGATACCAATGCCATACCTGCTAATTACACACCTGAATATTCGATAAATTGCGAGTCATTGTTGATGAAGTTTGCAGTTGAGAAATATCTGCTGGTCTCTGCATTATTGCACTTCGATGTCACGCGAGTAGAATATTCTGACTGTAGATGCGACTATTGTGTGATACTTTAAATGATTTGCTAATTCTTACACTGTATAAATAATGCTGAGAAGGCACGAAGTCATTGACCATTACAGTACAAAATGGCAAGGAAAAATACGTTAGCGCGACTTTTCTATACACAATAAATACTGTTATCGGCCGCTATCGAGGGTAGTTTTTCATTTTTTTGTATTAGAGTATTATAATTTTTACAATAAGTTAGTTTTAATTTAAGTCATTTTCAACAGCATCTCTCTTAGATGTGATAACTTTTAGAGCGAGATAAACAGTTTTGACTGTTTAAACGGCTAACTTATTCTATCAATTATAATACCTCAATACAAACATAATAATATAATAAACTACCCCCGATAACCGTCGATAGCGGCCAATAGCAGTCTTGAGTATAGATTAGATGCGCAAGTTCTGATTGTTAGCTTATTTCAATATCAAAATAAAAAGGTTCGTCTGAAAGTCAAATCGAAATCAATTTTATCAAATTTTTAAGGGAAGAGAAACAAGGTTTAAAGATTAAATGCATTTCTTTAAATGAAACCTTATTGTTTAGAGACAGAATCTATGTATATAATATGAAAGTGGAGCTAAGAATAAAATGCTTCAATTTGTTGGAAATAATATTGCAACACAGATACAGTTTACTTAGTATTATATTTTATAGGAATCCAATCCCGAGCCAAAATTCTGATCCCTGGATTTCGGGATTACAATTTGACAATCCCGGGATTGGCATTTTTTTCCGTTGTTAATATAAAAAAATTATATTTACAAATAACATTGATAAAATCGGTCAAAAATAAATCTAGTATAATTTATACTATTTTTATTTTTATTTTTTTTTTTTTTTTTTATTTTATTTATTAAGGAAAACAAACAGTTACATATTGATAACAGAAATTTATAATATAATAATAAAAAGTTAATGCAACCAGCAAAGTTTCCATATATACATTATAATATAGTTAAGCCTAACAAGATAGAGAGTAAAATAACATAAATATAAAGAAATTACATGAGAAGATTACATAAGAAAAAATGAGAAAAATGAGGAAGAATAATGAATAATTAAATAATATACAAAAGATAAAAAAGAAAAATAAAAAAGTAACATAAAAAATAAAAGAATTAATATAAATATATAATACATTATATATCTATTTATACAAAATTTTTGAGATAGCATGTTTAAATGAAACAGGTGAATTATTAAAAGGGTCAACGGTGGAGAAATACATATTATAATTTAAACAAGAGCGCCGAATAAAGGAGTTTTGTGCATAATTAGAACCGCTACGACTGATATGGTACATAGTCTGGTTTCGTGTAAATCTTGATGGACAATGGAAACCCACCCTTTCGAGTAGGTTTGGCGAGTCAACAAAACCATTGATAATTTTAAAAAGAAAATATTGATCAGATATAGAACGTCGACTTTCCAAAGATGGTACCATAAAAGTTGCAGCGGTCGAAGTAGAATTAGATAAATCATAACAGTAGGCTTTAAAATTAACGTGCTTGCAAAATCGCTTTTGCACCGCTTCGAGCCGATTTATATAAGTAACGTACTGTGGATTCCACACGACAGAGGCATACTCAACTAAGGATCTAACATAAGAGAAGTAAAGAACCTTCAGAACATCAGGTGATCTGAATGGTTTAGAGATCCGAAGGATAAAACCTAGTAATTTTAATGCTTTATTGATGGTTTCATTGATATGAGCGTTAAAATTCATTTTATTATCCATTATAACACCCAGGTCACGTATTTTTGAGCTGCGTTTCAAGGGTTCGACTCCTAGTTTGTATGGTGTGATGACGGGGTTCATACTTCTGGAGAATGTTATTGACGAGCATTTGTTGACGTTTAGATAAAGGTGATTCAGTTGACAGTATCTATACAGTCTATCTAAGTCAGATTGTAACTCAATACAATCATCAACTGAAGAGATATTTTTATATATTTTTGTGTCATCTGCATAGATGGAAAATTGTGAGTTAAGAAAACAGGTGCTCATATCATTAATATATAAGATGAACAATAAGGGACCAAGGTGGGACCCCTGCGGTACTCCAGATGGAATGTGTATAAAACTGGAGACGAATCCTTTAATTGCAACAGCTTGCGACCGATTTGAGATGTATGAAGAAATCCAACGGAATAAATCCCCGTGAATCCCCAGGGCCCAGAGTTTTTTAAGTAAGATGCAGTGATTGATTTTGTCGAAAGCTTTAGAAAAGTCCGTATATATAGCGTCCACTTGTGTTTTACTGCCCATTGAATTAAGTATGAAATCAGTGAATTCGAGTAGGTTAGTTTCTACGGAGCGTCTCCTAAAAAAACCATGTTGATTTGGTGTGATGAAGTTACGTAGAGCTGCAAAAATATGGTCGGAAATGATCTTTTCTAACAATTTTCCGAAAAAAGGAAGTTTGGATATCGGCCTGTAGTTAGTAATGACGCTTTTGTCCCCACTTTTAAATATTGGAGTAATTAATGCTTTCTTCCATACATCAGGAAAACATCCGCTTTTAACAGAAAAGTTAAATAAAATTGATAACGGGGAGGCCAATTCTTCTCCACAAGAAGCAATCAAAATGGGAGGAATACGATCAGAACCGGCGCCTTTATTTATGTCTATGTTTTTGATGTATGAAAGAACTGATGACGGAGTGAATATTATTGAATTAATTATCATAGTGCTAACATCTTGCAAAACAGGTGTTTGTAAGGATGACGGAATAAATACAGATTTAAAATAGTCATTGAATAAATTACATATAGATTTGCCATCCGAAACAATTTTTTCATCAAGGAGCATTTCACCGGGAATATTGGACCCATTGGATTTGGATTTAACGAATGACCAAAAAGATTTTGAGTTTCGCTTAATGGATTTTTCTGCCCGTAAGATAAAGTCTTCATAACATTTTTTAGCAAGGCGTTTTTGCCTTTTTCTTAAAATGACAAATGTATCGTAATCTATGGGGCTACTGTACTTTTTCCATTTCCTATGATACTTTAGTTTTTCATTTATAACTTTTATTAGGGACATTTATTGTTAATATTGTATGAATACGTTCAATTTTGGAAATACATATGTTTAATTGAGTAAATAATAATGTGAATTTAATATGAGATTGCCGTTTCTGATAGTAAAGACTTAATGAATGGATTAGCGAGATTTAAAATAGTAAAGCAAATAATCATGGTGTACTTATGGGCATTT
This sequence comes from Rhyacophila brunnea, assembly GCF_057557595.1. NCBI lineage: Eukaryota > Metazoa > Arthropoda > Insecta > Trichoptera > Rhyacophilidae > Rhyacophila > Rhyacophila brunnea. The sequence goes on along the minus strand of NW_028233068.1, from coordinate 18,587,207 downwards.
CCTCTTCATAAATCTAATTAGTCAGCCAAATATGAAACTGCAGTAAAACGTATGCGATCATGGTGGAATTACTTTGTTTAAAGTACGAAGCATTGTAATTTTCCAATCTTTCTCATTTTTATTAATTTATGTGAAAAAATAAAATCAATCGGCAACTTACACATGGGTATAAATCAAACTTCATTCAAACTCAGTTTATTTTTAAATTCTGTTATATTTTTGTTTTTATTTTATTTTCCATTAAAATTGATAAAAAATCAATCCTGAAAGTTTCGGGATTATGTTTATCAATCCCGGGATTCATAGGTATCAAAAATAGCTCGGGATCCCGGGATTGGAATCTATAGTGTGCACTGAGATAAAACACGTTGAATTAGTATAACAAAGGTAAAATATTTTTTATCTACTAATATTACCAAGAATATTAATTTTAACTAATTATCACAAAACTATCGTCGGTACATTGTAATAACTCCGCTACCTTGTTAGTAGTCATCATTGTATCAACATAGATTATTATTTTTTTTCTGTGGCTACCAATTTAATTACATAACAAATGTATTGGAATTGAATCTTCTTCTTATTGTGCCATCCCTAGCGGAGGTCGGCCACCATCAAGACGATCTTAGCTTTGTCGTCTGCTACCCAGAACAGTTCAGTGGAGCTGCACACGTACCAATCACGGAGGTTCTTAAGCCACAAAATGCGGCGCCGTCCTCTGCTACGCTTACCATTGTTTTTGTCTTGAATGACAAGTTGGGGAATGCTGTATTTTTGTCTTCTCATAATGTGGCCTAGGTACTGTAGTTTCCTGGTTTTGATACTAGGTAGAACTTCTCGGTCTTTCCCCATTCGATTGAGAACTTCAACATTTGTCACCCGGTCAGTCTCCAAGGAATTTTGAGGATGCGTCTATACAGCCACAGTGATATCTCTTGGTTTAGCGGCCATACTTTGGATTGGGATTGATATTAAGTGTTATTACAAAAAATGAATACGAATACTTCCAGTTATAGTCTAAACAACCTATATTTCGAAAGATAACATATAATAATTTTCTAACACCAGGAATGTGATAGAAATCAGCCGGTTTTGTTTTTATATTGATTGCTTCATTTTATGATAATTTTGTATTTTTTCCCCTAAATTTGTTAAGACTAATATAAGAACATCGGCTATCAATTACGTATTACTTACGTCGATACACAAGTATTTAGTTACCGTTTTTTATTAGCAGTTAATAGGTTTCTCACACAGAACTGATTAGTAAATAAAATTGAGATAGGCTATACCCCCAATACACTACAATTGAAACAGGGTTTTGAATGTGAGTGTCTTACGTAAATGTAACACAGATTATAGACGTCCAATAGCGTGTGTTGCAACCTTAAAATACACCAATATTGAATGAGCGTCAGTGCATAAACCGAGACCATTTATCAGAACGAAGGACAAGCTTAGAATGAGGCATTCTTGAGACGTGTTTAAGTTTATCCCATATTTTTCCACACTCGAGAACACCCATTTTAGTTCCCATTAATTATTATGTGTTTCCAGGTTTCTCACTAACTGATTTTACAATGTTATCAAGTTAATTTTATTAATTCGACGCTCATAGTATATATTATGACTAAACGTATTTTGCATATTGGTTTGCAACATATTTTTTAAATATGTGAGTTTTTTTCGTTATGAATGAATATTGTAGTACGGTTTACCTATTAGATGATCCCATAAAAGTTGAAATATTTAAAATTAGGTTGAGTTTATAATTAATTTTATTTTTTACAAATTGATCTGTTTAGTTGTTTTAAGTTTCACTTAAAACAACTACAACACAAGTTAAACTGTTTAAATCAATTATATAATTTTATATGTCCTTATTCTTAGTAGGCATGTCAAAATTCGTCTCATTTAAGTACTCGTAATTAATAATCACAATATTAAAATTTATTCGATGATTAAATCCCACAGTTTTAAGTCTGCGTGCAGTTCCTAACAAATATCCAGAGGTCCTTTTTGAAGTCTTTTATGTGGAAAGCCGAGCGAACGTAACCCAAAGCAGATATGAAAACTTATTAAAAACTAGGATAGTGAACGAGATCAAATTATATTTTCAGAAAGAGAAATATCCCCAGCACCTTATTATTATGTAAATTCGAAAAACGTAAAAAGTTACACTCCGACAATGAGATTTTATATCATTTCGCTGAGTTTAACTTAAATGACTTCTTTATGAGAAGCATTCTGAGATTATTTTATTGTAAAACTTATTTAAATACGAATACTAAATATTAGGAAGTGTTTAATAATTTTTATCAAAATAGTTGGTTTAGTTTTATGAGTATTATATAGGTACGTCAAAATATAATACTGTTTATAGTACCAACTACTGAGAAGAATTCTGCAGTTTTTTGGACATATTGTCAGGCGCGGACCGGACAACCTGGAGAGACTGGTAGTTTTGGGTAGCCTCTAGGAAAGGCGAAGTAGAGGAAGAGTATCTGCTCGATGGCGCGACCAAGTGAAAGAGCTGACTGGGGGCACCATCCATTCTGCTCCAAGAGAAGCGGAAGATCGAGAAGGATGGAAAGTCTTGGTCGCTCAAAGGATGGCGAAATTTAAATGTGGTCACGATCCTCAGCCATGCGTGCACGACCAAGAAGAGAGAGAGATAGTACCAACTACTGCGCAGTATTATTCCAATATAAACGTCCCGAAGTAATTATTACTCTGTAGTAGCAATTTTAATAAAGACCATTAGAATCAATGACATTAATATGGACGAAGCATCTAGAAAATAAAATGACACTCACTTTGTGTCGGGTCTGCCGGATGGCGAAATTCATATTTTAATATCGGTATCCTACGCTCAAATGAACATTCTGCTTGCACGCGGTCTGGCGACACCGCTGGGTCTGCCCATACAAAATTTCTGACTGTCAGGTTTCGACTTCACCGTTATTATTGTGTTACAAAATGCCAATGTGCCTAGTTAAAAATTGTAAAAAAAATCTACTAAACACTCCAAGAAAGATGGGATATCACTTTTCATGTGTTAGTATTATTTATTATTTATGAAATTCCATTTTAAGATATTGATGAATGTTTATTCAATGCAATTGAATGACAGGAACCATTGCATGCCTGTGATTCGCTGAGCTCACTTGCGTCTAATCTCCGAGAAGTCGTAAGTAACCGAGAATCTGTTTCTAACGCAATGAGTCATGACACTAATACGCTTTTACAATAAAGGTTATATTACTATAAATTCTCGAAGCTTGTATCGCATAATGGAAACGGATACGTCATATGGTCACGTGACATCTACCTATACATCTGTGAATGACTTTAATGCACAATTTCTCGTGCGCGCCGGGTATGAAGTGAGTTGTCCACGTCATTGATTAGAATCGATTGATCCAATAATATGGAATTATTATAATTTAAAATACCCAAAGATAGAGTGTGTAAAAGAGTTCGCTAAAAACTTCAAACGGAAATGGGCTGGATACATAGCTCAAAGAAGGGACAATCGTTGGACGAATCATTCATCAGTGGTCCCCAAGAGGTGCGAAATGATTAAGTTCTGTGGAAGTATTTGGTAATGCAACGCACAGGACCGAGAGAAGTGGAGTCAGCTTAGAGAGGCCTTCATTCAGCAGTGGATAGATTCAGGCTGATGATGATTATGTAATACTAATTCCTTTAGTTTAATATTAATCACAATCGGTTTCACTCCCTTCAAAGATACACTGTCTACTGGTAAACCACGCAATATTGTATTTTATTTTAATTAATACAATGTATTTCCATCAAAAATTGACAGTTGACACTATAAAAGAAATTTGAAAAAAATGTAAGGAATTCGATCAATAAAAATAATGCAATACAATCATTAAGAATCACTATAGTAATTAATATTACTGCTGTGTACATGCATCCAAGATTGTTAATAGTTTTAATTATTATTACAGTAAATTAGTAAACCCTACACTTTTCAATATATGGTAATATGAGATACAGAAGATTGGATGTATACAAGTGTACCGGAGACTAAATTGAATAAATCGACTTCAAAATTAAATATGCTATTGTAAATTCTATATAACTCTTTTCAACATACTTTCTTCCAAAATAATAAAAAAAATATAATATTAGTATGTTTATGTTTTTTAATATTTCAGCGTTTGAAGGAGGGTTTGATGTCAGGCAAAATATTGAAAACACTATGAAAATATTTTATATTATAATCCAAAGATATCTATGAATTCTATATAAACCTTCCATACACAGCTGTGTCATTTTTGAATCCTGTTTTATGTATACATGGGTATGTTGTGATGTGGAAATTGTTTTCTAACTAATTGGTTAATTATGTGACACGTGTAGTCATTTAATCCTTTGTCACCTCAATTATTCAATAACATTATGGTATTGGGGTTTTATTTTAATTGTGATTAACCAACACAACGATATTAATGTAGTTATTGTGTCGTTTGTCATTGTGTTGGCAGTAATCTAATGTAGACTGAAGTTTGATAAATGTAATATTTAAATGTTCAAAATGCGCGGTAACAAGGGTATGTTTTTTTATGTTGACAGTATCGTGCATGTATAAAATGTATTCTGAATACCGACAACAAATTTTCCTTGAATTATTTCCAGGGTATCTTCTTACTTGTGGACGGAGGACCGCGAAGAGATTTTTTTTTATATTTAACCTAATAACTTAGAATCCGAATGAAATTTCTGTCAGCTTAAAAAATAAACCAAAAAAGGTTAGTTACACAGAATTAACTGAAGGGTTGGCTTATGTAAGAATATAAACTCCTGGCTTTCTAAATGGTACCTACACGTTTTTCATGATAAATAAAAAGTAAGATACAAATGGCCGAGGGCGTTCAGATTTAATCTACAGAACATTGTAATTTAAATATTATATTATTTCAAAACCATATTTTATGAAGTATATTTTTATACAACAATTAGTTTATTTATTTCAATATGGAATGGATAGACCTGGTGAGAAACAATGAAAATCGTGGTTGACATATAAGTTTCAAATATTAAATATTTGAAATGCATGTCCTGAATAAAATCCAATTTCCAAAATAAATGATAATATCACAGAGTTTTCTAAGTTACAAAAAAAATATCTTGGCGTATGGTGTTGTTTTTATTATATTATCTGAGTAGATATCCGAGTCATTCTATATGCGACTATCTAAATTCATTCAGTTTTAATTAAGCGGTTTTAATTATTAAATTAATTTATTTTAATTTTTTTTAATTGTTGGCAGTCGGTGGAAAGTCGGTTACCTCCATATTTACTTTTTTTGATGTTTTAATACCTTACATTTTCAAAGTACTTTTCATAGTACCTACCTATTCTTTACCTATATATTAATTCCGGCTCTATTTATTAGTTGAATATAACTAAACCAGAGATTGATTGCAATGTCATTTGATTTGATCAGCCGCCATTTTTTTCTATTTTAAGACAAATTTGCAACATGATTTTTATTACATAAATTTTATTATGCTTTTACTATAATTATGTTTGCAAAAAAAGATTATATTTACAATGGCGGAATAAAGAGATAATCGACTATGTAACTTACAGTTTCATATACGTAGGTACACCTATGTATTTATAATTTAATTATGATCTCATGTCACCAATCTACTCCCATGTGGGAATCGTTTCTTTTGGAATTATTAAGTAGAAAATAAATTCCTTTTATATTATATATATATATATATATATATATATTATTTTAAATAACTCACTTGACAATTAAAAACCATAGGTATTAACTACAAAAAGATATAAAAATTCTGCGTTTTAATAAAATGTTTTTATTTTTTTACAGTTGTTTTTACGATAAGTAAATAAATAAAAACGAATTGCTGTTTACATAGTGCAAACACAGCTACGTAATTTTTACACATCATAACAAATAGGGTAGTTAGTTATTGAGTTATCAGTAAAAAGATGACACTTTTTCCTTTAACCCTTTTTAGTTACGTATCACTGGGTAAAAGGCGTCAAAAGGGTCATCTCTTTCAGTTGACCTGATACGATTCCAAAGAAATTCTTCTAAATCTTAGATATATTATTATTATAACACAGGAAATTCTATAATATAGCTCTTTAAGTATTGATATATAATATTGTATACCAGTGATAGGGGTTATATCCTGAATGAAGTTCCTAATAATTCTATTGAGCAGTAAGATCAATATAATTAAGCTGGTTTGTTATTTTACTTTATTAGTAATGTTATTCTTATATTTAATAATATGATAAGGATTTGTTGGATGTTGTTCATAATATGGAAGTAGTAAACTTTTGAATAACAATATGTAGAAATAGAATTATAAACAAATTGTTTAACAACATCTAGCCATATTGATCTAAACATGTTTATTATTAATATATTATATTAAGGCTACGAATTCAATTAACAACAACTTTGATATAGAATAATACAATATATTATTATATTATATATCAAGACAGACAGTTTACAGCTTACAATAATTATATTAAAGAATTAAAACGTAGCGGCCCGGTTAAGGGCGAGCTACCGGAAGTCGTTATTGTCATTCAATCGCAAGTTATGATAATAATATCTAATCGTCGTCTCCTTCCACTGCCAAGCACCAGTGTGATCGTCTGGAAAATGGCTCACTGACAGAGCATTAAGATACAAGTTTAGTTACCATCTTAAGCCAAGTTTTCGAATTTTTTTATAATACTAGCTATTTAAATAAAATATTATATGACTGCAAAAATCGGTTTTTGTCATATACTCGAAGAGGGGTTAATTCAGAAGTTATTAATGTACTGATGAGAACAGACGTAGTTATTTTTTAAGTAGAAAATAAATTTGCGCCAGAGCGGGTTTTGTGACTCAATATATCCGGACCCATTGTGTGTACATTAAATAGTACCTAAAGCAAGAAAGAACCAACAACTCAGTAAAATATGCTAAAGTGCGTATTTGGTATAATAAAAAATTATCATAAAATACCCGAAACGAACTAACTGACTATAGGGTCGATTTAATCCAGCAGTTAATCGAACTTAACTAATGGTAATAACAATAACATAAGCCTGTGGATATTATGAAGACTGATACACATACTATAATTATTCTTTCTTGAAATATTTTCTAAATTATTGGGCGATATTATGCAATATTAAATGAATTCAATTTGAATATGCCGATGAAACATCCCAAGATTTATCCTGAGAAACAAGGTCTAAGAATGTTTATATAATTAGCTTTGTGTTTATATAATGTCTATTTTGATTTAATCAAGAATATATATCGCTCTAAAAATGAAATGCAACGTCAAAGCTTATTTATTATCAAAATATTATTAATTTGATGTCTGTTACGTAAGACTGTGTATTTAATTTTGATTAAATATATTACCTATATAACGTAGTTGTTGTAACAAAATACGTTAAATGAGAATTGAAAATCAATAGGGTAACGGTGGGGCACGCATGCACAGAGGCAAACAAAAAGCACGACTTGTTTTTGTGAATTTAACTGGCGTTTATATGGTGGAAATCTATTTTATTGGTTTTGAAGGAAAGTTTTTTTTTGTTGATATTACAATATTTACGTTGAGAGCCTTTCCGGTCTAATATCGATGCTATGGTAACCAATCTTAAAATTTCGGTTCACTATCTGATAGACACAATAGAAAGAAAGAATTGTTAATAGTCATCAAACATAGGAAAATTATTCAACAGTCGTGCCATGGCTAGAGCAAAAGCGTTTTGCAGTTGTAGGTTGTAGTGAGATTATTTGCTTGCAGCAGCATTTGGAGCAGGAATTGTATCGAACAATGCTAATAAATGCCGAAACTATAGTATAATCATTTAACACTATCGCTTATTTTGAAACCAAAACTAGACATGAGAAACCCGAATCAAAACGGGGACCCCATAAAAGTATCAGGGTTCCTCCTTGAAAAACTAAATTGTGTTTTTTTTATTATGCGGCTTAATATTTATCCTATTATTTATCGTTATATACAGACAAACCCAAATATATACCACATAAAAAATGCAGTAAACAATTATTTTAAAATCAAAATATTTGGCAAGTAATTTCTGTTTATGTTATTGTTTGTTATAAACACGTTTTTCTATCATTCTGTCACACGATTCGTTGCCCGTGACATTTTTTATAAATCTATGACTGTCTATTTTAATTTTAATTTCGTTTGTAACCAGACACATTACTAAAGGACAAACTACTAGCAAGATACACATACATTATATTGACAGTTTGTTGACAGATTAATATATAAATATATAAGCATATAAAACAATGTACCTAACTGATGCAGTGACGTCCCTAGACAAAATTCCGCCCCTAGACAGCCTAAAAATTCTGTTCTGCCGCCCATCTTTTTATGACTCCGTGTTACATTACTAACAAAATATATATCACTTAATCTGATTTAAATGCCATCTCTGCTTCAATAGACAATATTGCGAGTCTACAGTTTCAGATACATTTAAAAATACACCCGACAACTTCCAAAACCGCGAGTGGTGTATTGAAAAAAATATTTGGATACATTTAAAATTAGGTAAGTATGTACCTACCCATAATTCAAAAATAATTAGTAAATCTGCACGTGTTATTGCAGCTCATGAAGGACGTGACGCCCAAGGACAACGGAAGTAAATTAGGCATCGTGAACACGACAAAAAATACAGTCCTGTTAAACTTCTTATGTTAATTAATACATTTTGTTTCGAACCAGTGAATTGAATTTTTTAATGAAGAGATATTTCAGTTATTACTAAGTTTAGATAGCTATTAAAAATTATTAAAATAATATAACAGGTATGAAAGTACTTGTACACTCATTGTTGAAACAGTTTAAAAATTATGTAGAAACTAAATAAAAAGTGGAATCGGTGTCTTATGCCGCGTTTTCACTTGTCGATTTGTATCGTTTACCTGTATGACACTTGAAAGTCAATTGATAGTGGAAATCACATTTGAACAAAGTTGATCAACTTATTTACTTAATTAAATGAATTTAGGCCTTTTCTATCGTTCGTCGATTCAACAGTGAATTATCATACGAGTTAACTGGTTACCTACTAGACAAGTATCCAAGGTGATAACGACTTGCATCGACATATAAAACGTGTCTTGGCTTGCCTACATAATAATTTAGGCGGGAGACAAATGGTGGAATGATTTCGACTTCGCTATATGGAGATACTGATTAGCATGCAAAACTTAACAAATACTTTAAAATGGCTTGATTTGTGCTGTAACGCAATTGGAAGAGGAAAAATAATCTACTCAAAGCCTTGCGGATGAACAAGCATTTTCGACTAAGTATTGTGTGTGCTTAATTTTGCCAACAAATTGATTGTTTTCGTCTTAACTTATAATAGTATGATACTTATGATACTAACGAATAAAAAAATTTTACATCATTTTTTTATAATAAATAAAATATAAAAATACACTAGTCCGTTTGCCCCACTGTTACCCTTTTGTGTGACAAGCATTGTATTATTAATCAAACTTTATATCACACTAAAATACGTATAATTTATCTTATTAATGACAAATAAATTTCAAATTCAATACTATTGACGTAGTTGTAAACTTGAAGAGCATCGCCCTACTGTTGGCGATAAAATTATTATGAGAAATTACCTCATAGAAAACGGATCCATAAAATTATACCCCAATTACATAGTTACTAGTTTATAGCCATTACTCTTCTCTTGCTATTAATTGCCTTATTTCAACTCGTGCGTAGTATAATATTATATATTATAATATGCCATAATATAATATATGTCAAATTAATGAGGTGGAGTCTGTATAATAATAATAGTCGATTCTTGTTGGAATATGATTGCAAATTTAATTTAAATCTCGAGCGAAAATTTCATTAACGTACGAAGCGAGTTTAATAAATTCACCAATCAATGAAGAAAAGTATCTAATATGTAGGGTTACATGTAAGTTTTACGTATGAAGTTCATCGTAGGACACTTATTCGTGCGCCGCAGTACGTGAAACATGAGTTCGTATAACATTTTATCAAATGACGAGTTCTTCGTTGAACATTTCACCGTGGAATATATTTGTACGTATCTTACAAAATGCGGCGATAGTTTGCAAATAGTACTGTTCCAATCAGATTAACCCTAACTTAACCAAGTAAAGACATCTCCATATATTGTAGCATACGTACAAATATACTCCACGGTGAAATGTTCAACGAAGAACTCGTCATTTGATTAAATGTTACACGAACTCATGTTTCACGTACTGCGACGCACGAATAAGTGTCCTGCGATGAACTGTTTACGTACATATTTCTGGATACAAATATGTAGTTGCTAATACTAAACAATAACATATACACTTTATACAAAGTAACCTTTGATTTAATAGCAGTTTTAAAACTATAATTCACAGTATTTAATAATGCAGCATTGAATATCAGATATATAAATATTTTCTTTTAAAAAATATTCATACCAAAAGAGACTTGGACCTGCTTTCATGATTCCGATCAATGTGCAATATGTATAGTGATCGGAATCCTATCAATACAGATTCATATCCCCCTCGATCAAATTTCTGTAGGTTAGATTAAAAACGAGAAAGAGTAGGAGTGGCATTGAAAGAGACAATGCGGTACAACGAATGCGATATAAACAATCTCGGAGATAGTGACCATAAACAATAAATACATTAGTCCCACCCACTTTCTATGCATTGGAAGAAATCGGATCTATGCAATGTAATTATTATATGGGTTACCTTTATAGAGACACATGTTATAAATACGTATATAATGATAATATTCTTGATACTGGGATGAATAGGGGAAATGCGAGAACACTGGAGACTGACGAAGATTCTTAAAAACACTACATGGTACGAGTATACAAACGCTCCACCAAAGAAATAAGAAAAATCTGGCAATAAAATATATGAATTACTTAGAATTTTGACAATATTTTAATAAAACAATTTGCCGCATATTATGAAAGTATTGTTAGGAATGCTTATAAGAATCCCATACATTATTTGTTAAGGTATCCTTGAATTTATTAATATTCTATTAGGTTCAGCAAAAAGATCTATAAATGGAACCAATCGCAGAGGTTCGACAAACCTTTTTACATTACAACCACATAAAGGCCAAGACACATGGTGCTGCTATTTGCAGCAATTTGAAATGAACTTTAGTGGTTTTTGCATGATTGTAATTAGATACTTTTGGAATCGAGTATGACTGATTCAATTTGCAACGCCGATTGTCTGTGCCCGAATGAATAAACGAAGTTTGAATTTTTGAATTACCGATCGATTTAATTTTGTGAATGGTAAAATATTTTTCGATTTATATTTTAATTGTCAAAAATATTCAAAGGTTTTTCAAAAGCAACGTTAAACAAAAGTTTCCATAGATTTTTTGAAGAAATTTATCCGGTAATCGATCGTTTTATTGAACTCACTTTATTGTAATAATAATATTTAACTATTTTGTTTTTTTTTAATTTAGAAATTATATCGATAAAACAGTATTAATATCGAAATATGACCGCAATATTTTTTAATTGGTAGAAATGATGCGTAATTACACAGTAGGAATAAATCTGACGAAGTTAAAACACTTTATGGTACATTTAAAAAAAATAAAATTCTACGCTTGCACTCGAAAAATAAATTATTATAAGCAGTAGTTGTCCCAACATGACAATTAATAGCATCGATAGTTTGATTACTACCCACATCAAAATTAAGTATTTGAAACACCATGACGATTTGCTATATTCTCACATTTCTGCATTTGCATCGGATACGTATTGCGAATTATTTTACGACTTTTGGACAGTCTTAATATAAACAAATCACCAAAAAAAAACAATAAAATTGCAAAATTTTTAAAAAAGCTCCGCATGCCAAGTAATATAATAACAATGTAAATATGGCTTGTTACGTAATATTTCGTGAAAGCTTTTTTGGTAGGTACCTGCCTATTCCTAAACATGGTGGATACATTTATATCTTGAATCGCCCGCGGATCGTGCTTTTGAGTAATAACGCTAATGAAAATCTTGTACTGCGAACGCAATTTTTATAAAATGTCTCTTTCGTATTTTTCCCGAATGTAATAAATAATATCAGATCTACGTGTTGCACATTTTTTTACAGAAATTCTTTTAGCCGGAGAAAATGATTGTAACCGAGATGTTTTTCTTTTTGCTTTGTAGCGTGGTTTTGCAAAAGAAAGACTACGGTTACTTACACACCATGATAAATATTCTGATGGTGTATTATATATTGTAATAATATCTGCTATATATTACCGTATTTCATCCAAAATTGTCAAATAAGTTAATATACCAGTATAAAAAATTGACCGCGATGGCCGAAAAGTAACGTATCCGCTTGGTAAATTAACTTTGAATCTCCGGTCTGGTAAAATTCACATGTTATTTTTTAATGTGACTGTGTTTTCATCCAGAGCATGGAATTAATAGGTTGAACAAGTGGCTAACACCCATTATCCGTATAAAAAATGTTGCGAAACCTCTATTGAAGCGGCCAAGATCTACACAGGTCTGTAGAGCTAATTAAAAAAAAATGATATACCTACTTACCTTACTTTTCATGCTTTTATTTAGCGGTTATAATTAAAATACCAATGGCGCAGATACGATCGCAAACGATTATTTAATATATTCTTCTTATTGTGCCATCCCCTAGCGGAGGTCAGCCACCATCAAGGCGATCTTATCTTTATCGTCTGCTACCCGGAACAGTTCGGTGGAGCTGCACTCGTACCAATCACGGAAGTTCTTAAGCCACGAAATGCGGTGCCGTTCTCTGCTACGCTTTCCATTGATCTTTCCTTGAATGACAAATTGAGGAACGCTGTATTTTTGTCCTCTCATAATGTGGCCGAGGTATTGTAGTTTCCTGGTTTTGATACTACGTAGAACTTCTCGGTCCTTTCCCATTCGATTGAGAACTTCAACATTTGTCACCCGGTCAGTCCAAGGAATTTTGAGGATGCGTCTATACAGCCACATCTCGAAAGCTTCAAGTCTCCGTGACGTCTTTATTAACGATGCTAATTTGGACCTATCCGATGCTAGTCATAGGTAAGTGTCCATATAGTGACATTTATTTATATTAAACGTATTTAAAATTGTTGGTTTTGAACAGTGATAACATTATAAACATGTTTTCCAAAATATAATGTAAGTGTATTCTTTAAATTAAAAAGTAATATTATAAAGTGACATAAATCCACACCTATAACTAGCGTGTCACTGTCTCTATGTAATATCAGTATTATCTAACTTAATGTATTAACTACGCAAAAATAATATGTTAAAATGAACAATATGTTGAAAAAAGACGTATGAAAAGAAACAACTACCTTGAAAAGAAAAGCATGACTATCTAGGTATAGCTTAATAATAAAAAATAACTATAATGCGATTAATTTTAGTCTGATCAGTGATCAGTTACTTACTGTGTTCGAATATGAAAATTTCATAGACAGATAGGTATAATACATTAATACACCAGTGGCGAAGGGTGAATGTAGGCTGTTAAGGTTCGATATAAATAGTGCACACTAAACATTGTCAGACATACGTATTTATTTTCAATTTGCAGATAGTGCTGGTTAGTTTTTAAAATCAATTAAATCCTGCCTATACCAACCATAATAGTTTAGGGGTGCTATGGACGATTCGATAAAAATAGTGCACACTATTTTAGTCATACTTATTTGTTTCCGTTGAATTAATAACACTCATTAGGTAGGTAGGTTTAAACCAAACAATAAGATATAAAACGTTATCTATAAAATATCTAAAACTTTGTATGATTTAATGGTATAATTTTAAATATTTTATAGTTAGACAATTACTATTTTTTTACTATTAACTAATAATGGCTTGGTTTATGCAAAGTTAACTTAATTAATTTTGAAAACAAACCGTTAGATACTATCTGCATATTGTAGTCTTAGTTCAATGAAAACAAATATTTTTAATAAACCATTTCTTTTATTCAACGAATAATATTCACATATTTGAGAATGTTTCCATATATTGGACATACATAACTTGAAAACACCTCAGATATATATATTTACTAGAGAGCCGGACATCGCTTAGTAATTAAGGTAAAAATTATAAACCCAAAAACCGATAGTCAATAATAACGCAATTTGATCAGCATTTCATGTAAGACATTGTAAGACATACTAATTAAAATTATCGCAATTAGGTAGGAAGCTCGTAGAATTTATTGAAGCATATTGGCGCGATATCAGTGCATATACGGGCTCAAATCCTGTTGAACATCGTATTTTTTTCAAATGTGATTTTTTCTAGTGGGTATATAATATCTGAGCCAAAGGCCACAGACGCACTAATCCATGCTCAAAGACTTAAATGGAAATGGGAGGGTCATGTAGCGCGACTACAAGATGAGAGATGGACAAAAATAATTACTTCATGGAACTGTTGTGTACACTAATAATACATCACACCTATTTAATTTACAATGCTATTTGATTATAGCATCATATAAACTTAAAGCTTTTAAAGTAAACAATATAATATAATATAAACATTTATGCACCCACTTAACTGTGTCAACTTAAGAAATGTTCAAAGGGACCTCACAGCACTCAGGTCACCATCTTAAAGCAGTAAATTAACTAAAATAACGTCTTTAACCGGATGCACACCTTCAGTAATAAATAAGATGATATATGCATCTTTTTATACAAATAGCACTTTACCCTCTTTTAAAATACTGACACGAGTTAAGAAATACATTTAAGTGATAATTATTAATATTATTTACGAGCTCATGCAATCTGTTCTCACCCTTTTGGAGTAAACATCTGCATTCACCCTTACTTTAACTATGTTGATTTAAAACAAGTACATCATTATGAAATTGCTCCCACGCTTTTGCGTGTTATGGAAATAAGCCAGAAAAAGCACTTAACTGGTAATTATCAGTATTATTTACGAGCTTCTGTTCAATACTTGAAGTAAAGCAATTTGTTATCTACATTAATTGCACAAATGTGCATCTTTTTGGATTAGTTTAGACACTTATGAACACCTGCATAGTCAAATAATGTTATAAATGTTATTCCTTTAATGTAAAGCATATATCATAATGAACACGTGCAGAACAAACAGACCTTGTTCAAGTCAAAAACCCATTAAAGTGAATAGTATATAATCTCAGGAAATGTCACCCCTGTTGTCGATTGCCTTGAAACCGTTCACCTAATACGTAGCTCTGTCTGTTAAATATTTTGTACTAAAATTACAACTGAAATAAACAGTATAGTTTTACTTTACGTAACACTCTACTTACTTTACCGTGTTCACAATCAATTATCAACGTCCACCGCTCCAGCATCCTAGAAGGTAATCCTCCTGACAAATTTACCTTCAAGACAATACGGTCTATAAACGTAAAACCGTGAAGAATAACATCAAGGAGTCTCACAGATTGTCCCAGTTCCGGTAAGAAACTTAAGGAAGGTTAAAACCATCAAACCATATAAGATACCTGCCAGCCATATCACCTATTTCCGGAAAGTACTCATCGACGGGACATAACAGAACGGCCCAAAAGGGAAACGCTATAGAGTAAGACTCCATGCGAGATGGCAAGATGACATCATAAAGACAGCGGGCCCAAATTGGCTACAAATAGCCAAAAACAGAGTCCAGTGGGACTCTTTGGAGGAGGCCTTCACCCGAAGAGGGGTTCTTACAAACTAAACAAACTAATTACATATCACTGTTTAATTTATAAACATTATCTAATAATATACAAAATAAAAAATCTTAATATATATATATATGTATTACACAAAAATATAAAAAAATAATAATAATTAATATTATATAAACTAGAAAATAAGTAGATAATACAATCATAGATAGATATATATATATATACATAATAGATATATTCATAGGTTATATATATATTCATTAGATATAGTCAATTAACTGTCATTTACTTTTGTTTGTAAGACATAAAAGGGCTTTTTTATTTTTATTTTATTTTATTTTTTATATAATATCTGAGGTGTTTTTAAGTTATGTAAGAAAACAAATATGTACGACTGAGAAAATTGAATGTGTACTATCTATGTCGGATCTTAACAACCTATCTCCACCTTTCGTCAGTGTAATACACTGCTTATAATAACTGAATAAAATATCGTATACAAGTCAAGAATTTCGTATACGACGTCAAGTATGTATATTCAAATATCTATCTTGTTTATTCAGAATTTTCCATGTTTTTTTGGGTATATTCTTTTACGTAAACAGAAATCAAATTTCATGCTTACATATTTCATCTACTTATGATATCCTATCCTCACATCTATTGACAATCAGTTGACCCTTTTACAGAAGATGCGAGATACTAGACATAGCAAAACCAGTATTTTTAATACATTTATATTTTTATAAGAAACCAATCAAATCAATCACATTATTTGAATTGCAGTACTTAGACAAGTTAGTGCTCAATAATGTGATAATAAACATACATAACTTGAAAACACAATATTTTTTTCTGTAAATTATAATAATATTAATTTTTGTGAATTAAAATCGAGTAACTTCCCCCGGTAAAGAACGAGGTTTGACTTACCTTATTTACTATTCCTAGCATATGGCGTTATTTGAACGCTGATTTCTCGAACTATAGGATAAAGTAAAATGTTTGTTACACGCATTATAGTTAATAGTTAAAATTTATAATACTATTTAAAAAGTATTAATATGTGTGTGCAGTGCAGCCAGCTTCTTGTTATATGACTGTCAAAAGTCAGCTTTGGCCTAATCCCCGAGGGAGATCAATTAGGTGAATTTTAATAAATATATATAAATTACCTTACCCATACTAATCTAACAAAAAAAAAACAAAAGACCTAATTTAAAACGATGTAAATAAAAAGATATAATAAATAAAACATTTAAATCTATGCAATATTGATAAGGGAACTATAGCCTATCGGAATTATATTTATTCATATGTTTTGCTACCTATATATTATATATATTCTTATATTATATTTAGCACTGCGACAGGCCATTGGGCTCAATGATAGTAGTATAAGAACTGTAGCGTAGTAATAGAAGTGAAAAAATCACAAAAACCCAGATTTTGAGAATATCACATAAATATAAAATAGTGATGTCACTGAGAATTGTACCCTGAGCTTTCGAATAAAAGTCCAGGGCCTTGTGCACTGGACTACAAGGGCTACTATTATATTAATTAATTCATATGCATATTTTAAATATTAAATCAGGTTAAACCATACAAAACGATAAACTGATTAAATGATAAAGTAATTTATGATATTATGTTGTTTATTGTATCAATTATTATTGTCTATCGTAAAAAAAACATGTATGTAAATTGACAATTATTTTATGCTGTGAAGCTTATTATCGCAGTATTCAGTTTCAAATAAACATTAATTTCACACTTCACAAATGGTATATTTTATAATCGGGAATTCAATAAAGATTAAAATATATTTTAAACGCTGCATTAGCATCATTGAACGTAATATTATAATACACATAATTTGAAAACACCTCAGTGTTATTATTACATTTTAGAAAAAATCTTTTTTGAAAAAAATACAACGCCGTACAAGACTTCAACATATTACGTAATCACTGTATTCATGGACATTCTGCTTAATTTGGACGAAATTAATTAGTTAGTGTTACATGACGAAATAGTCCATTAAATATTATTAGCAACTGTAGTACATTATGACTAATAATTACAAGATATAAAGAACATTTTATATACCACGTTTTTAAATTTTCTGTTGAATCATATAAACTTGACAATTCTATGTATTAATAATTTAGGACAAATAAGGCAATTGTCAACAAATCATTTGAATACTGAAATGTCATTTTGATTTCCATAGTAACACACGTATATATTAATAATTTAGTTGCTAGGACCACCCCCTTAGCAACCAATAATAGTGGATTGGATTGCGGATTTCTTCCGAAATAACTTTTCATACAAAAAAGAATTAACTGAAAATGAATTCAATTCTACTTAAAGATGGCTAAAAGTATTAAAAGAATGCATTGGCATCGTGTTCTGATATATTCTAAAAGTTTCAAATGTCTAGCTAGTCGGGAAGTTACTTAAAAATCGATTGCAAGATTTGTACTGGATAAACAACCACCGGACAAACAAGAATATGAGCTATGAAAAACGTAGTAAAATTCGTAGAAAAAAGTGAAGGGCGTCGGTTAGTAATTAAGGCACTTAACACAATCACTGCTAACCTTATAATTACCACATTTAAATAACACGTTAATTATATCTAATGTCCAACGACTCCAAGCGCGCCAGTCGCGGTGTTATCACTAAATGAGTTAATTGACACCTTGATTTAAAACACAAAACCGATAGCGAACATTAATACAATTTAATAAACATTGTATGTAACAACTACTAAGTAATTGTGTCTTAATACCCGTAGCTTAAATGTTAAAGCAGATTGGCGCGAATCCAGTGGTTACAAGAAGTCCCGTGGGTGGTTGTATTTCTTTCAAAAAAGAATTTTCTAGTAGATAAATATGAGAGGTGTTTTCAAATTATGTTTGTTCAATACAAAGATATGTTACAATCTCTAATTTCGTGAATTATTCGTTGAGTAAAATAAATAGTTTATTAATAATATTATCAGATTACTTAAAGTAAAAATAAATACAAATTTTACGACAATCCTTGTATTACTTACTGTCTACCGTGTATTTTTCGACGTATAAAATATAAAATGAAAGATGTATACCTACATTGTATATCAGTTAGGGAAAAGTAAATATCGGAATGTTTGAACTGCTAGCACGTCTTATATCATAAGAAAAACTATATTTACCTAAGGATGATTCAAGGGTCCGCTGGCATGCCAGGGAAAACCTCGTAACGGCAAAAACCCCATGGGGGAAATTCCTCAAGGGGTGTGTGCCCCAGCAAAATGTTTTATGACATGGAAATCGATTTTGTACTAACTGATTCTTTCAGCCGTACCAAATGCTTCGTAAATATATATTTTTATATTCATCTTGTAAAAAAATCATAAAATACGTTGAGAGCATATTGCTTAATAATCTTGAAAGAAGACATATTGTATATATTGTGCGCAGTTGAGTTGATCAAATTCATATTTAGTCAAGTTCTCTCAATAATACAATATTTACCGATTTTTTTTTTTTACACATTGGTGATGATGGAAATTGTTCCATGACTTAAGGTCTTATGCATAGTCATATTTATTTAATAATATTGACTTAAACCAAGGCCTGAACAAAAACGATGCACGAGTGCGAGTGAGAAAGTATTCGGCACCCTTATAATCTCTGCGACACGCGCTAGAGTAAGATAAAAGGTATACATATGTGTGAGTTAGTTTCCAAAAGTATTGCCAGCAAATCGTGGCGAATCGTTTCACGTAGCGTCGATAACCTGCGAGCTCGTGTTGCTAAAATTGCTATTTTTTGTGTTAAACATAAAGTCAGTGGTAAATATTTTTAGTTAATTAAGTAGAAAAGATGGTTCTGTGTGTTGTATTAGAATATGGTAGCCGTACTGATAAGCAAGAAGATGGTATTACGTTTCATAGGTAAATTGATACATGTTCGTGATAATTTATGTGTATATTATTATAAATTTTAATATCAGTGACCTAGTGTTTCTTTAAAATAACTTAAATTATGGATATCTTTACCTAATGGTTGCATTTTGACCGCTTAAAAATACTATATAACGTAAAAAAATAGAAAATTATATTTTAATTCTCAGCGTCTAGTGCGAACACTTTGGGCGAGCACTAGCAAAATGGTCTATGGTCTCGAACATTTGTAGATGAATGCGTTCACTCGCCCACAAACCAAACGCACGGCACGCAGCTTCATTTAGCAATGCAACGGGTGGCGTCTAGATGTATCTATAGTCTATGACTTAAACGTTATTCTTTAAGGTTCAAATAAACAATATGACGAACGGGCACATATATGCTAAGAGCGTTTTAGTGTCTATGATCAAATCTATGCCATTCCGACATTTATACATACATATTGTATGACAGCTATGACTTGGTATTTACACTCTGTGACACCCTGTGACACAGGACGCCAACATAAGAAACGGGTTTTTCGACATATATATGACCGATCGTCATAGAGTGTATTTGAAGCATTACATGGAATGGGAATGCGTCTAAGTAATGTTCCAAAATAATTCCAATCCCATGTAACGCATAAGACAAAAGTCCACGTATTTACATAAATATAAATATCCATATGGCCCTCAGTATTCAATTCAATAATTTACAATATGTTATTATCCAATGTAATTATTGTAATTTATATTTATTTATAAAAAGTCGTTGTTATAAAGTTTTATTTCGTTTTGTGAGCTTTTTTGGTTTTTTCGTTGGCTCTACAATTTTGATGTTGATCCTGTTTGCCTTCCGTGAAAGTTCCTTAACAGAAGTTCATTATTGAGAAAAATATTTGATAGTGAGTTAGTTTAAAAAAATTGACAATTGCATTTCTCGATTTGGAGTGATAAATAAAAAGTTCAAACTGGCATCATATTATAAACTATCAGTTTTTTTCTTCTTCTTTTAACTATGTCCGATCCCAATAGGAATATATTTGCTTTCACGGAGTGGAGGTTTGCATTAACTATTAACTGGTTATTTTTTATGAGAAATGGATGTTTAACTTGCCTTAACCTATTAGATCTATACTCTGATTCCAAATACAAATCGAAAAATAATATGTGTATTTTCCAGACCCAGGATTCGAACCTGGAAACCATGATATTATAAACCGACGCGAGTTTTACAAAACTACAAATTTTAGTCGTGATCATTCTAGTAATACTTCTCGGGTCCAACATTAGCCAAATATCCGTTTGACAATAATTATTAAATAAAATATAGGTAGATATGTAATAAAATTACTTTTTATTTTAATACGCCGGAGGAGTTTAAAGTTACAGAGCTTTAAGTTGTAGAAAAATCGCACTCATTTTTGGGCACCGGGTTGATTCAGTTCCCGGCGAGGTTACAATACATTTATGTAATTTTCTGAAAGCCAAGATATTTTTTGTCCTCATTTCACTGCCACTGGTAAACTTCTGTCATTTGTTCTCATGGTCTGTTGCAGAGTTAAAAAGAAAAAGTATTGAGTTTAAAATATGAGTAGCCAATGAATATCTTTAATTTTAAATTATATTTTTATGTAAAATATTCAATTTATTATTAGTCGTACCTAAAGTCCATCTAAAAGTTTAAAAGAATAGGCTAAAATACATTTTCAACCGTGTTTCAAAGCTTTTCATACGAAAGTTGGCAAAAAAATTCCGTTGAGCAATATAAATTATGCATGTTGAATCCTGATTCGTGGCTTACATTAAAAAAAGAATAAAAAAAAATAAGAATAATATGCCTTGTGTTTTTTTATTCCGAGATTTTTCCGAAAGCTTTCAAAACAAGTTAAGTAATCTCCATTGTTTTTGAGTTCCTTCAATTAATATTAAATTTGCTTAAAAATACTCCAGGGCCGGAGTCGAATCATGCACCGCCCGCCTTCGCTCTCAGCTACCTCGCAATAAATAATACAATCAAAAACACAAATTTCGCTTGCCTTGAAATAATATTTATTTGCTTTTGCATGAAATACCGCTCCGTGGACCACGTTGTTATGTTGACGCCGTAATTGAAAAGGCCCTACCTACTTTTCAATGCAATTTAAATACGAAGTCAGTCTTTTTTCCCATTTAAATATCTTATTTTAGATGAATATTAATAAGTAGGTCAACATAAATTATACCTTAATCATTAAAAATGAATACCGATAGAATTATTAAGATTGTTTGGGTTTTGTATATCTTTTTAAATCGTCAAGAACCGTACTCAAACAATTGATCAGCGCAAAAAAATTGATACAACCTTCTCCATAAAAAAATAAGCAGTTATGATGGTGACTGGTCGATTTTTAAAGAAGACTGTAATTTTAGAATTACGTAGCGGCAGCGATCCATGGTCTTGCAGCGGAAATGGGACGACTGGCCTCCGGACAATTGGACGCCGCACTGTCGTAGACACGTGTAGACGAGGTATTTTAATCAGTTCTATCTTCTACTTAGTAGTTTGAATTCATTTTACTCTTAACATAATGTATTCTTTATCGCCGATTGAGAATTACCATGCCTAAGGCTTTATATAACATAAAAAACTCTTTTTTCGTTGAAACTTAAACATATGCACGATTAAATCATTGTTTACGTCTGCATATTTACATTCTTACCAACTATTAAATCATAATATAATCATTGAAGTATAAATAATAATATTGAATATTTTTTTTAAGTACCTATAAGTACCAAACGTATATTTATTTTCAAATTCCGTGGCGTCCAGTTGTCCGGTGCCAAATCGTCCTAGACCCCTTGCAGCTGTACAAGTGGGGGTACGATTTAACGTACAGGGTATCGATTCACGAACGCTGCGCGGGGAGAAACAATAGTACACGAAACACACATACTTATATTCTAAAAACAACATGACATGGAGAAAGAAAGAAATATATAACAGTATTAAGAATAATTGAAAAAAAGGAATAAACAAAAACGTTATAAAAAAGTACATGAAAGTACAATATAAAGAATTTTACAACAACGTATACCCAAATTCATTCTCACAGTGGTATGTATAAATATCCGAAACGATTTAACTGAACACCGTTATTTTCCTCTCAATTAGCATTATCAATGGCAGGTTATTTAGGTGCCTTGGGAGAACAATAACTGATGCTACATAAGTACTATGAACACAATAGTAAAAAATATGTATTTACGTCGTTTTATAATACAAATAAGAGAGTATTTTTAAAATGAATAATTAAAATTAACAGCGAATTAAATGAGAAACACCAGTACATTTTTAATTCATCACTAAATAATGCAGCACACACGAAGTATTTATACAAACAAGTAGTTTAAAAAACAGGAATTAAAATTTAAATCAGTAAAGATTCTTGAACATTATGAGAGTTTCACATAAACAGTGCCAAAATGCAGAATTATTTGCTTATCCACAAATTTTATCACAATATTGAATATATAGGGGTAGAGATAGGGAAATTCAAATTATGTGATCTCCTTGATAATCAATCCAGAATTGTTATTCCAACTTTTGTTTTAAATACAAGTACATGTACAGATCATAATTTTGATATTATTAGTAAGCAGATATCTCAAAATATTTTTTCTTATAAGGATTGGTTTTTAAGATTCATTAAATAGTTTGTGTCCGAATAAACATCTTTTTAAAGTATATAAAGCATTAGCTCTATTGGAGAGATTAATATATTTGACAGTCCGTTAATTTCTTTGGTGAAATAAATTATTTTAATTATTGGTGGAAAAACAATATACCTAATAATTGAAATATAACACGCTTTATTGTCGTATTAGATATTAGAGGTAAAACTCGTTTTATGAAATTTAATGATACACTTTACTATTGTACATAATTAATAAGTTTTGCCTCTGGTATGATGTTTACTCCACATAAATTAACAATTAAAATACATTGATTAATTATGATTAATTAAAAGTCAATCTTCGTGGACAATATAAAAAAAATAATTGTATCCTATATACAGTTTATGGTGGTTTATTTATGACGGTATATTATAACATAACATAGCTCAATTCAGACAAAGCTATTCATTTTGAATCTAATATACAACTGATTAATCTTTTTTTGTAATATATAGGTCAGGATGTTTTTGTTTCGTTTCTATCTCTGGTCTCATTTCCCCTTTTACTGCCCTAATTTGTTATCTCTATCTTGACTGTTCGTTACGTGTATAATTGTGTACGCTTGTAATTGGAGGTTGTACCTTTGTGCGCAATTATTATCAACTAGATTGTGTGTTTGTTGCCATTATAAAATGTGTTATTTTACAAGATAGCAGGTGTATTATTATATAGGTAAACACAATGGAGAAAAACATTTAAAAATTCAATGCTATTTTTATAATTTATAATTCTGACTATGTCTTCTGTCTCAGTTCACACCTCTCTTTTCAATATATATTTTATATGTATACTCTTACATAATTATGCATTCGCAGACTGGCACTCACCGCGATCGCACACCTCAAGCTCCGATACGAGTAATAATATCGATACAGATTCGATTTTATTAACGCTTTCAAGACATATCGATTACAAATAATTCCGATCCGAATTTCGACACAAAGAAAATTCGATACGAATTCCGCCACCTCCGCCACCTTTCTCGATTGGAATAACTCCGCCATCTTGCTCCGCCACCTTCGCCGATTGATTTCAATACGAAGCTGCCACCTTCGTTGAAATAATCCCGCCACTATCGCCGATCCAGTCCGCCACCTTTGGATGCTGCAGCGCCGTTATCATCGCCCATCTGGAGGGCATCTAATGAATTTCTGCCGCCTCTGATTGTCTTTCTTGAGATAATTATCGACGGCCGAGTGAATTGGAACTTCTCTGAAGCCTTCATAGCGGCGAGCAGAGCAACACATACAGATATTGTTACCGATACTTGCGCCGAAGTTGGACAAAGCAAACCAAGATGAGCAAGATACCATCGCTCGACGGTTTGCTGAATCCGGACTCACATGCACAGATCGATGACAACTTCAAAACCGATCTGACGCAGATCCATGCGCTGAAGAGGAAGCTGAGAGCGGCAGATTTTGCCTATATCTACGGCTTTCTCACCATCGCTTATGGTATTCCGCCACACGAGTCACTGCCAGATCTCCAAAAGCAGAAAGATAAGCCGGAGAGAACAAAGAAGAAAAAATCCAACATGCAGAGAGTTTTGGAGGAAATCGAAGCCATCAAGCTGGTGGCCTCTGATCACGCCGACACGGAGGACGACGCTGATTACGAAGACCTGGACATCGATGACTCCGACTACTTTAATGACGAATCCCAGACTACGGAAGCTGATATATCCGCCCAGGCCCCCGCTGAGGCTACCGCCAAAGCCCCGCCCCCAGCCGTACCTTCAACATCCACCGCCATAACTACGACCAGCACCGCCAAAACCACGACCAGCTCCGAAAAGATGGACACCACTCCAGTGGGGCCATCAACTCCCAGCCTCAGAAATGATACACCAAAAACATACGCAGCTGCAGCCAAAACAGACGCAGCTGCAACCAAGACCAAGATGAGCGAGGACGAATACTACTATCAAAAACTCAAAGCCGTCAACGATCGCTTCGAACGAGAAGAAGACGAAGAAAAAGAAAGAAGAAAGATCAGAAGAGCTAGCAAACGCCTAGCTACTGAAAGCCCCGACCTCAAAATTGCAAAAAGACCAGCTAAACTGACACCGAAAAAGCCAGACATGCCAATCCTCAAAACGGCAGAACCAACAAATAACAAAAAAACAGACAGACCGAAAAAAATCTCGCCGATCATCCTGCATGATAAAAAAGTATTCAGGAATACAATGGCTAAGCTGAAAGAGGCTGGTGTCACTATTTCTGATGCGAAAAATATCAAGGTAGGAATCCTACTCACCCTGCCAGACTCAGACTCCTACAGGCTAGCAGTACGGATCCTGGACGCAGACAAGACAGAATACCATTCATACAACCTCCAAGAGGAAAAACCACTAAAGATAGTGATCAGAGGTATCCCGGAAGAGACGACTGCCGAAGAAATACGCAGTGAACTCATTGCACTGGGATACCCGATCAAGAACGCCTTCAGGATGACCCAAGGGAGCCAGAAGAGACAGATCCCGCTGATTCTCCTCGACGTCGAGAAGAGCGGCGACATGAACATTTTCAAACTCACCTCCATCTTCGGATTATCCATCCAGGTGGAGCCGCTACGCAGAAGAACGGCGGATGGACAGTGTCATCGCTGCCAGGGCTTCGCCCACTCCGCCTCCTGCTGCCACGCAACTCCGATGTGCGTCCGATGTGCCGGCGAACACCTCACCTCGGACTGCAAGAAGAAGAATACGACCGATCCAGCCAAATGCGCCAACTGTGGTGGCCCACACCCGGCCAACTACAGAGGTTCCCCAAGGCACCCCAAACACGCCAGATATGCGTTTACAAACGCCGACAAGCAATTCCAACAACAGCCCAGACAACGCGAAGAACCGCAAAACACATTCAGACCAGCTTGGATGAATACCACCACCAGAACCTCGGAGCCAGACCAAATCAATGAAGCGCTGATGGCGCTCAAGAACGCCATCGATATCGCCAACGAACTCATGAAAAGATTAACCAGCAAAAGGATCTAGATCCACACCTAAGTATAGATAGGAACGAACGAGCGCCGACAAGAGTGAAGAAAGAAGAAAGAAGAAAGAAGAAAACGAAACATAATTCAATTCTAACCAACAAGCCAAGATGCAGACAACACAGAAAAACCCGCAAGGGAGGAGACTTCCATCACACGCCATCATACAGACGAAAGGGATATGGGGCTTGCCCCGGTGCCCTACACGCCAAACATACCACAACACAACATTACATAAACGTGATGCAAAAGTAAATGGCAAGCCGCCATGAGCAACAATGATTTGAGTTTACCATTTCCACCCACCATGTATATGCTGCCGTTGTTTGAGCACGTCCGCCTTCCATGACGTTATAAACGTGTTTAAGATTTTAATGCCACACTCCCTTGTCCTGAAGCGGTGCTGCACGGGACTGATGTACGATAGCAACCATGCACCTTAGTATTTAAAGAAATAGTTTTAGAAAATGAAAAGAATCTTGACTTGCTCTGCCGTCATTTATCTTTAATGACATGAAGTGTCCTATGTACTCGTGTACTGAAACTCTTCTGAAACAAAGGAGTCAGGAGTTGAAAGTGATGAATCTAAGGAGGGATCGGAATTATTCCATCCTTCATATGACGCAGCAAATTTTTCGTATGCCTCAAAGTTGGCCTTGGTTGATATCAAGTCGGCGTGGCCAATCGGGCCCGTGTGTGGACGGGACCCTGGAAAACAGCTTCGCTCGGTCAGATCCCATCAACGGGCAGTACCAGAGTACGTGTAACAATAATATTTCGTGCACGTCATCTAGGTCGAGGGGGGATAGATCCATAGAGAGATAACTGTGGAAACGGTGACAAAATCCGGAACGGTCTACGTCATAAAAGGCGTCTTTTCATTATGTCGCTTATCAATACAACAACAAGTACTACATTTATGCAATAAAACGCAACTGAGAAATTGTTTAGTTTTTAAAATTGTGTTAGTATTAATAATACGCACCTATCTATGAAAAGACAAATATATATTACCGTAACACCAGAGTATTAGTGAAAATAAAAAGAACTTTAGGTAATTAAAAAGAATATTTTTTTAAAAATAACTGTGAATTATTTAATATTCTTCTTTTTACACCTTAAAAAGATCCAATATCAAATCGTTAATTTTGTATTGTTTTTAAATTGTATTTTTATTTTAAAACGTAGTTGTTTATATTTTTAATAATATATTGATCAATTAAATGCATTCATGATTAAAGCAGCCCAACGTGTAATTAAATAATACTCAATTTTAAGCTAGAAACGTAAATATGACGATATAAAATATGTTTAAAAATACTTTTAAATCTTATAATAAGTTAAACTTTAAAGTACTTAAATGGATTTGGCGTAGTTTGAAAGTGAGCACTGTCAGACAAACGATGAGTGTTTTGATAATGAGACGTAAACAAAAATTTTGTTTTGTTTTTTGAATGCTAAATTTCTATACATTAAAATTCACCCCGTGTCGGTTGTGCTAGATTTATTATTAAAGCTATATACGCCCAGGTCGTAGCAGTTGGCTATTTCAAAGCCATAGTCTGGTGCACTATCAAGGAGCTATTTAAAATATCAATCGACGATTATACGAGTACAAGAGACATACAATCTTCGTCGTGTCGGATCTTCAAATGCTACACTGTGGCGCATTATATATGGCGCGTTATCAAAGGCGATACCAATATTACATCTTGTGCGACGTCGTTAAAATTGCGTTTTAGTAGGCTTGCTTTGCATGGAAATAGATGTTTCACGCCATGCATTTCGCCGCACTTCTATGCATGGTTTATATTGTTTAAGGCAGGGGGGGGCAACCTTTTTCCAAATTCAAGAATTGAAAATGAGCGGCGGGCCGCAAGTAAAATACCATTTTTAGATATATACTATTTATTATCACGAAAAATAAACATTAAAAAAAATAATGAGAAGAATGAAACTGTTTTTGAACATTTTTTTTAAAATTCAGGTGCTAATTTTGTAGTTGATATTCTCAAAACTGCTTGTGAATGGGCATCGGAGATATTTGAACGTAAAGAATTTTTATTGTGGTTCATGATCGACAATGTTTGTTCACATATATATAACATTTTTCTTGCATAATCTTTAAGTTGGTCGAATTTATCTGAATTAAGGGCATTGTAAAATTTGGAGATTTCTTCACGACGATTCAATTCTCTTAAATCAGTGTCACACTACAGGTCCATAATCTCAAGTTGTAGCTCTGTCGGCACACTATCAATATCTATTGAAATCGATGTTGAACTTAGAAAATAGTGGTTACATAGTGTGAAACGAGACGCGAGGAAGACGTACTGAGATAATACATTTACGAAACAACAAATTCTTCAAATTTTAATCTTTTGTCAATATTTTTTTAAAAATGATAAAAAAGTTATTCATAATCAGAAGTACAATTAATGGTGGCGGGCCGCAAAAAAATACCAGGCGGGCTGCAGTTTGCCCCCCCTGGTTTAAGGCATGGTTACATGTAAATTATTGTACATTTCGCCGTACGTAGCACAGTAAAGTTTGCCATGAGCTTTCTTATCGGAAAGAGATGAAAAGATTACGCGTTGTTCGTGAAGCATTGCAGACAATAATATTCCTTCAAGAATGAAAATCTAACGTAAACCTTAATTAACCTAACCTAAAAAATAATCCAGTGAATCAGCTGTTTTAAAAATTTGTTTGCCGCTGGCTTCATATAAGCCGACAAGAACCGTATTTTATTTAGACATGAATTTTATTTCAGTACTATACTGCCCAAATAAGTAGTTTAATATACAACCATATATATTTATATATATATTTCCGATACAAGATTTCACGGTAAATTGTGATACGACGAACTGCATACGTACAACACGCTCAGGCATACCAAACCAATCCACCTTAATCAAGCGTATCACGAGGCCATACATTTGAGTGTGAACCACAGGCAGTTTTTTACGTCTGGGAATATCTCAGAAGCAGATGCCCAAGACTGAGGTCACCACGCACTCAAGTGTACTTTGAATGTATGTACTGAGACTTAATTTAATGAAAAGTGTCAATTGGAGAGAGAAACATGGAGAATTAACTAAAATAAATAATAATGTAAAAACAAAGATAAAACAATACGGACATACTAAACTATGTGAAGAGATCTTAACTTCCACAATAAGACGCTGCAGTTTTGTTTTAAATCATTATAGTTGGGCTTTGTGTGACTAGGTTGGACGGTCCGATAGGCCCAACAGCTCTGCTGGTTGGACCGACTTGTATACCCTACTATGGCTCTTAGTCACAATCAAAGTTTAGTGTGCACTATTTATATTGAATCCTAACAGTCTACCTCCATCCATCTCCACTGACGTACTGATACCATTTAATTTAATATTTATTATTATTAAAATGAATATTGTGAATCTTAATCTAATGCATATTCAATAATATTAAGAACAAATTAAAACAAAGGTTAAATTATTGAGTGTTCAAGCCATTCAAACCGCACGATTACATTATTAATCGTATCACTATAATAATTATTATCAGTTATTACTCTTGTTATTTGAATTGAGCTTTACTGTCAATTGGCTTTCAATAGTAATTTTATTATTTATCTTCCATTCGACAAATAGATCATCCCTTAATGTAACTGGATCAGCATTGAATACATAAGTGTATTTATGTTCTTTGACTTCATACTATGTCAGTAGGTACCAGTAGCGAAGTGTGGAGGTAGGCTGTCAAGATCCGCCATAAATAGTGCACGTTAAACTTTGTTAGTCATACGTATTTGTTTTTATTGAACTAAGACTACAATTTACAAATGGTTTTGGTTAGTTTTTATCAATTAAACCCTGCCTAAACCAAACACATTGTATTGGTATATTTTGGCCGATACAACAAAATTGTGCATACTTTTTCATTCCTACTTATTTGTTTTCGTTGGATTGAGAATACTATTATTACACATATTATTGGCTCATTTTTTTTTATTTATCAAGCAATGCCTAAACCAAACTATAATAGATAACAAATACTCTTCTATCTATAAAATATTAAAAATTATGTACGATTTAATGGCATAATTTTAGATATTTTATAGATAGACGAGTATTTTTTGACTAATATCTATTATGACTTGGTTTTCGCAGGGTTTAATTGAATCTTAAAAACTAATCAACACCATCTATAAATTGTCGTCTTATTTCAATAATAATTATGACTGACAAAGTTTAGTGTCCACTATTTATGGCAGATCTTAACAGCCTACCTCCACAGGTAGTGATACCAAATATAATATATAATAACAATGCCTGAATTCCAAATAACCAAAACCAGATTGAAAATACACAGTGCTCACCGCTTAGCAGGTGTCTAAGTGCTACATACCTTGTGCCTAGAAGAATGTCACTTCAACATAATAATATTACGACGAGCATTTACTTAATAATAATTGACAGTAACTAGTGACCTCGAGATACTTTACTGATACACACCGACGATGCGAACCCATCTCTCAGCAACAACGAACCGCAAAAACAACCAAAAAAAAAATAACGGAACAATTGGAGATAATATTAGAATGTTTAACATGACCCTTAAAATATTATTTTCAAATAAAGGAGTCGTGTAGTACGTACGTGTATTTTTAACAAATACTGTGAATCTTGATTAATTATTATCTATTGAAAAAAAAAATAATGTTTTTCAAAATAGACTATTTACAATAAAAATTAAATATGTAGTAATATTTCCACTGAATTCATTACTAGAGATAAGTACTGAATACATTATTATTTGCTTATCGTGACATAGATCTGTTTATTAATATTCAGTACTTTATTTTGTAATCAGGGAGATTCATAAATAATATAAATAAAAGATATTCTGATATTTAATTGTTATTCGAGGAGTATCTGATAAAAGGATATATTAAGCGAAAATTTAAACTTTTAATATTATACAGACAGATTTGTTAAACACCTGCTGTGGAAAACCTTTAGAATTCAGTACGGCTCGGCAATATTTAATTCTATTTAATACATCAAAAATATTTTTCCAATATATATGTTTCTAACACAATACAACAGATAATAAATATATTTCAGACACGCTTATATACACTACATTTTAAAGCAGGGTTTTGAATGTTGAGTGTTCTACGAAAATGAAATACACAACACAGACGTGCAATGGTGTGTATTGTAACCTTGAAATACTTCAAATCAGTGCATAAACCGAGAGCAGTTGTCAGAACGAAAGACAAGCTTAGTATGAGGCATTTAAATTTATCCTATATTCTTCCACGCTCGAGATCGGTTGCCTGTTACTCCACACCCGTTGGGTATTTCTGTTTCCAATAATTCTTTGCTCCCTGGTTTCTAAGGTACGAGTATCTCCACAATATAGTAAATATATGATAAGTATATGATAAAAAAATCGTGTATTTTCGATGAAAATTATATTAATGTGTCTTCTTTATATGGATTTAGAAAAAATTTAATCAATATGTAATTAAATTATTATTTTATTATATAAATAATTCAAAAGATTCAATATCAACAGTAACAATATTTTTATCGCTATTTTTAACATATAGACAATTCTTTTTATTTCTCCATAGTTCTTTATTATAACTACTACTATAAATACTACATTCATCATTTTTGTGTGTTATTCATTGAATAAAAAAATATTTTAACTAATAATTATTACCACGTTAGAACAAAAATTTGGATCCTGATGCCGTCTACGAATTAGAGTAGACACCTATTGTTAGTACCTTGAATTAAAATCACAAAATATAATATTCACCTATTATCGAAATTTACATTTATATGTTAATTTAGTCGTGATTAAGTATGGTCTAGGACTTGTAGGTGGATAAATTAGTAAATATTAGTGGCCAGAATCCGATGGAAGTAGGTTCGCCTGGCACATATATATATTTTTCAACGGCTATATTTCTGAGAATTACTAGTAAGTAAAATGCACGAAAACTTTTGTACGTACATAATTATAACTATTGTGAACATTTATTCAAATAGTAGATGGCAGTATAGTATTGGGTATCAAGTTCTTCGCTGTGCATTTTACCGAGCGGTAATTTATACGGAATAAAAAACAATCAACTAGGAAATATCTTATAATATCTATATGAAATACACAATACTAATGTAATTCACATACATGGATATAAGTGGATGTACAAATATATTATGCGTCAGCTGTAAGGACAAACGTTGAGTTGATGCCAGTAATGAAAACGGTCAATGAAACAACAAAAGAAGTAAATATGAAAGGTAACATACCTACTTTAGCCATATTATTATGGTGTGACATTCTAAGAACATCAACTAGATACTGCTTGTAGATGTATTTATAATTTAAACATATTTGTACGGGTCAAGTTAAACGTTAACTAACGAGTAGGGAATCCAATCCCGAGCCAAAATTCTGATCCCGGAATTTCGGGATTACAATTTGACAATCCCGGGATCGTTAAAATATATTTTTTATATTTACAAGATAAAACCGGTCAAAAATAAATCTAGTATAATTTATACTATTTAAGACATTTATTGTTAATATTGTATACGATCAATCTTGGAAATAGATAAGTTTAATGGAGTAAATACTCGTAATATTGTAATATAAATAATAATGTGAATTTAATATGAGATTGCTGTTTCTGACAGTAAAGACTTAATGAATGGGTTAGCGAGATTTAAAATAGTAAAGCAAATCATGGTGTACTTATGGCCTTTCCGCTTTATAAATCTAATTAGTCAGTCAAATATGAAACTGCGAAACATTGTTTTTTCCAATCTTTCTCAATTTTATTAATTTATGTGAAAAAAATAAAATGAATCGGCAACTTACATAATATGGGTATAAATCAAACTTCATTCAAACTCATTTTTTTTCTAATGTAGTTATTTGTTGTTAAAAGTATTTTTTCTGTTATATTTTCGTTTTTATTTTATTTTCCATAAAATTGATAAAAAAATCAATCCCGAAAGTTTTAGAATTATGTTTATCAATCCCGGGATTCATAGGTATCGAAAATAGCTCGGAATCCCGGGATTGGAATCCCTATTAACGAGTATAAGTATCGATTTTTCGTCTCAAATTTAAATGTTACATTCCAACACTAAAAACAATACATTTACATAGATTTTTCCGATAACCCTTTTAAACTTGCTAGGAAACTGATAACCGTGCATAATTTAATAATATTAATAATCATTTATGCTAATTTAATTGGTATGCCGATGGTTTACCGAAACCGCTGTTGCGGGATATATTTTATACCGGAAGCATTTAAATGTTTACGTCAGAGTTTCAAGAAAATTCAAATGAAACCAAAGTTTTCGCCGAAATAAAGTGAAAATTTAATTCAGAACCAAAAGTCGGCAATTTTGTATACGAAGAATTGAAAAACAAGAATGTTTTAAAAAGGGATTTCAATAAAAAAGTTTTTTTCAGATCAATATAGGGGAACAAAAATATATGAGGAAAGTATGTAGGTAAGTATGTAATATATCTCTAACAAACTTTGGGTCATCTTCTGAAAATGATATATTATGTCAATTCTTACATATTTTTCAAACTTTTTTTTCATTTCGCTTTAAATGTTTTAAAGGCATTCGTTATAGGTATACTATTATTATAATATTGCTAATAATAGGTACAATTAAAAGATTTTGAAGGATAAACATAATGGAAGACGTTCACAACGATTATTGGTTAACCATTCTCTCTACCCAATAAATTTATGCATTAGTTCAGTGTTTCTAAACCCTTTTTAGCAAGTAATATTTTTTTCAGTTAAATATTTTTCTGTGCCCAACAATTTTTTATTTATGTATTTAGAAAAAATGCATTTTTAATGTGCCCCCAATTTAAAAAAAAAGGAAAAAGGCATTTTTAATTTAAAATTATAAAATATATTTTAAATACTAATTATAACACATGTATTATAAAATGGCGTATGGTGGGCATGCTCTTCAAAGGCATAATATTATGTTGAAATCATACGTAGTAATCTGAGATAAGCACTTATAAAAAATGGATTTTGCAATTTTGAAATAAATTATTTCCACTGAACTCGACGATATAATATTTTCAAAACGAATGATTATCAATTTCCATACTACACCACATTTATTCCCATAGGTAGCAGTACTGGATAACCAGTAAATCATTCCATATATTTATTGGTTTTGTGGATAGTTAATATAATATAATATCATAAGAATATCTTGTAATAATTAAGGCGTGCGCTGCATTCGCAGCATCTATGGGCAGCACGTCACTGATGCATAATATGTATATATTCTTTTTAAATATGCCGTTTCCTTTATTTATTGTGATCCTTGTGGTTGAAGCAAATGTTTTTTGATGTCTCGTTGAAATATTATCAGTAAACGAAAATCACTTCTATTAAAAACATCAAGATAGTTATGAGTTTTTGAAAGCTTAATTACAGAGCGAAATTAAATTTCGCAATATAGGATAAAGAAAGTGTAATAAAACATTAATAATTAGTCATCTTTCAAAGCAGTGGAAAGCCACTCGCCATTTCTCTATTACATTTCGTATAATTTAATTTTAGCATCAATGCATTCGCCCTAATGGACATCAGAGATGTTTATATCTATTATATTAATGATACGTTAATATAATTTTCTTAACTCGAGCAGTTTTAAATGCTCAATATACACAACAACGTCAATATTTTGTATTTTTTTAAACTTATATATCTGTAATAACTTTCTTATATAATTTTAATAGTTTTCATTGGTTCTCATACTTTATATATATTATTCTGTGTCCCCAAGAAGGCCACATTACCCCAAATAGAAAAACACTGCACTAGATCACAAAGATTGTAAAAATAATACTTTACCGTCTATGATTTGCGAAGAGAGTACTTTATCTTAATTAAAATTTATAAATTTGATAATATTCGATGTAAATAATTACTTTAAAATTCATTGTAACCCAAAAACAATGGCAGAAAAAATACAGATTCGTAGATAACATAATATTTGAGTGCTTAAAGTCAAACAACGTTATGTACAAAAAAGTGTTTTTTTGTTGTTCTTGAGATAACGTTATTTTACATTTCCGGCTACATGATAGTCAAACAACATTATGTCAATCTTTTCTAATTTCTTCTTAGATCATCAGTAAAGTTTAACGTTAATTACATAAGCTACCGTTGTTTCCATATATTTTTAAAAACTATTCCTATAAATTTTAACATCATCATAAGCAAGATAAATGTACAATACACAATAAATTATAAAATATGGAAATTAGGTCTTTTGTAGATAGTGTTGCTTGACATTAAGCCCTCGATATATCCCCAAGTTGGCTGAGCTGTAACATGTTGGTTTATAACGTTGAGTCTGAAAGTTTTACCTAATCTGTGTTTTGACTCGTATTGACCTAATAGCCTAAGAAAATGGCTAGCATATTATATTTCTCGTAAAAACAAAAATATGTTAATACAACCACCACTATGTCCATAATGTGACCATCTTAGGATTGAACATGGTGAAGTAAGAAAGAAAGATATAATACACTTTTAACTACATGTCTTTTTCTTCTTCTTATTAATATTAACCATACATAATTTAGAATAACTGCATAAACAATATACAAATTAGCAACTTCCTAGTAGAAAGTATGTATTATATGGGACATACATTTATTGAAATTCGGAAGGTGAACTTGACCGATACGTTCAAACATCTTAAACACTATGCATGTTGCTAATATTATTTAAATTTTATTTTATTCAATAATTACTCGCAGAAAATATAAAAATTTGATATTTTTTTATTGAACCTATATATTTAATATATTATATATTGGTGGTTAAGTTACTAAAGTTGACACCCCCCTCGTCAAGTAAAGTATATGCACTCCTGCTCTAGGATGATAATATGATATTCTAAATACATGTTTTTTACACTATTATCTAATTATTTATTTATTATTACATATTATATTAATGCTAGTGAATTATCATTTAATATTAATCTTATTTACGCGAGGTAATTGGGCAAAGAGGAATATCAGTGTAAATAAAAGTGCAAAGTTATAAAACGTATACTCTGCTGCTTATAGTTAGAAGAGAAGAGAGGACCAGCTAGTTGTCGGTCCTAGTTGATCAATTTACTGGTTTTGAAATCGGAAAAACCAAGTTCAATTCTTGGCGAGGTCACAATGCATCGTATGTGATTTTATCAAAGCTTGGGTGTTTCTATTATTGTTTCACTGATACTATGATATTATTGTCATTGAGATTCATGACCTGAATGATGATAAAAAATTTACATAAATATTTTCGTAAATGAATGAATCTACGTCTCATTAGTGCATAGCATTATTGAATATGGGTATTATCTGGTGTCCTTATGAGGTTTCCTATAAGCTTATTTTAGAATGCGTTCAGAAGAAATTTCTTCCATGTCTTTATTTTAAGACAAATTACTATTTTCCTTTCGATAATTCGTCAAATAATTATTTTCCGACTGCCTTTCTACAAGGCATGCTTCCTTTTCACTCTCTTGAATCTGGTACGGCTCTTCTACTCTTGAAATACTTTTGCCTGTTATCACGAAGGATGGTTTCCAATCCTGGTGTCCAAATAAATTTGAATTTACATTCGCATGTCAATTATTACCTACGTGATCGCAGCCATGATTTATTCTGGAACGAAACTGTTTCCTGGTGTCAAGCCTATCAGGCACCATTAGCGAGGGGTGCATGACTAGTCAATGCGCTCCCCAAAGACGTCGATAGTTTCGGTGACGTGCTATGTATTTTGTATTCGAAATTTTATTTTTCTGTATAAAATTTTATGTTTTTTGTTTTAATTTTTTTTTTAATTATTATTTTATAATATATTCTCTTCTTCTCTCTTTTGAGGGTAATATTTATTATAATGTAAATCTCATGTTGTGTACGTCTTGTATTTAGATGTGTTATGTTCACAATGTTTTGTTTTCTTAAATAAATAAATAAATATATTCATAATATATCCTATAGCGCCGTATCACCTGCCCTTGGTATAGTTATATCTATTGGTCACGTCTGTCATTGGAAGTTTATCGATAGCGTAATAATTCCTTCGGCTCGCCGATTACGCTAATGGTTTTTTAAATTGTTCCCCGAAAGGTACCAAATAAAACGAGGGCCAGCTCTATGTAAAGCAATTAGTGAAAATTAAACATCAATTTAGAACTTAATTCACCCTTAACGACGCTTGTTTCGAAATTAATTATTATATTAAAAACCGCGCTTCACAATACTTAAAAGCTATTATGGTACATTTTCGCCCTTACAGGCAAGGATACACCGAGTTTATTGACGCTTTATTTTATGAACCACCCTTAACTTTTAAGGTTTAACTACTAATAAAATAGACTACATATATCTACGGTAACCATCCGTTCTTTATTTAAGAGTCCAACAGATAATGAATTGTCTCAGTAACTGTAAGAGAAGTGTGGTTAAAATTTTATTTTCGACAGAAAAAATTAGCAAGAAAAGCAGTATACATATCTATCACCGTGATAGTGCATCAGTGAATTGAATTAAAATGGTCTAAGATAATGGGATTATTATTTTTTGTGATCTCATTTATAACGTCATTTACTCTTACTCATTTTTCGTCTCTTTTTCAATGTACTAAAAATTATTATACAATGTAGTAACTATTTACAATTTATTATAATACTTTATTACTTATTTGACATAAAATATATTTTCATAAATATTTAAAATATTCGCTCACACATCACTTCTACGGCATTGCGTGCGAGCAAGCTTCTGGGTTTCGTCATGAGACAAGCCAAGCCATTCAAGAATCCAACTGTTTTACGTACACTCTATCTGTCGTTAGGATGGAGTTTTCTTGAGTATGGGTTCATTACCTGGAGTCCTTATGAGGTTTCCTATAAGCTTGTTTTAGAGCATGTTCAGAAAAAAATTCTTC
Organism: Rhyacophila brunnea; assembly: GCF_057557595.1. Lineage (NCBI taxonomy): Eukaryota > Metazoa > Arthropoda > Insecta > Trichoptera > Rhyacophilidae > Rhyacophila > Rhyacophila brunnea. The sequence continues at coordinate 18,548,711 of NW_028233068.1, read as the reverse complement.
GGCATCTTTATTTTAAAGTTTACCTATAATTATTTTCCTTTTGACAGCTTCTCAAACGAGTATTTTCCGATTAAATTTCTTCAAGGCATGCTCGTTTTTCATTCTCTTGAGCAGCCATGACCTATTTCGGGTGAAAGCTGTTTCCTCATTGCAGGATCACCAGGCACCAATAGCGAGGGCTGTGCGTCTGGTCAATTCACTCCCTGGAGATGTAGACATTTTTAGCGATGCATTATGCATTCTGTTTTTTAAATTCTATTTTATTGTTTAATTTGTATTTTTTTTTGAATTATTGTTGTTTTTTATTTTATTTCTTTGCTATAAAATAATTTTTTGCTTTGTTTTTTTCTCTACCTTGTTTTTTCTCTAATTGATTTACTTGTACTTTTATTCTCAATGTCATGTTGTGAACATCCTGAATTGATAATTTGCTATGTACTTAACGTGTCTTTTTTTAAATAAATAAATAAATCTCAAAAAGTCTCACGTACATAACATGTATGTTGTGAATACTAACTACACTTCCAGTCAATAAGAAAAAAAAATGTTGCGCTGCGGAGTGGTTTTTATATACCTATAATTATATTTTTTTTTTCTTCGTACAAATACCTACCAAGAATTTTACTGATTAACCGCGTAAAATTATCCGGTTTTCTGTTAGTTTAGAAACTCGCGGTTATGGTTTCGGCTTAAACCAGTTTCTATTCATAAAAACCCACTTTGGCTCTTTATTTTTAAAACCTCACTACTTATATTTTTGCAGAACTAGAGAAAATATCTGTCATCTCATAGATTTGTATATTTTTGTATAGAAAAACATGGCCGATTGGAAACAATGGAAGGAGAACAAAAACTGTATTTTGGACGTAATTTTTATTTTGGGAAAAATAACTGATTCAATTGAGGTTATTTATGACAAGAAGAGCTTAAAAAATTCACAATTGAGAAGGTTATCTGCGTTTGACATTCGTAATTTAATAGTAACAGACGTCTGACGCTAATTAGATTTGATTATCCGCGTTTTGTACTTTCATGAATAAATTGAAGTACCTTAGGTTAAACATAAAAATAAAAAAAAATCACATGAATCATAGAAAAATCGGCAGCTTAGAGGTGAAAGTACTCATCCGTAGAGAGAGAGAAAGACGTGAGTTCAAATCCCCCTAGGTCTAATTTTTTTCTAGTTTTTTTCTAATTAAGGTCTAAGGTTTTTCAAAATTGTGATTTTTCTATAATAAAGAATCTAACATTTAAAATCTTATACTCAGTATTGAATAATTAAATATAAATTTCAATATTAATAAATACAAGAACGAATATGTCTAGACTATTGTTATTTAATGTTTAATTGATCAAATCAGTCAGTTTTATTTTTGTTTGAAATTCACGCTTTTTTTGGTAAAGCGTGCTGCTCTCTAGAAAAATCAAATAAAATAAATGCTTTTGTATACATGTACATAAATAGACGTCATTCGTCATTTAACTAGGCTAGTAAGCATATGATTTAAAATATAACTTCCCCATGTTTTCTTTGTCTTATGGGGTAAGAGAGTAAGGCATAATCTCTTTCAATCACGTAAAAATCAGTTCCGTAACCATATAGGTAATTATCTTATAAATCGATGGATTGATGCAAATATATTGTACATCCAGTTTTGTATGTTTTGAGGAAATGCATGAGAAATGGACGTATTATGTACCTATTAGAAAATCGAATCAAATTCATGTAGAGTTTTATGCCATTCACCGTAAAGTACCATAATGCCATTTGTGATAGAATTTTATTTTATACATAGGTACCTAAATAAAAATAGAAACAATATAGTACTATAATCACTAATCTAATACGATGTCAGGTAAAATAAGATAAAAAATTAAATATTGAGACACGTACATAATCTCCAGCTTTAATTTTTGAATAACAAAATTAAATTATGATACGGGTATAATAACCTGATTTATAATTGAGTAGCTTTAAGTAAAGATTACTTACTGGCAGAAGACACTTATTAAGATGTTAACGGCTTGTTATTATTAAGTCTACAGGTATAAGTAAGAAGGGATTCAGATACTTCCAGTGTTCTTAAGTATCACGCAATGACATACACTGATGGATAATGTATGTGTAATCGGAAATGTTGATAACATAAAATTAACATTTTGTTAAATAGAACATATATTAAACTCATTTTTTATTTAACGAATAATTCACAAAATATAAGAATGTAACATTTTTGGCTGTATATGAGGTGGAAGAGAGAAAAATCGTTGTTGCGTGGATGTTTGGAGGAGAGTTTATTGATCGATACAAGAATACAATAAATATAATAACACTTTAATAAAGATGATAAAGCATGAGATTATAATCGCGGGTAATGATGTACTGTTTGATGATATTAATGAACTGAGAAATGGTGAACTATGTCAAGTGAAGAACTTATGACAAAAGTAGTGCTTCTCGTGATGGACACGGTAATTTGAGTGAGGATTCATGCGTTGTCCTTCCAATTTATACAAATTCAGTATATATATTACAAGATATATTGTCGCAATTAACAGACCAAAATAGACCCTACTGATCTAGTTATGATTGAGGAAATGCTGACGAATATTATCGCTCTATTGTTTTGTTTCGACAATAAAACATACACAATATTAAAGTGTGTCACTCATTTAATGCTGAGTGGTGTGATTGCTACACATTTTAATGGACGTACATAATTTGGAAATACCTCAGATATAATACGTATACCTACTATAAAAATCATTTTGAAAAAAAATACGACGTCTAGGGGGACTGGATTCCACTGGGTTCGCGCCGATGTGCTTTACCAATTGGGCCATGTGCGTCCTATATAAAGTCCGCTATGCCGATTTGATTAAATGCTTTCGATGTATTATAAATAACAATTAAGATGTATATGTATGTAAATAATAGATAAAATTGTATCATAATGCTACAATTTAATAAATAAATTTATAGCGCCGCTTTGATTACAACTCAATTATAAATTGGAAAGTCTCTCACTTTGACTTGGTACATTTTAGAATAATGGAGACTGCGATGTAATAAGCATAACCTCAAAATTTAATAATATTCATTCGATTAATTAGCCAGCATTGCGAATGCGAGTTTGAAGTGACAGTGAATGGCGCCATCGCGTGGCGGTTTTAGCAAGTGCTCGGCCGGAAGCGGATACCGTAAAGCAAAACGAAGCCGGGCTTCCGACGCCTGGCGGAACTTTGCGGGATCGTAGACACGCTCACTGATTACGTAGACTTAGCCGTGGAACTAACAGGTGAAAATTTACGATGGAACTCAGTGTTTAAGATGCCTCTGAAATTTGCATAAGCCACTTATATCATGTAATAATGTGAACAGAGTAACAAGGGGGCGATGGGCGTCTCTAATTTACGTCGAAAATATTGGAGTTTTAATCCATATATAAGCGACAAGCATTTAATGAGTTTTACGTACAATATCGCCGCTGCCTGCAAAGTTAAATATTATATATAGTTCAAAACTTTGTTCATTCCATAAAACATTCTAAACGATATTACCTACTTTAAAGTTTGCCGTGGAAATACTTCTGTTTGTTATTTGTACCAAGTTTGACTGAGTAACTTTTAAATATTCTTAAATGGACTGCTGGGCACAAAGAAATAATTACGCTCAAAGGATTCTGGTCTTAATTATAAACTTTATATTGCCAAAACATCTTATTATTTATATAGACTTATACAAATTTGAAATCTGCATAATGGATATGAAATGTAGAGCGATATTATAATATATTAAATCAACATTTACATGAGAATATCTTCGATAACTTAATTAGTAGAGTGAGCCAAGTTAGTTGAGTATGTCTGAACTTCAATTCGCAAAGGTCATAACTACAAATTGCTTTTTCCAGTCTATAGTACTGTATGACACAGAACCTCTTCATGTCATCCAAGAGGGCGATATAAAATCCTCACCATATCTGCAATGATATTATGAACCTCTGTATCATATAATATCGAGACATGGTTACTTATATCGTTTTAACACACACAAATATAAAGTTGTATTAAAACAGTATAATATACTTTGAAAACTCCTCAGAGAATTGCGCTAATTTTGGCAGTCAGGTTTTGTGTTTTAAATCAAAGTACCAATTACCATAATTACTAACCAGTGTCAGGATGTCTCCAACTTATTACGTAGGTAAATGCAGTTAATTATATTTTAATAAACGATTTTTTTAATTCAACGAATAATTCACAAGATTTCAGAATGTAGCATTCTTTCATCATCATCAACTTCATCATCAGCCGGGGTCAATCTACTGCTGGATGAAGGCCTCCCCAAGCTTCTTCCAACTCTCTCGGTCCTGTGTCATTCGCTGCCACGTATTTCCGCCGAACTTTACCAGTTCGTCAATCCAGCGGCTTTTAGGGTGACCCTGTGGCCGTTTCGTGCCCCTTGGATACCACTGGATGACGGCATTTGTCCAGCGGCCGTCCTTTTGGTGAGCAATGTGCCCCGCCCTCTCCATTACAGCTGTTTGGCAACGTCTATTACATTCCGTACTCCTGTCTGCTTCTTAACCCATTCGTTTCTCTTACGATCCTTTCGCGTGATGCCCAACATACCTACACCTCTCCATGCCTCGCTGTGCGACTCTTAGCCTTTGGACATCTCTCGTGTTGAGGGTCCACATCTTGCAGCCGTACGTGAGCACGGATAGCACACATACATTCTTTATTGCATTCTTTATTGAACATAAAAAATTAACGCAATGTGTGAAGCGCTTAAAAATGTAAAAACTGCCAGTTAATTTTGTTGTAATTAGATAGGTAGCATATAGATTAGATGGTAGAGCACATTGGCGTAAATCCAGTGATTTGAGTCCCCCTGGGCGTCGTATTATGTTCATATTTTTTTTCTTCTTCGTCTTCTTCGGCCATATCCGCCCTTAATTAGAGCATATGCATACCACACGGCGCTTCCAAGAATCCCTGTAGCTCGCCAGTCTTCTTGCAGTGTTTCAGGTCAAACCAGCATACTGTAGCTCCACCGTATACACTCAATATATAGTATTTAGCGGCCTTTCAGGACGCCAGAATCCGGTTGGCTTGAAGAACAGGCAAGCCAAGTTGAAGTTCTCTTCTAGCATCCACAGCACGTGGCCGAGCCAATTCCAACGTTGCCTCTTCACTCTAAGCGTGATGAGAGGCTGCTTGGTGCGTTCTCTTATCTCCTCGTTACCCCTTGCTTAAGTCATACTACCGCACACCTAGTATCAGTCACAAACATCTGTTGTCGAAGCTTAGTATACGGTTGTTCTGCGCTATTTTTTTCTAGTAGTTTTATATTATTCATTTAAAATTATTTATGTTCAACAAATTATGTTACATTCTCAAATCTTGTGAATTATTCACTATTTAAAAAAATAGTTAATAATTATGAAAAATTAATAAAGTTTAAAAATGTACCAGTTAGTGATCGACGTGTGCACGTGGCCTAAATATAAATATAACATAATAATAATATTGGTAATTGAAATGTTATGGATTCAATCATATAGTGAATTAATCAAGACGAAATTATTATGTATAAATTCAGATTCCACGAGGTAAGACTGTACAAAAATATAAATTAGATATCGCCTGGAGTTGTGGAAATGTATTCGCAATTTCACTAGTACTAATGCAGAAATTATCTTTGTTTTTTTGTATCACTTTGCAGCTCTTTGAAACTGCCTTGTATTTTAATTTCAACATCAATTATTGCACTCGCAGCGAATAGGTATATCATACAAACTGACACATTTATATCACTGAATCAAATTTACATATTTTTTTAGATGTTTGATGAATTCTCGATATCTGCCCACTGTTGAATTAACGGTTATATAAGCTAGTATATTTTAGTGGTATATCTTCTAAAAAAACTTGAACTTTTATTTACAATAAATAAATGTATTTTTTGTTTGCGACTACATAATGTTCGGAGGATGTATGTGACAGCAAAGAATTAGGGACCGAGAAGAGTGGGGAGAGCTAAAGGTGGCCATCATCCAGCAGTGGACCGACACCGGCTGATGGTGATGATTTTCTATTTGATAACAAATAATACAGTTTATCACAAAAAAAATAGGGAGCATATTCTTATCAAATTTACTAGTGCGTTTTATTTAAATATAATATGTTTTTTTATGAAATTATATTTCTGAAACAATTCAATCGATGTTATGTAATTCAGGTTGAGGACCTGGGCGATCGGTATGTGCTGGGTGGACTGCACTACGGGGATTTGAGGATGTTCAGCAAAAGTGTTTTAAAACGGTGACGTTAGATCGTCAAGGATGGTCTCAACGTTTCCCAAGAAGGGTTTTAGAGCCAAAAGTAAATAATAATACAACGTGAATGGAGTTTACATAATGTATTTGGTGAAGTCTAAGAAGGCAGGTCTTATTGTATCTATATGCTCCACGTGACAAAAAAAATTATGAATAACATGTAAAAAATAAGATACCTACATTGTATTGCTTTCCGCGAAAATTCTTTATTGTACCTAGTTTATTTGAATTCTGTTACATAAAGACATACTTTAAAATTGTAACTTTATACTTCGATAAGAATAAAATTAATGTTTTAATTATATGTCAAAATGATTTAAATTACTCATCAAGCTTAAGATACGGTAGCCATTGTTGTTGGTCTTTGCACATTTAAATAATCTTAAGTTTATGCGTTTTATTATTTCTATGCAAATGTTATCCGTATTTAAACACGATGACAAAGCATAAAAACATCTTAAAAACAGAATAATATATTCTGTGTTGCCAACAATCAAATATAAGTATCGCTATTTATTCTCCTAATGTGGTTTCCTTGTCGGTTTTTGTACGAAACGGACGTGATTTTACTGAGCTTTAGGTGGGAAAAAAAAATACGACACGAAAATATAAAAAAAAGCATCGTTGGGTATCAGAGATAAGAATTAACGACAAAGGTGGGTTTTTATTATATTACTCCAAACCAGAAATACAAAAAAAAATCAACTTGTCACGCATATTTAGTCGCGACTTTGTTAGGAGCTGATTAAACAAAGAGATTATTGGACTGCGAATAAAAGAATAAATTCATATAACTTTTTCCACGATTTAAATTTTTTATGAAATATAATATTAAATCACCAGGTTCAGGGATAACTTTTTAAGGGATGGCACAGTGATATTACAAAAAGTTAAATTCAATTTATTAAAATATCACTATTGATACTACTACCCGCAGCAAATACTTTCCAATGTCTAGAAACAGTGGTCGAGTTCATATATCCTTGACGATTAGTGGTGAAGGCAGATGTAAGGAGGAATAAGAAGGCGAATAAATTGCGGAAAAATGCGATAACACGTCGTACCACTATATGGAAGGATTGAAAGATGATATATTTTTTTTTTCGACCATGTCTGATCCTGATAGAATCATATGGGTCTCCACAGAGTGGAGGTTTGTATTGACAGATTTTGTTTTTTTACGAGAAATGGAAGTCAGACACTTGCTCAACCTATTAGGTAAATACCCTGACACACACAAATTGAAAAACAATATGTGTACTTGTCAGACCCAGGATTCGAACCTGGGACCCACGGCTTTATAGTCCAACGCTTAAGCCGCGCGGCCACAGGTAGCGGAAGGCAATTGCTGCCTTTGAAAATATGGTATTAGCACCCAAAGCTTCATATTTTTTGGACAAAGCACACGAAGAAGCAGTAAAATAATCACTGAGTCCAGATAAAGACACAGCTCTCGACAATATAATATCTGAGATGTATTGTGCTGTTTTTTGAAGTGCGAACCGGATAGCTTAGATATACTGGTAGTTTTGTGTAGCTCCTTGGGATGGCAACGCAGAGGAAGAACGTCGCCCTGCTGTGAGTGATCAAATGAAGGAGATTATTGAGGGTGGTCACCATCCTCAGCCATGAGGGGACGATTGAGAAGAAAACATTGTTACAGGGTCACTTGAGCAGTACTTATTCCTTTTTAGATGTAAGCTTGCGCACACGCACATAATCTTTTAAATGAACGCACAATCGAAATTGATTGTCGCACAGATCCCAATCAGTTAAAAATTGTAAATTGAAAAATATATTGTTATATTAAGTTGATATAAAAAATGTTTACCAAATGCCATATACATTCTGTTTGTTTTCATGTCTGTCTTATAACTCTTAACATTTTACAGTGTGCATCTAGATTTTATTATGCACACGTCTAAGATAAATTTGAATAATTACAAGATACAAATAACTTTTTATATACCACGTTTTTAATTTTTCTGTTAAATCATATAATCTTGACAATTCTATGTATTAATAAAAAAAAATTATTGTACCTGATAGAAATACTGAATAAATATTATAGAATACTGAAATGTCATTTTGACATTTCATATTGATTTCCGTTGGAACGCACATATATATTAATAATAAAGTTGCTAGGACCTCCTTAGCAACCAACAATAATAACTTTCCATACAAAATAGAATTAACTGGAAATGAATTCAATTCTGCTTAAGAATGGCTAAAAGTATTAAAAAATGCATTGTCGTCGTGTTCTGATATATTCTAAAAGTTTCAAATGTCTAGCTGGTCTGGAAGTTAGTTAAAAATCTTCAATCGTCTAATAGAAATCTTGGACAAACAAGAAAAAAATTATACTGGACACACAAGATAAAATCAGTACCGGACAAACAATAATTCGAGCTAATAAAAACGTGGTAAAAAGGTTCAGATTAAGTCGTGTCTCTACCTAGAAAATTATGAATTAGCAACTTTATAATATTTCCACTATCAAATTTTGTAATAGAAAAACAACACATTACATGGAACCACAATTGGTAAGTTCTTTACACACTGTTATTTTAAATTGTATAAGTATGATTGTTTACCATAATTGTGTAAAAAAAATAATATTTGGATTGTAACACTAATGCAAGATATTTTTATGTCAGTAGTTAAAAATAAATCGCCGGTCTAAAAGCTTACCGAAATAAGTTACAGCTAATAACTTCTTTTATCTTAGTAACCATTTTTCAGCTTTACTATCATAATAATATATTAAAATTTATGCTCAGTTTTCGTAAAAGAAGGTTATCTCTAACATCTTTGGGTCAGACATTATAATAAGAACTTTATTAGAAGAGTGGAAAACTTGTTGATTTATTCAGTTGCATCGTTGAGTGCAAAGATTTGTCACGTCAATAGCAACACGCGTACAAATGTACAAAAAATACTATTCATAGTCGTATCAATAAATTTGTTTTTAGAGTGCTCCCATTCGTACTTACAATCAATATGTCGGAAGAGCATACGTAAACATGGAGTCTGGCCATGATACGAAAGTTGGGGTGTTCAAAAACATCCATTTTCCATTGAAAATTGTGCCAAAAATCTTTTTATATTTACGAAGGCACGCGGCGGAGTCGTGTTATTTGAATTGTAACCACTAAAATTTATATCACCAATCCTTGAGTGCTCCTTCTCATAACAGTATGTTACATTTAACTTTCCGTGCGCTAATTCTGTGCACATGAACGCTATGATAATAAAATTTTAACAATATGAGACGTATTTTTCAAATGCCAAAGTCCATGATCCAAAATTAGTGGTTTAAACACCTACCTTAGTTATCTGTTCCAACTTTATTACCCCTTTTCCCCATTGTATTCAATTTCCAAATTAAAATAGTATGACCGTGTCTGTTAGCTGATAAACCATAGAGGTATTAAATAATGATAAAACCCTTCACTGCAATAAATATTAAAAAACAAATGTACATGTCGAAATCTATATTCAGTGAAATTATACATTGAATATCTATATATTTGACATATTATATTATGGACTTGGTTATTAACTACCACCGCAAGTATAATAATATCAAAACGTTTCTAATGTTATGCAGTTAATGATCCCACCAAACCTCATCCGTTATTAATTGTGCGTATCACGGGACCCTACGTCTGGATGTGAAGCATCGACTTTTTATAACTAGGAATGTTTCAGGAGCAGTTACCCAAGACTAAGGTCACCATGCACGCAAATGTGTTTTTATTGAATTTACATGACTTTAAGTTGAGAGTACCCATGGGAGAAATGAGCATGTAGAGGCAAAATTAAAACTTGTAATAAGTAACGAAAGCCAATAACAACTGCCGAAAACCATACATGAAGATTTTTATTTACTTGTTCAAATTCGTTTGGGTAAGTAGGTATTATATTAATTTCTTAATTTAGTAAAAATGGTGATGCATATAATATCGTCACTGTTCTGGCAGAAGACACTAATTCGAAAAAATGACATATTGAGTTAGTTATACCAAAATGTTCCTTATTTCAAACTTTACAATCTGGAAACCTTCCTAATAAATAAACAGTCTTTATTTTAAAGTCATCCTTTTTACGATTACTTAATAAACTCACTTGATAGACCATTTCAAACATTTAACAACTTCAAAGTCAAATTACTCAAAACTAGTATTCTCCAGTTAGTGTGTTCTGTCAGAATAGAGACGATATAAGCAAACAATCCATTTAACTATAAAATGTTTAAAAATAATTATTGCATGTTATAACATATTATTATTTTTCGATGTTAATATCATCCTGGGCATCTTCCACTTATTTTAAACGCCCAGTGTCTGTCACGGTTAAAATTATCTATCCAGATGGGGTTAAGGACTTGGAGACCCGAAAAACTGGGTGATTTTGAGACACCTCACGATAAATTGTAAGTACAAACGTACCTAGTAAAAATATGAACGTACCTACCTCTTTTCTAGAATCACATCCCGTCACTTAGAATAATTATTGAAGATAACAGTTATGGCACATACTATAAATATATGTTTCTTTGTTACTCTAGTTGCAAAGATTTTCTTATGCATTGGGTACTTAATAATATGTTTTTTCAATTTGTGAGAGGTACCTACGTATCTCTTTAAGATTTCGGTATAATTTAACAATTATAATTATTGTTTTGAACTATTTCGAGGACTCTTTCTAATTACTAATCAGTTGCGTTGACTGCATCAAAGAAAATTCACTTTTCTGTTTTCCAAAATTTCAGTGGTTTTTCTAACTAGTTCATTCTATGCACATGATCTAACCATCTCACTGTTTAATCCTGATGCGCTTGACGATAATTGGATCCTTGTTTAATTCATATAATATCTTTCTCCGCTGTGACTGAACGTAATTAATCTATCTGGAGATACACAGAGTGAATAAATTAATGCCAAAAAATCTTTCCTTATGAGACAGTATATGATAGAGATGGTGGTATATTTATAATTGGAAGTATTTATTTTCAATTATTAGCGCTCTCCTATCAAGTGTTGCCATATATGTTACACTTAACTTTCCTCAGTCGTCATTTCTTGATTCAAAATGTAAATTTTGTAAGTTTTACAAGTCTAATTAGTAGGGTGACAAAGCCTTAATTATATATCACTAAACTGGTATATTTATTAACACGATGAGATTAATAAATACAGGTATTGTAGAATTAGGCCTGTCAATGCTTACAGAAAAACTATAAATATATTTATTAACACCTGCACATCTATTCTATGCACAAGGCTGCTATCGGCGGCTATCGATGGTAGTTTATCATATTAATGTATTGAGGTATTTAATATTTTTCTGGTTTGTAATTATGTCACTCTGGTTTATGCTTATAATAACACAATATTTATGTAGGGTAAGTATTTATCAGTGGCGAATGGTGGAGGTAGGTTGTTAAGATCCAACATAACTAGTCCACAATAAACTTTGTCAGTCATACGTATTTATTTTCATTGAAATAAGTCTACAATTATTTACAGATGGTGTTGATTAGTTTTTAAAAATCAATTCAACCTCACCTAAACCAAACCTTAATAGTTTAGATATATTTTGAGCGACAATACAAAATTGTGCACACTTTTCCATTCATACTTAATTGTTTTCGTTGGATTAAAATACACCTTACACAAATTAATTCATAAGCCCTGCCTATACCAAACTACAATAGATAAAAAATATTATTCTATCTATAACATATTCAAAGGTATGTATGATTTAATTGCATAATTTTAGATATTTTATAGATAAACGAATATTTTTTGACTATTATTGCTTGGTTTTCGCAGAATTTAATTGAATTTTAAAAACTAACCAACAGAAGCTGTAAATTGTAGTCTTATTTCAATGAAAACAAATACATGTGACTGATAAAGTTTAGTTTGCACTATTTATTTATTATTTATACATATTTAATGTAGACTATCTAGGTTTAAAGCGCTTTATATCAGTTGAACACACAAACAAAAATTCTATCTATGGGTATAAAAAGTGATGAACGGAAAGGTTATTCATTCATAATAATCATTGTAATAATTATATCATGCAAATAATTTGAGTATTAGAATAATATAATAGTGTGGGTCATAAAGATTTTTATGCCGTGGTAAATTAAGAATTCGCGACAAATACTGAGAGCGCGACCAACTAATAAAAAAAGAATCGTAAAAAATCTTTTAAATGCTTTAACCAGAATGCAAACTTTCAAGCAGAAAACTTAAAAAGTTTCACCGTGGCGTCGTGGAAGCGTGGTCACCTTTGTTGAAGTTAACTTCGTTCAAAGGCAGGTGGAATCTTGTACGTGTTGTTTTGCCAGGACAAAAGAATAAATAATTATTCCTCGTGACGAGTGAAGTTAGGCGCGCAATTAACTAAAAGATGGCGGCCAATCCACGGCTGTCGCAGATAATGTTTTAATTGCGCATATTAATCTAATCGGTTTGCCTTTTCTTTATTTTACTTGAATAACCACTTTATTTCAGAATAAAACGTTTTGCACTAAACGTAGTTAGTAACATAGTAAAGAACAAGTAAATTATTGATCCACTTACTACACTAACACCTAAAAACTTGTAACTTTTACAGCGCTTGAAATGGAAAATTTTACGAACCGGATCACTCAATAATTTTCTGAAAACATTCACATAGTTATCTAATTTTTTGTACATGAAAATAAATGTGTTAATTTTTTTGTTATCTGGCCTACCTGGTTACATGTAAGTTGTACATATGCAGTTCATCGTGGGACACTTATTCGTGCGCCGCAGTACGTGAAACATGAGTTATTATAACATTTTATCAAATGACGAGCTGTTCTTCGTTGAATATTTCACCGTGGAATACATTTGTACGTATCTTACAAAATGCGGCGATAGTTTGCAAACAGTACTGTTCCAATTACATTTACCCTAACCTAACCTAATCTAACCTAACCTAATGTGACACCCCCGTATGGTCCCCATTTGGGGATGTCTTTGTGTATCTGGAGACGCCCGAATCGGTATCGAAGCCAGCAAATAATAAAGCGCTGATTACGAAAATAAATAATGTTGAATATCTGCTGGCAACAATGCCGTAAATTTTGTAAAACCGTTGGAGATTTGCAACGTCGCTTTCTTTTCGACGACGGTTTCGTTGGAAAAAATCACAAGATGGCGCGGAGATCGCGACAAGCAGCAAAATCGCGAACGCGTACATTTCACCCTCCGTAGAATTATATTATTAAAAAAATGTAACCATATAGTGTAATAAACGTAAATAAACTCGCCGCTTTCCATCATAATTCCGGTGTATCAATTATCTACCTCCAAATCCTAAAACGCAGACGATAAACCAGAAACTAAAAATAAAAGTGACAGTTGAAATATTCTCTTACCAAAAATGGAGGGGAGTGATAAGTGGCCCCAGTCAACGTGGGACTACGCTTCTTGATTTTGATCGTCTGGAATCAAGAAGCAGGTGAAATTTCTTTCAGCCGGACACACCCTGAGATCCAAACACCGGAATAGGAAACGGCGAGGAAGAAACATCCAGAGGCTTGCCTCTGGTGGCGCTCAACAAAATAAAATAAAAAAGCAGTAGAAAGAGGAAGCTGCTAAAGCCAAGCCAGTGAAGAAAAGAGCAGAAACACCCGGATTGCGAAGTCATGGCTCCCGATGTACTCCCGACCAACTGCATCCGCTAGCGAACTTGGCCCACGGACGAGTGTATCGAGCAAGACCCTGGCTCCAACGAGGGAAAACGGCATCAAATGCCCTGCATCATCAGCCGCTTGAGCCCTCTTCGTCAACAGCAGCGTGTCTGTGAGCCTTGCAATCAGCCCTGGCCCAGATGCACCATGATGAAGAGAGCTACAAAGCGGCCTTCTTCAGCTGAGCAAAGCAGCCTCCATCAGCGGAAAGCAGCCAAGCAGCATCCTCAGCCATTAGCATCATAGATTAGTTAGTTTTAAGTGTTTTGTGTTTGGAAGCGATGCATAATAAGTTATTTCAGTGCTCGAAGTGAAAAATTTTACAACCCGGAGCGGTTGTATGAGGCAGAATGGCGTTCCGGTCCATTTCGGGCCCTGATATATTTTTAAAATTATTTTTATAAACTCTAAAGCCATTTTAAGTATAAAATTAAGTTTTCGCATATTATATTAGTATAATATCAGTGCAGTGCGTGTAATTCGATAGCCGCGGCAGGGCAAGCGAGCAAAAAAGGGGGTCGAGTAATGCGCCGGTATGCATTTTCGTGAGGGATCGACTGATTTTCGGACGGTCGCTGTTGGGAAGGCTGGGTGCGACGTCCTCTCTCAGCATCCGCCCGTACGGTAGACATGGGGAGCCGCGAACCACTACGCCCACAAAGCGGCGTAGTGCTGCATCCGAAACTCTCCGGTTGCCGACGGTCCGAGGGTGTTGAGAGGGCTGGGCGCGACGCCCTCCTCTCTCAGCAGCTTAACGGTAGGCCTGGGAATCGCGAACCACTATGCAACAGTGCTGCATCCGAGTCTCTCCAGCCGCCGACGTACCGGGAGGGCTTCGATCCTTCAACGTCTAGAAATGCAACCCCCCCTTATCAAGCCGCCGCACTGTCCAGTTACACACGCTATCGTAATCAGCCCTTAGTTGGCCCGATCCCCATTCGGGCCTTTCCGGAGAGGTGCGCTTGTGACACCCCCGTATGGTCCCCATTTGGGGATGTCTTTGTGTATCTGGAGACGCCCGAATCGGTATCGAAGCCAGCAAATAATAAAGCGCTGATTACGAAAATAAATAATGTTGAATATCTGCTGGCAACAATGCCGTAAATTTTGTAAAACCGTTGGAGATTTGCAACGTCGCTTTCTTTTCGACGACGGTTTCGTTGGAAAAAATCACAAGATGGCGCGGAGATCGCGACAAGCAGCAAAATTGCGAACGCGTACATTTCACCCTCCGTAGAATTATATTATTAAAAAAATGTAACCATATAGTGTAATAAACGTAAATAAACTCGCCGCTTTCCATCATAATTCCGGTGTATCAATTATCTACCTCCAAATCCTAAAACGCAGACGATAAACCAGAAACTAAAAATAAAAGTGACAGTTGAAATATTCTCTTACCAAAAATGGAGGGGAGTGATACTTACCTAACCTAATAAAGACATCTCATAAAATTCAGCACATGTTGTAGCATACGTACAAATATACTCCACGGTGAAATGTTCAACGAAGAACTCGTCATTATTTGATTAAATGTTACACGAACTCATGTTTCACGTACTGCGGCGTACGAATGAGGTCCTGTGGTGAACTGTTTACGTACAAATTTCCGGATACGGGCCTACCTAGCTCAAGTGGTCAAATTAATTTTACACGAGACGGAGCCATAATTTTGGGGATTTCATGAACCGGAACGGCGCTCCGGTCCATTTCAAGCCCTGAATTTTAACTGTTTTATTATTTAAAAATATGGAAATAAAAAGTACACACAAGCAATTAATAATAATAGTTAATCTAGGTATATTTCTATAGTAGATGATACTGTCTTTAACATATTATTATAACATAGTTTTTATTTTTTAAATACATTTATTGAGGCTTTGACTACAACCCGCTGTCATATTGTCTCTTCTCCTCTGAGTTAGAATCGTCGATTTTATCAAGCTCTTCAGTCTTCCCCAATATCACGGCACGTTTGAGGTCCTCGACGTTCTCAAAAACATTTGTAAACCTCAGCTCTATTTTGTCCCATTCAAATCTATGGCATTATACCACGATGTGTGGAATCCTCCTGAATATCACATTCATCGCAGATAGTGACGTCCCTAGACAAAATGTCACCCCATTTTTATACAGTATTTGTATCATCTTTAAATGACCCAATATTTAATAAATGGGTTTGTATGGATACATTACAATAAAATGTATACCACTAAATCCAATTTAAATGCCATCTCTACTTCAATAAATAATATTGCGAGTCCTACGGTTTCAGATACATTAAAAATACACTTGACAACTTTCAAAACACCCGAGCTAGGTAAATACCTATGTACCTACCTATGATTCAAAATATAATTCGCAAATCTGCACGTGCCATTGATAGTCATCAAGGACGTGACGTCCAAGAACAACAGAAGTTAACTAGACATCGCGAAACCAACAAAAAACACAACAAGACACATTTAACAGGACTTATAGTTTGCCAATTTATGGCTACGGCCGTATGTTGTAGCTTAACCACTGGGGAATGACAAAAGAAATGGCGTTTTTTCAAAAAAACACTACCTTATTCTTAGGTCAATAATTATTATAAAGCAATCATTATTCATAAGATGTTTATCACACTTGAATGGTCAAGGACATAGCTTATAATAAGTATCTTTAGAATCATCTTCAAATGTGTTAATCTTGCCGATTTTTTGAATAATAAAATGCCTAATTCTTGTCAAATTTGGGATCACAGAGATTATCAATATAATTTTTTATCGTGAATATTTTACAAAAATTATCTCGTAATAAATTATAGTAATGGTTTTATAAATGCGTCTAAAAATTATTAAATGTAAAAAATCTTAACACCACTGCACAGTTATGTACCGAAATATGACTATGTTCTGAAACATTAGGGCGAGAGGTTTAAAAGAATACTATTTTATGTAATAAAAATACTTTATGCAGTCATCAAATGTTTAAAATAACTATAAAGGATAATAAGGCTTCAAAATTATATAAATAGATTATCTACAACGTTTAGGAGTGTCCAGGATCATGGTTTGAAAATAGAATAAAAACTCAATTTCGACCTACGACGAGCACGTGGGCCGTTAATACATTTTGCTTCCAACCAGTGAGCTGATTTTTTTAATCGAAGGATATTTTCATTATTAGGTACTTACTAAGATTTGGTACATATTTCTATATAATATACCTAATTATTCTCCTTGATTTGTCGCCCTTCAAGTGACTGCCGCCTCCAAGCGACGCTCAATCTCCCTACCCCCACGATGTCACTGATCGCAGAGCTGCGAATTGTTTTTCCTCATGATAACATTAAATCTCTTGCACATACATACTGTGGCAAGATTTTAGTCTCAATATTAGCTTGAATTCACACTTGCACGTGCTTGAAGCACAGAGGCTAGTTTATAGCGTGGTTTAAGATTTTTTTTTAAATAATATGGCCACAGAGGAGATGACCGTCTGGTAGTTAGCAGGCCAAGCGGACGAGGAAACGTTTCCTCCAGTGCTGTAAGGTGTGGTCACAAGCCGTGGAGAAAACAATAGGTAAAATAACACGTTCCCAATAAAAAAAAAACGTATAATGAATACGATATACATAGAAGAAGTTGGTATGTATCTAGATTTATTTTCTTTAATACTGAAATACAGGAGGACCTCGACTTTCGCACATAATTGGTTCCTGAAAAGGTGTGCGAATGTTGAATGTTCGAAAGTAGAGGGAAGTAAAAAAAAAAAAATTGTGTGAAATATTTATTTATCAAATAAATATAAGATGTTTAAGAGACATGTTTAAGTGGGGTATGCGGGTGTTTCTTCTTCTTCTTCTTATTTTAAATAAAATATTTTAAATGGTAAATCATTAACTTTACAATATTGCTTAACTGCTGGCACGAAATGTAAAGTGAACCAATCTTTTAATATTAACGCAGTAAACCAAGGCTTTTTTATTTGATTACTGGAAGCAATTCTTTATCCTTCCCTTTCAATGCTCTGGGATTTTCTGGTTGATAAATTAACATTGGCATCAATTTTAAATCACCAGCCAAGTTTCCACCAAGAAGCAATGTCAATCGGTTTTTAGAAGGTTTATGCCCAGGGGCAACTGATTCTTCCTTAGATAAGAATTACGACTAGGCATTTTTTCCAAAATAAACCTGTGTCATCTACATTACATATTTGGCTAGAGGAATATTCTCTATCTTCAATAATTTTGGATAATGAGGAAATAAATTCTTTTGCAGCATCTTTATCCGCATCAGCCGATTCTCCAGTGAATTTAATATAAACCAACCGTTACTTGCTTGAAAAATCGTGTTAGAATCTTCTTTTTCTAGCCTTCCAATCTTTGTACAAACTAAGGGCCTTCGCTTGAATAATTGAAATATTCAGAGGGATATCTTTTTGATGTTGGTCGTCGATCCATGATGACAAATATTTTTCCATTTCATCCATAACTATGCCGTGTCTTTTGGAAACAACCTTTAAAGATAATAAATTTCCACAATTTTGAACGTATTCCTTAAGTTTATTTTTATTTTTCAAAATTGAACATATCGTAGTAGACCTGTTTGTATCATACGAACATCCGATTGAAGCAAAAGATTCACCGCAATCAGAACGTCATGTGAAGTTTATAAGTCCTTGATTTCTTTTTGTTCGTATCAACACTGCAGTTTTTTTCCGTTTCTCACTCATGTTTATAAATTTTTAGGGTGAAATATTTCAAATGAAGAAAATTAGCAAAACGCACAACATGACACGCCCGCACGTGCTCCTGCGCAACACTAAATCTATCCTAGCTAGCTCACAAGCAAAGTGACGGGTGCGAGCAGGATGCAAGTGAAGCAAGAAATGCACTTGCTTATGAGCGAGCGAGAAGGGGATATCTTAACCCCACGGCCAGCGTGACGTTTTAAGAAAACGATTTTTTTTGAAATGTGCGAAATAGCGAATTGTGCGAAAGTCGAACATTCGTAAGTCGAGGTCCGCCTGTATATCTAAAAATAATATGACATTAAAATTATGAATATTTTACAATTTATCCTAACTAGCTAATATATAATATTAAATTATGATTGATTGACCTATAGTGTACTTATCCACTTGTGGTCATATTATGCGATTATTGTTTTTCATCAAAAAAATATTTGACCCAGAATAATAGGCGAGAAATAAAAACGTCGCCGAAGGTATGAAAAATAAATATTTTTGCCAGAGGTTAGAATCCAGAACTCGCAGATTATTTTTCTTTCACGGGTGATTGCGCCAATCAGTAGCGCGCAGTTTGGATATAAAATGACAGAATATTTAAAAATAATTTAAAATTATATTTTACAATATAGACTTTTATTCTTCTTTCGAATAAATTATATTTTTTCCCATCCCCGCTCCATAAGTGGAGTTTGATAATAAGTCCATGCTTGTACCCCGTAATACTACCGCATTAATACCAATGTAGGTGGATTAGTATTTAGCGGACACCTGTTTGTTTGAGACATAAGGTATCCATAATATTATATGGTGAAGCCAGGTCCAATGTCGCTTTAAATTTAACAACAGGCTACGCATTTACTTATTATATTTTTTTAATGTTGTGAAGCACCTGGGCTAGGATTTTAATATCTTTCATATGACTGTAGCGTTGGCGGTGATTAAGCTTGTGGCTTTGTTTATAGGTACATGGTAAAAAAAATGATGTGTCTCTCGGGTATCATCGAGAATGCTTGAGATTCAGAGTGTCTCGTGACAGTCGATTGTGATGATCACGTTTGTAAGTGGTGAGTCTGGAAAGAAAACATTTCAGACACTAGGGTAATATGAACTGACAATAGGCGGTGTTGTCTGACTTCTTATATACTCGTTTCTGACACTTACGCTTACTTATATATATATATATATATATATATATATATATATACTTATAAGTAAAGCAAAAGCAGTGAAGACTACCCTTCACTACTTATGGAATGTTATTTTACTTAGAGTACATACATGTGTATGGTGCGGATTGTCCAAATTAAATGTAATATGCAATGCTGTGGACATGCATGGAATTTCAAATTAATATTAAAATAAACAAATCTATAATTTGTTTACGTGAGGGTATAATATGTCAATTTGTACTAGGCTTATTAACTCGACATCATAAAGATGGACTGTCAGAATGCATATTTATGCAACTTTATAACTAATAGTAAATGTGTACCGAAACCTATCGTTTGGGGAGTATATATAGTCTAATTTGGTTACCTTTTGTATCACATACAATAAAATGATTATTTTTAAAGAATATTTTAAATAATACATCATTTATTATTATTATTGAAAAAGTAGCCATTATTTTATTACGAAGGTATCTTAAAATACGTAATGAATAGTACATATCTATTCTGTCACGCTACTGAGGCAAATATTATCCTCTTGGGGTAAGTCCCTAGTCCCTTTGTCCTTCGACCATGACGCCACGCCGCCCTATATAATCGCCGCGTGAACGGAATTCTAATTTATATCTATATCATTATCTTACTTAGGAATTCTATTTTTCTCTCCCGCCAGCCGTCAATACAATATACAAGGACATTTTCCATTCATGCGTATATCACCAAGAAAATGTAAGATACCATAATATCATATTAGTATGTATGTGTAGTTATATAATATATAATACTAACATAGTATATAAGTAAACTAAAAGCGATTAATACGATATAATGAAAGAAATAATACAACCTTTTGTATTACCATCATTATTATTATATTATTATTTACATCACTTAACACTTTATACTGCTTATAAAACATTTTTAATATTATTTGGTAAATATTATTACTTAAATTAAAACATAATACTATATAGTAGGTACTAATTCCATTTTTTTAACATTTTGGACCGGTTTCGTCTATGACGAGAGTTAACGAAATCCGTCAATTTACGAGTATTACTTTGGTTTATTTTAATTAATACAATACATTATAATAGTTCACAGCATTAAAGAAAAAAATGTACATATTATGTTTTTTTCTTTCTTTGTTCATGATGTCCACTCATTAGGTGAATGATGTGGACACCACGTGCTACCCTGCCAAGCAAGCTCCTTACGTCTTTCCAGTATGCCTTAGCTCCACCATAAATATCCTTAGTAGATGTGTATTTAGCGATCTCTTAAAATACCTGAATCGTGTTTTCTTGAAGTAGAGATAAGCCTGGTTGTAGCTCTTATGATTTATCTAAATCATGAGTAACCAAACTTTTTTAGCGGCAGTAAACGGTATGAATGCGACATTGATATTTCATAGGTTAGTGATATTATAAATCACTTTGCTGACCCAAAAAGTCTATCATCAATAGTAAATCAAATCGATAGGATAAACGACTACGTCTATATCAGCCAACAATAATGTTTATAGATACCCTAATAGCATCGTTAAAGGGGACAATCGAAGTAAATTATTTTAATATTGCATGCTAACACCTAAGTAGTGCCAACAAATACATGTCAAACATGAGAGTTTAATATAAAAAAACAGAGTATCACAACATTGCATGGAAATAGTGACGTCATGTAAGGGTAGGCAGGTTAATGCGTTGGATAGGGGTGGCAGATTATAAAGGGCGGTGAATGAAGGAACGAATGAAAATATTACAACTTTTGAAAGCAGTGGGCATTTTCCATGAAGCAGACAATGCGGTCGCTTTATTAGATCGAAGTATCGACATATTAATTTAAAAAATAATCAAAGCATTAAAAATCTGTCAATGGTGTTATTATTGTTGTATGTATTGTAATATCCATTATAATACATATTGTTATGACGGTTTATTATACAAGCAACATTTTTACACAGGGTGTCTGTAAATTTGTCGGCACCATAGACCTCCATATACCTAAACCACTATTAATTGTTTGAGAGTAAGTTTCGTGGAAATGCTCTAATTCTCAGTAGATGGTGTGAATGTCAATTTAAGATAACTATAGACAATTTAAAAGTGAAAATAAAAGAGGACAGTATTCTAAGTGTGATTAAGGGTGGCACTTTGCCTAGGGACGTCACTGCATTGAAAGGTGAATGTTGAATATAACGCGAGAGGACCACAGAAAACAATTAATAAAGTGGCAGAGTAGCTTACGTGATAATAATGACAAATGAAAAGCAATAGGCCGAAAATATCTCTCAACAAATGGAAAACCATTGGATAAATGCAGAGGTACTCTAGGAGTATTAAATGGCACCACGGCCTATGCAATCAAAGAAGGTGACTTTTATTCAGCAGTGGATCGACTCCCACTGATGATGAGTGTTATGTGTAACGTATAATAGGTCCAAAGTAATGTTACATACTATATAATTTTATTATTTTGACGAGAAAAACTACAATTTTATGGCAGAAAATGTCCTACATTCTTACTTTATTTCATCCCTTGAGATTTTATTAAAATGACTAAATTTTACATGAACTAAACCCGCTTCCACAAAATAAAGCGGTAGTATCAGGGGACTAGAAAAGTGAAAGATTACAATGTTCAAGGTTTGAGATATAGCCGTATTATTTTTTAATAGTTTTCTTTTGATATTAATTGAATTGAACATACATTGGAACACCATAGAAATATACAATATACCTATTAAAATAAAAACCTTAAACAATAGTTTTACTCGAATCTGCAACCATCGGATTTCAGTCAGTGTACTTGATCACGATGAATTTTAGCGTCTGAAATGTTTATCTTATTTTATTTAAGTATATCGGCGTTCATTGTTTGTGTTTTTTGAATCAAGGTATTCATACGAGGTTTTTGTCTGAATTTCTAGACGGTGTTGGGATCTCGCCAAATTTTATTTTTAACTTAAGTAACTGCTTACGCTTGCTAATATTTTTGTAGTTAGAAGA
This sequence comes from Rhyacophila brunnea, assembly GCF_057557595.1. NCBI lineage: Eukaryota > Metazoa > Arthropoda > Insecta > Trichoptera > Rhyacophilidae > Rhyacophila > Rhyacophila brunnea. Next base: position 18,525,712 of record NW_028233068.1, on the reverse strand, counting down.
TTCAAGAATGTAGCATTCCTTATTGAACATACATAATTCAATGTGTATATTCAATGAAAAAAGTATGAAGAACTATATATATACAATCATAAATCGTCAGTGGTGTTCGAATTTAGAACTAAGCTCATCACAGTATAAAAAATATCGAATGATACGTCTAACTTATACTGGTGGATGTATAGAAAGAAATGATCTTGTAAATTATTCGTTGAATAAAAAATAATTTAATTATTTTTTTCATTGACACAGTTATACACAGGATTTATGAATAGAATTTTTAATTGAAAATGCATGTAACACATAATTCTTACATATATTTACATCACATATATTATATACTAAAATGACGGCAGTGGTGAAGAATAGGAGAAAATTACAAAAATCTATGACTTTGATCCATATACACAATTGTCATGTGCCTAACCATAGTGTACTTAGTAGAACACCTATTTCATTGATGCCTTGAGTACGCTTTCGATTCCACGTTTGGAAAAATAAGTAGGTATATATCTGATGTGTTTTCAAGTTATGAATGTTCAATATATTATGAAATGTTACATTCTCAAATTTTGTGAATTATTCGTTGAATAAAAGAAATGGTTTATTAAAAATTGTTAGCAAGTTTAAGTAGACCTTATAACTAAATATTTGGCGATAGTCGGCCGTCGGTTAGTAATTAAAGCAATTAATATTCTTTAATTTAAAAACACAAAAACCGATAGTCAATAATAACGCAATTTGATAAGCTTTTCATGTAGAACCCACTGGTTTAAATTATCGCAATTAAGTAGGAGGCATGTAGCTTAATTGGTTAAAGCACATTGGCGCGATACCAGTAAATAAATATACGCGTTCAAATCCCGTCGGGCGTCGTATTTTTTTTCAAATATGATTTTTTTCTAGTAGGTACTTATATATCTGAGGTGTTTTCAAATTATGTATGTCTAATATCCCTACATGCGGATTTGTAATGAATATTTGATTCAGAGCAAATGGTAAATAGCCATTCCCCATAAAAGAAGCTCAAAGGTGGTGATATATAAAGATTTTGTGACAATTGCATGCGATGATCGCATAGCAGATAGATGCATTTGTTTATAGCATTCAGTTCAGTATGATGATTTAAATGTAAACATTCAATTCGTTAGTGATGATCGCATATAAGTAAATCACACCATTAATAATTTTTATTGTCAAGTCTGCTAAGGCCCATACAATGTTTTGCTTATAAGCCGAATAGGTTAATTTATTTAAACATATTTATTGGAAAATATAGGTACATATTATTGTGATAGAATTTAATTGAAAATTTTCTGGTGTCTAGAGCGAAGTTTTCCAACTAGTATACCGCGAGAGATTGGGGAATGTGCTGCAAGATATTGCCGCGTGCAGCGGATATTCTCCGCCATGTAGTTCATTGATTGCAACTGGTGAGATAATATCGACTTTAATTTTTTTTAAGAAAATGCAAACATTCATTGATAAAGTCAATGGATATTTATTATTACTACTAATAGTTACCTCTAAGCATGTTCAAATACTTTTGCATTAATATCCCAAACATTTTCTGAATTTAATTCTTTGATAGGTTTAAGAAGAAGACTCGAAGTTAAGTTCTAAGCTAATCAGCTATCTGAATCCTGTTTTGTTGTTTGATTGTAAAATTAGAGTTTCCGTCTATAAAAGAAATCGTGATTATAGACTGTTATACCACTGGCAATAAACAATATCTTTTTCGTTGTTTGAAAATACGTATCTTCTAAAAAAATTACGAGTAGCTCTTTTAAGAATCGACTCAGATATAAAAAAAAAGAATTTAAAAAATTGGAGTCAGTAGGTAGGTACTTTTGATCGCCAAAAGTGCCGTTACCATCTTACATAATGTTTTATTACATTTAGATCTACGCTACTGGTTCATTATAATTAGTAAGTTCAACATAATATCGAGATGTTTGCAAAAATAATCCTATGTTGTGAGTTATAATAATTTTTGTCACATTACTTTATTGTTGTACAGTGCCGCCTGTGTTCATGCCTGAAAACATTTTGATAAGCATTGCACATATCAAATTTCAAAATTAAATAAGATGTTCATCATGGTTAAAAACAAATTTAAATTTTATCAGATGTAGTTAGAAGTCAAAACCACTTTCAAGTGTGTTACGTATCTTCGAAAATGGATAATTTACGTAATGCGTAAAGTTAGAAGCGAAATGAATAGAAAAATGGCCCCAATCTGTCAGGCAGGCGCAGATAAGAAACTACGGTTATATTTTATTACACATCGTAAGTTTTCGTAAGGTGAAAGGGTATTTTCGAAAGTTTTTAAGGTTTTTAACGTGTGTAGGATTTTAAACAACGCCTTTCCAACTAGCTGCTGAACGAGATCTAAATTCAAGAATTTTATCAACACTTGCGGTATACTCTAAATGTGTTCAAATATTTTCATGAGTATTTTTAAACTATATAATATATTATTGTAAAATGTAAAGGGATTTGTGGTATATTTTTTTTGTAGTAGAATATTCGATAGCATTTCTAAATCATTAAATTTATATAATAGTTTGTATAGGTAGTCATAGACCTAATAATATTATGTATGTTGCCACATTTAAAATTTACATCTGAAACAAGATGACGGAGTTATCCAGCTATAATAGCGGCGATCTTCTTTGACGCACATGACGCAATTGATTCGTCAGAATATTTAAGAAGGGGCATTTAATTAGTTTAAATTAGTCATAAAAAGATTAAATTACACCATAATTTAAAAATGATACATATTATTTTTTTAATTTATCGATTTAGATTTTACAAAACAAATTTTCAAAAATTAGTAACCGCCGATAGAAATATACAGATCATACATTGCTAAGAGACAACAAATTAAGGCAGAAATTACGAATATTATATACCTATTTAAATCTTAAATGGTAAATTCCGTGGACGCGAACGTCTTATACGGCATAATATATGTTTATTCTAGTTCACTTATTTGAGTTACATATTAAGTATTTTTATAATTCGTAAAAGCTATTTATTACGCTAAATACATAAGTAGGAATTCGCTAAAAGGTATGTTAACGCAAATAAATTTATTTAAGTGCAATTAAATCATTTATATATAATTTATACAAATTAAAGATAATAAATCGTTCAATTGCCCGGATTTATTTGTAGAATTAAAATTCGTTTGTTAAAACTATTTTTATCATAGGGGACTCAAAATCAGCCGGTGTGTAAAGTATGTACATCCATGTGAACGAACCTGTGAAGACTAGAACAAATAAGTACTCACGTTTAAAAATAAAATATATGACTGTCATCTGAAATACCATTTGTCCACCACCATTTACAGCATTCATCAGAAAACAGATGCCACAAACAATAATACAGCGGTTATGATAAATGTATTACATTTTTTTTGCAGTCTAAACCTATCATGGTTACGGCACTTTTCACAAAGTTTTCTCTTTTTTTCAGAGAGTAATAATAAAACAAAACAGACCATATATCAAATTTGACAAATTTAATTACAGGTATAAGAAAAAAAAACAATAGAGTTTTGATTATTCTCTACTCTCTGTATGATCTTCAATGACCTCTGTATTTTACAAACGCATTACAATAAAAGTACGTTATACATATTATATTATCATCATCATCGACCGAGGTCGAGCCACTGCTTTTCAAATGAATCAAATGGAAGCAAAATTGAATCGTATCCCATGTCATATTTTTTAAAAGTTTTTTTCTGATATTCGTATTTCCAAATTATGTATATTCAATCTTCTTAACAATAACCTTAGAAAGACATATTTTTCTCTACAGTACATAAATGTGTATACCTAATACATTTTAATGCGTCTGAAAAGCTACTCCGTTGTTTTTATAATGTCTCAATTTTAAAAGTGCCTCCCCAAACAAGTTTATACTTTCAGATTTACCTTTTTCAGAGTTTTACATATACAATTACATATACGGAATAAGGGATTTAAAGACACGACAACACAAAGAATTCATTTGTATATCTTAACGAAAATGGGATAAAATATATTTACACAACTCACAATATATTGTAATGAAACTTTCAGTATTAGTTGAAATAAAGCTTTTTAAAAATTCTTTTTGATGAAAGTTTTGTATTATTCCGTAGGAATCGACTTTATCGACCCGGGTTTCGTATTTTTGTTTTGTTTTTACCATGTCCGATCCTAATAAGATCATATGGGCTTCCACAGAGTGGAGGTTTTGTATAATCAGATTTTGTTTTTATGAAAAATGGATGTTAGCCACTAGCTGAACCTGCAACCCACGACGTTATGGACCGACGCTTAAGCCGCGCGGCCATCGCTCTATATATAACTACTCACGCTTAATATAACTACCCAACTTACATAATACAATGGTACATACCCTTATTCTGAAATAGTCGTATCAGATTACCAAGGTTTTGAACATTTGGCTTCCTGCGTTACTAAGAAAGTCTCTTTCTACCAAACACTAAATAAACTCCCCTTCAAGAATTATACCAGAGATGGCGTCTGACGGTTTTATAACCAGGAGATGGCTGCGATTTAGCTAGAATCAATAGAATTTTATATATTATTGTTCTGTACAAATTTGATCAGTAAGTCGTAAGATTGTTAAATACCTGTACTTGAATGTTCTGCCAGTAAGCCATTTCTGAGAAAGTCACACCAACACTTGGCACTGGAAAGGGACGACGATAAAATATTATTGTCACTGGCTGTTTCCTTTGAATTAGAGGTCACGAGTTTTCCCCTCGTCTACCAACATTTCCATATAAATAATATAAACCACATTCTCTGGGAATGTCCAGAAATGTGCACATAAAAGGAAAAGATACTCAAATCAGTCCAACTAGCTGCTGGGCCTATTGGGCCATCCAACTTGGTCACTACTTAATGCCAATATCAATGTTTTAAAAAAACAGAATTAAATTAGAATATTTTTTTTTGTGAGTTCACCGTACTCCACTCTCCAAATAAGCACTTTCATTAGAATAAGTCAGTCAAAATACACCTCAGTGTGTAGAGAACACAGTCTTAGGTATCTACTACTGAGACATTCCAAGACGTAAATAACTGCCAATGCTTGACACCTAAACTAAGGGCTAAGTGATACGCTGGATTAAGATTGAATGCAGTACAGGGCGGTTTGGTTTGGAAGGGTCCGTATTTGGGTTCATTAATTCTCATATTTATAGAATAATTATCGTAAAATAATTGTTATCTATAAAATATAATCGTTATCCACATAAATTGTTGGTTATTGGATTCGCCACTTCACAGCAGCAACACTGCGTATCTGCTACGTTAAAGGTTTTAGCTTTCACCGTGAATTAAAGTTAATCACAATCTTCATTGCAAAAAACATGAATGACGTGTTATGCAGTTTGAGCTATGCATCATCATGGCCTATTAGTCTGACTTAAAATCTCATTAATGATATAATAGGCAAAAAAATAACTTATCGCACACCAATACAGTCACATCTACATCATATAATATCTTCAGTCGTCTGGTTGCTCGTACTGTTGATCTCCAATTCATGAATTAATTCATATTATTCTACATTAACCAATGTCATTGACATTAACTAAATAAATCTTCCCCAAATTACACTTATTATTTGTAAGTACAAATAAAATGCCAAGGTATCGCAAAGTTCTTACTATTTGATTATTTAAATAGGTTGTAATGAAATGTACTCAAATTATTCAGGTAGCCAAATGCCATTCTTTTTTTTCCATAAATATTGTTTTTAGATTACACCCACTACAGCCGATCGGCTTAAGCGTCAGCTTATATTATCGTGGGTCCCAGGTTAGAATCTTGTGTCTGAAAAATACATATCAATTTTTGTTTGGAGTATGGACAAGACGTGGCTAATATCAATTTCTCGTAAAACCAAAAATCTGTTAATAAAAACTTCACTCTGTGGAGACATATGAAGGAGTTATTACAAGACAATGATATGCCACAGAAACATAGTTTGGACATATGAGCAATTTAATGTTCTTGTTCGTTCACTATTGTAACAGGAAAAATTACTATCCTCATTTATCCTCATTAAAATGTCCGATATAACTCACATCTAATTATTCTGTTTGGAGCAGAAGGCGTGGATGACTGACGATATCAATTTTGACTGGCATGGCATATCATATTATTGTTATAACCATTTTTATAGAAAATTTTGAATTTCTAAGAACTACATATTGATCATAATTATTGAGACATCTGTGTATTTTTTTTAAATTGTCTTAAGTAAAATGTCAGTGTATGCCCTGTGAATTGGTTTTATCCAAAATCAAAAAATTCATAAGTATGTGGCATATCATTGTCTTGCGATAACCACTTCATATATGATCGCATTAAGATCAGACATAGTCAAAAGAAAAAGAAAAAAGAAAATAATTGTTTAAGGCTTAATAATAAACATATTATTGTCATCAGTTATGTACCTATATAAAACACTATCGAAAAAAATACACTATTTAGTATTTTAGTGTCTATTATTTTATAACTAAGTAAAACAATATTTCATATTGTATCTTTTACTGACGCCCCTTTTCGAAAATAATAATTTCTTGCAACTTCTTCTCGAAAATTTGATGAAACAATAAAATTAATTTACTTTTTGTCCTTCAGACTTGGTAGGTAAGTAAAATATAGTCTACATAGGCTTTGACGCTAATTCGTATTTCTATCTGAATATTAATATGTCAGAATGTATTATTCATTTCGTTTCGAAAGAGGAATGAATTATAACAAATGTGGCATATTAATACGCGTGTTAATTTTGGGAACAGCATGATGTGCCAAAGATAATAATATAGTTTCATATATTACAATAATTTAACATAATATGTTGTGTATGCTATCAGGCTCCATAATAACTATAGCTTTGATATTGAATTGTTTTTAATGCCCTCAGTCCTTTAATACTTAACATAATAATATTCACGAAATGTAAATTGGTATGAACAAAAGAATACTAATCAGTATTTGCTTGTAAAATGTATGAAAAACAATTTTTCTTAAAACAAGATAAATAACAAAGAAAAAATATTTAAATTATGATATAATAAATTAATAATCTAACTTAAATTTAATTTTATAGCGATGTCTTTGAAAAATGAATTGACAATTAATTGGTCACTCTATTATTTTATTTTCTGTCTGGTCTCTAGTAAAAAAGTCTAATTCTTTAGTTAATTGGTTTTGTTAAAAAAAACACATTAAAATAAAAGTTTATTATACCAATTGCATATTTTATATTGTCGTATTTATTTATATCATTGTATGTTGTGATTATAGGTTAAAATACATTATTATGCACGTCGCGTACTATCACATGCTGTCATGGTGACAAATTTGGTCAATGGTTTCGTCATTCCGCAGAATATTTTGAACAATCACTTCCTATCTCTATAAATTCAATGATGGAGAGTTCCAACTCTAATGTATTATTATTTTAAATTATTATTCATTATTTATGATAATTTCAATTAATTTTAACAGTTTCTACGTGTGCGTACGTTAAAACTACTTGCGATATTGTATACATAGTGCCAATCATTAAAAACAAAAAACACGTGATTTTGACATGTGAGTCAAAAATGTGTATGCATGTAGAAAATGATAAAAAAAACTTCCATTGAGTCATGCGGGTGTCGATAAAGCGCGGTACGCGTGAGGTGACCTCATTATTGTTCTGTTGATTTCAGCAGATTTTGCTATCTGACAATGTTCGTTTAAAGATTCAAAATGTGATACGGGATGGTAACAACAGTCTCATAACATACCAATAAAACCGATATTACGCACTTTTTTCCGTAGCGGCAGTTTACCGTGACAGCACATAACGTGATCACAATATATTTGAAACTCAAGTCAATTAAGTCAGTTCACTCTTTGCCACTTTCCTTCCTTTCCCATTTCGTGTCACTTTCCAATCTTTACGTCAATGTCATAGTTGTTCAGTCATGAAAAAGTCATGATGCATCCACTTATAAGTTGGTGTACGACTGACTTACGAGCAGCGTCTAACTCACATACTTCGAGTCCGTCAATAGGTGCATATACCATACTAAATATAAAAGAATCAATATGAAATATGCATCATGTTATAGTTCAATTTGTTTATATATATATATAGACGTATTAAAAAAATAAAAAATATGCCGCTGTTATGAAGTTTTGAACCATCTTCAAAGGTTTTTAATACGTTATGGCCACTTAATAAGATTTATTGTGAAGATTTTGCGAAATGAGTATAGATAAAATTGAAATAACACATAATCATATACATTTATGTTCAAATACGACAAAATATAAAAGTTATTTGTTAAAAAAATACCAAATTTATATCCCAACAATGAAAACGCCCAATTCTTAAGCCGAAAGTGTTGAAACAAAAGACGTAAACTTCTTTTTTTATCACGATAAGATTGTAAAAATTTTATGGCTATAAAAATATCGACTCTTAAGGTCGTGTTATTGGGAAAACGAAATTCTCAAACCATTAGGTACAAGTTTGAAGGCGTGCGTGAATGCCATAATTTTTAATGGTTCTCCCCCCATTTTTTTCGCTAGTCTTCGGGTCATCCCCGATAGGCGGGCGTCAAATTTTTGAAATATCTGTTACAACGCTCACTTTTCCGAGTGAAACTGTTAAGCATCGAAGTATTACACCTATTTGATGGAAAATTAAAGAAAATGGCAGCTGTAAATTGTATTTATGTCTATAACATTCAATAATACTATTAAAATGACATTAATGTTGTCATGAATCTGTTTTAAAATCATTTTATGTATCGAGAAATGAAAGTTAATTGAAGCATAAAATTGGTAGTATTCATATTGAAAATTCTTTTTCACTAATTTGCTTAATTTCTTTTAATAAACTATTTCTTTTATTCAACAAATAAAACACAAAATTTGAGAATGTAACATTCTATTTTTTTTAGAATTATTAATAACCATGTCCTTGCTTTTTCGTACAAGGTGGTTGTTAGTAATTTTTGAACAATCACAAACACCCAGGCTTTGAGAAAAACACATAAATATTGTGTTTCCTGACCGGGAATCGAACCCAGGAACTTTCGGGTGGAAGGCAAGCGCCTTACGTTCAATATAATTATATAATGTTATATTCTGAAATATTGTGTCTTATTCTATGAATAAAAGAAATAGTTTATTAAATTATTAGCAAGTCTAAGTACGTAACTAAATAATGGAGTGATCCGTGCTGTCGGTTGGTAATTAAGGAATTAATTGATACCTACCTTCATTTAATATACAAAAACCGACAGCTAACATTGTAACGCAATTTAATAAGCATTTATGTAAGAACTTCTAGTTAAAATCGTCATTATTAAGTAGGATGCCCGTATGAGTTAATTGGAAAGCACACTGGTGCGAATCCAGCGGTTACAGGTTCAAGTTCCGTCAGGTGTCGTATTCATTTCTAAAAAAGATTTTTTCTGGTAGGTATATGCATGAGATTTTTCAAATTATGTATTTTTTAACTTCTTTTAGTCAAATGATCAATTTAAAATTCGTTTATGTGAATGTTGTTTAATTTAAAATAAAATACAATAAGTGTATTATATTATCAAACCCGGCTTCATTCACTTTAATGGTGCAGTTATCTATTTTGTCATTTCTTCCGTACAATAAACTGATGTAAAATATAATATACAATCTTAGAGTTATTTAAATTCATAAAATATTTAAAGAACGTTATTATTGAAATATTCTAAGAATTTCTAGATTCAAAAATATTTTAATTAAATATACTATGCTTTACGGAAAATATTAATACAATCGTTGTTTAGGCACTTCAAGCGGTATAAAATGAGGATTGATAATTTAATATATCGCAAGTTATGAGAAATCCAATTAATCAATCAACACAAATGCAAAGTTAACCTCAATATTACTAATGAAGAAATTTTCCACGTTAAAATAATATTATTAGTGAAAGAAATCATTGATTCAATTATATATTTTTATGCAACAGTGAATAAGGAAGGCTTGAGAATGTTAGATTCTATATTTAAAAAAAAAACATAATTTTAAAAAAACCTTTGGAATATACAAAGTATTAGAATAAAATCTATAAAGAAATTGCTTGCTTTTGTCTTTAACCTATCGATCCGTCTATAAGTCATGCGAATTATTTCATATGACTATTTTTTAACTAAGGTACCTAAAATTACAACAATCAAAATTTAGGTAAATGCCTATCAAATTATTTACCTTAATTGGTCACAAAACAGAATGAACTAAATTTTAGTGATAAAAATATTTATAAAATACGATGGCTTTCAAAAAAAAATATTTTTTATTGTTTTTTCTAGTTAAAAAAGTCATTTTAATATTTTTGGAATGATTATTAAATATAGTATTAACTATTTAAAATGGAAATTATCAAGAACATGTATTACATTTAAGTCTTTAAATTCACTTTCATAGGCATCGCAAACAAAAAAGACTGGGCATTCACTAGAGTAAAGAGACGTTCATTGCGGTTGATAGTAATTATTAATGGGTTATCTATCTGATAAGGTACGAAAAAATATTTTCTACATGTTTTTCTTTTTGTCTAAACTTTTGAAACTTTCATAAACAAATAAAAAAATATTGGTTTCATTTTTATCACTTAAGTTTTATGTTTTTTTATAAAAAAAACTATACAGTTTCTTTATGTTATTACCACTATTAGTATAGTTATTGTAATCTGGTTACATGCTATTACGGTAATGTATTACATTAGCAATATAATTAATACGTTATTTTTATGACGTATGGCTATGGAATATTTAGCTTCAAGACTTGTTATAATGAATACACAGCAATTATTTTATTATTATCTTCCATCAATTTGGTCAAAATAATATCAATTAAAATGTCATCTGCTGATAAATTGTTTGGTTACTTTATAAATTGAAAGTACAATGGAATAGAAGCGATAGTCTAATGACATCATATATAATAATATAGAATTTCTACAAAGATAACATCTATGTAAAATAAAGACAATTATTAAAAGTCACGATACGTTGCAAAGGAAAAATGTTTTTTTAGTTTGCGACATTCATTAGTAGATGAGTATCAACTAGAAATACATTAAATAAATGAAATTTAATATTAGATTAAAATTGCATGAGTGATGTGGGCAACTAGTTCAATTGGGAGAATTTTACCCAAGCAGTGAAAATATGTGAGGTTTGAGTCCCACATTTTTTCTAAAAAAATTTCAAAAATCTGTATATTCCGAGTTTAAAAAAATATATTATATATTATTTTCAATGATAGTAATCTAATAATGTACGTAAATCTTGTGCTTATATGGTATCGAATATAAAATAATAACTAATTGTATTTTTGTTATTTTAGGCTATTTAGTTTCAAAGTCGAATTTGATTTTGTAAGTAGGTACTTTTCAATATTCTCATAAAATATCAAATCCAGCTCCGTTTATCGGTTAAATAAAATTAAATCAGAGGTTCACTGCAAAGTCGTTTATATTCATTACACGCCATTTTTTTTATTAATATTAATGACAATAATGTCATTTTATTTCGCTAGGTTTTTCCAATAATTTTTTACTAATTAATCTTGATAAAAAGAAAATATTCTATTTTCAGTCAAAATCTTAGTTACTGACTTTGAAACAAACAGATTCAGTTTTCATAAAGCTCTCGAAATGATAATAGTTTCGAAATTTAAGATAATAGATAATATTAATTTGGCCATTTATAAAAAAAAATATACAAAAACAATTTACACCTCGAAGCATAAACAGTACATATATACTGAGATAAAAATCCCTGTTGGCGATGGCGAGAATAAAACAAATGCAATTCAAATATTATGTTATATTACCAGTACCCCGAAAATATGTCAAATTATTAAAATAACTATTTTTAGTGTTCTTATATTATAATATCATCAAACGTTGTTGGAACAAATTAACAGTGCTTGAGTAAATAAAAGTAACGAGTGTAATATTAAATTTTCCTCGTATATTTTTCATAATAATTGTATACTTCTTTATAGAAACAGATTTCAATTTTAAATTTTCTTTAGCATTATTTTCAGTTTAAATATAAACTATTTAATTATGTCTTTCAATTGATTTTTTTTATATTAGAGCTTTTGCAGAATGCTTATATAATTAGTAGAAATTGTAGTATTAGATCAATTTTCCATATCAAAGAGCACGGGAATATAAACCATAATATAATTATTGAGTTGAACATTGCATAGGGGCTCAGCATTTATTATTTCTAGTTATGCCACTATTTAGATAAATTTTAAAATGATAGTACAATCTTTTGACTACCATATAATGTTAATATGACGTATGTATTCGATATTAAATTTATTATGGCTACTTAATACGATATAAGTGTTAATATGTTAGTACGAGTATAATTTAATAAATACAATTATTAACAAATGGGTAAGTACGTTTTATGAAAACTGTTGTAAATTATTTTTCAATTTAATAATAATTGCTAAACAATATCCAAGAAGTACGAGGTCAAATTCAAGGGAAAATATCCCTCAAAATTGTATCTCAAGTTTAAAACAGTAAAGTTTATTTTTGAGTTCATTAAAATTTGATTTTCATCGTTTATTCATTCGTTTGTTTGATTGCCGTTCAATTATTAGCAAAACGAAAACCTCGAATCAAAACACAAGAAGCGCACTCGGAAAAAGTTTTTGGATTATTTTCGATTTATGCTTTGATAATTGAACCAAAATTATCCCGAGGGATATTAAAATACTAGCATACTTCCCTGTAGTAAATTACAATATGCAAAGATTATTTCCAAGCGGTTGTTTGTAGGAGTGTCGACTAGGGATTGCATTAACGGTATTCCAGTATTTATTGCTACAGAAATACCGGTTTCAAATATTAAAAATACCGGTATTTTTGGTATTAAGTTAGTAGGTATCTACATGCTTTACCTTTTTTGAAAAAATAATTTAATATCATTTTTTCATTACTTTCTATTTTATTGCTTATTAAATTGAGTGCAGAAGCTCTGTGCTGCCAAAGCGCAAATATTTTGAGTACGGACGCTTCTCTGCATTTTATATTTAAGGAGTTGATCTATCAAAATAGACCACTAATCAGTTATCTACACCAATCAGTAAAAATGATACAAGAGCGTCTCTCTCGAAGAGTGATGGACTGATATTTCAGATATTTTCAGAATATTATGTAGGTACCTACTTAGATATTTTATTTGTTAAGAATTAAATAATAATGATTTAAAAAATTTGTATAGCTTTCTTTATTGATAAATATTTCTTTTCTATGTATGATGTATGTGTAAACGAATACCGGTATTAACACTGGTTTTTAATAAGTAATACCGAAAAATTGAGATTGATAATTTCATTCGGTATTGTAATTCATAGTGTTGACGGTGCTAAACCAAAAATGTGTTAATGACAATTCCTAACATTACAGTAGATACATTTTAATAAAGAACGTTACTGGTTCCATATTATATTTTTCATTAACTTACAATGTGAATTATTAAAAGTTCTAACTCTGTTATACTTTTGGTACGATAAAGATGACATTCTAAATAATCTATGTATTATGTGATCTTACCCAAATAGTATGTTTTATCATAATGAATGTAATGCCTCTTTGATTAAGTACCTCGATACTATTTTAAATCGGTCATCACTATGTTATGTAAAATTGTATAAGTCAAAATGATAGAGCTGCCCTCGTACTAATCACGGCGGCGACGTCCCCTGCTACATTTACCATTCACCTTATCTTGGTCCAGGTATTAGGTATCCAGGTAGTTTTCTGGTTTGCTACTACGCGGAGCTTCAAGGTATTTTTCCATTCATCATGTGGTCGGTCGAAGGAATTTTAAGAATGCTTCAAGCTACATCTCTAAAGCCTCAACATTTTGTAATTTCTCTTGGTTTAGAGTCCATACCTCGATATCATAGAAAATAATTAAGATCAAATTATAGCAAACCAAATGCAGTCTAATGTCAAGGTTAAGGTCTCGATTGTTAAGGAGGAGTCCCATTTTAAGAATGGCACTCTTTGTATATTTCTGTATTATTAAAGAAGTAACTAGTTCAAAAAAAATATAGTTCCCAATGATAAGACAACAATTTATTTACATAGTATATTATTATGTAAGTATGTAACCTTTATAGCAGTGGCTAAGGGTGGAGGTAGGCTCTCAAGATCTGACATAAATATTGCACACTAAAGTTTGTCAGTCAAACGTATTTGCTTTCGTTGAACTGAGAATACAATTTGCAGATAGTGATAGTTAGTTTTTTTTAAATTCAATTAACCCTGCCTAATCCAAGCTATAATAAAAAATATTCGTTTATTTACAAAATATCTAAAATTATGCCATTAAACCATACATATATTGAAATATTTTATGATAGAAAAATTTGATATATCGATTATGGTTTGGCACAGGCAGGACTTAAAAAACTAACCATCACCATCTGCAAATTGTATTTTTAGTTCAATGACAACAAGTAAGCAAGACTGACAAAGTTTAATGTGCACTATGTATGTCAAATCTTAACAGCCCACCTTCACCGTTCGCCACTGCATTATAAAAAAATATCTTACTCGTAACACAATAGAAACATAAATATACGAAAACATAATTATACTGAATTTGACTTAAGCTCACAATAGTTGCAGGCGATAATTTACCGATTATTATTCACCAATAATGAGATTTTTTTTTCGAATTCTATAAACCGGAATTGTTATTTCAAAATTCATTAATATTGTAGACCATTTTTTTTTTGAATCGAAGTATTAATAACTTTCTGCAGCTAAGTAATCTCCAGGCGGTAATATATAATATCGTCCTGAATAATATACACAGTGATGGAAAATCATATATCGTCTTATAGGTTTCCCATTAGAAAAGGTATCCGGAAAGGTAACATAAACTCAGCCAAACTATTCTCCTCTGCTTTGGAATATTCACTTGGGTAATGTAATGTAAATCAGAAATTACAATAATTAATTAGCGTAATATAGAGTGAAAATGTACATTATTGACACAATGCATAAATATCATACATGAAACGCGATACGAAAAAGATTTACAAACTTGTCATGTAGATAACCGCTGGATAAATGCAGTCACACAGTGACACGGTGGTCGCTAACCAATAACAAAGTTTCCCTGGATACCCGCCGGTGATGATATTAATTATATCATATGGCGATAGTTAAAAAACAATAAGTAAAGCATTTTAGAAAATAAAATTACAGAACTAGTAGAATCGAAAGGCAATCAATCCATTCAATAGTGTCTTGTGTATGGCTAAAACTCCTCCAGGGAAGGCACGATGTGCTGAATCTCATGATACTTGCAAAGCAGGGACTTTTTCAAGCCCCACTTAAGCATCATATAAGCACACCTGTATTATAATCCATACCGGATTTCATTCAGACACCCGCAATATTTGCATGGAAGCCTAAATTCAGATGATGAATATGTCAAATAAAAAATGTGTATTATATACCTACATAAGTTTCTTTATTCAAGGTTACCTTGTAGAACGGGTAGAACGGGACAACTTACTCGTATATATTATAAGTACTACAGGATATTTCTCGTATCTTTGGAAAAAGTCATTATGAATGTGCTATATTTTATATAAGAACGATTTTAGATAGTTTAATTAAAAAAACTTTTGGTGAAAGTAAAATACCAAGAGGAACTTTTTCTTACTTCTATAAATGCTAAAATAACGACATCCTCGTTAAGTAAAGTCTTCTGCATATTACTTGAGAAAAACCTTTTCAGATTAAAAACAAGATAAAGAAGGCAAAGTTCTAAAGACTTACCCGTCATCATTAGAGCAAGAAGGACGAGCGCCATGTACCAAACGGAAGTTGGCCTCCATCTTAACCTGGAGGCTTGTCGTTTCCGGTTAATCCCGGAAACCGCTCTTGTCTCTGCTGCTTCCGCTATTGCATTAGATAGCTTTTCTGCTGTCATGACGTCACATCGCCTTACAAAAATAACAGCACATTTTTTTTTCGTTAACACTTATAAAGAGCTTTGACTATTTAACAGTTTCCGAAGCACTATACGATAATTAAAAACCTTTATAAGGAGCTTTTCTATTGACCATTACTAAAAGGTATATTTAATGAGGTTGAGATTTTTTCGGTATTATATACCCGTAATCACTTCGGTTTCTATTGATTAGAGTTTCTAGGAAGGGTTTTTGTAATTCATTGAGTCTTTATAATAGGCGAACCGTTAAAGAAAAGCTGCTTAAATAAAAAGTTTTCTCGTATATGTTTTCAGTTTATTACGAAAACAAGCATTTGAGCATATAGCCGAATTCTGACTTGGTGAGTTTTCTTTACACTTGGATGTATTATTTCTTCGATGGAATTTATCTGAAAATAAATAAAAACAAAAATTAATACTTTTGTTACTAGGTATTACATATTTTTAGTTATATATTATATTTTTGAGATATCCTTAATTACAAAAAAAAAACATAAAAAGAAAACTGTCCAACTTCCATTTGATGAAATAATAAAAAAAATATGGTATAAAACATAAGTGAAGATAATAATAATAGGGGAAATGTCACACAAAAGCAAGTGCCCCCCAGAAAAAATAATCATTTGCCAAAATACACAGAGAAAATCAAAAAATAATCAAAAAAATATTCTTTGTCGTTTACGGAATATAAAAACACTTCAGACAGTACTTTAAATGCAAAATACAGTGAAAAGGAAACCGAAAAAATCTAGAGTTATTAAAAAAATCGAGGGAGACTTCTATTCATTGAGATATTAGGGGATCGTAAAATGCTCTAGACATTATTTTTATATTCCATTCTTTTTTTCTTTATGCGTCTACTCGACGTAAGCACCTTTTAATCGGGAAATGTCGGGGATTCATTGCACTAATGGAAGATACAACATAAAGGAGACAGAATTCTTTGATTAAGATGACGTTTTCTACATTAAACGAGCTTCAAGACTGTTAAATTAACTTTTTACTACTCCCACTTTCCATGGTCACATTTTAAATTTAAAAATCAAACAAAATTTTGGTGAAGACATAGTCTAAGGGTGAAGATTTTTTTAAATTATATCAACGTTTATGATATTTTTAATTTACACTTACAGCAATTATTACTTTAAAATTTACAAAATAAAATTTATATTATTGGTAATAATTAATACGTTGTTTAAGTACTTGTCTTATTTCTCTATATTATAACATTATTCTTATGTTGCTCAAGTATTGACTGAATTACTGGACTAAAACTAATTTTTAATTTGGTTGACTTTCTTTTCGTACAGATTAACTGTTTTATGTTTATTGTCATTCGTAATTATCTATTTTTATCTGCACTATTCATAATTATTACATAAAATTATATTGTTTATTTTCTATACAAACTTACAGCTGTTATTAAAATATAAATATACCACAAAATTTTGTATAAAAGTTCAAATGCAATTTTCATCAACACTGATGATGACGGTTGTGAAATACATTTTTGTATGAATATTACTCAAAATATAAATGTTACAACTTGAGAAAAACGAGAAAACTCTTTAAAGTTGAACTTTTAAGGCACTATATTAAACGGAGTAGGTAATTTAAACTTTTGAACTAGAGGGAAGTTTGTATGGAAAGTGTAAAACGGAAAAATTTGTTCAACTTTGTTCTCCGGCTGGGTTTTTTTGTCGGACGTGTATTACGAAAGAAATAAATCATACAGCGTGCGTTTTATAGAACAAAACGTGTCTTAATGGATAGCGCTCTACCTAACCGTATACACAAGCAGATATCTGCTTGCCGAAGAATTCTTGAACAATTTTGTTAAGAATAAGAACATCAAAATAAAAAATATGAATTATCTATAACCTACAGACATATTAATATAAGATAATGATGGATTTTCATGTTTGAAACTAATACAATAGATATGACGTGTACCAGCTCTAGATGAAAATAAATGGGTTTATTATATTTATCGTATTTATACACAATTATTTCCAAATGAAGATATTACAATCTCTATAATAATATATGTAGGTATAATGACGCTTTATATGTGTAGCATACGGTACGGAGCTTTTATATAATCACCATCATATTAAAACTTATACTCCATTTACACGTGCATGGAATTAGTGCTGACAGTATGTATTATCACGACCATAACAAAAAAATGCACGTGTAAACACATATTATTGTGCAAATTGCAAGATTCCATGCAAGGATTAAAAAAGTTCAGAAGCTTTTGAATTTTCACGCGATAATTGAACTGTGCGATATCTGCCGGTAAAAAACTAACTAAACCACGCAGAGACTTGTTTTTAGGTTAACCGGTTTTCAAGACCTGTCAAATAGTACCATAAAATGACAATATCGCGTCTCGCTTACTGTTGAAGAATGACATTGGCGAGACAGTCAGCACTTTTATGTGTAAACAGTTATTATCGCGATAGTTTTAAATACACATTATTGGTGCAAGTAAATCCATGCACGCGTACACGCGCTATAATACTACAATTTTTGTTAATTATATAAGCATTCTACAAAAGCTTTCATATGAATAAAAATCAATTGAAAGGAAAAATAAATAGTTTATTATAATTAATCTGAAAATAAAGCCAAAGAAAATTTGTAATTGAAATTTGTTTCTCCAAATAAGTACCTATACAAGAGACAGTCATCCCATTTACATGTTAAACAGTTAAACGCGATAGTTTAAAATACATACTATTGATCCAAATAAATTCATTCACGTGTACTGGCACTATTAATATAAAGAAATAGATATATTAAAAGTACAAGGACATTAAAACTTACATTCGTATGCCTTCTTTGAATTAATGTTAACGTATACCTCGATTAAATATGGTTGCAAATATTAACACATGACACTGAAATTTAAACGTGATTAATGATTACATCAAGAACATAATTGGATAAAGCAAAGCACGCGAAATAGGATGGTAATGAGATCAAGCCTCACTCGGTGCAAATATTTTTTTTTAAATAAATTCTAATATATACGTTTATGAAGCTTTTAAAAATATATACCCATTATCGGGTTATGAAAACGCAGCTCTTTAGTGAGTACTTTGAGAAACGTTCAATTTTAATTTGAAAATTTATTACGATTCATTAATTAAAACATAACGTCAGGTATTTTTCGCATTGAAAATTTTCGCTTCAAATATTATGTATTAATTTCACTTGTGTTCTACAATAATATGTATGTACTTATATTATATTATATTTTTTCGAATTTATGCCAACTAATTTTTTGGTCTGCTTCCAGTATTGCAAAAAACGAAAAATATGCCACGCAGTTGGTAATTAACGGACAGTGCATTTTATTACAATTTAAAAATAGCTAAGTGCTCTCAGCTGAGCGTTATTAATTAATTATAAAATAACATTATTTTAAAAACTAACCTTTTTATATAATAACGGTCAGTAGCATTTTTTTAAATATCAATATTCATAGATTTAATTAACGTTTACGTGGTTTAACTCCATTATTTTAAAACAAATTGTTTCATTGAACAAATGAATCTTCAGTCCGTGTTGAAATTGGATTATAGATGGAAACAGCTCTCGAAAATCAATAACCCGACAATTTATTGTATAATAAACAAACAGTTTATTTCAAAAGCATTAATGGATATTAGATATGTATTTAAATGATACGATCTAATATTATGCTAAATTCACAATGATTAAATTTTCAAATAAATATTGTTCATTGTTAATTGCTGTTTTTCAAACATGTTAAATATCAAGTAGGCTATAATCTACTATCTAATTGGAAGTAATCCATTGTATTCTACTTCTGTCGTTATTTAACTTCAACAATCGTATAATATTAAATTAAATAGCACTCGCCTTTAACTGAATTCTGTATTCGTCGTGAAAATTATATTATGTTTGACCTTCTTTTTGTCAATCATAGCACTCATTATAAAACTATGTTCCTACTGTGCAAAAAGCCTACTGCTACGTCTCAGTTTAATGAGCGGGTTAAGCATTTTCTTTATCCTTCGCTCCTGTGGTGATAAAATTACTAATCAAGTGATATAATGACGTCACGCGAGCTTTCTCATGATTCATTTAACTTGCACTTGAGCATCTGCTCATGAGAAATTCCCAGGCGTAAACAACTGATGATGTTCCACATCCTAAATATGAGTGTTGTGCGGGATGGTTGGTTTGTAGGGAAATATAATGCGTCAAATGCATTATGATATATTTCGCGTACTGTCGCACGTTGTTGCGGCGACAAATTTAGTGTATGGTTTCATCATTCTATAGGATATTTTGAACGATCACTATCTCTATAAATTCAATGATGGAGAGTCACAACTCTAATGTATTAGTATTTTGAATTATTATTCATTATGCATAGTAAGTTCATTAATTAACGACTTTTGAAAATAAAAATATAAATGGTTATTTTTTCATCTCTTTCAAAATCTCAATAAAATCATGATATTATTTTTATGTGTGGAGTTGGATGTAGACGTATTTGATACTTTCAAGACCAAAATCCATCCCGCGATCGACGACATGCTGTACTGTAGGTAAATCAGCAGTTGTTATTTAAGTTATATCTTGATTTTTAATTATTTAAATACGAGCATATCAATGTAATATTAGGGCAGTTTGATAAATATTATCGTCACTGTTCTGGCAGAAGACACTAATTCGAAATAATGACATATTGAGTTAGTATACCAAAATGTTCCTTACTTAAAACTTTACCGTCTGGAAACCTTCTTAATAAATAAACAGTCTTTATTTTAAAGTCATCCTTTTTACGATTACTTAATAAACTCACATGATAGACCATTCCAAACATTTTAATCACTTCAAAGTCAAATTACTCAAAACTAGTATTCTCCAGTTAGTGTGTTCTGCCAGAACAGAGACGTTATAGTAAATCATATTGATGGTAGTACAACAAACAAAAAAAATATATCCGCCATTCTATTAAATTCTTCAAAGCTTAATCGACTGAAATATGTCAAGTTTCAGAGTTTGATACGCTGCTTAGTTGTATCACAAAAAAGACGTACTCAGTTATATTTTTAAAATGAATAAAAAGAATTTCTATTTTTGAAAGAGGAAAAAGCTACCCAAATCAAACTCAGTTTAGTCTGCACCTAAGGGTGCTATTTATATGAAAGTATGGTAAGCAGGGTAATTGTTCCTGAATTATAATACCCCGTTTACACGTGTATGGATTTACTGCTGACAGTACGTATTATCGTGGCCATAATAAGAAAATGCACTAGTAAACATGTATTATCATACAATTTGCAAGATTGCACGCATGAATCAAAAAAGTTTAGAAGCTTCTGAATTTTTTCGCGACAACTTAACCGAGCAATATCTCCACCTTCGCAATAGAACGATAGTACTGAACCTGATGGCAAAAAAACGAACTACACCGCGCAGTCTTATTTTGAGGTTAACCGATTTTCACTACCAGTAAAATAGTACAAAAAAATGACAACATCACGTCTCGATATTCTTGAAGAATGAGATTGGCGAGACAGTCAGCACATTTACGTGTAGACAGTTATTATCGCAATAGTTTAAAATACACACTATTGGTCCAAGTAAATCCATGCACGTGTACAGGCGCTATAAAGTACCGTTAATTTGAATGCGTGTGAATAATATAAATATGACTTAGATTGATTTTGAACAACTAACGATTTTATAGTTTTTAATTCAGGGGCGCGCCAAGCGGGGGTGTTATGGGTGCAAGGCACCCGGGTAGCATGATTCAGAGGGCGGCAAAAGTCCGAAAAAAAGCTTTTTAATCATATTATTAAAAAAAATATTGTTCAATTCCCATTCATTTTTTGTAATTTAATTTAATTTTATAAATTGTGCAGCTGTACTCCATCGATACATGTATATAAAAGTAAGATGCTTTACACTATAATAATTCAAAATGTCATATTATTTAAGGCTATACTTCAGCTGGGGCACGGTCTAAGACGATCGTGACTACGCGACGCGAAGATTGTGCAAACGACGCGTGCAGAACAAAACATAATTTGTCATAAAAATTCAACATGCGTTCATTTTATATAAATGTCTATTGTTCTATTAGAAATAATAATAGTATATTCATTGACATGGTTTCTTCTTCAAGTAAATGGGTAACGTTTTTAGTCATCTTTACACGATTTAAGAATTAATTCCGCCGACGCCATCACAAAACAAATTGACGTGTTCACAGCTCGACTTTCGCTCTCCGATTGCCAGCGAGTCCGAAATTTCGTCGCACCTAGTTGAATATTATTTGCCATTTCAGTATGTAAGTATGCTCTTAAGAGATAAACTATGCTATATTTCATGTTTTATATTATGATGAAAATACAATATTTATTTCAACCTTTCCTTGACTGTTATTTATTTACACTTATTTTTTTTTGTGGGGAAGAGGGCAGCAATTTTGGGCTGACACCCGGGCGACAACCACACTTGACGCGTCCCTGGTTTGGTTAAATAATATTTGTGTAGCGAAAAAATATTTCAACGAGGTATATCCACAGTTTGTAATAAGTTATTTTTTTCTGAATATACCTTTAAAAACATACACTAGAACAGGGATGGCAAACCTATGGCATATATTATTATTTTATATATATTTAAAAAAGTTTTTTTTTATAAAAAAGTTTTACAAATAAATATATATATACTTAAGTACCTACTTACTTATATATAATATAAAAATGACGGCATTACCATTCGTGTTTTTTTTGGTCTTTCATATTATGTTTAGGTACCAATCGATGTGCAAACAGAAACGACGAAATTCAGGCATAAATAATGACAAATCGCATTCTATAAAAAAATGCAGGCAAATCATTTTAAAGAATAATCATTACGTTTAATGTAAATATGTAAACAATTGCATATGCCGGTCCTTAAGATCGGGGAATTAAACATAAAAATATACAATCAACAAACTTTATGAAATTAATTATCGGTAGTCATTCAAATATATTAACTCCTTATTATTTTACCTCAAACCGCTCAGTGATGGAGTATATAATATGAAAGAAGAGTGATTTAAATGCTTTCATGTGATCTCTGATGAGTAATTTGAAAACAAAGAAAAAAATATTCAAATAATAAAAGATATGCCTTCGGCTAGAAATACGATGAAAGATAGAATATCAAAAACTCAGTTGTAATTTTTAAACCTTTGTAATAGAATTCTTAACTATGTTTTTTAGAAAACTTGAAAAAAATTTAGCAATAAAAAAACTGCTTGGCACGTCGGACAGTTGAAAAATATTATTTGGGAAATTTTGGCACGCGTACGTAAAAAGGTTCACCATCCCTGCACTAGGAATTGCACATTCGCAGTTACTGACACTTGTAAAAACTTTTTGTGCATGTATTAAATTTAATATACATGCATGATGGCGTTCTCATTTCTAGAAGCAGGCATGGAATTCATTTTCCGGAACTGTTATGTAGGTGCATTCTATTTGATATCAGTTATATTAGAAAATCCTCGTCGACTTCGATTTTTGATTTTTGAAATAACCAGAAATCCGAGTGAGCTTTTTTAGGTGAATGGGCAAGATAAACCATTTGGATAATCGCCTTTTGATCAAAAAGTCTCTTATAGCGAAATCTTTTTCATGTTCAAATCCTTTCTTATAAGTAGCCTAATTTTTTCTCAGTTTATTTGCAATTCTTCAGTTATCAATCATACGCACACCACATTGCATCTTAAACTCTGTTAATAATAATATTAGCATTTGTCATTACTCTCTTCAGCCGTTCGCTTATCCTTATGAGGTCATCTGTCACGCCTTCTCGTCTATATTTGAATCTCCTAGGCCTTGTTCACATGGGCACGCGTTTTGACTCGCGTAAATTCCAGGTGCATGTGACCTCATTGAGTCGTCCACAGGCACTCACGCCGTGACCACTGTCGCGGGCGGTCAAGGTACAGGTAACCACATTGAGGTGTTCACTTTCACTTATGGCGAATTGGTATTTTATTTTGTATAAATCCATTTTACAAATGATAATATTACATCTCCACTGTATTATATTATCTATTGTATGATCTGTTATACTGTTTAATCCCTTCATTCACATGTCTCTAAATGTGTTGACAAATGAGATATGGAAACCTATGTGATAGTGGACTTCCAAATCAGGCGATAATTGAAGAAATCCAGAAAACATCCCAGTAAAACCTGAGCACAGATTTAGAAGTACAACAATATTAAATATAAGTATGTAAATGAAAGTGTGGAGAAAACAATATGAATTGAGTATTTTAGATATTTATTCTAAAGTTATTTTAATACATTACATAATATTATAAGGCATATATGTTTACATTTTGACAACCAACGGCATCTGTAGTCAACAGATCGAAATGATTTTTGGTGTCATCGTAGAGAAGGATGCGAGAATTCTAAAAACACTGTCTCAGCACAACGCCCCAATTTTACTTAGACCTCTCTTCGATCCACCTCCTCAATTGCTACATAATATACTTTTATCGACAGGTTTGGCCCCTAGCGGGTTTATTTTATTCCCAAATCTAAAGAAATGGCGTGGACAAAAGATTTTTTTGGTAACAGTGAAAGTAATCGATGCTACAAATGGGTATTTTGAAGACTTTTAAGATATAGCTCAATAATACTATTGTACAACGGCTATTGATTTATACTGGAGTAAGTGTGTCAAACTAGAATAAGATGGTGATTTATATTTCATTGGTATTTTTCATTTACCTATTTACACCAAATCCATACTTATTGATTCAATGAGTATACGTTATTCATGTCTTAATATTTTTCTCGTCTTATGACGTTTAACACAAACGTAATAAGGTTAGTGTATACAAAACTTGTTTTTTTTTAAACACTTAAACAAAAATTAAGGCTAATAATAGAGATGTGATGCTCTTTTATACAATCTGATACTTTGTCTATAAGATACCAAGATACATCCTTATATTCATAAGAAAATGAACATTGCATACAAATTTTACGGAAATAATACACATTTATCGAAAACCTGAAAATTTTTAACATTCATTGTAATCAGGGAACACAAAAATAAATGGATTGCTTTCTGGGTGAGGCTGTAATAAGATTTAATTATCAAATGTGGAGAAATATGAGATAATTATTTTCAATAGTTTCATCTGTATCATAATAAGTATGCATTACATTTTATAACGCGAATTCAATATAAATTATATTTGAGGACACTCATCGCTCTATGTGTTTCTTAATTTTTATGGCTTGACCATTATAAAGTATTATACTGTATCTGGCGTCAAAGCCTTGATCCACGGCGACTGGATTTCAGAGTTATCAATATCAATTTATTTTGTGATTGTATTATAAATTACATAGGTACATATTTCCAAAACCCCTCAGATATGTATTTTTTCGTATCCGGAAATTTTTACGTAAACATTTTACCGCAGGACACTTATTCGTGCGCCGCAGTACGTGAAACATGAGTTCGTGTAACATTATTTAATCAAATGACGAGTTCTTCATTGAACATTTCACCGTGGAATATATTTGTACATATGCTACAACATGTGGAGATGTCTTTACTAGGTTAGGTTAGGTTATGTTAGGGTTAATCTAATTGGAACAATACTATTTGCAAACTATCGCCGCATTTTGTAAGATACTTACAAATGTATTCCACGGTGAAAGTTCAACGAAGAACTCGTCATTTGATAAAATGTTATACGAACTAATGTTTCACGCACTGCGGCGCACGAATAAGTGTCCCACGATGAACTGCATACGTACAATTTACATGTACCCGTATTTTTTTCAAAGGATTTTTTCTAATATCTCTGAGATATTTTCAAATTATGTATGTTCAATAAAGAATGTTACATTCTCAAATCTTATGAATTATACGTTGAATAAATAAAATAATTTATTAAATTCGATGACTTTATAATTATGAATATTTATATTGCGTAATAGTACCTACATACGGGCGGATTTATCCCCGCAGACATTTAAACAATTTATTAAAACCGTTACCAATTAAGTCATCCGTGTTATTCTTAACCACGATGAAAAAACAGCAGCTGTATAACTGAGGCTAACTGTACGTTGGTTGGAATCCAATGGATGTGGGGTCGAGTCCCGTACAGTAACAATATTTTTTTTGTTATTATAAAATATGTATGTCTGAGGTGTTTCGAATTCTGTTTATTGAACAACAATAATTAATAAAATGATAGTTTTGCAACTAAAAATACATTTTAAATTATTTGGATACAAATGACATTTTTATTGTTTCATCGGAAGTAGCGACATTTGGTCTTGTGAGATGTTGTTTTGATGAAACGCGCAGATATGTATGATGAATACTGCCCGAACAACATTTACTTTGATAACAATGTTTGCAAGTGTGGACGTGCGTTGAGTTTCAAAACTTTAAATCAAATCGCACACGCACATTGGGAAGCGTCAAAAGTTTACAAATAATTGCATAACCCATGTACATAAAATATATTGGTCTGGATTAGATATAGGAAATTGGATCAATGATGGAAGAATTGCTGTGACTGATACGTCATGACACGAAGACATTCTGCGATTTGGTCACCAACTATGTATATAAGACGAGAAAGAAGAAGATGTAGTATTAAACTTTCGCTTAAAATACTTACTTATATAACTATTTCTTTTATTCAAACGAATAATTCACAAGATTTAAGAATATATCATTCTGATTATTGAACATTATATTATTTAGAAGAACACTAACTGAGAGAGTATATCACAACCAACAGAAAAAACTTTCTTTGAAAAAAGTAAGCCAACCGGTCGGGAATCGAACCCGGCATCTCCAACGGGTAAACGCCCCAAACTAGTCGCATTCAGCCATTATGCTACGGAAGACATACTAATGACGACAAATATTTAAGCTATTGGCTATTAAATACCTACCACTCAGCGCTCTTCGAAATCATGTTACTTCGGCCATCGATTTTTGTTTATTAAATCAAAGTAGGTAGTTATTTTACTATTACAACGATTACTAACCGACGTCTAGGAATTTCTCCAATATTTTTTAAGCAACTTCTTGTACTTGCTAATAATTTTTAATTAACTATTTCTTTTATTCAAACGAATAATTCACAAGATTTAAGAATATATCATTCTGATTATTGAACATTATATTATTTAGAAGAACACTAACTGAGAGAGTATATCACAACCAACAGAAAAAACTTTCTTTGAAAAAAGTAAGCCAACCGGTCGGGAATCGAACCCGGCATCTCCAACGGGTAAACGCCCCAAACTAGTCGCATTCAGCCATTATGCTACGGAAGACATACTAATGACGACAAATATTTAAGCTATTGGCTATTAAATACCTACCACTCAGCGCTCTTCGAAATCATGTTACTTCGGCAATCGATTTTTGTTTATTAAATCAAAGTAGGTAGTTATTTTACTATTACAACGATTACTAACCGACGTCTAGGAATTTCTCCAATATTTTTTAAGCAACTTCTTGTACTTGCTAATAATTTTTAATTAACTATTTCTTTTATTCAAACGAATAATTCACAAGATTTAAGAATATATCATTCTGATTATTGAACATTATATTATTTAGAAGAACACTAACTGAGAGAGTATATCACAACCAATAGAAAAAACTTTCTAAGTTGCTTAAAAAATATTGGAGAAATTCCTAGACGTCGGTTAGTAATCGTTGTAATAGTAAAATAACTACCTACTTTGATTTAATAAACAAAAATCGATTGCCGAAGTAACATGATTTCGAAGAGCGCTGAGTGGTAGGTATTTAATAGCCAATAGCTTAAATATTTGTCGTCATTAGTATGTCTTCCGTAGCATAATGGCTGAATGCGACTAGTTTGGGGCGTTTACCCGTTGGAGATGCCGGGTTCGATTCCCGACCGGTTGGCTTACTTTTTTCAAAGAAAGTTTTTTCTATTGGTTGTGATATACTCTCTCAGTTAGTGTTCTTCTAAATAATATAATGTTCAATAATCAGAATGATATATTCTTAAATCTTGTGAATTATTCGTTTGAATAAAAGAAATAGTTAATTAAAAATTATTAGCAAGTACAAGAAGTTGCTTAAAAAATATTGGAGAAATTCCTAGACGTCGGTTAGTAATCGTTGTAATAGTAAAATAACTACCTACTTTGATTTAATAAACAAAAATCGATTGCCGAAGTAACATGATTTCGAAGAGCGCTGAGTGGTAGGTATTTAATAGCCAATAGCTTAAATATTTGTTGTCATTAGTATGTCTTCCGTAGCATAATGGCTGAATGCGACTAGTTTGGGGCGTTTACCCGTTGGAGATGCCGGGTTCGATTCCCGACCGGTTGGCTTACTTTTTTCAAAGAAAGTTTTTTCTGTTGGTTGTGATATACTCTCTCAGTTAGTGTTCTTCTAAATAATATAATGTTCAATAATCAGAATGATATATTCTTAAATCTTGTGAATTATTCGTTTGAATAAAAGAAATAGTTAATTAAAAATTATTAGCAAGTACAAGAAGTTGCTTAAAAAATATTGGAGAAATTCCTAGACGTCGGTTAGTAATCGTTGTAATAGTAAAATAACTACCTACTTTGATTTAATAAACAAAAATCGATTGCCGAAGTAACATGATTTCGAAGAGCGCTGAGTGGTAGGTATTTAATAGCCAATAGCTTAAATATTTGTCGTCATTAGTATGTCTTCCGTAGCATAATGGCTGAATGCGACTAGTTTGGGGCGTTTACCCGTTGGAGATGCCGGGTTCGATTCCCGACCGGTTGGCTTACTTTTTTCAAAGAAAGTTTTTTCTGTTGGTTGTGATATACTCTCTCAGTTAGTGTTCTTCTAAATAATATAATGTTCAATAATCAGAATGATATATTCTTAAATCTTGTGAATTATTCGTTTGAATAAAAGAAATAGTTAATTAAAAATTATTAGCAAGTACAAGAAGTTGCTTAAAAAATATTGGAGAAATTCCTAGACGTCGGTTAGTAATCGTTGTAATAGTAAAATAACTACCTACTTTGATTTAATAAACAAAAATCGATTGCCGAAGTAACATGATTTCGAAGAGCGCTGAGTGGTAGGTATTTAATAGCCAATAGCTTAAATATTTGTCGTCATTAGTATGTCTTCCGTAGCATAATGGCTGAATGCGACTAGTTTGGGGCGTTTACCCGTTGGAGATGCCGGGTTCGATTCCCGACCGGTTGGCTTACTTTTTTCAAAGAAAGTTTTTTCTGTTGGTTGTGATATACTCTCTCAGTTAGTGTTCTTCTAAATAATATAATGTTACTTATATAAATATTTTGTAATCTTAAATTTATATATTGCCAATATTATCTAATATTTGACATAAAATAATACCTTTTCTCTTTACCATATTAATACTGTTTAAATTATGTCCCTCGCAATCACACATATCCCGACAATAATAAAATCATATGGGTCTTCACAGACTGTACGTTTGTATCTACAGATTTTGTTTTTACGAGGAATGAATGCCAGTCACTTGCTCAACCTATTAGGTCCATACTCTGACTCACACACACATTGAAAAACCATCTGTGCACTTGCCAGACCCAGGATTCGAACCAGGGACCCACCACGTTATAGGCCGATGCTTAAGCCGCGCGGCCATCATGTAAAATAATTATGTAACATAAAATAATGATTTTTTAATTATTATAAAATTATCGGTGTCAGTTAAATGTTTCCGAACGCTCCAAGGACTGACTAATTTCAAGGTTTCATATGAAAGAAAGTGAATTAAACAATGTTTACTAAAGAAAATAATTCTATGAATGATTTCGTGTTCCTCTTGTGATATTTTTTCCGTACCTTAATTAGGTATGACTTAAAAATGTAGATAATCTTTTAAAATCTTTTTTTCAAGTCAAAAAAGCTAAATATTTTCTTTAGATTATTCTCAAAACGAGCGCGTTTTGCACTGAAAAACATCCACTGCCGAGGTAGTTCCATTAAATTACACTCCATGGACTTTGTGATATTTTTATTTCCATATCATCATCAGCTTGTTTGATCCACTGCTAAATGAGGGCCGCATCTAGGCTCCCTCCACTGAGTTCCCTAATCTTCGTTGTCAGGTACATCCATCAAACTTTATGAGTTCGTTTATTCAGCGTATTTTAGAACATCCTTGTGGTCGTTTAGTGCCCTCGGGTACCACTATATGACGAAATTTGCCTAACAGTTGTCCACTTGCCAAGCAACATGTCCAGCTCATTGCTATTTTATTTACTTAGCGACCTCTGTCACATCGCATACTCTTGTCTACTTTTTTATCCATTGATTTATTTTGTGGTTTTTCCTCACTATGCCCAATATGCATCTTTCCATGTCACGTTGCGCTAATTGCAGTTTTTGAATTTCTCTTACATTAAGGATGCATGTTTCATACACATACAAGAACATTGGTTAAACACTTTATGCTGATGACGCAATAAGATGTCTTTTAAAGATAGATACTATTAAAGTATCCAAATGCATTTATAACCAGTTTGATTCTGCGAGCAATCTCTCCATTATTTCGTGAACAAAAATACTAAAGGTTTGATTATGAATCATAAGATAATTTACTGCCTAACTAAAATCTTATGTTGAAATTAAATTTATTTCTACGCCGTTCTGTACCAGTATAATATTAATTCAGATTCCAGCATAAGTAAAGTTATTACTTACCCGTATTTCTACTACACATTTTGTGTCTAAATGTATAATATACAAATAAAAACTTTTTTCGCCTACCTATTGTTTCACTAATTAAGCAAACTAAGACATGATATTATTATGTAGCTATAAAATATACAATAAAAACTTGTCTTATGGATTCCAGTGCCGCGGTAAACACAATATTATTATCATGAACTCCTGAAAAGTGCTTGGCCAAACGTGTAAATATTTGCGCATCACGTTAGCGCCTGTTACTTCGTATACATAAACCCTCTTTACTTTGTGTAAATAGTTATATGTGTTTATAAATCACGTCACTGTAGGTAGTGATCCAGCGAAGCAGTGATATATTGTATTTTCTGCTACTACACCAAACACTCTTTGACGTTTACTCCGCTGAAGTAAACGCACTCAAGTTGGAATTTAATTTTGGGAATACCTTGTACCCGCTTCAAGCGCTGGGAAAATGTATATGCATGTATTCGCATCCACCGTAGATAACGATGGTCTGACACGTTGAAATAGATAAGTAACAAAATATGTATATTTATACGTTATATATTAGATACCTTCAAATCAGAATGCGGTACCTCACCGTAAGTTGTAAGTAGTGGAAGTAAGTGGATGTTAAAAAAAAACAAAAGGATTTTTAAGTGCTTTAAAGAACTACATTTATTTATGTAACACAATAACTATCTATATTTTATTACAGGCGTTATTACTGCGATAATTATCGTGGGATTATAGTCAAAAGTTTGTAAATCTTAAGAAAATAATCTTACGTAATCATGGCCATTTTAAAGTTTGACGATATTTTCTATACAAATACAATTATTAGCCTAAAACTAATTTAATTTAGGTTTTTTATGAGATTTTACTATATTCTTTCTTTTTCTGATATAAATGTTGTTTTTTCTAAATTATTTATTAGGATTATTAACCATGTCCTTGCTGTTTCGTATAAGGCGGTTGTTAGTTATTTTGAACAATCACAAACACCCGGGCTTTGAGAAAATCGCATAAATATTATGCATAAGTATAAATACTACACAACGAGAGCCGCCATATTAATGTAGTTTTATCTTATCAGCATAATAAAATATGACCACTTTTTTGAAACCCTAATTAGCAATTTCATTTTTTAAATAAAATAGTTTAGTTTATCAAACGCGACAAAAAAAGTTTTCAATATTATTGGTATTTCTTAATTAATCTTGAATACAGTCACGACCTGTACGAGTCTGACCCCCCCCCCCCCTACTACGGAATCTATGCATATTGCGTCCCTCGTAGTCCTGTTCGTAAGCCGCAGGCTTTTCATCTGCGTGGCCCGAGTTCCGTGTTCGATTCTTGGTGAAGTCACAATAGAATTTATATGATTTTCTTAAAACCTGGATGTTTATGATTGCCTTAATAAATATATTATTGCTTCACTACATTAATGCCATTAAATCTTATGGCCTGTTGTAGTGTTAAAAAGAATATAATATAAATATATTATATTTATTTTTATTGTAGGTATTTCAAAAATATATAATATATTTTAAACACTCGACGCCATATTTTATCTGTGTCGTAAATTCACCCTACTTTGTCCTACTATTTTATCATTATACATTTATATCAATATAAACTTTAAATAGTATTTTAGTGCGATAAGTTAAAAAAAACCGTTGTTAACTATGTATTGGAATAGCTATAAATATCTCTCTGTTGTTACGGCTTATCTATTTATTTATTGAAGGTTTTACAAGAACTAATAATATTAGTTATTGAAGACTATATTATCAACACAGCAGTCCTGATAAGAGATGAGTAAAAAATAAATAATGTCCTGAAACAACGCAAGACGGCATATCCAGGCCATGTTTTTAGAGATACGATCTTGTAAATTGATTGATTATTGAAAGAAAATCGAAAAAAAGAAAATCTGGTAAAAAGTAGATTTCTCAGCTGAAAGATAACCATACCTACACTTGATCACGGTTTAAGTAGGTAGCGGTCGAGGAAGATTTTCCTCTAGAAATTATTGTGAACAAAGCGTGTAATCACGTTTATGTACCCATCTATATGGGTACTCAATTCTTTTTTGCTTGTTATTATTAGTTTTACAAAATGAATTTATATATTTACGATAAATAATTTATAAATCAGTTTGTTACTTATAAACGATACAAATGAAAATAATTTTGAACGCCTTAGAAATAAACAGTCTCAGGAAATAAAACTAGAATTGAGATTCGCAAGGAGTGCCTTTCCCAAAATGAGACGCCTCCTTAACCTAGGTCTGAGACTGCGTATGGTTTGTGGTTATGTTTTCTCAATTATTTTCTATACTATGGAAGTATGTATACAAAAAAACAAGAGATGTTACCTTGAAGCTTTCAAGGCCTGACTGTATAAACGCATCCTCAAAATTCTGGATGACAAATCGTCGCTGTAGGATTGGTTTCCCGAATAGACCAAATGTTCAGGAGACGAAAAACAAATTTTATAATCCTATATTTAAATATATGGAGATATTTAAATTGTTATTTTTACAGCATATGAATGATGTATTCATTAACATTACAAAGTAATTTAAAGAAAAAGATGGTTCTCGTCAAATTAGATACAAAAAAAACATTCTGCATTAAGAGGTCGATTTCGACAAAAACGGATATTCGGGAAACCAATCCTATAGCGACGAAATGTTGACGTTCTTAATCGAATCGAAAATGACTGATAAATTCTGCGTAATGTCGAAACCAGAAAACTACGATGAGAGGACATATTTAGCATTCCCCAACTTGTCATCCAAGCAAAGATCAACGGTAAGCGTAACGAAAGACGACAATGCATTTCGTGGCTGAAGAACGGCCTTGATTGGTAAGAGAGTTCAGCTCCACTGAACTGTTCCGGGTAGCAGATGATAAGGTTAAGATCACCCTGATGGTGGCCGACCTCCGCTAAAGGATGGTACGATAGACGAGAGACGAGACACGAAGAAACATACATGCATATTAGAAAATATTGCTATGGACACTAGCTAACGTGCTTTAGCAATTGAGCTTAAAAATTAATTACTATTCCATTAATGACGAAATTAACTATGTGAATGAATTGGCATCCGCTATTGTAGTTTGAAGCAAGTTATTAACAATTCATATTTATCTTGTTTCCTAAATATTAGCATCTCTATTTTTTCTAACATGATTAAAATTATTATGGTACGGGTTTCGGTCAAAATCCCGAAGGCTGGAATCCCGAAGGCCGAAATGCCGAATGGCCGAAATCCCGAAAGCCGAAATCCCGAATGCCAAAAACCTGAATGCTGAAATCCCGAATGGCCGGAATCCCGAAGGCCGAAATTCCGAAAAATAAAAATATATAAACAGTTTTAATCCTCAACAACTACTAACTCGAAAGCAAAATATACTCTTTTTTATAAAAGAAAATGCAATAAAAATTAATATAAGTGTTATATATGTTTTGAGAATTATTAATATCTTAGGATAGACAAAAAACCATTTTTTTGTTGAAAAATGGAAACTAAGATATTAATAGTTGTCATGGTATATATATATATCTCATTTTTTTATTGCATTTTCTTTTATAAAAAGTAGTATTTTTTGCTTTCGAGCTGGTAGTTGTTGAAAATTATTACTGTGTGTATTTTTTGGGATTTTGGCCTTCGGGATTCCGGCCATTTGGGATTTCGGCCATTCGGAATTTCGGCTTTCGGGATTTCGGCCATTCGGGATTTCAGCATTTGGGATTTCGGCCTTCGGGATTTCGACCTTCGGGATTTCATCCGGCACCCTTATGGTACATATTATGTTAAATAATTTAACTTTCAGAACGAATTCTTGTCTATGAAAATGTCAGGATTAGTAATTTTTACATCATTATAATAATATATTATATTAAACCGCTCCAATGAATGCCAGTAGCTAAATAAGTTATTAGTTTAATTATTTTAAGGTATAATTCGAAGTTTGTGTACTTGAAAATAATTAACACAATTATTTTGATAACATAAAATAATATGTTATTGACATGACATGTATCCAGACGTTAACAACTTTCGACGATGTTTTGCTAAAGTGAAATAAAGTGGTACGTCCCTAGTTCCTTTTCCCTACAAAGAGAAAGTCGGTGGGAACACTTTACGCTATGACTATCAATTAGGTTGAAAACAAAGAATGTGGGAAGCCATCAAAAGATAGAAACAAAAAGTCATCGGGTAGGTTTAAACCTAAACAACATCCCTAGCCCCGTGAACATTCTTTTATTGAGCGTTATTTAGGATTATGTTTCATGCGACATTATTTCTTTTTCTTCTTGTGAGATTATTTTTAATATTGTTTATGGGCTAATTTATTATGACGAGCATGAAAAAAAATATCAGGTCACACCCTGTTTTTAAGGTCAAATTTATGAAACGTCGTAACACAACGAAATGGAGAAAAGAATAACTACGCTTAAATGTATCTATGTGAATGATATTTATATGTATGTTACACGGTATTTACTTAAGTACATCTTAAACATTCATCAGTATATCGGCGACATTACAATGTTTTGACATTATTCTTCTTTTTTCCAAATCCGCTTCCTTTCTGTTTAGGATGCCCGATGTCTTTAAATTCAACTCGGCACTACCCCTCCATATTGTACGAGGTGTTTCGACACTACGAATATTTAAATGTAACCTACACCACATGCTGACACGGCTACTTATCATAGCCACCGATGGTTGTTACACGCTACGGATTGCAATTTTCATACTGTTTGTTTATGACGTCTAAGGACGCTGCGTTGGTGGTATGCATGTGATCCACTGCATACGTCGGAAAGGTTACACCTGGTCGGAACGACAAAAAAAACTGATCCCGCCTACTACATTACTGCGTCTCGTCGTTTTCATTGCGGACCCTAGATTAAAAGGTTTCCGGATGTATTTGCATTTCATACACTTGACGTACCTATACAATTGAATATAGTGACTTTCTTTGTTGTTACAAATACCTAAGTGTATCGATGACAATGTGTATATATTATATATATGTCAATTAATTGTCAGTCACATTGTTTTTGACAGGCAAATAAGTAAGTTACATTTTGGTATGCTCAGCGATTGTTTAATTTGGAAAATGATAGGTACAACAAAGAATTTGAATGAAATAAAGTACAGTAACGTGATGGAAATGTTAGATAAGACTTTTGACGAGTCTGTTTTAAAAATAAAACAGGTATGCATGAGTGGTATAATCATTTCGAAGAGAGCCGTAAAAACGTTGGACATGACGAAAGGGCTGGATGATACTAGCACATAAACTACTGATTCAATTTTTTTTTACATAATATACTTAAGAGGACGTTCTACAGAATTGGCCTTGAGAATTGAAAATATGATTTTTTAACATGTGGTCCATAATATCTGGTCTACTAGTTAATATAAAAAGGTCGTGTGAAAGTTGTTTGTGTCAATAAATTTGCTCAATGACTGATCCGACTCATATTTCACATTTATTTCATCAGGGCTGTCGAAGACATAAATCATAATAATTTATAATTTTTAATTTTTATTTATAATATATATTATTTAAGTTTTGTGCATCTAATGCCGGGTCCACACTGGCAACAAGTTAATTTGCTGGCAACCTCGTTAGATTTTACGATAATTATCGTAAAATTTCTTAAGCAATTATGGTAAGTATCGTAAAATTTAATGAGGTTGCCAGCAACTTGTTGCCAGTGTGGAAATGGCTTAATATCCACTGTGGTTCACGTAGTGGCATGGACCTGGGGTTAGCTAATTCAGGAAGTCAACACCCATGATAGAATTTTTTCCAGTTTTGGTTGCATTATATTCCAAAACTCTTCTGTAAAAATCGTTTCCGAGTTTATAAATGGAAATTTCTCGGTGTACATAGTGAACAAACCTACGAATAAAAAAAGACAAAAAGGAACATACTGATTCATCGCAGTAAAATCTGGTAATCGAATTCGCCATTTTGAAAAGCGACGATTTTGCGTAAACAAATATCACGTGGTCTGTACGTGTGCGGCAAACTTCGAATGTGTTTGTAATTTTGTGCAAAGTGCGAATGTAATGTTTTCAAATAATTGATATGGATTAATTATACCATCGTATTATTTTCTCGAAATCATAAACATACTATAATAGTATTTGAGTATCAACTTATGTTCAATTTGAATTGGGTTATAATAATAATATCATCATCATCATCATCATCAGCCTGAATCTATCCACTGCTGGATGAAGGCCTCTTCAAGTTGCTTCCACTTCTCTCGGTCCTGTGCATTGCGTTGCCACGTACTTCCGCAGAACTTTATCATTTCATCGATCCAGCGGCCTCTAGGTCTACCTTGTGGACGTTTTGTACTTCTTGGATACCACTGGATGACTAGATTTGTCCAACGATTGTCTCTTCTTCGAGCTATGTGTCCAGCCCATCTCCATTTAAGGCTTTTAATAAACTCTATTACATCGCAAACCCTTGTCTGCTTCCTTATCCACTCATTCCTCTTTTTGTCCTTTCGCGTTATGCCCAGCATGCACCTCTCCATACCACGTTGTGCTACTCTAAGTTTCTGGATCTCTCTTTTACTTAGGGTCCATGTTTCACACGCATATGTCATCACGGGAAGCACACACTGGTTGAACACTTTGCGCTTTAGGCACAGTGGAAGGTCACTTTTGAAGACATTATTCAGGCGGCCAAAAGCACTCCAGCCTAGCTTTACTCTGCGAACAATTTCATCAAATATACATCCATCTATAGATACTTGTTGTCCCAGATAGATGTAGCTTTTCACCTGTTCGAGCTGAGTGCCATTGATGAGGATCTCTTTTTGGCCTGCAAAGCAGTTGAACATGACTTTCGTCTTTGTTACATTTATTTTCAAACCTACTTTGTTGCTTACTTCAGCGAGTTCCTGCATTCTGCTTTGGAGGTCTTCTGAGTCTTGCGAGAAAATTACTATGTCATCGGCAAAGCGCAGATGACTCAGGTATTCTCCATTTATGGGGATCCCTTTGTCATTCCAGTCAAGTTGCCTGAATAAGTCTTCAAGGGTAGCTGTAAATAGTTTAGGTGAGATTGTATCACCTTGTCGGACTCCTTTGCTGATAGGAAATCTGCGCGATGGTTTATGGAGATTTACAGATGCTGTTGCGCTACTGTATATATTATTGAAAATATTTATATAGCGTCCAGGGATTCCTTGTTTTCTGAGTGCGTCGAGTATTGAACATTTCTTTATCGAATCAAACGCCTTCTCATAGTCTATAAAACCCATGCATAGTGGCAGTTTGTATTC
Organism: Rhyacophila brunnea; assembly: GCF_057557595.1. Lineage (NCBI taxonomy): Eukaryota > Metazoa > Arthropoda > Insecta > Trichoptera > Rhyacophilidae > Rhyacophila > Rhyacophila brunnea. Next base: position 18,487,524 of record NW_028233068.1, on the reverse strand, counting down.
CTGGTACCGCTCTATGATTTCTCTGACGACTTGGATATGGTCCATAGTGCTGTATCCTCCTCTAAATCCGGCTTGTTCTCTCGGTTGGTTCTCGTCTAGTACATTTTGCAGACGGTTTGAGAGAATTTTTGTGAACGTCTTGTAGAGAATAGGGAGTAGACTTATTGGACGATAATTTGCTAGGTCTTCTCTGTCACCTTTTTTGTGAAGAATGACAATGCTGGCATTTTTCCATACCTCTGGGACATCCTCTTTGCATATGCAGGCTGTGAACAATTGTGCAAGTACTTCATTTGCATCCTTTCCTGCTTTTTTGAGGATATCTATCGTTAAACCGTCTTCCCCGGGGGCTTTCCCACTTTTCATGTAATTTAAAGCATGGGTTACTTCCCAGGATGTAATTTCGGGAGTATGGTCTTCCGAATTTCCATTTCTCTGAAGATCTAAGTCTATAGTCGTATTGTCAGTGTCATCACTGTAGAGATCGCTGTAGAACTCTTCAACTCGGCTTAACAAGTGTTCCCAATTTCTGACGATAGAACCATCTTTTGCTTTTAGTGCTGTGATTTGACGTTTTCCTATCGACAAGCATTGCTTGTTTTTGTTTAAACTTCTGCCTGCTTTCACAATTGCTTGTATGAGGTTTACATTGAATTTACGAAGGTCTTCTCTAATCTTCCTTCGGAGGGTTTTGCAAAGTGATGAAAACTCCATATCGTTTTGCGCCTGTCTATCGCTCTTGGTTTTCCTTCTCTGCTCCATAAGATTCAATGTTGCCTTCGAAAGCTTGGTGGAAGGTGTAACTTCTGAGCTTTTTACGCCTGTTTTTTCTGCACATTGTAGAATAATATTCGTTATATCCTCCGCGTTGGATAGGGAAACGGTTTCGTTCTCATCTAAGAAAGCCGATAGTGCATTTTTGAGTTCATTTTGGAATTCAGTATTGTTCTGCAGGTATACGCGAGCATTTGACTTCTTCTGCAGTTTGGATCTTTCTGATTTGACGTTCAATCTTATCTTACATCTCACCATCCGGTGATCACTGCCGGTGTTAAACTGATTGATCACCTTACAGTTTAAAAATGTATATTTTCTGTCAGTGAGGATGTAATCGATTTCGCTGGTCCTTCCTGTCGGGCTTCTCCACGTCCATTTACGTGTAGGTTTATGTTGAAAAAAGTAATTCATGATGTGAAGATTGTTGGTTTCAGCAAACTCCACAAGCATGTCCCCTCTACCATCCCTTGAGCCATGTCCGAAATGTCCGACCGCTACGTCATCTCTTTGGTATGATCCAATACGTGCATTGAAATCTCCCATTATGATGTTGAAGTGGCATTTACTTTTATTTTTCAAGGATGTTATTTCCTCGTAAAACTCTTCCACTTTTTCATCAGGATAGCTCTGTGTCGGAGCATATACTTGCAAAATCTGAATGCGGTACCTAGCATTGATTTTAAGTATCACGCTTGCGACCCTGTCAGAAATGCAGTTGAACTCGACTATGCGGTCCCTCCAGGCTTTGTTGACAACAAATCCAACACCGCTCGTGCGTCCTTCATCGGTTCCTTTGGAGTACAGCACATGTCCGCTTTGTAAAGTAATAATACTCTCACCTTTACGCCTTACTTCGCTGAGTCCGACAACATCCCAGTGGATATTCCGGAGCACTTCTTGAAACTCTACAAGTTTGGCATCGCTGGACAATGTTCTTGCGTTATATGTAGCAATGGTCATCTGTTGGCAGCCTTTTCCGGGTCTCCGGGGATTTTTAGCACCCTCTGCCTTCCTTCGCTGATCGCTGCCGTGATCAGTATCAGGTTGGCCTCCGGAGAATGAGGGCCGGGTTCTAGAAGTTTTTGTTTTCATATGAAGGTTTTGGACATAACACACCACGCTGTCCAGACGGGTTGGTGTGTGGTTTTTCTGTCTGGGTGATCCTTCCCGTAGCCAAAGGTCTCTCGTTTTAAGGCGCCAGAGTTTCGCCTTGCACCCTTCTCTATTAGCTACAGATATTATGTTGCGTTATACAGCACATTATCTGCATTGCCCGGGGGACGCCACGCGGAGGCTAGAGATAGGATTTGCTGACTTTCTTGGACAGTGGCGTCTCAACATTTTTTAGAGGTATACCTATTGGCATCGGTATACATCATTGAGGCCATAGTCAGCATATATATCAATAGTATGTTTGCTACAAAATCCACCCAAGTTATCAGTACGTACTTGCACAGGTTTGATTAAAAACTATGATGAAATTAACATTTAAAAAATATGAATGCTTAATATTATTTTGACAGCCCTGTTTTCTGATCGATCGGCTTTACATCTAGCAGGTGTTCATTAAAAAAAAAATAATGCTCCGCGGCAGAAATTATCAGTAATAATAATAATATTTCTTGAAATAAAATCTCCGATGATTAGTGATTTTTGCGAAAAGATCGATTTAAATTAACGTAGTTGCGACGCCGAGGTCCTTTTTATACTGAATTATATTTGAACGGCGAGCTCTTCAGCGGCCCCTTAATGAACATTACAAATTATTAATTTCAGACGTTTACATGACATTTAGATATATTTCAAAACAGTATTAAGTAAGTATATAAAAGTTGTTAAACAGTAGAAAAGTGTACTTAAATACAAATTATATAGAAGGAAGTACGCCGAATGAGCTAAGCAGACACTATTTTAAGAATTTATAAAACAATGCCCACCTATACTCATTGTCACGTAAAAATGTGTCAATATACCAATTATTTCGGTTATTACCAATGGCGTGTTAGTTCTGCACCTTGGGAGAACAAACAACTGGTCAATACTACCAAGAATCGCAGAGTTCTCATTTTCACCGCGTATAAGTTGGAAAAAATACGTGGCTAATTATAAATATCGTCTAGTGTTTAAGCAACAATATGTAAGTATACCTAAAAGGATGTTAGTTAGATAAAACCACGGATAGTATCCATACAACCTCAAGTAAAGGAATGTCAAAAATTTCATTTGAACTCACTCTACCGTAAGCTGATGTAAGTTTAGAAAACATAAGAAGGTACCTCTTGATATTCATTGAATAGTAATAAATTAGGAAGATTACTGAAAAAGTTGGCATTTTATTCGTATAAATATAAAACATACTATTTTAATTATTTAATTCTTTACGTGTGTGATATATGATAAACCGTGGCAAAACTCTATGAAAAGGGGAAGTTGTGAATAAACAAGAACGTTTGGGTAAATAAAAAGTTTCGGCGCACGATGAAACTTTCAATGGTAGAAGTACGAAATCTTTTTCGTAGTCGGTAAGTAATAATATAGTTCGTGTTTTAAAATTAGTAATGATAAGAAAGTTTTATTAATGAAATTGGATGTTATAGGAAGGTTTTTTTAAATTTATTTATAACACTTTGGGCCCACGTTGGTTGTCAGTTATAGTATGTTGTAGTATTTATAAAATAGAAAAACTTCCGGTTTTAGTATTTATTCAGAGTTTACAGAGTCAACAATAACAGATAATATTTCAAACGGTACACGAAAATAGATTAACAATATATGACTCGCTCGACGAAATAACCAAATGAATTTGCCAAAAACTTAGTTCAGTTCAGGTAGGTATCACATTTGACAACTAGAACTACACTTATCACTATAAACGAATCTTGATAGTGTAAGGTGTACTTTCAAAGAAGAGGACCGTATGATCAAAAGGCTCAGAGTTAATCAGACTAAACTGACTGGCTTTAAGACTGTGAGAGATATCAATTACGGAGTCAACATAGAGATAAATCATAATCCGTTTACATAGTGCTTGCGACATCCAGTCAATGGGCAGTGCCATCTATGGGTCTCTTTTCGAAGTCACACTGCTATATATAGAGTGAAATCCTAATCTGTCTACATAGCGCTTGCGGTATCCAGTCAATATCCCGCGCCATCCATGGGTCTCATTTCGAAGATATGCCGCTATAATGTTCACATTATATTGAAAAACAATTATTGGAAAAATATTCTCAGTTAATGATACGTAATTTAAATTATGCATAGCTTAAAATAATATTATGAAAATGGGTACAGAGTAATTTGACCATTAAACTCTCATTAAATTTTCGTAAATGTTCGCGTGGAGTGTGCGCCCCATTTCATATTTATAAAGAGCACCTTTAATATAACACGAATTTTTGCTTGTTAATATAATTAAATAGATAAACAGTTAGCAATGCCGAGAAGAGGAGAGTGTTTTGCTTAATTAAAATAAATTCGTAGGCCGGTGAGGCAGGCATTTCTGGGCCCCACCCTACCGAGAGATTTATTTTTTGTGTTGCCTTCGCGAGGCTTTGTTCAAAAATACACTTGAAACCGTTGGACCATAACAAGTGCCGGGTGGCTCAAAGTAAACGATGATTTATATTGTAAAAATGATAAATAATCTTGATACTGCTTTGTTGTAACTGGGTGGTCGAGAGGCATAAATAAAGACACTTTTTAAGGGCCTTCGAAAAAATTGCGCCATGTATTCATACGGGGAATCTATGGTGTAAACTATTATTCCCATTTTATTATATTTTATTTACGAGTTTTTTTTTACCATTATTGCTTTTCGATGAACGAGAACATTTTTAGAAACCAATAAATACGTCAATATAAGTTTTTTTTATAAAATGAAAGAACCAATAGTAATGCTATTATGATTAAGTAATAAAAAAAATATTGAGCAATAAACGTTATTTTATCCGAATATTGAACAAAGGAAAACTTTTGAAAGCTCTTTTTTTAGAATGTATTTTTTGGAGTAACGTATTCTCAGAAATATAAAACACCAAATAAGTTTCTAAGTATATTAAGATTCGCTGACGTAAGCATAATATTAAATGGATAATCAATTAAATTTATTAAAAATCAATTATTCTGAGTATATCGATAATAGACGTGTATTTTTATTTTTGTTAGTAAAATGTACGTGTATAATTATTGTATTATTAGTAGAGTTATATTATTATTATTGTTTTTACTGTTCACAACACAGGCTTTTTTTTGATCTGTCAATATAAATATATTCATTTTACAATGAATTTGGGCTTTTACTACTAGTTACTACTTTAAGTACTAATATGAATATAAACTGTCCGAAAACGCCTCCATCGGTTCAGCATTTTTCATACAGTGATGATTTTAATGTAATATAATAACATAACATCAATATTGGCACCCATTACTACTCAATATAGATGAATCTTTGTCCCTTCTAGAAACGTATCCATTTATATTTGTCAGCCACAAACTGCCTCCACGAACTAAGCCTCAAAATGGTGTCTTTTTTAAAATAGTTGAATCACTTCATTGAAGGCTTCTCTTCTCTGTTGATTCTTTACAACCTGCTGAAAAGGAAAAACTGATGGTTGAGTGTCTTCTATTCTTTAGACAAAGCCTGAAAAATGAAACTGTGAAGCTTTCGCATGTCAGGTGATATAGGGATATTGTACAAAATACGTAATCAAAAATCTCACACCATATACAGACGCTCTTATCAATAACTTCATTTGCTTAAATCCAACATTACTACAAACCATTTTTCTGTAAAGTCAAGGACTTCAACACTAACACAATATAGGTAGTATGGTATTATGTTGAAAAAAAATATTGAAAATATAATAACCATTAGTTTATTTAACTGCAACTGCATAAGACCATATTTTATATACACATTTATATTAAAGTGAAATTATCACGTATTTTTTTACAGCAATGCCAGAAATTGACTATAATCCCTAACACGTTTTTTCATTATATTATTATAATAATCTGGAAAAGTACAGTACTTACTAAAATACTATTAAGATGCAATTTATGTACTCTATATTAATTTATGTACCATTGCTTAATACTGCATAATAAACAATGCTGTTCAGTGATATGATTAAAAAAACTTTGTATAAAAAACTTCTAGCTAAAGTATTAAATAAAAGCTTTATAGTCGCCATCTGTTGGTTAAATTGAAAATAAGCTTATAAGTAAACACTTGAAACTTTGAGAGATCATTAAACGGAAATCAACAAACCGCCTAATTCCAGTACAAACTTACTAAATGCAGCTTTAGGTTATTTGTTTTTTTAAACAATTAATTAAAATTATATCATAGAGAATTATTGCTGGAGATAAAACTTTAAATTTTAATTAAATACAAGTAAATAAGAAAAACTTTGTGTTATTTTTTTTTTGTGTGAAAGGATTATTTATAAAATAAACAATGTGTCCACAGTCTCTATAAATATTTCTGAGCAATTATCGCTCTCTAAATAATTGATAGTATGCTGGTGACGATTATAAAATCGTCATTTACTTTATGGAACATTTACCAAGTAGGCCATCCACTATCCCACAAACTAAAGTGGGAGAGATTTTTATTATACTGAGATATTACACACTTGAGTGGGATAATTCGTATTATTGCTCCATTTGGATTCACCACAGCAATTTTAATTACAGGGGTGGGACTAGGGTAAAATAAAACCAAAGAAATTTCATGGAATGAAGTAGCTATCATGTAAAGGTGCAAGCAATCAGGATTCCAGAAAATAACAATAGATTAAAATGTTTTCAATTACGATTGGTTGCAATATAATTTTGTAATAATTATATTTTTAAAATTTAAACTTACTATGTAGATAAGTAAGTATTGAATTTATATAAAAATTAACAACATAAATATAAATATACACGTCTAAATTGTATGCTACGAAAACATAATTATACTGAAATCACGTACCTATATAATCACATTTTGTAGATTATATAGGGGTTTACGGAAAGTTTTTGGATCCTTTAATACTGTTTGAGAAGAGAGAAAGGAGATATGTAAATAATCACAACTTTTTAGGACGATGTTTCTTTAAAAAAAACTAATTCAGCTTCATTGATTCTCCTTATATAATTACGGTTATTTGGCATAATTTTTTTAAACTTATTTCCCGTTTTATTTTGGACACAGTTTTTTCTTAATTTATATATAATAGTGCCAATATAACAGCAATTTAAGGACAATTCAACTGTCACGTTTGATAAATTTGATACTTTATGTAATAGTTTTAATTGATTTGAAAAATAGCATTCCTCCACACAATGGAGGTTATAGTAACACAAGGAATGGTTGTTAACCAATAGCCCCACCTAATTATTCTGACTCTATTCATTAATTCCTTGCAATGGATCAAATATACATTGAACAAAACAACATTAGGTTTTTTCCAGCCGTAAGCTCAAACCCGCGATCTGAATTATTGTTCTTCTTTCAATATACTGCTAAAATTATAGGTTTATATACATTTCTACCTTTTGTATATTTAAATAGGGAGAACTTATTAGATTTGATACGTTTTCGTCCCTTGTAATAAACTTAATGAGCATGCATTCCTTGCAAGTTAGTTATATTCATTCGTATTGCGATAGAGAGAAAATTTGTAACCCTCATATTCAATGGTTAAAAATAAAGACTGATACGCATCTGCTACAAAAAATAAATATTCCAGAAACTATACACAAATATTTAAAATATTTTCATACATAGGTAAAAGTCTTGCTTAAATTCACTGACAAGTAAACTAGTGAGGCCATGAGTGTCAGTTGTTTCATCGGAAGTAGCAATGGATGCTAATGTAAACCTTAATGTTTTATGACGTGAACTGTTTAAACTACATTCAATTTGACAGCACTGTTAGAGTTTCAATCAAGTAATTCTAAATATTAATATTGGGTAAATTCTGTTCTGAAAATTCTAATCAGGCATCAGTGTTTCATGGCGGATTCCATATCTCAAGATGAAAACTTTAAAAGCTTTTTAAATTGAATATTTGGTTTTTAGTCAATGAATAATTCACAATATTTAACAATATAACATTATTTTATTAGACAGACATATTTTGAAATCACGCCAAAAAATATTTTTGAAAAAATATGTCATTTCAAGAGTATTATAAAATCTACTATTTAATATATTCGTAATTGGATAGGATGCATATATCTCGTCGTCGTCGAAGAATAGTGTTATTGGGTAACATTTTTGTAATTACTGAGTGTTTTTTTTTCCGATTTCTCAAAAATATATTTTTGATGAATGTGAGTGTTGATTCTAGGTTACTCAAATGTGTTGTTTGAAAGAAGGTGTATTTCGGTATGAACTAAGCTTAATTTGTTATGGTGTATACGGTTAAGTATGTACAAATTTATAATTTGTCATCCGCGCACATCGGCCAGACAGTCCACATTTTTGGGTGTCATATTAACACGAGTGCGGCCCTGCCCGTATATTATCCTTTTTTTATCCGCGATGCCATCTTCATTTTTCACGAAATAAAACGCCGCCGCGAAAATGTAAAGAGCAATAATTTACGACAATAATAAATAAATGCATAATGAGCTCAGCGCTAATGCTTTTGGCACGCGGTGTACAAGGAAAGCTGAACGCGTCCCAAAGATTTATTATTAAGAAATAAGATGGCGAAAGAAATAAGAAGCAAACGGGGAAAGGAAGGGAGACGAAGAACGGAGAAGATTATTAGTGGAAATTTTCCGGGCTTTTGTGTTGCTCTACAGCGAAACACTCCAGCGATCACTAAAGTTGAAATGTCATTTTTTTTCTTTCCTCAACGCGTCCTCGACAATAAAACATGCTCTCTTATGGCCTAGCAGTTAACCTTATTACTTCGGAAATCCTTCTCTCCTCTCGGGGTATTTTTTGATCCGTCGAAATGAGCGGCGGCTACGTGAGTGCCGAAATGTCAACTTTGTTACGTGTTTAATTTTGACTTACGGTATTTTTTTAAATGTCCAACATGAAATTCGATGTTGTAATATAAAATATTTCCTATTCAATAAATGTATTATGTGTGTACATGCTTTTAATACAAATTGAATCTTAGTCACATATTTTACCAGGTACATAGATATAAAAAAATTAAAGTGTTATACTATGGAATAATATAATATAATATTTTCCAATTATTATTAATAATTTCATAATTAACATTATACTTAATTAAATATAATAACTTAATTGGCGATTCCGTGATTATAATGCTTTTAAAAATTAAGTTTTTTTTAAAATTGTAGTATATTTGTGACAATTGTAAATATTTATGTTGACAACTATTTCAGCCTACAAACCCATCTTCAGAATACGTAAATAAAATAATATTTTTTAAAGCCACCATCAAAAATATTGAAAAAACCTTAACCTTAAAAGGTTAAGGAAAGTAAAGCTTAAAAATATGAACACAATTATAATACTAAGTCTGCGATGGCCAAATGGTAACGCATCGGCTTATAAAGTAGTGGGTCTAGGGTTTCAATCTAGCAAATTCACATGTGATTACACCCAGAAAATGGATCTAATAGATTTAACGGGTGGCTAACATCCCATATCTATATTGGATTGTAGAACCAATTGTGAGAAATACAATCATTTTAACACAATTTCAGATTCACTATGTCAGGAAATTACGTGAATTGCCAGGATAATCTATGTAATGTAATTTTATTCCGTATACATTATTATAACATGTTTTGTATTGATAACCTCATATAACATTATTCTTGTGTTACAGTAAAATTCACCGAATCATAATATTATTCAGACTACTATGATTAAAAATCAGACACTTTTGCGTATTTTATTCGTGCATAATAACGAAAAATCAAACCTGGCCGTCAACTATGGTGTCAATACATACAGTCAAAAGATTATCACCGCTATCTATCAATATGCCAATGTACAGGGCGTAATTTTTATTTAATTAAGTCCCATAATAAATAAAGATCATAAATCGAAGTAATTGTCGTTGGCTAATTAAAGTTGATATATTTTTTCACTACATAACCATTATCAAGTAAAATATAAATATTTTATTAACATTTTAATATCAAGCCGAGTGATGTACATAATACTACTAATTTTTCAAAGATTTTATGTATATTAAATCATTATAAATACACACAAAGAAATATATAATAATTTTGACGTCTACGCCATAGAGGGTCTACGCCGTAGAGGGTCTACGCAAGTCTCTCATATTTGAGATAAAGTGACAATGACTAATGAAAAGATGTTTGTTTATACAATACTTTTCATAATATCATATATTATTATCAGTATCATATTCTTAGCCATTCTTTAGACCTACTACAGTCATGCTCAACGCGTCGATTGTGGGACGGTTTTTACATCGATCGCACCATTCCCGAGGCTTCTAATTGAGGGGAAAAATGTATAAAGCATCATGCAGCTTCAATTAAAGTAGGTAAGAAACAAAAGGTTTTCTGTTTGTTTTTGAAAAGCACAACCCTCTTCGATATATTCAAATTATACCATAATATTATAACCCTATTAAATAATATTATTATGACTGCACTATCTTTAATTTAAATAATGGTCAAAGTAGCTCAGTTCTATGATCATCATCATCATCAGGGGCGCGACAACCTGGTGTGGGTCCTGGCCTCCTCCAACAGCTCCCTCCACCTGTCCCTATCCAGTGTGGCCGCTTTCCAATTTGGTACCCCCAAAATACGGCAGTTACTAGCAGCTCCATCTAACCAGCGAATCTTTGGCCTCCCTCTTCATCTACGTCCTATTGGATTGCTGGACATCATTCTCTTTGCCGGTTCATTATCATTTACACGGTGTACATGACCTAGCCATCGCAGTCTCCCAATCTTGATTGATTGAACTGCGCTGCAATCTTCGTACAGCCCTTAGAGCTCAGCATTATAGCTTCTCCTCCAATTGGTGCCATCCCTGATCGTTCCATATATACAGCGGAGAATTTTTCTTTCAAAGATCTTCAGGGCTCGTTCATTTCGCAGAGTTAATGTCCAGGTTTCCGAAGCGTAGGTGAGTACTAGCTTTACAACTGTCTTTTAAAGAGTGCTTTTAGTTCGGCGAGATAGTAAGCGGATGATTGATTGGATGATGACATGATTCTCTTGTTGATTTCTTCTGTAATATAGCTCAGTTCAATGAATATATTATTATTATACTATGTCCGATCGTAATAAGATCATACTATGGACCTTCACAGATTGGATATTTTGTATGAACATATTTTTGTTTTTACGAGAAATAGATGTTAGCCACTTGCTCAACCTATTAGATCCATACTCAGACTCATACAAATATAAAAACAATATGTATATTTGCCAGACCCAGGATTCTAATCTGGGACCCCCACGACATTTTAAGCTGACGCGTAAGCCGCTTGACCATCGTGGGCGTACATTAATATACTAGTACTAAATACTACATTGAGTACAGTTAATATAATGTAATACAACTTATAATATCCGTAAAGACCCATCAAAACTGAGTCATTATTTATATGCGCATATATATTAATGTGTAAGTGATGGAGAGAAGCCCTTTTCCCTTTGACCTACTAATTGTTATAATTGTAATTGAGATTTTGAAGGGAACACTATTCCTATTTTTATTTACTTAATCAGCTTAAGTGAAAGTCGTTTTCAATCATAGTGAAAGAAAGAAAAGATACGAAGCTCCTTACTTTTAACTGAGGCGTAGCTTAATTTTACCATCGCGCAATAGGCTCTTATATGTAAATGATACTCTTGTATGTATGTACAGTATAAGAATTATTTGATGACAAGTAGTGCAATGAGTATCCAAAATAATACAAAAACTTGTAATTTTCACGACGTATGAGAAATTGAGTGTTAATGACGTTGATGAATGACTAATTCTAATGATAGTAAAAAATAACGCGATTTGATAAGCATTTAATGTAGTACCTACTAGTTAAAATTATTGTTATTAAGTAAGAGGCCCGTAGCTTTATTAGTTAAAGCATATTGGCGCGATACCAGTGGATATACGGGTTCAAATCCCATCAGGCGTCGTATTTTTTTCAAATATGATTTTTTCTAAGAGTAATATATCTAAGGTGTTCAAGTTATGTATATTTGATGAATGAAAATAGGAGAGTGTCACAGTTTTTATCTCTTCTTAGTCGTGCACTCATGGCTGAGAATCGTGACCACATTTAAATTTCGCTGCCCTTTGAGCGACGAAGACTTTCCATCTTTCTCGATCTTCCGCTTCTCTCAGGGCAGAATCGATGGTGCCCCCAGTCAGCTATTTCACTTGGTCGCTCCATCGAGCAGACGCTCTTCCTCTGCTTCGCCTTCCCTGGAGGCTACCCAAAACTACTAGTCTCTCTAGGTTGTCCGGTCCGCGCCTGACAATATGTCCAAAAAACTGCAGAATTCTTCTCAGACATATAGTCGAGAGCTGTTCCTTTATCTTCAGTCTCTGGATGATTGACTGGTTCGTCCTGTACTCCATCCAAGAAATGTAAAGCATTCGGCGCCAACACCACATCTCAAAGGCATTAATTGCCTTCCGTCCCCTTGCCTTCAGGGTCCACGACTCGATTCCGTATAGAAATATCGAGAACACTAATGTTTGCACAAGCATCATTTTTGTGCCAATTGAAATTCCCCGATCCTTCCATATAGTGGTACCTAAGGCGTGTCATCGCATTTTTTGCAATCTGTGTACGTCTTCTTTTGCGCAGTTTTTATACTGGATAATAAATCCCAAATAGTTATTTTTATACGATCCTTGTGCGTTATGCTTAACATAAACTTCTTCATATCGCGTCATACTACTCTCAGTTTAAAGTTTTTTTAAAAATCTATTTTCAATATTTTGCACCCATCTCTAGTACTGAAAAAACACTTCACGCTTCAAGGATTGTGGGAGGCAACTCAATTTATAATATTGGATATATATTAGACGTGATAAATTAAGAGTTGTTTAAAACTTTATCCATCCCCATTACGAGTATTTGAGCACTCATAAAGAAGAAACTTCTTGATAAATAAATATTAATATACAGCGATTACTATTTCAATTCATTAAGTCCGCCACATTTTCCATCGAAGAGATTAATCATTTTTCTTACTTAACAGCTAATACTAAAATATAATTTGTTGAAATTAGTTTAGATTTGATAGACTAGTTTATTTAATAACACACCTAATTGGAACATTAAACTGGTCTTGATTAATACACAGGATGAATATTATTATTAAACCACGAGTCCAAATACAATATCCAAAAGCATTAATTAGTTTTAATATTTTTAACAACTAGTTCATAACTCTTAGAATCGTAAACCAATAAGATTTTTAAAAAACTAATATGTTAAGTGTACTTCTAAATAAGTACCACAGAATAGGGGTTATTTAAGGCTTTGGTATTGAATTGCGAATTACGTTGGCATTTTTTCATTATACAACAATCATCATTTTATACAAACAGTTTACCATATTATTGCATTCAAAGTATGCGCAATAATTAGCGCTACCATTGAAGTATAGAGTTCCGTGCCACGGTCTAACTATATTATAGGCCCCCAATAATCTATACTACCTACTATAATAGTACGCCTTGGGATTATATTAATAAAGTCACATACAAATACAATAAAAGAATATTACATTATTAAATTATTCTTGAGAAATATTCGTTGTATAAAAAAAATAGTTTATTTAATTATTAGCAAGTGCAATAAGTAGCTACGTAAAATTTTTGAGTAATCCTGACACACCGGTTAGTAATTTTATTATGGTAGCTTAATACTTTGATTTAAAATACAAAAACCGATTTTCAATTAGTAACTCAATTTAGGAAATGCTTTAGAGAGTATTGTATACACCATTACTAAAAATTATACCTATAGCATAGTGGTCAGTGCACATGGGCGCAATTCCCGTGGGGCGCAAGCTCGAATCCTGCTGGGGGTCGTATTTTTTCAAAAAGTTTTTTTCTCTCTTCTCTTCGACCATGTCCGATACTAATATGATCATATGGGACTCCAAAGAGTGGATGTTTTTATTAACAGATTTTGTTTTTACGAAAAAATGGATGTCAGCCACTTGCTCAACCTATTAGGTCCATACTCTGACTCATATATAAATTGAAAAACAATGCGTGTGCTTGTCAGACCCAGGATTCGAACCTGGGACCACGACGCTATAGGCCAACGCTTAAGCCGCGCGGTGATTTATAAGTATTTTCAAATTATGTATGTCCAATAAAATATGTTACAATCTGAAATTTTGTGAATTAATCTTTGAATAAAAAAATAGTTTGTTAAATGAATAGATATATTCAGGAAGAATGAGAATATAAGAAGGAGGAACGTGCAGCTTCTAGTCACATTAGAAATGAAGAAGCGAGTGTGGACCTGGCTCGGCGACTTATTGAGAAAAACAACTCGTAATCATGGCCCCCACAACCTTAAGCGGCCCCCATGCATATCTCTAAGTTTAAGAGCAGTGTGATGTTCTACACTAGTATTCGCTAAATGGTAGTCTCCAATGAAACCTCAGGGTCCAAGGTGAAATTAAGGGCGTTCCATGTATATTTTAGCGATTTTTAGTATTTTTAAATAAATCTACTTGAATTATTGAGTTTTCGGCACTCGGCATTCTATTATGAAGAACTGATCACGACCCCTTTTTGTGGTAGCCAAGTAACATGCAATGCTTCACTATATTTGATAAATAGCCATTTTTATTAGTCTAGATTAGGGAATCCAATCCCGCGCCAAAATTCTGATCCCGGGATTTCGGGATTACAATTCGACAACCCCGGGATCCCGGGACTGGTCCCGGGATTGGCATTTTTTTCCATTGTTAATATAAAATTTTTATATTTACAAATAACATTGATAAAATCAGTCAAAAATAAATCTAGTATAATTTATACAATTTAAGACATTTATTGTTAATATTGTATATCTACGTTCAATCTTGGAAATACATAAGTTTAATGGAGTTAATAATATTAAATATATATGTATATATAAATAATAATGTGAATTTAATATGAGATTGCTGTTTCTGATAGTAAGGACTTAATGAATGGATTAGCGAGATTTAAAATAGTAAAGCAAATAATCATGGCGTACTTATGGCCTTTCCGCTTCATAAATCTAATTAGTCAATCAAATATGAAACTGCCGTAAAACGTATGATATCATGGTGGAAATACTTTTTAATAATTTATGTGATAAAATAAAATGAATCGGCAACTTACACATGGGTATAAATCAAACTTCATTCAAACTCAGTTTATTTCTAATGTAGTTACTTTTTATTAAAAGTATTTTTTCTGTTATAATTTCGCTTATCTTTTATGCTCCATAAAAATTGATAAAAAAAATCAATCCCGAAATCCCGGGATTATATTTATCAATCCCGGGATTCATAGGTATCGAAAATAGCTCGGGATCCCGGGATTCCGGGATTCGGGATCCCGGGATTGGAATCCCTAGTCTAGATACACACTAAATTAATTAAAATAAGTTTCTACATGTGAATTATTACTTAATTATATAAATCATCATATCACATTGAATTGCATCATATTGATACATATTTGTAAATGGTCATAGAAGGCAAATAGCGCCGCAGGCGACTTTTTTACTTTTAGAGAAAATTGTGATGTATGTTTATTTTACTTAAGGGCACACATGCTTACCTAGAGTTTCTGTTTTTTCATTTAAAGTTGAACTATGACATTGAATACTAGGTATGATTTTTAAAGTGAAAGTGATATTATGTTACATCTCTTTTACGCATGCTAATATGATTAAAAAGTTTTTCTTTCTCTTTCTGTCACATTCGAATTTGATTACCAAAGTTTAAACATTTACTATGCGTATTAGCTGACGTGCTTCGTCGTTTACAAATTATAACATGAATTTAAAAAATATATGTATTTATAATATTAAATATATTTTATAATGTACACAGATTTTTTTAACAACTATATTATATATACTTTTATTTATTTGTCGCATATTCAAAATGTTCTTGCTATATTAAAATCTTTTTTTTAGCCGGCCAAGTAAATCCGTATTTTTGGCCATAGACTAATAGAAAAAACTCTCTGCTGTCAGATTATGTTGATAGCAAATTGCAAGATACCTAACGAAGGAATTGTGTTTTATATCAGGAATAAGAAACACTATCTGTAAGTACAATATTATGTTATTTATTACTGTAGTAGTATTCTGTGTGTTTTGCATATATTATTCAAGTGTTAATTTATTGTTTTCTTAGTCTACATTAGTTGCGTGGTTAGTTTAGAGGTTATTGCGAGAATGCCTGTGATTTCATATTTATTTGTTTGATATAATCTAAGGCGTTCTAGTTGTTATTAAACATGTTACCTACCTGATTACTTTATTTTAGTTAATCAATCTTTTTTGATGCTTTGTATTATCACTAATCCGTTTTAATTACCATTCTTCAAACAGTCGCACACTATAAAAGATTAAAAATCACACTATTAACAGTTCATATGTTATGTTTTTTGCAGATGGAGAAAATGTCTACCGAGATCTTTGCTTGTCGACGGTTTCATATGAATAAGATGGAATGAAATAAATCTTTTAATTAATAATGAAATAAATCCGACTTTCGGCGTACGATCCGAACATGGCGTGATTCATATAATATTATTTATGACGTAGACCATCAAGCATATATACCCATTTTATAGATTTAATAGTACAATTACAAAAGGTAAATATAAAGTGACTAATGTTTGTAACCTATAGCTATGTCTATCTCGCATACATATTTAAAAAATAAAACAATTTTATAATTACATTTTTGCACTAAATTTATTATCGATAATGATATAAAAGTTGCTAAATTGATTCATAATATTCTAAAATATAATATAATTTTGCATATCAGTTACTTGTATCATATCAGGTATGTCATTTGGTAGAGCTTACTCTCCAAGTCTTTTCTTTTTCATCCTCAATATCACTTTGATATTAGAAACATTGTCTTTCTAACACCATTTCAAAGACTTTAAGTTTTCTAGATGCTGTATATTAATTCTTCTCTTCGGCTATATCTGCATCTTAGTTGCAGCATATGGATACAATGCGGCGCCTCCAAGAATCTCTGTCACTCTAGTTTTTTTGCATCGTTCCAGGTCATACTAGCAGCCCGTAACTCCGCCAGATATGCTATATAGATAGTATTTAGCGGCCATCCAGGACGCCGGAATCCGGTTGGCTTGAAGAACAGGCAAACCAGATTGGGATTCTCTTCAGGCACTCGCAGCACGTGGCCGGGCCAGGTACAAAGTTGCGTATTCACTCTCAACGTGATGCGAGGCTATTTGGTGCGTTCTTTTATCTCCCGTTACTTCTAAAATTACCGCACACCCAGTATCCGTCGTAAACATCTGTTCTCGAAGCTCAGTATACGGTTGCTCGGAGCCTTTGTAAGGTGCCATGACATAAAAACTAGTAAGATATTTAAAATAGCTGCTAGAATGAATACATTGTTGAAAGGAAATGAAAACTGATAATATGATATATCAATTAATTTGTCCATCTGAAGTTGTAGATATCAGTTAATAATTATGTGTTATACCAGTAATTAAATGCTGACTTCAAATGAAAATTGACTATTAAATATTGAAATAATATATTACCAGTTTTGATTTTTTTAAGTACTATACTATATCCATGGTTCATATTACAATGTCATAGTAAAACTTAGAAGAATAAAATATGTCGTAAGACGAAATCAATCTTGGGGTTTTAATATAAGTTAAATAAATAGTACACAGCTAATTTGTTATTACTTTGAATACATGCCATGTCTTTACATCAATAAAAAACAGAAAAACAATTTAATAATGTATAAATATTTATATAAGACTTAACAACGTCTAGTTAGACATCTAGTTAGACACGATGACCTCCATTTAATTTCCTCTTATTTTAAAATTCACCAAGATATATCCTAATAAGTAGGTAAGTATATTACATTTGTACATATAATAAGTAAATCAAGTACTTAACATAAATAATTATACTGTAAAATTAAATTACAATTGAAGCAGTATATATGGACCCCACAGAGTAATTAACAATATAATAATTTATATAATTATATCGGGTATATACTATATTGACACATTTTAATGAAGTCTATTTTTCTTGGTACCTACGTTCAATGATAAATGTTGTTTTATATTGTAACATAAACAATGGTAATATGCATTGATCTTTCTGATTTTTAAACTGTGATATCTATTTTATATATCTATTGATTTCTATGTGTATTATTGATACATTATTTATTTCAAATACAATAATTTCAAAACTAACAGTAAATAATATATAGAAAGCGTCATGTTGTTTAGTTGGAACATCTACTAGGAAATTCCATCCAATCCAAATTCAATTTTTACCAGGTGGGTACTTGTAGGTCAGTTATTTTTGGAATAAAATGAATCCCTTAAAAAATATGAAATAAGAATAGAATGATAAATATTTGTGAAAATTTACCAAATCAACATGTTTAACGTGAATATTTTCACACTAAAATGATAAATATTGTTAAGAAAATATACACAAACAGTTCATTCAGAAGTTATGACGTTTAAAAGATCCCGCGAGTTAACTCGTGCGTGGCACTGATCATGAGGTGATATCAGTTATAATCATTTATGAGGAATGGTTATAAGCCATTGGCACAACCAATTTGGTTTTTGACCTTGAGAACAAAATGTACTTTTTACACGGAACCAAAACTCACGGCTGCAGAGACGAATGCTTATACAAAATATGGCGCAGTGGAATCGCCAGCAAGATCTGCAGGTATCATTATTTAGATGTAAGTATACATATTATTTTGAATTTCATAAAATTACACTCGTTCTGGGTGTCTCGTAACAGTAAACTATATTAGTAAATTAGATATATCTTGATGAACTATAAAATAGTGATGTAATATAGACTTGTTGAAAATATATTAAGCATAATAAAATTTAAAATAAAAATTTAGAAATTCAGCCTTTCTGGTTCTCTAATATTCATAGATCTACTGGTTCTGGGATCTACTATTTCTGGCAGTAGACAATTCATATAAAAGTGATATATCTTTTTTTCAATCTTTTCAATCCAAAATGTCTCGTCTTTTTTGATTAATTCTATTTTAACAGGAAAATTATGTCCCGTCCAAACTCCAAATAAACAGACATCTTTCTTAGTAATATGAAGCTGCCCCTGAATCTGGAAGTACCAATCGTGATTTTTATCTATTACCATATTCCTGTCTTTATCTACTTTCCAAAATTTAATTTTTTTCTGTACAATAGCTTCATCTGCACTTATTCCAGCAGCTGAGAAAGGACATTTTATTTCAATAATTGTATCATCATCGCTGATGCCATCTGGCGTTGCACCGATAAAATCATACACATCATCGATAAACAATCCACATCTCTCAATCTTAATCCGTTCTTGTACACTAAGCTGTTGTAAAGCTATTGATTCATTTTCTTTACCATATTTTACCGCTTTCACGTTGGCTAATGATTGGCTATATAATAAACGTTTTACCAAAGGCCCAAATTTTGTATTTTCTCGCCGCTTACACACCTTACCAAAAACAGAGGCAGTAAGAAGGTTTCGTCGCCTTTCTAGCCATTCTGCACATTCAGATTGTAATACGGTGCGTCTTTCTATATCCCTCCTCTCATAGTTTGTCAGTTTGAGTTTTTTCAAAAAAGTTTCTTTTAACAATTGATATTGATTTTTGTCCATATCAGGTTTTTGGCAACTCTCTCCATAATCTGGATTAGATAAAGGAACAGTATGTATTGGTTTTCGCCAAGATTTTCCTATTTTTTTTTTATTTATTTTCAACCTTCTTGATTCTAAGCGATTTATGAAGGCTTTTGGGCTATTTTTATAAACTTGTTTTTGAATTGTGCAATGTAACTTATTTGTATTAAATGCGATTACCGCCGCTGCACATCGTCCCATGTACGATTGTCTTTGAGAGTAGTTAATTCTCTTGCCGCCTACAAATTTTGCAATCATGTTATTAAAAGATTCTGAAATATTAGTAGAAAAATTATAAATTAAACTTTTTGAATTTAGCACCAAACGAGAATTATATATCATTAATTGAGAAAATAGACTGCATTCTTTTAATGCTGGTACATAATTTACATCAAGCATGTCCTCTGTATTTGGTTCATTTGTACAAAAATATGGTAGACAAGAAGTATGGTCTCCAAAAACATGGTGCGGTCCATTAAATAAATCTTTTTTCAGAGCGATAACCTTTTCTTCGAAAGTACTATCTTGTAGTTTTCTATACTTGATTGCACCTATGACGGCTTTCCGCAGACGTCTTTTTCTTGACGCAATGATTTTTCTTACATTCAAGGGATATCTTGTGTCTTTGGTTAATGCCTCTATTTTGCCACAATAATTTCTAATTAAATGGTTTTTACATTCAACTTTCTCGACAGTTACATTCGGATAAGGGTGACAATCAAGAATTTTTTTGTATGTGCTGGAATCTCCATCAGCAATCAATTTTGAATAAATCAATCCATGTGTATTAATAGATTCTTTAAAGCCTTCTAATATTGCTGTAGATTCCATTCCACCTGACGGACCGGTATAATTTAAAAAGCATTTATGTTGTTGAGCAGGGATATTTTTATTTTTAGCTTTGGCGCACAAATCGCAATATTTATTTTTCACTGACATGTACAAAATCTTTCCGGTTCTTTGACCAATGATCGTGGCAGCGCCAGATGCTGCGGAATAATTGCATCTGTATGAACGTTTCGACCAACAGCCGTCTGCAACAACTGATATCATGGGAATACCAGAAGAATCGACGTCACCATTTTCGATTGCAAGTTGTCGCTCTTCTTTCGCAGCGTTTTCCATACTCTTATTTTTGGTTTCTTCAAACCACTCGTACACCTTCTGTTGACTCTTTCTGTATGTTCTTGCTGTAATCGATGGTACGTCAATTGCTGAACACATTTCTTCCAGATTTGAAAATCCACTGCCGATACTGATTATACTGGATACAAATGCGTCACACAGATTCATTTTGTTTTTGTTCATTTCAGTGGTATATAATTTTAATTTTTTACCACAAAGTTTACATTGAATAAAAAATGTACTACTAAAGTTATCCCGATTTTCCCCAAAAATTTCTAAATGTGATAAATTACAATTAAATGGAGAATCATGGTGGCTAATTAATTGAAGTTGTTGGAAAAAATATGAAAAGTCTATAATTCTACGGCCTTCTACACGGAATTTAGGGCTTGAATCTTCAATTTCATTTTCTATAATAAATTCTTCGTGTTCGTGTTCAAATGTGGGATGAAATTCTGGTTCAGGTAGTATGCTTTGAGGATTTCCATGCTCAGGCATAGTCTTCGGCAATATATCAATACTATAATACATTCAAAAATATTAGTTTAGTAGATAGTTAACAGAAAACAAAATGTATAGCTGCTATTAATTATTGTACCAGATTATAATTTTTGTCACAGACACACTAATTTCGAATAAGACATGGCACAAACATAATATAAAAATAATATAAGTACAAATGATCATTATACTTAATTGTGTGTATTAATAAGTAATACGCAAAACTTCCTTTTGCAAGATAAATAAATATTGTGAACCAAAATTTTCTGTGAAATGTGGTTTTTTCAACTATGTATAATTATGTCAAATTATAAAATAATAATTTCAAACCTTTGTGTTTTTAATGTATTAATATTTCCATCTTTTCTCCTACGTCTTTTTTTGGAACTTCCAGCCATCGGATAGTGAGTTCGTGGCATTTTTTGTAAGTACAATCGATATAAATAATTGTGATAATATTGTTAGGTACCTATGTCAAAAACCGAGGATGAAAATTTCGCATTCCCGCTGAAATAAATGACGTTCATAGTATTGCCAGGCTAAACTTTCGAAATTAAAGTTAGTTTTTAAAAAAAAAATTACATTGGAAAATATTATGTAAGTACAGGCATCCATTATTATGTTATTTGATGAAAGTATTCTTTAAAATCATCTGTATTATTATAATCTCGCAAATTCATAATTTAGTAAAAGTTAAATTTTCTGTAATATAAACATCAGTAGGTACCTAACCTATGTTGATTCATAATTTTGGCTAAGTAAAAAATATAGATATTTTTACTTCGCGATGTGTTTGGGGTGTTCTAAATTATGTAAGTATGTTTAATAACAAATGTGAAATTCGTAAAACCTCATGTGTATTATTTATTAAATAAAAATAGTAAAACTAATAGTAGATACAAATGGTGAAAAACTTCATTCTCTTATTTACTAAAATATCAATTCAATAATATTTTAGTAGATATGGCAATACTGGACGACCCGATATATGTCACTGAAATAAAATAAAATCTATCACAATTTATAAAATACATACCTACTACAATCATAATTATTTTGAATGTAGAGGGAGATAGTTATAGAAAGGGACAGAAAACTGATTGCTATGTTGCAATATTAGGCAAAATAGATTGCAACAGTGTTAAAAATTATAATGTATGATTTAGTATGACATAACGTAGAATTGACGCAAATACAAATTTCTTCAGATTTTTTTTTGTTTTGTCCTCAAATGTCAAAATATGTTTTCCTTTTGAATAATATGTTCGAATTTGTGTTTGTTTCGCCTATTTTTGTGTTCAATTTGTAGCATTCACTTTTATAAACATATTTTTGTACAATACTTGTGTGTTGGCGTATTTTTTTGGTCATATAAAGTTAAAATAATACCAGCTAAAGATTCCATACATCATACACCAATTCGCAGGTGGGTCTGGCGGATATCAAGATGGTCGAATATTTCGTGGAAACAGTTGTTTTAAAAAGGTCTCTATTTAGTATTACAAATTTATAACTAACAAGATATTTCATCATTTATTCAATGATTAATGATAAACCTTCTGATACGTAGCTTTATATTATTTCGTATGTCTATAATTGTAGCATATTTAAATAACAAAATGTCCACTCGCTTCCATTAGATTTAGAACCAATAGAAACTGCAAATATTATAATTATACTGAATATATTTTACTACATTATGTTTTATAACATTACAACTATCTATAATAAATCGTTTGAGATAATAATTAAGGGAAAAATTTGTCATCATCACAGCCTATTAATGTCACAAAAATATGGCTTCGTTCTCAATTATCACGTTTCACGGTTTCAAAGAATATTATTTTACGTCATAAAAATACTTTATGTAGTTATCAAATGTTTTACATAAATATTTGACGATGAATAAGCTTCATAATGATATAAATAGTTTTTCTACAAATCTTACGTACTATTCAGGCTTAACCTCTGAAAATACCAGAAAATAGCTGACATGGAACACCTTCCCCCTTAATTAGTCGACCTGCCACGCCGGGCCCTTTCTAAGCCCGGGCCCCCAGGCTAGAGCCTTGTCACCCCTCCCCCTTCCGTGGGCCATGCTCGTCACTTTTGTTAGACACGGGATTGATTGACCCATAACTTCAGAGACGTGCGCTATACTAACTAGAATATTAGGGGCAAATTATAAATATTACAATTACCTATAATAAATTCCTAATTCAACTATGTCAACTATTCAACTACTGTCGAAGTATCAACTGGTGATTCACTGAAAATATTGGAAGGAGTAAATAAATCATAATGGTGTCGTTGGTTGAAGTTTTGAAAACTCAAAATAATAAGTCTTTGTATAAAAAGTTGATATCTATTTTGATTAGTCTGATTACAAAATGGTCAGATATAAAATTCGTAATAATATCTCCATCACAATGCGCGCTTTTTAAAATCATTCAAGATTGTCATATTAATTTCATAACAACATCAGTATTATTGTGTCTTTTTTGTCTCCCACAAAATGTCCGGAGAGCTCGAGAAAGTGTCTGAAATGTCAGCTTTGTTCTTTTTAATTTGGCGCGGGCTTAAAGTTCGCGCGCAAAACGAAACACAATAAAATGTAATCAAATGAGACAACTCCTTCAATTAAGTATTTAGGATCTGAAACTCGTTTCCGTTGCTATTGCCATCAATTTGCGAGCACAATGGGGTGGAAATTAGAGGATCTGTATACAAATTTGGTGTCTTTTAATTGTACATTTGTTAATATTGATAGCTTACTATTTTGCTTGTTCTGAAATGGAACACAAAACATTTGTTTATTTGATTGGAGCTTGCTTTTAATTATACACAAATACCGTGCTTATATATTTTTTTAATTTCAATGTTAAAAAACATATTTAGTTGTATTATGAAAAATTTAAGCGTTGTCGTCAATTATTGTTGGTTATTGTACTTAGTAGGTACCTACTATACTTATATTATAATAATACATTAGTAATATAATGTAAACTGAAATATTATTATGATTAAGGTTTTTTTGTTGTAACGGCCCAGATTATTATCACGTTTTTATTAGCTCGTATTCTTGTTTGTCCAGTACTCTGAGATTAAGTGTAATTGAGAGAAAGATTTGTATTGGACGATTGAAGATTTTTAACTAACTTCCCGACTAGCTAGACATTTGAAACTTTTAGAATGTATCAGAACACGACGACAATGCATTCTTTTATTACTTTTAGCCATCTTTAAGCAGAATTGGATTCATTTTCAATTAATTCTGTTTTGTATGGAAAGTTATATCGGAAAAAATTTGTAAAAAGTAAAACACTATTATTGATTGCTAAGGGGGTCATAGCAACTAAATTATTAATATATACGTGCGTTACTATGGAAATCAATATGAAATATCAAAATGACATTTCAGTATTCTATGTTTATTCAGTATTTCTATCAAATACAAAAAAAAGTATTTATTAATAGATCGAATTGTCAAGTTTATATGATTCAACAGAAAATTAAAATACGTGGTATATAAAAAGTTCTTTTTATCTTGTAATTATTTTAGTGTCAAAAACAAGATTCATAGAATATCAACCACTAACATACATGATAGCTAATCCTGAAAAAACTGATAGGCCTCACGTGTTCCTTGATCAATACCCGCCAAGATAAGACATTCCGTAACAACGTTTTTTCAGTGATTATTTATATTATATGTAATTAATCAGGCAATGTATAGTTTATCAAATCATTATTTCCGAACCAAGTCGGTACCCTTTAGCCTCTTTTCTTTGTTTTTATTATAGATTAGTTTTAATATATTATAATAATAATGTGGAAATTAGTTTGTTTTTTAATTTGCATGCCACATGTTAGTCCTTTCTTAAACTTTGACTCAGTGGCGAATGGTGGAGGAAGGCTGTTAAGATCTAACATAAATAATGAACACTGAACTTTGTCAGTCATACTTATTTGTTTTTTTTTGAACTAAGTTTACAAATATTGCAGATAGTGTTGGTTAGTTTTTAAAATTCCATTAAACTGCGTAAAGATATTATAGATAATAGTAAAAAATATGCAATTAAATCATAGATAATTTGAAATATTTTAAATAGAGAAAAATAATTGTAATCTATTATGGCTTGATTCATGCAGAGCTTAATGTATTAAAAAAAACTAGCCAACACCATCTTTAATATGTACGCAACGCAAACAAATAATTATGACAACCTTTTCAGCATTATTTATTTATGTCCGATCTTAACAGCTTATCTCCACCCCTCGACACTGCTTTGACTTACATGTATGTAACTTATTGTAATAATTATGATAAGTACCTCAATACATGAATATGATAAACTACCCTCGATAGCCGCTGATATCAGCCTTGTGTATGGAATAAATGCGATGAAATGTAAGGTAAAATAATAGAATACCTAGATAAAAAAAATAATTTAGATAAAATTGGCACATGTGGGTTTTAATAACATGACGATAATACATAAAATCATTATTTATTTTTATATACTTTATTCTTCGAACGATCAATCGTTAAGATTGAAACCCGCAAGTTGAAATCATCCACCGTATCTTTATAACTAGTATAAGGAAACGAGGAAAAGAGAAAAGTTTTACTACCTCACAATAATATTATGTGAAATGATTTTTAAACGTGTAAAGGATAAGGTTAACGGTTTACGGGTGGATATAATATAATAAACAATTTTAAATAAAACCTTCTACGTTCAGTTTATTCAATGGAAAAAGGACGACGTAAAAAATCGCAATATTTTTCAATAATCTACAAATACCTGAAGCGATCAGTCAAGCTGTCATTTTGTTAAAGCCGTCGCACATTGTGAGGTTTGTTTTTATAATAAACTCTAGCGAGACCAAAACACAACATTTCGCGTTAAAAAGTCTCACGTTTTTCATTCACAATATGATTGATATTTTAAATTGGATTTTTTGCTATTTCCACCGGCGAGTTAAAGTCTGTGGAGTTTTGATTTTCCGCCAACGATGGTCTGTCTCGTGTTTGTATATATTTGAATTTTGATTTGTCCGCTTGCAACGAACGTATCTTCAAAAGGGGTGTGTGCATAATAATTTATCGCTGCACGCTTATTTTCTCTCGCAGTTCTCATAGTGCATCCGTAAATAATGAAGTCACACAAATTTCAGTACTGACCTCTTTACCCCCATGTCTAAACTACATCATTTTTTTTCACAACAACAAATAATTCGTTTAGATGGAAAACTCTATTGGTTTTATGACGTCTGATTTTATACAGCCCCTACCCATATTCTCTTCTTTACAAATTTTATCATCACTTCAAATTAGACTATTCCCTCTTTTCTCCATAAAGCGTGATGTCATTTATATGAACGACACCTAATGTAAAGTCCAGTAAACAAATTCTATGTTGAGGGACGACGAGTGCTGTCCATGTGATGGGTACACGTCTCTAACAGTGTGGCATGTCATTAACGACTGCCTAATATTATAAAAGCAACGATGGGCTCTCAAAACTCTGTGTAGACATCATAATTACGAAATTTACTTCCAAACACCTGACGCAATTATTCTAAACAACACAATAACATATTAGGTATATTATTATTTATTTTTGGCGATTATGAACATTAAAGAAAGAAATAGAGGAACATAACTCATCACCAATTTCACCTAAAACTGTAATTCAGAAAAAATTTTAACATCCTAACCAGGGCTTCGAACCGTTATTTTTTTCATTTCGGTTTTCGTTCCGAAAAAAATAACGGTTTCCGGTTTTCGGTTCAGCTTCGAGTGATTAATTTTCAAATGTTTCCAAAACTAAAGATGCTAAGATGTTGACGCATGTTTAAACATGTACTGAACCGAAAATACCGATCTTTTTTTCGGTTCGGTTCCGGTTTTCGTTCCGACAAAAAAACGGTTTCCGGTTTTTGGTTCAGTTCCAGTTCCAGTTCGAAGCCCTGAACTTGACCACATATACGAATATATAAATATCGATTTGAACTACCTTACATGAAAAAGCAAGGGCATACATAGTTCGTAATATTTATTTCTTTAAGTGACATAAAACAAACACCAAAGATCTCATTTTCTCTGGTGACTAAGAGAGTTTGTATCATTTTGTTCCTAGAATAGTGCGATCAAGTTCTGTTGATAATATAGTTAATTGTTAAACATTAAGTCACAGACAGTTTAGTAATGAATTATTGTCGGTGATACAAACAAACGATTCTATTTTTCTGCTATACAACCACCTTCGTCAACAATCACTTTTTTATTTTCCCCCAGAAACGATTATTAGTGAAGAATTCCAAGCCTTTGTAGTTCGGTGTAAACACTTCAGCGATCAATCGAAATGTCAGTCAGTCCTTTTACTTTTTCTTCGAAAATTCTCACGCACTGGGTGTTCTGTAAATTAACTTGGTCAATTCGGTCTAAAAATACCTTCAAAGAATTCTCCTGTTTTCGCTGGCTTTGTCAAAAAGACTTTATATAATAAGCGTGAGTAGATAATCCTACATGTTAACCCTTTAGCTATAAACAAACGCCTATATATAACAAAAACACGTCATTTGTAATACTATCGTAATTTTGTAAGGTTACCAATATGATGTACATTATTATTTAAAAATAACAAAATAGAAATTTAAAAAAATGACTCTAAATAACAATCAAAAAAATCTTTCTAGGAACACTACAAAATAATTGACAAAATGATAGAACCCATAATATGTCGTCACGTTATTAAAACCTGCGAAAAATATTTAATTTTACAGGTTAGGTGAATTAAATTCGACTAATTTATCAAGATGGCGATCTAAATACTAAAAAAATTACCTTGCCAGTATATTCACTTCTACTAATAATTATTATATCAAAATGTATTTCAAGCTATTAATCAATGTCAGTTACACAAATTAAGTTAAAATATGAATTTCTGGCAATGTCAAAACACTGGGATTTTTAATAAAAGTAATAACTTTTAATAAAAACACTTTCTTTCTATTCAAAACTAAAAACATATTTAAGAATGTAATAGTCGTCTTTGATAATATACTTACTTACATAACTTTTCGGAAAAATAACTAAATATTAAAAGGATTATTAGGAGAATATTATATTTTAGGAAATACGCATCTGAGGTATTTACTTATTCATAGTTCCTAGATGCATATTAATTATAGAGAAAACGATAATTTACAATTTTTACAAATTGGTATGTGTCTACTTAGGTATACATTAAATTACAAAGTATTCCAGAGGCCAAAGTACAACGATCCCTTTATAATAAGACGTCAAACTGTAATATTACAAAAAAACACCGGAATAAATAAATGAAAACGGAAAAGCGAGCCGTCTTAAAAATTTGAATAATGACTTCGGCTCTAATGGCACTAAATAAACAACATTTAACAAAATAATATTTAGTAGGTAGCGTGAGTCGAGAAACAACCTGTACATCCTAAATTTCTAGTTAGGCACAATGCCCGTCAGCGCCATTACCATTGTAAGTATGTTTTTTCATGTTAATACATGTATTTGTGCCATGATACAAATTCAAAAATATTATAGAGATCGCCCTTAATGCTATACTGTTCCGCTCCTTGTAAAATGTATTCATGCTCTCGAAACATGAATACGAATTGTTATTTAGGCCTCCGCTAACTCAACAATATCTCGATATTTTTTTCTTTTCGCCTCCCTACTTCTAAAGCTAGCAAGGTATTTTTTTTCACTCTAATGTTTCCTTACAGAGGTAATCAAATAATCAAATATTCATACTACATTTATTGCATTTTGTTAACATAGTTATATAAGATATTATAATATATTGAGACGAGATAAAGACTCAAAATAAAGACACGACTGTAGACAATGATTATTATAATATGGATATTTTGTTATTCGAGGAGTGTAGAATCTGGAAAATGTGGTAGTTTTGTGTAGAGTCTAATGAATACAATACAGATGAATTACATTGGAGCGCTGGAGTGACCAAGTGAAGATATTTACTGATATCAGCTTTCTCACTGCATTGAGAGAATCAGATAATCGTGATACATTGAGAGTCTTGATCGCTAGTAAGATGGCTATCTTTCGTAGTGGCCGAGATCTTCATATAAGAAACCGAACACAAAAAATGAATTGAGGTCAGTTTTCACATCATTACATCCATATCAGCGTCTATTAAATTGAACATTGTGATGGTCTTATAACCAAGGGTTGGTAGCAGGAAACTCAGAAATAATGGGAACTGAAATACATAACGGGTAAGACGATATCAGGTAATAATCGGAAGAATCCAGGTTAAACTTACACACGTGTCAAGAATACGTTTTACGTCGAATAGTGAAAACTGCTCTCGGCTTATGCATTTACGCTCATTTAATGTTGGTGTATTACACACACTATTGCACGTGCACAATCCGTGCTTCATTTTCATAGGACACTCACACATTCAAAACCCTGCATCAGCATGCGGCGTATTGAATATAGCCTATCGGTATTCTATTTATTTTCTATTCTTTGGTTGATAGCAATATATCTTTGATAAAATTTGTAACATGTAATAAGACAAAATGTTATTTTCCCACATTCGACACACGGCAACATTCACCAACACAATGGCTTCTGGTAAAGTAGAAAGCTATAGATAAGCGAGAGTAGTGACGATGAGATATTGTCACTTGCCGCTTACCTGACGTCGCTGGTAAGAGGAAAGTCAAATCCGGCCTCTCACCGGAGACATCAAATTAACTGTTATCATTATAAACTATCCTTGGTCTATATAATCTTCATTATTTATTAGTAATAATACGTGTTCTCCCTCCAAATTGTTGATTATTGAATTCCTCACATGCCAGCTTTAGCACTATTTATGATTTATTTGAATAATCCTACCATTAAATTACACTACATAAACTTTGTAATGTTGTCATTATTATAGGTGCTTCGATTCACTTCTAGATAAAAGTCTACCCTAGCTCCATCCACTATTCTTTTCCCCTATTTCTTCCCTGGCACGTTAATCCATTGAACTCTATGAATTTGTCTATCCAGCAGATTTTAGGGCGTCCATATGGTCGTTTAGTCATTTAGTGCCCCTTGGTTACAACTGTACAATAGCATTTATCTAGTGGTTATCCACTTGCCAAGCGACATTTCCATCCCACTGCCATTTTATCTGCTTCGCGATTCGCGATACACACCGTGTAGTCTTGTCCTATAACATTGGTTTATTTTGTGGTCTTTCCGTGTTATGCCCAACACGCACCTTTTTATGTCACGTTGCTCTACTCGTTATTTTTTATTTATTTTTTACATTAAGAATCTATGTTTCACATGCATACATGAGCACTGGTAGCACGCATTGGTTGAACACTTTACGCTTGAGACACAATTTTGAAAATACTATCCAGGTGTCCAAATGCACTCCATAACAGCTTGGTTCTGCGAGTAATCACGTCATCCATCGTCAATTGAGGTAATATCTGATTTAAGTATTTTGGCCGATTTTTCCATCTTGAAATTTGATAAAAAATAATGAATTTGAAAAAATTTCGTGATTTATTTTGCATAATGTAGAATTTGCATATTTTTTTTTATTCTTTAAGTTGATTTACACATTAGTCACAGGTGCATTTATTCGTTTAATTCTCAGTACCTCAATTATAATAACTTACCTTTTACAATTTAATTATAATAACAGACCTACTATGCGTACAATGAACTGTCGTAGTATAAGATTAAAATAATCTCGAGAATAATGTTTCCCACAAATCAAACATTTGGTATATGTTTCGGAAAACATGACAAAGAGTTTACTAATCCAACCAGAGAGTAGTTATGCTATCGATTTTACGGGCCTCATTTGGTCCGCAAGTTTGAGTTTTATACGAAAGCACATACATGGAAATAGTTTATGTAAGTAGCTACCTACATATACCTAGGCTTGTTTTAACCAACGTAAGTTTTCCTTTCTTATACGTACATAAAGAAGGTAGTATACTTTCGTTATCCAATAGCGAAGAAGTTCAAGAATCAACCGTCGCTTTGCCGACGGAATTCCACTAAATCGTTCAATTTTGAGTGATAATAAATAGCCTTTTGCGGATTTTGGCACCGAAATACAGGATTTTAAATGGCTTCATGTGGAGCATTGAGGTGCCGATGTTGAAGAGAATCTGCTATTGTATGTTTATTTGTACAAAGTTTTTTATTCAATATTCATCAACACTTAGGGCCATGAGCTCTTCGTCAATAAGTATTAACTGCCAGTTCTAAATAATATTCTTTTTCTTATTGTGCCATCCCCTAGCGGAGGTCGGCCACCATCAAAGCGATCTTATCTTTGTCCTCGGAACACTTCAGTGGAGCTGCACTCGTACCAATCACGGAGATTCTTTAGCCACAAAATGCGGCGCCGTCCTCTGCTACACTTCCCATGATCTTTCCTTGAATAACAAGTTGGGGAATGCTGTATTTTTGTCCTCTCACAATGTGGCCGAGGTACTGTAGTTTCTTGGTTTTGATACTACGTAGATTTTCTCGGTCCTTCCCCATTCGATTGAAAACTTCAACATTTGTCACCCGGTCAGTCCAAGGAATTTTGAGGATGCGTCTATACAGCCACATCTCGAAAGCTTCTAGTCTCCGTGACATCTCTTGGTACCTCAAACTATACCTACCTACACAGTTTATATATAATGCAATCATTAATTGAATTGTAGTAAATATTGTAGAACTCCAATGTAATAGTTTGGCAATGCAAATTTTACGCCATTTGATTTATTTATGTACTGTTTTGGATTATAAAACTGTGACTGTTATCGAATTCCTGTGACCCAGATTTTAATTTTAATATTATTTATTAAATATTCATTTTCACGTAGTATCAGTCAGTTTATTATTATATAATATGATTTTATGAGATAGCGGATCCGAGATTTATTGCATAATCATTTCAACATATTATTCCATAGTGCGTTGGTCAATAAATAGCGGGTCATAATTGATTGAACATGTCACTCGATTATAAGTCCCCGTTAAAAACACATCGCACCGAATTTCCATTATATTTATTATATTATATCGAACAGTAAATAAACTTTCACCTCCTCCATCATCACGAACAACTACTTCCGTCTTTAATCTGCAACACCTATCCAGCGCCGAAATGGAATCATTATGACGATGTATTTATAGCAAGGTCTACTATAGTCAGGCCGTGATACGTTTTAACTTATTTTTTTTTATTTTTCTTACAAATACATTTCTTACGGTTTTTGTATGCCCCTGAAAATTTTAATTAATTGACTTCCGCGGTGTTGTTTCTTAAACGACGATATGTCTCAGTGCTAGTAATTGCTCATACTTCGAATGCAACATGGAAAACTATTTGTTGAACATGATGATTGTTGTATATTGAAATAAATTGTAATAGCGCCTGTACACAAGCATGGAATTACTGTCGGCAATCGTGCTTATTTTAAACTATCATGACAATAACTATTTACACGTAAAAGTGCTGATTGTCTCTCCAATCTCATTCTACAAGAGTAAGCGAGACGCGATGTTGTCATTTTATACTACTATATTGATAAGATGTATTGAAAATCGATAAACCTCAAATGAGTAGTTCGTTTTTTTACCGGCAGGCTCGCCAATATCATTCTACTGCGCAGGCGCAGATCTTACTTGCGCGGAAAAAATCATCACAATTTGGAAGCTTCCAAACGTGTTTGATTTATGCACGCAATCTTGCCAACTGCGGGATAATACATTTTTCACATAATTTTCTTTCTGTGCACAGTAAATCTATGCACGTGTAAACGGGGTATTAAATGTGAACAAAATATGTAATGGAAAATCTTCATTTGTTACGAACAGGTTACCGTATTACAATTTGCTGATAATTACAAAGTTGTTGAACATACACAATTTCTTTATACTGAACACACGTCTTCCCATGAACAACACGTCTTGCAAACCTTAGTATCAAAGTAATTATCAAAGTTAATAATACAATACACAATAAAAGAAATTATCAAAGAAAACTTAAATCTTTTACAATTTTAAAACATGAGAGCTTTAATAAAAAAAATACTTCAATAGATCATGAGTCGCCACTTCCGGTGAAATAGTAAAAGTTTTTTATCAAGCATATTCACACTTTGTTGTGTATATCAGTGCGTTTGCACATGTTTTACTTTTATGGTGGAACACAAAAAAATACCAGCTATATATTATTGTGTTTTTCGTTAACGGGGCAAATATATGAAGGTCTGTACTAAGCCTTAGATAGAAAAATAAATAAGTCTTTCTAAGAATATGTTATCAAATTTATTTTTACAATAATTGTTAGAAACATTCTTGTCTTTCATAAATGTGTAATATTTCCCTTCTATCAGTAGTATTCAAAGTGCGGGTCACGGCACCCTGTGATGTCGCGAGAAAATCTTAACGGTACCGCAAGGTATTAAAAAAATTCCAGACAATGTTAATTCAATGCGCTGACGCATGATCCAATGATATATTCCAATGCTCTGGTGAATATTTTTCAATAAACAAACAGATAGCGGCAAAAAATTTAAACAGCTTTTCCCTTATCGCTACGGTGACGATTCGACTTTATTTTAGTAATGTGCGCTTCTTTTTCTCATTAAAAAATCACATTATTTGTTCTTTATTTCGAAATCCATCTTTTATTTTGAAAAAAAATCCTCAGCGAAAAAGGGTCTGGAATGTAATTCTGAAGGGAAAATTTTCAATTAACTGCTTATTAGAAGATTTTAGGGTGGCGTGAAATAAAAAAGTTTAAAAACCACTACTACCTTATTTAATTTTATAAAAGTTGGCCTTTACACCACAAGAGGTGCCCTGGTTTGTAGAGTCTTCTTTGACGAGGAATGAGCTTAAGTTAATACTGAGGCTAAGAACAGGGCACACCATGGGCAAAAGATTTGATGTCCTCATGGGAAGAAGCGAATCGCAGCTCTGCGATGAATGTCATGTTTTAGAGGACATTGTACATATAGCACTGCAATGCCCCAAATATGAAGTTCACATAGTACAGCTGCGAATTGCAGATATCTATGAGAATGTCGACGAATTGAAGGGTGTCCTGGCGGTGGGTAAGACGGAAGAGCTAGGCAAAATTGTAAAGTTATTTAACAGAATAGGAGTGAGGACCTGATCGACGGATCCCCTTCTAGAAGAGAAGAGGTGATATGACAGCGAGTCGCAGTCAAAGCCTCGGTAAAATCACAAAAAAAAAAAACTCTGAGCTTTTGCGACCGATCTTTCATGGGGATTATCGTTAGCAGCTCGCTTTCTTCGAAAAAGTGATATCACACGTACACGCACGCACACATACATATGTAATATACACATTCACACAATCAATTCTCTGGGTAGGCATTATCTTAAACAATCTCCGATGACCATGAAACGATATCACAGACAATGATTTTGTGGAGCTGTATGTAATTTTGTAATGTAATATTAATAGAATTGTAATCTTATATTTCATAATAAATGTATTTAAAAAAAAAAAAATTAGGATTAATTTTAAAACTGCGTCAAAGTATGCCAATTGGAAGGGCGGTAACGGAGCTCGATCAAATCGCTTTGAATATTTATATATTTCTCGTGAGGTGAGTTTTAAATAAACGTTATTGTATGAGTTTTTAGATTGGGTCTACTTATTTCATTCGGTTTAGGTACTTCCATATTATACGTTTTACTTATGTTATTATCCTGGCTTTTATATAAATATTATTAATACTTTTTATATCATTTTTTGAACACTTAATTTATTATTAATTGTCTTTTTTACTATATAATATCTAAAATATTTTTTTACTGCGTCTACAGTTAGATATTTATTATATTTTAAAATTAACTCTTCCTACATTGAAATAAAAGCGCTTAGTACCATTTTTTATTATTGACCATTTCTAAAAAACGTGCCCACTTCATTATTGAAATACTACTATATGGAATAGTATCTCCTACATACTCGTATCAATGCATTTAACCTTTTCAATGGTTTCGTACTGTCTGAAAGCTCGGCTGGAAAAACTTGAAGACTTTCACAAAGACTCGATATAGCAACTAGAAATAATGGGCCACATCCATCAAAATCAGACATAAAATTTTTAATCTCCGAATATTAAGTGGTTTACGGAAAATATCAGATTGACTCCAAACTATTAGACTTTCAAGTTCTTGACCGGTCACGGTGGTTTCTCCGCCAAACTTGCGATATGGGATGCCAAACACGTCCTCTGGGATTATCTCAAGTTCTGATGGAATGGGTAGTCTGTCAGACATTCCGATGTCTGGCCTTCACTAAATTTGTGGCCCCGTATGGCGATATAGAAAATCTTTTTAAGATGTTATTTTTTGCTGTATTCTGCATATCCTATTGTAATTATTATTTCCTTTGAAACCAGATTCACACACATTTTTCTTTTAAATTAAAAAAAATACTTATTTTAAATACTCAAAAAAATAGTATTTCATATTTTTCAATAATTTTATAATTGATAACAGCCTCTACAACCAGGATCTGGGAATGCTAACATTATAATTTTATGAAAGATAAATATAATGCTCCTTAGCTATACCATGATATAGATAGAGTATAGGTTTTATAACTTTGAACTTTTACTACACTGATTAGCCTCTTTGCCAGATTACTTCGCATAAAATTAGATCAAATAGTATTCACTTGTATTAATGTATGTAGTAATAATTAAATAAGTAAATGATATCATCATTTGCATTCTAGAGCCAGAGTGCAATGTTATGAAGAGTATACTCTACCCTCAATGATTGTAGAGACGTAGCATATCGTAGAAGGAAATCATATATAAGGTTACACTGTTTGACTTATTAATGCAGTATTAAAAATCTTCTGCACTTGAAAATAATGATATAAATATTACTTTGTGACTTTTGCTGGTTAACACAGAGTTCTAGAATGCATTTGATATGATAGTAACACTATCATACATAGGTTAGCCAATTTTAACATAAGTAACAAGACATTCGTCGAATGGGCCTCGTTATCAATAATAATTATTCAATTACTATGTGTAAGACGGAAGTTTCTGGGGAGTCTTTATTCGGGGAATTCCCACAACTAGACGGGGTGCTATAAACCTTTGGGTCGTTGTTGGTGACTCCCCTTCCACCCTATCTGGAATCAAATAAACGGGTCGAGGAATAAAGAGAGATCTTACATAACCAGCCGATCCTTACTTAACTTGCGCATAAAACATTTCATATTACCTTTCCTTCGACCCTTTACGACTCGCTTCTAATAATATTATTAACATACACCCTAATCACTTATAATTTAATTTAATTATTAATATCTCCAAGTAAATCTAATTATTCTATTATTACAATATTGATTACAAAAACTTACTAGTCCAATGAATTAGTTAATTGTCAAAACTCCCTGATTTAACATACTTAATTGTAACTATTCTGAGAAAATATATTATAACCAATAGATTTTTTTATAAGATACTCTACAGGAATCGAACCTGCATCTCTCGGGTATCGCGCCCATGCCCTAACGGCGTCATACTTAATTGCGACAAATTTTAACTAATGCCTTTTTAATGCTCGCTGAAGCGCTTTCCAAATTGAGCTAGGGTATCCTCCACGTAACTTTGCAATTGTACACAATGATACAATTTGTGTGTATACGCACTCCGTATCAATGTATTAGTAAATGCCAGGCACCTGATCGACTTATTTTGTCAAATAATTCAAAAAAACCTACTACAAATTGCAAGGTTACGTGGAGGGTAGTATACTATGGCGATCGGCTTTTGTATTTTAATTCAAAGTAGTAAGTATTACTTTAATTACTAACCGACGTCACGGATCACTCCAAGATTTTTGTTGTTACTTACTTGAACTTGCTAATATTTTTTAATTAACTATTTTTTTATTCAACGAATAATTCACAACATTTAAGAATATAACATTCTAATTATTGAACATACATAATTTTGAAATACTTCTGAGAAAATATAATATTATAACCAATAGAAAAAATCTTTTTTATCTGATCCTGATTTAAGTTCACAACTAACCTACATAATATTTTAAATATTTTTTTAAAATTCTAAGACATTCCACTATTCGTGAACACAGTATGAACATAAACATGCACGATATGGTATATTTTTTTAAATCATGATCTTTCGTGTAGTATGTCCAAACTAATTCCAGTAGGTTGTCGTTATTTTCATGCTGGAATAGTTATTTGCGGACTCATTATATTTTTTGAGCACAACGACTGTATTTTTGCTATTATAATTACAAACAAACGAAAAAGTGTGACACGGATTTAACGTCCTGACTTCGAGATTAACGTAGCATGACTAACGCATTTGATAAAACCCTCGCGGAGAGTTGCCTTTCATGTAAATAATCCGCGCAAAATACAACAATCACTGTATTAGCGATCTTATACTAAATACATTTAAACAATGAAAAAAACATACGATCACAGCGTTCATTTTTTAAATATTTTGACGTAAACGTTAATTGACATTTCAATGGCTTTTAAAAACATCCGAGCTTCATAACTAAATGAAAATTCATAAAAAATATTTAGTTCTCATTCAACGTTTGTTTAGACTTATTGCGTTTCATTTAAGCTTCCTAAGTTTGTGTAGTATTATATTATAGTATAATATCTTATCTAAAGCTGTAATGCCATAAATATTATATTATTATTTATTTAAATAAATAAATAAATCGGCGTAAATTTAGGACCCTCAAGCTAAGAAAGTGAATTTGTATTGATGTAATTAATAATATCTATGATACCCTCCCACCATCAATAACCTCATAATAATTTATTCTATAAATGCACGCACTTTCTATTACATATGTCATTTTATAAAATAGTTTAAATTATGTTAGTTATTATTTAGTTATATATAAGTTATAATTAGTAATTAGTTATATATATTATATATTAGTTAGTTATTAGCATGTAATATTTCTTGTTACTCCAAATGTCTATTTCGATACACAATATTTTATAAAAGATTTTTCAAACAAATGAATAAAGTATTGCCTACCATTTTAATTATGGCACTAACGTAAAGTTGATAAGGTATATATTTATAAATTATTTAAAAACTAGAAAAAAATACTAATAGCGCCTGTACACGTGCATGAATTTATTTGCACCAATCTTCACTCACTCATTTTTCAAGAGTGAGCGAGACGCGATGTTGTTATTTTATGGTACTATTTGACAGGTCGTGAAAATCAGTTTACCTCAAAATGCGCGGTGTAGTTTTTTTTTTACAGGCAGGTTTACTACTATCGTCCTACTGCGCAGGCGCAGATATTCGGAAAAAAAAGGTTCAAAAATTCAGAAGCTTTTTTGATGCATGCATGATAATACGTGTTTACATGTGCATTTTTGTTATAGCCGCGATAATCCATACTGTCCGCAGTAAATTCATACACGTGTAAACGGGGTATATAAGACGTAATGCCACTATAGGTCAATATTCCTGTCGGTGCGCTCAATAATATTGTTTATTTCCTAAGCAAAGCAATATAGGGTAGCAATATTCACAGCTAAATAACGTGTCGATTTAAATAAACACCATTCTAGATTAGTAAGTAGGTAATTGGGTATCCTACTTCCGGAAAATTTGTGTATTTTACGTGATTTTCATTGGTGCTGTCATAAAATAACTTTTTTTCAAATTTATAAAAATAACAAAACTTTAATACAATACAGTGAATGGGTTAAAAAGAGTGTAATAATAATACATATACGTAACTGAGCGATAAAATGCGCATTAGAGGGATGCAATCTAGTGTTCTATCAATGCGATCGTGCAACAAAAACGCAATCTCTTTTGCATGAAAATTTACGTGCGTCAGAAAGAGACAATGTATTGTTAGCTGTGCATACATTAATTGGCAGACAAGAGAGTGTATGTGACATTGTGACATACACATACAATGATAGTATTTCACTTTCATGTAATATTAAATTCACTACCATAAAGCGAGTTACATACCACACTATAAGCTCTGCCCATGGGGAGCAGTACTGGGCAGCTAGTATTTAATTAGAGCACTTTAACAATGATATCTAAAAGATTGAGCCATTATTTTGAAAGGAGCAAATAAAATTGCTCTGAATCGGACTATGAAAAAAGTGGGACAGACGGACAGAGAGCGTAGACACCAGATCTGGATCTAGCTAAATAGCTTCATTGTTCTTCTTCAATTAATAAAGTACTATAATGGTGAATTAATGGTCTGCCAGGGTTGAGATATCGCATAATCTTGGGCGTCTTTTTTGCTGGAATCTCCACTATTTGGGTATGGCTAGAAGATTTATTTGATAACCCTACAACAATTAATGCAAAACTGCGTAGTTTACCGCTCGAGAATAATATGATAGGTAGCTCTATATATCAACAATTATTCTCTTAAGTCTCTTAAGTCTCTTTGTGATATTATTTAATGAAGGGGGTAAAATTTTAAAATAGTCATGGCAAAATATTTTCTTCATTGCCAAATATTGGTACGAAACAATATTTCAAAAAAATAGTCTTACAGGTATATTGATGATGTACCTATTCCAAATAATATATTTAATAATGAATGCTATATACAAAAAATAGTTTTATTTAAATAAATAATATTGGGTGAATAATACAAAATATTAAAGTGTTCAATCAATGTGTGCTACTAGAGCTCAACTATGAGTATATGGACTCTAAATATACGAGAAACCCAAAAATTACAAGGAGCGCAACGTGGCATTGAAAGATGAATGTTGGGCATAACGCGGAAAGGTCACAAAATAAATTAATGGATAAGGAAACAGACAAGGATAATCAATGTGATAGACGTCGCTGAGCAGATGAAATTGTAATGGGCTAGACATATCACCCGGTGGATAACCGTTCGACAAATACCGTCATACAGCGGTACGCAAGTGGCACTAAACGCACCACGGGGATGCTCAAAAACCCGCTGAATAGATAAACTCGTGAAGTTCGGTGGATATACGTGGCAGCAAATAACTAGGGACCGTTAAGAGTGGAGAAAGCTAGGGGAGGTCTTCATACAGCAGTGGATTGACCTTGGCTGATAATGATGATGATAATGAAATTAAGCCCAGAGTTCTGTCGGCCTGTGTGACCAATAATAGAAACTAAAATGTAGATTTATTTTATTAACGTAAACCAAGTTTGAAACCCGAGTCTGGAAAATTCACATGATTTTTCTTCATGACATTTCTCAGATAGTAAAATTGAGCTAGTGGCTAATATCCATTTCTCTTAAAAACAAAAATTTGTTAATAAAACGTGCACTGGTGATATAAACCAATGCAATTTATGTTTAACTATGCCTACAAACTGTTTTTCATTATATTTTTTTCTGTTAAATGTAAAAATCTACGTAAAAGTAAACGTCGGACTAGATCTCAGCTGTGAATAATTTATCAATACTTAACCTCATTGAAATTAAGCTTTTGCAAGCAAGATTTGACTCATAGCTTTCTGTTGTCCATTGGAAGATAGCCCGCAGAGGAAGGTTACACTACATACTATTATGGTTATATCAGATGTTACTAAACGTGTATTAAACCAGTCACACACTAATAGTTTGGCGTTGCCTCGATTTAAATATAAAAGGCGTTAAAAAATGAAAAAAATTGGTAAATGAAAGGTCTTTTTCACCAGTCGGAAATCTACCGTTCCTGAATATATTATTAAGCCGTGCGTTTTCATTTAACATAAGTACAATGAGCAATCGTCACAATGCCAACCCAACGCCGCGAAATAATGGCGCCAAATCATTTGTTCCCGCGTTCAGCGGCCATCTTGAATTGAGTATAATAATAATAATAGTAATGCTTACTTGTTGCCAATCTGACGGATTGAATTGTCCCAATTTATTGCACGACTGTCCGGTATACGTGAACGCTACTGTGAACTTTTATAGTGAAATCTAGTATTACTCGGCATCAAAACTTTTTCTACTATTTAATGATATAGTTTATTATAATAAATAAATCTGCATATATTTCCAAAATCTGCTTACAACTATAATTCAAAACTTCATTATTAATATATATTCATCAAATGATCATTATCAACGAAAGATACTACTGTAAAAACGTAATCGAAAAAAAAAATTTGATTAATATGGCTCAATTTTATTCAATTCCAATCTATGTCTACTGTTTTTTTTTAAATCTGGCAATTTTTCAATAAATATATAGAAAAATACTGATAACAACTTTACTATTTTAGATATTTGAAATTTAAATTAATAACATGACTTTCGGAATATCGCCACCACGTCACGTTATGTCGATATATTATTATATTTTTTTCATATTTTATCGTTTTCGGTCATAAAATTTGAACATTTTAAAGTATACGAAATGTTTACGTATCGATTTATAAATAAAAATATATGTGCAAAGCCAACGAGAATCCCCTGAAAAGTTATCAGCATGCTTACGTTGAAAATCGTCTTGTATGAAGGGTTGAAACCGAGAGGGGTTGAGAGGTTGTAAATGTTTTATGGGTTGCATTGTTATGAACAGTATATAACCTGACACTATGGTTTCTGCTTGGGAAAATCAGTAGGGGCATATTATGGATGTAGATGGGACCATATTGTACATTTAGTTTAGGTTTAGGCATTTCGGTAATGCAAATGAACGAATTTGGAGCATGTAATTACGTTAGATTTTGTAACATATTATGTTATTATGAGAACATGTAATAACTTACAATGAGATTTTCTCAAATATGCAAGTATTTTTAACTGGAATATTATTATATTATACAGTCGAACTTGGTTATTACGAGGAAAATGGGACCTACTGAATTTGCTCGTTATAAGCATTACTCGTTATATAACATTTTTCGCGCAACGTTCTATTTAAGCATAGAACATTTAAAAAATCTGAAAACCATCGTAAAAATCCCCGAAATATGCATGGCATTCATAAACTACAAAAGAAGTTGTTTATTGTAATAAAGTGCTGAGCTGCCGGTGCTGGTAGGTACCTACTGACTTCACAAACCTTGGAATTTTTACATGCAATTTCAACCATATGCGTGGATACTTTTTGAATGTTGTTGGCGCGAAAGCACCAATTAGGTACGTAGACACTTAACTAGTGTCATAAACGTAATCCGATCCCAGCGGCATCGGCCTCGTTGAACTGCCCTGTCGGATTTTATTGCTTAGGGTCGAAAATGTTGTTTTTAAATGATCGACACTCATAAAATAAAATGTCAACGAATGTTTCTTCATTACATCCGAGATCTCGCTATTTCCGTGATTGTAATAACCAAGTTTGACTGTAACTATATAGTTTTTGACATTCTATGGCAAATAAAATTTTATAAAAATGATTTTTGAATCTTTAAAATCCCTCTTTAAACAAAGTAAAAATAATCCAAACAGTGAAAGACATTTTGGTACATTATAAATAACGGTACTGTTCGGTTATACTGAATACAGCGGAAAACACATTTTTAAAATAGCCGATAAACTGGATTATTTGTTAAGTTAACCTAACCAAACCTAACCTAAACTTATCTAACCTAACCTAACCTAACCTAACCTAACCTAACCTAAACTAACCCAAACTAACAAATAATCCAGTATATCGGGTATTTTCAAAATGCGTTTTCCGCTGTATTCCGTATAACCGAACTCTATCTTGTTAACCTCATAAATCTAAAATAACATTTTCAATAGACTAGAGTGTCTAAATTGTTATTTACAGGTATATAGTCTACAGCCTAGTATAACCTAACCTAACCTAGCCTATATTAGATAAAATATGTCATAAAATATCTTTTATATATAATATTATAACATTATATGTTATCAAAAGAAAGTATGATAAAGATTGTAGTATTTTGATAGCTCATTACAAAACACAAAATGGAAGATCGCATGAAAATAACCAACAAAATTATTGATTGTAGAACACAAAAATATAAATAAATAACTTAAAAATATAAACGTTCAAGCCAATATACATTTGTCTATGTTTTACCGGCCTAAGATTATAATATACATGTGTGATCTAGATTTTAGATACTGCTGGCATCAGTAACAATAGATAATAAACACTTTACATCTGTTTGTTTTTGTGGAAATTGATCTGGCCACCTTAATAAGAAGTAAAACTAGCGAAGATGAAAATAAAAAGGAGATCATCTAAGACTTTGACCAATAGAAGACAATCTATTAGCAATCAGGTCAATAACTGTAAAAGATTTTAAAGACCAGAAGAATGAAGAAAACATATATTTTAAAGTGACTAAAACTCGGATATAGCTGTTATTAGAATTCCATAGAATGATTAATTAAATTTATTTTATATAAACTCATTGACGCTTCATCGTCACAGATTATATATTTTTTTTATCATTGCATTAATGCCGATGCAATATAATACATAGTTTGTGCCATTTTTAAATTGAAATCTAAGTATATTATCGAAGATATCAAATCATTTATTTAAGTTGCAATGGTTTTATTGTTTATCCAGTTCACTAAATATTTCATATGAAAAATGATAAAAAAAACAAATTTTTGTAAAGATGGAATAGATCACCACCAAGAATTTAAAGATAAGTCATACTTGGTTAGATACATAATGTTAGCAGTGGTACGCTTCTGTAACGTAAATGACGCAATCAATTTGTTAAAATTTTGAAAGGGGGCTTCAAATAAGTCACATGATAATTGTTAAATTGGAATATTATAAGATTTTTGTATATACCTATTTTGATATTTTCGCTTCATCTTATAATCTGCCGCCTTTTATGAGTTCGCTTGAGTTTCCACTTTTCATATCTTTGTACTCCGGCGCCAGGGTGTACAATGATGTAATAATATAATCTAAAAATATTTTTTTAAATATTTATTATCTACATATTTATTTATTTATTACTATATATTATATAAATACAAGTGAATATAATTTGATCTAATTGTATGTGTGAGGTAATCAGGCAAAGAGGCTACCAGCTACCTACTAATATTTTAACATTACGTCATTCATTTTATACAATTAAATTTAATTCAATATTTTTAATAATATTTAAAAAAAAAAAAAAAAAATGATTAAAATGTCCATTTATTTTTGTAATAGTTCACCCACTTTCGTTCTTTTCATGTTTTAATATAAATTGATGAAAGCTTTTTTCCAAATACTAAATTGATACCTAAGTATACTTATATACCTATTGTAAATTGTAAGAAATGAGAGTTTTTCAATTAAACCGTGTTTGTATAATTTATATAAAATTAAAATAATAAATTGTTTGAAAGCATGATAAATATTTGGAAAATTTAATTTTGCTTGTAAAATCAGTCACTTGGTCGGGCTTATACGTCACTAAACGTGCCACTGCATGTGAAGTGTTTAATAATCAATGGCAGATATCAGTGGCGAAAGGCCGAGGTAAGCTATTGAAATCCACCATAAATAGTG
Source organism: Rhyacophila brunnea (assembly GCF_057557595.1). Lineage (NCBI taxonomy): Eukaryota > Metazoa > Arthropoda > Insecta > Trichoptera > Rhyacophilidae > Rhyacophila > Rhyacophila brunnea. Next base: position 18,442,661 of record NW_028233068.1, on the reverse strand, counting down.
CATACTAAACTTTGTCGGTCAAACGTATTTATTTTCATTGAACTAAGACTACAATTATTTACAGATAGATGATGTTAGTTAGTTTTTCAAATTCATTTAAACGCTGCGAAAACCAATCCATACTAGATAATAGTCAAAAAATATGTGTAGGTATTATGTATTCTTAATCCAATCCAACAATTACAAATGAGGATAAATGAAAGAGTATGAACAATTTTGTCGTATCGGCCAAAGTATATAACACCGATTATGGTTTGGTTTAGGCAGGGTTTAGTAACATTTAAATAGCATGCTAATTATATCGAATGGTCACCTTAATCATTATACGCTGGGCGCGTCTTTAGCGGTCCAATGTATTAACAAAATTGTTACAGAATCATTGATATCAAGTTATTTTGTATTGGTATATATTTTATGATCAAGTATATTTTATTATCTCTACATAGAATCGGCTAGACATAGTATCTATATTATTAATGTACAGTGAAATTTTCTCTCTCGAAAGTTTGATACACTTAATTTTGTGTCACCTAATCTAAAATTCGTGAAAACGTAACAGTGGAAATCAATCTTTTGCGTCGAATAATTGATGAGATTCGTGTGAGCCATAACAGATGTTGACGTAATGTTCCCTTATTGAAAGAAGAATTTTTCCCTAAAGAAAAATCGCATCGAATAAGTATTTTTTACGTTAAGTGCTGAGTTTTATTTACTGGCAATTTATATACGTACGTTCGCATGAAAAGTCGTGGAAGAGGCAAGTAAACCTATTTATATTGAAAAATTCCTTTACATATTTTTTATAGGCACTAGTAAGATACTAAAATGAATTTATGAATTTTATAAAACTCTATACAATCTTGATGCTAAAAGCTTGATTAATTATTTATCTCTCAACCCGATTTTTGTTGTAAAGTTCGTGAAAAAAAGAAATAAATTTAATACAAAACATATCACTTAGAGAAGTATATAGATACTAAACTTTTTTTACCAGACGGCACACTCGGGAAGGGGTTTTGTTTCGTGGCACATCAAATAAAAATCGCCAAAAAACCTATAAGATTATACTTTATTTCGTAGTATAGGTAACAATATAATAATATTGTATATTATCCGAGAAGGCTGCAATTGATTTTAAGAAAAAGGTTTACATTATTTTTTTTCACTTTTTTTTTATTAGTTAGTAATTAATTTGGATACTAGCAGAAACGCCTATGTTTTAAGCTTTTCTACCTGTCTTACAAAATATTAACTTACAATATAAGGTAATTGATCAGATGATTGTATTTGTCTTGATTTATCTGTAACCTATGAGATAAAATATATTATTTAAATATGTAGGAGAGAGCGAGACAGGTAGACAAACACGTGAACTCAAATTCTTGACACAAAAATAAATTTATCGTTTATTTAAACCAGGTTGTGAGAGAAACCAAACAATATGATACTCTCCTAATAGGTTGACAAATATTCACCGTGCGATAGTGGCATGTCGAGTATATGAAAAGTATTAAACGACATCATAATTATATTGTGACATTTCTGTTGCAGAAGTAAGTCACATCCGAGAATGTTTACATCTGGCACTGCTACTTTTTGACACCATCAAAGGGGTGTCATTTCCTAGGGATGTGATTCTCATAGAACCCAAAGGAGTCCTGAACCAGTATCACACCACCTTATAGCAATTATTAATATAATTAATCAATAAGTTGGCTGAAATATTAGTATACAATAGCACAAGTTTTATATAATTTTAGATGCTAAAGTGTAATTTAACGTACCTACCTCAATTTATTGTAAATTCTTAAATTATTCTTAAGTTAAGATATATGTAAAATAATTTGGTCGGAAATGTTTTATAAAATTAAATGTAAATACTGTTACGTCATTAAGGCCGGAGACTAATAATGATATTACTTGACTAGGGGCCGTATGTATGAGATTCCCAAATTCGTTATAAGCAATTTAACCGATTTTGCATCATATAGCGTATAGCACTGTTCGTGACGTAAGCAATCTGACGTCACACGTCATTCAAAATGGCTGTTTCATCTGTCACTTTCAAATGTCATTTTAATAATGCGTTCATTACAACAAACGTTTGCTTGAGGCCCTCGTTCATTTTGTAAACTCTGTAAAACAATTGCGAACTTTAAAAACAGTTCCTAGTCGTACTGTTTACAAAATACGTATAATTTTGATCCATAGTCAATCTAGATAGTAGGTAACTGATACAATACCTCGTATTTCACGTACAAAACGCAATATTTCTCATGGAGAGATAATATGGATTTACGTAAGATTACGATAAAATATCTCCGCTAAACGACCGCAAAGATAGGCACCTACTGCTGTATCTGGCATTAAGATATGCAATTGGAAGTATTCTGCATTCTTCAAAATATTATGGTACATACCTACCTAGTTATTTATTGTAAGAAAACTGTAATAAACAAGGCACAATTCTCAAATACACCGGTAACATCAATAGTATCATACGGTGATGGGTGTAAATGATAATATTACACAGAGATCATTACATATTATTACCTAAATCCATTTGCATTTCTGTCATTTATTCTTATTCTGTTTTGACATCTCATAATTAAAGTGAAGTTAGTCATAATATGTATGTATTGCCACCAAATAGAAATGTTTACTACTACTACGTACAGTAGAATTATAAAATAAATGTGATAAAATAACTGATAAATTATTTAAAGTTCATAATAATTATTCATGTATAATTATTAAATTTATATGGTACCATTCGCATACTTTCAGACACATTTACAATTTCTACTACGTTTTGATACTACGTAGAACTTCTCTGTCCTTCACCATTCGATTGAGAACTTCAACATTTGTCACCCGGTCAGTCCAAGGAATTTCGAGGATGCGTCTATACAGCCACATCTCAAAAGCTTTTCCGTGACATCTCTTGGCTTAGCGTCCATACTTCCATACTATAGAAAACAATTGAGAGAACATAACCTAAACTAAAAATTCTGTACTTCGATTGATAATTTTCATTAATTTGCGAAAACGCTGAAGTATGTCAAACCAAAACAGGCCTACAATTTTTCAGCACATTTTAATAGATTTGAATTAATACTTATCTGCTTCCAAATTATGAATAAAAAATTATATTTTTTGTCGATTAACCTTATTGACACCCCTGATAGTCAAAAAGAGTTAAGAATATGCTCGTAGGTGGGTTGATTTGATGTTTTTACATTAATCCGATACGGGACTTTATATTTTATCTATTGTACGTGTGAATTATTGAAATTTTTGTTCGTCGACTTGAAAATATGAAGTATCAAAGCAATCATAAGCGGCTACAAAAATAATTTTTAATAATTGTGTTGGTATAAAGTTTTAGAAGAGTACTGAGTTTCATAGAAAACTGATTTTAAAAATTCGATATCTTTCGTTTGAACTATGTACTTACATTCTTCAAATTTACTTAGACTAATAACATAAAGGATATTATATTCAAAAGTATTTACGTAATGTATATCAAATTTATTTACTAGAAAGGTTTCGGCAACAAAGCATTGATAACATAATTAAAATTTAATTAATAACAGTTCGGAGTTATAAAACTGGTTACATGATTTTCAATAATAAATTATTCAGAATCTCGAAGAGTAGCAGACCCATTTCAAAATTCAAAATATCTGATGTTTTTATCCATCCTGTAATCTAAAAGTTTCAAATGTTTGACATGGCCTAATCACTGAATATTTTGAGTTATGTAAATGAAAAAGGGTTCAAATAATTGAAAGGTACTTCTCGGTTTACATTGCTAATGAAATATTTTTATGGCCATTAGGCATTCAAAGCGTACAAACCTCCCTTTAATGCAGATATTTAAGTATTTAAATGTTGGAATCCTAATTATTTGCGGAATTAGTAATCAAGGTAGATTAACATGCTTTCAACTGAAATGGGAATGTTTAAAAGAGTGCACTTTTTCGTTTTACGTATATATAAATTTGTTTTGAAATATTAATAAGAAAATCCACTTAACTAAGTTAATCTTTAAAATATTTCAAAAAGTATTTTTATATAAATTTAATTAAAAAATATTAAATGCCTAATGCTGTATAAAAGTATATATTTATTATTTTAATTATGCAATAAAATTAAAGATATTTAATGTTATATTTTATATTTTGTCGTGGTTTATTTATAATAAATATCATATTACATATTTTGGCAATATTAGGTGCTATAATTTGTCCTAAGGCTTGAAGTTTTGGACTCTCACCAAGGCCGATGATCGTGCGCTTGATATTTTCGAAAGGAATGTGCTACGTATGATATGATAATATGGGGCAATATTAATGGAGAATGCGATTACGGCATAACCTAGAGCTCTACAACCTCTCACAAGAAATGTATTTCCGCATTCGTTAAACTTGGTAGGCTCCGATGGGGGTCATATAGCAAGAATGGACTGTGCTCAACAATCAAGAGGCATCCTGAATACCAAACTAGACGGTCGGAGGTAAATTGGCATACTCAGACTCCGGTGGTTGGACGCTGTCAACGGTGGTGCTAGAGCGGTCGGCATAGATACGTGGAGGACGCTGTACCAGAATAGGGGGATTATACGTTAAAGTTTTCACCACCACTCGTCATATATGCACAACCGTGGATATGCACGGCCGCTTTCTATGACGCTTTAAACGTGTCTGAAAGAAGTGATTTTTAGTGCTCATTCCGTCCCGAGACGGAGCTGCACGGGACTGATGCTGCAACCATGAACCGTAGTGCTTAAAGAAGAAAGTTAAGAAAGATTTTTTTTTTGTTTTTTGGACTGGCTCTGCTGTCCGCTGACGTTAAGCGCTTTGTGTACCTGCATACTGAGTGTCACGAATTGAAATGGATGAGTCTACAGAAGAGTCGGGACTATCCCGTTCCAAATACGACGCTGCAAATTTCTTGAATGCCGCAAAGTTGGCCTCGGTTGCTACCAGACCTCCATGACCAATGGGTCCATGTGAAAACGGACCCTGGTAAACAGCTCCGCTCGTTCGAGTTACATAAGTGGACAATCCCAGAGGATGGAGAACGTTCTTGGAGGAGGCTAGGGCCCGCTCTCGATTTTTGGCTCACTTATGATGATGAAAATGTAATTTTGCTTAATGGCATGTCTTTATTTCTAAAAAAAATCATGGAAAAGTAACTCCCACATTTCTCAAATGGGTTTTCCAACAATTTTACAATGAATTATTATTAGGCAATCGGTCAATATAATAGGTCCATGCTATGGATCTAATAAGCATTGATAAAATAATTTGCAAAAAAATCTTAACTCAATAATCATACGGATTACGGCTTCAGTATAAACGAAGCAGTAGATTAGAAACTTTTTTAAATTAAAAATCTATTTTTCAAAGCCAAACACCTAAGATGTGTAGCAGTGGTGCACATTACCATGCGTATCTCACGAGATTGATGATATCATGGCATGTCAACATTGACACACGGAAGAAACAAAGAAGGGAAGTGATAATCGATTTATTTTCAATCATATCTAAATTCAAAAAACGTCTCTCGGCTACCTGTAAAAAAGGCGTTCTCTTCGGTCACATTGTCAGATGAGATCCTAGTAGCCCAAAGAGAAGGGTGATCACTAATGTCGACGAAAGGAAAAGGTGACGAAGGCGTGTTTTTTTCCATAAATTATCAAGACAGATACTGAATTAAGGGATCAGCGTAGGATAACTACACGTAGTAGGAAAGCATTGGCAACGCCTGTAATTTCAGTAAATACCATTTTCAGTAATGATTACATAAAGACATCAATTGAATATAAACCAAATTTCAGTAGGTATAAGGATAGCATATTATAGTATAAGGTAACGAGATTATTTTCAATGATCGAAGTTAAAAAAAAAACGTATATCTACAAAAATATACAGAAATTTTCGATAAGATATATCGGGTCTAGGACGATTTGGCACCGGGACAACTGGACGCCACGGAATTCTAAAATAAATAGACGTTAGGTACTTATAGGTACTTTAAAAAATATTTAATATTATTATTCATATTTAAATGATTATATTATGATTTAATAGTTGGTGAGAATGTAAATATGCAGACGTAAATAATGATTTAAACGTGCATATGTTTAAGTTCCAACGAAAAATGAGTTTTTTATTTTATATAAAGCCTTAGGCATGGTAATTCTCAATCCGCAATAAATAATACATTATGTTAAGAGTAAAATGAATTAAAACTACTAAGTAGTAGATAGGAACTGATTAAAATACCTCGTCTATGTTCTGTATACGTGTCTACGACAGTGCGGCGTCCAATTGTCCGGAGTCCAGTCGTCCCATTCCCGATATATCTATATATGGGAGGTATGTATTTCTCGCAAGGAGAAAACCAAACTAGTATGGAGCATGTGTATATAGTAGAATCTTTTATAATGACCTCCCACTGTATTTAAAGCGTAAAGTGATCAACTATTGGGTATTATTAGTACCTATTCATGTATTTATGTGAAACATGGACCATTAATATATATAATATACTTATAAAAAGTAAGCCAACGTGTCATATAAACATAGTTTGAGTGTCATAAATGAGGATCGCTTTTGGTTTAGAAAAGCAGTAGGTACCTACCTATAGCGTTATTTTTCTCTACGAGAGATTTATCTTTAAGCCTCTTTTGCGGCTTTCATTTGCAAGCCTCTACATCCTGTGTATATACATAAAACGTAAATATATGTATGTATATATATATATATATTATAATAAATATACACTGTATATATAAAACATATTAAAATAATAGTTAAGTACAATACAACGTAACCTCTAATACGAAGAAAGAGAATATCTAAATAATTCACACTGATTCATATAAATCCGAAAGAGTACTCGTGTAAGGATCCTCCGCCTAAAGTGAGTGAGGATGAATCATTCCCAAAGGCCCGCTCACACTGCAGTTTAAGGCCAACGCACATTAGCGTCACCCTTCGGATGAGTTATGAACGTGCCACTGGTCCGGGTGGAAAATCCCCCCTCCGTTCCTTTCCTTTTTACTGCCTGGCGTTACGGTCGGTGGTGCTGGCGTCCTAGAAAAGTGCAAAGGGACTCTCCCGGAAGAGTGCGGGGGCGGTGGAGAGGAGAGTAATTTGGTTTCTGTGCTTTAAACAAGATGCGACTTTTGTATTTAGCAGATGTATATTTTCGCTTACAGTATTACTGCTCCGCCTCTGAGTGTATTCAGTGTATACGTAAATTGGCGAAATTATTATCTGATTTGTTTAGATGAGAGAGATATTTCTAAAAACAAAGTGTTGTGAATGAAAATTCTGTAGGCTAATGTTATCATTGCTCATTTAATCAAAATGAATGACTTCGATTTTACAATAAGTCAATTGAGGATAGAAAATATATTAATTATTAATGAAATATAATAATAAACCTACCAAACATTGCTCATTACACCAGATGCGACTAAAAACACGTGTAACCAGTAATCATATATGTACAATTATATTCTCATTAATTATATCAAAATTTTAAGTCATTTGAGACTATTTTCTGTATGTGAGAGGCGAACTATGGTAAACCCATATTGAAAACTTTACAGAACATGCATGTGCTGTATTTTCACTATAAGATTAAACGTACCAACTTATCCACATTTTTGTCTGCTATGTATATTTTTGCTTTGTGTTATTTCTAGTTTTAAAATATATTTTTTTATTTTACCTCCAAGCAAAATTTATGAGTTACTGCTATATTTTACGTTATAGACTAATATAAAATAAAATGTCGGTATTCTGAACGACTCTGATTCTTTACGTAGTTTATTAGTAATTTCATTAAATATCAATTTTAGATTATTTTTACTAGTAAAATAGTATTAAACCAGAGGTTTTTTTATAAAGTCTGTCATGTTTATCATTTTTTCGACCTACAAATACGGTATTATAATAACTTTAATGTCTCAAGGCGATTTTTTCGATTATCTCAAATTCGCGGTTCATGGAGATAAGTGAGATAACTAACTGACTGTGAAACGAATAGCATTTTGTATAAAATTATTTAGTCAGCACTGTATATCGTCTCTCTTCTGGCAGAAAACACTAACTGGAGAATACTAGTTTTGAGTAATTTGACTTTGAAGTTTTTAAAATGTTTGAAATGGTCTACCATGTGAGTTTATTAAGTAATCGTAAAAAGGATGACTTTAAAATAAAGACCGTTTATTTATTAAGAAGGTTTCCAGGCGGTAAAGTTTGAAATAAGGAACATTTTGGTATAACTAACTCAATATGTCATTTTTTCGAATTAGTGTCTTCTGCCAGAACAGTGACGATATTCACTATCTCAATTGCAGGAATCAGGCAGTATGGGCAAGTCGTGTACCTTTGGACGCTTTTACCATTGGACAAAGTCGGTAACTATTGCAATACGCAACCTAAAAATCCCCCAAAAATACGTATTCATACTATTTTTGTCACCTAGCAACGCTCATCTATCAATAATGAACGATAAAGCGTGATGAATGTTTTAGATTCAACGTACAATATTTTTCAATAAAAATATTTTTTTACTCTGTTTTTTGGCAAGTTTTTACTATACATAATAATATGTAACATATGTTTAGCCAAAGTACTGCTTTTTTTGATCAGAAAGTTCCTATTAGCTATTTATAACTTCAAGATTACGTGGATTATATTTTGTAATGTCGACATTTTTTTAGTTTCCTACTCTAAATAATATACTTCATATTGTATCGAATTCCTTTTATATAGTATTTATTGAATAAAATCTTATTTATGGTCGATTACTTGTATACATTATTTTGTTTGCTTACCCAAATATACACTGTTTCATTTAATTGTACTATATTATTATTATTCTTAACGACCGTAGTGGCTGAGTGGCTAATTGTTGTTTTTGAAGTCATCTATCGTGAATTTGCATCAGCTAGCGTCCAGCAAATTTCTATATCGATATGGAATGTACATTTGAATTCAAGGCATGAATATAATAGGTTGAGCGAATTGGCAACAACCGTTTATTGTAAACGGGATATTAAAAAACATTTTTAAAATACAGCTAAGATCTATAAATTCTAGAGCTAAGATGTTATTTATTTTTACTATTTTTTTGTGTAATTGTTGAATATTTATGTACACATTTATTTATTCTAATGTGCATGCACCGTGTGTAATCAAATACAGATATATACTAAAGTTTTTAGTTTACATTCTATGGGGATCCTAAATCAGGGCTACATGGCCGTCCCTAAATTGTGATATAATCAGGATTGTAATTGCATTAGCGTTCTACTGTTGAAGATTTTTCAAATAAGAAAAGCGTCTTCTGCCGATCGTATTATTTTGTTTTCTATTTAAAGAATACCAGTGTTTCGTTTTCCTACAGTGTAGAAAAATCTCTGATTTTCGCGGATGTATAAAATGATCAGATGGTATAATATAATATTATAATGTTTTTTTATCTTAGGAAAAAATGACAAAATATCTTTTAGCAAAGGTGAAGTATGATGATAAATTTTACAAAACCAAACTGTTCCATTATACTGCGTTTAAGCGACGGAATTCTTTCATTAAATTATGCCCTGCATTATGCCTAAAACGTTAAATTAATGCGTTTTATTAGTGGTAACGTGTGAATGACAATGAACCGGCAAAGAGAGTGATGTCCAGCAATCTAATAGGACGTAGAAGAAGAGGGAGGCCAAAGATTCGCTGGTTGGATGGAGCTGCCAGTGACTACCGTATTCTGGGGGTACCAAATTGGAAAGCGGCCACACTGGATAAGGACAGGTGAAGAGAGCTGTTGGAGGAGGCCAGGACCCACACCGGGTTGTCGCGCCCTTATTGATGATGTATGTATGTAATACATGGACCATTCATGTTATAAAAATTGAAAATTGTTAGTAGCGTAACGAGGCATAGAGAGGTATATATTTGACGTACTATATAGAAGAACCACAAAAACAATAAACAACTCATATTAACTGAGAAAATCATACAGTTTTACCCAAGGGGTAATAAATTCTGCTACGGAACGCCTTCATTTTGCAGTGGTATGGCTTCAGCTAAAAAATATGATGATGATGTTTTATTCAAAATTATCTTCTTTCTTCCATTTTATCATTATAGATGCATACGATACCTGCGAATTCTAAAATGCATTCAATATTCTAAACTCATTCACGGAAAATCTGGGGAGAAAAAACATTATTTGAATTCTACACACGTGCAATTAATTGGGAAATCCAACAATAGTTTGATTATACAATGCATTGCTTCCGGAATACCAAACCGAAAACCAACCTGATTGCAAAAAAACTGAGAAATATAATTAAAGTCAGATGACTGTATATTTTTCCACAGAAATTTGCCATTTCTATAAAAATTCGATGAGATTAATCCAAAAAAGATGCTAAGTAACATTATTAATTAAATTACTTTTAATTCAAAAACTAAGCGTGAAAATAAGGGTTTTAGCAAAAATGAGTAATAAAATAACTTTCATTTTAAATAGTCAATTAACAGGTACGAACATAAAAAAACATCCGAGAACTATTATTATAAATTAATTATATAAAACAATACACTGTATAGATATTTATCTACATAATTTAAAGATAATAACGAGGTTATGCAACAAATTTTCTTCGAGTTCATATTTTTTACTGTAATAAATTTAATAAAAAAAAAACTTATTTCCACCGTATAAAAATAGCGCTAAAACCTATTTTTCTCTATCTCGCAAAAGTATGACAGTCTAAATTAATAGCCAGCGTCCCGTATTGGCCTGAAATCGGTGCATTTACCCCGCCTCCAGTTTTTTCCTGGCCAGCATGGCAACCCTGTCTGGAGTCCGAGAGAGGGAAAAGAGAGATAGGCCGCCATGTTAATTTCCTTTTGTTAAAACGGTGTGGTCGATGGGTAAAACCGCGCTCCCAGATAACACGGAAAGAGAAAAGTTATTTACTTAATAACGGCACAGCTCTGCCACAGTATTTCGCATTCTATAAAACACTTTGGTTTGCTAATCGATGACGTTTATTTTTTAATACAACTCCGTGGAGTCAGCTTGTTGTTTTACTTGTACTGACTTAAGCTATTTGAATGGTTTTATATTAAAAATAATTAAAAATACAGTATTCTAACTTCTTTGCGGAGTAGGTACCAACAATTTAATATCTACGTACAAAGACCACTTTGGTTTGCAAATTTATGACGTTTATTTTTTAAAACAACGAATTTAAAGTCATCTGGTTATTTAACTTGCTCTAACTTAAACTGTGTATATTACTTATATTAAAAACAATAAAACAACAGTGCATTGATACCAACAAAGTGGACTCCCTTCGGGAATTAAGCCGTAACCAGCTTCTGATTGTCTTTTAGTCGTATAACCAGGTTCGGCTGCAGCTTAGTTAAGAATAGTTTAATCATTATTTGTCTTAGATACAGAACACGTTTCTGTCGAACTTATACAATTTAAATAACTTACTTACATAATTCAGAGACCTTTAAAAACATAATTATTATTATAAACAATCATGAAAAAAATACAGAGCCGGGTAGGACTCTAATGTGATTATACCAATTTAGCTACCTGCACCTTTAAAGTTTTATGATAAAATTGACCAATAGTCATGCGACCTAAGCGTTTCTCAAATTTTGTTAATATTGGCGACCGGTTTTTTGAAGTTTGATTTATCAAAGTGCTAATAATATGTAGTTTAATTGTAATAAAAATATGTACTTCCTTATTTCAGAGTTTGTGTAAAACTTAGTGATATCAGTATTTTCATAATATGTTTTCCCTGTATTCTATGATATCATTGTTAATTATAAAGTATAATTATTATAAAAATCAAAGTCAGTTAATGTTTCATTTAAATATCTTATTTCGAAATGGTATACTAGATCCTTTCTTAAGAGAGGTAAAGAGAGAAAAGGAGAAAAAAGAGATAATCCAGTATTACTTAATCAAAAATTCAGTGAAATAATAGCTTCTAGCTATAGTAAAAATAATGAAATGAGAGTAAAATGAAATCATATATAAAAGACAAAAACATGAACATTCAACAAATTCCCTTTCACTATTAGCTGACTTAAATATTTTTAAATAGTGTTTTGAGATAATTTTAATAATTACTTGTACATCTGAGAGAAATTGTAAAAGATATATAATTTTCATATTCATTTCAGTAATCATAATCTAGTTAGTTTTTTAGAGCTTAGTAGATTCTGTACAGGAGTTGGGGATGTATTCTTTCTGACGTATATTGAGGGATGCCTAGCGTGTTATAAATTATATTGGAGAAAATAAATTATGTTAGAAAAAATATTGTAATTTACTTAATTTTTGATTGTTTAATTGGACTATTATGAATATTATATAAATATTTATCCTATCTTATACTGTATATATATATATATATATATATATATTATGATTAATACATACCTTCAATAGTAATCGAAGTATTGGGAAAGCGTCTAGGCATTTTCCTCAATGTATCCCTAGGGAACTACTAATGTATAAAGGAGTTTAAATATTGTTTTTGATCTAAGATATCGTAAATTTTAATGCGTCAATACGTCATCTCTCCTGCAAAATATAATATTATACTTTGATTGATCTGATAATTAATATTGTTTAACTAAACAATGATTGTGTTGTGAACAATTAAATAAATATTCCAACCGATTATAATATGAATATTCTAAACAATCTGAGCGTATTTTTAAAAGTCGCAATTAGCTATGTTGTCTTCATAATATCGTCTCTGTTCTGGCAGAACACACTAACTGAAGAATACTAGTTTTGAGTAATTTAACTTTGAAGTTGTTAAAATGTTTGAAATGGTCTATCATGTGAGTTAATTAAGTAATCGTAAAAAGGATGACTTTAAAATAAAGACTGTTTATTTATTAAGAAGGTTTCCAGACGGTAAAGTTTGAAATAAGGAACATTTTGGTATAACTAACTCAATATGTAATTTTTTCGATAGTGTCTTCTGCCAGAACAGTGACGATATTTAGTTCAGCCCAGGACAGTGCATCGACTAGTGTTATAGCATTTTTTTTTGATTAATCGATTACTAGGAAATAATTATTATTAGGCATAGTATGCACTATACTAGACGGTGTCTTATGAACATTTAGTATTACAGTATTGATAACATTTTTTATTTGAGCGTTATCAAAATTGATAGCCACAGAAAATACATATTTTGTAAGTTGGTGCGTTGAAACATGGCTGCATTATCAAAATCCATAAAATAATTAGTTGACTTTTTGGTAATATTCGTTTAAAATATGTACGCAATTTTGTGATTGTTCATCTAAATTTTATAAATAATTATAGTTCTTTTATAATAATATAGAATAATTAACGCGATCTGCCTTTTCGCAAACTAGATTTTTACTGAAGATTCCTCGCCTGGTTTATAATCTATCGCAAGTTTTAAGAACATGATGCTGCTTATAAGAAAAATACATTTTAAGTTCACATACATTACCATATTATTATTCAATATTATAATACAACAGGAAACAATGAAATGAAACCAAAAAGAAGATTTTCCACAATTATTATTCTTTTTAACACTACAACACGCCATGGTGCACAGTGACAGTTGTATAGTTAGTAATACAACTGAAAGAAAGCATTCAGACATTGAGAAATTCACATAAATATATTGTGACCTCATCAGGAATTGGAACCGTAACCCCACATAAAAGACCAGCACCTTACGCACTGTACTACGAGGGCCACCCACGGACAATAACTGATTGTTAGACGCAAACAGCTAATGATAGCTACCGAATGTACCATTACAGAAAATCACAAGAAGGGGGACATACGGCATTAATCAAACTGAAGTGGGGAAGTGAAGCTCAAGACGATGAACTTGATAACATGGATTGTGCCAACAGTCCGTTGCTTTTAGAGATGTTTGACGTTCATAGTAACATTGTGTAATTTGGCAAAATCTATCTATCAAGCACATTCTCATTAAGGTGTTATGCCATTCAAAAGATTTGAAGAAAAGAAAAAACAGCAAAAATTGTTTCATTAACTAAATAAAAAAACTTAAAAAACGATTTTATTGAACAAACATAACTTACAACCACCAAACAAAAAATCCTATTTTAAAAAATACGACACCCGATGGGATTTGAACCCATATATCCACTGGCATCGCGCCAACACACTTTCACCAAATAATCTACGGGCCTCCTACTTAATTACGATAATTTTAACTAGTAGATACTAGATGAAATACTCATCACATTGCGTTATTTTTGAATTAAGAAATCATCAATTCCCCTTACTAGTAACCGACGCCCGGCTCTCGCCAAATATTTAGTTATAACGTATACTACTTGAACTTGCTAATATGTTTTCTTTTATTCAACGAATAATTCACAAGATTTGAGAATGTAACATTCTATTATTGAACATACATAATTTGAAAACACCTCTGATATATATTATAATTATTATATAATATTAGAATTAGTCATTCACCAACACACAGAAATCCTCAATTTCTCATTCGTAGTAGAAATTTCAAGTTTTTGTATTCCTTTGGATACCTACTCATTGCACTTGTAAAGTTATTCTTATACTGTAAATGCAAAAGTATCGTTCACATACTAGAGCCTACTGCGCGATGATAAAATTAAGCTACACCTCAGTTAAAAGTATATATAAATTTATTCTTTTTATTTCGCTATGATTGAAAATGACTTTCACTAAAGCTGATTATGTAAATAAAATTAGGAATGGTGTTACCTTCAAAATCTTAATAAAAAAATATTATATTACAATACCTAATGAGAAGGTAAAAAGCAAAAGGGCTTTTGTGTTTTAAATGAAGGAATCGTAATCGAATTACTAATCGACGCCCGGCTATCGCCAAATGTTTAGTTTTAACATCTATTTGAACTTGTTATTAATTTTTTTTTAAATATTTACAATACTCGTATATTATAAAATGTCTCATTTTAATGTCATATGAATTATTCGTTTAATAAAAGAAATGGTGTATTAACGATTGTTTTATTTAGTTACGATATGGAATAGGAGAAATATACAAAATACGACAGAGAGAAATGCTAGTTATACATACAGAACTCTTGTCAAGTATACATTAAAAACTGTAATATCACATACTTTTACCTACTTAAATATCAACTAAACTTATAAACCAATAATGAACAGTGTACTCTGAAACCTTCAGATTTCTCAATCTAACAATATAATATATACGAAGACATTACTATAATAATATAATGTTATTACTTTACTTGTAACTCTGAACTACTCTGGAGTTACGATAACTATTAATAATCATTTCTGGGTAATGTGACAGCGCATGATTAACAAACGGGCCCCATATTATGTCTTCAGACGCAACGAACCAATATAAATTCAATAAAATAATATTAATACATTTCAAACGGGAAATAGTGTTACTATTTTACTTAGGTAAGTACTATTCAAAATAAGTATCAGATAACCGAACCAAGTCTATCGCAGTTAAATAATAAATACTTAAGACGGTACTTCAGTGAAACGGCAAATAATTTTCAACTATAGGTGTGACGAAATTTGGGACTGGCTGGCAATCGGAGAGCGAAAGTCGAGCTGTGAACACGTCAATTTGTTTTGTGATGGTGACGGGGGAATTATTTCTTAAATCGTGTAAAGATTACTAAAAAACGTTACCCATTTACTTGAAAAAGAAAACATGTTAATGAATATATTATTATTATTAGTAATAGAACAATAAACATAACATTAAATGGACGCATGTTGACTTTTTATGACAAATTATGTTTTGTTTTGCACGCGTCATTTGCACAATCTTCGCGTCACGTAGTCACGATCGTTTTAGACCGTGCCCCAGCTGAAGTATAAGCCTTAACATTATAAAGATTAAAGTTTCTTTAATTTTTATTATACATAATAATATACACTAATTGAGTAGTATAGTATCAAAAGTAGAACTGTCGCAAATATATCGAAATTCAACTAAGTATGCCAAATTATTCTTCTGACCATAATGTACGACTAACAATATAATATTCGAATCAAAATCATATCTGTGTAGTATAAAATTGTGATGGAAAGTAGGGCTTAGTATCAGAATTAGAACTGTTCAATACTTTGGAAATAAAAGTAGAACTGTTGAATTTGAATTGAATTTCTAATTTCTAAATGTAGAAACATATTTCACGCTATTATAACACTAAAAACCCCAACAAAACGTTTTTCATCATTTTCTTTCTCGAAATGATGAATAACGCACAGATCTACTTTTGATACTATACGACTCAATTGAGGTATAGTAAACCGATTTAAAAGTTGAATAATAACATTCATAAGACGTGATAATCAATTCTAAATAATTATCGGACTCCAATAATCTTTTATTAGTACAAAATATTGACATTTCTTTATCTAATTTTGGAAATAAAATGGATAATTTAGGTTTATAAGTATATCTTTTCTTGTAAAGCAGTTTTGTGTTTACTAATTTTTCATGTATAAATGAATAGGTAATGTCAAAATGGCTCCCAACTAATTTTATTTCCTTAATTCCCAGCACTTCAAGTGTTTTTAGGCATCATTTTCTATGTATTTGTTTTTATTTCACATTTTATAATCTTATCATTAGAAGGGGAAAAAATAAACTGTTATCATGAGTAGAGACCTTCGAGATATGTCTGTATACTGAAAATCCCTTGGACTGACAGGGTGACTAATGTTGACACCCTTAAACAAATGTGAAAGGACCGATAAGTTCTACGTAATGTTAAAACTAGAAAACTACGGTAGCTTGGCTACATTATGAGTGAACAATTATTGTATATCTTTCTCTCGCCTCGGATATCAGATACTCAGATATTGGTAGGTACCTAATCAAAATGGGTCACTTCCGATGGAGATTATACAAATATAAGAAAAGTAATGAATTACATAAAATATATGAACCCTTGGTCTCTTTACAGTTTTGTTACATTTTGACCAGTTTGGGCCCCGCATCAGTTGAAATATGACCTTATGGTGGAGCGAGTTCAAAATACTCCTTTATTCGAGGTTATATGGATACTATCCGTGGCTTTATCCAACTGACTTTCTCTTAGGTATGCTTACATACTGTAGTTTAAGTGCTAGAAGATATCAATATTTGGCCACGTATTTTTTTCGACTTATACGTGGCGTGAATGAGAACTCTGCCATTCTTTGTAGTATTGACTTGTAAGTCCCTGATAACTATCGTAGAAATTGGGAGCGTCAGTTGTTTGTTCTCCCGAGGAGCAGAACTAACCTGCCATTGGTGATGCCAATTGGGAGGGTAATAACTCGCTTCAACCAAGTCGCTTTGGATGTTGATATATTCCATCTACGTGAGGATGAGTATAGGTGGACGTTATTTTATAAATTCTTAAAATAGGGTCTGCTTAACTCATCCGGTGTACCTCCTTGTACTTATATACTTAATATTTTTTGTATTTACACATTTATACTGTAGAATAACTTAATACTGATCTATCTCTTTTGTTATGTACCTAATACTGTTTAAATAATATTTCTTTGTTTCTAAATGTCATGTTGTGAACGTCTTAAACCTATAATTTGTAATGTCCACAATATGTAAAATAAATTGAATTGAATTGAAACTTTTAGAGGGAGATATACAGTTTTGACAGTTTAGAAGGCTAACTTATTGTGACAATTATAATACCCCAATATATAAATATGATAAACTACCCTGGATAGCCGCCGATAGCAGCCTTGTGTATAGAACAGATGCGCTGTTCAGCAGGGTATGGGATCGAATGTCGTGGTTATATCAAATCATGTGATGTTTTTTTGAGATGCTTGTATTTTAGATGGAAATGATTTGCATAAATCCTCGTATCTGTTAAAATACCTCCACACATATAAGATTATATGAGTTAAGATTAGGTAATTTTTGTAACGTGTGGAAGTGGTAAAAATAAAAACTACAACTAAATCCATAGATTTAAAAAATATGTATGGAATTTTTAATACATGAGGAAAAACTTGAGTTTATTATTTATTAGTCATAATTGTAAAACTTTGTGTTTATAATATATATATATATATATATATATTATTGGCGCAAACTAGTCCATCTATATTGTTTAATTTCCTTGTTTATGACGGGAAGGCTAGTAATTCCGTAAAACACAAAAAGGGAGTAGTGATGCGTAACTTTCCACAATAATATAACTCACTTGGCAGGGATGAAAAATGGTTTCCTACATCCCCGGGTGGTCCGCGAGGTTCCACAAAGCGCTAGACATTTTTTTATCCCCAACCCCCTCTGCTTCTGGAATGTCCGACACGAAGCTTTTTTACGAGGGTACAAATTACAAATCTTTTGTTTAACTGGTCATCAGATCTTATGTAATTTAATGTAATGTGTGACTGAAAAAAGGATTTTTTTTTTGTTTACCATGTGTGAAGCGGCGACGGGGAAAAAGGTCCAAACTGGCAACCTATTCATACCTACCTGCTCTGCTTATGTGATTACGTGACCTTTGATTATGCGTAGTATAACAATTATTCAGTAAATATTGTCTCTGTAGTATTACAAAACCAATCATGATTGTTTTAAATTATATAGACTAAGTACTCAATATTTATTCAGGCGTAAATACAAATACAGAGTTCAGGCCCGATCCCCCCTCAAAAACTAAAAAAAATATAATTTATTTAGGGGAATAGAATATTGCATTTTCTTCTTTTTCATCAGGACTCTATGACTGAGGATCATGACCTAGATGGTTTAACTGTCGTAACGGGTTGTCCCTTCTCTCAGCATTTTAAGAAACGAACGGTCTGTCAGTGAAAGACCCGTTGCACTCATGAATTGTTGCAACCACAAAAGGCATCCAATGTTTGCTTTATTATTTGGTCGTGGCAAGCCTAAAATACAAGACAGTTTTGATAACACAAACGGACATTAATACATCTCGTTCGACGCGAACGACACGGCTACTGTGTCCCCGTTAAACATCCATTATATGCAATTAGCATGTTATTTAAATGTGCATTTGTAACGACTTCTAGATGCGATAAGTTGCGATAACTCACAGATGACCACCTGTGGTTATATCTGCAGACCACGTTTTCATCACTATACACAGAGTGTAGAATGGAGAACGCATTCGTAAAAGTGCGGAGGTCCGCACTTGAAAGTGCGAGAAAATATAAATAATGGGCGAGTTAAATGCAAAAGTCAGTAGCACCTGCGCATCTAATTTATACACAAGACTGCTTTGGGCCACTGCAACAGCTAAATAAGGTAGGGTTGTATCGAATTATTAGCACTTATTGTAACAATTACAATACGTTAGCCCTCTGAACTGTCAAAACTGTCCATCTCAGTCTAAAATTTATCATAGCCAAAAGATGTGCTGTTAAAACATAGCACTTATTGTAACAATTACAACTAACTTATTATAATTGTTACAATAAGTGCTAATAATTCAATACAAATCTACCCTATTTAGCTGCCGTATCGTCCGAAAGCAGTATTATGTATATAATAGATGCGCTAATATATTTGGTTAACCCTGTCCTCTCCGGCTGCCTTAAAAAATCAATAAAAAATATTATGGATATTTTTTTGAAATGGACCCTATTTTTGTATGCGCGCTCTGTAACAAAATCACATAAATATATTGTGACCTCGCCGAGAATCAAAGTCGGTGCTCCCGGATGAAAGGCCAGCGCCTTACGCACTAGACTATGATGACGATGATAAACATACTATTAATAAGCACTGTATAATAACTGCGCAGTAAATAATGTCGTATCTGAGCATATTCATGGTTATAAAATCATACCACACAATGCGAGATATATTGATAGTTTTGACACGAAACATGACATATTTGGGCGGATAGCGAGCGAGAAAAAGCGATTCAACATGACTGTCTGATGCAAGTAAGATCCACAAAAGCTCCAAAAAGTCCACTAGAAGAAGTCGCATTTATATATATATATATACATTATATTCGTGGTTATGTTTATATATAATCTAAAGTGAGCGCTATTTCAATTTACATAATGAGAAAGTTTACCTTGTATTTAATTTAGTAATCTAAAGATGAATAAAATATTTGAAAGACTTAGCTCAGTGGTATTCAAACTGTGCGCCAAGGTGCTGTTTGAAAGAAAAATCAAACAATCTTAATACAACGCGTTGATTCTCGATGTAAATCTACCAGTATTTCACCAATTTGTGACCTATAATATTTGTTTTCGTAATATAGAATTATTGTTTTTAACACTCCCGTTACTGTAATATCACCTTAGGTTTTACACTACATTAACCTGCAAATATTTCAGTTAAAATACACTTCGTCATCTTCATAATATGTCGACTATTGCATCAAATTAAGATGTTGATGCAATAAATATATATAATTGATAGGTACCTATCATTTACCTGACCTAAAATATTATAAATTTATATCCGAAACAGAGCGTCGCATTCCATTACAAACAAAAAAGATAGAACTAAAATATATGCGACAAAGAGTGTGAAAATTGTGAGAAAGAAATATCAAAGTAAGGGGTGAGATCATGATAGTATTATGAATTATAATGTATAGAAATACTCGTATCATTGTAATTACGTTTAAATGGATCATTGTAAAGATAAAACTAATAGCAAATAATGATAATGAAACTTTATTAGAAGTATTTATAATTAATAGTAAGAATATTATTTGTCTAATATAACTTTTCAAAGTGTGATAAGTATTATTGATATATCTCATTAGTTAACTTCATTAAATTCCTAGTATTAGCGATTTTAAACCTCTTGAATGTAGTATTTATTGATTATTATTTAATGATCTATTATTAGGGTTTGACGACGTATACGCTTATTGATTGTGTTATTAGTGATAGGGGTTTGTATAAATACTTCAATTATTCATAATTTGTTGACTTAATATGTGGGTGATAAAGTTTTTACCTACTTTATTTTATTAATCGATTTTATAAGTTAGAATTTATTGTATTTATTGGCAGTCTATATTTACCTTTTGGTGAGTGCACATAGTGCCTGAAGATGCCAAAAGGCGAATATCGGGTCGCAAAAACGACTCAAATAGAATAGCACAAAACTTAAATCCATTAGAATTTAAACGTTGTTGCCAAAATAGACATTTACCGTTTACTGTGTATTATATTATCGAACGTAATACAAGGTGACATCAGCGGAATAGACTTTATAAGTATCGTAACATGTACAGTTGAACAAACCTATCTCATCTTAGTAACAGGTTTCAAAAATACTTTTACGAAAATTCAATGTTTAAGGGGCCCACAAAATTGTGTTTTTGCTTATTGATTTTCACATGCAAATAACATGTTAATTACAAAATTAATTAAAAAGGACCTTACGAATTGAATAAATTATGTAGCAGTTCACGTAGATCCAAGATCTGAGAAAAATTAGGGTATGTAATGTAGGAGTATATGCATTGCTTCGCATTGTGAATTGAGGATATAATGGAGTGATACCATCGTCGAGAGTAGATTCCGTGAAATTGATACATTGTTCGCCTGCGGCACTAGCGATCTACATTTGTGTATGAGAGTTTTTTATAACTTTTTAAAATAGCGAAATAATGTTATAAGTAAGTTAAATTCATTTAATTTGAGACGATAATTAATTTGGGGTGGCCTTTTGAGTGTTACATTAAGTAGAGTATAATATGCTTCATAATTTTGCACTCCGGCTTTAGGATGAAAATGATGTAGGAGTAGGTAATATAATATTCCAATTTTTTTTACAATATATTATCAGATCTGTCAAATTGTTTATTACAACATACATTAACACCAGTAAATATCATTTGATCTAATTTTATGCGAGGTAATCAGGCAAAAACGCGTACCAGTATAATAGTTAAAAATGTAAAAAAGTGCAATGTTATAAAACATGTAAGTACTCTATATCTAGTTTGATTCCACGATTTGAGAAATTACGTGAAGAAAAATGGGTTATCCATCCAAATAATTGATATTTTAGGGCGTTGTGAAGATATCTTAGGACAAAAAACCTCGCAAAACAAAAATGTTTAAAACCACTGACCTATTCGTAGCTTATAAAAGTATTTTTACTAACGCACTTACTTTAATGTGCTTGATATTAATTTATGAAAGTAGTAAAGCTTTCATATAAAGCTTCATAATTATCGTGATATAGGTACAGCTTTTCACAAATCTGTTAGATTTCTCTGCCTCTTTTGGAAGTATCAGAGTAAAGAATTAAAGAGTAAGTTATTAATTATAAGGAGACACTAATAATATTAAATGATTATAATATTATTACAATCATTTAAAATTTAAATCGATTTTTTTATATTCTTTCATTTTGTATATCTGTCACGTGGATAAATCGTAGAAGCTGCATGTTAATAATATATTTATAGGTTGATGTTCCACTATTAATCATCATTGATGGCTTCTTGGTGGATTCTTATCTAATTTAGTCTGCACCGGCCGCCGAAGATTCCTTGTTAAAACTAACCAACTAAAAAAGATTAATCCAGCCACCATTTAATCTACAATCGAAGATAAATTTTAGGTTTTGGAATGTCTATTAATGTTACATTAACATTAAAGTCTTTCAACTCTAACGAATAATAAAAGTATTCAATAAGAAGTACTAATATGCCATGCACATATTTTTATTTCAAACAACTTTCTGCCGAATACTTTGAGGACACACTAAACAACCATGCTGAAATTTCATCATCCGGTTGGCTTATTGTAAATTAAAATTTTAAGCAGAACTAGAAAGAATTATAAATTTCAGTTGGTTACTATGACGAAATAATAAATTATTTCTATTATCTTATAGTTTGTGTTTTTAACATAAAATATTTGATAAAGACATGTGGTCAAATATTATTCTTTTGATTTTGTTGTAAATTTAATTAAGTTAGTTCCACAGTTATTTGCCTATTTTTTCTCCTCATGTCACCGATCGTTTGTGTAATTTTTGCTTTATTAGCCACCATCCGGTATAGTTTAACAGAGCTGCACTTCTGCCAGACACGGAGGTTATTGAATCAAAAAATGCAGCTTTTCCTCTGCAACTTCTTTCTTTGGACAATAGACTAGGGAATGCTGTACATAATCATATGAAGCATTATGGTTTTGATGTTATGAAAATCTATTATTCTATTCTAATACTACAAAAAATGACTGTCACGCCCAATTATAATAGTGTAGTGTTAGAAATGAGACTGATCGGGCCAATTGTGGTGACGGTCATACCTTATTTTCCCACATACCTCAAATCCATATTTATTATTGTCGCAAGACCAGGACGAACAACAGGTCATGAATAGACCGTGAATACAAGATACGTTTAGTAACATCTAGACAGGCTTGTTATAGCTAAGCCGTCGCTAACTGGTACTTGTGTATTATTCGCAGACCGTTGTGCGTATAGGGTGATTCGTCCATCGAGTACCGTTTCGATGTTACAAGCAGTTACATGAAGACAACGGGCGCGTGTAGGCTTGTTACAGCTAAGTCGTCGTTAACAACAGTGTGACTCAGACAAACCACATCTGTTCGACCTTCGTTGCGTTAAATCTGATACGGTTTGAGCGAACGAGCGAAGTTTAGAAAATCACATAAATATAATGTGACCTAATCGGAAATCAAACCCGGAATCCTCAGAAAAGAAGCCAGTACCCTTAACGTTGTACTACGAAATTTTTTTCTAATTCTTTTGAGGATGTCATGATAAGGCACCCTATTAATAATAGTAGCATCGACGATACGTATCATTAAAAGCTCCTAATCTATTCACAACATTTCCTTATTTACTGTTTGAAATATTTAGTTCTAGTTAAATTTTAATATATATAACCAAATACCTCAACGAATAGTATTCAACATAGTCATAAAGTCCAGATTAAGAAAATGTTCAAATAAAAAAATAGCGAAATCAAATAAAGCAAGCCACGTTTCGAGTCATTGAAAAGTACGCATTAAATATGTAGCGCGATGATGATACTTTAAACATTTTTCACGGCTTTTAGCACCGGGCTTATGTTTGGCTTTAAAAAATGCTTGAATAAGCGGTCTGAACGTAATTCCCACGAGGCGTTTAACAATGAGTAATCGTCGAGGAAACAAATTTTTCCCCGACGAAGCCTCCTGCAATCATTTATTTTATTTTTGGGAACACTACTCTCGAGTATGTAAAATACACAATATGCTACGAAGTGCTACGGTGTGCTACGGTTTGCTACGCCAGTGGGTGCGAGCACCGCGACAGGTCTTTCGGATATTATTCACACAAAAGTAACACAAAAGAATAAGTGCTCTACATCTATACTGTACACATCCGTAGTCCAGTGAATGAAACTACTAGTATTTTACGTATTTATATATTATAAATTGCCACGTGATGTTGGTCTAGTAATTAATTTAATATAACTGTCTTTGAAATGAAACGAAATAACCTGTTAAGTATGAAAAAATACCCACGATGGCCGCGCGACTTAAGCGTCAGCTTATCACGTCATGGGTCCCAGGTTCGAATCCTGGGTCTGGAAAGTACACATTATTATTTTTAATTTGTGTATGATTCAGAGTATGAACCTAATGGGTTGAGTAAGTGGCTGACATCCCTTTCTCGTAAAAACAAAATCTGTTAATACAAAACCTCTACTCTGTGGAAGCCCACATGATTTTATTAGGATCGGACATGGTCGAATAATAAATAATAATAAGTAGGTATGCAAAATAATTATGAAGAAAAGGGACAATTCGAATCAACAACGCTGAATTAGCATTTTTTTACATAACCCTAGAAGTTTTTACTTAAAATAGTCCAAAACTCAATCTTCTTTTGGCTTTCCCCAAAACAGTCATTGTATATAAACTGCTTTATTAAATATACATAATTTGAAAACACTTCTGAGAAATATAAATATATAAAAAAATATTTTTGAAAAAAAATACGACAATATTCTCCGAAATCATTCCCTTATTGCTAAAAATTGTAGTCATCGCGAACAGTTTATATTCTGCATACGATTTTCTTTCAGTTGTCTATGAACATATAAACAGATCCGGTAAATATAATATTATTAGTAAAAATACCATTCTTACTAGTCTTTATTTGTGTGTCCCTGATAACTATCTAAAAAATCGGGAGCATCAGTTGTTTGCTGTGGAAAATGGAAATCTAACCTTCACATTAGAAGCATTAACGCCAATTGGAAGTGCAATAGCTCTATATTCAACGAAATGTTTTCGGAAATCGACATATTTTGCTTGCGTGGGAGTAATTTTAAGTGAACATAATTTTTTTTAATAACATATTGTATAGTTAGCTCACTCTATACCTGACTTCCTCTATAAATTAATATCATTACATAGTTCTAAATTTAATAAAATTGTAGCCATTCCTTAACGGAATTTGAAGTACATCAGAAAGCATAGTTTTAATAAAAAATATTAAAAATAGCGCCGCAGGCGACTTTTTCGTTACTAGTAGAGAAAATTGTGATGTGTGTTTAGCTCACTTATCTGGCCGACTCGCTCCCGGCTCCCAGGCTAGATATCTATCTATCAATCCTCCTCTTTTGTGGGGGCCATGACACATATTATGATCGAACATGGTGACGTAAAATGTAAATGTATTAGTTTATCATTACAGCTTAATGTTGTGTTTGATATATTGCTAAATTCTGCTATCTTTGTACACATTTTATTTAAATATATTTCCACCGCCAGCCAAGCAATGAAAAAAAAACACTTATAATAGAATCTGCCAAATAAATATAGCCAACCTCATAACCAACCACTACCATAAAATACAATAAAAAGTACGATTGTTGTGGTTTTGTTTATTTTGGTCGTTAACAAGTAAAATTTGTGACGGCGAAGAGACATTATTTCAAATTTGCTATTGTATTTATTGTTCAGTACAAATTGATGTCAGTAATTTGGTATAAAATATGTGCTTTTATTACATTTTTTTTTCAATAACATGTACACAAATTTTATTATACTCTCCACATGTTTCTAATAGTTGGATATTTCCGTAATAATATAATTATTTATGCCGTAAATGTCGGGTATTCAATCTCCTTGTAGTAAATACACCTCTTATAATATATTATTTTACATTTTCCAAATTTTGAAATATGCACGGATCTTCAACGAAGTTCTAATTTTAAAAACGTTATTGATATACTAGCTGAAGTACACGACTTCGCACGAAGTGGCTTTATTCAGCGATATACAGTAAAGTTATCTTACTTAACAAAACAATGATAATTACATTCTTCAGTATAAATAATTACAAGATAAAAAGAACTTTTTATATACCACGTTTTTAAATTCTATTAAATCCTATAAACTTGACAATTCTATATATTAATAAATACTTTTCTTTTTTTTTGATGAATTATCCTATCAACTTGAAAGAAAATGATCAAATGCGTAATAAAGAGAGCAATTATAAGAAATTTTCAAAAAAGAAGAAAGCAAGTCAATTCTTTTTTCAAAATCGTCGAACGCCATTACGCAAAAGTGCAAGCATTGAATTCGATCGAAGCGCCATCTTGCGGATTTTTTCGGAACTAACTTTCCATACAAAACAGAATTAACTGAAAATTAATTCAATTCTGCTTAAAGATGACTAAAAGTATTAAAATAATACATTGTCATCGTGTTCTGATATATTTTAAAAGTTTCAAATGTCTAGCTAGTCGGGCAGTTAGTTAAAAATCGATTGCAAGATTTGTACTGGACAAACAAAAAAACAAGCTAATAAAAACGTGGTAAAATATAATATGTATCTAAGCATAGGTACAATATGCTGAGTCAAACAAAAGAATATGTAAACTTTATCTGTCAATAAAATTTAAAATTGGAGTTGGAGTAGGAAAGCTAATTTGAACAAACGCGTCATTTTGTATTTTTTTTATATTATTATTATGTAGATGCCAGTTGAGGTCATATCCTAATCTCGAGTTGATTTATTCTAAGATCGTAATCGATTCAATGGTCAAATAATAATTATTTTGGCTTCTAAACTATTAATTTTCAAATTTCTTGGTCTATAAGTTGTTTTTTTAAATAGTTTTAATTTATTTTCATTTGTCTGTTTGTTTCAGAAATGACAACTTAATCCACTATAAACATTGCAATTTATCCATTTTATAAGCTGTGGGTTATCTTATCTTATAAATAATTTTACGTTTCTAAAAAGTAAAACCTGAAATGGGCACATTTCCAATTTAAAAGAACATAATTTCAATGTCTAACAAGTCGATCAAAGACAAATGAAAAAGAAATAGCGTTGCTATTATTTACATTACGGTTTCAAAAACATAGTAATTAAATTAAACGTACTTATTATATATTATGGTAGTTCCTTTCAATAATTGGAAACATTTTGCAAAACATGAAAAAGATTTATTGGAAGATTTTAGAAGACATTCTGGCCATTTAAATGAATTCATTAATAATTATTATTAATTGTGGAAAACAATTTTTTAACTTCTAATCACGCTAGACGTTTTCCTTGGCAGTGGTAAAAATATTTATTTGATTAGCTGCTAACTTTATAGGTAGACTTTAGGGAATCTTTTTCTGCTATTCATTCTGTTATCATCGTAAAGTTAATAATTAATAGGTGGGGAACATTTTCATATTTTGGAAAAACGACTTAAATTGTCTGTAGCCTAATATGACCACATTCAAAAACCTTTAATGAGATGAACTTCAAAATATACACTATTTTATATGTAGGTACTGATTAACTTAAAAAGAATATAGTCATTCTAAAGAGCGCACTTAGTGGTACATAAGGTGCAGGTTCCCTGTCCCTATTATTATGGTACATAGATATTATATGCTTTTAAAATATTTGCTTATTCTCCTAGTTCATCTCCAATTACTAAGGGTTGGAAGCCACATAAACTCCTCAAACTCATATGGTGTAGGTAGGTATTAATACCACCTTGTTTGTACTTGAATTCCAGTACACTGCTCTTGACAGCGAGGTAGATAATATTATAAGAGGTGTACTGATTAAATACAAACACGGAAGATCTTTGAATGTTTACATAATATATTTTAAAACTAAAATATAATATAACCCCACATGGGAATGGGACAATTTTGGCGACGCTACCTGGATGCTACGAAGACTGGTTGATTGTCATCTTGACGCCGATAAAAACATGAATGATATGAGTCTAATATAGAATTACTACCTATCGTAGTCGTTCTTTTTAGTTCTTTTAATAGTATAAACATTTGATTTGGTGTGAAATATTTTTAATAACTCCATATCTAGACAATCTGATCTATGACAGATCTGAAAGTCTGGGAGTCACATTTGTACAATTTTATAGGATAAGATAATAGATTTAACAATCGTTATGTATATATATATATCTCTTATGCAAGTATATGATCTGCAGTTGACTTATATGTGTATATCATTAACCGATAATAAGAAAATATTGAAATCATTATACGAGTATATAACTGAAGAATTATAAAATTTTACTTACAAAATTTCATTTTTTTTCTTTTATTTTGTTTACTGTCAATTCATGGTGGAACTGCATTGTATTGTTGTTTTTATTTAATAAAGCGCAATTTTTATGTAGTACTTATTCCACTCTTAATCAAGAGATTAGGACCGGTTTCGTCCACCTCAGAGGGAGTTGAAAATGTCCCTCTGAGGCGGACGAAACCGGTCCTAATCTCTTGATTAAAAGTGGAATAAGTACTACATAAAAATTGCGTTTTATTAAATAAAAACAACAATACAAAATTTCAGCTATAAGGGGTTGAATTAATGGTAGTGAGTCGGAAATATATTTACATTTTACTGTCAACAATCCTGCGATGGCAATACAGGTCGCTCCCTGCGTATCGAACGTCGCTTCGTACGCGCCTCACAGCATCGTCATATTAAATCACTATAATTATATTATATTATATAATATGAACGTTTCAATCAATTCCCGACTCACATCATCTAGCCGTTTCCTTGCACGTGTTTATATTTAAATTAAACAAGTTAACTTTTTCCTGAAAGGTTTATCTTAGTACAAAAAAATAGTAAGTATTCTTAAAAAATGATTTAATTCATCATAGAACTAATAATTCACCGTACAATTGTCATCTAGGAAGAATACACACAATATAATAAGACAGCTAGAATTCAATTCCACAGTCAGAAAACAAAAACATTAAAGATCTACAGTAATAAAAAGATTACGAAAACTTTCTTACTATAATAATATCATTTTTATGATGTTAATTCGATCCGAACAAATGTTTTAATTTTATTTATTTTGTTGCATTTCAGTAAATATTTCATCAGTCTAGTTATTAGATGTCGGACTACCCAGAACAAAATAGATTAAGCATGAAACTTTGATAGCACACTAATGATATGAAAGTTTTCACAAAGCGAGACACGAGTTTTATGAAAATTTCAGGCTGCCACTCTGCAATTATGTTAATAAGCTCAATATTATCCTACGGTTACTATTTGCATTTCCACGTATAATGACTTATTATACTTTGACTGCATTGGTACAAAGCTTGTTAGAGTACAAAATGCTTTATCTTTTAATGGTCTAAAACTGGTTTTTAATGTATCTCTTGCTGTATCTTTCTGCTT
This sequence comes from Rhyacophila brunnea, assembly GCF_057557595.1. NCBI lineage: Eukaryota > Metazoa > Arthropoda > Insecta > Trichoptera > Rhyacophilidae > Rhyacophila > Rhyacophila brunnea. Next base: position 18,412,876 of record NW_028233068.1, on the reverse strand, counting down.
GAATTAAAAATAAACAAATATTTACTTAATAAGTTCAATGTTTTACTATGACGGAGATACCCGACACCTTTCTATTAGAAAAAAATATAATTTGCTTTATTTTAGTTAATATTATGTGTATTTGGAAGGAGGGATGTTTACGTTTTTCTTGTCCTACTGAATATAACTTATGTAAAATAAAAAAAAAACGATTCAAATCTGAACATATCCGAAGAATCTAAATTTTTAACAGCTATTTCTAGGTTTGCCATACCATTATCACGACTTTATAATATTATGGTACATTTTATTTGAATATGTTTATACAGTAGAAGATTGTCTTAGTAAGTACTCCAATCTTGTATATATTATATTCTTATCAGACATCTACGAAATCCCACGCTGGGATATGCAAATTGAATATGGTAGCATTTCAAGAAAAATAAAAATGTGTGTATATACTTATTAATTTTAGTTGTCACAGGAAATTTGTATATTATTTAGATATATATGAAAACATGTTCTAAATTGTGTAGTATAATATATACAAACCTATGAATATAGTTATATTAATTTAATTTTGAGACATAATGCCTGCAACTTTAGGGACAGTTCTTTTCTATTACATATCGGGATGGACACTAGCTTTTTATCCTTTATACGTTATGCTACCATAGACAATGACATACGGACGTTAGGTGTCCTTCAACATGTCCCAGAATTAACCTCCAAAGACCTAAGTTGACGTGCACTAGAGTGTGCGTGTTTTGTATTCTGATTTAATCAATTATGGTCAATTCTTGATGGAAAAAGACCTTATCTGGGTATTCTTCCGAGAAATGGATAAATGAATACTAAATCAAAAAATATCACGGAAAGTTGCAGTGTTGAGACCGTCAACTTAAGTATATATCAGTATATAAGTATGCATACTTATAAAGAATCGCTTTGACTAACAAATGTACGGGGACATGCCAAAAAGTTCAGCGTAGTATTAAAATTAGAAAACTACAATGTGCTTTATATTATACAGTTATATTATGAAGAAAAAAACTATAGTGTTTCTAAGAAAAGATCAACAGTTTACATGGCAGATGAAGACGCCGTATTTTGCGACATAAAAATATCCGTGATAGGTAACGATTAAACTTTAAGGAACTCTTATGGGTACCTGTGAATATTGTGAAGATTGTCCTAATAGTATTTGACCTTCGATGAGGAATGCACAATAAGCCATAACAGATAAAAGACCAACAACCTATACACACTTCCCTCTAAGTTACGCAAAACAAAAATTAAACGAAGACACAATAGAGCTATGGAACCACAGATACACAACATTCGCCACAGGATCAATAACGCAGAAATTTATTCCAAACATAAACTCTGCCATCACTTTCGCCAAGAACGTAAAAATATCACACGAACTCATACAGATACTAACAGGCCACGAAGCGGTGCGAGCCTATCTAAAAAGATTTAAATTGAGGGATGATGACTATTGTCCATGTGACGGCAACACATCTCAAACTGTGTGGAATGTCATCAACAACTGCCATATATTAAAAAGGGAGCGATGGACTCTCAGAAGTCTCAGGACTCGGTGTAGACAGCATAATCATGAAATTGACCTCCAAAAGCCTCACGAAGTACTAAGCAATAGAACAACACAAGAACACTACACAAAATATTTAATCCTGGCCATAAAGAAAATTAAAGATATAAATGGAGAAACCTAATTAGCCCCACATTATCAATGTAACTAACCCACCTAACCACCTTGTACGAAAAAACAAGGGCATGGTTATTAATATTAAGAAAGAAAAAATGGCACTATAAGATGATAATGCCATTGTAATAGTAATAATTTTGCTACTTTTAAATGGGTGCATGGACAAATATGTATTTAATTGGGTTAGGGTAGTTTAAATCTATGTTAATATTATAGATTCATTTAAAGAAAATACAATATGTAGTACTTATTCCAGATAGTTTAATAATCATCTTGACCGATATGTATGTAAGTATTTAAATATTTTAATATCTTCGAAATATAACTTCACCTTTAAAATATATTCGGTTGTATATTTTATTATTGTCGTTACATTATATTATATTTTCTATCTCTTGATAATATTCCCTCGAAGTTTATTAAATTATGTTAAATAAGTAATAAAATGGTATTTTAATTTTAATTAAATCCAAGATCTTTCCACCAACTGACAACTGCGAGGCTATTCTAACATATTAGTTAATATCCAAAAAGAGCTAAATGTAATAAATATATTACATATTGTATCACTTGACGTATTCAGGCAGTTAATTATTACAATAAGTTAGCCGTCTAAACTGTCAAAAAATGCTATCTTTTAACAGCCCCTCTCTTCGCTGTGTTAATTTTTAGAGCGAGATAAATCACTGATTATTGGAGATAACTGGATAATGGCTTCCGTGTTAATTTGGACTAAGAAAAATAACGGAAATGTGCTAAAGTAAGAATAACTGAGCTGACACTATTAACGTAATAACATATAATTTCACATATTTAATTAACTGGACGTGCATCAAAAGTTACACGCGCAGTTTTTCAAAATGGATATCATTTAGGCGGGAAGCAAGTTATCAATTAAAAGCTATAGAATGTAGTCGGTAAATAATCCTATTACAATATACCTAAGTCAAGTCGGCATCTTCGATAGTGGGTTAATCTATGAAATGATCCGCGTTAATTCCGTTTGAATTATTATTGCTCAGTGAACGCGATGTTGGGAATTTCTGCAATGACTATATTAGAGAAATTATTCAGACAAACCTCAATAAATACTACTCGCACACTACAAATATTTATATTGTATTAATTTACTCAAATACATTATTATTTAGTTTAATTATGTAGCTGATAAAACATTATTTTATAAAAATAATAAAAAACACTTATCAAAGGAATTCAAATGAGTCTTTTCCTTTTTGGAATCATTTATTACAACATTTTTCTTAGCTCGTATTTTTATTTGTCGGTGGTTCTTTGTCCGGTACAAATCTTGCAATCGATTTTTAACCAACTTCCCGAGTAACTAGACATTTGAAACTTTTAGAATACCTATATATCGTGTTTTGATGCATTTTTTTAATACTTAACTACCATCTTTAAGTAGAATTGAATTCATTTTCAGTTAATTCTGTTTTGTATGAAAAGTTATTTCGACACCATTATTGGTTGCTAAGCGGATGGTCCTAGCAACTAAATTATTAATATATACGTGCGTTACTATGGAAATCAAAATAATATTTCAGTATTATTTCTATCAAGTACAAATTTTTTTTGAACGTTTAAGCAAGCAGGTCAAGTTTATATGATTCAACAGAAAATTTAAAAACGTTGTATATAAAAAGTTATTTTTATCTGGTAATTATTTTTAAATAATCATTCTTGTAATATCATAAAAAAATTTAAATCCTACATTTGAATGAGAAATCTAAAAAGTTAATAAACAAGAAATCCTAGAAATTAATAAGTATAAATGTTTGCTTAATTTTAAATTGTTAAATGATCAATTGAATTTTGTGTTATCTCCGTTATTGTATGCTATCTATATAATGTTCGGGATTGTCTTAATGATTTAACAATGACTTCATAATATATTGTGCATTATTTAGTATTTTATATTTATTTATTTTTTACTCATAATTTTGTTAGAATTAATACTGCTTCTATTTGCTCAATTTTCCATCAATCGTAATAATGTATTATTATATTTAAAATTTTATAAACAATTTATCAACCAAATGTATTATGTTATTAAATATTGATTAATCAAAAATATTTGCTTGATAGTATATTATATGTGTGCTTTTGTACGTGTTTATTGCTTTATATCTTTGTTTAATGTTAATAATAAAGAATATTTGGTCTTAGTGTCCTTTTAATGAGATATTATGAAATACCTATTATTCATTTTAATTACTATTTGTTATTGACAAAATATTATTTGATATGATACTTCAATGTATTGTTTAATTGTTTTTGTCACTTTTTGAATTCGTTATTATACAGGCCTGTTGTGTTGAATATTCTTTGTCCCTCTGAGGTCGTCGAAACCGGTCTACATATTAATTAATAAAAGTAGTATAAGTACGATAAAAATTTGCGTTTTATTAATTTTAATTAATAATGGAAAAGAGAGGTCACTTAAAAGATATTCCGACCAAGTGAAGGACGCTATAGACCTCTCAAAACCTTCAAATAATACATCACTGGAGAAACGTAACGAATGTATTGAAAAAGAGGAATATTATCAACAGTGAAGGATACAAAAAATTACTAATTATAATCAATTGAGCTATTATTTAGAATATATGTTTTACAACATTGCACTTTTCTTTTACTTTTTACTACACTGGCATGCATCTTTGCCTGATTATTTCGCTAAAAAATAGATCAAATGATATTCACTTTTATTAATATAATATGTAGTAATAAATACATTTGTTTCGACCATGTCCGATCCTAATAGAATCATATGGGCCTCCACAGAGGAGAGGTTTTAATTAACAGATTTTTGTTTTTACGAGAAATAGATGTCAGCCACTTACTCAACCTATTAGGTCCATACTCTGACTCACACATAAATTTAAACATAATATGTGTCCTTGGAAAACCCAGGATTCGAACCTGGAACCCACGGCGTTATAGTCCAACGCTTAAGCCGCGCGGCCACAGTGGGCGTTACATTATTAAATAGATAATATATATTAAAAATATTAATATAATATAATTACATAATTTTCATCCTAGATCTGGAGTGCAAAGTTATGAAGTGGCAACTCAACATGATTAAGCTCTACATTGATTATTTTTTTACATTCTACAGTTTACATCTAGCGACTAAATACTTAAAGTGTACCAAAAATATTGACGTTATTTTTTATTCCTTGAATTATTCGCTGCCTCAGGTCATAATCGTGCAGCACTTACGTACTGTATGGTCAACCAACTAACAACTAATCTCTAATGACATTTTCTAAACAGGTGGTCCGCAGATTCCATTTAGGTATCTCGAAACTTATTAAAAATATATTGCACCTTGCTGTCAGACAATAGAAGTTATTATATTATGAATTAAAATTCGTTGAACCATAATAATTACTAGTGGCTTACAGTTAGTGCCCCAACGTGGAATAGTATCAGAGTGCTTGTCTTTGAATTCGTGAGTACGGGTTCGAATATCGTTTTTGTAAAATATAACATAATTCAAATAAAAATAAATGATATTAGGTATATTGATTTGCCCGAATAACTTACAACTATTATTTCTCTTTTTTTAGTTTATTAATATTACCTCCACTCTGCATATGCCAAGAATGTCTAACGCATATATTTCTAAGGGGAAACATTAACCATTCCTATTTTTTATTTCTTTAACCAATTTATATAGAAGTCATTTTCAAATAAATGTCGTATAGCATCATTCACAGTCTGCCCCATGAGTGAGAGAAAGATAATATGTGAATCACCGTGCTTTAAACTGATGTGTAGCTTATTTTTCATCGTCACGCAGTATGCTCATGCACATTAGAAAAATATTTTAATGATAAGTATAATGAGAGCCCAAACGAAGACCATAATCTTTAAATATCACGAATACAAGTAGTTGAGTATTTATTTGTGATGGGAAAAACAAGACGTGTTGTTGCTTAAGTTGTAACGTCTCAGTGTTCTTAGCCATATACAGGGAATTCAGAAATAATGGGAACTGTACTACCTAACGGGTAAGGTAAGCAGGCAACCGATCTCGAGTAAGGTAAAATACGGGATAAATTTAAACACAAGTCAAGAATACGTCATAAGTCGAATACTGACAACTGCTTTCGGTTTATGCATTGACGCTCATTTAATATTGGTGAATTACTCACACTATTACACGTCTATAATGCGTGGTTCATTTTCGTATGACACTCACACATTCAAGCCCCTGCGTCAAAATTGACTATATTGGTATTAGCCTATCGGAATTCTACTTTTTATCTGTTCTGTGACCAAATACAATACGTTTCTTCAAGTTGAACAATGATAATTAGAGAAAGCAATGCCAGTTTTGATACTGGATAGTACATCACAGCCTAGGGGCGGCAGCTTATATGAAAGTATGGTGAAGCAGGCTAGTATGGTGAGGTAGGCTGGTAATCAATGTGTGGCAAAATTTCCACGTTAACATTATATTATATGGGTACATTATAATGACCAAAGTAAATCCTCCGTGATGCCCTTATTTTTTTTTATCGCGTCGCTATTTCTCGTAAATTATCGGTTATTGTTGACCTGCTTCATTCGATTGTATGAGAAAACCGATTCCTTGCCCCTCTTTTTATTTAATACCTTTATGATCACAGCTGACTCGAAGTTGGACATGCCTAGTATAGGCTAATAAATATGCTCCGCTTGGACTTAAATTAGTAATTTACTTACTTTTATGGCTTATGGTTAATGTGTCTGAATCATCAAATTAGTTTGCTACCCTCTAGAACTCTTACAATTAAAGTAGGTTACACAGTATCATTTTCGAGTCACATCTGTTTTTAGTGCCATAAGAAAGTTTAATTTCATCCGGGACGCGCGGTCGATAAAATCAAAATTATTTCAGCCGGGCTATCATACCTTTCTATCAAAAAATAGACATCTAACAGAAACCAAACTTAAAGAAAATGTACTCTGAACTTGTTTAAAATTTAAATTTTCTTCGAAGGGGGTGTGGAAAATTAGCATTCCACCAAACAAGAGGCACGGCAGGTTGTTTTTATTTTAATTACTTTCTATTTATAAAGCGAATCGCGTGAGGTAAGTGTAACCTCATTGATACAAACTGCCAGACTGTAATTTATTTGTTGTTGTGTTTTTCCTCGGCGTAGGAAATGCGTGTCTGCGAGCGAACCTTACGCCAAAAAGGGTGCTATGTCCTCTATCATATGGGGTATGTTGTTTTTAAATCAGCGTTTAATTTGGAAAAATGAATTCTTTTCCCAGCACTTACCTGTGTATGTAATTTATACAAGGATGTAAAATATGATATAGGTATTAGGTACCTAAGTTATTTTCAATTTATTGCAACTATAATTATATGTTGCCTCCATCACAAAGATGACGTACCTACCAGTGGCGAAGGCTCCATACCAGTGGGTCTATTCTATACTTATCGAACACTAAATTGATAAATAGTATCAAACTTAGGGTAGGTTTGTATCAAAATATTAGCACTTATTGTAACAATTACACGAAGCCGGTTTTTATTGTTGCAATAAGTGCGATATTTTAACAGCAGCAAGATAGGTGCTGTTAAAATATAGCACTTATTGCAACAATAAAAACCGGCTTCGTGTAATTGTTACAATAAGTGCTAATATTTTGATACAAACCTACCCTAAGTTTGATAATATTTTTCACTTTATCACTTTAGCGGTCGATAAGCATAGAATAGACCCACAGGTGATTATTTGAAGCCTACCTTATTAATAAAAATATTTCTTTACTGCATATTGACTTATTTATATAATCACTTGATTATATATTTTATAAAATAATTTATTTTGCCAACGAATTTTGATGTGTATAAATGTTTTGAAAAAATATGTAATTTAAAGTGATCGCTTAATTTTATGTCGTCAGTGAGTTTTTGAAGTTTCATTAAATTAGTGTGTCGTTGTCATTAGTGTTTATTCATTAGTAGTAATATCGTATTATCTTCTTATTTCTCGTGAGTATACCTGAAAAGTGTGTTCTTTTTATTAGATCTCCACATCCTACCTCTTTCCGATAGTCACCCTTCGCCACTGGTACCTACTTACTTAAATCTAGAGGCTTGAATTTTTATTTATATTAAAAATTATATTTTCTAAGATGATAGAAAAAAAATATAATTAAGATCGTCTGTATCCGGTGTTCATTTACCGTTAGATAAATTGTTTAAAAACATCGTATTTTAATTGAAATTTATAGTAGAGTCTAGCTAGAGTGTCTAGACGGTCGTCGATAGAGATGTGAAATTAAAATCGATTTCTTTGAAAATTAAATTTTGTCACGATTTAGTCGATCCTGTATATTCAAATTTATTTGAAACTCTTTTAATGTGTTTTAAAGGTATTCCCTGGTTTAATAAGAGCTTTTATAATACGCTTATAAATTATGTCAGTATAACGATTTAAAAAAAAAAATACATAAAATTCTTGAGAGTTTTTATGAAGTTTGTATGCAATAATTATTAATGATTGGAACTGAGCCTGTTTTCTTCCTTCATAATCTTTTTTAGAATTTTGATAACTTATCTCTGTAGTAGTCTAAGATCTGTAATGATATAAATAAAAAATGACATAGTCCTTTCTTTTTTAAAAAAATGACTTTTAAAAAGATTCAAACTATGTAAACATAAAACATTAAAACTATGAATTCATTGAAATATTCAAGAATATTTACGCTGCATTATAGAAGCTTTATAATACTTAATTTAAATATTAAACATTATTATAAAATAATATGTAATAATAAGGTGGAGTCCTTAACGAATTCACATTTTATATCGTTACTCTAAATTCTTTGAGAACGCTAGATAAACATGAAACATGGACGACTTAGTTTTTATGAACAATAATATTCACAAATATTTTTATCTAGAACGTATAAACAATAATTAAAAATATTTTTATCCGATTTATTCTGATAGTTTCACTAATAGATATGCTAATACAATTGACTTGTGATACGCACTTGTCGACGAAATCATTGCATTCAGATTTTTTGGCTTATCAATAAAATTGTTTTTATTGCACATATTTTAAATAAATCTACTGTAGTAAAAATTTTCACTTATAATTCAACTTTCATAATATATTATTTAAAATATAAAAAATCCTTCTCATATAAAGGTGATGATAAAATTTACAAATTATAATGGAATCAATCTTTTAAAAGGTTAATGCTCAAACAGTATAAACAATATGTTACTTAGGAAAATGTAAAAATCTAAGCTTTGATAGATATGTTCGTGGTGTAATGCGGCGTATGCAGCATTCTAATTTATAAATGTGGATTAATGTAATGTGGCAAAAGCCTAATCCGAAAACATTGTGTAATTTAACATTTTCCAGTCTTTTGATACGACCACAGACATTAAGCCAAACGATTTCGTCCCCAAAGTTGATTTAGCACAAGGGTCAACAACGCGGTCATCAAAACACATACGCATTGTGAAAATTCTCGCCTCGCGGATGTAATCACATCATTATAATGTTTACAATACTAAATGTCTATATTTAACAACACGTGGGTGCCATTTTTTGTGTGTAAGCGATTAACAATCTCCTCCTGAATTATCACATTGTCGCGAGTCTCTTATTTGATGATTAATTAAAAAAATATTTGCAAATATTACATAATTCTTATGCATTTCTTTTGTCTCTATATTTTGAGATGGTATACCATGTTGGTCATATTTGTTTTCTCCGTTGTATACTCAATGGTGGAGTTAACAGAGATTTTCCAGCCACTAGACTCCCCTACCTGAGAATCTCACCCTGCAATAATATGACTTTCATTATTATAATTATTGTAAATATTATTTCACTTATTCGCATTGTAAGTGAGAACTATTCCATTGTTTCTAGCACCAAAAAATACTTGATACTCATAATGAAACCGTCACCCGATTCCCTTAATAAAATGAAAAAAATTAGTATCCAATAGTTTGATTAAATATAATATACTGTAATCATTCTACAGTAGCACCATGTGCACGACAAGAAAGATTCTCAGTTGTATTATTTCTTAGTTAGTATTGTTTCTTTGTAGCAAACAATACCGATACAACTTCGAATTACTTTTTCCGTACCCATAGTTGAATATTGATATATTATTATATCGTCAACGAATTATTTAAAATAAAAAAACAATTGGCTTATTATTTGTAAATATTTTTTTTGTTTGACCATGTCAGATTCTATGACGTATTTGTATTAACAGATTTAGTTTTTACGAGAAATGGATGTTAGCCACTTACTCAAACTATTACGTCCATACTCTGACTCACACATAAATTGAAAAACAATAGTTATACTTGCCAGTCCCTGGATTCGATCCTTGGGTCCACGACGTTATAGGTTAAAGCTTAAGCCGCGCGGCCATCGTGGGGTCTAGGCGATAATATACCTCCACAACAAAATAAAATATTTACTTTCTTGGTATACATCGATTTAACTGACAGTTTTTGTTAACACAAGTCAAATGTACACATGTTTATAATAAATTAATTAAATGTAAATCCTTAAATTTAAATAAGACCACCAGGGAATCAAGAAGAGCACCTTTTAATTTACCCCTAACAGATAATACATCCAAACACACATTACAAAACTATACGTACATATTTTTCCAGAGACAGGATCCAAGCCTGGCACCCATGACATTATAAGCCGACGACTAAGCCGCTCGGTTATCGTAATTTTATTGCATTCATAAATTTGCATCAAATGATTTGCATTTGCATCAATTTTTTTTTATTGTATAAATATATAAAAAGGGTAGGTATGTGGTAGCAATTTAATCCTAAATTAGTCAATGTCTTGTTAGCGGTCATGTTGTTAGATGCGATAGATCTAGAGCTCTTTATTAAGTTTATCAAGTAACCTCTGTGCTGTCCTCAGAGACAATGGGCGGATATCGTCAAGAGGAACGCAGAGAGGCCGTCTGAAGAAAGAGAGCTCGAGATAGAGAAACTTGGACCATGGTCCTGAATGTTATGTAGCGCCAGCTTAAGTAAATAACTATGATACCGAATCTTTTTGGTAATTTTACAATAAACCATTATGTATTATTCCGATACGCGTTCTACATCAATATAATATTAACTTGAAAATTTAAAAGGAATGAATGGTCACAAAATACTAAATATGGATTGAGTAGGAAGTTGTTAAAATAAATTATGAATGCTTGACTTTTGCTATGAAAATGATTTCAACGAGATATTGATTAAATTAAAACTGAGTGGAATTAAATTTTTGCATACATTATCATGAAATTTAACTAAAACATTGTAGGAGTGTGGTATTGACAGGGGTGGGATCCGCCCTGATTAGGGGCACGACTTTTCCGCGGGTCAGGGGTGGGTTGCGCCACATAATGAAGTACCAAACTTTCGAAACTAAGAACTTTCAGATAATGGTATTCAATGAATAGCATTTTCTATTGTGGCCTTCTAAGCCTGAATTTCGATTCTGTTCTACTGCATCGCATGTACGAAACAATTATTCGAGTTAGGCCGCAAAAAAACATCAAAAGTAATTTTCAAACTTTTTATTGTACTAATGTGTTTGAATCCTCTATTGTCTATTTGTGAATAAAACAATGAAATATTTACAACACACATATATTTCGTAGTAATATACGTAAAAACATCTATTTTAATATCATCCATTGTTTCAATAGGAGTTTCACGATTATAAATTCTCACTATGCATACCATCCTTAATAATTTATGTTGTCATTTTTGTATTCACATTTGCGTCGATAACGTACTACATAATTATGTACCAGCGGCGAAGACTTCGTACTAAATGTTTACGGGTCATCCGTACGTCATGCTGTCACGCCTTATGATAATATAAGCGTCTGATAAAATGCAATCACTTGTAAGGAAGGACTTAGGGGAGTTCTTCAAAATATGACGTCAAAGAACTAACACAATAGAATAATATTCTAACATCGATTATTTTTTGCGAGTTGAATGGGGAATTCAAAATATGACGTAATTTAGACAGAGGGGGTAAAATACGTTATGACGAAGTATTAATATGGGAGGAAAGGAAAACTCTTGATGTCATTTGAGTGGGATAAATGTAAAAAGGCCTCTCTATATTTTTTAAAAGCATATCAGTCACTCTTTGAAATGGTCAACCGAATAACTTTATTATTTGTTAAATTAAACAACAGTTAAATTCATTCAGTACACACTTTTAAGGTAAAATAATAAAACTTAGAATGTACCTAAAACACCCACAAAATTTTTCTATTATTATATACGCATATCTTAATTTGTAAGAGATTGAGAGAAGACCACGAGTTTTCAACCTACTCATTTATTAAACAATGCATTGTAAACGCCACAGCGAGTGTTTGTTAAACGAGCAAGAGACAAAAAAAGCGTCTCGTACTAACGCAATATGGCGGCTTGGTTTCTTTTTTTTTAAACACCGAAGACCTTGTGTTAGAGTATAATAAATATATATATATATATATACTGCGCATTTTTGGTCGAATAAAAATTCTGTTCAATCTAACCTTGATTTTTTTACTTATTAATAAGCATTAGTATCCATTACAATACTGTCAACAGTGTCAACTGTTATAGAACATACCTGTACTACTATTATGCTATTACAAAAAGTCTCTAAAGCCTACAAAGAATTGCATTGGTTTATTTTTTCTCAGAAATTCGCTAAATATATTTATTCAGCGATTTGTATAGGGAGTTTTATGTATGCTTAGATACAGTGCGTCGTAGCGCGAAAAACGTTGGGCAGAACTCCTATATTTCCAAGTTAAAAGAACTATAATAATATAAACTAAGTAAATAAGTATTATGTATTGAGTACCCAAGTGAATGAACCAATCTGCCACCAAACTCGATGTGATCCATGACAGTATTTAAAAGAATTACCTACGTAAATAAACCAATTCGGCCAAATCTGGTTGAACGATAAAAATAGAAATCCAAAATCGACTTTACCTATGCGAATCGGTCAATTATGTAACTAAGTACTGTTATACACTACTAGTTATCTTATTATAAAACATGCACTTTTCTTATAATTCATCCGAATCTGCTAATATGACAGAGAAACCTTTCTTTTATCTTGAAAGGTACAGGTAAATCAACTTAGTAGAGAAAAATAAGCAAAAAATAATTTTATAGCAAAAGAAATAAAATAAAAAAACAATAATAATTGAAAAAAAATATAAATTAAACAGTAAAATAGAATTTTAAAAACAAAACACACAATGCATCGCTAAAAATGTCTATATCTTTAGGGAGTGCATTGGACCAGCCGCACAGCCCTTGCTATTAGTAGCTGGTGAGCCTGACATGAGGAAACAGCTTCCACCCATAATAGGTCATGGCTGCGACCACGCATGTAATTGACGGGTACATAAAAATTTAAATTTTCCAGAATACCAGGATTGGACTATACCACGTGAGAGCAGGGAAAAACAGCAGAGCAGAAGTGACCTACGAGCATCAGGATAATGAAAGACGAGCATGCCTTGAAGAAAGAAAGTTGAAGTACTAATTACAAGTCTTTTCGAGTTGTATTTATTAATGTCTAGCTTTATACTTATGTGGTCTGAGATTAATCTTCTTTGATTATAGTGAGATAAAAGCACAGTCCATCATTACTCATCAGATGTATAATTAAGTACATATGCTCACAAATAATAATAACTATAAACCAAAACCTTAAAACTGTTCGCCATGTTTTTCATTTATAAACAGTTCATTCAATGCTGCCATCAAAGACAATATTAACTAGTATAAAAGCACTAATTTAAACACAAAAAAGATTCTGCAATATTAATCATCATCATCATCGGCTTAACAGCCCAATTTGGATTCAACTATCTCTCCCAATCCTAGGACAGTGTCATTCAGGTGTTTGTATCGGTCGCTCTAACACCATTATTGATACCGTCCGACTACATCGGGCTTGCCACTTGACCTCTGATCGTCTGGTCTGTTATCAAGATGCGCCTCAGTGGTTGGGCACTGTTCATTCTGACTACACGAACTGCTTATCGGAGTCTACCAAATTTAACAAATGTGAAAATAATTTCTTTTTGGAAGAGTTATAGAGCTACTATATGCCACTCTTTCGTCTAGTATGGGGTCATATTATATCTAACGAATTGTTATAATATAGAAAGTGTGTAAAAACTTCATATAGTGAAATACCTATTCGAATCGCTTTCGTATAAAACCTATTTACGCTATGTTTAAAAAAATGTTTTTATTTCATTATGAAAAATGTACGTTATGATACTGTATAATATCGTCACCTCAATACTAAAATTAGATAACTCAGATTTGGTTATTGTTGGGAAAATGAAATTTAAATTTTACTTGATTAACATAAATCTAGGCTATAATTATTATTTAAAATAAAAATGGGAAATTGTGCTTGTCTAATTGTAAATAATTAAATAACGTTCAATTATATGAAAAAATATTGTAGATATATTATTTTATTTATTTAATGCATTTATGGTTTTAAAGTTATCTAATATTTTCAAACACAAAATTAATATAGTTCCCATTAACTTCTGACTTACCTAGTTTTATCATTTTGTAGACAAGTAAATATAAAATCATATTCAATAGCTATCTCAAAAACAGTGAAAATCAAGTTATATAGTTGTAGTATTGAGATGACGATATACATAAGTACTAAAAGATGTTCTTTGTTTTTCTGTACTAAAAACAAAGAAATAAAATGACAAAGTTACTTTATACTCGTAAAAATAATTACCAATTACCAATGATGTCTTTGTCTAATATTAGAGTTATAAAATGATAATGCCTTTGGTCGCTTCTTTGTTATCCTTATCAATCTTTCAGAAACATCATAAAGTACATTATACCACAGGGCTTTATTTTATTATTTTCTCTCCGAAATCCTTTTTTTGCCGGCTGACGTGGACAGTTAGTTATTTTCACACCGGCTCCCGGTCACGCCACAGCGCCGACCCACTGTCTTTGTGATATTGACACTGGTTATTTTAACTTTCAGCGCGGAGATAATGGATAATGATGGTAATTTATTATTATAAAACAGCCTTTATCCATTTTTGTGACAGCCCTGGATTTAAAACAAGCGTCGAGCAGACAAGACTGACGCTGAGGCAATGACGTGCTTAACGATATTTCAGGGCGTTTTTTTTTGTACGAAACATTTAAAATCTGTAAAACTAAAATTCACAGGTGTGATTTATAATATTATAAAATGGCAACTCGACCCGACTCATTCATTAAAATAATTAATTATTAATGCTGTTGTTATTACATAACCCAAACTTTGCAAAATAGAAAGAATATTTTTGTGGTTATCGTCTTTTTCTCGGTGTGTTTCATAATGAAAATCTCTTATGTATACACCGGTCGCAAATATTGGAAGTAGCCTGTTAGGATTCGACATACATAGTGCACACTAAACTTTGTCAGTCAAACGTATTTTGTTTTCATCCAACTTAGACGACAATGTGTGATATCGTATTAAAATATCCGATAATCTTATTTATAGGTGACATATTCACGTGACAATGATATTATACGTGTGTAACATACGCAATTTTATGTAATTATTTATTTAAATAATTGTCGTTCGGCATATTTGGATACCGATCTACATAGATAATAATATGTTGTACACAAACATAGACCCATCCAAACTAACTGCCCCGCACCATACTCGGTCTTAATCGAGCGTATCACAAAGTCTTACGTTTGGGTGTGAAACATTAACAATTTTTACGTATGGGAAAGTCTTAGGAGCTGACTAATTTTGCCAGGCACTTGTGACGGGAGCGCAGGAGTGTGCTTTAACTGATGTTACTGTGACTCATTTTAACAAAAAGTGCCCACAGGGGAGATTAGAGCGGAACTGATAAAAAATAAATGACTATTATAATAATATTATTATTAATATATATTAAATAATATTAATAAAAATACAATAATTGATGTGGTTTATCCTTTCACATGTATATCTGCATTTTATAATAATGTGAATGCTTTGGTTCTGATGCGAGCCGTCCATGCTTCCTTGACTAAATGTTCAATGTATGTTAGTCACTTTTTCAGACTTTACTTTGACAATATCTGCATAATTAATAATTTAAGAAACTGACTGAAAAATAAATTACGCAACGTGGCATGGAAAGGCGCATGTTGGGCATAACGCGTAATAATTACAAAATAAACTAATGGATAAGGAAGCAGACACAATTACGCGATGTGATAGAGGTCGCTAAGGAGGTGAAATAGTAATGGGCTGGACATGTCTCTCGCCAAGTAGACAATTTCATCATTGGTACCCAATGGGCCGTTCTAAAACTGAGCTCATAAATTTCGATGGATCTAGGAACTAGGGATCGACAAGAGTAGAGATCGCTATGGGGAGGCCTTCATCCAGCAGTGGATCGACCCCTGCTAATGATAAAATTTTATTGAAATGCTTGCGATAGATTCCTATAATAACAGAGTTTACTACAAATGATTATGTAATGCAAAATAACTTTATTTAGTCAATAGCGTTAGCAATATTTTTAGCTTCAAATAAGTCATATATATTAGATCCAAGACATAATACCATGGTATTTATAATTAACTGAGTAATTAGTTATAATAAAAATAATTACAAG
The DNA here is from genome assembly GCF_057557595.1 of Rhyacophila brunnea. Classification (NCBI taxonomy): domain Eukaryota; kingdom Metazoa; phylum Arthropoda; class Insecta; order Trichoptera; family Rhyacophilidae; genus Rhyacophila; species Rhyacophila brunnea. The sequence goes on along the minus strand of NW_028233068.1, from coordinate 18,396,444 downwards.
ATAAAAATAACTTTTTAAATACAACGTTTTTAAATTATCTGTTGAATCATATACACTCGACTTGACTAGCTTAAACTATAAAAAAAATTGTACTTGATAGAAATAATACTGAAATGTCATTCTGACATGTCATATTGATTTCCATAGTAACGCACGTATATATTAATAATTTAGTTGCTAGAACCCCAGACCCCTAGCAACCAATAATGGTGTCGAAATAACTTTTCATACAAAACAGAATTAACTGAAAATGAATTCAATTCTACTTAAAGATTGCTAAAAGTATTAAAAAAATGCATTGGCATCACGTTCTGATATATTCCAAAAGTTTAAAATGTCTAGCTAATCGGGAAGTTAGTTAAAAATCGATTGCAAGATTTGTACCGGACAAATAATAATACGACCTAAGAAAAACGTTGTAATAATGATGTAGGTCTTCGTATAAGACGCGGAGGAATGTCGACAATAATTTTTCAGTGTCCTTTTGCCTGTGTGAGACAAGACGCTGCGCCACTGTCCATAATCCGCGGTTATAGCGATGTTTTTCGCAAAAGTCTGGGCCGGATGAACCACGAAAACCACTTAACGTCCCCTTCCAGTCGGCCCGGCCCTGCTTTTTGGGCTTGCGGAAATTTCGCCGGGCAATTTATCATTCGCGGGGGCGCCTACAATCAAAATTGATTTGCCCGACTTTAAACACTCGCCTCTTGTGACGTAGGTGAAAGTTTATTTTGAAAGTTGCCTAATTCCCGAACGGGGTGTCGTGCATAATCAAAAATTATGTACAGCCCTGGGGAAGTTTGCGCGCAGGGCAGGTATCGGGACAATGTGATTAACGGTGCGGCCGTGGGAAAGTTTTTTGCGAAGTGATAATCCGGTATTTGATTTGGCCTACATTGGCAAATGTTTCAAACTAAAGGAAAATTACGCATTAATCAGTTCGGACAGGAAGATAAACTTCCCCTTACTACTATTTTCCTTACAATTAAAAATTCAACGAATCGAATTTCATTGAAAATTTACCCATGATTTTGGCATACGTCTGAAAAACCGGTGACTATCATATTATTTAAAACTTATGTACCTACTCAAACATTACAGTCCTTACCTCCTTCACTCTCAATCTCAATATTAATTTAAGTAGACACATTTGCAGAATAGGTCAAAAACATGAACGCCAATTTACAATAGGAATATTGTTGTTTTTATTTAATAAAACGCATTTTTTTTGTAGTACTTATTCCACAAAAAAATGCGTTTTATTAAATAAAAACAACAATACAATTCAGTTCCACCATGAATTGACAGTTAACAAAATAAAAGAAAAAAAATACGAATATTCACTCATATTTCTTTATTTATTAAAAAAAGATTGAGCACATAGCAAATTATTAATTCAAGACGTTCACAATAAAAAAAGCCTACAACACAATATAGTTAGTGTTCATTTTTACATGCGTTGTACGATATTATACAGATACTTTAGCAGAATGGGACAAAAATTCTGTTAATACATGAACGAAGAAGACATCGAAATGAATCTCGTAAGTTATTACGAAAAAACGAACGTTGACGGAAAGTTCACGATTCACACGTGTTATAAGTTTTCGGATATTAAAACGATATTAATTAATACTTAAGTTCATATACTCGTATTTAATCCATTAGGTTATAACATAATGTAATCAAATAATTATTTTATAAGTAAGAACTAAGAAGTTAGAATGTGATATAACAGTTACTGGGGCTACTTCCAACACAAGATTGACACTTTGGTCAGTTTTAGATGTCTGCTTCTGATAATAATTTGCGATAACGGTCTAAATAATCTAATCACTTTTATTTGGCGAGAATCGATAGACTAACTAGATAAACAAAAGAATTTCAACTGCTTCCTACCGGCGAGAATCGAAGATTAACTGATAAGGTATGGTTCACTTTAGATTGATATTTGATAATTTATATTAAAGCTCATTTAGATGAATCATTGCGGATGATCATCCGCAGTGAATTGGATGCAGGCCTTCACTTTTTTTTAACACGAAATACGCAATTCATTCCAATATCTCGTCAAGTGAAAATGTGGTGCAGGTTTGAATTCAAACAATTTGTAATTGTTTGTTATATGAATATAGAAATTTCATCAAGAGAAAGATAAATAGGAAAAAGAGGCGTTGATGGATAAAACCAAGGGTAATGCGACGTAATATCGTGAGAAATATGACTGTAGTACTCAGGGGCAGAGTGCGCATGCATGGCTTAGGCAATAGCGTGGGTGCGGATGCGCAGGATTTTTCGAATCATCCGTAGTGATCAAAAATAGTAGAACCAGTTGAACTTCATTACCTTTTGATTCCGGATGATCACCTTCGATGATGCGTTGATTCGTTGATGAATGTAATACATGGGTCATTGGGGATGATTCCTCCATGATGATCGTCAAAAGTGAATCATGTAAATATCCAAATGCTATCAAAAATTTCATACTCGAACCCCAAAAAAACTACAATATTTTAATACTAAAAATATTTTCTGTTGATTACTAAGTTTTGCTGCCTCGATTATAATTACATGAAAACATTGAACTGTAAAATTTGCATTGTTCAGCCAACATTAAAACCTCTATTGCAGAATAAATTCCGTATCGTCTTTATTTTGAATATGATCGTCAAGCGAAGGGTTCAATAATTGGTCATTCAACCAGCATCCCAAATATTTATACTCATAATATACCCGTCCAATCCTGTCATTATTTATTTTCAAAAACATATATGACCCTTGTACCCTTTTGTTGATTGACACAATAAAGATATATGGGAAGTTATATCAACATGATGAATATTTTTTTTATTCTATTCAATACAAACTAACCACGTTTTCAAATAAATAAATAAATAATATAAACTTAATTTTAGTATAATAATCGACTTATATGATATTCCAATAATACGACTTCATAAAGTTAACTTTACCAATATACTAGAAAGCAAGTTTTCAATAGAAGAGGTACTAAATTTTCATAGCTCATAAGAGTCCGTAATGCTATCAATATAACCACAAAGTACACAATAGTGATGTCCCCTAATGAGCGTACTACCGGTTCTAGTATACTTCTTGATAACGCTTGTATACTACCCTCGATTAATTCATGTTTTTCATCGTATATAAAGCTTTCTACAGTGAGACATCTTGCAAGTTTACTCCTTTCTCCATAAATTATTAGTACAGTCAGATTAACTGTACCAATCTAACTTTGTATGCAGACTGTTACGTATTATAATAACTGACTTAATTTTATGTTCTCTTGCACATACCATAATATATGGAAGAATTAAAATTGGTGGGGGTAAGAAAAAAAAATAACATAGGTATTTAAATATATAGATAAAGTTATAAAAAATATTTATCTTTTAAGAGAGCTTGTTGCTTAAAATATTATTTTATTACGTAACTGGACAAGATAGCAAACTCAGTTGAAAGTCATACCTATAAATCTTTTTATGCCCAAACTCACGATAACATTGTTCCAGAGCGCACGTCTGATATATTTAATGCCAGATCAAACTGCATTCTGCATCTGGTAAAAAATCGTGATATTTAATATAATATATTCGTAATAAGGACTCAATAATTCCTTGTAAAAATCTCTTTATTATAACCTCCATTCTGTGGATGTCAGGGCTCGAAATGGACCGGAACGCACCGGAGCGCCGTTCCTGTTCGTGAAATCGGTAAAATTATCGCTCCGTTTCGTGGAAAAAATTATTTGTCCATCTGAGGTAGAATAGGCCATACAATATAAAAACTAACTTTTTTACGAAATACACATAAAATTTTATAATAATAAACTAAACACCTGTTAAGAGAATTTATACTAGGCCACATACAACTTACGATCCATTAACACTGTTATCCAAGTCTATGTGGATAACAGGCACCGCTAGCTCAGGGTACAGGGTTTTCGAACTATCTCTCTGGTGAATTCCAATCCTGTTATGGAAAGGACCATCGGAATCAATTGGTATCCGATGGATGTGTTTATCATACCGTTGCAGCGGTTAATTGCGAGCATTGAAAACTAAACTCGAACTGGACGCCAAAGCCTTTTCTGTGAAAGAAAAGAACGTAAAAGAACATAATATTATAGGATACAATTAAATTAAATGAAACACCGTGATAATTTAACCTCATTGTATTTAATATGACATTGTAAATTAAAAGTCAATGGTACAATTTCGTAATAACAAATAATTACGAAAGTACGTAATGACGGTACAACGCCGACGTCAAATCACCATCGTTCATAAACGATGGTATTATAATACATAAACGAATATTTACGTTACACAAAAGACGCACTATCGTCTGCAAACTAAGACATTAATAGAATATATCCTCGGCAACTTAAGCTAGCTTAAATAAAATATCCACATGTGAGTGAGGTTATAATTAAAACAAATAACTTAAGATTAATTAATAATAAAAATTAAACGTAGATATTTACAACTGCAGAGCCGCTCGTCCAACAACCTCTTGTGTCAAAGTTCAACCAGAAAAGGAATTGATTCGAGCGGAAATTGATCAGCCGACAATCGATTCCCCCCACCACTTATCAAACCCGGCTGTTCTCTCGAAGTACCAACCGCAAGATTTTTGTGTTGCCCGCGAGAGAAAAACCTCTCCACTAATTAAAATTGTTAATTAGCCCGTAGGTGACGTCTGCAACGTCACACACCTTCAGAAAACTGTCGAGCGCTCCGGTTCGTAAACTTTTCCATTTCGAGCGCTGGTAGATGTCCATATGTTCCATTACTTATTCTTCAGTTTATAATGTCCCCAATAAAGCGAATAAAACAAGCACTGATTGTGTTGTTATACTATGCTGAATATGTACCATATTATATTGTATGTTATATTAATTATTATGCATCACGTATATTATTAATGTTTTTACAATGTCCAATCCTAAGAATACTACCTATATCGACTATTATTATCTATTAACAAATTTTAGGTTGGTTTAGATTTTAGAAAGTTGGTTTAACAGACCTACGATTGCAGAGCGGGTAACATGTTAACCTGTAATGTCGTGAGTCTCGGGTTCAAATCCATGATTTGGTGAAAAAAATCACATGGGTTTTTTCAAAACGTTTTTATCAAGTACGGACATAATAAATTGAGCAAGTGGCTAAAATTCATTTCTCGTAAGAACAAAAAGCTTTTTATACAACCTCCATAATATTATAATAACAACAGCAGCTATTTAAAATAAACATGTATGTCTATCTTTATCACATTGTTTCTTTTTTATATTGATTATTTCATTCTCAAATATAATCATATATAATTAGGTAGGTACCTATATCGAGAATACTAAAACAGACAATTTTTGAGTCTTACAGAAAAACACATAAGACCATCTGACAATCTGGAAACCATATTATCATGCAAATACTTCGACTATTGAAAGGCAATTAATTATATCGCATTCATAAATACGAATACTGAACTATGTACACTTTTAAGGCTCTTATAAGAACTATATTACATAGACATAGACCCTTCCAAACCAATCACCCCGCACCACACTCGATCTTAATCGAGCGTATCACTAGGCCCTATATTTGGATGTGAAGCATCAGCAGTTTTTTGCGCATGGTAATGTCTCAGGAGCAGATCCCCAAGACTATGGTCGCTACGCTCTCAAGTGAACTTTGACTGAGTTTACCGAGTTGACTTAAGTTAATAAAAAGTGCCATAGAAGAGAAAAGCACAGAGAACTAACAGAAAAGAAAATTAATTTAACAAGGTATAAATATAATAAAAAAACTAACCTAACTAATACGGACATACAAAGGGAAGAGATCTTCACGTCCACAATTAGACGCCGACAATTTTTTTAAATTCAGTATAATTGGCCTTTGTGGTGACCAGGTCGGACGCCCCAATAGGCCCAACAGCTGGTTGGACCGAGTTGAGCATCTCTTCCCTATTTATATCTATATAGATGAACAAGTCACATTGTTAAGATGTAAATATACTGATTTTTTTTTCATGGTGTATGAGGAAACTCCAGATGGTACGTTATCCTAGGGTTAGCCATGCAATACAAGGACAACTAGAGAAGAAATGGTCAATACATTATACTCGATATTGTAGGCTCAGAATAGAGATGTTTAAAAGACAGTTGTGTAATCAGCTGTAGGTCTTTGGCACCGGATAAGTTAATTAAAAATATAAAATATGTGCACTAATTTTATATGTTTACATGTATGCGATTTTTTTGGTACAACACTACGAACACACAGTTACAAGCTCATCTAGCGTATCATGAAAAGAATAATTCCTTTGTTGTATTGTTCCACTAGAGAAGACGCACAAGTAAAAAAAACCCCGAGTACGTATTTAGGTACACACGATTGGATGTTTCTGACAAGTTTCCCATCCATTTGTATGAAATTTCGTCGAAACTTTTTTCGCCTGAAAAGCAATTCGGCTTTTGTACAACTTCCAGATAATAAAAATAATAATACTCCATTCATTGGTCTTCAAATGTATGCGCGCCATTTTGGCGATTCGCCATTTTTTTATTCTGAATAAACATTCAAACTTCGATAAGTAATAAATCTAATAATATCATCATCCGTCCTTAATCGAATTATTAAAATAAGTTTTCACGTTTATTAGTCACTTACTTTCTTCTTCAAATAAGTTAAATGTATATTCATTGCATAAATTAAAAAAAGTAATTTATTATTTTATACATAATATGTGTAAAAACTGAGTAATTTTAATAGACACGCACTCGCTCTAAAATCCAGTTACTGACTGCGGTAGAGTGTGGCTAACCTAAAATACTTGACTGCAGACAGCTTCAGGCAATCGAATTTTTGCGGTTAGTTGCGGTCCATGTGAGTTTACTATATCTGTGATCTTACCTCTCTATATGTAATATTGTTATTAAAGCTATCGATACAATATATAAAACATATTACACTAATATTCTCATCCATCATTCGAGATTAAAAGAACGTCTTACAATTCAGCAAAACATATACATTCAATGTGTACGAATATTATACGTCACGTAGTTATGATATTCTTTCATTCTACATTGGCTTATGTGTATGTGTCTAATATCAATGGTGAAGGGTAGAGGCAGGCTGTGGCAATTCGACAAAATAGTGAAAACTAAACATTGTCAGTTATAAATACTTATTTGGTTTCATACAAATTGGAGATGAGATGGTGATCTACTGTTTATTGAATTCAATAAATCTATTGTGAAAATATATAATTTCTGAAAATCTTACACATATTCTGTCTATCTGGTGTATTTATATTCTCCCAGGAAAAGTTTTCATATAAATTGTAATCAAACTAATTGTATTATCGGGAGAGGTATAGGATTAAAGTGGAGAGTGTTAGTCGCTCAGACGATGCATTTAATGGTGATCCCGATCATCATCCATGAGGGAACGTCTGAGAAGAGATGAGAAGAGAGAAATATATTATTACTCTGAATATGTAGTTATAATTATATAGTCCTATTACTACTACTTCACCATGTTCGATTCTTAGAGGATCATATGGGCCTCAGGCGTCGGTTGTATTAACTGTTTTTGTTTGTACGATAAATGGATGTTAGCCACGTCTTGTTCCACCTATATGTCTATACTCTGACTCCAAGTTGAAAAACAATATTTGTATTTGCCAGACCCAGGATTCGAAGTGGGACCTACGACAAAACAATCCGGCGCTTATGCCGCTCGGCCATCGTGGACGATTTTTTATTATTTCTAAATATCGTTTAAAATATCTTAATGCATGCATAAAATTGAACACGGCGGACAATTTCATGCGTGAACAAATTAACAAGCTTTTTCAAAAAATATATTACCTGCTCGCTGTAATATAAAATTAATATTCGCTTTGACATTATAACACACTTTATTTTATGAATTGACCACTTAACGACCTTATGTTGCACAAGAAATAACGGTTGAAAAATGAATTTGGCTGTATCCTTTGTTATTTTTAATACATTTGAGTTGATACATAAGATATCCAATAAAATTAGTTACACCTGTATATGATGTTATTCATTCCTCAATAAAAGCTTCGGATGCAATATAGAATTGTTAAAAGCTCATTGGATATTTATATTATATTATGTACAATGAATTTTGTTTGTTTTTCTTGTATTTTTCGGTAAATTTTCCGTAAACCTTATATTAATTATTCATAGAATTTATTAGTACATTCTTTAGTTCCCATCGTATGTTTATATTTACATTGTGGGGCGTTGCAAGGGTTTTAATTAAATACGAATCATAATTGAATATTTAAAAATATTCGTATCATAAAAATACAATATTATTTTGAAAATTCATCTTAGGTCGATATAAGTCAATATTACAGCGATGGAGTAGGCCCAATCAATCCATCTACAACGACAGTACACGGAACTGACAAGTTTATTCGCAAGGCAATCAGTTATCCTAGACAGACACTTCTGGATTTATTGCCTGGGAATGATTGTTGAAAACAACTTTTTCAATCGCCCGGATCGATTCTCTTCCATTCATGTCCAAAATCAACATGGACACCAGCCAAACTGTTTGGCAAACAAATATAATATACCCGGCGCCGAAACTAGGGTAAAACTCTAACACTTTTTTTGCATTTTTGATTATTGGGTTCCAGTTAAAATAGTGTTAAGTTTTCTTACCTACCATCTATATTCCCAAAATTATAATAATAACAAATAAATAATATCGTAATTGAAGAATTTGTAGTAGGTAGGTAAATGTGGGAGCTAAGCTTTAACTAGGTATCTACATATGCTGTAGAAAGGATAATATATAATTATGTAAGAATAAATAGGTACCCTATATTGATATTAGTAATGCTCTGATTTGAATAATATTAAAAACACTTGAAAAATTGATAACAATTAAACAACTTTTTTCAGGTTAATAGTGTATTTTCAAATGTGTATTTCTGTATACTGCCCTTCTAAGGAAGAAGGCAGTAACTGACTCTCACACACTTTAGAGATAAATGACATAATGTGTTTTTTTTCAATCTTTAGTACTGTGAAGTAATAAAAAACGGTGGTAATTTTTATTAGTAGGATGTTAAAATACAAACAAAGTAATAATAAACAAGCAGTAACTGCAATGAATATGTACAAGTACTGCCTTTTTGCTAAAACAATCCATTATTTTAGAAGATGTCTATTTTTTCACTAAGAATTTTAACGGTATTTTAGTGATAATACTGATTTTAAAGTGAACAGAATATAAAGCTTTCAAAATTACCTAACGGATGGCATTCATAACTCCATTTCACAAATTTTGCGAGTTACTGCCTTCTTCCTTAGAAGGGCAGTATACTGTTTCATTGAAACGTTTTAAGAAATGAATACATAATTTGACATCAAATTAAACAATATTTATTATGTGTATAATTTTGAAAACACTTCTGAGAAAATATATTATAACCAATAGAAAAAATCTTTTTGAAAAAAGTAAGACACCCCGCAGGAATCAAACCAGCATCTCTCGGGTATCGCGCCTACGCACATATTCCACTATGCTGAAAGAGGCATACGTAATTGCGACAAATTTTAACTACTGGCTTTTTTTAATATTCACTGAAGCGCTTTCCAAATTGAGCTACTATTGGCGATCGTCTTTTGTATTTTGAATCAAAGTAAGTATTACTTTATTTACTAACCGACATCACGAATCACTCCAAGATTTTTTGTTGTAACTTACTTGAACTTGCTTATAATTTTTAATTAGCTATTTTTTTATTCAACGAATAACTCACAAGACTTACACAAAATTATGTATGTTCAATAATTATTAGAATGTTACATTCTTAAATCTAGTGAATTATTCATTGAATAAAAAAAATAGTTAAATATATTATAATATATGAGTGTTTTACCAGGATCTATCTCAAGATGAAAACGTGTTATTGTGAAATTGGACTAAATACGGTAAATTGTCACTCTTTAATTTGATGACAATATTTTGTCGATGAATTTAAAATTTCTACTTACTTGACAAAAACTAAATCTGTTAACAGCGTATGTACGACTCCAATTCGTGCAATTGAATTACAGTTTGATACCTGAAAGATCTCGAATAATCATGTCAAGAAAATTATCACCATAAAAAGGAAATTTACAGGTGCCGCCAGGATTTTGTGTAAGGTGGTGGATGTAAGAAAATTCATATTCTTATTCCACCAAATGTTGGATATTTAGCATAGTCTTCGCAGTTTATAATTTGCAGCCATACCATAGTTCCCTGCATGACCCCCTCATCCTGAAGCGGCCCCCCAGGCCAGGATATATGGCGCCCCCCTACCTATCGCTATGGTTAAAAGCGGTGTGCTTTTCTACAGTAATGTTTCCCAAATGGTTTCCGCGAAACCCATTGGCAAGGGTATTTATTCCGTGTAATTTTAGTGATTTTTAAATAAATCCAGTTGGTTTATTGAGTTGTCGGCACTTAGCATCATATTATGAAGCACTAATATATAGTCATATTGGATAAATAGCCATTTTATAAGTAAGTAAACACAACAAACACAACCTACAATTATTTATTTGTGATATTTCACTTTATTATCGTGTTCCTATTAACTTTAGTCACATAACCTCTTTTCTTTTGTAGAATATAACAAAACGCCTTACATATTTAAAAATAGTAAGTATATAGGCCAGTGGTCACTTATGGCTGTGAGACTTGGTGCTTAACTCAAAACGAGGAAAACAAATTAGCTGTCTTCGAGAGCAAAATACTCCGCAAAATCTTTGGACCCACGTTGGAAAATGGGAACTACAGAATAAAAATGAGCCACGAGTTGGAAGAGCTGATTGAACAGCAAACAATCATAAGATACTGTAAGTCCCAAAGACTACGATGGGCGGGACATGTGGAGAGAATGCCTGAAGTTAGAGAGCCAAGGTTCATGACGAAGTGGCTACCCCAACGGAAGAGACCCAGAAGCCGTCCAAGAAGGAGATGGGCTGACGCCGTAGAAGTGGACTGGCTTCATATAGGAAGACCCGGTAACTGGAGAAGTGTGGCGAGAGACCGGAGTGAGTGGAAAGCGGTTGTGGATGAGGCCAAATCCCACCCCGGGATGTAGCGCCGTGGAAGAAGAAGAAGAAGTATATAGAAAATGCACCACAGGCGAAATATTTTTCCCAAGTTCATGTTTAGGTCCCACCATTTTTTTCTCCACAACAAATTGAAACATACAAGACAGTGTAATGTATTTTTTGCATTAAATATATTGACGTATTTATGGAGTGGTAAACATATTCCATACAATTTTGGCGCGAATTCAGTGAATGCGGATTCGAGTCCCGCTTGACGTTGATTTTTTTCAAAAGATTTTTCTTGTAGTAAAATTATATACGTTCAATAAAAAATGTTATATTTTCAAATCTTGTGAATTATTCTGTGAATTGAAAAAAAAAATTCGACCATGTCCAATCCTAATAAGATCATAATATGGGCCTCCACAGAGTGGAGGTTTGTATTATCAGATTTTGTTTTAGTTTTGTTACGAGAAATAGTTGTGAGCCACTTGCTCAATCTAGGAGGTCCATACTACGACTCATACACATATTGAAAAACAATATGTGTACTTGCCAGACCCAGGATTCGAACCTGGGACCCACGACTCTATAGGTCGGCACTAAAGTCGCGCGGCCATCGTGGGTGTTCACCAAATGTTTGTTATTCAACATCTATGATCCAGAAAATATACCAACAATTTATTATTTTTACCGCAGTTCAAATACTATAATAATGACTTTATTTTGTGATAGCAACAAACTTCTAAAAACAAAAGCATGGCGAGGAGAGATTGGTCATATTATTATTTTCAATACTATTTTCAAATTTTGGTGACTACAATAAATTGTCAATTTGTTTTATATAATTAACAATATGAACCGCTTAGTTAACATATTTTTAAGCGTATTTGAAATATTTTTGTTAGTTTTTCTCAGTCTCTTTGTCGAAATCTTGTCTTACAAAAACAAGCAATTCTTGCGGAACCATTTGGGAAACTTTATTTTATTGTGCATACGCTAGCAAAATAAGAAACATTTGAAAACTTATATCGTATACTGAAAATATCTATCTCATCCACGAATGCGCATACCCGTATGACGATTTTGGCGAGTGACATTCTCCGTAGGTGCATATAGCAAAAAAATGTTTAAAACAGAATGCATGGCAGAAAAACTTTCGGAAAGTTCGTCTTGCGCTGATGTACCAGTCTAGTGACACAGACTAGACTGGAAAGTCTCAACTTGTGGGTGCTTGGTGGGCGGATAAAAAGGGTACAAAACACTTTTTCATACATGTCGAAAAGTCTGGCTTTGTGGAGCGAAAGGCTTATCGCCGGCTAGACTACTAACAGCGACAACATAGTTTGTTTTCGTTTTTTTTTGCGGATTACTTTTTGCAATATATTTTAATAAGCCGTTGGCTAATAGAAAAATTAATTAATTAACTAAAAGAATAATTAATTAATTATTTAAAAATATATATATTGATTACCAAACAAAATATGAATTCAAGACATTCACAACATGACATTTAGAATAAAAAGACCAGTTACCAAAATCAAGTTAATAAAAAATAAGCTATAAATAATATTACTTATAGCAAAAATAAATTTAAAAATACAATATAATTTCAAAAATAAAATACATAGCGCATCACTAAAATATCTCTAGGAAGCGCATTGGTCAACCTCACAGCGCCTTCGATATTGGTGCCTTATAAGCCTGACACGAGGAAACAGTTTTCATCCAAAAGAGGTGGACCACGCATATAATTGACGGGTGCATTTAAATTATTTTTTTCCAGGATTGGAAACCACCTGAGATCTGGGAAAAATGCTTTATATTTTGACCTCACCGGGAATCGAACCTAGAACTACGCGATGGAAGGCCAGCGCTTTACGCACTGCACCACGAGAGCCGCCTTTAATTGGAGAAGATTTTTGCTTCTATTCTGAATTTACTGCATTTTGCGATTATTTTTATTTTAATAAACTATTCCTTTTATTCAACGAACGAGACACAAGATTTGAAGCTGTAACATTCTTTAAGTATATTGAATATACATAATTTGAAAACATCTCATGCATATACCTACCTTCCCACTAGAAAAAACCTTTTTATGAAGAAAAAAAAATACGACTCCCGACGAGACTTGAATCTGCAACCGCTGGATTCGAGCCAGTGTTCTTTTCTAATTAAGCTACGGGCTTCCTACGTAATTATGACAATTTTATCTAAGAACTAGGTACTAGTTAAAATGGTCGAAATTAAGTAGGATGCCCGTAAATTGGAAAAGTACACTGGCGTATTGTTTGGCTTTATTATATTTGGGTTAAAATAATATAAAATGAACTGTCGATCGAATCTTCGAGGGTTTGTATGTAATATTATGAATGGAAAGGGGAGGCCGGGCTTCATTATCCTATGCGCGATACAGTAAAATCACCATTTGAGTGAATCCGACTTGATGTATTAGGTACTGAAAACAACACCGTAGGAAACGAACGACTCTCGAACGTGAACTTAAATACGAGTAGATACATATATACAACCATATGACTTAGTAAGCCAGTTAAGCTAGCGCTACAGACCATGCAGATCCATGACCGACTCCACAATCATTCTCAAAGTATCTCCATTCCAGGCTCTTTCTATCCAGTCGATCACACTTAGCCTCTCTGTATCCCTCTCGATTTTATTCACCCATCGCCTCCAGGAGCAGTCTACAGGCCGAGTGCCTACAGGGTATCCTTCATAAACTTTATGGAAAGCTCTAAATCTATCGCATCAAATAATGTGACTGTCCCATCTTAGTATTCGCGCCCTCAAGACATTGACTATATGAGTTAAAATTGTTTTCAAAGTTCAAAACTTGTATAGATGCACCACATTTGATTTTCTTTAACCGATCCAAAGATTCTTAGATGAACTTTGTATTCAAATCTGTGGATAGCCTTGTTTGCTCTTTTTTCACCGATATTCTATAAGTATTACTCCCATACGTAGCGATTAGATTCACGGTCACATGGTATATTGGTAATTTTGTATTTTTGACAGTAGCTTGGACCTGAATAGACTATTTAGTGCGAAGAACGCTGCCTTTATACTCTTCAATCTGCAAGCGAGTTCGAGGGTCATCCGGTTCCTTTGTTACCGTGTAAAAATATTATTTGATATTTTTTCGTGTAAAGCCATGCGCAAACTTTAGTCAAGACTTAATTTAGACAGTCTTTATGTCCAGTCAGCAACACTAACAATGTAACGTGTCACAGACAAAAATGGTCTAGCGGCCACGAAAACTGCTCCTAGAAAAGTATTTCAAATTTCTGTCTGCTACGCTTTGAAATGTATAGGAACACGCAGCTACGACAAAATAGTCTAGTGCCTTCACATACAAACCCGTCTCGACTGGAACACGTCGAATTTGTCAATGTAATTTTTTTTTGGAATTCATCAAATACCTGTAACTAAATATATTGCCATACACTATAATATGATTGCAACATTTTAGTTTGAAAAAAAAACTAAAACTACCAAATTCACCTGACATGCGGTGCAGGCATAATCCCAAAATGGTGCACTTCATCATTCATGTTGGCTAGCTGCGTGACTTCATTCTCCAGGCAAGGCATCGTATATGGGGCGTTATGTTATAACTTCTGACATGAAGTCACCCGACGACATGACGTAATTGTGACGTAACCTCAATATACGCATCGAGGCGAGCCGCCCAAGCACACGGCTTACCATAGATATTATTATGCTGAAACACCTATTTGTGTATGGGGACAATGAATAACGCCAGTATTTGAGTAGCGTTAATTTCTAGAATGCTATTATCACTCCGGTAGTACGTCACAATGATGTCATATGACGTCATGTCGACCGGGCGACTTCAACTCGCAAGTTACAATATAAGGCCCATGAGCACGGAATGAAGTAAAGTTTTTAATTTATGACTATATCCAAGTTGAGACCATTTTTAATGTGCGACTGGGCGCCAGAATCATCTGAGAGTCATGTTTATGGAATAAGAATAAATAGAAAAATTCATCGATGATGTGAAAAATCAGCCGGATATTTATAATAAATTTTATACTAATAGCCCAATCACTAATTTGACATAGTGTGCAACAATGTGCTAGTTAAAACTGCTTTATCTCATTTTTTTAACGACAAAGATAAGTCTGACTAAAAACTGTGTCGACTATAGTCTGCGCTAGGCCTAAGTCTATAAATTTATCCTCTGTACCCACCGCTTGTGTTCCATAATATACATATGCGCCTATACGTAAACAGATTTTACATCATAATTTTCTGTATATGTAAAAAAAGTATTAAATAATATATTTCCATTCTCGCTTATTGTTCGCATTATCCTCGAAATTTTACTACAGTTCTCGTAGCGAGCATAAATATCTCCACTTTGTTGGCTTCTCTTCAAAGTGAAAATATTTTTGCAAATAATGCGTTCAAAGTAGGTAGGTACCTACTGTTTGTTTCAAAGACGTACACAATTTGGATCAAAGTAAACGAGCCAAACAATACAATGTACCTACGTTTCTCAAATATCTGTATCGTCAAAACCTACAAAAGGATTTTAAATGGTTTTAATATTGTCAATTCGTAATTGAAAGACTTTAAATTAATAAAATAAAACACTATATTATAAATAGAACTTAATAATCTCTTCGTTTTTTTTTTTTTTTTTGAAAAAAGAATTTCTTACAATGTTGTATGATAATTATTGTAAACAGTAGGGAACTCAGAAATAATGGGAACTGAAATACCTAACGGGTGTGGAGTAACAGGCAACCGATCTCGAGTATGGAAGAATATGGGATAAACTTAAACACGTATCAAGAATACGCTTGTACTTCGTTCTGACAACTGCTCTCAGTTTATGCACTGACGCTCATTCAATATTGATATATTTGAAGGCTGCAACAAACACTATTGCACGTCTATAATGTCTGGCTTATTTTCGTAGGACACTCTTACAAATTGTAGTGTATTGGGGTATAGCCTATCGGACTTATATTAATAATCTGTTCTGTGGTCCATACCTTCAATAAATGTTTAGCTTTTAAATTTATTCGTATTAATACCTGTAATACTTTATCAGTAGTTGATAATGTCCCATTGAAGGGGAAAAAACTGGTCCAGATTATTATTAAAGTATGTGTAAAGTACCTACTAAACACTGCATTTTTTTTATTAGGTACCAAGAATATAAATATTAGCTAAAATCTGCACGTACATCGGTTAAGATTTTTCGCCTATTTACCGTATAAACAGATACCTATTCATATAATATAATTCCTATAATTCGGAATACTAGTGTGTTAATAATATGGTACCCTCGTAGTCCAAGCGCTGGCCTTTCATCCGGAGGCTCCGGGTTCGAAGCTCGGTGAGGTGATATTATATTTGGATGATTTTCTCAAAATCTGGGTGTTTATGATTCTTTCACTTCTATTAACTAACTAAACTACGGCTTCACTATACCAGTGTCATTGTATCTCATGGTTTGTTGTAGTATTAAAAAAATAAAATCAGATTACAAATTCATTATATTAAAAATTTGGACAGTCCGGTACTCCATACCTACATGGGTCTCCATAGAAAAATAATTTTGTAAATGATTAATTCCTCATAAATTGTTTCCTGAGATAAGTCTTAAAAAACATGGGTGTCGTTTATCTACTTTTCGATATACTAGAACTTAAACATTGTACATTTTGCGCGTGTAGTGATGAAAGGTTTGGGGCGGGAAATCGGGGTTGAGAGTTTAGAGACAGCCATAACTTGTCTTTCGACAAACTTTTTCTTTCTTTTTTAACTGTTTCGCTCTTTCGGTTTTTTCTTAACGTTTTTAAATCATCTAAAGTACAATATTTAATGAAGAGGTTTTAAGGAAGATGAAGAAATATTAAAACACTGCTAAAGGTCTACGACGTTTTGTCATTTACGAGCAGAAAATTAGTTGCAAATGAAGGCCGTTAATTAGGTTTGAAGATATTATATGTCTCAAATACAACATAACTCATAAAATGTAAGGCTACCTACATAAAAGCAATCATTGATATAACACTAAAATCAAGCGAGATAACAACTACGTCTAATTTCCTCGAATAATCAAACTAACTAAGCACATGAATAATCTTCAAAGGTGACTTGACAATATTACTAAAGCATCAAGTGTTCAAAAAAAAAACTTATATATATAAAAAACATTGACTCTTAAAGTATGAAAAATTTCGAAAATCTACGGAAAGGTTAATGTTGGGCTGTTGGGCATAACAAGGAAAAACCACTATAGAAACCAATGAAGAAAAAGACAAAAATACTCCACGTGATAGAGGTTGTCAAACTGATAAAATTACTAATGAACCAATACAGTTAACCATTGACGGATTATTTATTATGAGAACGAATTGATTGGAATATAAAATTACAAAAATGAAAACTATATTTTTATTATATCATATTAATAAACAGATAAATACAGATGTAATTGAGGAAAAAATTACCTCTGCGCGTATTGATATAATGAATTTACAAACTATTCTAATAATAATTCGTACATGTACGTCAGTTCTTTGTTGCTTTAATTTTTTTTAAATATGGAATATTTTTAAAGAGAATTATTATAAAAAATAATTATTGTGTATACTTAAAACTGAATTCTACATAAATTGCAATGATTTTTGTCAGATGTATAAACCTTTTTTTGGAAAAAGTACCCATTTTTGTGTTCAAATTATGTAATGGTTTTCAGTCCATTCTATTTTTCTTTAAAAAAGACTATAGAGAACATTATTTACAGGTAGATACTATTAAGAAATATATATTTTTTCTCTTTACTATAATAAAACATCTCATTAGATACGTAGAACACTTCATGTACAAATTTTTGTAGTGTTTTTAACAGAAAATCATTCTTAGATTATATATTTCAAGAAAAAACATATATATAATATACACAGTAGAACATATATGTAACATTTAACACGTGACCCTTGCTGCGAGTGAGCGAAATAATAGGAGCGAATTTCTCTACAAGTTTTTTTCTTTTCATCTTGTCAACGAAATTGTCGAATTAGCACCCTCTCCCTTTGGGAACTCCAGAGCAGTGTCGAAATACGCACTGCTCTACGTACTTTTGCACAGGGGCGTACTTGATGCTGAAGGGCTTCGAATAAACCACCCTTGAATCGTTCCTATAACCTTTACTACAATAATATAGATTGTATAAATCTCGTATAAATATTTTCGACATAACTTATTTTATATGACGGCTATAAAATGAATATGTTGTTCAGAATATTTTATAAGTTTAATATAAAAAGTAAAATTGGATAAAGTTTTATTAATATTATTATTGTTATGATTTCTTTTGATGATTGGGTGTATGAATAGTTGTGTGTTTGCTTTTCGTTTGTGATGTTTGAGATTTGATCAGACTGGTATAAATAGATGAAGGAAGAAAAAGATAAAATAATAAAAATACACTATTTACTTACGTTTTTTAGTAAAACTGTTGATTTTTCCAGAATACCTACATACAGTAATGATAGTTAATTATCATTTTATCATGGTCGGTTTTTTTACCACAGAAATATTTTAAACTGAAGAATAGTGCTGACTATCACATAAATTAAAAATATATATGGTTTTTATCAGTTATTTAATTAAATAAATAATAATGATGACGTAAAAATAGCATCTCAAAATTAGAAACGCCTCTGATATCTGGCATAAAATTATGATCACACAAAATATTTGACATTGTATATTAAATGTGGTGGAAAATTAATTTTACCTGCATTGCAATAAGGCTGCATATTACAAATTGACACGCATGTCACTCTTTGACTTATTATTCCTTTTATTATATTAATGACTTATTATTACATATACTTCAAGCGCACAACTTTTTTGATTTCGTGTATCAAATATATGTAAGTTGATTATGTATTATGTATGCATTTTATAAATAACCTAGATAGTTTTGCCATACCATACAAATGTTTTTTTTAATATATTTTTAATGAAAATATAAGGAAATATCATAATATAGTGTATAATTATATTATGTTCCTACTATTAGTCTACCTAAAAAGTATTTTATTATATTTTTTAAACGGCTTCGACCAATAATTATTATTTGACAATAGATTTAATAACAAACTTACTATTATGTACCTACTATGTAAGTTTTTTTATTACTTTTAAATATTTTTTTAATAAACCACTACAATGAATAACAGAAAATAGTAAAACTAACTAAATTAATAATTGTTCATTATTTCCTAATAACATGTCTTTCTAACAATAAATAACAGTGAAAAAATTAGTAACAATATCGGGTAACTTTGACTCTATTATAAAACTTCCTCCAGAAAGACTGAATCCCGTGTGAAGAACTAAACTGAATTAGCAAAAAACACTTGAACACAAAAATTGAACAATTTTTTTGCATTTCATATAGGGATATCAGGCTTGAATCCAAACTTGGACTTTACATGACCATAATATTAGTCGTCTGAAGGTTTTCAATAATATGTGACTGTATCAGAATACAATAAGAATTTTCTGGACTATAAAAAATATTTCATGACGACCCAATGAGCTAAAAAAATATGGATACTATTGAATACACATAACTGCACAACTTATGTTATGAGAAATACGACTTAATCAGGCAGTTAGAGATAAATGACAAAAAACGTGTGGATAGAAAAGATTATATCGGGGTTAGTATCCCGATACATTCAGCCCAAGATAGGGAAATATACGGTGATTTGGTCGAAAACTTTCAATATGAAATCGAATTATGAGAAGGGTTTCATAATAGTATTGTTTCCAGTTATCTATGGGAATTGTGTGTTATCGATGATTCTAAAGGGATGCAAAGAGGTTGAAAAAACTTATATAGAAATAAAGTCTGCATATATAAAAATGAAACAAAATATAGCCTCTGGGAACATCCAATTTGTATACAAACAGATACAAAAATAAAACGTTTATCAAACTGGAACTTGCTGAATGATTTCTATCGGGTAACCACGTAAGGCTATATTCAACATCTTTGGATGTAATGTGTATTTTGTTATAATACATATTGCGTATAATTTATTAAATTGATAAACACAATTAATATAAAAAATATCAATTCATGTATATAACTGTGGTATGTCAAAAGTATATTTATTGTTAATTGAAATATTGATATTCTCCATACTTTTCTACTGTCTTGAGTCATGGAACCTAAAAGCAAAAAGTGAAAGACAATTGATATCTACCCTTAAATTGTAATGTTGTCACTAAACGCTTCAAATGTTGAGAAAGTTTGTTGAATTTTTGTTTTTATTGTGAAGATTGAGTATTGAAAAGTTGTAGAATGAATCAATCATTCACTCAGACATCTCAAAATAAAGTAACGGCTATCAACAATATATCTAAGGTGCATTTTACTTTTTTTTGGGCTTCGTAGTACGCCGAAGAATCTCTTGATGTTAGATGATCTTCAAGGAAGACAAAGCAGAGAAAGTGTGTCGGCATGATAGAGTGTAGAAAAGTATTGTGTGCATGATGGTGCAGATAACCATTATAGGTGGATAGTTTTAGTCGTTCAAAAGATGACTAAAATTCAGAATTCCCAAAATCTTCACATACTATCAAGAAACGATTTAAATTTAAAGAATATAATTAAATGCACATTTAGTATCCAAGAGTGTAACCCATAGAGGTATTAAATAAACAGAGGGGCAAAAAATCGGCTCACTCATACAACTGAGTCGCTTAGAATCATAACTCACATATTGCAATTTTGTCGTTTTTTAGTTAAATATGCCAAGTGATTTTAAATGAATTAATCTATATACCGAAAAATAGTTGAGTATTAAAAGTCAATTTAAACCATGTGAAAATCGTTGACAAAGTTCATTGTTGGTGTAATATGTCGTATATTTCAAAGAATAGAGTTTTGTCACCAACGCCTTCCTAACCAATCGGGGAGCTCTATTTCTCATAGTATGCTGTATGTCTGCAACGTTAGAAGTATTAGGTATATATATTTAAAAAAAGTTATTCGACTCTCTCACTCATTAATATTCTAGGGAGTTCAATACTGTTCTTCTAATTACAAAAAATAGTGCTCTGTTGGTTTTTAGCGATTATCTCAAAACTTGATTTTTGGAATATGTGAGTTATTATTCTAAGCGACTCAACTGAATGAAGCAGGCAAACAATAGCCCACAACTTACGAGAAATAGCGACGCGATAAAGAAAATGCAGGGTATCAAGGAGGATTTACTTTGGTCATTAGAACGTACCCATATAATATAATGTTAACGTGGAAATTTTGCCGCAAATTGATTACCAGCCTGCCTCACCATACTTGCCTGCTTCAACATACTTTCATATAACCTGCCGCCCCTAGGTGTAACCTAACCTAAAAAAATTTTATAACACTTTGGACGCAATCTAATGGATGCAGGTTCAAGTCCCGGCCGGTACAAGTATATTTTTTCTAATATGTAAGCAAATTTAATATGTATATTTTGGAACGGTTCCGAATAATTTATGTTCAATAAATAATATAATAAATGGACGATATCCTAGACTGCTGAGTCAATGTTTCTAGAATGTGATAAATATTTTTTTTTCACTGTATACTTCGTGAAAGTAATATTCCTTACATGTTTACCCCATTGGTGTTATATTTTTGACGCCATTGCATCCGTAGGTAGGTAACGAAGACAATTTTGTTAGGAATCCATTTCAGTTTCAACAAAGAGCGAAAATCTCATTACCGAAAAACGATGCCTCGTCACAATTTATATGAGTCTACCTATACGAGGGAAGAGTGCTTACCAGATATAAGTACGCCAATAAAGCTTGGTAGCCGACTGATAGGGAGAAGGGTCTATAAACATTGGGTTGGTTATATTTTCAACTATTGATCATATAGCATAGTATTAAACTACAATTTTTTATATTTGATAATTTTTATGATATATCAAAGACTATAATATAATATGGTTGCGCTTTTCATAGTGAACTGTAATTGCTTTGGAATGATTGTGACGGTGGATGCGAATGCTGGGAGGGAGGGGTGATTACACGTAAGATCCCAGGCACTGACTTTTTATGATGTTATGCAGTCTGACTGAAGCTAGTCTCTGGTGGGCATTCGCACGGTACACTTTTGATGAATGATATAATAATTGAGGAGACACCCTCCGGTAACACGGACACAGGTGGTTTAATTAACGGAGTTTGCATGGAAACTCGGATAGAATTATGGTTTCCACGATGGATGCACGGCACACACTCGTGGTTTGCATTTAACTTTTTAAATCAGTCTGTATGTGCTTAGAATTACTAGTTAAACGGTCTAGCTGTAACAAGCCTTACACATGCCCGTTATCTTGAGATAACTTGCGGTCACTGCCTGTTATTCAATCACGATCGACTGATGACACGTAACTGCTGATCGCCTGAACTTGCGACAATTAAAGGGGTTTGGAGGTAGGAGGGGTAAAAGCGACCATAATTGGCCCAACCACTATACAATAACGTTCCTAATTTGCACAAAACCATTTGGATGAAAGAATTTTGACAAAATCTATCATGTCTAATTAAAAATAAATGAGGAAATATTCCAGCCGAATTAGATTAGTCCTACTTTGCTGAAGTGCTAATTTGTACAAGTTAAAAAAAATAATTTGTTTTAGGCTGACATATTGTATTAGGGAATTGAATATCAATTCTATATAAATAATTAATAATTATGGTGGGTACACACTTGCCTATATCATTCTGAATACTTCATATACTTACTTACATTTCAATGCAATTTGTAATAGGTACTTTAATTATTATTGTTCAATAAAAATGACTAAAATTTAAGTAACTTAGTAAAAGTAGATAACTATTCTTTGTCTTCAATGGAGCGTATCGGTCTCCACATGAGAGAAGTTAAATTATCAGGCCTTTTTTACGGTAAATCATTATTAGTTTTTCACATTACCATTGGGTTCTTGCACTGGATCAAATCGTCTCTGTTCTGGCAGAACACACTAACTGGAGAATACTAGTTTTGAGTAATTGACTTTGAAGTTGTTAAAATGTTTGAAATGGTCTATCAAGTAAGTTTATTAAGTAATCGTAAAAAGGATGACTTTAAAATAAAGACTATTCTAAATAAAGAATTCCAGACGGTAAAGTTTGAAATAAGGAACATTTTGGTATAACTAACTCAATATGTAATTTTTTCGAATTAGTGTCTTCTGGCAGAACAGTGACGAAATACAAATTGAAAAAACGACATGATTTTTTTTTACGAAGATATCTAATGATATTGTTGTTTTACTAACCAGAAAACCATATGTGTAAGTATCTGCCATTATCAAAGATTTCCTATGAATTATTATAAATATATATTTTAGATTTAATATATACGTTTTTAAAAGTTGTGCAAATTACCGCTTCGACAGAAAGCTGATCAAATCTGTTCAGTCTAATTATTTATAATATATGTCTATCTCGAGTGAAATTAGTTCAACACAAAAGATATTATGAAATGTATTCAAAATTTAAATTTTAGTACCTACTTCGGAAGCTAATAATCCTTGAAGTGTAAAAGGTGGAGGAATATTAAAACCTTCGATTAAATATCTTGGAGAAGGGTTTCTAATAAAGTATCGGTACATACATAACTTGAAAACACCTCAGATATAGGTAGGTATACCTGAGTTCTAGAAAAAATCAAACATGAAAAAATACTACGCCTGATGGGATTTGAACCCGTATATCTATCTACTGGTATCAAGACAATATGCTTTAACCAATCAAGCTACAGGCCTCATACTTAATTATTACGATAATTTAAACTAGTTAAGACAATTAATATTCCTTGATTTAAAATACAAAAATCGATTGTCAATAATAACGCAATTTGATGCATTTCATGTAGGATCTAATACTTTAAATTATCGTAATTACGTAATTAAGTAGGAGGCCTGTAGCTTAATTAGTTAACATATATTTGCGCGATACCAGTAGATATACGGGTTCAAATCCCGTCAGGCGTCGTATTTTTTTCAAATGTGATTTTTTCTAATAGATATATATCTGAGGATTTTCAAGTTATATGGAATGTTACATTCTCAAATCTTGTGAATTATTCATTGAATAAAAGAAATGGTTTATTAAAGTATTTGTTTTCTAATCAGTTAATTATCTATCATTTTTTTTCTTTAATAGATATATTGGAAAACATAAGTAATTTAAAAAAAAAATGAAAAGTTGGAAAATTACTTAAGAATGTCTTTATTATTATGATAATGAGGCAAACTTTCAAAATATGTATTACAGTATTTCTATTCAGTATACATGTAGGTACATTATACAATTTTTGCTACTATCGGTAGGATGCCATTATGATAATTAATTTTTCACATCCTGTTTTATAAAGGTAGTATAGATCGCACTAGTAATAGTGAAACAACCCCCATTAACAGGGTGAAATATGCATTTTTTTAGCCAATATGTGTAACTGGATCCACGGCAGGTCACAGGTGTTTGCAATAGTCGCCGTTTGCTTCCTGCTATTCCAAGTTATACGTTCAAAAGATTCAATAACGCACACCTTCCAGGATTCAAAAAACTTGCTGTGTCAAATGGGAAACGAAATTATTTGGATTATTTTCTAGACTTAACACGTTTGTAACCTCTGTTTAATTTTATTAAACACAATGTGTTATAATGATAATCAAAACTTAATATCACACTTAAGCTGATAGCTGAGAGAGTTAAGATATTTTTCAAGTACTTTAAATTCTTTCTGTAGGGACGACAGTTCGTGATTGGACATGAAAGTGAGGCACTAAATTTTAATTCTTTATAGCTTTATTAAAAGTGGTCTTGCACAAACTACGTACTATGTAACTACATACATAAGTGAATATGGAAAAATATTATTTATTTTCAAGCAGACGTGTTCTTTTTTTAAATACGTAAAGTCCTAGATAGAAATATACACGTATTTTGCTAAATTGGCAATGCCTCTAACAATCGACTAATTTAGCATCACTGTACGTTATGTTTTGCAGTTACGTAAGTATTTCAAATTCCATAAAAATACTTATATTTATTTAAATTTAAGAGTAAACATGAACCGACACAAAAAATTGCGGGATTTTGAGTCATTAATTTTCATAACAAACATCAGATTAATATAATATAATATCAAATATCTAAAGTTTGCTTTGAAATAGCAAAGAAACATAAAAAAAATCGTGATAATACTTTACTACCTATTGATCGTTTTTTTGTTATTTTCGAAATTAGATTGATAATACATAAATTACTGCAATATTCCAGGATTTATTATTATTATCGTGGGTTTTATAAATTGAAATGTACCTCCCGTTTTCAGAAATGCCGTTATTTGTTGCCACGCGTTTGATTGCAATTTTAATATATTATTTTTAATGCTTTAAAAACTCTATGCTTGCACTCAAAAAAAAAGTATTGCGATGAATATTTGTTCCAGGGAAATTTTATTTAGTAACTAACGTATAGCCTTTAATCGATCGATCACTAATAATTATTTCTTAAAATAAAGTAATATTAATAAAAAAATATATATTCCAAATTACAAACAATCCATTTCGAATGTTTAGTACCACTGGTTATCAGTTCAATATTTTAAGTCAAAGTAAGCAAATAGGATATCGCAACCGTATGCAGGCACACGCCGCGATACGGTGTGCTTTTATCTTTATACGTTGATAAGTACGTACCTACAAGATTGGTAAACATGTTTTATATTATACAAGAAGCTACCTTTGAAATGGATTGAAATGAACAACTTAACACGAGCGTAAAGGGATTGGTCCCGATTTCAATACGTATCAGTCTTTTTGCACACTTTATTGATGAAAAATACGACTGCTTACCGAAATCCAAATGAGAAAAATTTACCGCCGCTTTGAGGGCAAATTTTTTTTGTCATTGAATTTGCCTCAAGAAGATTGTAGTATAGAAAATAGCCTTATTCTTTGCGCAAATTGAAAAAGTGTGTTTTTAATCATTTTAGCTCTGCGTTTAAAATAATGTCTTTTTTTCTGCTTTACAAAAAAAAAGATTCATCTATCTACACAACACCAAAAAGCCATGTTGTAAAAGTATATTCAGCTAAACCTTACACTTATAATAGCCGTTTTCTTTAAAATGAGTTTTACGAAGTTGACATGATGACATCATTTTATTTAATATAATAAAACACATTTTTTTTCTCACGCAACACTGAATATATAAAGATTTAAGAATTTTAGATTCTTCATATTAAAACTATAAATTAGAAAACAAATATTTAAAAAGTTAGACAGAGTAGGATTAGAAATCAGCTGTTCGGATGAGCATTGAAATCTTTAATAACAAAGAATAATTTCATTATTAATTATTCACAAGTACTTAACTTGAATAAGTCAAGACCTTATCTTTAAATAACTTAATCATTGTTGTAATAATAGAACCGGTTGCCTTTCATTGGCACAAATTGAAACACCCCAGATAACGTATTTATTAATATTAATTTTCATGAGCTATAAATGGATCAATACATGGGAAATAAAAGCACTCACCTAACCCAAAACAAATACACTACTACACATTGCAGATAGCGTTAGTTAGATAGGTTAGTTTTTTTTAATTCGTCTAAAACCTGCCCAAACCAAACAAACCATAATAGTTTAGGTGTACCATGGGCAATTCGACGAAAATAGTGCATACTTATTTAGTCACACTTATTTGAATGAAAACAAACATAATATATGACTACATATAACATCGTAGGCCCCAGGTTTGAATCCTGAGTCTGAGAAGTACACAATATATTGTTTTTCAATTCGTGTTTGGAGTCAGAAAATGGACCTAATAGGCTGAGCAAGTGGCTAACATCCATTTCTCGTAAAAACAAAAATTATGTTAACACAAATCTCCACTCTGTAAAGGCCCATATAATATGATCCTCTTCGAATCGGACATGGTCAAAAAAAAATATCACAGAAACTTTATTTTTATCAAGAGACATATTTTTTTATTGAAATAATAATATAAAAATGTAAATAATAATATCGATATACAATAAAGAATTTTCGTTTTAATGTTGTGGTTCGATTATTAAATGAAAAAACCTTTTTGTAGAATAATATTATCATTTTCACTGTCTGTTATTGAAACATCACTGACAAGTTTTAGATCTCACCCGTTTTATTTTCTTTATAAGGAATAATAGTATGTTATGGATGGCCGGAAAACTGACATTTTTGACAGGTTATTGATAAAGATGGAGATAATTTGAGATGTAGTTTACATCACGTCTAGAAAATATATAACATATCAAGCGGGGTTTTGGGATATAAAATTCTATAAAGATACAGATGAAATGTTTGTCCGTTTTATATACTGTCTACGTTTACATTGATAGATCTATATAAGTGTACCTGTAGAGCGGAAGTCTCGAACTAAGCTATGAAGCCAAAATAAAAAAAATGATGATCATTATCAATTAATTAATTAATAATGGAGTCGGTATTTACTTGATAGAATTACATTTTACAAAATGATATTATAAATTATATTAAAATCTATAGGTATAGGTTGTTTTTTAAGTCGATAGCTGATTTGGTTGTACACCATTATCAAGGCTACAAAAATAAGTGACTTGTCTACTGAAAAAAAAACCAAAAGACAACCCACTTCCTATTTTTTTTATATTCCTTCTAAGCATATCTTTAATACACACACTTACACATCTTTAGCATATAAATTACCATTTTGCACAAATTATAATTTATGACCAAAGACAATAACTCAAAATATTTGTATTATGAGAAATTGTGACCTATTTAAAACAAGACATGATTTGAATTACCCCATTTCCACCCGCCATATATATGCAGCCGCAATTTGTGCGCAGCCGCCTTCCATGACGTTATAAACGTGTCAAAATGAAAAGATTTTAGAGCCATACTTCCTTGCCCCGATCCGAGAGCTGCACGGTACTAATATTGCAACCATGCACCTTAGTGCTTAAACAAAGAGTTTTAGAAAATAAAAAAGAATCTTGACTTGTCCTCTGTACCTTCTGTACCTGTGTACTGCAACTCTGCCGAAATAGAGGAATCAGGAGTTGATCCAATAATAATAGTTCCAATCTAAGGATATATCAGAATTATTCCGTCCTTCATAAGATGTAGAAAATTTTCAAATGCCTTCAAAGTTGGCCATGGTTGATGTCAAGTTAGCGTGTCCTGGCAAACATCTCCGCTCGGTCGGATCCCATCAGTGTGCAGTTCTAGAGGACATGTTTAGACAGTGGTGAAAAATCTTTAATGTCATATGAACTGATAAATGCCTTACATTTTCCTTCAATTAATTGGCGAATTGGAATTAAAATATATGGGGCATATTTATAACCGTCATAATTGTTTTTACTTTCTATACAAACAACGCTTCAAAATACGAATTGGAGAACTTCATTAAGAAAATATTATTATATTTATGTATATTTTATAAAAATAATTGTATTAGAGTTTTATTGTATATCATAGGGATTGCAATACCGAATGAAAATTTCAATACCGGTTTTTCGGTATTTCTTATTGAATACCGGTATTTCTAAAACATTAAAAAAACAGAAGTAGGTGCTTATCAATAAAAATTTAGCTATTAAAATCTTTAAAAGTGTTATTTTATAACAAAAACCTACATACCTACATTTATTATGTTGACATTTAAAAATATGTTGATGATCATAATTATTGTAGAACTACAATAGATTTTTTTACAAATAATTTGAATATATTGATAATTTTAACAAAAGCCCTCAAAAGTGCAAATAAGTCCGGCTGCAGAAAAAGCTTCTTAAATTCAACGCTTGAATAATTGAAAAATTTTGTCATGGATGTTTTCTATTTCGAAATAATATTATGATAATTTATTGCGACAATTACTTATATTATATATAAATATATTTGATGAAATTTGTTTTATTATTTTGATTCACTCAATATATTTGCATTTCAGCAGCACATAACTTATAATTCATTTTCATAATCGTAAACAAGTGTGCTTTCTTAATACTGAAAATTCCGGTTATTTGGATTTTTAAATCCGGTATTTCGATATTGATAATTACTAGAATACCAGTTTTGAAATATCGGTATTGCAATCCCTAGTATGCCATACCTAGCTCAAATGATAAAACTAAACGGCTAAAAAAGACGGAGCGATAATTTCAGAGATTCCATTTCAAACCCTGTATAAAAATGATTTACGCACTTGACACGTTTCTGATTGCTCATCCAATAAGAATCTGAGAATTTTTGCAATATCTATGAATGTTTTACTGAAACCATAATCTTGCATTGTTCTTATATAATTACTATTCAATTCGATGATGAGTACGCATTTTTGATGATTCGTCTCACACCCAATCATTTCACTGTAACCTGTTTCTCGCGTGATTATGCCATTTAAAGCTAAAACTGCACGGATTAGGCAACTTGTAACAACGAATTGAATATTGATAACTATAACAATATTCATGATACATAATAATATCTTTTCATATAATATTTCATTTAACATAAGATGAATTAAAACGATTTCCAGATTATGACAATATTTGCAGGTAAAATATTGAAGTTTGCTACGATAATATATACGATAATTTCAACAATAAATCGTGAGTACTTTCTATCTTTAGTGGAAAATTTTCTATTGTATGTCGTTGGTTAAAACGATAATTGATAATATAGTTATGTAGTAATCATATCACTCAGTAATTAATACAAGTGTGACACACTTCAATATTTATGATTTGTTCTCAAATTGGAGTAGCGGAAGCGATTATCAGCAGTTTCCTCAATAATAGCCTAGATCAACAGTGTCTAATATGATTTATTTAATTGCAGCAATGACTCTTGTAATGTATTGATTTAAGAGCATACTTCAGTGAAACGGCAAATAATTTTAAACTATATGTGCGACAAAATTTCGGATTCACTGGCAATCGGAGAGCAAAAGTCGAGCTGTGAACATGTCAATTTGTTTCGTGATGGCGACGGGGGTATTAATTCTTAAATCGTGTAAATATGACTAAAAAACGTTACACGTTTACTTGAAAAAGAAAACATGTCAATGAATATATTATTATTGTTACTAATAGAACAATAAACAGAACATTAAATGGACGCATGTTGAATTTTTATCACAAATTATATTTCGTTCGGCACGCGTTATATACACAATCCGCGCATCGCCTAGTCACGATCTCTTAATACCGTGCCCCACCTGAGGTATAGCCTTAATATGTATATGTAATAGCGAGGACGATCCATAACTCGTCACTCCACGACTCAGTCACTTGCTCACAGTCTCTTGCTCTCGACACTCGTCATTCGACATTCGTTTCTCGAACACAGAATCCCGAGCTCGTCACCCGATCATCATCACTACGGATTGCGACTCAGTTTGAGTATGAGCTCGCCACGATACTCTGTACCGTTATCTTCCTCCGACTATTGAAACTCTCTGCACCAAGATAATAAACGCTAAATCCGTATCCACTACTGCTGCCTTTATCAACTTATCACCTTTTCTCTGACGATCCCCAAAATTATATCAAATTTAATTTTAAATACCATGACGGTATTTTTATCTTCGAAGTATTCAATATTCACATAGTTATCCAATTTAATTGGAAATGTCTGCAGACTTTCCAGAATATAAAAAAACCCTCAAATACACAGCGGACATAAATTTAAATACTCAATACATAGCTTTAAGACGCGGAAAATCTATTGATAATGCATATCACGAGGCCTTTTCCTCGTTAATAAGCATTTCGCGTTTTCATCAATATGCTAATAACTCATCAAATATAGAGTGATTTCCAATGAGCTGTTTACTCATAAAGCAATTCCCACGGAAGATTGTTTTGAACAAAGTGTTTTCCTTTCAAGACTGTCTGTCTGGTGGGCATCTTTTTAATACGCAACCAAAATTCATAAACAGAAGTATCTGCATGTTTTTTTGTTTTACGAATCTTGGAGATTTGAATACGTACATATTATTATATACCAGTAGCGTACAGCTCATAGATGAGGTAGATAAGAAGCATCCTTATAATTAATCAATTAACTATAAATATACAACTATTTATTCTGCAATCGTACGGCTAATTGAATTTAATTTTACTTATTTTAAAACAAATAGGATACACCTATCAGTTCTTCTGTATTACAATGCCACTATAAATATAGGACTTCATCGGTCACCTGTCAAGACTCAATTAGTTACACTAAGTTGGTAAAATCTAGCTAGATAATAGTATGTATGTATTTTTTGTTAACAATATCCTAACTAGGGATTGCAATACCGAATGAAAATGTCAATACCGGTTTTACAGTATTTCCTATTGAATACCAGTATTTCTTAAACATTAAAAAAACAGAAGTAGGTGCTTATCAATAAAAATATAGCAATTAAAATATTTTAAAAATATTATTTTATAGCAAAAACCTACACACCTACATTTATTATGTTGAGATTTAAAATTATGTAGTAATCATAATAATTGTAGAATTCGTGATTTTTTTTACAAATAATTGGAATATATTGATAATTATAACAAAAACCCTCACAAGTTTATCAACTGCAAATAAGTCCGGCTGCAGGAAAAACTTCTTAAATTCAACGCTTGTACAGTCATCAATAATAAATTGTAAAATAATCATACATTTTTGTCACGGATGTTTTCTATTTCGAAATAATATTATGATAATTCATCGCGACAACTGCTTAAGTATATAAATATATTTGATGAAATTTGTTTAATTATTTTTTCACCTCTGTTGGATTAACTCAATATATTTGCATTTTAGCAGTACATAACTCATAATTCATTTTCAAAAACTTAAGCTTTCTTAATACCGAGAATTCCGGTATTTTGGATTTTTAAAACCGGTATTTCGGTATTGATAAACAATGGAATACCGATTTTGAAATACCGGTATTACAATCTCTAATCCTAACAATCCAATACAATCCGTATCCTTATAATATGTGGTATACATATTAATGCATTACTTAATAGCCTCGTCGATCCAACGGGTTAAGATCATCGCTGTGGTAGTTCTTAATTATTCCTTGGGCACCAATGAATAACTGCACCTATCAATCAACATGTCCGACGTATCATATCGGTGTCCTCTATCACACCGCATACTCTTGTCTGACCATTGATTTCTTTTCTGGTATTTTCTCTAATCATAGTATTTGGGGCTCTAACATGTTACGGTTCCATGCTTTACACGTATATACGTGGTTACTGTGGCAAATATTGTTTAAACACTTCTTTGTTTCATCTACTTTCAACAAAATCTCATTTATACAGTATTTAGCCGTTTTCCTCATATATTTTGATAATCTTATGAACGTGTATTATTTGGATTTGCATTGCCTCGTAAGTATGTACACTATTCTAGTATAAATGTATTTAAATGATAATTAAAAAACAGACTTCTGGAAAAGCATTAAGAATAAAATGTATAGTATTTAATACATCTAGTTTGTAGGAATAATTTTGTTTCCACAAAAAAAACTTTAACATAGTCGCTAATGAGATATCAAATATGGAAAAGGTACACATTATTTGCTGTACCAATTATTTCGTTTGACCTATTTCCCGCATTGGATACTTTGTTCACAAAACTTAACTTCGCAACAGTTTCGATATACATTATAGTGGTGTCATTTAGCCAATTTTCACGAACCGGGTTTTAAACCAATCAGTAATTTGCGAACCGGTTCTACTTTGAAAAAATCTAATTAGATACACAAAGATGCCTAGGTTACCTGTCCAAGAATCAGTATATGGTAACATAGTTATTATTTAACAAATTATTAATACATTTACCTTCCAATCCATGAAAATTTTATACTATTTCATAGGAATCGGTTTTAACAAACTATACTTCGTCCTACGGCATCTTCAAACTTCATGGAGGTACATAATATATGTACGTAGATACTTTCTTGAAGTTTGACGAGCTCATTTATTTACACAAAAAAATAGTGAATATTTAAACACAGAATGTAAAAATTAGGAGGACATACAAAATTTGAAAACATCTCATGCATACAATATACACACAATAAAAAATCATTTTGTTGAAAAGAATACGATACCCGACGAGACTTGAACTTGTATCTGCTGGATTCGCACCAGTATGCTTTTCCAATTAAGCTACGGGCATCTTATTAAATTACGACGATTTTAACTAGTAGTTGTTACATGAACTGCTTATCTAATTGCGTTATAATGTTGGCTATCGGTTTTAGTGTATTAAATTAAGGTACGTTTCAATAAATATCGTACTAACTACGTAGTTTAATTGAAAAGCATACTGGGGCGAATCCAGAAAATACAGGTTCAAGTCCCGTGTCATATTCTTTTTATTCTTTTCTACAAAACGATTTTTTCTAGTATGTAGGTATATGCATGAGATGTTTTCAAATTATGTATATTCAATATATTATAGAATATTACATTCTCAAATCTTGTCAATCTTGGTGTCTTACTCGTTTAATAAAAAAAAATAGTTTATTAAATTAGGAGAACGTTGCCTAAAATATTACTTCAATATAAGTTACACTGGAATATTCCATCAACATTTTTTCACGCATCAACAAATTAATAATAAA
Organism: Rhyacophila brunnea; assembly: GCF_057557595.1. Classification (NCBI taxonomy): domain Eukaryota; kingdom Metazoa; phylum Arthropoda; class Insecta; order Trichoptera; family Rhyacophilidae; genus Rhyacophila; species Rhyacophila brunnea. The sequence goes on along the minus strand of NW_028233068.1, from coordinate 18,362,552 downwards.
TTTAACATGCTTTATTATAATAATAATATTGTGTAAATAATTACAAGATAAAAAGAACTTTTTATATGCCACGTTTTAAAAAAATTCTGTTGAATCCTATAAACTTGACAATTCTATGTATTAATAATTTAGGACAAATAAGGCAATAATTGTCAACAAATCATTTTTTTTACTATTTTGAAACAAACAAACAAATATAGAATACTGAAATGTCATTTTGATTTCCATAGTAACGCACGTATATATTAATAATTTAGTTGTTAGGACCACCCCCTTAGCACACAATAATAGTGGATTGGATTACGGATTTCTTCCGAAATATCTTTTCATACAAAACAGAATTAACTGAAAATGAATTCAATTCTACTTAAAGATGGCTAAAAGTATTAAAGGAATGCATTGGGTTTGTGTTCTGATATATTCTAAATGTTTCAAATGTCTAGCTAGTCGGTAAGCTAGTTAAAAATCGATTGCAAGATTTGTACTGGATAAACAACCACCGGACAAACAAGAATACGAGCTAAAAAAACGTGGTAAATAAGAATATATTACTCATGTATTTGTATTTAAACTTAACTGCAAGGCAATTTTAATCATTGACAATTAATAACAGAGAGTGAAACAAAAACTATTTCGACTTTAATTTTATAACAACATGTAATTTGTTATCATATTGTAAAAAATAGCACATTTTTTCTATATTTTACTATAATTAGTATATATTATGTATTTAAGTATAAATACGCGCTTTTTCTGCCATATTATCGGTGCCTTTCAAAATAATTGTGCTTGAAATACTCCAGGAAGGACTTCCAATGTTCCTGGTTATAAATACCGAGCACAAAACCGAGCAAAATTTCTACTTCGATTATTCCTCGTGTTATTTTGGCCAAGACAGCGTGATGTAAGACTTTCTATCTTATTGTATGATGATGTATAAGCATCCAAGAGAATTGCGCAACAAAGTAAAAAAAACAGAGAAAACATTAATTTGTATAATTGTTACTATCTACTAAGTTTTTCAAAAATGACTCTATGACCGGTCTAATCGTTATTTCCAATTAAAACATTTATTAGTACAAGAACGCTGACTTACATTTAAGTAACAAACTGCGAAACGGTTAAAAATATTTAATTGCAAGCCACCAATGTTACGAATAATATCGCTGGATACGTACATCAGTTTTGATATAAGTAGATACAACAATACAAAGTAATAATCACCAGCCTCTCGTTACTTCTGTGGAAAATCTTTCATTAGGGCTGACGTAGTAACCAAATAAACCTAGCATAACGCTGTCGTGCATTGCTTTGTTCAAAGCTCACCGAGTAATGAAAACAGATAGATTTCACGAAACTTCAAAGTATCAGCTTTGCCTCCATTAATACGTTTTATCTGTTTGAGGTAAATTACAAGGTGCTCTTCTTGATTTCCTGGTGGTCTTATTTGAATTTAATGATTTACATTTAATTGATTTATTATAAACATGTTTACATTTCACTTGTGTAAACAAATACTGTCAGTTAAATCGATTGATACCAAGAGAGTAAATATTTTATTTTCTCGTGAAGGTATATTATCGCCTAAAATCGACGTTTCGCAAAATGAAGGAAACCTATGTACTTAATAAACTGAAAAACATAATGTTATACACTATTTTACTGACAATAATCGAGGACTCTAGAAACAATAACGGCAGTTACTATTTTCGTAAATTGTTGGCAAGTCATTTAAAAAAATAACAATATTTCTTTCCATAATTCGCCAAACGATTTTTTTCCGATTGTCTTTCTTCAAAGCATGCTCTCTTTCCCCTTTCTTGAATCCTTGAATCTCTTAAGGTCACTTCTTCTTTTGAGACATTTTTGCCTACTCTTAAGATGGTTTCCAATCCTGACATCCTAAATTATTTGAAATAATATGCACTCATAAATTACCTACGTGGTCGTAGCCTTGTAAGATTCATTTCTCTTGATGATGTGATTGATGGTAATACTTGCTACATATTTGATAGGTATGTATTTTTATTTAACACTTATTTGAATATAACCAGCTATTTTACAACATTTTTATTAACTCATATTCTTGTTTGTCCAGTACAAATCTTGCAATCGATTTTTAACTAACTTCCCGACTAGCTAGACATTTGAAACTTTTAGAATATAACAGAACACGATGCCAATGCATTCTTTTAATAATTTTAGCCATCTTTAAGCAGAATTGAATTCATTTTCAGTGAATTCTGATTTGTATGGAAAGTTATTTCAGAAAAATCCGTAAAAAGTAAAAGACTATTATTGGTTGTTAAGCGGGTGGTTCTAGCAACTAAATTATTAATATATACGTGCGTTACTATGGAAATCAAAATGAAATGTCAAAATGACATTTCAGTATTCTATATTTAGTATGTTTGTTTGTTTTGTTATTTACTTCATATCAAGTACAAGTTTGAGCATATTGAGCATAATAATTCAACAGAAAATTTAAAAACGATGTATTTTAATAGTCCTTTTTATCTTCTAATTATTTCAATATAAACCATATGCTGTTAACGTCCTGTATTCTGTTTTTTTATGTCCACAATAAAAAAATAAATTAATTAATCATCAAAATGATGTATATTATATTTATGTTGCTGTAAAAGGGCATTCTAAAATTTCATATGCTATTAGTAAACAAACAATATTTAAAATGATATTAGATATTTTAAATGACTTGCGAACATATTAATTACGAAAATGAAAACTGCTATTTTTGTTTTTAGAGCCCTCAATTAATACATACGATTTAAGGCGAAGTGCAATGATGCGGTCATTATGCCAGATGTATTTAGATACACAATACGAAGCGTGCATTTTGATATAAATTTTTGATAATTTATATTTTAACATTTTGAAATTAATCCATACTATTAAGAATATTAAAAAGAAAATGAATATTTTTTAATTTTTCTTTACAATTTTTAATGAATGTTGTAAAATATGCATAAACAGTTTCTTCTTATAATAATTAATAACTGTACTAATAATGTTTGATATATTCAAATAAGTTCTTCTCAAGATCATAGTTTTAATATATTTCATTTCTAATTAAAGAAAAATATACTTTTATAAAAAAAATATACACAAATTGATTTTTTTTATTTATTTATCTAATCGAGCTACGGTATAGTAATAATACTCTCAACGGGATTTTTCTCTGGTTTTGAGTAAATAGTTAAAACCAGTTCGAACTAGATCAGTTATAAGGAATCTACTTAGTATATATTTCAATATTTTTTCCTTTGAACCTTAGTAAAAATAATTACAAGATAAAAAGAACTTTTTATATACGTTTATACTTATTATATACGTTTATATATTATATATGTTTTCAATTTTTCTGTTGAATCATATAAACTTGACTTGACTAGATTAAACGATCAAAAAAATTGTACTTGATAGAAATACTGAATAATGAAATGTCATTTCATATAGATTTCGATAGTAACGCACGTATATATTATTTACTTAATAATTTAGTTGCTAGGACCCCCTAGCAACTAATAATGGTATCGAAATAACTTTTCATACAAAACAAAATTAACTAAAAATGAATTCAATTCTACTTAAAGATGGCTAAAAGTATTTAAAAAAATGCACTGGCATCGTGTTCTAATATATTCTAAAAGTTTCAAATGTCTAGCTAGTCGAGAAGTTAGTTAAAAATCGATTGCAAGATTTGTACCGGACAAACAACCACCGGACAAATACGAATACGACCTAATAAAAACGTTGTAAAATACCACATTTTCTTCATTTACGTAAATTAATATATTCATAAAATTCAAATTTTGAAACAGAGTGGCTAAAAATATATTGTTGAAAATTTTTGACCAACAACAAAAGGGTAATATGTGAATAATTTCAGTTGGGTAACCCAAAACCGTTTTTAATGTTTATCATATTAAACAATATTTTAGTATATTACATTATTTTCAACAATCTAGGATACTATCCATCAAGGTAACTTTAACCCGTCGGATTACTTGGATTATAATAAGTTTAATATGGGTGGCGAATATTATATCGCATTTCATATTTTTTTGAATTGCTGGTCATGTTTTGTTGTACAATCAATTATTTTATTTGTTAATTTCTTGCCGTCTTCCATTTTGAAACGATCTGTTAAAATTGTCAAATCAGGGAGTCGGTGTTGGCATGTTTACTAAAATTTCAGTGCATCTACCGATATTTAATATTGGATTAAAGGTCACATTTACGTTTAGATATTTAATAGATTATAACAATATCATATTTTGAAATCATTTCTTTTGTACATTTTGTCAATTTACTGAACTTTAAACGATTCATATGGCAATACTACAAAACACTATAGGCTAATCTTTGATAAAGGATAATGTTATACTTTTACCTTTTATAAATTACTTAACTACTAGTTAAAAGCTTTGTAATTAAATAGGATACTCGTAGCTTAATTGGAAAAGCACACTGACGCAAATCCAGCGGTTACAGGTTCAAATACCGTCGGGTATCGTATTTTTTCTAAAAAAAGATTTTTTCTAGTGAGTATTTTTTGATTTTAGTGCGTGTTTTCAAATTTATAATGTTCAATACCTATATGGAATGTTACATTCTAAAATCTTCTGAATTATTCATTGAATAAAAGAAATAGTTTATGAAATTATTAGCTAGTCTAAGTACATTATAAAAACTAAATAATAGAGTGATCCGTGAGGTCGATTAGTAATTAAGGAAGTAATTAAAACCTACCTTAATTTAATATACAAAAACTGATTATGATTACTGATACAACATTGTATAAGCATTTCATGTAAGAACTACTAGTAAAATCATTTTATTTAAGTAGGGTGTCTGTAACTTAATTGGTAAGGCACGTCAGCGCGAATCCAGCGGTGTCGAATTTTTTCTAATGATTCCAAATTATGTATATAAAATATAAATGTCGCATAACCTGTACTGTCATTTTATACGTTTTTTGTGTGTATGTAAATAAATATATTATGACCAATACAACGATACTAACGTCAAATTACTATTGCTATCAAATAATGTAGTGTGTTATGTTTATACTATTCCTTCTAGGTATAGTCCAAACTGTTTGTTTTCACAGTAAATTGGGAGTGAATATGGTTAAAGTAGGTAATGTATTATTCTTGGGAGTGGAAAACTGAACCAACAACAGAGTCTGCGTTAAGTAATCGGCTGCCAGCTGGTTTTTGGCTCACTTCTGAATTATAATGTAATCGATACTCCAGGTCCACGACCATTGGCGAGGCGAGGTCTGCCACACCGCAGATCGTGATAATGGAACTGAAAATCATTTGATTAAATCTTTAGGCATTTCGGAAATTGCATTGAGCTCCAGACAGCCGGAATGTCCGGGTCATTTATTATTATTATTGATGTTTGACCTGGAAAAAATTGCCATTTCAAAAAAATAAAGAAAAAAATCTTCATTAACTTTTTTTTATCTCGCGTAACCTTTATTTTATTATAAAGACATTTTTTAATTTTTCCATTCATTGTTTGATGAAATAATATTGTTTTAACTTTCAAAAAATTGTGCTGACATAATTGCTAGCACTTTTAACTTGACTAATAAAAATATAACCTAAAAAATTAAATAACTTACTGAATCGAAATCCAAAAAGACTACAATCATAATGTACGATTTTAACTTGAAAAAGTTCTTTGAATAAAAATTGATTCTATAATTGACTGTTATTTCTCAACATTTCTTTTTTAATGTAATAAAATTATTGGTAGGCACAAAAAATAATATTAAATATTGAAGGGTACACATATTATGATATACGCAATATTCTAAATATTTAAATAAATACCAATATGTTTTCAAAAATATATATTAACAGGGTGCTTCTGACGTATTATAAAAAATATACCACCTTAAAATCGTAATACTTAAGTTAAATTAACTCAATATTTATAAAAAAATACTATTAGATAATTAAAATACTACACAGATAGCCTTCTCGTGTACCTTGATTAGGCTCCAGGTTTCACACGCATATATTTCGCAGTCACGTTGTGCTCTCGAAATTTTGTCTTTTTGGACAGGGTAGCTGGGACTAGAGTCGAGTATTTCCCGATAAAATCTCAATCTCGAGATTCGGAATTTCCAGAAAAGAATTCTCGAGAATTCCGTTACAGCGTTACTTTCGAATGTCTAGGTACCCTTCAAAATATTTCCAGGGTGTCTATTTTTCCTCAACATCAAGGCCGACTATATTTAGGTCGTGGCATTGAATTACAAATTACGATGGTTATGCTTACTTACTTACTTACTTACTTCACCTTGTGACGCCCCAATGTTTGGGCAAAGTACAAGCACAAGGTTACGCCATGTCTTGTGCCTCCCGACATGTGAGACCTGCAGTGCGTAGATCTCTTTTGTAGCACCGCAACAGGATAAGGGAGGGTCGGTCACGGCAACGGAACCCTCGAGGTTGTGCCACAAGGGTTCTGAGTGTCTCACTCACTGGCGGCATCCGGAACACATGTCCCAACTACGTGAAGCGTCTTTTCATTAATTACTTCAATCACCGAGGGCTGCCGTGTCCACCCACGAACTCAAGTGTTTGTAAGGCGGTCGTACCAATGTACCCTTAAGATTCATAGATGGCATCTACTGCATCTCAGTGATCAAAAGTCGAAACCTTTAAAGGTTGGTAAGTAATTCCATGTGTCACAGACGATGGTTATTACTAGTTAGTGATTATTTTCGAATGCAGATTTTCTATTTCATATTTCGTTGAAATTATCAACATTTGTTTCAAAATGCAACCACCGCCACATTGTATTCTAAGTATGACCAATAAGTAGCACTGCCACCGAAATTCGTAGTTTCGTATCACGGCTTGGCTATATAGTGTGCCTTGTTCGATACTCTTAAGTTGTGATTATATTGAGGTGCACATCGCGAACTATCAGATGACGTCACAATAAGCTGCCGCTACGGGAAAAAAGTATGTAATGTCGTTTTTCTTGGTATTTAAAATGTTATCAGACTGTTGCTCCCATCCCGTAGCACATTTTGAACCTTTACACAAACATTGTCAGTTAGTAAAATCTGCCGAAATCACCAGAACAACAATAAGGTCACCTCACGTTGCCGGTACAACTGCAGCGACACCTGCATGACTCAATGAACGTTCTCATCATTTTCTACATGCCTACACATTTTCGACTCATGAAAAAATCGCATTTTTCTGTATTTAATGATTGGCACTATGTATTTTTTATAAGAATGTTGTCTATTATCTATGGTTCAAAATATTATTTATGGGTATAATATTGCAAGTAATTTTAACGTAATATGCACACGTACAAACTGTTAAAATTAATTTTAATTTGCATGAATAATGAATAATAATTCAAAATACTATTAAATTGAATTTGGCACTCTCCATCATTAAATTGACATAGTTAGTAATCGTTCAAAATATTCTGCAAAATGACGAAATCATAGACTAAATTCGTCGTCGTCGTGACAGCGTGAAAAAGCTTCGTCTTTTCAATGTTAATCTTTAGATTTCATTAATGTTCTAAGCATCGGAGAAAATAATATCGAAACAAAGATTATGTGATTACGTACCATATTTTATCAGTATTTCCAGAGTCCTTCAATGTTGCCAATTATCGTGCATTTCAGGTTTGATATATAACATAATAATATGGTAGATTCATGCTGTACTTTTCGCTCTAACGTAAAGTTATTACATCAGATACGTCTTTGATAATCCATTGCATTTATCATTATAATTTATTTGTGGGTTCATCCAAGTGATGACCCACTTTATAACAATTTGACCCATTTTCGGGACACCTAATATTATAATGCGTTTTTTTACTTAGATAACTTCTACGTTCAACATTTTCTTCTCTTCCATTATATCCATATTCCTGTTTTTATTAATATTATTATACCTTCCCAGTCATTTAATTGCCTTTCTTATTTTTCTTTACATGCCCATTCACTAACTTATTTTTATGTCGACTTCAAATTGTTAAATTTGCGTTTTGTTTTTGTCTTACATTTTATTTGTTTTTATTATATTTTTTCGTGTTATTATTACACACAGATTTTTTGCATTACATAATAGTCATTATAAATAATTGAGATGCTGAAAGATTTGCGAATACAAATGCACTGAATACCAAGTTGAGAATACTTTTCGTCTTCTTGGCCCATACTAAATATTGGTCCTCTGGATGAGTCAGATATGAAATATGCTTTCTCTAGACTATATCCAAAATCCTCAGTAGGTCCAGATGGCATTCCTCCATGGCTATTAAAAGGATGCAAAAAACTTTTAAGCGATCCTTTGTTGTATATTTTCAATCTATGTTTAAGTAAATCTACCTTCCCTGAATGTTGGAGCTTAACTCGTATACGACCGGTGTATAAAAATGGCTAGGTATCTGAAATAACTAACTTCCGACCAGTGGCTGTTCTCTCTGCACCGGTTAAACCATTTGAGTCCATTTTACATAAATATATTTATACACATGTGGATGGTCAGCTGACTGATGCTCAACATGGTTTTCGGTCTACTCGATCAACAGTTACCAACCTCGTGGAGTACACTGAATACATATCTCGTTCACTAGACAATCATTGTCAAGTTGATGCAATTTATACGGATATGTCAAAGGCTTTCGATCGAGTTGATCATGATATTCTTTTAACTAAACTGAGTGCAGTAGGCGTATCTATTAATTTTGTAAATTTTTTCAAATCTTATTTTTCGCATCGTTGTCAATATATCGAGTACGCTGGGTGTGCATCTGAAGTCTTTCAAACTCTTTCAGGTGTTCCCCAAGGATCAAATCTTGGACTAATTATGTTCCTCATATTTGTCAATGATATAGTTAAAGCCATGGATGGAGTAGAATTTTTACTTTTTGCGGATGATTTGAAATTATATGCACCAATTCGCAATGAGTTGGACTGTTGCATGTTACAGAGAAATCTCTGTTCAATTGAAAGTTGGTCAAAAAAGAATAAATTAGAATTTAATACTGACAAATGCTTTTTTTTTACTTTTTCTAGGTCAAGAACTCCGATTAAATATAATTATATTATTTCAAAAAATTCTTTAAAACGTCAGTCTGAGGCAAAAGATCTTGGGTTAATTTTTGATTCTTCATTATCCTTTCATTCGCATATAACTTCCACGGCTCTACGTGCGAGTAAGCTTCTAGGATTCATCATGCGACAATCCAAACCATTCAAGAGTCCTAATGTATTACGTACACTCTACGTCTCATTAGCATTCTTGAATATGGGTCGATTATCTGGTGTCCTTATGAGGTTTCCTATAAGCTTATTTTAGAACGCGTCCAGAAGAAATTTCTTCGATGTCTTTATTTTAAAACATTTAACTATTTTCCTTTCGATAATTCGTCAGATGATTATTTTCCCACTGCCTTTCTACAAGGCATGCTTACTTTTCACTCTCTTGAATCTCGTCGGTCTCTTCTGCTGTTGAAACACTTTTGCCTGTTATCGCGAGGGATGGTTTCCAATCCTGGTGTCCTAATGAATTTGAATTTCCATGCGCCTGTCAATTACCTACGTGGTCGCAGTCATGATTTATTCTGGATTGGAACCGTTTCCTCGTGTCAAGCCTATCAAGCACCATTAGCGAGGGGTGCAAAACTAGTAAATGCACTCCCTAAAGACATAGATATTTTCAATGATGTACTTTGCATTTTATTTTTGAAACTGTATTTTTCTGTATAAAATTGGATATTTTTCGTTCTCAAAAATTATATTTTTCTGTATTAAATTGTACTTAAGTATGTTTTGATAATTTTTTTTTGTTATTATTTTTGTTATTATATATATATTTCTTTTTCTATATTCTCTTCTCTCTTGTGAGGGTAATGTTTGACTTATAATGTAAATCTCATGTTGTGTACGTCTTGAATTTAGATTTGTTATGTCCACAATGTTTTGTATTCTTAAATAAATAAAATACCATATTGATAAGCCTCATGAGTTTTGTTTTTCCTGTAATTAATGCATGGCAGAGTACTCTCGCGAATAACATCTGTAAGGGATCTTGGCATCACGTTTGACAGTAAGCTGACGTTTAGTGGTCATATGGATACATTTTGTAAAATGTCGCTACAATCGACTGCTCAACGACAATATGGTATTGAAAACTCTACATAACCGTTATATATGTTTTTAAATATTGATTTATTCTCAAAAGATCTAGTATTAATAACTATTTGAATAAAAAAATATAAGTTTTTATTAAGTTTTATATTATATGAGTCTGGCCAAAATATTCAAAGATTGCTAAAAAAATAACATTATATACACAGACGTCTATGGATTATAATCTAAAGCTAAACTGCTTATAACTTAACTAATCCGTATATACTGGCAAATATTAATTTTCATGTTCCCACCAATATCACTCGTAGCTCCACGGTCTTCAAGATACCTAGTCGCAGGACAGATGTTATGTTTCACGATGCTGTGTATTGTGCAATTAGCTTATTTGATGGCACCATAAAGGTTGATTTGTTTTTTATTAACTATATAATGTTTGTGGACGTATTAAATAGGCTAAATTTATAATTGTATAAATTATCATATTTCATTAATATTTACACATGCTGTCTTTTTATTGTTATTTGTAATTAAGATATTTTTATACATTTGTATTTATTATGTATTATGGCGCATTGGCCAATAGCTGTAATACCGTAATACTTTTTTTATAAATAAATAAATAAAATAAATAAATAAACAACTCAGTAATATTTCATGTTTAATGCAGGATGTTTGATGGTGTGAAAATTTCGCCTAATATATTTTTTTAAATAATATTATATCACTTGTACCTACTCGTTTTTAATTCTCTTACCATGATATTTACATGGTTATTGTCCTGAATATGTCTAAATTTATAAGTAATGCGAAGGGTTAGTTGGATATTCTATAGTCAAGAATTCTATAGTCTTTCTATAGAATTCTATTCTATAGTCAGAATATCGGTTTCCCGTAAATATGTTTCGCAGGTTTTTGAAAATTACATATTTTCAGAACTTATAAATAAAATAGTTTATTTTCACCTACTCAGCGGTGCGTAAATCCAAAACTTATATAGTATATCAATAGTATGACGCAATATATCTAAAATTAAATTTAGAGCATAGTTAAATGGGCCAGTGAAAATCAATCATCAAAAAAATCAAAATCAATAAAAAAAGATGATAAGTGTGATAATATGTCGTGTTTAGGCAGTTAATTATTCTGGGAAATTAACTGTTAGGCGTAATATTTTTTAACACTGCTACCCATGAGCGCGTTAATGGCGAACTGTCAAATGTCATTGAGTAACACAGTTAACACGTCTTACTAACTCTGCTAATAATTATTATAGATAATCGCCTTGTTTATAGAATTGCTCCGAGTGATATCTGTGATAGGACTTTGAAGCAATAAAAGGATCGGAAACGTGTTACCATGGTAACTATTTAGAATAGCCCTGCAGTTGCGATAATCAGAGATACCAGAGGATTTTGCTGAAAATGGCGGAAACCACGACGTTTTTAAACGTAGCCCATCGGACATATTAATATTGTCAGAATTTCTATTAATTGCATTTTATTCATACCTCTAACAGTAAGTAAACTTTAATAATTTATCTCTTGATAATGGTATCTGTAAGAAGCCATTATAATCCATTAATCTATTACAAACAACCGTAAAACTATCAAACATTTTAATGAAAATATACTTTTAATTACGCACATACAATATTGTATGTTGCGGAAATGAAATCTTTATCGGCAATATTCATTGCGTCTAAAATTATCCACTAATCTAAATAATCCCACTACTTAATACATTGTATAGGTAACTCAATATTTACTTATCGAGTAACTTCACTTTTCAAAAAAATGATTGATTCAGTTTTATATATTGTTGTGTATTATATTTCCACCATCATTCTAAAGAGCCTACTTTGCATATTATGTAAGCACAGCATATTATATTTCCTTATCCACAAAGATTTGACTATAGCAAAAATATGTGCGTAGATACCACATTGTTTTGTTATTCTTCACGGAATAGAAGTGCAAAGCAACTATCCTATATGTGTGTCTATATTTCACAAGGGGTTTTATATCAGATACAGCGTCAGTGGAAAGCCATTTATCTGCGTTATATCCCTGTGATTAATGTATATTTTTTCGTTGCACAGTCGGCGTCTGAACTAGGGATTGCAATACCGTATAAAAATTACAATCCCGGAATTACCTGATTGATTTTCAATCCCGGAATTACACAAAAAATATCAATTATATAAATTAATTATCAATAAAAATCAAATACAGATAATTTCATTTTTAGTGGTACTCTATTGATTGGTAATTTCGTCTAAATCATGTTTCATAAATAATGTAGATTGATAATTCGCAACTTTTCAAGAGGACAAAATGAAATAATAATTGTATTGGTATTTCGTGTGTATCGTGGAGTTACTGCCAAAATTTGGGAAGACTCGAAATCATGTTATAGAGAAATTGCAATTCTAAAGTTTGACTTGCCCTTTGAAATCAAGCATAATGCTATTTTATTTGTCTTTATGTATGTTGATATTTATAAATATATACGTATAATCTGTTAACTCTAAATACCTAAATTATCGACTTACCTACCAACTTTTAGCAGCCCCACGATAAATTTCTTGGTCACAGAACAACTTACTTTTGACGATGTAAAGCTTAATAATTACAAGATAACTTTTTATATACCCCGTTTTTAAATTTTCTATTGAATCATATAAACTTGACAATTCTATGTATTAATAATTTAGAACAAATAAGGCAATTGTCAACATATCTTTTTTTTGCTATTTTGCAACAAACAAACAAACAAATATAGAATACTGAAATGTCATTTTTATTTCCATAGTAACGCACGTATATATTAATAATTTAGTTGCTAAGACCACCCCTTTAGCAACCAATAATAGTGAATTGGATTACGGATTTCTTCCGTTCATACAAAACAGAATTAACTGAAAATTAATTCAATTCTACTTAAAGATGGCTAAAAGTATTTAAAAAATGCATTGGCATCGTGTTCTGATATATTCTAAAAGTTTCAAATGGCTAGCTAGTCGGGAAGTTAGTTAAAAATCAATTGCAAGATTTGTACTGGATAAACAACCACCGGACAAACAAGAATACGAGCTAAGGAAAACGTGGTTAAATGGAACAATACAACTTATTTTTGCCAAAATTATCTTTGTCCTATTAAACTTTCCAACCTATTTCAATTATTTTCTGATCTCATATTTTCCTAAAAATTAAAATGCTAACAGCTGCATTTATCTGGAATTTCGATGTATTTAATTTATAAAGTACTTGCAGTAAGTAGACAATAATATATTGTATTGTTTATCAAAAATAATATAAGAACTAGTCATAAATTGACCAGTTTTTTGGCATACCAGGATTTATGATCCGGGAATTGAAAACCCTGGTATAAACTGCATCGCTCTCTCCTTGATAAATAATAGCTTGCGATGTTATCACAGTCGCACTTCGGGGCTTTGCAGCGAGTAAATAACAGATATTATCGAATTCATATCGCCATCTATATATTTTATCTACAGTGATTGTATGTATCTTTATAAATAGAATTTTTCATTTCTCAACAATGTTTCTAAAAATAAATAGAGAATACCCACATCGTTGTATTAATAGGTGTTTTTTAGTAATTTCTTGGATGAAAGATATGGTACTTATTAAGAAATAACAAACACTTAATTTTTTTACAATCTTTATAATTATATTTATTCCAAAACCGATTCCATCCCTAAGTAAATTATAATATGTTTCTTTTATAATACAATAATTACACAATTTTTTGATTGGTACTAATTTAAAAAAAAAACTAGCATTGAGATCGCAAGGAGTGCCTTTCTTAAAATAAAACGTCTCCTTAGCAATCAAGACCTTAGTCTGAGACTGCGTATGGTATGCTGTTATGTTCTCTCAATTCTTTTTTATGGTATAAAAGTATGGACTCTAAACTAAGAGATGTCACGGAGAGTTGAAGCTTTCGAGATGTGGCTGTATAGATGCATCCTCTAAATTCCTTGGACTGACCGAGTGACAAATGCTAAAGTTCTCAATCGGATGGGAAAGGACCGGAAGTTCTGCGTAATATCAAAACCAGGAAACTACAGTAACTCGGCCACATTATGAGAAGACAGAAGTACAGCATTCCCCAACCAGTCATCCAAGGAAAGATCAATGTAAAGCGTAGCAGACGATGACGCCATATATCATGGCTTAAGAACCTCTATGATTTGTACGAGTGCAGCTATATTAAACTGTTCTGGTTAGCAGATGACAAAGTTAAGATCGCCTTGGCGGTGGCCGACCTCCGCTAGGGGATGGCACAATAAGAAGAAGAGTTAAAAATCTACTAGGTATAGAAGAAAAACAGTTTTGACAAAAATTAATTTAAAATAAAATATTATTACAAATACATACTTTCGGCGTCTATATTATAACACGCATTCTATATGCAAATATTTTTTTAATGTAAAGGTAAAATATGTTTTCTTATAGTACATAGAAATATGATAACAGACTTCAACGACGGCTAAACTTTAGCCATTTGCTCGAACTCTATTAAAGAGGAGTGAAATGGGTCAACTATTTATTTTAATTGGGCAAATATTTCACAAGTTTTATAACAACTATAATACTATTTCGTTATAATTATATATATATATATACATATATATACATATAATATTCGACGTGGTAAGTTTAAGATAAAACAGTTTTAAATATTTTGATGGACAAAATCGGTTTGGTTTAAATGTATTATAATAAATTTATTTAACTACTGTATATATTATTTAATATAATATACTGCCTTCACTGAGAGTGCACAGAAAATAAAATGAATTTGGTACATGAGTGTAGAGTATTAGACGAATTCTATATTACTGAATTTATTCAATAATACAAACGATCGCTCGTTTTAAGATATCTATGTTTGATACTTTCAATAGCTATAATAATTATGATTATAAACAATTAACTTGGTCAAATTATTAAATGCGAAAAGTTACACAGTTTTTACTTATCTTTTTTGGCTCTACAACTTGATCAATCCAAATCATTATAATAACGATAATATAATATTGAGGTTAGTTTCATATTGTTAAATGCAGTTTATTCAGTTTCATATTTTTCTAGGGATACAATATTACTACTTGAAAGCAACAGTGATAAAGTGAAAAAAGTCGATTTTAAGATATGATTTGAAGAATGCCAATCGATTACTGCGCGTCTATTCTATACACAAGACTGCTTTTCAGCCTCTACGACAGCTATCTAGGGTCGATTTGTATCTAAATATTAGCACTTATTGTAACAGCACCTCTCTTGGCTGTGTTAACTTTAGAGCGAGATAGACAGTTTTGACTGTTTAGAAGGCTAACTTATTGTAACAATTATGATACCTCAATACATAAATATGATAAAGTAATAATGACACTTTAGCGATCGATAAGTAAAGAATAGACCAACTGAAAGCTATACCTACATAAGATATCACTGAGAATAAAATAAATATAATATGTACTCCATTTAAAAGTAAATGCATTGCCGCTATTGCATTTATTAAAATTATTGTCCTGTAACTTTCAGGCAATAGTTGGATATCTAAGATAGCATGGTATACAAAAAATCTTACCATTATCATCTATTAATAATTATAAACCACAGAAAATAAACATAATATAGTCAACCATTTTATTTATATGACACAAACATTAATGTTATATTATCACGAAACTAGTATTTTTTTAATATATAAGTTTTAGATATGTGTTTCAACTTTTTATTTCATTGACAACCACAGAAATATATATACACACTTTAAAGTGCGTGAAAGTTATAATGATATACTATAATATAATATATAGTATGTACATAATAATCTATAGTATAGTATTATGATTATCTAATGATTTGAGAATGAAAAATGTGAGAAGTATAAAAATATATTATGTTCCTTCCTAAATATTAGTATGGCGGGTACACGCCCACTAAGGAAAGGGCTCAGTAAATCATTTTGGAGGAAAGGTGTGAAAAGTTTATTAATTAGATTTATGCTTTAGATTAAACTTTATAAAATTTATAATTTGTAATATTTTACTAGGTATTTACGTAGATATCATTAGATTATTTCATCATAACATATTTCTTGATCTAGAGAAGATGTTTTCATTTTCATCAACACTTAATGTTAAATTTGATTACGTTTAGAATTTACGCAAGCATTTTAGAATCTGTAAGCACACATTTCATCCGAGAGATTATCACATTATAAAAACAAAATTGAACACTCGTGGGATATTTTATGAATTATTTATGAGATACTTAAGAATAAATTTAATGCTCTACCTTTAGTGGCTCAATAACCATTTTGTTATACTTGCATAATTTTAAATAACTCATTCATCACATATTACAACATTATAATAAAAAATAAATATAAAGTTTTTCAATAAGTATATATTTTACACTGTGCATATTATGTATATTATTTATCTTGTCGTGAACGGTTCAAATAGTAGAATACGTTATTATTTTAATAATAATATATATATATATATATAGATATACAAACTACATTCCAAAAAGAAATGATATATTATATTATATACAAACAGTCCTTAAATAAATCATAGAAATGTATTAGAAATGATTAAAATTATGATGTTTGGAATAATATATAACCTAATTATAAGATATCTACTAAATTATCCATTATTTTTTATTAAATATATTATAATAATACATGTCTGTAATATTGTAGTCTTATGGAAAATATTCAAGTTACATTAAAATATATAAGCTAGAATAGAGTAAACAAGAAATGTTTCCTATTTTGATAAACAACATTGCATTGTTTACTAAATTTACTAAATAAATACACGTTATGGTAATGATAACAACCGACTTACGAAAATAATATTTATTAATCATTTCCAAACAAAACACAAAGCTCTAGAATAATAATAGAATATAACTCACCTTAACAATAAAACCGTTGATTCGTACGATATTTGAAGTGTTTTCCTTCGTCCATATACAAAAACATTATTCAACACTGACGTAGTTAAAGAAAATCACAACAAAAACCAAATAAAAATCAACAAAAAACTGACGTAGTAGACATCACCGAAATTAAATTATTATAGTAATTATTTTAGCTATCATAAAATAGAGTTACATTTAGGGTATTTTAATTTTTAAGTTATATTCAATAGATAGGATTAAAATATATATCGCGGAAAGCGTGGATAGTTGCTAGTTAGCGCTACAGAGACACCCGCCCTGCTTGGAAGTTTCCAATAGACTGATCTGAATGTTTTCCGAGGCGATGTTTTTAGGGTGGCCGATCTACAATCACGCCGGTCGGGTTCGTGTGCTTTAACCCTCTACGCCGCCTACGCCAAAGCTGCACGCATAAATTTTAACGTGTTAATACGAGGATATGCCTAAACGATAAAAATATTGACAAACTCGTTACTAATTTACATATTTTTTTAATGTTTTGCATTTACAGAATATTTATGTATTTTTATATTATTACAAAGTAACATAATATATATTATTATATATAATAATGGTATTATTTTTTAACACTACAACAGATCATTCCCAATGATAATGGTGTAATTAATAATAGATAAGAAACCAATACCCAACCATTGAGAAAATCACATAAATATATTGTAACCTAACTGAGAATCGACCCGGAGCCCGGATGAAAAGCCAGCGCCTAGTATAGCGTATAGTTTATAGTTTCAATTTTAAATCTCGTCATGTAGACCGAAAAACGAAGCTGCAACTTTATATTTTATAAAAGTAACCGTCAATATTTAAAATAAAAATGTAGATTTACGAAACGAAATACATTACAAAAGCTCTAAATTATGTATAGATTCAATAATTTAGCCTTTAATCACTTTTTAAAAATTACTTACTAATATTTTATAATCCAACCTTTTCATTGAAAATATTTCCTTTTTTGTCAGTTCATTTTTTTTAAATTTGCACCTTTTTACAAAAACAAGTAGAGTATCTAATACTAATCTACATAAATATACGCACATGATTTTGGTGAAAATCTATATTATCTGATATAAGAAAAACAACAATTAACCAATATAATTAATTTCCTTTTAGTGAAGCCATATAAAGAACATGTGTTATTAATCGTTAGTTATATAAAACTGGAGATCGTAATTATTACAATTGACAAACTGTTATGAACGTTCTATTTTTAATTATAAAGTTCTGCTTGTAAATTTTATCTGTTTACAAAGTAATAATATTATCTCATCGATACTAAAATTAGGTAACTCAATTAATGCTTTTTTTAAATCTAATACATTAGGTAGTTCCTCAAAATAATATAAACAGCAGATAACTAACTGAAGCTGTTTATACAATTAATAAAGATCTTAATAACTCTTACTCCCTAACTCTATAATTACATATTATATTGACGACATTATTATTCAAAGATATTTAGTTGTTTCTTATATCTTTACGCATATAAAATAAGTAAATATCGGCATACTGAAATGACAGTAATGCTTCAAATATATTGTCTTCACGTTACGTGCTGTCACAGTAAGCTGCTGCTACGGCTGCTTTTTAGTCGTTTTCTCTGTGGATTTTCTATTAAATTATTATCTATATCTGGTGTTCACGTCTATTATCTATGGTCTGCTGGATGTGTTCTATTCAAAATATTATCTATGGATCCAATATTGAGAGTAACTTTTACGTACGCAAACGTAGAAACTGTTATAATTAATTGAAATTAACATGAATAATGAATAATAATTAAAAATACTAATAAATTAGTGTTGGCACTCTCTATCATTGAATTTATAGAGATAGTGATCATTCAAAATATTCTGCGGAATGACAAAATTATGGACTAAATTTTTCCCCGTGCCAGCACGTGACGTAGTCATAATGTAATCACCAGTATTACATACTAGTCGAGGTATTAAGGTAAATATATTTATATTGCAGTTTTTCATATAGTTGTAGTAAGTACTATTACACGATCATGAATAGCGGTTTGTTTTACTCCCGAACATAGAAATTTTGTTACTTAATGGTTTTTAATTGATATCAAATTTTCATCAGTTTTGATTAATTCAATTGCTAATAACTTACCTTAGATGAAAACAATAAGAAGTTCTAATTGTATACAGCCGGAAGTATTAACTACTATTATATTTTTGCATTTTATACAAGTGACTCAATTTAATCGGCGTACTAGGTTTAACTAGTGTTTATCTTTTCAGTTAATAACTTCTGCTTTTAAATTTATTAGTAAGTATATAATCATATTATTTGAACATATATTATTGGAACGAGCGAAACGGATCCTGATGAAACTATGATGAATATTTACTGCGTATTGTATTTTGAATTAATACCAGTAGCACCACTGTGTCAATAGATGTTTTCCTAAAACAAAATGAGAAAATATATTTGTAATAATTAGATGAAAATACATAACCCTCTTTCACAAGTACCTGCATTACATCACCATGTCTGATCCTAACCAAATCATATGGGCCTCCACAGATTGGAGGCTATATTAACGGATGTTTCTTTTTACTAGATATTAGATCCAAATACGCATTGAAAAAACAGCGTGTAAATTTACAAGACGGGATTCGAACCCGAGACTCACGATATTATAATTCTCGGCCTTCGTGGAACTTCGACAAATACTGACTAATATAGTTTCTATAATGCAACTTATTGCATTAATATTACTTGTGAATAATTTAGCAACGTCAATTATTGTGCATGTTGCATCGCGTATGCAATAGCTGATCTAAGCGAAGTGAGCACAGAGGGCCATGTTTTAGGGAGTCTTCCAAAGATGGCGTCGGTAGTGGTGGATACATAAATACTTGTAGATAGTTAGCAGAATCAGCGATTCTGAACTCAAATTGACAAACTTTTAAGTATTGTTACGACTCACGCAGATATTTCATATTGCCTAAGTTCGTGACTATACTCGATAGATTAAAGTGCCTTAATTACATGCTTCGCACCTATGTGAACAGTGAAATATTATGTTACATACGTATTAAGACTTTAATTATTTGACTCAATATAATATTGGAAACAAACGAAATGTAGCTAACCCAGTAAATATTATATGGCTCTTAGTAAACTGTATAGTTTTCCATATTTACGATAATATTATGTCTAGCCGACTTTTAATATTAATTAAACTACATGAAAAGTGATTGTAAAACTAATCAAATTTAAAATTCCTTGTTAAATTAATGTCATAAATAATTTTATATTTAGTATGTCTGCGCATCTATTCTATACACAAGACTGCTATCGGCGGTAGTTTTTCATATTTTTGTATTGAAGTATTATAATTTTTCTAGTCAGTTAGTTGTAATTGTTACAATAAGTACTATGTTTTAACCTCTCTTGACTGTGCTAAATTTGAGAGCGAGATAAATAGTTTTGACTGTTAAGACGGCTAACTTATTGTGACAATTATAATACCTCAATAAAAACATAATAATGTGATAAACTACCCTCGATAACCACCGATAGCAGTATTCTGTATAAAATAGATGCGCTGGAATCCCTAGTATCACTTATGTACCTGAATAGGGAGTAGATACTTAATAACAAATATTAATAAAAATAATTAGAGTATGAACTTCAGCTTTTAATTATTATGTATGCTCCAGGTATGAAATTGTATTCAAATCGAAGAAACATCACTTAAATGACAAAAAGTAAGATAAAACTGAATATCTTTGAATATTAGACGCATATTCCACTTGCGACTAATCACGCGACTGCAAATAATTATTCTTTTGCTATTTATCAAACTACTCGCGACGTCGTCGCGAAAAAAAATGAAAAAAATAGTCGCACGCGATTGAGCCGCGTCATTTAAAACCCCGTGCGACTATAGAACGCGCGCGACTAGTCGCAATCAGGCGATAAGTTTTAATCAGCAGGTAACTGTAGATATCTAGCTATATAATTTAAAAATACTTGAGGCTTATGAATATATTATCATTTACTCTTTTGTAAGCTTTAAGTTTTACACCGAGTTAATGTTGCAGAAAATTTTATAATACATCTAATTCTGTGATATTGTAGCAGTAAGATAACGATAAATATGTAGATAAATTTTAAACCGACAATGTCCGATCCTAATAATATCATATGAGCCTTCACAGAATGGAGGTTTGTATTAACGTATTTTGTTTTTACGAGAAACGGATGTCAGCCACTTGCTCAACCTATTAGATCCATACTCTGACTCATACACATATTGAAAAACAATATGTGTACTTGCCAGACCCGGAATTCAAACCTGGGACCTACGACGTTATAGGCCGATGCCTAAGATTATTAACTTAAAAATTATTAACTTATACATTGATAACATAAAAATTTATAGACAGACTTCCTAATAGTTAAGTAAAGTTATTTTTTACAGATTTACCTACTGATTATAATACCATATTATGCTCATTTTACATACAACGTCATTCTTTATCATATCCGTTATCGGTCGTAAATTATAGTTAAGATTGACATAATTTTAATTTCTTGAAAACAGTCCAATTGGTTTATAGTGTCTTCTGGAGGAATGTTTATCACCTTCACAGAGGCAAATCTTGAGGGATGTGGTAACTGTACCACATACTGAAAACCTTGAGCGGAATGCACAATCTAAGATTTCGTTCCTAAGGATAAGTCGCCGAAAAGCATGAATCCTGAGTATAGAGTTAAGGAATCCTTAACCATAGACTACTTTTGTTATGAACATGCCCCCTTCTGTATTACCATTTACCACTGACAGCTGCTTTCAAAATAAATTCGCATGTCTATAAAACAGTCCATACACTCAAATTCATTTAACAATGTATCTCAATATGGATATTGATAGTGTTAATTCGTTTGGTATGTACTTGCAGAATATTATTTTACTTGTATATGCCAGCCCGCAGAAATACAAAATGCCAGGTGAAGAATGACACTTGACGCTAGTGTTACCATGTTAAAAAAATATCTTGCGGTGCCTGTGGAATCACGTTTAATGACTTATAACGGAAACATAAGAGTATTATAATTAAATATTAATATGTATTTATAGTTATGGCATTTATAAAATGCAGTTGTCATATTTTTGTCATCGTTTAACAATTATAAAATAATTTACCTAAACTATAGGAAAGAGAATTTTTAAATATGGTATTATTTTCAATAGAAATGATCTTAACTAAGGACAATGTTTCTGCATAGTGTTTTCTGCTAAGGAAATTTTAGTTATGACAAATGTTTCTGCATTCCGCTCCTTGAGGCTAAAAATCTACTTACAAAGGTGCTACGCCGTCTTAACGTTTTGGCCCCATAAAATTTATAGATTTTTGAAATAAGTAAGTTATACTTATTATTCGATTAAGATCTTTGTTCATCATCTATTATGTTTTTTTTATAAAGAATATCCTTTCACTATTTCATTAGAAATTGACAAGCTGTTTCCGCAGCAAGATGTTTTGGCGAGAGAGTTATGACTTGAGAGATGTTTCAATTAATTTTTACAAGTATCTACAAAAAATATCTAAGAATTCCAAATTCAAATATTTTGACGTTTAGTTATTTAGGTACGTTGTTTTCCTTTTCATAATATTTTTAATGTTCAGTGTTGTGTTCGACATTTAAAAATGAGACAAAATATTTAAAACTCGGCAGTAGGATAAGTTAAATGAGACAAAAAATATTATTATACTATGATTGCTACATATAATTCATATACTATAATATAATAACATATTATCTCATATATCTATGATATGCAGATTACACGTTAACAACACTAAATTGCACATATTTTGCAGAACAAGTCAAAGTTATCTATCGAATATTTTTAAAATTCACCCTTATTGCAATATCGATAAAGTTCATTTTTAACTGCACACCACAATATTATGAATGTTTACAATGATCATTTGGTGGTGCAGTTGTAGACGCTGGGGCATGGTAAGAGCCTACACGTACCACCCTTACAAACAATCTTCTGACCAATCTTACCACTACCAGTACGGACACGACAAAAGAATACTTTGACGCGTTAGCAGAATAGGACAATAATGATGTTTAAAAATGAAGCAAATTATTCCTTTTTATAATGTAAATAAAATAATTTTTTCTAACATTTTCATCTGTATTAAATATTTACGGACTAAGTTTATATTGACGATAGTCGTTTTTGTGGGTTCCTTATTTTTACACACTACCTACGTCTATTTAATTCGTCAATAGTCTATGGGCATATTATGCGATTAGACCTGAACAAAAACGAGATAGTTTTTTCTTTGTTATGTTGGTTATCTCTCTCTAATCTTGTCTCATGAGAAAAAAAAACTCTCGCTGCGAAAACAGCCCTTAAAACTTACAATGGATAGCAGATAAAAGAAAACTCACCATTATCATATCGAAATGAATTCATATTATACACGTCCGCTATTCGTAGAGATTTCTTCATGCACACATACACAATCCCGTATCTCTGGCCACGTTAGCGAAATAATGTATGGATTTTTTGCGCTAGACCGACCGCTGGTTGCGAATCCGCACCAATTCGGCGACCCCTGCCTACTACAAGTTATCGCGGCGCACCCTCGCACTACGACACACACCCCTGCTATGAGACCACAGGCGCTCAATCAATCCAATTGCGACAAGATTAAGAAACATAGCATAACTGTTAGTAATTGACTTCAATATAAAATGTAATTAGGTTCCCTTACTTTAGAAATTACATCCAACAACAGTTTTATTTAAACGCGTATAATAATAATTGAGGTAGAGAAGATTAAATAAAAGTACAAAATGACATATAAAAAAATTAGGATCAATTTTCAAAATTCAAACATAAAAACTTTCTATGAATTTCAACATAATAATTTGATTTTTTTGCTCGCTCTTATTAAAATTTTCTTGGAATATTATTAATATATCGCTTGAAAACAAAACCTTATTTTACCAAATGTTCTTAAAAAATTATTGTTATCTTTAATTTACTATATTATAGTATCTAACTGTGTATTTGATTTACTTAAGTTGGTCAACGATGCACATGTATTCATTCAATCCCCATATTGTTACCCTTCATTAAAACGACCTAGGATTGCTTACATTAAGTTATATAGTATATCTTAAAATCTAAACGAGCCTTTGTAATCAATCCTGATCATAATATGAATTTGCCTTGAAACAATGTCCATATATTATATTCCATTATTTTGTTCATTTGAAATAATAGTGCATACTATTGCAAATTTGCATTCATTCCATACTGACTTGTCTTATTTTGCAGACGTCTTCACTTAAATATTAACAAAATTTGTTAATAATCTTGATTAAGATTTAGCATTGTTCAAATACAAAATAATATGAATACATAGAATTCATTGTAAAACCACATTCGTTTAATGAATGAAGATTGAGATTTTGTAAGTACGCAAAGCAGCCATTGTATAATGTAATAAATAAACAAATGGAATATTTCTATACAGAAATACTGCTAAAAAAATTGTCAAAGAATTTAAGCTAGTTCCTAGAATCATCAATACTGAGCCAATTGTGCATTAACTATTATTACTTTCTCTTAAGGCAGAAACTGTCGTACCCATTGCATGCTAACAGTTACCGCGTTTTGAAATAGATTTTTGCGCTGGACTTCGCTCTAATCGACGGAAACCTAATTTCTCATTTCTTTTATTTATTGAGGCTACATATTATGTTCCCACCACCACCCGTCAAGTATTTACAGCCGTGGATATGCATGGCCGCCTTCCATGATGTTATAAAGTTTCTGAAAGAAGTGATTTTATGTACTCATTCCGTCCCGAGACGGAGCCGCACGGGACTGATGCTGCAACCTTGCACCATAGTAATTAAAGAAGGAAGTTAAGAAAGAAAGAAAGAAAAATAACTGGCTCTGCTGTCTACTAATGTTAAGCGGCCTGTGTATCCGCATACTACGTGTCACTTCTCATTCGCAATACCTCCGACTACATTAAGAGCATACAGTGAAACGGCAAATAATTGTCAACTATAGGTGCGACGAAATTTTGGACTCGCTGGCAATCGGAGAGCGAAAGTCGAGCTGTGAACACGTCAAATTGTTTCGTGATGGCGACGGAGGTATTCATTCTTAAATCGTGTAAAGATGACTAAAAAACGTTACCCATTTACTTGAAAAAGAAAACATGTCAATGAATATATTATTATTGTTACTAATAGAACAATAAACAGAACATTAAATGGACGCATGTTGAATTTTTATAACAAATTATGTTTTGTTCTGTAGGCTTCGTTTGCACAATCTTCACGTCGCGTAGTCACGATCGTTTTAGACTGTGTCCCAGCTGAGGTATAGCCTTAAAAAATAACTTATTATTATTTTGAATTTTGAATAATTCATGCATCCATAGAGCGGTCGCCTATGAATCTATGAGTGATGAGTTTGATCAAGTGGTTGGAAAAAAAAGGATAAAATAAAATATAAAATATAAAAAAGGATCTGCGTTTGATCTAGTCAACGACCCAATTGTCTCGGTAAATATCTAAAAATCGTTCCTCGTAAAAAGCATGTTAATATAGAAATAGGTAATTTACATTTTATTTTATACCGTATATATAAAAACAAAACAAAAAAAAAATACAGTAAAAAAAATCATTCCAACAACCACTGGATGAGAGATCTTGCCGTTCCCCGGTATACACGAGTTGCCCCTCTCTCCCCTTCCAGTCCTGTCTACAGGCATTTAATATTCGGAAGCGAGAAGAGTCGGTAAGTAAGTGCGCGACGACTTGCGAAGATATCACCAAAATATCAACGATGGGGTGGGCCGGGGATAATTCGACGAATGGCCAAAACACCTACCTGCCCACTTTTTTTCTCGACGATGAATATTTTAATACTTTATTATTTCCAATTTGTACAGCAGTTTTTTTGTTTGTTTGACGTCACCAATATTACGTTTGAACTTTTCTCCTCGTTACGAATTTACCAGTATCCGTGTATTTAATAAAATATTCAGCAATAGTTCCATCAAGAATTTATTATCTACAAAATCTACATCATGTCGGAGATTTTGAAAAATTAGTTTTTAACTTTCTATCGTCTGAAAAAAGGAATATTGTAACAAAATATTATATAGTCATGACAGTATGTTACTACGATGTCAAGACTAGGGAGTCCGATCCCGGGATCTCGAGCTATTTTCGATACCTATGAATCCCGAGATTGATAAACATAATCCCAAAACTTTTGGGATTGATTTTTTATAAATTTTCATGGAAAAAAACGAAAATATAACAGAAATCATACTTTTAATAAGAAATAACTACATTAGACATAAACTGAGTTTGAATGAAGTTTGATTTATACCCATGTATAAGTTGCCGATTCATTTTATTTTTTCACATAAATTAATAAAAATGAGAAAGATTGAATAAAAAACAATGCTTCGCACTATTAACAAAGTACTTCCACCATGATCTCATACGTTTTACGGCAGTTTCATATTTGGCTGACTAATTAGATTTATGAAGCGGAAAGGCCATAAGTACACCATGATTTGCTTTACTATTTTAAATCTCGCTAACCCATTCATTAAGTCATTACTATCAAAAACAGCCATCTCATATTAAATTCACATTATTATTTATATTACAATATTATTTACTCCATTAAACTTATGTATTTCCAAGATTGAACGTATACAATATTAACAATAAATGTCTTTAACAGTATAAATTATACTAGATTTATTTTTGACCGATTTTATCAATGTTATTTGTAAATATAAAAATTTTATATGAACAATGGAAAAAAATGCCAATTCCGGGATTGTCAAATTGTAATCCCGAAATTCCGGGATCAGAATTTTGGCTCGGGATTGGATTCACTAGTCAGGACAGTATGTTAATAATATGTTAAGACACGTGAACATAACACAAATTCTCACATTTATTATGAATTTTTTTTTCTGTATGAGAATAAGCTAGTCTCATAATCGTGAAAAATCGAAATATATTATTCTTTTTAATTTTCATAATGCGTATATTATTATATTATATTTTCTTCGTATCTTAACGATTAAAATTGTTAATTAGCACTTTAATGGTCATTATTGAAATTTATTTCTGCCGCGGTACAGCATCTTTCTAGGAAGTGTGGCACAAAAATCTTTTCATTCTGACACGTTTATAGCATCATGGAAGGCGGCCGTGCACAAACCGCGGCTGAATGTACATGTCGGGTGGAGATGTGTTATCTCAAAGGTCTGCCGCGTGTGGAGGTGGTCAGTGACGTCCCTAGATAAACTGCCGCCCCAATTTTTTTTAAATATTTTTCATCATCCTTTCATGCCTTCACAATATCAAAAAAATGTATGTACATTACTAACACAATCTATACCACTAAAACATACGAAATTAAATTTAGATATGGAAAGCGAATAAATAATTATTAAAGAATTAATTTACCTACCTTAATTTCATATACTAAAACCGATACCCAATATTATAACGCAATTCGATAAGCATTTCATGGAAGAACTACTTACTAGTTAAAATCATCGTAATTAACTAAGATGCCCGTAGTTTAATTGGAAAAGCATACTGGTGCGAATCCAGCAGATACAAGTTCAAGTCCCGTCGGGTGTCATATAGGTCATATGGTGTCGGTAGGCATATATACAGATAATAATGTGAAAGCAGATCTAAAAACAGCGTGAGGTTATACAAAAATCATAAATACATAAATAAATAACATCACCAGTGAGTTGAAATTTTAATGGAAAAACATTATTTTCGGTATTACTAAGTTTAGATAGCTATTTCTATATATACAAAATATTTGCCGCCATTCAAGTAACTGCCACCTCTAAGCAACGTTCAATCTGCCTACCTCCACGGGACTTCACTGGAGGTGGTAAACATTGTACCTAAGCATGGTGTCGGCCAATTACGCATGTCATAGATACCTTTGCTGTCTAACTCTCTAATTTTAGCCTTTGTAAGTTTTTCATCTTTAGGTAATATTGGATCACTTTTTTATATTTTTGGCACATCGTTTTACGATAGTGCTTAAATTGGCTAACAGTTCGCTGGTTAAGGACGCCACTTGCTGACTCTTACCATGAAGTAGGAATACTCGGATGATTCTTCAAAGTAAATATTTAGCGCCGGGAAAATTATGGAACACGTAATGGTTTGTTGGCTCATTGCTTCCAGCTGCTATATCTTTGACATGTTTAAAACCAAAGTAAGTAAGGTTGGGAAGAGTTAATGCAGGCGGTCTTCATTTCTTCGTTTCTCATCCAGAGACTCAATTCCCGGTGAGGTCACAATATATTTATGTAGTGTTTATGTGCTATGTGTATATACTACTACACTACTTACTGCCATTGGATCAAATGACCAATAAGTTGTATCATAATAATTAATATATTATATATATTCTACTGGATTTAAGTTGTGTACTATTCCATTTGAGTCGTTTTTAGTCATTTGAGTTTCGCCTTTCGGCATCTTCAGGCATTATGTGCACTCACAAAAGGGTAAATAGTGCCTGAAGATGCCGAAAGAGTAATAATTCAAATTCCAAGTACCTTCGGTCGATAGTATTAATATTATATATCTCACGCACGAACACGATAGAAGAAGAATTAATTTAGATTTTTCATAGCGATTACCCATTTTTATTCTTAATTTTTTATCATTACGCGTTATGCCCAGCATACATATTTTCATACCACACAGTGCTACTATTAATCATCCATAAGTATGTATAAAATAAATAAATATATATATAAGCAAAAAAAGAAAAATATGTAGGTTATAATTTTATTATAAAAAATAAATATCAATTACGTTTAGTTGGGATAAATAAGAACATAATTTTGGCTGTATATTAACAAAATATATGCTCATCTTTGAAGTTGTAATATTTTAAATATTTAATAAAAATCCTCTAATGAGATGTAAACGTAATATTTATTCTGTGATGAGATCTCGTGAATATTTTTTGGCAATTAAGTAAACGTTGACGACATTTTATATGTAAAAAAAATATTCCGAGCGGACGAAATTAAAAGATCACCAGATTCTTCAAAAAGATTTCAAATTTAATTCACCTCGCATGCGGAAAAATAATAATTACAATTTAGACTTGTTTTTGGAAAGCTAAATTCACTGGTATTTTGATATCATACATGAATCTAATATCCCACGGCTACACGGCTATTATTACATACCGTAAGACAGCGTTTACCAATTAAATTTAATCACGGAACCCTTTTATAATAATATGTTACGAGTATACAACAAAACGGAACCCCATTATTATATAAAAAAGCAATGTGCCGCAAAAAAAAAATGGTTCAAGACAAAATCAAATACCCATAAAATGTAAAGTCAAATCAAAAGCAAAAGTTGGAAATTTCCCGAGAAAATCTCAATCTCTAGAATCGGGATTTCCAGAAAATAATTCTCGAGAATTCTCGAGATATCGGGAAATTTAAGAAAAACCTGTGAAAATCCTAAAATCAGTGTAAAAACAGACAAATTCAAAAAAAAAAAATGTTTGTTTTTATTTATGTAAGAAGACAAACAAAATAGAAGTCGGAAAACAAAAATAATTCAAAATATCACTTATAAAAATGAAATTTCAAAAAACACAGACTGTCAATCGCTGCGTCTGACAATCGCGTACCTACGCTTTTGAGACACAAAATTCCCTGATGTTGAAAGTATTGCGCACATTTTGAGTCGATGTTGGCAATTGTGTTAAATGCCCCGATCAGTCTTTGAACGTTTTGTGTTTTCTGTCACTTTTTTCATATAGAAAATTGTTTTTTCAATTAATATTTGATAATAAAGAAATCCCGAATCCCGAGAAAAGATTCTCGAGATCCGGGATTTCCCGAAATGTTAAAAATTTCAATTCTCGAGAATTTCCGTTGGGAAATTCCCGAAACCCAACTCTATTTGTAGGTAGGTACTAAATTTAATGGTACCGAAATTTAAAAATTGTTTGAGCAATATTATATTATGCAGTAGAGATTGTGCTTCAAGATAACGTTAATTTTTTATGCTTGTGAATCTATATGACAAATAATTGTCATCATAATATGATTTGATTAAAAAATATAAACAGTTCTGCATACAGCGCGTGTCACCATGTTGCAACTACAGCATTTATTGATACTGATGGCTAAATAGAATTACTCACGATGCAAAATACCACAAATATGATACGTACTCGTAACAAACCGCCCTCGCTTGCGCTTGGTTTTTCCATTTACGTAGTTCAAGGTAGATGTGGTAGGTAGGGATTGCAATACCGAATGAAAATGTCAATACCGGTTTTTTGGTATTTCTTATTGAATAGCGGTATTAATACCGGCATTTCTTAAACATTAAAAAAACAAGTATGTGCTAATCAATAATAATAATTATAGCTATTAAAATGTCTTTTAAATATTATTTTATAGCAAAAACCTACATACCTACATTTGTTATGTAGACATTTAAAAATATGTATTGATCATAATTATTGTAGAACTAGTGATTTTTACAAAAATAATTTTAACATATTGATAATGACTAAAGCGCTCAAAAGTTCATCAAGTGCAAATAAGTCCGGCTTCAGGAAAAGCTTCTTATATTCAACGCTTGTACAGTCATCAATAATAATTATAGAATAATTGAACATTTTTTTTCACGAATGTTTTCTATTTCGAAATAATATTATGATAATAATTCATCGCGACAATTACGTATATAAATAATATATTTGATGAAATTTGTTTTATTATTTTTTCACCTCTGTTGAATTCACTCAATATATCTGCATTTTGGCAGCACATAACTTATTATTCATTTTTAAAAAAACGTAAACGAGTGTGCATTTTTAATACCAAAAATTCCGGTATTTTGGATTTTTAAAATCGGTATTTCGGTATTAAAAAATCTTGGAATACCGGTTTTGAAATACCGGTATTACAATCCCTAATGGTAGGTATATGCATACTCTGAATTTTGATTTTAAGTACAGCCTTGCATTATATGTATATAAACGTACCTACAATAATTTTAACTTGTAATGTTTAAAATTGTTCACATTTCTTTTGCGGGCAATTCGTAACCCCATCTGAGAATTAATAACAGCGTTAGCAAAAGCATAAGTATAAAAAAATATTTATTCATAATACAGTAATATTTAAAGTTATGGTATTTAACTACCTGGGGGTGGATCTGTCTAACCAACTACCAATATCGTAATGGTGAAATGATGAGTAAATAAAGATATAGTTCTTTATCAATATTGTGTAAGAGGCAAAATATGTGATAAATATGTTGTATCATATTCACACATCAGACGTGATATTTTTTAACACGTCCGCTCATGGCCATGTGAACAAGTTTTAGAGTGAGATAAAGTACGACAATTACATATTGAGAATTGAGATGCAATGTATGTGAAAATATACCGTCAAGCTGTCATATGTCGCTGAGAATACCGCAACATAATATTATGTTAAGAAATACAGTGCCGTGTGAAATGGTCCGTTTATCACTGTGTTGGCAATTATATTATTTTATTTATATCCGTATTAGTCAGGATCAAGAATAATTAGAATAGCTGATAGATATGTTGTGATGTCTTCTCTTTTAGTATAGGTTTTATTCGTACATCATTTGAATGGTATGCTCAATTCCTAGGTGAATCTCGTCAAAGAAAGTATTGTCTTACTAATGCCGTCATATTCTAACACCTCTCTTCGAATATAATAAAATGGTATTTTCTCCCTAATTTATTTATTAACTTTCTATCACATTGTCTCAAATATCAATCAATAAAGTAAATTAAATTTGGAATTCCTTATTTACTTAATTCTAAGACAATCGATACTGGCTTCACTCACTTACGTTGACCAGGCGCTTTCTGCTTTTCTACGAAGAATTGATTAAATGTCAAAGTGAACTTTTGCCATTCAACTCAATTTCATTCACAATTCTAACAGAATAAAAAAAAATGCAAGTTCGAAAATATAAGTAGATACCACATACTCTCCGGTCGTAATTATTAATCATTTTCATCGATAATTTTAACTTTTTATTGCTCCTGGGCACTGGCAACATCTGAAATTTTAGTTTACACCCCCTCCCTCAACAAAAAATAGTAAAGTTGTATTTATGCAAGGCATACTACTAATATGCAATTCCAAAAATATTATTAAAAAATATAGTATCTGTTCTGGCAGAACACACTAACTGGAGAATACTAATTTTGACTAATTTGACTTTGAAGTTGTTAAAATGTTTAAAATGGTCTATCATGTGAGTTTATTAAGTAATAATAAGTAAAAAGTAATAAGTAATAAATATTAAGTAAAAATTATGACTTTAAAATAACGACTGTTTATTTATTAAGAACGTTTCCAGACGGTAAAGTTTGAAATAAAGAACATTTTGGTATAACTAACTCAATATGTATTTTTTTCGAATTAGTGTCTTCTGCCAGCACAGTGACGATATATAGGTACATAATAATTTAAAAAACGTCAGTAATGTACAGGTAACTAACTGTCCGGCTGAGTGCTCTTGTTTATTAAGCTACCGATGACTCATGTAAATTATTTCTAACAAGTAGGTATATTATCCGAGATGTTTTTAAAAATTCCAATATCTAACAAGCTGAAGAAGGTGTTTGTGTTGATCAACTTCTGTAGTGATACCATGCAGTCAGTGTATAAATCCAATATAAACAATATAAAATATCTTACAGTAGGTACTCATATATTTTATATTCAATTTTCACGTCAGTTAAAATTTTGAGTATTGTGAAAATGGATTATATCAAAGGGTTTATTTACATCAAAGTAAATCTTTTAAGATTGAAAACATTCTCGAAGTCTATTTCATTAAATTATGCAATTGTTATAAAGTGATTCAAACGATGCCATATCGTCGGTAGAATAGGATAGTAAAATACATTTGGCTTTAAAGAGATTATATTGATAAATAAAAATGTTTTATTCATGCCTAAACTTATATTATATAGTGTGTTTATTTTACAGGCTGCGAATTTTCCAGTCACCCCTCGTACGATTGATTTAAAGTTTATACTTTGAAAGATGCATCAGTAGTACAAAAAAAATACTTTCGTGCGTGTGAAGAAAGTTTTTTGTGCGTGAATGAAAAAATCAATGAAACTTCGAGTATCATTATTCCAGAACTGTATTTAGTGGACTTAGCCCGTTAATGTACTGAACCGCCCACTGACGTTCATAAGCATTATTTACATACCATTTCTGAAATGCTTTTGGTTATATTATAGTATAAGCTTTGTATTGAATAGAATAATATAGAATATAAACAAAACTATTTTCTCAGGAAACTAAAGCAAGGGAAAATCACAGCGTGTTAATATGCCTTTAATGATTTTACTGTTGAATACATTTAACTGTCACGCTCTTCAATACATTTCCATAGAACTTCTACAAATATTAGTCAAGTATTTGCATGTTCTTCTAGTTACTAGAACTTGTACGTACGTAAACGATTAAGCAAGAACGCTGTACCAAGTGAGCGGAACGGAGATAAAGACGCGCGTACAATTTCAAGTCAGTCGTACCTACTGACTAATACAATTATATCTCTAGAAAAAACCTAACAATGGGTACTTACAATGTAAGTATGTACATAAATATATAAGAATAATCATTCTATGCATAAAAGTCTCGTACGTGAGACGTGAATTCGATAATTGCTCACCCAAGTGTTCGACGAGATAGTTACGTCCTGCGGAACCACGTGGAAATGTGACGCAAATGACTTAGAGGAATATTTATTATTCAACTTATCAAAACATTCAATTCGTAGTGGATTGATCCATAGTGATGATCATAACCCTCACAAGAGGGGGTTCTAAAAGGGCTCTAGTCTGTAAGCCCAGGCATAGGGGCTTGGGGCGGTGTGGCTGGTCGACCAGGTAAGTGGTGGTGCCATGCAATTAAATGTTATATTATAGTGATTGATATATTTAAATTATAATTCACTGTAGACATTGGGAAATACTACTGTATTATATCGCACTGCCCTTAACCCTAGCGATAGGGTCCGCCAAAGATCCAGGGAGGGCGCTTCAGGATATGGGGCCATGATGATGATAATGAAACGCCTCCTTAGCAATCAATAACTTGACTTAGATTTTGAGACTGCAAAATATATGGTCCGCTGCAGGGAACTCAGAAATAATGGGAACTGAAATACCCAACTGGTAAGGAGAAGCAGGCAACCGATCTCGTGTAAGGAAGAATACGGGATAAATTTAAACACGTGTCAAGAATACGTTATACGTCGAATACTGACATCTGCTCTCGGTTTATGCATTGACGCTCATTTAATATTGGTGTATTACACGCACTATTTCACGTCTATAATGCGTGGTTAATTTTTGTAGGACACTCACACATTTAAAAAAAACTGCGTCAAAATTTACTGTATTGGTATATAGCCTATAGGAATTATATTCATTATCAGCTGTTCTGCGGTCCGCTGTAATATTTTTTCAATCCTTTCATATGGTATGGAGGATGGACACTAAGCCTGGAGATGCATGGAGAGTTGAAGCTTTAGAGATATCCTCTTAATTTTATATAAATATATACCTGCGATATGTATGTATGTCTAATTCACTAACTTACCTATTTTCTTCTATCTTTCATGTCTTATATTCCGGTGAAGATTATTAAGTGTTTTATTTAGACATGGATTCGATCTCAATGCGGTCATTAGTGTTTGATACAACATCTCACGGTGAAATGCGATACGGCCACTGCAGACGGAAAATTTTTTGAGCATGATTTTTTAATCTGAGATTTTTGAAGTTATACTTCTTTTGGCGCTTTTGGGAAATCAGATCAGAGTGTATTTTTGGCGTGTGACATGTAACACATAATTTATTTTTTCACAAGAAAAAAAATGCACTCAATTGGATTCGAACCTCTGATTGTTCGGTTATCAGCCGAACCCACTACATTTACGCCGCAGTATGATACTGCAATCGTGTCCATATAGTCACTATAATACTATAGTTTAGAAGCGTTCCGTTGCCTAGGCAGCGAATTTATTATTGTCGGCCATTTGCAATTCCTTACGTAAACAAACTATTAAACGAATTAAACGTCAGAGTGACAGTACTTTAAAAATAAAAACAAGGAGAAACCATTATATAATTTATTAATATAAGTTAAAGTGTATAATAAATAAACCAACGGCGTTCCAATAAGCGGTCCTTTTTCTTGAGTGTGTAATTTAACATGATAATTAAGACCTAGTCAAAGAATCTAGTTTATCACAAGTTTTGTTTTTGTTTTGTTACGCCAAAGAAGTATGACTTCTAACGCGCGTATATAAGTACACACACCGATTTTTTATACTATGTACAAGTATAACTACGCGCACCTATGAGAACCAGTTACATACTCACTTGAGCTGAACGAGCTTTCCGAGTGAAAACGAGTTTAGTAAGGCAGGGCAGAGATAGCGAAATGTTATTAAGCAGGGCCGTCAGGTGGCGTGCTTAAATTAGTCGCAGATGTTCAAATCCAAAACAATATATCAAAACTACGAACGCAGTTAACTGGAAACCAGCCCAGGGTAACCCAACCCCCCCCGGCAGGGTTACTAGGTGCCCAAGTGATAAACTGGATTGATATTGCTATTAACTACAGCCATCGTATCGAACAATGGATTGATATTAATAAATTTGAACGCAAAACGAAAACAATAGTGCCAATATTAATTATTATGCCTATAAAAAACATGGAGCTGAAACACGCTGGTTGAATGCGTTCGTGCTACCTAACTGAGATAATATTATGTAGCATCTCACCAAACTAATGTTGATTTTCTTCACTGACTTTTGAATTACAAGTGCTAGGTTATTGAATATCGTTGAATACATTGCGGTAATCTGTTCGTAATAAATGAAAATTTTTAATAGCATATTTTGTTCAGAGTATTATCATTTTTGTGGCAATCGAAATTCCCCGATCCTTCCATATAGTGATAAGGCGTGTCATCGCATTTTTTGCAATCTGTGTGCGCTTTCTTATTTCCGCTTCGCATCCGCCCTTTCCACTGATGGTCGATCCCAGATATACAAACTCGTTGACTGTTTTGAGGTTTTGGAGTGTACTCGCTGCTGATGAAAGAGAACTCACAGAGCTGTTACACCGCGTCTTATTTATTATTTATGAGAATCGACGTTTCTGCCAAATTTTAGGGATAAAACTAAGTTATGAAGCATTCTATAGTCAGAGGCTGCTGCAAAAAATTATAAGTATAAGTCTATATCGTAGTTTTATGCTATTTTAAAATAGAAATATTATACTCTTCATTCATAATTTGAGAGACATTTACAAAACCAGAACCAAGTGTTTCTTACCCATTTGGCAATATTTTTGTGAAACAAATAAAAAATATTAATGCCCTTCACTTCACCATACTTCATTTAATTTATATGTAGAATAAAATTATTATTTTTTCAGTAAAAATTACATAATTTTAAAATCATACAATTCAGAACTTTACAAAAGTTTTGGAGTGTAATGGACGGAGAAATGTATTCAAATTTTTAAAAAGTTGCATGATTTTTCGGCTCCCCCTAACTATGCAAATCTACATTTTTGACAATGAATATAATTAGTCAAAATACCATTCCTACCTCGCAGAAGACCACGTAGAATCCTGTGAATAGTAGCAGTTATAACTATTGAATATATACTGAGATATTCAATATATACAATAGCAGTGCAAACTTTGATACTTTAATAAACCTTTTTCTTCCACTACTTTGCTTTGTTATTTTTTTTGTTGTAGTTATTTTATATGTAAATAATAAATTAACTTTATACTGCGATACTTGACGAAAAATTCTTATCCACCAAAATTCTGCTCAGGCATAATCTACAGTAATTGTGGCAAATGTTGACAGTGTTAAATATGTTATTAATAAATTTTAACAACATAATTTACCTGAAGTTATAGAGAGTGAAAATAAATATTGTTAGTTATAATTGTATTAAAATTCGGCGCCCATTAACACTATCTTTGGTTGCGTTTTTATATTGTATATATGGCTGCTCTATAATATCTTGTATAGACATATCGTGCTGACTGGCTTCCATATTTCCCACGGTGGAATGGTTGACAGGTAACCGGGGGGTCGAACACAATGTTTTATGGTTCATATTTGCCGACAGCCTAAGTCATATTTTTAATAATCGTATCATCACAACGCTTGAGGCTTATATAAAAATAATTACTTCTGGAATAAGTAAGTAAACCACATTGAGAACAAGGTTCAATTTGTGCAAGAGATATTGACAAATATACGCAGGCTGAGCAAGACATGCAAATACAACAGAAGCAGTATAAAGTTAACAGAAACTCACCATACACATAAACATTGTACGATTAATATTAATATTCAGTATATTATCACTAACATTTTACCACGTTTTTATTAGCTCGTATGCTTGTTTGTCCAACATGTGTATTGGGCGATTGAAGATTACAGTACAAATCTTGCAATCAATTTTTTTACTAACTTTCCGACTAGCTAGACATTTGAAACTTTTAGAATATATCAGAACACGACGACAATGCATTCTTTTAATACTTTCAGCCATCTTTAAGCAGAATGGAATTCATTTTCAGTTAATTCTGTTTAGTATGGAAAGTTATTTCGGAAAAAAATCGTAAAAAGTAAAACACCAGTATTGGTTGCTAAGGGGGTCCTAGCAACTAAATTATTAATATATACGTGCGTTACTATAGAAATCAATACGAAATGTTAAAATGAAATTTTAGTTATCTATATTTATTCAGTATTTCTATCAAGTACAAATTTATTAATACATAGAATTGTCAAGTTTGTATGATTCAACAGAAAATTTAAAAACGTGGTATTTAAAAAGTTCTTTTTATCTTATAATTATTGTTATATAATATATTCAGAATAATTATGTAACGTAAAGCTATAATAAATGTTGTACAAAGAGTGCTTTACAATCTGTCTGGATATTTAGTTTATATAATAAACGCATATACCTACTAACTTTTCTTTAAACTGTAAGTATCACGTAGATAATTTATAATGCATGCTCACTTAAACGATTTAAGGTCCAGTTTGGTTTAGTACGGCTGAATTAGAATAATGTGCATTATGTATAGGCTTAACCACTGAACTGCAGTAGTATTAGAAAGGTCAATGATTAATATCTTTAACATAGATATCGTGTACGAACCAGTGGACTTAGAAATACACTTGCATTGAATATTGTATTTTGTCTTCACAAAAAGCTTAAAATTATTAGATAAGTGTTTAGTTCTTAGCTCTTAAAGTCATGATGGCAACCCTTTAATGTAAGTACATAAAACTTTTTTAATCAATCACGTGTAATGTTTAATATTATTATAAATTACCAGTGGCACCTGTGAATAAAAACTATAAGTATTTTGTCAGATTTATTTTCTCCACTGCCCAAGACCGCAAGTTTAAAAAAAATCATTCACGCAATCAAATATTAAAAATTTTGTTGCTGAAAGGCAACACCGTGGAATTGTTTTCATTGATATTTACATATATCTCGGTAATTCAAGAGTCAATATAATATAAATGTGATATCGATTGCTCATGAGAATATCTTTTATTATTTATAAGTTTTGCTTGTATTATGTTTAAACAAAATAAATGTTTACAAAATATGCTTTTCATGTTTTTGACGAGCGTATCCGGAAATTTGTACGTAAACAGTTCACCGCAGGACACTTATTCGTGCGCTGCATTACATGAAACATGAGTTGTGACGAAAATGACGAGTGCTTCGTTGAGCATTTCACCGTGGAGTATATTTTGTACGTACCTATGCTACAACATGACGTGGCAAATTTTATGAGATGTCTTTGCTAGGTTAGGTTAAGTTAGTGTTAATCTAATTGGAACAGTAATATTTGCAAACTATTGCGGCATTTTGTAAGATACGTACAAATGTATTCCACGGTGAAATGTTCAACGAAGAACTCGTCATTTGATAAAATGTTATACGAACTTATGTTTCACGTAGGTACTGGGGCGCACGAATAAGTGTCCCACGATGAACCGCATACGTACAACTTACATATTGTAACCTTCCACGAGTATTATGATTGATGCAATCGCCCACATTTTCATGAAATTTTCAGTTTATTTTTGACCACTTCTGCAATAACTAATTTGTTATTAAATTATTTTGTGGAGGTACCTATAGTAAAAAAAAACAAAATTGTTCAACTATCACGAGATTTTGGTAAACACCGTAATACTATAAATAAACATATATAAATATACATTGTACACGGTATATAATATAATTATAATAAATGAGCTACTGAGAGTTAAACGAGTACCTACAGTACTAGTGATAAATGATTTTAAAATCAGATATTATATCACCATATACGTGAAATATTATTTAAATGTGTAACTGCTTTGTATAAAATGTTTCTCTGTAAAATATAAGTATATCCCATCGACATAGTATATAAAATGTCGTTAAGACGGTATTTCAGTGAAACGGCAAATAAATTTCAACTATAGGTGCGACGAAATTTTGGACTCGCTGGCAATCGGAGAGCGAACGTCGAGTTGTGAATATGTCAATTTGTTTCGTGGTGGCGACGGGGGTATTAATTCTTAAATCGTGTAAAGATGACTAAAAAGCATTACCCATTTACTTGAAAAAGAAAACATGTCAATGAATATATTATTATTGTTACTAATAGAACAATAAACAGAACATTAAATGGACGCATGTTGGGTTTATTTGACAAATTATATTTCGTTCGGCACGCGTCATTTGCACAATCCGCGCATCGCCTAGCCACGATGCCTCAACTGAGGTATAGCCTTAATATTTTCCTGGCTACCGTTTATTGTTTAAATATTTTTCTTCATAATATACAATATTGAAAACATCAATAAACAAAAAAAATATCAACATTTTTAATAGAATAGTAGTAGTAAAGTATTATTTGAGAACAATATCTGACTTACGGAATGTCAAAAACAGTCAAGTTACGTAGAATTTACAATCGAAAATTTAGCTTCGAAGACGATTTATACAACTGGGTTATGTGTGAACTTAAGTTATCATAATCGTTAGCATCTCAGTACTACTCTAAATATTTATTTTATTTTACCAAAAACTATTGAATATGACCGAAAAACAGCGAAAATGCAAATATAAAAGTTTTCATCTTATATAGTGTGTGTTTTTTGTAAGATGTACCATTCTTATTGACTGTGCGTTCAATTCATTTTTTTACAACGTTTTTCTTAGCTCGTTTTCTTATTTGTCCGGTGGTTGTTTGTCCGGTACAAATCTTGCATTCGATTTTTAACTCCCGACTAGCTAGACATTTGAAACTTTTAGAATATACTTTTAGCCATCTTTAAGTAGAATTGATTTCATTTTCAGTTAATTCTGTTTTGTATGAAAAGTTATTTCGGAAGTAATCCGTAAAAAGTTAAACTATTATTGGTTAATAAGTGGGTCCTAGCTACTAAATTATTAATATATACGTGCATTACTATGGAAATCAATATGAAGTGTCAAAATGACATTTCAGTATATTTATTCAGTAAATCTATCAAGTAGATCGTTTAAGCTAGTCAAGTCAAGTTTATATGATACAACAAAAAATTTAAAAACGTTGTATATAAAAAGTTCTTTTTATCTTGTAATTATTTATTAATTAGTTTTGATTTTAAATAAATGTTCTTTTATTTCCCTGCCTTTACTTCTCCCTTAATACTGGTCGTAAAATATTTTTACTGTTGACATTAAATATGTTTTAAACAGTATTTATAAAAATAAAAAAAGAGTATATTATGAAAGAATATCTCACACATATTATGTTAGATACCTACGATACGTTAAAAGTTCGAATACATTATCATCACGTTACGTGCTGTCACAATAAGCTGTCACTTAGGGGAAAAGGTGTAATGTCGTTTTTTTTGGTATTTAAATGTTATTAGACTGATGCTCCCATCCCTTAACACATTTTGAACCTTTTAACGAACATTGCAGCCAAAATTTGCCGAAATGGCCAGAACAATAATGAAGTCACCTTACTCGGATCGCTCTACATCGCCCACCGCATAACTCAATCGAAGTTTTATTATTATGTTCTGCTTGCTTACACATTTTCGACTCACGTCAAAACGCGTGCTCTTTGTTTTTATTTTTTTTTCTCTATGGGTTTTCTATTAAATTATTATATATTTCTGCGCATCTATTCTTACACAAGACTGCTTTCAGTCTCTGCGGCAGCTATCTAGGGTAGGAAGGTGTCGAAATATTAGCACTTATTCTAAGAATTACAATAAGTTAGCCGTCTGAACTGTCAAAACTGTCTATCTCACTCTAAAATTTATCACAACCAAGAGAGGTGCTGTTAAAACATTGCATTTATTGTAACAATAAATTACAACTAACTTATTGTAATTGTTACAATAAGTGTTAATACTTGGATACTTTCCTATCCTAGAGAGCGGCCGAAAGCAGTCTTGTGTATAGAATAGATGCGCTGATGTTTACGCCTATCATCTATGGTCCGCAGGTTGCGTTCTGTTCAAAATATTATATATGGATGCAATATCGCAAGTAATTTTAACGTAGGCACACGTAGAAACTGTTAAAATTAATTTAAATTACCATGAAATGATAATTCAAAATACTAATAAATTAGAGTTGGCACTTTCCATAATTGAATTTATAGAGACAGTGAGCATTCAAAATATTCTGCGAAATGACGAAACCATAGACA
This sequence comes from Rhyacophila brunnea, assembly GCF_057557595.1. Classification (NCBI taxonomy): domain Eukaryota; kingdom Metazoa; phylum Arthropoda; class Insecta; order Trichoptera; family Rhyacophilidae; genus Rhyacophila; species Rhyacophila brunnea. The sequence goes on along the minus strand of NW_028233068.1, from coordinate 18,320,456 downwards.
AAATTTGTCGCCGTAACAACAAGTGACAGCACGTGACGTGATCATAATGTAATCGCAGTTTCTTTTCATTACTATTGAGGAATACATTTTCGGGGAAAAACAAAAGAATACCAGTATTTTCAATACTTGATTATTCTTTGAAATCCTTACGGTTACTTACTATTTTACCACGTTTTTATTAGCTCGTATTCTTATTTGTCCAGTACTTATTTTTTCTTGTTTGTCAAAGATTTGTATTGGACGATTGAAGATTTTTAACTAACTTCCTGACTAGCTAGACATTTGAAACTTTTAAAATATATTATAACACGATGACAATGTATTCTTTTAATTCTTTTAGCCATATTTAAGCAGAATTGAATTCATTTTCAGTTAATTCTGTTTTGTATGGAAAGTTATTTTCCTTTTAATTTTTATAGTTAAAAGGAAAAAATTCGTAAAACTATTATTGGTTTCTAAGGGGTCCCGGCAACTAAATTAATAATATATACGTGCGTTACTATTGAAATCAATATGAAATGTCAAAATGACATTTCAGTATTCTATATTTATTCAGTATTTCTATCAAGTACAAAAAAAAGTATTTATTAATACATAGAATTGTCATATCATTCAACAGACAATTTTAAACCGTGGTATATAAAAAGTTGTTTTTATTTTGTAATTATTATAAGCGAACTCTTTTTACTGGTAAAAATAAATGAAACAGAATTAGAAATATTTTCGTATGGCACTACCTATAAGTACTTAATAGCAGGTTATATTTATTACTAGAGTAAAATTTCAGAGCAAAAAATCACGATAAACCCGATTTACAGATTTTCTAATTTTAAAATTAAACCAGCCCATAAAATAAAATAAAATCACTCCATCAATTTCCATTTACCGTAACGGGGCAATAAGGAGTGATCGATGCGACCGATTTCATATTTTTTCAGTATCCCTTAAAATAGGGAAAATGATGTGACGATTATTTTCATCTCGGGTGTGTAAACACTGGAATTAATTTTTCGTCGGGTAAACCCAACGCATATTGACACACCTGTCAGGATCGGCGAATGATTTCATTATTCTTAGTCGGTGTAAAATTCTTCGAGGAGAAATTTTATTAAGAGGGTAATATTTTTCTATTAACTTAGTCTCTTACAGATATTCGCGTCTAAGAAAAAAAATGTTTATCATCTTCACTTACCATTATTCATTCGTTTATCTGTATATTTCTAAATAAATCGTAAGCTAGTGGAGGAAAACAAAAGTATTGTCGTAAATATACAGATTTTAAATGGAAATAATGACCATTTCTGCTCTATACTAATGTTTCTTAAACTTTTTATGGTACGGCCGCTTACATCTGAAAAAAATGTAGGCTCCTGGAAAAAAATCTTACCTTCCAACAGTAGGTACCTATCTATTGGTAAATTTTCATCAATTAGGTTTATTAAGAATATGCTCTCTTGTAAAGCAAAACAATAAATAAAACATAATAAAAGATATATATAATTAAAATATATATTTTGAAAACACTTCTGAGAAAATAAATTATGACATTAATCGGCATAGAAAAATATGGCAATACTAGACTCTCTTCTCTCTTCTTGGTCGTGCACTCATGGCTGAGGATCGTGACCACATTTAAATTTCGCCATCCTTTGAGCGACCAAGATTTTCCATCCTTCTCGATCTTCCGCTTCTCTCAGGGCAGAATGGATGGTGCCCCAGTCTGCTCTTTCTTTTGGTCGCTCCATCGCGTAGACGCTCTTCCTCTGCTTCGCCTTCCCTGGAGGCTACCCAAAACTACCAGTCTCTACAGGTTGTCCTGTCCGCGCCTGACAATATTTCCAAAAAACTGCAGAATTCTTCTTAGACATATCGTCGAGAGCCGTTCTTTTATCTTCAGTCTCTGGATGGTTGACTGGTTCGTCCTGTGCTCCGTCCAAGAAATGCGAAGCATTCGGCGCCAACACCATATCTCAAAGACATCAATTGCCTTCCGTTCTCTTGCCTTCAGGGTCCACGACTCGACTCCGTATAGAAATATCGAGAACACTAATGTTTGCACAAGTATCATTTTTGTGGCAATCAAAATTTCCTGATCCTTCCATATAGTGGTAAGGCGTGTCATCGCATTTTTTGCAATCTGTGTACGCCTTCTTATTTACGCTTCGCATCCGCCCTTTTCACTGATGGTCGATCCAAGATATACGAACTCGTCGACTGTTTCGAGGTTTTGGAGTGTATTTGGTGTTGGTAGAAGGTTGGCCCGATCAACAACCATTAATTTGGTCTTATTCCTATTAATAAGGAGGCCGTATTTGCGACTCTCTTCCTCTACCCGGTGTAGCAGCTCTGTGAGTTCTCTTTCATCAGCAGCGATTAGTGTGGTATCATCTGCGAATCTTAAGTTGTTTATTTTCTGGCCACCAATTGTTATTCCGCCTTGCCAATGATCTAGGGCTCTTTGCAGTATATGTTATCTATATACTCGTATATTGAATAACTGGGGAGCTAAAACACATCCCTGATGAACTCCCTTCTCGGTTCGGAAACTCTCAGAAAACGCACTATTTACTCTTACATTTGTGTGGCTATTGTTATATAAGTTTTTGATGAGACAGGTAAGGTGTGATGGAACTCCCATTTCCAGAAGTACCTTTCACATACAGTTCCATCTTACGCAGTTGAATGCCTTCTGATAGTCAATAAAGCATAACATCATAGGGGTATTAAACTCTCTGCATTTTTCAATTAGTTGTCTGATGTTTAGAATTTGCTCTCGAGTTCCCTTGCCCATAACAAAACCTACTTGTTCCTTGGGTATTTATCGGTCGATGAAATGCTTCAGACGTCTGCTGATTATATGTAATAAGATTTTGCTTGCATGTGGAATAAGTGAGATTGTTCAATAGTTTTCACATTTACGTGAGGAACCTTTTTTGTGCAGGGGGATCAAAATTGACTCTGTCCAGTCCTTGGGCCATTCACCACTTTTCCAGATCATGTTGCATAATTGATGTATGATTATTTTTCCGACATCATTGACCTTTTTGAAGGCTTCTGCAGATATGCCATCGCCACCTGGTGGCTTGTGGGTTTTTAGTCTCTTTATCGCCTCTATCACTTCACTAAGAAGTATTTCAGGTTCTTGCTCATCGATACTTACATCAACCACCTCATCATCCTCTTTTGTATCTCTGTATAGGGCTTCAAAATATGTTTTCCACCTTGCCGTGACCCTATCCCGCTCCATAAGTAGTGTGTCGTCCTCTTCCTCGATGGCCCAGTTCATTTTCTTGAAACCTCTTGTGATTTCTTTCACTTTTTGGAAAAGATCGCGAGTTTCTACTCTGACAGCATGGGTTTCGATGTCTTCACACTTATTTTTGAGGAAAAGATTCTTGTCCCGCCGACAGAGTCGCTGAACAACTCTGTTTTGTTCAGAGTACCTTGCATGTTATATAGTTGAATTAAGTCCTTTATTTCTAAGATCGGCTCTTGTTTGTATGGCCTCCCATGTTTCATCAGATATCCAGATCTTGCGACGTTTCGGATCTTCCTTACTGTTATTGAGTTTTTGGACTTCCTCCATCGCGCATAAGGTGGCTTCCTTCAACTTATTCCATGTTGTTTCGACATTGTCGCTGGGGTCTACTAGACTAGTATCATTACAATTTAAAAAATATATATATAAATTATGTTGTTTTTCCTGAACAATACCCAAGATGTAAAATTATAACATTATTTTGTATTCATTATACCTATTTAAATTATAAAACAATGCGTATGCCTAACATGCATGCTAATGACCTCAATATATATTTATAGGACGTAGATATTCAGAAATATTCAAAACTAATATCAATTTATAGACCCCATACTTTATGTGGAATATTTTCTTCGTGAACAACACACACGGGCGTTATGGGGAAGCCACCAATAACTTTCGGTTGCACCACCTACGGCCATAAGCAGGGCGAAATCACCAAAAATCCCATCCATAGTTCACATTTTCCATATTATAAGGCAATCAAGTGATATAATCTAGGCATTATCCGCGTAGACTGGCTTTTAATATGGCAAGTATAGGCCATTGAAAACAATTTATAGCCGTTAAAAATTAATCGACTATAACTGAAGTTAGTGGCGCGCGCCAAAAATAAATGGAAGTTTTTTTTTTTTAATATTTATTGCGTAGGTAAGTTAGGTAATAATTTAGTATTATTTTCGTCTCGAACGTTAATTTTATTAAACCTGTACTATTCTATTTATATGGAAACTTTTTATTCAAACCATATTTTCTTATATGTAGATACATATTATTATATTCAATGTTGAATATTACAATATTATTTTTTTATACTATCCTGTCAATACTTAATAGAATTATAATTTGAGGCGTGTATTTTTTAAGTGAACTTATTCCAATTCAACAAATTTTTGGCAAAAGCGAAAAAACTGTTTACGGTGTTGATTGTTACATTATGTTTTTTTGTGTTGGAATAAGTTACTTTTGTAACTAACACCGATTTTGATGATGATTTCCTAATGGATTGAATGCTATTAGGTTCTTCTATGCAAAAAATACTTTTTCAAAATTTTATCCTTGAAATTATGGCATCCATAACTCATTTTCGTCACGTAGTGGAATAAGTTCACTTTGAAAATACACCCCTCGTTTATTATAATATACGTCACACCTGAATTTAGAAATAACCTGACGCCTTATAATGATTAAAGGTACTGTTAATACATTGATTTAAAATTACAAATCGACTGCACAATCTGCAAACCGCCTAACTCCATTTGGGCAAAGGAGAAAAAACTTAATAATTTAACTATCGAGCGGAATTTAACAATAATTCCAAAAATACACTTGGAATTTTTTTTACAAATAAGCTGCAGTATGAATTAATACACTATTCTAACTTCTCTTTTATATACAAAGAAAACTTATATAAAAAGTGCAGTTGTTTCATTTAGGATATTGAAAATTTGTTACCTGCAGTTGGTTGTTTTGTGTGAATAACGATAAAGCATTTATTTATAGGTTTAGGACTTTGAAATGTTGTGTTAGCATAGAACACATGCTTTATAACAAAATGCCATCATATTTTTTTTTCAAAAGTACAGTTAGCTGATTCGCAGATTAACCAGTCGAAATGGTAGTTGGCAATATTGACGGAAGTTGACATATTATCACCCCAGTCGGTCTATTCTATACACAAGGCGTCTATCGACAGGTAAAGTGATAAATATTATCACTTTATAATATTTATGTATCGAGGCAGTTAATTATTACAATAAATTAACCGTCTAAAATTTCAAAACTGCCTATCTCGCTCTAAAAGTTAACACAGCCAAGAGAGGGTCTATTAAAACATAGCACTTTTATATTTTGTATATTTGGCATAATCTTCTCACCTCATTGGCTCCAATTTTTCCAAGCTGTTAATATTCTGACCTACTTTCTTTTAATTTACTAACCTAGGCGGACTAACATTAATTCAAATATATTTAATGGTTTAACTAGCCATATTGAAATATTGTTTTTCTTATAATCTAATATTATAATTTGGTGACAGACAGTCGTATTTTTAGCTTTGTTAGACTCAGCTAAAAGAACTACTGAACCTGATGATTCAACTGATTATTCAGGTAAGATGCCGCGATATCCACCACAGTGGCATCTAAATCACTACATTTCGCTTCCCTCCATGGAATCATCGTGATACCATCAAGCCCCTTGCCATCTTGTTGAAAGATACTGAGAGGCTCCTGCTTTGATGGAACCAAAAACCAATGATGGCAGAATGATGAATATGTCTCCCATCACTCTTTTGACACCTGGTCAACTGGTCTTCCGCAATTACATCGGTGTACATGAGATAGAGATAACCTCATGTATCTCATGGCTCAGAACATGCTCGCAACAGAATAGCGTTTATTATTAATAACATTTACAATATTAAAAAGCGTCGATATTTGCTATTGAAAGAAATTATGATTTATCGTATCAGAATTAGATTTTTAACGTCATAATATCAGTCAATTAGTGTTGTTAGAGCTTTTTTTATCTATACAGATGCAATATTAATTACCCCGTAAATATTTTTCCAAATAAATGTACTTTGGTGGAGAACAGTATCCCTCAGAAACTGCTAATTTTACCTCGACTGTCTAGATTGAAATAATAATTTAAAAATATAATTATGCAAGAAAATATAGACAATAGAGAACCGCTATTGTACGTTACACTAGAATATGTATGTAAAACTTGATTTTAAGCGCACGGTCTTTTATTATGAGATGGAAGTGCTGCTAAGATAAGTTATTTATATGTTGTATTGCTAAAAACTATAATATTTTATCATCTCATCGATATTATCTATATTATCAGGCTCATCAATAAGAGAATTTAACATTTGATAAATAGAAAATGAAAAGAAGTACAGTATTGATTATATATTGGTGTATTTAAACCAGAGCATTGGAGCAGAGCTCGGAGCAGGAGCACGGAGCACTGGAGCACTGGGATTTTACCCGTAGCAGGAGCGGAGCCGGAGCACCTTAAATTTGTAGTGCTCCACTGCTCCGGATGTTTTTTTTATTATTAAATTTTCGTCCTAAAATCCAGTGAAAATACTATATTTTGACACTTTGCAACACTGGTAATATTTGAAAAATGCCGAGTGATAAATAACCTCTCTTTTTTGACAGAAGAGGCAAATAATGACAGACGATTTGCTGCCAGTAATTTTGTTTAAAAGAATTAATAATGCAAATTGATTGATTGATGATTATTTTAAAACTACTTATTTTTAATTTTTTAACATTTGTATACCTATAATACTTATTAAAAGTTTATTTTTACCCGGAGCGGAGCAGACCCTGGAACGGAGCCGGAGCAAGTATTAGGTCTCGGAGCGGAGCAACTCAAAAAAGGGTCCGCTCCAGCGCTCTGATTTAAACATAATAAGATATGTCAGAATTACTTGTATTACTAATTTATTGGTAATAACTGCGTCTGCTATATGACGTTGATAACTTATCATAATATATTATATAAGTTTGTTTAATTCAACTTATTAACCACTATAGTTTAATAACAATCACCAGGAGTTAAGGAGAAACTTATATTAAAAGATATACTACAATAGACTTATTAATAAAACCTCTACTGTTACAATAATCAATATATAATGATCAAAATCTAAAATCGTATATAAAATCCAAAATCCTTTAAAAAGCAGGAACGAGACCACTATTACCTTCTAGAATATAAGAAAATGTGTCTGGACTCGATTCGTTTTGTCTTTATGACACCTTTATGTCTAGACTTCATTAAAGTGAGTCAAGTGCAAGGAGCAACCAACTTACACAGTTTTACAAAACGGCAATCTATCATTATTTTCTTTCAAGTTTCTCTTATTATTTGTCGATCTATATTCTGTGCTTATTTTTTATATAATTTAATATGCTCAACATCTTATTTATGTATTTACCATCTCTAGATATAGGTATATGTTTTAATCTGGCATTTTAAATTAAAAATTTAATAACTTTGACGCCTCCTTTGAGTACTCCAATGCCTAGAGATATTGAAACACACTCGTTACAGAGTTAAACATTTATGTGCGAGCCGCGCTAAAATCAATACGGCCCTATGTATGAGAAGCGCTGAATGCAGTGGGTGCCGCGCATACAAACAGTTCTTTTTTCAATAATCCCACTTCTATCTTAAAATAGGTACAGGTCATTACGCAGAATTCTTTCATTGGCGTATCTTTTATCACATTATTTTAGTATTACATAATAATTGTCTTATAATAAAATTGGTGTTTCGGTTTTCTTATCAGATTTTTGTCCTCTATGGACTCTGATTGTTTTCCATATCCTACTCTTATCGTCTGTATAATGTACGTATCGTAATTATAAGATATTTTAGCATACCTACATGTAAATTAATTTTCCTTAGACATATCGAGTTTGCTAAGTCAAACGGGTGTAAGCCACTGTACATGAGTGCAATCATTAGCAAAAACAGTATTGATTTCTTCATATATTTTCACTAATAACCTACCAAAAAATTCATCTTACTTTCTCACGGAATCACTTTAGCTGATGCAGTTTTAGTACGATAACTATGAAGTTCTAAACAATGTAACTATATAAAGAACTAATCGTCAGCTGAATGCAGCTGAACTATTCCAACTTACATTTGATTTTTTTTGCGAGAGAGTTCTTTGAATCAACTGAAATTATTTATTATTTCTATGGATAAGTGTATGCATCATATTTTAGTGGGATTATTGATGAAAAAAATGGAACATACACTTTTTATATAAATAATAAAAAACTCTTCTGCATAATATTTCAAATGTGAGTTAGAATAGTTCTGCATTCAGCTGACGTAATGTTTACCACTATATCCCTGAAAAGTGTAAATACAAAAAAATATAGATTGAATACAAAGAAGTATACCGAATGAACTAATCAGACCCTATGTTAATAATGTATAAAACAATTATTCTCACCTATACTCATTCTCACGCAGGTGGAATATGTCAATATCCGAAGTGATTTGATCCTCCCAATTGGCATTACCAATGGCAGGTTAGATCTGTACCTTAAGATAACAAACAATTGATGCTCCCGATGTCTAATATAGTGATCAGGGACATACAGGCGAATACTACCAAGAATGGCAGAAAATCTTTTCGAAGATAAAATGAAAATCATCCGTTGACGCTCGCCCAGTCAGTATGAGACGGATTGAAACCACACCAATTAATTGTCTTCAACAACTGGCTCTCATTCTTCAAACGTAAGCGAGACGCGTTGTTGCCATTGTGTGGTGTCATTAAATTTGACTGTTAGTGAAAAATTCTAAACGTCAAAATGCTTTGCAGTGTAGTTCGTATATTTTCCGGCAGATTCGCCACTATCTTTCTGCTGCGCAAGTGTAGATATCGCACAAATTCTAACTGTCGCGTGAAAATTCAGAATCTTCTGAATTTGTTTGATCCATACATGCAATCATGTAACTTGCACGATAATACGTGTTTACACGTGCATTTTCTAGTTATGACCGCGATAATATGTACTGTCAGCAATAAATCCATGCAAGTGTAAACGGAGTATAATGTTATCACAAATTTAAAAAACTCATGTATCAATAATATATAACACAATATAATATATATTCGTAAAGTATATTTATTCACTCATTGACAGTCGACCACAGTGAAGTCCTAATTTTCATTTTTCTTGTTCTATGTTAATTTTTTTACCATGTCCAATCCTAATATTAAGATGATATCTACCTCCAAATAGTGAAGGTTCGTATTAACAGATTTGTTGTTACGAGAAATGGATTGCCCAATATACCAAGTCCATACTCTGACTTAGACATATAAATTGAAAAAACAATATGTGTGTATTTGCCAGACCCAGGATTCAAACCTGGGACCCACGACATTATAGGCCGACGCTTAAGCTGCTTGGCCATCGTGGGTTGTGAAAAATATTATATTCACTAAAATATTTAACATATAATATATGCATACGTACATTCGATAAAGAAATGTTCAACACTCGACACACTCAGAAAATAAGGAATCCCTGGGCGCTATATAAATATTTTCAATAATATATACAGTAGCGCAACAGCATCTGTCAATCTTCATAAACCATCGCGCAGATTTCCTATCAGCAAAGGAGTCTGACAAGGTAATACAGTCTCACCTAAACTATTTACTGCTACTCTTGAAGACTTATTCAGGCAACTTGACTGGAATGACAAAGGGATCCCCATAAATGGAGAATATCTCAGTCATCTGCGCTTTGCCAATGACATAGTAATTTCTCGCAAGACTCAGAAGACCTCCAAAGCAGAATGCAGGAACTCGCTGAATTAAGCAACAAAATAGGTTTGAAAATAAATGTAACAAAGACGAAAGTCATGTTCAACTACTTTGCGGGCCAAAAAGAGATCCTCATCAATGGCATTTAGCTTGAACAGGTGAAAAGCTACATCTATCTGGGACAACAAGTGTCTATAGAAGGATGTACATTTGATGATGCTTGTGTACATTTGGTGATGGGTGCTTTTAGCCGCCTGAATAATGTCTTCAAAAGTGACCTTCTACTGTACCTAAAGCGCAAAGTGTTCAACCAGTGTGTGCTTTCCGTGATCACATATGCGTGTGAAACATGGACCCTAAGTAAAATAGAGATCCAGAAACTTAGAGTAGCACAACGTGGTATGGAGAGGTGCATGCTGGGCATAACGCGAAAGGACAAAAAGAGGAATGCGTTCATAAGGAAGCAGACAAGGGTTTGCGATGTAATAGAGTTTATTAAAAGCCTTAAACGGAGATGGGCTGGACACATAGCTTGAAGAAGAGACAATCGTTGGACAAATCTAGTCATCCAGTGGTATCCAAGAAGTACAAAACGTCCGCAAGGTAGACCTAGAGGCCGCTGGATCGATGAAACGACAAAGTTCTGCGGAAGTACGTGGTAACGCAATGCACAGAACCGAGAGAAGTGGAAGCAGCTTGAAAAAGCCTTCATCCAGCAGTGGATAGATTCAGGCTGATGATGATGATGATATGCATACACGACAAACGCACTATCATTTTTCATAGTTATCGACAGTGATGCCAACCGTACTATAATAATTATAGTACATTACCATAAGACGAAAAATGTTCCTGTACTATACATTTATCAGAAATACTATAATTTGTACGCCTTTGTACTATAATCAGCATAGAAAAAGATGGCAACACTGGTTATCGATGACATTCGAGTGCAAAAATATGTACATAACTAGACGTTGTAATACAATTCAGAATCAATCCAAATTAATCATAAACGCATACAGAAAGAGGTTTCAACCAAGCAAAATGTTCTTATTTAATATTTGACATTAACGAGAAAGCAACTGTTCTATCCGCTTTGGTTACATCGCGATGATTGTATATTAATTCAGCATAAATAATGAATCCGCAGAATCCTACCAATCCACAAATCTGTGCTGTGTGCTTGCTAAAACATTATTGAAACCGAGCCTTAATTATGTTGGGGTTTCACAAAAGTCAATTTATCTCTGTTTGATTGTCGGTTGGTTCCTTTTTGCATACATAGGTTTATGTTTTGTTAAATATTCAATTCTAGTTATCGTTGAAGAAGTGAGAGATTTTCTTTATATAGGACAGAAAATAACGAATAAATAAAAAAAAAAACGAGGAAAGCATTTCTCTATAAAATAGACGTCATTACCTAACATGCTTTATTTGTTTTGTTTCTGTTAAAGTGTTTAAAATGTCCACGCTAACATTATAATTACAGTACAGTAATGATGTATTGCTATACTACACAATATGTTTTGATAAGTGTGCTTGAATACGGGTTTACATTATTTATTGAAAACGCGTGCTAAAAGAAAAGAAAGCTAGAAATCTAAATAACACAAATATTTAAAGTAGATTCCATGGAGATTTAAAAACAATATATGTATGTATGTGAATATTGATTTATATAAGATGCTTGTGTTTGGTTTGTATATATTTTACAAGAGATTTCAAAAGTTTTTCCAATCAAAATAATATGTTGAAAACTGGCTGCGCTTTTCGATTTTATGACCGAGTGATGGTATATGTGGATTCTGGAGAGGTGGTTATGTTAGGATGCCAGGTACTAACCGTATTACTATTGAGGCTGGGTCCGTGGTCTGGTTGCACTATCACTCGCGCGATATTGTTTGTTGGGTTACCCGGTGCGCGGCACTTGACGGTGCACTTTTGATGAATGGCAAGAGCCAATATCACGGCTTTCCGGGTATTCATAAGTATCACTTGGACGACGGCCACACTATATCAAATTGACCGGCCATGATTCACGAATAACTTCTGAATCAGTTTATATAATTGAATTAATCATTAAATGACGGCTTAGCTTTAACAAGCCTAGGCGCGTCCACTTTCTTGAAATAACTTAATGTAACTGGCGATATTTAATAACGGTTGACTGATAATCCGCAACGGCTGGTCGCCTGCGACAATATCTGGGGATTTGAGGTAGGTGGGAAAAAGTGAACATATTTGGACCAACCAGAAACTATTGGTGGTGAGTAGGGAATCCAATCCCGAGCCAAAATTCTGATCCCGGGATTTCGGGAATACAATTTGACAATCCCGGGATTGGATTTTTTTTCCATTGTTAATATGAAATGTTTATATTTACAAATAACATAGATAAAATCGGTCAAAAATAAATCTAGTATAATTTATACTATTTAAGACATTTATTGTTAATATTGTATACGTTCAATCTTAGAAATACACAAGTTTAACGGAGTAAATAATATTTTAATTTAAATAATAATGTGAATTTAATAAGAGATTGCTGTTTCGGATAGTGAGAAGTAAGACTTAATGACTGGATTAGCGAGATTTAAAATAGTAAAGCAAATAATCATGGCGTACATATGGCCTTTCCGCTTCATAAATGTAATTAGTCAGACAAATATGAAACTGCCGTAAAACGTATGATATCATGGTGGTATTACTTTATTAAAAGTGCGAAGCATTGTTTTTTTCCAATTTTCCATTTTTAATAATTTATGTGAAAAAATAAAATGAATCGGCAACCTACACATGGGTATAAATCAAACTTCATTCAAACTCAGTTTATTTCTAATGTAGTTATTTTTTATTAAAAGTATTTTTTATATTTTCGCTTTTATTTTATTTTCCATAAAAATTTATAAAAAAATCAATTCCGAAATCCCGGGATTATGTTTATCAATTCCGGGATTCATAGGTATCGAAAATAGCTCGGGATCCCGGGATTGGAGTCTCTAGTGGTGAGTTATGTTACTCTAGCTATATATAGCTTGGCGCGTGAAAAGTGTTGATTCAAAGAATATCCAGCCTTTTTCACTTTTTTTTCGTGTATGCCCATATCATCCAAATTCACTTTTTTTTTGGAAGAAGATTTTATGATGTCAATCTTGATAAATTCGTTCTAACAGATTTATCAATCCCTCTCTGATATCTCTTATATGGCCTGTCGATCTTTACAACTGGGGTTGACGTTGTTGTTAAGTTCGGCTTACAGAACAACGATAACAATATATTATTATGTACGTTTAAAATTTAAAATAATACTATTTCTAGATTCGAAAGAAAATGTATTATTAACCGCGACAATTGCAACCTGTGCGACCAGGGAATGATAAAAAATATAGATAAACTAGCTGACCCAGCAAACGTTGTTCTGCCATATAAATTATTTCTAGTGAATATTTTGGTTGTTAAATAAAAAATAACGAATGTATCGTAAGTGTGTGGTGATGGAATGTATGCTAGAAAGAGGAATAGAGCGCTGTAGACGATGACCGCCAATAAAAACAAAAAAACATCAACCATTCATTTTCTCAATTCAAAATGACTAATGATGTTCATAATGAATGAATTACCTGTGACAGGATCTCGTTGTTTAATGTTTATGCAATATCCGTCTTGTCCCTTCCAGAAAATTAGCGGATATTGGTGAGCGTCGTATGAACGGTATGTGTCAGCGATGAACTCCAGATTATTGTTTCTTCTTTGAATCACAATTTCTCGCGTCGATGTGCGGTCGCCAACCATGATTCCAGCAATGTCGTTAACAACAGGTGCATTGAATCTACGCACGTGCTCTCCAGCTGGTGTTTTATCAGGATTGATGACAAAAGCGTGATTGTCACTTTGGAATTTTTGTGGTATCTCAATTTCTGGTAGTTGCACTTTTCCTGATGCGCAACAAATCCCGGCTGACTCATGTTTGAATTTGAGCGCATGACAATGGGGACATTCTTTGTCCATAGCACCAATCAGCACTTTCGGATGAGCGGAATATTCAATATCTGGCTCGTACTCGAATGCGAGACGAAAGAACGAAGCGGATGTAAATGTTCGATGTACTTGTTTTCGTTGTCGGTCATTTGCTCTGCGTGTGTTAACTACGAACCGGCGCGCTTGGCTCCGTTCCAATTGTCGTTGTTAATTTCGTTCAGCTCGTGCCTCTTATGATTGAGATGCACGCAATTGCGATATGCTTATACGCACGTTTTTGTTCTCTTGTTGGATTTGTTCGTCTATTCTTTCTGCTCTACTATTTTGCATGTTTGTTGCTTTATTCGTTCGACGGCCTAAATGGCCCCCTTTGCGTCTTGCTGGCATTGTGCACTGTAATACACGCACATAAAAATAGATAAATTAAAATAAATCGTACAAAATTTTGCACGCACTGCGTTGTGATATGCCGAATTAAATGTCAAAATAACGCGACGCTTCTCTTGAATTCTTCTCGGACGTAGCGCCATCTGTCATTCAACAACATAAATGATTTTGTTCTATTTGAAATACGAACGACGGTTAAATTTGTTCATACAAAAATAATAAAATCGCGATTAAAAAATGGGAGGGTGGGGGTAGGAGAGTTAAAATTTGGGGTTATAGGTATTTTTTATGCCAAATAATAAAAAGAAAAACAAAAATAAAATTGTCCAAAAAATAAAAGAAAAATTTTCTGGATAGAGATACCCTAATCACCTAGCGGTATGAAATATACTTGTTGACCTATTCTCATACCTAACAAATATACATAAAAAAATTCATAAAAATCGGTCGAGCCATTTCGGAGGAGTTCGACCACAAACATCGTGACACGAGATTTTTATATATATAGAGATTGGGCCTACTCATAAAAATATTATACATCACTGCTCTAGACTATTTTATGACCCAAGATAATTAACAATAATATGAAGAAATATAAGAAACATTTTGTTAAATCAAAAAATAAAATAAAACAATCAGCACTATGGTTTTATAAACAATATAATTTTTTTAAAGTAGATTTATTATTTTTTAAGCTGACTACAAAATGATATTTATTAATATTGTTTGGCATAACTCCAAAAATATTATAAGCACCTATCAAAAAAGTATCTCAATAAAATCAATTGCTAAAAAACATATTACACGACATAGGAGAATTGATTTATAACAAAATATTATAACATGGCGTCGTTAATTTTCTACAAAAACGTATCTCAATTTTTGTTAGTTTTGATTTAATGAATTCAGAATTTGAATACACACGTCATATTCTACTATCGAGTGCAATGACATTATTAATGGACGACCCACTCAATACAGTAGCCAGCAAGTAAATTCGCATGTACAGGTAGACGTCACGCATTTCCATTATGCTATATCAGGCATCGGAAATTTATAGCAATATGACCTTTATTGTAATAGCGTTAGAGCAGTGTTTCTAATGTCAATGTTCATTTGAGAGAACCCGTTCGAACCGAACCATTCGGCAGACCCAACAAAAAGCATCAGGAATTTATAGCAATATCACCTTTATTATAATGGCGTTAGAACAGATTATGCCATTCGGCAGACCCGACAATAAAGTGAGTGTCATTTATTTTTCCAGATGATTCGTCCATATTAATGTCATTGATCGAGTACCTCAAAATATACTTATTAAAATAATAGATTTAAGCAATGACAAAAAATCCTTTCACAATAAAAGACTTTTATAAATATTATGAACTCATACATATCTTGAGATACGTGTTTGTAAGTACACAGAATACTGAACTCTGACCAATAAATATACTGAAGTTCTTTCTCGCAAGTCAAGATACATGTTTATTGTAGTAATATTGTGGAATGATTCGTAGTAAAGTTGCAACGCATTCTCGTATCTTCGACAATTTGACTGATCGGTCGAAAATGTAGGGCGATTAAAGAAATAAAATTTATTTATTTCTGAATTAAAAACTGAGAGAATAAAATTGTTTTCTGCCTCTCCTGAAGAGTTGTGTTTTTTGAGATACGTGGTTTTTTTTTTAGAATTATTAATAACCATGTCCTTGCTTTTTTGTACAAGGTGGTTTTGTTAGCAATTTTGAACAATCACAAACACCCAGGATTTGCGAAAAACATATAAATATTGTGTGTCCTGACCGGGAATCGAACCCAAGAACTCTCTGGTGGAAGACAAGCGCCTTACGCACTGCACTACGAGAGCCGCCTGAGATACGTGGTTGTAGAAAAGACATGACGATAGGGACATAATAATTATTAAGGATTGTAATCCTGGACAGAATTTTCAATCCTGGGATTACGGAATTAGAGTAAAATCAGTGAAATTTTATCAAAAAAAGTATATTTTCTGGGACCAACATAACAACAAATCAACGACATTAATTTTAATGTAAGAGTTTTGATTACCTATGTCACTTTAAACAAGATTGTAAATATTCCCAGTCTTTTGAACACCTCAAGGTTCCGAACAGTAAGCACACCCTAATCCTTTTTTACAATCATTTAGTCACCGTGTCGGAAGTGAAGAAAGCATCAAACTTTCATAAAGATGTAAAACTCCCTATATTCAGGCCATGGCAGGAAATTCGTAGTGCTAACAATATTTCTGAGGATTTGTTATAGCTTATAAAAAAATACAATGTGCTATTATTATGTGGATGTACTACCTAAACATAGAATTGAAAACATTTGCACTTTGCACGAAAGCACTTGTACGTTGTACAGAAAATAAGTTATTTAATTTTAATACACTTATATACCTAGCGAATACGATAATGTAATCATGTTTACGTAGATGGTTACATGTAAATTGTACGTAAAACATTTCACCGTAGCACAGTTCGCCGTAAGCTTTCTATCAGGAAGAGATGAACGTATACTATACGGTCTCCAACTATATTAGATTCAATATGAACATTAATTCAATTTTCATAGCCGATTTTGGCAAAATTCATGAATTCAAGAATTAAAATCTAACCTAACCTAACATAATAATCTAGTATATGGGCTATTTTCAAAATAATTGTTTGCCACTGGCTTTCTGTAAGCCGACAAGTACCGTGTTGTATTTAGACATGAATTTATCTCAGTATTATACGACCCATAGAGGTTGGACGGTCTTTAATATACGACCATAATATATTTCCGATACAACATTTCACGGTGAAGTGTGATACGGCAAACTGAATATGTACAAATTTCTAGACACGGAAGAAGAACCCATTTATGTAGTAAATAATAGTTTAACACAACTAAATAACATTTCACAATATTAAACACATTTTCACGGCTTAGAATTTATCATTTTGAAAGTCCGATGTACCGATGAAGTACTTATGGATTTATTCGCCTGACCTGGCTTCCGTATATAGAAGGTCTTGATAAAGATAGCCAGCCGATGGAAGTGTGCATTGTGCATGCGCCAAACGAGAACAAACTATCCACAAAGCTATCTTCAACAAATCATCTTATCCAGTACTACTCATAAGTGACCTTGTACGTCGGTGCACTGAAACTCTTATTTATAGCCGCCTGTTTTGTAAAATGAATGTAACTTTTACTGGCGAATTTAAGATATGACTATATTAGCCATAAAGTTATTTTTTCCTACTAACATATTTTCGAATTCGCGAGATTCTTATTGATGGTTTCTCGAGCAATATCTGAAAATTTATTTCTCCAGAATCAACAATTATCTTTACTCATTATTGTCGAGAATTTCGCACAACCTCTACATGATTGTCTATATAAATAATAATTGTAATAATAATATATAACAAATTCAATTATCATTGTTAACGTTGACAAATTAATATTTGGCACATTGAATAATTCATGATTTTTAAATACTGTTGGTTTTGATATATGCGGAATATTGTGTTGTTTGTTATATTTGAATATGCAATGTAAAATAAATACAAAATAATACATGCAGTTAGTTTACGCATTAGCCTCAGTGACCAATTTTCAGCTTCATTTTCATATTATAGGTTCCATCTATATAGAGCACTATACAGAATACGTCATCGTTTCTCGAAGTTTGTGCTGGAGGGATCTGGGGAAGTCTATGGCCACATCAATAGTAGGGGCTTAAGGAGTAAATAGCCAATAAGAAATAGTATAAAACTAAATATAGACAAATTGGTAGCACAACACCGATCTCATTCTTCTCATGAATTATGAATATGTTCGATTTCACTGAGTTGAGTTGATTTCACTGAGTGTAGGTATATAATATGCATTTTAATATTTTTTAATTAATTTGAATGAATACTTGTTCTGAGTTATTTTATTTCTTATTCATCTTTTTAAATGTGATAATGACACTTACATATTATTAAATAGAATGTGGAGAGATAGAATATTTCGTAGAGCTGAAAAAACTATCTTTGAAAAGGGGATGGGCCAAATAAGTTTGGGAAACTATATAATAAGTGGGTATATACAAATGCCATAATATATTATACACTTAAGAGCAAGTATTGATTTCGGTAGTTGTCTGAAACTATATCTAATAAAAACCATGAGGCCATGTTTCGAGAGTTTAACAAGTTTTTATTATATCATATTTATAAATTAATAAGGGTCACAAGTTAAAACGATTGTGTAGGTGATCGACAGTCTTGTGTGGAACGATCCCTGCTCGGCGAGGGTAGAGGATAATTAATAATCGTCACGAAAAGTTAGTGTCACAATTTTTTCGTACCCTCATATTGTGCGGCGCGTTTCCATTTTATCAATATGGCGTCGCCAATAATTTTCCTCGTGAAACAAAGGCCAAAATTATGTGTCAAAAAACGAATAATTACGGAGTTAATTAAAATGGCGCTGTCCCGGGACCTGTCGGCCTGTAATTATTTGGATTTTGAAAAAGGTCAGACCTCAAAAATTTCTCGCCCCGGCTAAAGAGACCCTTTGATCCGCGATGTGACGAATTAAAAAAAAAAAGATTTCCCGCGTCAAAGAGGCGGAAGTTGACTTTGGGAAGTGCGCGGGAAACCGTTTTATTGTCGAGATTTATTATGAAAAATACTGTGTGAAGACAAGACTGTTGAAAACAGACAGATTTTAAGGCAAAGGTATTCTTGTTATTGCCTTGGTTTACGTTTCTGCGAATCATTATTTTATTGTCACCGTGACTTTGTGGATTGTTCGTGCATTTGAAAGCAATCTTGAAGCAAGAACGCTTGATAATAATGAAACCGAATTAATATTACGCTCGCGTAGGTTCTGTTTAATGAAGCATTATCTACTGTTCATAAAGAAAGCGTGTTATAACGAAAACAGGACAGTTTATTATAAGCAGACTAATTAAACATGAATTATCAAGTTTCTCACCGACCTAGTTTCGAACTAAAATCACCACTATGTATGAAAAAACCACTGAAAAAACTTTTGTAAGATAAATATTAATTTATGATCATGTTTTTTGTATTCTTGGTGAAAATATTGAGATGAGTGAAATGGAAACTTTATTGAAATGCAAAAAATATTTAAGATACTTCATCACGTTGCAAACTTCCATTGAATAAAACTATATAATATCGGTAAACACAAACTTTAAAAATATATACATATTTTCACAAGATTTTAAATTATAGCATTCTTTTATTAAACACATAATTTATTTTTAAAATACTTCAGATATTATATACATACTTACCTACTAATTTATTTTTTTAAATTGCAAGTCGGAAAATAGTAATTTTCATTCTTATAGCCTATCATGTATACCTATAATATAATATTAATAACTTACATATTATTATATTGTAATTTAATGAAACAAAAAATCGTATACTATTTCAGTTTATCTAATGGGACTTAGACTGGTTTATTAATGTATAAATCGGCTCGACATTTATTAATTGAGTCGCCTAGATTCATAACTCACATTTTGCAATTTTGTCATGTTTGACTTAAATATACTAAGTGATTCGAAAAGCATTAATCTATATAAATAAAAAAATTGGTTATTAAAGTTTTTTATTATTTTAACAAGTATTCTTTGTATAGAAAAACCTAATAGCATGCAATCCAGTAAAAAATCAACTTCAAAATCGGTGTTAGTTACAAAAGTAACGTACTTCAATAACAAAAACATATTATGTAACATCAACACCGTAAACAAATGTGTTGAAGTGAAATAAGTTCACTTTGAAAATACACCCCTCATTTATACTGTTATCGTTGTATTATTGTTAACATGATTAATAATTGAACAAAGCAGAGCTAATTTGATTTTTGTTTGAAATTCGCGCCCTTTAACACGACGCGCTGCTGTCCAATGAAATCGACCTATAAAGTCGCTTTCAAATTCGTATTCCTGAAAAGGGATAAGTCGTCATTCAAAATGTTACTTCTCTAGAGTGGGTTTTTTTCGGAACAAGATGTAATCTCGAGCCCCTTCCAATGAGTCAAAAATCAATTCCATAGCCTGTATATTTATCATATGAGTGTGATTTGTTGAATGTGTAAATTGTTATCAAAATAAATATGTTTGTAGGTGTTACCAATTACCTACCGCTTCACCCCCTCAAATAGGAATCATGTCGAGCGTTCTGCCATTACCCGGAAAGTAATTACCATTGCACCTATTCTTAAAAATTTTAACAACTTTAGCACATTTCCGTTTTATTGGTCCAAATTAACACGAAAGGTATTCAATATACAAGGCGGTTATCTAAAATAATTGGTAAATTCGTTATACGACTAAAATTTAGGTTGATAGACATGTCGGTCAAATTCCGGTATGTTCGTGCTGACGGATACGCCCGAACCCAAATTTTTGTATTGAAACGTCGTACATATCAACACAACCTATAATTTTATTAGTCATGTCATTGCGATTGCAGCATGTAGTAAACAAATATTATGTTATTACTAGCTGCTACTAGCCACTCGTTTTCGGGGAACTATAATAATTAAGGCGGCGACCGTTACGTATTATTTTTCAAAACTGTTGGATCTTGCATATCAATTCTTAAGGGGGGACATGCTCGTCGAAGGTCAAAATTGAGTTTTTATTGTATTTTCAAACCATGATCCTGGACACTCTTAAAACGTTGTAGATAATCTATTTATATAATTTTGAAGCCTTATTATCCTTTATAGTTATTTTAAACATTTGATGACTGCATAAAGTATTTTTGTTACATTAAATAGTATTCTTTTAAACCTCTCGCTCTAATGTTTTAGAATATAGTCATATTTCGGTACATAACTGTGCAGTGGTGTTAAGATTTTTTACATTTATTAATTTTTAAACGCATTAACAAAACCATTAGCATAATTTATTACGAGATAATTTTTGTAAAATATTCACGATAAAAAAATATATTGATAATCTCTGTGATCCCAAATTTGACAAGAATTAGGCATTTTATTATTCAAAAAATCGGCAAGATTAACACATTTGAAGATGATTGTAAAGATATGTATTATAAGCTATGTCTTTGACCATTCAAGTGTGATAAATATCTTATGAATAATGATTTCTTTATAATAATTATTGACCTAAGAATAAGGTAGTGTTTTTTTGAAATACGCCATTTCTTTTGTCATTCACTAGTAAAATTGACGTACTCTATCTCGCTCTAAAAGTTTACACATCCAAGAGAGAGGCTGTTAAAATATAGCACTTTTTGACAGTTCAGACAATTAAATTGTTTTAATAATTAACTGCCTGAATACATGAAGTAATAATTAGTACATGTAGCTCTTTTTTTTAGGATGTTAAGTGATATGTTAGAATAGCCTCGCATAAGTCCCAATGTGATATTACCTACATTATTTATTCATATAATTTATTTGTCAGCTTATCCAACAGAGCTGAGACATGATATGAATTTGTAAATCAGCTTAATATTAACTATATCTATTGATGTTCTCATTCAATGATAGAGACAATAGCCTCAAAATACCCTCATGTTGTTAATAATATTGCCGAAACAGTTCAGTTAGTACCTACTCGCTCCAAATAATTTCAGATCTAGCCGAATGAGCTGTCTCTATTGAAATTAAATTATTATCTCTGGATGCTTGAAGAAATGTAACACTCCGCCGGTGGCGTAACTAATTCTATAAACTATGTAGTGCAATACAGATAGAAGGATTGGGTCGCGTGAACTACTCAATTGATAGATTTGATGAGCATTGAAACGAGAACTACAATCACTGTTCAATCCATTACTACAATATTATACACAATCAGTGTATTAACGGTAGTTTCAAAATGAGTTATGTCCATAAATTAGTATTCATAAATATTCCATCCGCTTGTTATACCAATTATTATTACAGCTAATAGAATATTATTTGTTTTGATAAACATAAATTATCTACAGAAATAGTTTACACAGTGTAATTCCAAACAGTGACGTCCCATGGTGGTAGGCAGATTGAGCATCGCTTGGGGGCGGCAATTACCTGAAGGGCGGCAAATCGAGTAGAAACATTATTTATATAGCAATAGATGCCTAAACTTAGTAATAACGGAAATATCCTTCCATTAAAAAGTCCTTGGGGAACAGCAATAACACGTGCAGATTTGCAAATAATATTTGAATACTTACATAATTTAAAATTTATCCAAATTTAATATGTTTGCTAGCTTGTTGTCAGGCGTATTTTTAAATTTACCTATCTGAAATCGTAGACATTGTCTATTGAATCAGATATGGCATTTAAATTCTATTTAGTGGTATATACTATCATGTTAGTAATGTATCCACCATACAACACATTTCTTAGATATTGGAGTCATGAAAGAATGATAAAAAGTACTGTTAACTATAGAAAATGTGGTGGCATTTTGGCACTGCCTAGGGGCGGCATTTTGTCTAGGGACGTCACTGATTCCAAATAGCATGCATTAAAAAAACATTAAAGTAAATGACAACAAAGAATTTTATTTATTCACCCCAGTTGTCTATCAGTTACCGATCGATAATTAATAATTATAGTCATGACAAACTAAAGTTTCCACCCTGTCATATTCAACGAATAAGACACGAGATTTGAGAATGTAACATTCTATATATTGAATATACATAATTTTAAAACATCTCTTGCATACACACAATAAAAATCATTTTGTACAAAAAAAAACGACACCCGACGGGACTTGAACCTGTATTTGCTGGATTAGCGCCAGTATGTTTTTCCAATTTAAGCTACGGGCATTTTATTAAATTACGTAAAACTAGTAGTTGTTACATAAAATGCTTATCGAATTGCGTTATAATTTTGGCTATCGGTTTTAGTAGGTATATTATATTAAGGTAGGTATCAATAATTCATTCATTACTAACCGACGTCGCGGATTACTACATTATTTAGTTTTTATAACTTACTTGCTAATAAAAAAAATCTATAAAATGATTTTCTCTAGTGTGTGCATGAGATGTTTTCAAATTATGTATATTAAATCAATTTCAATTAAAATGTGTTAAAAAATTATCATAAACCCTGCAATTTAAAAAAACATCTAAATTTACAGTCAAACTGATAATGTATTCTCAATTGTATTATTTTTAATTGTATAATTCCAAACTCACAGGATATTCTATTTCTATCTACCTGATTTTACTTTTCCCGGTTCTTGAAGAGTGCCGGGAGAGGTTGTTGCCTCCAAGTTGCAATGGTGTTGTTGTTTCAATTTCAATTTCAAGCTCGGCGTCATTCTTCATTCTTCTTCCGCGTCTTTTTCGCGTGCATCCGTATTGTTTCGCGTACATTTCGTTGAGGTGCTTATCTACGATTGTTCTTCTTTTTCGGCCTCCTCCTATTCTGCTTAAGGCCTGATGCTTCTGCTTCGCGGTCTGGTCCTGTCAGGGCGTCAATGCCGTGGATACGTTCAGTCACAATTTACTTCCACCAATAGTGTGTATTTTAAACTACCGCAATAACAACTGTTTACACGTAAAAGTGCTGACGGTTTCGCCAATATCAATCTTCAAAAGTAACCGAAACGTGATGTTGTAATTGTATGGTACAATATATAATCTCTTTAGAATGGTCTCTGCCAGAAACGTTGAAGAAAGAAGGAGGAAGAAAACGCGGTATAAACCCAAAAATCTATTAGGTACTCGTACAATGAATTTTAATGATTTTGAATGATTTTTTGAGTATTTTTTTATTTTATCGTATTAAAATTAAATAATAATATAAAATCGTTAAGAGCTCGTAAATAAATAGAAATTTTCTTTCTTGTAGATTTTTTTATCACATTGTTCATTGGTTTAATAAAAAACAAAATTTCAATTAAAATAACTACAAACTTCGTAGAAAAATCATGTCCATTCTATTTTGACACCAACTGAGTAATTTTGACGATGGTGTGACACTTGTAACATTATTACTTTAATAAAAATAAAACAGACCTACGAGTTCGCAATTTCTCATTAAACCCCATGAAGTATTTGTGTTAGGTACAATATTAAATGATGTTTTCAAAAGCTTTCCAGTAAAATATTTAAGATATGTTTTACGATAAATATTAAATGTGAAATAACTTACAGGCTTAGCAACCTTCTTCTCACCTTCAGTCTTTCATATTATTTAGACCTCCTTAAAATAGACGATTTTTCTTCTTACATAGTAACGCTACTAATGCTCATACTAATAATATTTCTACGCAACGCATTCGCATTATGGTAAAGCTGAGACAAGTGTTGAATCAATAGAAAGTTTAGACACGTGTATAAATAATATCATGTAGGCTAGAACCTTTTAATGCAGGTGCTTCACACCTACTGTTATTAGCGAATTGTATGAATATCTAACGTAAAAAGATATTAGACTTAACCTTTGAAACTACTCGTACCATAAAATACAATGAAAACCAATGTAATATTAAACTTTGTCAGTGACGTCCCAAGGCAAAACGGCGCCCTTGATTTAAAATGCCGCCACTACCATTTGACTGTTTCTTCATATCGAGCTTATGAGAAGCCAGTTGCAAGCACGGTTCCACTCGCACACTTCCCGAATACACTTTATTCAGTGATCCATTATATTAGGTAACTGTTTTTAAAATATATTTTTCTTATCTAGCTTTTCATGAAAATATTAAGTATGCAACCTTTAATAATATTATAATAATATATTATATGATGTAGGGGAGGGTGGGGCTAGATGCACAAAAAACGAAAATATTTTTTTAGATTACAATGCTGGGGACTCAGTAAACAGGATGGGAGAAATTTGGCTATCTTTAAGAGGAGAGGCTGGACAAAAATCTTTGGGACTGTACATGCTTTACGGGTGCGAAAAGATCACGTGCCATATTATTATGAAAATGTAGAGACTGGGCTGAATCAGCCACTTTCATAAAATGCCATATGAGTTAGCAGCAAGTTTATGTACGCATACATGAGGCAAGAGAAGATCTGGATAGCTAAAACTGAGATGGCTAGACCGCACCACAGGAAATTTAAGAATGCTCGGCGAAAGTAACTGGAGATTGCCAGCGCTGGATCGTCCAGAATGTAGGAAATTTTTGAAGGAGGCGAAAACTCTACAAGGTTTTTCGTGCCATAAATAATTTATTTTTATCGACCATATCCACTCATCAGTTAAAGCATAGTAATTGTTGGGTCACTACTGTGGTGTTCGATGTGTGGGTTGAGGATGATGATAATGAAGTCTACGATGTAGCAGGGTGAGATTTATTAGCAGCGTATCGGTACAATAGTATATTATACAATGATAGTACATATAATCTACTGAGATAGTTACGAGCTAGGTACTTGGATTCGAGTGACATTTAGATAAATTATTCTTTGTTATTTATACAATAAAAAGTAATACATTAACATTAAATTCTGGAACATCATATTGGACCATATTGGATAATCATATTGGACTAATTATAGAGTCAGCGTTGTAAATCGAGTAGTTTGTGAAATATTATTTAATATTACCGTCGTAAGAAAATATGATACCATGAAAAATGATTATTCGGCTAATACACCGTAATGATATAATGCGCTGTGATATGTAGCTGTAATAATATACCGTATCTAATATCGTCAATCAACTTGCTGATCTAGCTAAGATTTGTTTACTGGAAATTGATTCGCTGGGAATATATTATTGCAGAATAATTTGATACGTTAAACAATAGATATTTGATCGCTACTATACTACAACTACATAATTATGGAGATCACATAGCGGCTCCAAGAATACATATGCTCGCCAATCATCCTGCATTTTCCCAGGTCATGCCAGTAGACCGTTATTTATGACAATGTAATTATTTTTATCTTTAAAACTATTCCTATATTCCTACAACATTATTATATTATACTGAATAAGTAGTTTTGTATTTTTATTATAAAATGTATGTTATCTTGGAGTGAGTAGATGTCAGAGCAGAGCAGTCTCATAATACATTATATGTGTGTAAATAAAGAAATAATTAAATTTTTAATGTAAAATTATATTTATATGTGTTCCACTAGAGCAGTGGTCGGCAAACTCATTAGTCAACAGAGCCAAATATCAACAATTCAACGATTGAGATTTCTTTTGAGAGACAAATTTCTTAAACTGAAATTATATACCTATGTGCACACAACACTGTTTATTAACTTAATAAACTTTAGTTAATGATTTAAGTCTTAATTAAACTATTGGTACACTGAATAAAACTTGATATCATACTTAATAATGATCTTATTTATTGATAAAAATTGTGTGTAAGGTATCCATAAAATTAAATCATGACAATGACTGACAAACACTAAATGTAAATTATGGCCTTGCATCTCCTTGGAAAGTTTGGATATATCAGGTTTGTAGTTGATGTTTTTAATTTTAAGTCTTATTGATGATTCCTGGTTCTCATCAATAAGACGACTTCTCAATTTACTCTTGATTTCCTCTATTAGAAATCCCTTTACTAACCACAAAACATGCAATATTAACTTTTTTGGACGATTGTTTTCGGTAATTAAATACAGAACTAAATTTTTCTTGACTCTTCTAAAGTTCCTCAACTGCTTTCTTCCATGCATCACCGATAGGATATTTTGTGCTAAATGACGTGTGTTTAGTTGTACAGTGTCCCTCCAAATTTGACTTTTTGTTATGCGCCAACTTCATGTTATTCGACAAATAATACAGGTCGGTAGGCCCTTTATTTTCGTCATCCGATTTTCTTTGCTTCTTTTTTGTAGCCATGTCAAATATGGCAGGGGGCATTTGTGGCAGAGCCGCATGTGGCTCACGAGCCGCGGTTTGCCGACCACTGCACTAGAGATTCGCAAATCTGGATTTCAATTTGAGGCTTGTATATGTTTTAAAATAACCACAGTTGCAGTGCATATAATAATAATAATATGTCAACCGGTAAGCATATGTTTTTGGCATCACAATAAAACAAATCTACTCTCATTAATTGTATTCTTTCATTTATTTGCCGCCTGTTCGAATGTGCAGCCCCTAACCAACGTATGACCTACCTCCCCTCTTGGGACGTCACTGAACATTCTTACTGAAGTATCAAACGATATTATTAAGTAATACTTTTCAGAGCATCATCAAACAACGTGAGTGCTCTTTGAAATAAATTGTATAATTCATTAAAATGAAGCCCCCTTGGTTATATTGAATTTCAAAGACATTCTTCAACGACTTGTTGAGTGTATCAAAATAATAATACATATATCATAAGACATAATGGACTTTTTCGTATCCAAATTAAAAACGAAAATTTCTGTTTATTTGTAAATGAAAATTTCATAAATATTTCATTGCATTATAAATTCCAAATTCGTCAATAAAATGTTACAATATCAAAATAAATCGCAAAAAATCAAAGGATAAGCCAAATTTATGATATTGTGTAAATAACAACAATGCCTTATGATCATAATAATTTATTGTCTATATTTACATAATTTTGGTTTATACAGATATCTCTTCGATCGATCATTATTGGCTACCTAGTGAAAGACATGGATACCACGTACCCTCTTTAAGAATCCCTTTCGTTTGTCGGTCTTTTCGCTATTTTTCCGGGCCTTGTCAGCACAAGTAGCTTTGCCTTAATACGCCACGTAGAACAGATACTTTCAACAAAAAAAGTTAGATCAAACTAAACATGACAATATGTTTGACATATAGCACCCTTACTTTTTATTTAAAAATAAATCGTAACCTTTCTTATACAAAAAAGATCATTTAAGATTATATTCGCACTATTAAAATAGGGGGGTATTTCAAGTCCGAATTATTTATAATTTATAAAAACTATTCTGGCCGACATGTCCAATTCTTCAGCAATTCTATAAATCTTCAGATGTCAGATGTCTTCTGCCAAAATTGATCTTTCAATTTTCTTCCACATTTATTTGGATGTTACTTATACAGATCTCCTAGTATAAGAGTCGTCTACATTAAACTCTACCTTGAATTTTAGAACTTAGAGGGTTTGAAAAATGTCCTGACATGGAGTAGAATATAATAGTTATGGCCCCCACAAAGGGGGACTGACAGGGCCCGAGCCTGGGTGCCCAGGCATAAGAGGGGTTTGAGGCCTGGCGTGACGAGTCGACCAGATAAGTGAGATTAACACACATCACAAATTTACTCTTATAGTATAAAAAAAATTAGTACATAGTAGCACTACTTTCAGTGCTATTTAATATTTTAAATATGTGGTTGTGCGTTGGAATTTATGCGATATGATGATTGATGTACTTAAATGATAATTTTCGTGTATAATTTGGTAAATACTATTGTAGAGCATCACGCTGCCCTTAACCTTAGCGATTGGTAGGTGGGTTTGTAAATGATCCTGGTCTGGGGGGCCCGCTTCAAGATGTGGGGCCGTGCAGTGAATCCTCTCGTAGAGAAAAATACGCACTATGACAGCAGGTAGCATTCAAAGCTTCAGCATAATTTATATATCATATATTGAACGTTATGGAAATCCCATGTTTACACTAGGGATTTCAATATCGAATGAATACATCGATACCGCTATTTGTCAAATTCTACTATAGAAAAAAGAAGTAGTATCAATACATCTAACTATTAAAATCTATGTAAACTACTATTTTATAGCAACCTAAAATACCTACCAATATTAATATATATTTTGACCTTTATAAATATTTAGAGATGATAATATTTTATAACTGGTACTTTTTACAAA
Source organism: Rhyacophila brunnea (assembly GCF_057557595.1). Classification (NCBI taxonomy): domain Eukaryota; kingdom Metazoa; phylum Arthropoda; class Insecta; order Trichoptera; family Rhyacophilidae; genus Rhyacophila; species Rhyacophila brunnea. Next base: position 18,291,398 of record NW_028233068.1, on the reverse strand, counting down.
TATTATAAGTTCATGTACAGGAAAATCTCTCTCAAATTCACCGTTTGTTGGAAGTAGGTACCTACTAGAAATGTTGGATCAATATTATTTTTTAACTTTTATTGATTGCAGTCAATATATTTGTGTTTTGGCAGCGTAAAACTTCTACACTAAATTTAATATGCAAAATAGTATTAATTAATGAAAAAATAACATTAAATTCATTGTCGATAAACATAAACATGTATGCTTTCTTAATACCAAAAATAACAGTATTTTGGAATTTTGAAACCGGTATTTCGGTATCGATTAACAATAAATTATTAAATTGAATGCCGGTTTTGAAAAACCGTTATTATAATCCCTAGTTTAAACTAATCGACCACTCCCAAACTGTAATAAAAATATTTTGTGACTATATTATCACTTTTGCACCGAATCTAGGTTAATAAGTTTCTGGGTATATTTAAAGTAAGCGAAAAGATTTTTTGAGCGTTACAGAAAAAAAAGTGACAGAAAATGTTAACTCAAAAACTTGACAGAAAAAACATTGTAAATTTTAGCTTATCTTTTATATTCTTATATAGAAATATAAAGTCAATTTATGTCAGCTCAAGCAATTGATGTTTTGACGATATTTTCTTAAAATGTTATCGCAATGAAACCCCTTACAGTGTTCTTCGTGCAGAATCTGTCAAATAAAACGAAATCTCGTCATGAAGCGAGCGATAGGGAGTGTAATGTCGAAAATTACCTATTCAGGGGGCGTTTTTATTAGCATAGCAAAATTGCCGGAGGACATGCATATATATATACACATATATATATGACATAGCACTCCCACCATAGAAGAGGGTGGGTAGTCTATCAAACGGCCTTAAAGCTAGCTATTAATGCGTGGCGTAACTCGCTTTTGCATACATTACATAGCATCAGTCACCAGAAAGGCCAAAAGCTTTGACAAATAATCGACATTATGTCTTTTAGTTATCCCGGGAAATATATCGTCACCCTAGCTCTAACTTTTATTAAGTGTGAGATTTATTAGTTCTGAGTTAATCAAGTTTGAAATTTGAATCCAAATGTCAATTAAATATCAGGTACTGTTCGGCTATGAGGTATACAGCGGAAAACACATTTTTAAAATAGCCGATATATTGGATTTTTTATTAGGTTTACCTAACCAAACCTAACCTATTCTAACCCAACCTAACCTAACCTAAACTAACCCAAACTAACAAATAATCTGGTATATTAAGTATTTTCAAAATTTGTTTTCCGCTGTATTCCTCATAACCGAACAGTACCAACAAAGTCTAAATAAATATTTCTTTTATTCTTCTCTCTTCTTAACCATTCCTTCATGGCTGTGGATCGTGACTATCTTGAAACTCTGTCATTTTTTAAGCGACCAAAACTTTCCACCTCTCCCGACTATCTGCTTTTTTCAAGGCAGAGTGAAGTTTGCCCTCAGTAAGCTCATTCACAACGCTTCAAGACGCCAATGCTCTTTCTATGCTTTGCTTTCCGTGGAGACTATCCAAAATCGCCAGTTTCTCTATGTTATCCAGCTACGCCGGACAATATATTATCCAAAACAGTACAGAATTCATCTCAAATATAATTTTACTGTCTACAGCCGCTCCTTTGTACCTATGTAGTCTCTGAATATTTGACTCTTTCATCCTGTGCTCTGTCCAATAAATACGAACTATTCGGCACCAACACCACGTTTCGAAGGCATCAATTGCCCTCTGCTCCTTTGCTCTCGGGGTCCATGATTTGACACCGTACAAAAATATGGAGTACACTAATGTTCGCTTTCCCTAAAAGGATTTCCCCGATATTTCCATATAGTGGTAAGACGTGTCATCGTATTCTTTGTAATATGTGAGCGCCTTATTATCTCTGCTTCACATCCGCCTTTTCCACTAATGGTCGATCGCAGATATAATATGAACTCGTTCATTATTTCTAGTTTTGGAGTATACTTACTGCTGGTAAAATATCAGCCCAATCTAATGAGGGTGCCACTTGCTAAAGTTTGACATATCATTCAATACTTGACTTCTTATTCGATTTATTCTGTGATTTTGTTTCATTAAATTTGTTTCTTTCTCTCTCAACAAAATGTTTAACGTCCTTACCTATTTTTTAAATATCGCTACATGAGTATATAATATTATATAAATGTAAAATGTTATATACCTATTGATGGATTCGTAAAAGGTTAATAAAATAAATATAAATAGAAATAGATATAAATAGAATAAAATAGAAAGGTTAATAAAATATATAGGTAATTTCAGAAACATACCTATCATAAAAATAGCTTCAAAAAATATAAATATCAGAGCGGAAATAGAGACTGCATCCATTAGATTCAGGAATACGACGTCAACTTTAGAAGGAAAAACTCTACCTTCATGGTAAAAGTAATGTATGTATTGCATAAACGTAACAAAATATATAGTGTTTGCACCATTCCAGCATGGCCCCCATATCCTCAAGCGGTCCCCCAGGCTAGGATCTTTGGCGGTCCCCCCTACCTATCGCTAAGGATAAAGGCAGTGTGACGCTTCACAGTAGTTTTTTTTTAATATTTTAATACATCCATTTGAAATATGGAATTGTCGAGTATACACAGTATACACAAATAAAAAATGTTTTGTACAAACACATAATTTAAAATATTTACATTATTGAAGGAAAATAGCGCTGCAGGCGCATTTTTTTACTATTAGAGAGGATTTGTGATGTGTATTTATATCACTTTATCTGGTCGACTCGCCACGCCGGGCCCTTCCTGAGCCCGGGCCCCCAGGCTAGAGCCTTGTCAGCCCCCCTTTGTGGGGGCCATACATTCCAGTGATACCTACCTCCCACCAAACGATTCTGTCTTATGGGCATATCATAACCAGTGCTTCAACTACTTTAAGACGGTCAACATTCAAATAATAAACATCAAATTACAGGACAATCATGCAATGTAAATACAGGAAGTTAATTTTGATACACATCAAATAATCAGTGTGTGCGTGTGTGACTCTTGTGAGATCAGAGTGAAGGACTTCTTCCGCCAACAAACAGTAAAAAGAGCCCAGTCTACCAAAGAAAATATTACAGTCTACTTAATTATCGCCAGATAATATTACAATATAAATATATGAATATAATATATACTTAATATACGTATGTACTCGTAAAAGCTGAACCTATTTTATAATAAAAACCGCAAAGAGAAAAAAGAGGTCTCAATCAGTACATGTAAAAAAAATACATTTACATAATGTCATATTTTCCCGCTATTTCATGCGTGCCAAGCCATATTCCCAAGCACTCTAATCAAAATGTCCCGGATTCAAGTCCGATTACTCGCCTAACGAAGCGGAAGTCCCATCAAAAGGCAGAGACAATACTGAAAGCCCCGCATCACATTATCAGCGCGAAAAATCACTACAGCAAAGACAATCTGCCACAATATGCTTTTCATTCGTGAAAACTTTTCAAACATAAAAAGTACTGTCAAGTAGTGCCTATATTGTCAATGAATAACTACAACATAATATATACCAACTGCAGCTTTATTTAAATAAAATATTATTGCAATATTGACAACCAGTTTGAAGGAAAGATTTGCAAAGTTTTATCTGATCACGTTAAATAGTATGTATCATCATCTCAGTTTCTCTCGCTTCACTGCTGTATGAAATAATCTCATTCTTTCTGTACTATTTTAATGCGTTGCCACATATATTCTTCTCCTTAACTTGATTATCTCTTAGATCTCGCTACCTATCTCGACTATAAAATCTTAATGCATTATATTACGTTTGCATCTTTCGGTTGTCAACTTACCCATTAATATATTTTTCGATCCGTATGCTTAATTCTCATCAATACGCATTTCTAATATTATTTTACAACGTTGTTTTACAACGTTTTTCTTAGGTCGTATTCTTATTATTATATATAATACGCCCACGGTGTCCGCGCGGCTTAAGCGTTGGACTATAACGCCATGGGTCCCAGGTTCGAATCCTGGGTCTGGCAAGTACACATTTTGTTTTTCAATTTGTGTGTGTCAGGGTATGGACCTAATAGGTTGAGCAAGTGGCTGACATCCATTTCTCGTAAAAAACAAAATCTGTCAACACAAACCTCTATTCTGTGGAGGCCCATATGATCCTATTAGGATCGGACATGGTCGAAAGAAAAAAAAGAATTTTTATTTATCCGGTGGTTGTTTGTCCGGTATAAATCTTGCAATTGATTTATAACTAACTTCCCGACTAGCTAGACATTTGAAACTTTTAGAATATATCATAACACGATGCCAAAGCATTTTTTTAATTCTTTTAACCATCTTTAAGTAGAATTGAATTCATTTTTAGTTAATTATGTTTTGTATGAATAGCTATTTCGATACCATTATTGGTTGCTAGGGGGTCCTAGCAACTAAATTATTAAATAATATATACGTGCGTTACGATGGAAATCAATATGAAATGACATTTCATTATTCAGTATTTCTATCAAGTACAAATTTTTTTGATCGTTTAAGCTAGTCAATTCAAGTTTATATGATTCAACAGAAAATTTAAAAACGTTGTATTTAAAAAGTTCTTTTTATCTTGTAATTATTTATGTTATAAATTACATTATTTGTTTCTTGGCTCCTTTGTCACAATAATTACAAACAACACAAGTGATATTTGGTACTCAATAGCTTGTAAAAACAAGGTCTTCCCGTATAAAAATCTCATATGCCTATTAAAAGATAATTTAGAATGCAGAGCACTCAAATGTTAGAAAAATAGATATCTTCGAAATAAGAATTATATGAAGAATCTTTCGGACGGTTAAACAAAGTAGCATTTGATGGTCGAGATATGATGTGGGTAAAATGGGAATAAAATTATCACGTTGCATTTAAAACAATCAAAAACTGCTTAATCCGCCACCTACGTAGAACACTGGACGATATAGCACAAATACACATTCTCTGAGGATAGAAGAATACTTGGATGGCCGATACTAAGATGATTGGACTGCGCTACAAGTGATTTGAAGATCCTCAGCTAATATTTAAACACGGTAGCGTTTGATCATCTGGTATAGAGAATATTTCTAGAGGAGACCAAGAGCCGCTAAGAATCTAAAATGATGAATATTAATACATAATTATTTATAATTCATTATCTTCAATCAATTTTGAGAGTGAGTCGATCATTTGGACACTGTATTAGTTGAAATTCAGCCTTTTGGTGGAGTGTATATGGTAGAAGAAACTTGTGAAACTTCTTCACTTCAGGCTGCATGTAGAGTTGGGTTTCGGGAATCCGGGAATTCGGGAATGGTGGTGGAATTCTCGAGAAATTTTTGAGATTTTCAATCCCGAATTATGTCATCATCATCATCAGCCGGGGTCAATCCACCGCTGGATGAAGGCCTCCCCAAGCTTTCACCAACTCTCTCGGTCCTGTGTCGTTCGCTGCCACGTATTTCCGCCGAACTTTACCAGTTCGTCAATCCAGCGGCTTTTAGGGCGACCCTGTGGCCGTTTCGTACCCCTTGGGTACCATTGGATGACGGCATTTGTCCAGCGGCCGTCCTTTCGGCGAGCAATGTGCCCCGCCCATCTCCATTTCAGCTGTTTGGCAACGTCTATTACATCGCGTACTCTTGTCTGCTTCCTAACCCATTCGTTTCTCTTACGGTGCACCTCTCCATGCCTCGCTGTGTGACTCTTAGTCTTTGGACATCTCTCGTGTTGAGGGTCCACGTCTCGCAGCCATACGTGAGCACGGGTAGCACACATTGGTTGAACACCCTACGCTTTAGACATAATGGTAGGTCGTCAATGAGTTTTTTGAAATTCATTGAATTAGTGTGTACTTATTCATTAGTATCTAGTAAAATCGTAGTATCTTCTTATTTCTCGTAGTCGTAAGTATAGCTGATAAGTGTGCTGATTTCTTAAGATCTCCACAGTCCACGTCTTGCCAAAAGTCACAACTCGCCGCAGTAATGTAGTACTTATATATTATATTATTATACTTTAATATTTTAAATATGTATGAACATTTGAGGTGTCTGGAAACATAAACGGCAGTTTTTAAAAAATGATAAAAACAAAAATAGAATTGTTCACCAGCTGCCACCAGAATAGTGTCGTTTTTGTTTCAATGAAAACTGCCGTTTTTGTTTCCAGACACCTCGTTTGTATTCCTTCACTTTTTTTTTTTACTTATTTTTCGTTTTTATTTTACTTAGTTACACATTAAAATGAACGAATGAATTAAATTTAATATTGATAAATTAACGATAAATTGCATGATATAGCGTTAATAATATGGAAAAGCTCTCAGATACGACTTATTATTTGTCAAGGACGAGCTTTAATAACCCGTCGCTACTTCGTCGTGGCGTGGCGGGGTCGGGTCGCGTCTCGCGCCCGGGGTGCGACGAAATCATGCCTTTGTTTATCTCCTCGGACTCTAAATTAGGATTGTGTTCGCGCGATTTCACTTTGACCTCGCTGATTAGAACGGACTAGGGGATGTAATTTGCGGCAATGTGCGTGAAATACCCCCAGAAAAAATATTATGTTATCCATTCTATTCTCTCTCATGAATTACATTTTTTTTCTCCATATACCGAGAATCTGCTTTCGCACAAAGAGTTTAATGATAAAAAATAATAAATCTGTAAAGAATATATTTTTATGACCAAGCAATTTCATCTAATGAATAAATTTATGTAAATTTACTATCATTTGGATTTTATTACGGACATATTTTACAGTTAACATACGTCTCTTTAAATTTAGTAGAATTTATATGTATTTAAGGGTACCATGTTTATATCAGAGTGTAATATAGACTTGTACATTCCCTTTTTGTTCCACGGATCATGGGTTTAAGTCCTGGTAGTTGAGTGAAATTCACGTATCATTGGATTTAATTAATAGGTACTTACGTGTTTTTTTTTATAAATTTATAAGGCCACTAATTCTCATAAACAAATTTGTTAAACCATAAATGCATGATAGCAATTCTTTAATTTACATAATATTAATTTTCTAACCGATCACATTTGAGGTGTAATATTATTATAAATTAAAAGTGGAACCTGTGAATAAAAGTTATAACTATTCTCTTTTGTCAATACATTATGTCAATAGTAGAGAACTGCAAGTTTTTAAATAAAATTTCATTCACACAAAAAAATGTAAAGAATAATACAGTTAATTGCTGAAAGGTAACACCATGCAATTAAGAGTTAAAACTCAGTTGTGAGGTGATTGTGGCGAAAAGTTGAGGTAGGCTTAAACTAGATCAAAAATATGTATCATTTAATGATTAATTATCTAGTATGATTTGGTTGGGTAGGACTTAATTTAATTTTAAAAACTAACCATCTGCAATTTGTATTCATAATTCAATGGAAAAAAATATGTATGGCAAAGCTAAGGAATCACTTTTAATGCCGGATCACTACAACCTACCTCCACTCTTCAGCACTGTGACATGAATAGTATTTCATAAAAATAGTAATAGTTAATGCTTTTAATGAAATGTCTACTTCAAAATAATGTATAACCAATTTTAATCGCCTTTTTTCCAACACGTTGCTAAATATTGTTTTAATTTTTTTCGTTAAAATCGTAAATTTAATCGTTGTTTTATAAATTAGTCTTTAATTGAACATATATAATTTTTAAAAACACTTTCTGAGAGAATATATTATAAAAAATCGATTGCCAAAGTAGCTTGATTTGGAAGAGCACTGATGAGTAGGTATTAAAATTGACCAATAGATAAAATTTGTCGCTACTAGTATGTCACCTCGTAGCATAGTGGTAATGCAACGGATAGGGCGTAAACCTGAGAGATACGGGGTTCGATTCCCCGTCGGGTTCGCTTACTTTTTTTTCAAAAAAAGATTTTTTCTATTGGTTATAATATATTCTCTCAGAAAGTGTTTTTCAAAATTATATATGTTCAATAATCAGAATGATATATTCTTAAATCTTGTGAATTATTCATTGAATAAAAGAATTATTATAATTAGTTCTAATTTAATGAATGTAAAACCTTGTTATTTCAAGATGACTTGCTCGGTGATTTTTTCTTATGTGAATTTCAATAATTGTTTTTTTTTACAATGACAACGTTAATAAAAAAACAACTTTACAATAAAAATAGGTGTTCTTCTTATTATTCCATTGTCCATTGAAGGTGGGCCACCATCAGAGTGGTATTCACTTTATCATCTACATATTATCATCCAGAGGAGCTCAATGGAACAGCACTCTTATCAATCACGAATGCTATTAAGTCACGTAATGCAGCATCTTCCTCTACTACGTATACCTTTGATATTTCTACTCGTACATGTTTGCTACAAATTTTTACTCTCAGTATATTTCATCTAACTGTTTTAACCGCAAGTTGATGGAAACTATGTAGGTAAGTACCATAAAAATTCCCAGTGCTGTAGTATATATAATAAATAGCTTATAATAAATTGAAGAATAGTAGAATAGTGCATGCAACGTTTAAGTCTTTTAATTCATCAAAATTAATTGAATGAATTGTGCACTTAGTTTGGCTTGTGAGCTTCATATAAAATTCCCTCAGAGATTGTACTAACTTAAAATACACCCGGTGACCTGAAAGATACGATCAGGTTTTAAGGACAAAAAATCTATTATCAGAATTCAAGTGTCTTTTTCAGTTTATATTATTTTATTTTGTTAATGTATCGTAAAGAAACGATAGCTTCTTTTGGCACTGCGACCACGATTAAATGACTTTGAAAGCAACGATACCAACACTTAAATCGGTATGTCGATATCATCTGCATTGCTATATGAATCTGACACCATTCTACTGCATTGATAAATACATTAATTGTATTATATAAATAAACAATCAAAATTTATCACATGGAAACAACATTTTTTATAGAATATTCAATTTACTTATTGCTCAAATAATACTGTCATCTATGAACAAATATTTCAAACCTCTTTTAGGTAATAAAATAATAGTTTAATGCTCCTATGGAATATATTTTGTAGTCAATAGTTATTTCGGTTCTTACAACACAATATCAACATAGTCTGGATAATAGTGTAAAATAAATACCTATGGTAAATTTCCATGTTTATTCCTAAACGCAACATAATAATGTCGTTACAAAATTTTGAGGTTAACTATGTATCAACAGTTTTTGTTACTAGGAATAGTTGTTAGATATTCGTCCAAACCACTGGGTTCTTGCACTGGATAAAATACGTATAGAAAAAATTACATACAATTTTGTGCAAGACGCAGGTTTTAGCTTGTGACCCAGGAGTTCGTATTTATATTATGTTTGCATAAAAAGGAACACACCGGTAGTTACCTGTAATATTTTAATTAATCTGTTTCTAAAAGTATTTTTTACAAGTTTTCATATCCCTTTGGCGGGTCTTGGTAGTTATAGATTTTGACCATATCAGTTTTTGGAAATAATGCCTCAAATAATCAATAGATAGTGTTGATATATTTTATTTATATTTTACGGTGGTGTACCTATAATAAAACTCGTAGATAGAAATAAAACTAAGATATTTCAATGCAACTTAACTTTATTTTTTGTGTAGGTAATTTGAATTAAACATTTTAATTGCTGACGCAAAATAGTAACATTTTAAGTGAAGTCTTACAGAACACCGTGGTTTCCTTTATCGTGGCAGTTAAATTACGAACACACTGTAGCCGCTTGAAATATCATTGCATTGGGACTGAGAGACCGAATACAATTCCACTTAAGTACCTTCTCTAAGAGGAATGGAATATTCTAGAATTAACTACTACCAGCAGTGGCATCCCAATGGGGATTTGATCACTTCCATAAATCGTTTTAAATCATAGTATTGCCTCTATCAATGTGGTACTAACAGAATGCTTTACTACATTTCTTAGTATTCACTCACTTCCGTAATTTATTACGAGTACCCAGTTGCCATTTCAATTTTTTTTTTAATTTAATCATAATTTTGATATTTTTTAAATGTTTTAGTGGCACTTTTTTATTCACCATAATATATAAAATTGTTGTACTTAATATTACGATGTGTATATATCGTGGGCGTACAGGCAGAAGTCACTAACTCCAAATACATAGTTCTGAGACAATCAATGTTTTTTGTTTTTTGTATTCTTAAAATGGTTGTAAAATCATTATTTTTTGAGTTATTCATTATTTTTATTTTTTTATATGTTCAATAATCTTAAATCGTGACTTCTGCCAGTCAAGCAGCATTACTTTTTCTATATAATGACATTAAAATCTCTATTTCGTCAAAACTGGAGCTAGTGACTTCTGCCTGTACGCCCACGATATACAAAACGTGACAGTGACGAACCAGAAAGAATTGAGGGAGCTAAGGGAGACCTTCACCTAACAATGGACCAACATCAACTGATGATAATGATATAAATTGCACGGCAAAGTTTACAATTTAAACAAAAAACCTTCCATATAAAATTAAGCCAATAAAATAATCAATAATATGAGTAATTATTTAATTCTGTGATTTTTGAACTGCGAAACCAGATGTACATATAAATATTTATATTTGTTTAAAAAAAGTTTACAATTAAGAACATTGTGATTTGGATACATTTGTATCAAAAGTCAAAAAATATCATTGAAACGCCATCGTATTCACAAATCACAAAACCAAGAAGACATTTTTTAATATATTATAATATAACATATATACTTATGTATTAGTTGTTTATGGAATAATCGTAAAATTTGTTTAATATGTAATGTTTGAATGAATATTACCTACACTTTGTATATAATAATTCAGGTACAGTATTATATAATTATCCTTCCACTACCTACCATCCAGTATCCTTTCAAACATATACCCTGACATACGAATGAGGGGTGACCTTAAAACTTGTGCCGTAATCATTCCGGTAAAGCACTCTTCGATACGTGACAGGTATCCCGCAATAATTTTCCATATGCATTCATTAGACATAATGTTAGAAAAACCAGAGCAATGGGTGAAGCACGACAATTCCAATGCCATGGAGTCAATATGGAGTATATATTATTATATCAGCGACGTTTCTAGGTTTCAAGATAAGATTAGACTTAAAACACAACCTTCTTAGATTTTTGGTCTCAAATTATTTGTAACTTCTTTACTTACATTGTTTTATTATTTTTTCTGGACTTTTTTACAACGTTTTTATTAGCTCGTATTCTTGTTTGTCCGGTGGTTGTTTGTCCAGTACAAATCCTGGAATCGTTTTTTAACTAACTTATCGACTAGCAAGACTAATTAAAACTTTTATAATACATCATAACACGATGACAATGCATTATTTTAATACTTTTAGCCATCTTAAATCAGAGGTGAATTCATTTTCAGTTAATTCTGTTTTGTATGGAAAGTTATTTCAAAAAAATCCGTAAAAAGTAAAAGACTATTATTGGTTGCTAAGGCGGTGGTCCTAGCAACTAAATTATTAATATATACGTGCGTTACTATGGAAATCAAAATGAAATATCATAATGACATTTCAGTTTTCTATATTTGTTTGTTTTTTATTTACTTCATATCAAGTACAAGTTTGAGCATATCAATATGGATTATAATAATAATAATTCAACAGAATAAAAACGTAATTTTAATATATATGTATTCAATATCTTTGAAATGATACTATTAAAATATACATAGGTACATCCACTTACGTTTAGACAAGCGTCTCAGCTGAAAAAATCATTCGTATTAAACCTTTTTTTAAATAAGTTTTTGCAAATTGTAATATTCGAATTATTTTATTTATTTGCTGCCTCATAAATAATACCAAATGACCAGCTTATTTAGCAGGACGTCACTGGGCTATATTCACACATAATGACAATGGAAAATCTCTTGAAGATTGCGAGTAGCACACATGGAAATAGCCCCCAATAAATATAATTTCCACCGATGCCTACGCACGCCACTGTCTATCGGTAATGTACGCACTTATACCAGTTCACAAGTTTAGCGGTAACATTTATACCATGATGCATTAGTCTCGGTTACTCAAACCGCTGCGAAGGGATGCCATTTCCCTAAGCGAGATAGTCGCGGCTTTTCTTAATAATATAGTTAAATGTCTTGAAAATTAGATAAGATTTCAACCCTAATTAAATTATATGGTAAGCAGGAAAATCCTAAAGGAAACTCTTTGATGCATTTCTAATTATTATTAAAGCATACTTACATAATTTTGAAAACACTTCTGAGAAAATATATTTTTTATTCAACGAATAATTCAAGATTTAAGAACATACATATTGTTCAATAATTGGAATGTTACATTCTTAAATCTTGTGAATCATTTGTTGAATAAAAAAAAATATCGGTGCATGTACTTATAAACGCGTGTTAGAAGTTATAATTCTTTGGCGTAACAAAACAAAAACAAAACTTTTGAAAACCTAGATTCTTCGACAAGCTCTTAATTATCTTGTTATTTCTCGTCTTTTTATTTTTAAAGTAACAACTGTCTCTCTGACGTCTAACCATTTGTTTACGTAAGGAATTGCAAATGCAACGGAAAAATTTCTACTATCAAACTTGCGTTTGTATACAGCTGACTGATTCGCAGCTATTTTCATACTGTTGTAACGGTGTGCGCGCGCAGCTCTCAATTTCACTCTCGCCCCAAAAGAAGTATAACTTCAAAATAAGGTTAATTAAAGATTTATTATCAAGTAAAAAATAGCCAGTGGCAACAGTTCAATTCGTGTAATAACATAATATGTAGGTGCATGAAGTACATACTAATATTATAAAAAAATCTATTTATATAGTTACCTATCTTCTTCTTATTGTGCCATCCCGGAGGTCGGCCACCATCAAGGCGATCTTATCTTTGCGTTGTCGTTTGCTACCCGGAACAGTTCAGTGGAGCTGTACTCGTACCAATCACGGAGGTTCTTAAGCTAAGAAATGCGGCGCCGTCCTCTGCTACGCTTCCCATTGATCTTTCATTGAATGACAAGTTGGGGAATGCTGTATTTTTGTCCTCTCATAATGTGACCAAGGTACTGTAGTTTCCTGGTTTTGATACTACGTAGAACTTCACGGTCCTTCCCCATTCGATTGAGAACTTCAACATTTGTCACCCGGTCAGTCCAAGGAATTTTGAGGATGCGTCTATACAGCCACATCTTGAAAGCTTCAAGTCTCCGTGACATCTCTTACCTATTTACAATTTTAAACAATCTCAGAAACATACCAGTTATTTTTTTAATTCACTAATTGGCATTTGAACCCACAACTATCATTGCTTTATCCAATAATTAAGCTCTCATTCAACACTTAAAGTATGTTTATTCAATAAATAATGCTACACGCAATCTTGTATAATGATGAAAGAGATTTTTAAGATTTGAATAAAAATAGTTTAATCAATATATTATCAAATGCAGATACGTTTAATAAAAAATATAGAGATCCTGATGCTCTCTATAAATCAACCTTAATACCTTGATTCAAAATTATAAAAGATGGTCGTCAATATAAATCGAATTTGGAAAACTTGAGGATATTGATATATTTCGGCGTTATTAATATTTATTATTGATAACTTATTGGACAAAGTATACCGCCCGAAATGCGACGGTTGTTGGTTCAAGTTCCAATCGATTTATTTTTATACATTCCAAATGTTTTTATGCAGCCGTAATAGAACAAAATGATATTTTTGTTCACACTGAGGATAATATTTGCCAAAAATAATTAATAGTATTAAATTAATACCGTAATATATTTTAAATTTCCGAAAAACTCTCTGGGCAAAATATATAAAAAAGAAACACTATAATAAGCACGATAAATATTAGATTATGATAATGTTTTGATTATGGTGAATAATGTGTATAACATTCCTAAGTGTATAGAGTAATTCTCGTATATCCGTTCATTAACATCGGCGAGGGATTACGGATCATTTCGCGAATAGTGGACAACCTTAATGAATTGATGGTTTAATAATAATTATAATATACCAACTTTTAGCTATTTAATAACCAATCAAATCTTACACTATTCGAAGATTACATAGGTAATGAATAAGATTATTATAGTAAAATATAAGTAAGTATATAAGTGAATATCGTCCTCAATTTCGGAAAAGAGCATTTTCAAAACATTAAAAGTATTAAGTGCTCCCTACTTTTTCATATATTTAGGAAGGTTTTCTGCCTTTATTATTTGGATTATTTCCGCTTTTATTTCCTTCCCGATTTGGCTGTTGAACTAGTTTTAATTGGAGCTCGCTTTGTGTGCCCAGTTAAGCTATTATAGGAGTTGAAGGACCGGAGCCAAGAAAACTTTGAGAATCAACTAATTAGACCGTTTTAGTTCATTAGTTTGCGCTCTTTAGTACAATGCTTTTCAAATTTCCACAATATCCCAAACGTGCTATTTTAAAATATACATTTTCCCACACCATAATGATTTTTATTTACATAATATACACTTAGTAATTGCTTGCGAGGTCAAATGCTAGGTTTAATGAAATTATTTCGGTATTTGATATATTCCACTTGCGTAAGTGAGTTGCGTGAGATGGACGTTGTTTTATAAATTCTTTTACTCATTTGGTATATTTCAATGCATATTGAATGTCGTTGTATCATTATTATTATTTCACAGTATTTATATAACATCTATTATGTACTTTGTCATTTAGCTATTAAAACATCCGATATGAAAGAAAAATTATTTTTTTAAAAAGATATAAGTATAAAATGATACATGAAGCACTCGTCATTTGAATTTGCAATACCTCCGATGCGATTACTGTGTAAATTGAAGGTACTACTGTATTGATAAACTATTTTTTTGAATTGAACGAATAATTCACAAGATTCAAAAACCAATGTAACATTCTTTTTATTGAACATGCATAATTATTTCAAAACACTTCTGAGAAATATATAACCAATAGAACATATCTAGCTAGCGCTTCAGAGAGAACTTCGTTGTAAGAACCAATAGTTAAAATTCATCGCAATTAGATAAGATATATCATATATATATTTATATAGCCTATATCATAGTGGTCAATGCGCGTGGGCCCGAATCCTGAGAAAAAACGCAGCTTGGAGTCCTACTGAGTGTCGTATTTTTTTCAAAAAGATTTTTCAAAGTATGTATGTTCAATTAACTTCAAATGTATATTACCTAATGACGACATCTCGCTATGTATGTATATAACTCGGTCCAACATTTTCAATTCTAAACCTTCATTGTGATTTATTTCGTCTTCTTTTATTATTTTTATAAATACAATAAAATACTCAGCTGAAATCCAAAATAAAATAAAACAAAGAAAAGGAGGATGCATGAAGTATTAGTATATTTAATATTGACATTGACAACATGTTGTGCCGTGACGGGTTTGGCATGTGACGTCATATCCTATTCTTCTCAAAATATTTCGTAATGGAAGATGTGCTAAGGAAGGGTCCTAAGTAATTTTATCGGAAACGAAATATATCACTGTTGTCCAAAGTGTACGCGGCGCTATTTATAGTAAAAATAGTATTTGAAATATTAGAACTGAATGCAGTAGGTACTTAATGTGTTTTATAATGCAAAATCAAAATCACATTTTTCGTGCCATGCAATTAAACAAGATTTGATAATGTGAAAACGCATTTAATCCTGATCGCACATTTAAACTCGTCTCGATTGCAACACATCGAACTCTGTCGATGGGATTTTGTTGGCATTTACAAAACACGTGTAACTTAATGTACCATCGCACACAGCATGAATGCAACATTTTCTGTTGAGAAAAATATCTGCTGCTCCATACAACAAATTTCATTCGAAGCGGGCTGCATCTCGGACACAACAAATAATGTTTCAGCGACGCATGCGGCAGATGCTGCCTCGGAGAGTAATGTTCTGACATTGCTGTGAATTTTAATGTATGTCTATATTACAGACGAAGTTGTATGTACAACCGAGCTTACTAATTGATAATAAATAATTTTGTCTTTTTTTATCTGTTCTTCGATCACATATCTTAAAGCAATTATTTAGGTATTCATCAAAATGAACAATGATGTAACAGAGAACCCTGAATACGTACAATGCCTAAAATCGATGTTATAAGCGACTTATAACAATTGTTGTTTTTTTTTTGCACCACTAACAATAAATCGTATATGCGTGAACATAAAGTTAATAATAAATTATATATTACAATACTGTAAAAAACAAAAACAAAAATATTTGAGAAAAGTGTAATTAAAATCACTTTTATACAAATGGCACTAATTTAAATCAATTGTAATGCAATACCCACCTAATATTGTCGATGTTTTGAGATTTCAGCTGAATTAGGTTTTATATAAGTGTAGTTAGTACCCTTATTTCATTGTTTATACTAGCAAATGTCTTTATACTGGTGAATCTTTAAAAACTGACCTAACACAAATATGGAGTTGTATTTTCTTCTGTATTATGAAAAGACCTAGAAAAAAAACCTTAAATTCCTCAATCAGTTAATTTCATTGAAGATCCGTTGACATAGCAACCAAGTTCTTATAACAAAAACTCACAAATTTTGCGTTTAGTGTTACTCGTATAACGTCATAACATTTTAGACAGCACTGCGCATTTACCCTAAAGTTCGCTCAAGCATAGTTTCTATATTACTCCGGTTTCATAATTTCGTGGAACACTAATTTGTAACAAGACGGCGGAATAACTACTAGTGTTCTGAGGAACACCGGTTAAGAACCACTGGTATAAGACATATTATACTATTAACGCCGCATCATGCAATTAATTTATGAATGCTCTCGTTTGGTCTATTATGCAACATCTGAATGCATTGAGCAGAAATTATGAAAAAATAATAGTTTTTTATAAGTAAACGACTAGTTTCGCTCATAAAACCTGGGTGTTTCCGCAATTATTTTACTTCTACGTCATTACTGTTGTTGGACTTCCAGGAATGATTGTTTGCCATTTAGCCATGCTTAGATTTGGGTTTCGGGAATTTCCCGACCGGAATTCTCGAGAAATTTTCAAGATTTTCCATCCCGAATCTCGAGAATTAAAAATTTTAACATTTCGGGAAATCCCGGATCTCGAGAATCTTTTCTCGGGATTTGGGATTCCTTAATTATCAAATATTAATTGAAAAAATGATTTTCCATATGAAAAAAGTGGACAGAAAACACAAAACTTTCATAGACTGGTCGGGGCATTTAACACAATTAAGCCAATGTCGACTCAAAATTTATGAAATTCCATTTTAATAAGTAAGTAATGTTTTGAATTATTTTTGTTTTCCTACTTCTATTTTGTTTGTCTTCTTTCATAAATAAAAAAAAATCATATTATTTTGAAATTTGTCTGTTTTACACTGATTTTAGGATTTTTACAGGTTTTTTTAAATTTCCCGATATCTCGAGAATTTTTTTTCCGGAAATCCCGAATCTCAAGAATTCAAAATTTCATCATTTCGGGAAATCCCGAATCTCGAGACTGATATTTTCTCAGGAAATACTCAACTCTAGCCATGCTGTATTGTGTCCATACATCGAAGAAGAACATGCTTTTTTTATCGTGTAACAACATAATTAGGCCGGCAGCGGTCGGCAACCTACCGCGTGTATTTTGCAACGGGACAGCTGAGACTACAGAATGACGATGAATCGTTTAGTTTTCAGTAAGTACTTTAATTTAAAATAAATTTTATCACTTACAGTTAGGGATTGCAGTACCGGTATTTCAGTATATCATCATCATCATCATCAGCCTGAATCTATCCAGTGCTGGATGAAGGCCTCTTCAAGCTGCCTCCACTTCTCTTGGTCCTGTGCGTTGCGCTGCGACGTACTTCCGCAGAATTTTATCATTTCATCAATCCAGCGGCCTCTGGATCTACTTTGTCGACGTTTTGTACCTCTTGGATACCACTGGATGACTAAATTTGTTCAACAATTATCCATTTGAGGCTTTCAGTATATATCAAGACCGAAACACCTGTTTTAAAAATTCAAAATACCGGAATTTAAAAGCACCCTTGTTTTTTTTTTTTGAAAATGTATTATACGTTACGTGCTGCTAAAATGCGAATATATTGACTGAATCCAACAGAGGTGAAATAGGTAATAATGAAACAAAATGCATCAAATATATTTACATAATTGTCACGATGAATAAAATTATCATAATAGTATTTCAAAATAGAAAACCTTCGTGTACTATTGATGACTGTACATACGTTGAATTTAAGAAGCTTTTCCTGCAGCCGAACTTATTTGCATTTGAAATTGAAGGCTTTAGGTAAGATTATCAATATATTGAAATTATTTATAAAAATCACCAGTTTTATAATATTAATTATGATCAATACAATGTTTTAAATGCTTACAAACATTACATTTAATCTAAATAGATAGGTTTTTGGTAAGTATAAAATAATGTTTTAAAGAGATTTTAATAACTACATTTACTGATAAGTACTGCTGTTTGTTTTATGTTTTAACGAATACCGGTATTCAATAATAATTAATACTGAAAAACCGGTATTGTATTTTTCATTTGGTATTGCAATCCTTACTTACAGAATATAGTAGAAAGTAGTATATTTTCGTCAAATATTTTTGCCTTATTATAGTATGAGTTCAACATAATAATATGTCTAATACTATGAGTCATTTCAGTGTCTGTAAGTTGCCAACCACTGATTTACGGTACCTTACTAATTATTTCACTATAATCTATACAATGTAAATACTGCATTTGATTGCAATATCTAGTCACTGCTTGATACCATTGGTAATCCTGACGCTCACCGGCATTGTCTAAATACAGAAACGATTGCAAAACATAATTAATATCAGGAATTTGCTAACTATCCAAAATATTACCGAAAATAAATTGGTGCGACATTTTGAGAAGCTGTGAGCCAGATCGATCGGTCATTTGTAGAAAGAGCTTGTCATCCTGTACTTAACGGATCGGATTTTTGCGTGACCAGCACTTTCTGATCAATTTTGCACGATTGTCTTACAGCAAATGTTTACAAGGAAACATGAAAACTTTCGCTTCATTTATTTATTTATAAGCTCTCTCATACAAACAACAGAATATTATATACAATATACTTCAAATAGTATTTAAACTTGACTATCATGATTATTTACAAACATAACAGCACATTTTATTGCTATCTGAGATATATTTACTATTTCGGGATGTGACGGATTTTTTAGTTGTAGTTTTTTCTAGTAGATGATAATAATAAAATACTTCAGTGGTTTTCAAACTTTTTCATTTCAAGCCGACATTAGGTATTAATTGCATAAAGATTCTTTCACGCGTAGTGAATTCTGAGAAGAAAATTTACCACTTGGAATCAAATTCTGTAGCTTTTGTTGTAGTTTTTTTCTGAAATGTCAATTAAAAATGTCTACACCAAAACAAATTCTTTTTGAAAATTAGTATTAGTATCTACTTTTCCGTTTTTTTTTATTTCAACAAAAATAAAATAATTATTTATTTCGAAATAAAAAAAAATGTTGATTTTTAAAATAAAAATATAATATTTTTAGGACCAGTGACGTCCCTGGGCAAAGTACTGCCCTTCAGTAGACTGAGAGTGCCGTCCCTTTTCGTTTTTAGTTTCAAATTATCTGTAAATTAATTAGGCATCTACTCACCTATTATATTATTTATTTTCGGCCATCTTAAACAAATAACTATATAAATATACCAATAACTTTTTAATCTACGTACATAGATACTATCTACTGAGAATTAGAGCATTTTCATGAAACCTACTCTCAAACAGTGGTGGATTTATGTGCATAGAGGGTTATGGCGCGACAGGTTTGGACGCACCCTTGTATTTTTTTGTTTCCAGTATATCCCATGAATTACCACCTAATTGACACTACTCACATGGTTCAGTTGCTGCAAGAACTCACTTAAATCAAGTGCTGATACACTTTTTCATAAACCTACATAATATTTGAGATGCAATGGCTTTTGTGAACGATGGTTTACACGAAGAGTCATGGTGCCAGACTTGGAAGTGGTTTAGCTTCTATTTCTTACCTTCGTAATGTTCTGGGTGCCACTGGATGCCGAGAAGGTGAGTGGAAAATGGAGGTAGTTTTTGAAGACGGCAATGACCCGCCAAGGGTTGTAGCGCCATAAATGATGATATATTTGTATTTTAGCTCTAAATTATAAAATCAATACATCTCAGTTATAACAAATTATGACTTGGGCGACAAATTGGCACCACAACGAAGCGCAAAATAGATCGAACTGGAGAAGTTTACTTTAGGAACGCAGGATCTATCCTACTCCAATATGATAAGCCGATGGTACATAAATAATTTCTAAAAATATTTAAAATTAACGTAGCTCTGAACACGGAAACGTATATATCTCTCTTTAGTAAGAAATCGCAAGGAGCGAGGCCATTTTTTTATAAAATATCACGTAGTAATCTTAAAACTTCTCTCGCTCAAGTTAAATAAAACTCATCACAACTTTGACATTTCCTCGTACAATTTTTCATATAAGCATTACCAAGACGGTAAAGTATATATTTTTTAAATTCTAATTTAAATAATAGATAGATAGCTACTAACTTATAACTTTGTAAGCTATTCGTCATCTTATCTTATATCACATACAAATATATAAGACATAGAGGTATTCAATCGTTTAAATTATAATGTATTAATAATATATTATATTCGTTTTACAACGTCAAGTTCATAGCTGCTTTAGTTATTTTATGATTTAACGGTGTTCAACTCTGTCAATTCTTGGGTGAAAAACATAAGGTGGTAAAGATTTAATTGTGCATAACTTTACATTAGATTCAATTATTAATAACCTTTATATACAGCTCGAAATAGCTGAACATCTTTATATCGATGTAAAACTGAATAAATTTAATCGATTTATTTTATAGTAATTAAAAACAAACCAACAATATACAGCAGGGATTACAAGTATTTTAAATGACTGATGTCAGAGGTAAAACCACAGTATCTTAACTAAATTAAATAAGTTGCTACTTAAACACTTAATCCTAATAATTCTTTTATTCATATGTACATACTTATAGGGTAATCAAATTAGTACTATAGAATTTTAAAACTTCATAGAAACCATTTTTTTCTCACTCCCACTAAATTGGAATTTGTGTTCAGTATTGTTTTGAAAAAAAATCATGGAAATATACATAGTTTTACAGTGTATACAGATTCTTAAAATTTATTAGAACAATAATGAATTTATTTGAGCTACGTTTCGGGCATTACGTGAAATTTATGGTCAAAATAATCGACTTACAGCGCTTACTATTCGTAATTTAATTAAAAAATTCAAATCAAATGGTAATATTTGTGATGTTAAGAATCTAACCTGTCAAAAACGTAAACGCTCTACTAAAAATATCGATGTTGTGGTTGTGAATCAAAATCCTGAACAATCAATTATACATCATTCTCGAGAACTTGTATTTTCTTATGGTACTACATGGAATATTCTTCATAAAGATTTTTATTTGAAGGCATATAAATACATAATTATAATAAAAGAACTTAAACCGAATGTCTATTTGGTACGTTGAAATTTTTCTAATTAGACTTAAGAGAAACTTGAAACAAACCATCATATTTTCATGAAAAAATAATCTTCAGCGATGAAGCTCATTTTTGGTAGAATTGCTTCATAAATAAGCATAATTGTTGCATTTAGAGTAATAAAAACCAACATGCTATTCTTGAAATAACTTTACATCCCCAAAAATTAACAGTTTGGTGTGGTTTATGGTCTGAAGGTGTAATTCGACCGTATTTTAACTATGCAGTAACTAGAGTTGGGTTTCGGGAATTTTCCGACGGGAATTCTCGAGAATTTTTCGAGATTTTCCATCCCGAATCTCGAGAATTGAAATTTTTAACATTTCGGAAAATCCCGGATCTCGAGAATCTTTTCTCGGAATTTCTTTATTATCAAATATTAATTAAAAAAAACTATTTTCTATAAGAAAAAAGTGGACAGAAAACATAAAAAATTCAAAGACTGATCGGGGCATTTAAAACAATTAAGCCAACGTCGACTCAAAATGTGAGCAATTTTTGCAACATCAGAGAATTTTGTGTCTCAAAAGCATACGCGATTGTCAGACGCAGCGATTGACAGTCTGTGTTTTTTGGAATCCTATTTTAAAAAGTAATGTTTTGAATTATTTTTATTTTCCTACTTATATTTTGTTTCTCTTCTTATATAAATAAAAAAAAATATTACACTAATTTTAGGATTTTTACAGGTTTTTTTAAATTTTCCGTTATCTCGAGAATTCTCGAGAATTCTTCTCTGGAAATCCCGAATCTCGAGATTGAGATTTTCTCGGGAAATACCCAACTCTAGCAGTAACTATCAATCGATAACGCTACCGAAACAGGATTACTATTTTTTTCTGGCATGAATTAGATGGATTTGATCTGAACGATATGTGGTTCCAACGAGATGGTGCAATATGACATACAGCTCGTGACACAGTCAACTTATTGAGAGAAAACTTCACTATATAGGTATATTTATTAGTTGATAACCCTTTATATACAAAAGTGAAAATATATCCCACATAAAATATTTTCGTCTAACGACTCTTTGCCGGGAAGGTTTTTATGCTACGAGTATGTTTGTCGCGTAAGAAAACTTTTCAAACAATTTGTAATGTAACCAATGATTTACTTATATGTTTTATACGTGCGTTCGGGAAATATTGTATCAATGTATTCTGCCCTGATAATGTTTGATGTTTAATAATTCAAATACAAGTTCGTTAACCTATGTTCGTGATATCAAAACATGAAGTTTGATATTGTTGTATAACCAAATACATGCCTAACTGCGAATAATATTATGTTAAGTGATAATAATTTTCCATACAGAAAATTCCAAGAATGCCGTTGCTTGTTCGTAGAAGGTGTAGCTGTAGACCTTGCCTGCCATCATTGGTGCAAACTCTCATCAACAAAAATATGGCAGGCGGGGTTAGTAAAGGAGTTATCTAGCAGAAATCCAAGGAACACAAAATTAATGGGAACTGGCTTACCTTAATAGGTGTGGTAGGTACAACTAGCTTCGGATGCCGAATGTGGAAAAGTATGAGATAAAATTAAACACGTATTAAAGAATATCTTATTTTCAATAATTACAACCATGCCCCCCATAAGGGGAGGGCTGACAGGGCTCTAGCTTGGGGGTCCGGGCTTAGGGAGGGCCGGCGTGGCGGATTGACCAGTTAAGTAGAAAAACACCCACCACAAATTTGCTCCAATAGTTAAAAAAGTCGCCTGCGGTGATATTTTCCTTGATGATTATTAACATTTGAAAATATGTGATATAATGATTGATAGAATTTTATTTAATGATTACTTATCTTTAATGTGTTTACTTACTTATAAAATGGCTATTAATCTAATATGACGTAATTATATTAGTGCTTCATAATGTGATGCTGAGTGCAGAAAACTCAATAAACCGACTAGATTTATTTAAAAATCACTAAAATTACATGGAATACCCTTCGGGAAACCATTTGAGGAACATTACTGTAGAAAATCACACCACCCTTAACCTTAGCGATAGGTAGGGGGCCGTCATATATTCTGGCCTTGGGGCCCGCTTCAGGATGTGGGGGTCATGGTTACGTCTTCATCATAATAATATACATTACAGTCTGTCATGTAAAAGCGGGCTTTGTTTTACGTGTATTTTATGACCTGTCTATCATAAAGTACCCTGCTTCAAAACCTTGGTCAATGCATATGCTTATCTCATATTTCTCCGTACTCGAAAATTAAGCCTCCGTACAGCCTCACCTAAAAGGCAACCGTATTATTTTTGTGTTTCCTTGTAGGTACCTATATATATATATTTACCAGTGGCGAAGGCTCCATACTAAGCGATTATTTAAAGCTTACCTTCTATTTTCAAGTATTTAATTTATATAAATAAATATCTATATTGTAGGACATTGTAGGTTATAATAAAAATATTGATTGCCATCTATCGTCGTTATTTATAAGTAGAGCTTTTAATTTAGTCATGTTTCGAATCAAAAATAAATGACGGAACGTCCAACGTGAGTGCTACTTTTAGAATTATTTCAACGATAATCCAAGCCGAATTTTCTACCGAAATTCAGTTGCCAACTTCATGCATGTCTGGGTTTTTGTTCGAGACTCGGAAGCGTTAACAGACAAGCTTATTCGAAATGTTGATTTGTTTATTGTCTTTGCTTATCTTTAAAAGCAAATAATAAATAATAAGGATGATTAAAAAAAATAATAACTATTGTGTTCGATCACATATAATCTATAAATTGTTATTAAAAATAAATATTGTATTAATTCGCGATTATTATTTAGGTTACTTCAGTCATAGACAAACATAACATGCTATTCACAGTTTATGTCATTTTTACATGTAAAAGCGGTGGTAAAGGTTTATTTTATAATACAAAATTCATTGTGTTACTGTGAATGTGGATAAATTATCTCATATTGTACCGAAATCATTCGCCAGTGCTTTAAATATATAAGTATTTATTAAATTGTGTAGTGTTCCGGTATAAAATGTGCGAACGATTGCATTTAAAAATTATCAAAGCTTGACCTTCCAAGGGTTCATTTAGATTTGAACACAGCAAAAAAACTTATATTAGACATTTTCACAACAATTTATAAATGATAAATATTTGTTTTTAACTGGCAGTTATACATTAAACAAACCTTTTTGTTGGCGATGCGTATTGTTTGGTAAAGAAAGTATGCGTGGAATTCTACTGCCATAAGTGATTTAAATAATTTGACAAATTCAGCGGTGAAACCTATGACCAGTGTGTCGTTGTCATTAGTGTGCACCTATTCATCAGTAGTAATATCGTAAGTATTATCTTCTTATTTCCCGTAAGTTACCTGACAAGTGTGCTCTTTTTCTCTGATCTCCACAGCTTACCCCTTTCCAAAAGTCACCCTTCGCCACTGATATTTACAATAGATAAGGTTTCTTTCAACGTATATAGCAACGTTTATTAACCTATGGGTCGCGACCCAAAATTGGGTCGATTGGTATAGTTAGTGGGTCGCGAAATATTCTCAACAAAATAATATTCTGGCGTGATCGCAGTGATCAAAACTAATAATTTCTTTCGAGACGACGTTCTCTTCTCTGTTTCTCTGTTACCATTATTTATAGTCTGCTTATATTAAAGTCCTTAAAATGTATTCTACCCACAATGGCAAAACGTAAATACAAAGATGCATTTTTAGAGATAGGTTTCACCTGCATAATGATCGTGGAGTAGACAAGCCACCGTATGTACTATCTTGTGAAGTATTGAGTAATGTAAGCCTGTCTAATATAACATCACACATTAATGAACTCTCAAAGCTTATCCAAAGCGAAGTTTCACATAAATAGGTATGTATATTAATATATTTATTTGTGGATTTGCTATATTTAAAAACATAATATTATAAAAAATAAAAAAGTACAGTGTAAGAATATTATTGAATATTAATTGTTAAACTAATAACTTTTAAAGACTGATATCATAGAAATATAATATCTCATTAGTTAACTCCATTAATTTCCAATACGTTACCATTGTTCCTAGAATTGATGATTATGAACCTCTTGAGTGTAGTGTTTTTATTGTTTATAAGACAGTTTTAATGATCTATTATAAGGTTTTGACGATTTATGATAATATACTTATCGAGTGTATTTATTATTAATAAGGTAATGGGTTTTTCCTAACATTTCAGCTATTCATAATTTGTTTGTTCTATTTTTTATTGTGACCCTTGACTTGATAGGTAAGTAATGGAGTTTTTACCTACTTTATTGTACTGATTTATTATATAAGTTAGAGTGTTCGTTGTCAGTGTGTATTTGCCTTTGGTGAGTATACACAGCGCCTGAAGATGCCGAAAGGCGAAACCCGGATCAAACGATTCAAATGGAATAGTACAAAACTTAAATCCATTAGATTATTAATAGGATCAATAATGTTGTCTACCAAAACTGTATTTAGTAATATTAAAATAAAAAATTTTTTGGCAGTAGATACGTGCTATTTTACAACGTTTTTATTAGCTCGTATTCTTATTTGTCCGGTGGTTGTTTATCCAGTACAAATCTTGCAATTGATTTTTAACTAACTTCCCGATTAGCTAGACATTTGAAACTCTTAGAATATATCAGACACGATGCCAATGCATTCTTTTAATACTTTTAGCCATCTTTAAGTAGAAATAAATTCATTTTCAGTTAATTCTGTTTTGTATGATAAGTTATTTCGGAAAAATCCGTAATCCAATCCACTATCATTGGTTGCTAAGTGGGTGGCCCTAGCAACTAAATTATTAATATATACGTGCGTTACTATGGAAATCAAAATGACATTTCAGAATTTTGTTTTTTATTTACTTCATATCAAGTACAAGTTTGAGCATACTGAGCATAATAATTCAACAGAAAATTTAAAAACGTTGTAGGTACTTATATAAAAAATTCTTTTTATCTTGTAATTATTATTTATTTTGTCTTGGGTCGCGAACCAAAATTATTACCTGAAATTGGGTCACAGATAAAAAAGGTTAAGAAACGCTGGTATATGGGTTGAGACGGAATATAAAATAAATTTGCATAATAATAATACGTGGAATAATGGAAGAAAAGTATTTTCTTAAATCCGCCTTGATAAATCCAATCTTTTATTTGGTCCTTATCTCATCCCCGCGATGCGTCAATTCGCAATAAAAAGCCCTTCGCAGATTTCTACACTTGACTCCTGAACCAGTAGGTATGCCTAACGCAGCGAGATAGATATATCTCCTAAGAGGCGAAACTTGGTCTGTAAAGTTGGGTAAATATTGAAAATCGATACTGTAACTTTTCGTGTTTGGGGAAGCAGTTAAGTGAAAGAAAAATCTACTTGCTGGCTTAGCTCGGCATCGTTATTTTATCTATATGGGGGACTGTATACTGTATACCAATGAATAATAATATAAAATGTCATGTCTGACAACGTATTGGCCCATAGTATGTTATTATGTAAATTTGATTCAATAAAATATTACATAATATCACCCCGGTACTTGAATATGTTGATTGAATGGGAATGAAAATGAAAATATTATTATATTAATACAAATCCCAGTATATTCCAATCTATCTCAAACTTATAAGACAATAATCAAAATCAAAGATTGTGATCGGAACATAATTTTGTACTAAATTTCGAGTATACTAATTTAGAGAATTCAAGAAATTGTTAGAAACTATCAGGGACATGGCCCCTACAAAGGGGGGGCTGACAGGGCTCTAGCCTGGGGGCCCGGGTTTAGAGGGGGCCCGGCATGGTCAGTTGAGTGTGATATACATACTTAATTTGCTTTAATAGTAAAAAAAAAAGTCGCGTGCGGCGCTATTATATAAAGAATATTTACATAATATGAAATTAAATTTGATGTGATAATATCAAGATTGATAAAATTAAATGATAATTCTTGTGTAGAATTTTATTTTATAATTATTTTTAGGGTGTTTCCTGAGTATAAAAATGGTTATTTATCCAATATGTCGAAGGGTTACTTAACCATCACACAGGGGGTAGCAATTAGGGCATTATAATTTATGATTCTGAGTGCCTACAACTTATTTATTTAAAATTACGAAAATCGCTAAAAATACACGAAACACCCTTAATTTAACCTGAAAGAACATTGGGGTTCCGCGGAATACCATTTAGGGAACACTAATATAAAAAATCTTACTGCCCTTCACCTTAGCGATAGGTAGGGGGCCCACCAAACATCCTGGTCTGGGTCCCGCTTCCGGATGTGGGGGCCATAATCAGGGAAGTCAGTAATAATGGGAACTGAAATACCTAACGGGTGTGGAGAGGCAGGCAACCGATCTCGAGTGCGGAAGAATACCGGATAAACTTAAACACGTGTCAAGAATACGTCATACGTCAAATACTGACAACTGCTCTCGGTTTATGCAATGACGCTCATTTAATATCGGTGTATTGAAGGTTACAACACAACACGTGGTTCATTTTCGTAGGATACTGACACATTCAAAACCCTGCTTCAAAATGTACTGTATTTCGATATAGCCTATCGGAATTCTATTTATTAATCTATTCTGTGGGCCTTATGAAAAAATAACAAAGATTATCGACCTTGATCTGAAAAGGAAAAAAGTCTGTGGAGAAAAACATAAACATTAACCCAAACAAAATTTCTAAATCGTCGGTAAAAAAAATCGGTCCTCTCGAATTTGAACTGATGTGTTAAAAAAAATGAAATAAAGATATTTCTCGAGAACAAACTATTATTGAATTTAAAGAAACGAAATCTGTTGAGAAATCACAGACTCTATCTAATCCTAATAATGAAATTGCAAACTCCAATATAAATTTTACCAAATATTATATGGTTAAATCACCCAAATTACCCTTAGGAATAACAATTATTAAATAAAACGAAAAATGAATAATAAAATAATAGTTTGAAAAACTCCTATAACCACGAACGTTTCGCATATACAAAAATATTTCATTATTCTCTATTTTAAAATGACGATAACCACAATAGTAATATTTTATGGTATTAAATATATTATAATAATATGTTACACTGAATTGTTAATTTATAACTTTAGAAAATACTATGCATTGCAATGACATACACAATATTCCCCACAAAATTCAAGTCCTAAAGATATCCCAGTTTTTTCATGTTCAACCTTCATATGGCACGACGTGAAACCAATGGATCTTTTACTTTCACACACACTAAAATATTGTAATAACCGGTAGTTAGGTTTTATATTCAAATATAATTCCTAACTTACACAATTGAAAATTATGTGACTTATTTCCTTATCATAATTTCTCGGTTAGGGTAATCAATTAATCCATTGCTAAATGAATATCTCTCCAGCTTGACGTCATTCTCCTCTGCTTAAAAATTTAAGTATCTTCCTATCCCATCAATTCAGTGGGGTTTTAGCCGTCTAATGGTTTTTTGGCATGTCTTGGAAATGATATGACAATAAGATTGATCGAACGATGATTTTCTTTTTTAACGATATGACTTGTCCATTTCCAAGAATGCATTTTTGTATATTTATGTCATAACATTCAAAACTGAACACTTCTTATTTACCAAAGTCATCTATAGAAATGCAACATTAAAGTAAACATGAAAAAAGTTAACATTTAAATTAATATTTTTTGCATTTATGTTTTTGTAATATTCCCATTTCGGGTTAATTTGTAGCTTAATCTGAGACTGGCTTAACTCTAAAATAAATAATTACTAATAATTAAAGAACTTTTTATAAACAACGTTTTTAAATTTTCTGTTGAATTATTATGCTCAATATGCTCAAATTTGTACTTGATATGAAGTAAAAAAAAAACAAACAAACAAACAAATATAGAATACTGAAATGTCATTTTGACATTTCATTTTGATTTCCACAGTAACGCACGTATATATTAATAATTTAGTTGCTAGGACCACCGCCTTAGCAACCAATAATAGTCTTTTACTTTTTACGGATTTTTCTGAAAAAACTTTCCATACAAAACAGACTTAACTGAAAATGAATTCAATTCTGCTTAAAGATGGCTAAACGTATTAAAAGAATGCATTGGCATCGTGTTCAAGTCGGGAAGTTAAAAATCGATTGCAAAATTTATACCGGACAAATAAGAATACGAGCTAATAAAAACGTTGTAATTGTAATAAATACACATTACATTAGTAAGTTTTACATTCAATTGAACAATCACAAAACACTGCAAATAACCATACGTCATACACACATGTTTTTAAATACTGCCAAGACATAGAATATTATTGTTTTATGGCTAGGACCATTTAAGTCTTAGTACCATGCCAATTTGTAAGATAAATAAGGACAAAAACATTCTTCCAACACCTAAAGCTCTTAAGCACACGATGACTGATTTTTTTATTTAAAAAATAACAAAATCATAACCAAATAATGATATAATTATATTTAATAATTTATTATTATTTATTTTGGGTGGTAGAGAATTCCCCGTATTATTTGTGACCCACTTCGTAACTTTACATAGGTATACTATCAAGGGAATTCTGAAAACTCTACTTGTAACGTTTTCTTTTGAAGTACCTATATGTAAACAAACAAAAATCAAACAATACAAACATACTTACATGGAGAGTAAATCATTTCAACAATAAAAAAATGATAGTAGCCCATGTCTTGTTGAATAATTCTAATACAATAAATAATAAAAAAATCTAACCTTACATTTTGTGTGTATTCCGTTTTTAATAAAAAAAATATAATTTAATTATTCACAAGTTGCAATATCACGACGGAAGAAATAAAAGCCCGAATAACCGCTGCAAATAAATCGTACTTCTCGTTGCTGCCCATATTCAAATCCAGAAATGTCCACAGAAAAACTAAGACCTGGCTCTATAAAACCGTCATACGCACAGTCGTTGCATACGGGTGCGAGTCAAGGACGCTAAATATGAAAGCAGCTGAAATGGTGGACTGCTTTGAGAGAAAGATCCTGAGGCGGATATACGGACCCATGAATGATGGTGGGGAGTGGAGAATTAGGTACACCACGAAACTATACTTATACCAAGATTCAAAACTCTCCACCTTCATAAAACTCCAGAAGCTGAACTGGACAGGCCATGTCCAGCGCATGCCTGAGTCACGGATACCAAAGAAGATGCTCGAAGGAAACCCAGGGAGGAAAAGGCCAGTGGGAAAGCCACGCACACGATGGGGTGATAATATTACAAAAGATGCCAACCAGCTGCTAAAAATCAGGAACTGGAAAAGACGTGCGGAGGACCGTTCGGGCTGGAGGACGGCGGTGGAGGAGGCCAGGGCTCGACTTGAGCTGTAGCGCCATCAAATAAGAAGAAGAAGAGAAATATAACATTTCAATAACTAATATTGTTCTTCACTAACTTTTCAAAATGGAAATCAGATGAATGTTAAAAGTATACTATAATCGTCCTATATATATTTTCGTCGGATAGATTTCAATATTTCCGCAGCTAAATGACATACTTATAAACTATTCCAAATATCTTCGAAAGTTTTCAAATAATCTTTCATAATTTGACTCGTAACTTCGGCTTGAAAGTTAACCCTTCAAATCAGCGGACATAAATACCATAAACTCGATCATAAAGTTCAGTAAGGAGTAAAATTCGAAGTTACGCAAATGCACAAACGCATATAAAAAGGAAAATTATTATCTAATATGCATTCGGTATGTTGGAGTTCACAGTATGTAGAATAATTTTGCTGCACCGTAAAAATGACATACGCGACATTGCTCCAAATTTCAAATGTCTAAACTTTAGATCCTAAATTAACTCATTCTAGTAGTCAAAATATGTAATTTATTCTTAAAAACGTTGTTTAATGATTCAGATACGTTATCAATAACTGCCAACATTGATATATTTAGGGAATGCAAAATTAATACGAACTGGATTACCCTACAGGGTGTGTTATTATAACAGTCTACGAATATCGAGTGTGGAAAAATACAGGATAAACCTAAACAGGTGTTAAATAATATGTTGTTTTCAATAGTTACGTCTGTATAATAATAGTATGAATTAAGGTTTGTCACATAAATGTAACGCGCATTAAATATTTGAGGGCAGTCGGCGCGCTTTGCTTACTTGGGTTTTATGGCCTGACCGTGATAAAGTACCCTGCTTCAAAACCTTGGTCTAATATGGTGATGGCTTTTACATTTCTAGGTTATTAATCTGTTATGTGAACATATTATTACTTGGGTACAACATCTAATAATAATAAAAAAAAACAACATCTTTTTTTCAACGTTTTCTTTTGATAATGTCTCAAATAAAAATTTTCCGATTATCTTTCTTCAAGGCATGCTCACCTTTCACTCTCTTGAAGCTCGTGGGCCACTTCTGCTCTTAAAGCATTTTCCCTGCTCGCACGGCGTACGGGTTTCAATCCTGATATTCTAAGGGAACAATAATATAATATGCATCCGTCAATTACACGCGTCGTCGAACTCATGGCCTCTTATGGATGAAAACTGTTTCTTCAGGTCAGACTCTTCATACACCAATTGCGAGCGTTGTGCGGTCAATGCGCGTCCTAGAGACGTAGACATTAAATTTATTAGTGATACACTATGTATTTTATTTTTTAAATTCTCGTCGTACTTTTTTTTAATTTTTTAATTTTGAAAATTTTCTTTCGTTGTTTTTGTCTATAAGATTTGTTCTTTCTATTAACTTGATTAGTCTGGTCTTTTCGTTCTAGATTTCATGGTGTGAACGTGTGGAATTAATAATTTATTATTTTCTCCATATCATTTTGTTTATATAAATAAATAATGAAGTAATATACCTACTTGCGAAATGTTTGTATTGTATTTATGGTTACAAATTATATTTAAATAACTGATATAAGACAATATACGTTATAATGTCGAAATAAATTTAAAATATTGTGGATATATTGTATATTTTCAGTTAATTTTTTGAATTAGTAATTTTAGTTACAAGTTTGACAGTTTCGAAAAGTTTTATTTGAAAAAAGCTCCAAAAATCATCAAAAAACAAACTTAGCAAAAATTAATTTTAAAATCGCTGTCCTATTTTTTTTAATAAATTTACACGTTCAAGTTTTAAAATATAAATAAGATTATAATAAAGTTATTAAAAAAAAGTATTACAATATAGTACGAAACTTACCGTGATATTTACTTCATTTCACATTCTTTCCAGACTATATTATATTAATATAATGTATCTAGTTTAAGTACGTACCCACCTAGGTAAGGTTTTTAAATAGGTATAGCTACGCTATGTTCATCCGTTTGTCCAGGCCCGTCCATAGGGACTCAGCGACCTCTATTCGAAATCTAAAAAGCCGCCGCCTCCTCTTTATCCTAATTAAAAAAAAACTGATGGCTAGATTTTTAAGTTATGTTTACTTACTTACGCCACAATTAACTTTCTGCTGGTCGTCAATTAATAATTTGTTCGTTCCCGTGATTATCCTCCCAAGGTGTATAAATAAACTCCAATTGGCGATGCCAATTGGAAAACAATAGCTTTGTTACTAGGTTTAGTTAAAAGATGTTAAGTTATTTTTAGTTAGTTTTAGTTTTATATCACTTATGTTTATTTTATAACTTTGTGAACAATTTCAATTGGTAATTTTTGATTAACATAATTCTAATTTAAATTATTATTATTTTCAACCAGTACCTATACGTATAGCTACCTATCTAATGGATTTAATACGAGTTTTTACAAGCACTTTAAATATTTCAAAATATGCTTTTGTATTCGATCCGTTACGTAGGTTATAAGGTTTGTACCTTATGTCATTGTATTATTTTTTTTAAATAGCATTAAGTACTGTATCCGTTGTCATTTATCATTGGAGAGTTCGCATAATGCTTTATTATGGTGGAAGATGACACCCGAGTCTCAAAAAATGTCTCAAATAGAATAGTACAAACCTAAATCAATTAGAATTTAAATTCAAATTCAACCAAGTATTAATTCTTTTTTTCTTTCGACCATGTCCGATCCTAATAGGACCACGCGCGGCCACCGTTTTAATATTATGCCATAGTATTAATAGGTATTAATTAATATTAGGTAATAATACTACTATTGATTGTTACCGAATAAGCATAATATCATATCATTAGCTTAACTACCAAGGGCGGGACCAAGTCTCCTTTAAAAACTTCCACCAGCTCTTCTTATCCTCGAACAGTGATCTTCACCAGCTGTTTTACCATACCATCGTGGGTCTGGCAAGTAGATACACATATTATTATTCAATTTGTGTATGAGTCATAGTATGTACCTAATAGATTAAGCAAGTGGCTGACATCCATTTCTCGTAAAAAAGCCCGTGCCCAAAAATGGAGGCCCATAAGATCGTATTAGGATCGGACATGGTCGGGGGGGGGGGGATTGACACAGTCTAACAAGAGAAGTTTTGGCCTGACGACCAGTCTCCGTTCGGTCTGGTTCAATCAACTACCTATCTGTAAAAAGAAAACCTTGCTTTGGCAAGATTTATGTCTTGCAAAATAAAAATAGGCATTGCGAAGATTTGAATTTTGTTACAAAAAGCACAAATATAAAATATTTACTTTTCCTTATGGTGATGTTACAATATATTTTGGCTTGATATGATAAAATTGTATTATAATGACACATATATGTAGCTAAAACGCCGGAAATGACACTTGCGCCCTTTCAGTTGCCATAATATCTCCGAGCAAATCATCGCCATATAAAAGGAGAGGCAATAAAAATGTCCGCACCAAATGTCGAGAGAAAGAGACGCACGTATACTTAGTAGTTAAAGTGGTAAGGGATAGAAGAAAACTGTGTGGCCATTTCGTGAACTATGAGACAAGATGGTGGACATGCTATATAGACAGACAAAATGGCGCTCGGCCATCGGGAGTTTTAAATAAAATAGCTATTGCTCTTGCATATTTTTATTATGATAGCGTGCATTAGGTACATATAATATAGTCTTCCGCATTAGTATGCATTTTAAATATGTTTAATATTCGCTTTATCATTAATGACTTATTAATTTAAAAATGATTTTGATAATTCATTTATAAGTAATAGAATTGTCTGCTATTCCAATTAAATTTGTTGTTAAATTATGAAACAAACGTAATTTTCCTTTGATTCTTTAGTTTCCAGTTAACTCTATTAACAGCTGTTTCTGGCCATATGATAACAATAAAATTGATCTTAAACTCTATAAGTACCTGATTATGACGAAACAACTGTTATTTTACTGAAAGGTATAATTAAGTAAGCAACTTACTTAATTTGCGATTTGTCGTAGGTTCACAGTTAATAGAGACAAATTCTAAAGTTGTTGTACGACATGTACCGATGATATTTTACAGTATGGCAATATTAATGTAAATAATTACAAGATAAAAAGAACTTTTTATATACCACGTTTTTAAATTTTCTGTTGAATCATATAAACTTGACAATTCTTTGTATTAATAAATACTTTTTTTGTAATTGATAGAAATACTGAATAAATATAGAAATAATGAAATACTTAAAGATGGCTAAAAGTATTAAAAGAATGCATTGGCATCGTGTTCTGATATATTTTAAAAGTTTCGAATGTCTAGCTTGTCGGGAAGTTAGTTAAAAATCGATTGCAAGATTTGTACTAGACAAACAACCACCGGACAAACAAAAATACGAGCTAAAAAACCTTGTAATAAGACGGTATTCTAACTCTGTCTGAGGGCCGCACTTTGTCCAGAGACGAGGAATGTCACGTGGAAATCTTTGGCTTTGAGGAATATTGGATGATAATAATATGACACATGCGATACCTAGCTATGATAATAACATTAATATTCATAGAAAAGAAATACTTCACATCGTTTAATGTGTCACTATCATTAAAAATTGTTTTTTTCCTCCTACCTATCTGAGCTAGTTACATCCAATGTATTGTATCATTTTCCAAGCACCACAGTTCAAAGACCCTCCAAAGCCGCCTATCGATCCAAGGCGTTCTGAAAACCGCTGGTCTAATCTAGTTTACGCACGGATGTGCTGGGAAAGGGTCATCTTCTTGCGTGGCTAGGAAAAGAAATTGCGGCTGTGAGATCCACCCAAGTCATGTTTTAATCAATGTCAGCAAATAGAAAATGGAAAACTGCTTTTCAATACAAGCGATATTTCACCCGACAGACGTGCTCCGCATCGGTGGAATACAGAAATATTTCACTACTCCTAAACCTCGGAACTGATAAGTTAAACGAGATAACTTTCTAGTCTAGTGAATGACAACTGGACCCGTATAACATCATTCTGTCATTGTAACTATATACGTCATTGGTAACTATTGTAATAAATTTTCGATAAAGTTACTTCAAAATATACATTGTTATATATTATAAAGCCTAGTTTTCATTGGTATAGTACTTACTAGGAAGTACTAGCTATCTTTCTAACTTTACCAGTGGAAACGTAATTGGGAGAGTAGAGTACTAGATCTCGCTAGAGTAAATAAAGTAAGAGAAAATGGTAAATAATATGCTACTTCCTATATGCACTTTCCTCTACCGTCTACTACTAATTAATTAGATATAAATATTTAATTTGTATCAACAATATCAATATATTATTAAAAAAAATGTAGGTTTGAAAATCAACGATTTTACTTGATGAAAATTGGATAAACTGCTTTTAAAGCATGCATAATATTGCTATAGTCTCAAAAGTATTTGTTTAATATTAAAAAATTAATAACAAACACTTTTAATATATTTTTTTTATATTTCTAATAGGATGTTGTTCTATAAAGAATTAACAAAAAAAATACTTAAGGGGGGACATGCTCAGCGTAGGTCAAAATGGAACTTTTATTGCATTTTCAAAGCATGATCCTGGACATTCCTTAAACGTTGTAGATAATCTATGTATATAATTTTGAATCCTTATTATCCTTTATATTTATTTTAAACATTTGATGACTGCGTAAAGTATTTTTATTACATAAAATAGTATTCTTTTAAACCTCTCGCTCTAATGTTTTATAATATAGTCATATTTCAGTACATGCATGTGCAGTGGTGTTAAGATTTTTTACATTTATTAATTTTTAAACGCATTTATAAAACCATCAGTATAATTTATATCGACATTATTATAGTTAAAAATATTTACGATAAAAAATTATATTGATAATCTCTGTTATCCCAAATTTGGCAAGAATTGGGCGTCTTATTATTCAAAAAATGGGCAAGATTAACACATTTGAAGGTAATTCTAAAGATACTGATTATAAGCTATGTCTTTGACCATTTAAGTGTGATAAACATCCTACGAATAATGATTGCTCTATAATAATTATTGACCTAAGAATAAAGTAGTGTTTTTTTGAAATACGCCATTTCTTTTGGCATTCCCCAGTGGTTAAGCTACTACATACGGCCGTAGCATTGAATTGACAAACTTAAACTGAAGTAGGGAGTAAGATCATGTTAACGCGCGTGTTTGAACATGTACCTAACCGATTTTTTTTAAACGGTACATGTTCAAACACGCGCGTTAACATAATCTTACTCCCTAGTTCATTTACTAGACTTACTAGATCTACTGAAATTTCACTGTAGTATCGCCCCTGCTATCTCTTATCTCTATCAGCACTGTCTCACAATACCTAGTTGATTTTCTCCTTCTCGTTCGGTCAAGAGTGTAGAGTTGACGAGCGAGAGTGAAACATAATATTACGCCTATCCTGGTCTCACTCGCGCACATCACTTTACACTTTAGCGATTGAGAAAGAGAAATTCAACCTTCAATAACACGACTCCTCCATACTATGTAGTTGAGTAATCGTGATAGTAAGTATTATATCGTTTACTCTACCAATGAAAACTAAGCTTTACAGTGTGATGCAAGGTTGTGTATCTACTACATACAGGATGTAGTTTATCTACATTTCATCAGTAATAGGCAGGAAATAATTGAATTAACAACGTACATTAGTTTGAAAAACCTCATTCGCCCAAAGCATATCTAAACTATTATGGTTTAGTTTAGGCAGGGTTTAATTGAATTTTATAAACTAAGCGACACCATCTGCAAATTGTGTTCTTAGTTCAATGAAAACAAATGAGCATGACTGACAAAGTTCAGTTACAAAGTACTATTTATATCGAACCTTAACAGCTTCTCTGCTATTGGCTGGGGATACAGGGCAGTGAGCATTAACGTCTTCTTATGGCATCCTCTATCGGAAATCAACCACCATCGAGACGATTTTCGCTTTGCATTCTGCTAGTGGGCTTAGGGACGTGAATGCCTGAAACATTGACAGGTTTTGTGGACCCCAGTCCAGTACAAAAATAAAATAAAAAATATTAATTCCAACTACTAACGTATATAGAAAAATTATCAGTGTATTGTTTTTTTATTAAAACGCACATGTATAAACAATACATTAAACATAATTACATAAGCATACGAGGCGTTTGATTTTAAGATATGCACTCCTTGCTATATTGTCAACTTTCTTTTATTATCATTTAATAATAATACAATGAAAAACACTTTTATTTAATGCGAGATTAATACATGTATGTTGGAAAATGTTAATTATTTTATAGTTGGTTAATCAGAGTGGCGATTCGGTTAGGGCGGACCAAATAAGTAGCCTCTTGATAAGAAGAGGCGTCTCTCGACCCAAACATGCTCCAATCTTTGACAACCCTTCACTAACTGGAATATAAAAATACATTCAATATTTTTTACAGTATCACTAAAGGCTATTTTTAAATAGTTGTGGTATTTTCGACGATCATACTAAATCAAATGTTGAAAGGAAAAAAGATTAAACTCACAGTTTTTTTAAAAATAGGTTTTATTGGATAATAACATTTGCATGGTTAAATAAATGTTGTGTCCAATATGTAAGTAAGCTGCAAATGCAAAAATAATAAATAATATTTCTTTTAAAAGCTAGAGTGACGTGGGAAAAAAGGCTTGACCATCATTTTTATTCAGTTTTTTTTTAATTACCTCAATAATTAATTCATATTCGGTAAATAAAACACCAAACTATTAATCATCATGCACTAATATTTTAACTTTGAACGAAAATCATAATAAAAACATTTTTGTGCCACCTGTAAAGCTTGATTTGTGTGGGTTAAGTCCTTTTACCATTTTACCAGTTGGCATAATTTTATATGCTTTTTAAGGTAATAATAATAATATATATTATAAGTAAATACTTTTCAATTTTTGTCATAATATTTGGGTCATAAACTTCATGTAGGATGAAAATAATATATATACCTAGAAATATATTATTACAAAAAACCTCTTTATCCGAATAGTATAATAATTATTAGATCATCAGCGTTTGAATTTCATCAATTTATAGGTGTAGAATTGTGATACTTTAATACAGCATATTATTTTTTTTTACAGTAATTTTATGGTGGAAAAGTATTGTAAGAAAAAATAATTACTTACTCTTTTTATTAGTTAAATATTTTTTTTAGTTTTGGTAGCATTTCCACATTATTTTTATTACCAGTCCAAGACCGGTTTGGTCTTTCAGTATCTTCTATGTATAAATAGTAGGTAAGTACATATTTGCTAAAAATAAAAATAAAATATCTTACAAATCTAAAACGGCAATATTTCTTTAATATTATTATTTAAATGCTATAAATTTCAACGCAAAATCACACTATAAATTTTAAATTTCTCTCATTCACTTATACTTGTAGTACCTACGTGATAAAATTAAAGTTAGCTTATGGTATAATATTTATTATAAGTAATTAAGGTTGTAATTATTATTTTATACATGACTACACTTTTTCATAACAATTTGAAGAATGCATATAGTTTGTTACACCACAGCATACGTCTGAAACTTGTGAGGACATGGTGGGTGGTAACTCTTAAAAATAACTCTTCAATCCAGAAAATATTACGTTTGCCACAAACACTTCAAAGAAAAGACAATCGGTGGACAAAAGCATAGAGCCTCAGGAAAATAGAATTTCTTAAGCGTGCATGCATCTTTTTTAGATGTTGGTGTAATTTATTAATTTTATGATTAGTTTAACAATTTGGAGACCCCCTTTAAAATTTTCTGACTAATAGATTCCGACGTTCGCGTCAAATAAAGTCGCTTTTGGTTATTAGGCAGTATATTGATGATTCAAGCTATATAAGGTGACGACATACGAAAGAGTACTTATTCGATTATTGTGCATTAAATATTTATACTCATATTTACCGAGAGAAAGCTCATCGGAAAGCAGTAGAAAGAGATCGATTAAACTTTAACATCTTCAGATATGTGGACGTCGAACTGCAGGAATCACATAGTCCTCTATAGTGAAAGACAAATAAAAAACGTGAAATCGTAAAACATGATGTGACAGTCACTGTGGACCTTCTTCGTCTATCGTGTCTGTGCAAAAGATGTGCTTAAATTCTCTCCAGCTATGGCTTTACAGCGCGATGGCGCGCATTATTGACTTAAACCTTAAGAGCGTACTTCAGTGAAATAGCAAATAATTTTCAATAGTAAGTGCGACGAAATTTCTCACTAGTCGCCAATCGGAGACCGAGAGTCGAGGTGTCTGCACGTCGATTTGTTTTGTCATGGCGTCGGATGAAAATATTCTTAAATCGTGTAAAGATGACTTTACTATGTACTTAAAAAAGAAAACATGTCAATGAATATACTAGTATTATTAGTAATATAACAATAAACATAACATTACATGGACGCATGTTGGATTTTTATGACAAATTATATTTCGTTCGGCACACGTCATTTGTACAATCCGCGCATTGCTTAGCCACGATCTTTTTAGACCATGCCTCAACTGGACTATAATATTATTATCGATGGTGCAACTGGTTGCAACAACAAGACAGACCATCGCCCCGCAGTTTGCAGGATTATAAGGATATCCCCACATATTCATATTGTTTTTGGATCTATTTTATTAATACAGTAATTCCATGGTTAAGCCCGTTCACTTTTAAAATATAATACGTACCTATCGATTCCCTGAGCATTCTCGCACAGGCGACCCCACACCGCGTGGACTTAACCCATTCTGCCCTCCCAGTCCCACATTATTCGGCGGATCCCTGACCCAAACTTTTACACGATTTCTATTTCCAGAAAGGGTTCGCCTGCAAGACATGCCGCCTAAACTGATTTGAATATGTATCAAGCGTATCATCGCAGATTTACAACTGGAAGCGGCGTTGCAGAAAAAAGTTATAATTTGAATTCCCGCCGAATAATATGTTACGGCTTTCCGGCTCTCTTTTAGATCTGAATATATTTGTCACCTT
This sequence comes from Rhyacophila brunnea, assembly GCF_057557595.1. NCBI lineage: Eukaryota > Metazoa > Arthropoda > Insecta > Trichoptera > Rhyacophilidae > Rhyacophila > Rhyacophila brunnea. Next base: position 18,250,313 of record NW_028233068.1, on the reverse strand, counting down.
TTTCCCGCACTCGATTAACATTACCAAGTAGTTTCTGCAAAGGATAATGGTATTAGTAATTACTGTTGAACGCAGTATCATCAGCGGTCAAAATGGAAAACTTAGCGAATCGTAGCGTTGGATAATTTGCTGAAAACTATGTGTTTTAATTGTACGTATGCTATGGGCGGAAAAATGTCATGGAAATGTTTTTAAATTTCTGACATACATATCTACTGAAGATCGGATAGATACAACTTCACATAGAGAATTCACAGACTAAAATTTCACAAGCTAAATTAATCACGTTTCTATAAAATATTGTATTATTCTCTTTTCTTCATTGATCTGCTACCTATGAGTAGTGGATTATTTTCCTAGCCTCACAGGATATAAATAATGTAATAATTTAATTAATGAATTTTATAATAACATATACAATATATCTACATTTCCTGGAAATGTGAAAACATTGAAAATATAAAATAAATTAATTTAATTATGTTCGTAATATTTAATGAACCGGAATGTACTCTTTTGTAAAGTAATGTTTAATTTTTATATTATCAAAAATTTTATGAACCGGAGCTGCATTCCGGTCCGGTCTGTGTCCATTTCGAGCCCTGAGTGTCATTATAATGGCTCTTTATACTAAGTTGACTATGAGTCATATTAATCAAGTGACAGATTGACTGTGACGAAAATAGAGGAAAGAACTTGTATCATGGTCACATAGTATAATATAATATGCGTATTATTGTAGAAAATATACTTTATTGCATCAATTAAATCCTACCAATTATTCCCTTCCATCTTTCAATAAATGATATAAAAAAAACAGCAAAACTGTGTTAAAGCAAACTTATAGAGAGCCATATATTGTAAGTACATTTTACCCAATTTTAAGAAATTCTGGTTTTGTCTGTCACAATATTATAATAATGTTATCAAAACGGTGTCAATATTCTACATATTCATCGTCACCAACTTAGGGATTTTTACTACCATTTGTAAAATATCATCATCTAGATTGGAATGTTTCCATCCAACATATGAAGTTAAATCAAACATTTTCATCAAGATAGGTATGATTTTTTTCATTATAATGAGTATAACAAAATAAGTGCTTATATAATATGTATATGTTTTAAATCTATGTAGTTATTTTGTCGATGGTCCTAACATTGATAATGGTAGGAATTTTGAAGTGTCACCCGGAATGCCTTCCACCACGAGAATTTTTCTCTCATTTTCAGAAAATTTTCAAGTTTCCACGACATCCAAAATAACGCCCTCCCCTTTCACGAATTTTCATGAACAGAAAATCGCTTTTTTTTACATTTATTTCCCTAGATAAATAAGTAATAAAATAATAATAATTAAGTTCTCATGTATATCTATACAAAAGTCCTGCTTAGATGATTTACCCATCAGAAATCTTTTATTTTAAATGTGTAAGTAATATTTATTATTTACAACGAAATAACTATTAATATTTTACATTTAGTGCATTCCTTCCTATAATTATAATAGTTTTATACATGGTGGGTCTTGTTGATTGTTGCTAGGCAACTGGGAGAAGCTGTTTTTGAAGAACAAAATTAATAACTTTTATGATGCGGTTTTACATGTTTTTTTTATATATTATCGTATACGATCATCGCACTGAATTTCTTGAGAAAAATCACTTACCTGCATGTATCAACCTGCTATGCAATCAACGCATAAGCGAAATCACCACTTTAAACATCGTCACTGTTCTGGCAGAAGACACTAATTCGAAAAAATGACACATTGAGTTAGTTATACCAAAATGTTCCTTATTTCAAACTTTACCGTCTGGAAACCTTCTTAATAAATAAACAGTATTTATTTTAAAGTTATCCTTTTTACGATTACTTAATAAACTCACATGATAGACCATTTCAAACATTTTAACAACTTCAAAGTCAAATTACTCAAAACTAGTATTCTCCAGTTAGTGTGTTCTGCCAGAACAGAGACGACATTGTAAACTTGACATTAAATTAAAACAAAACCGACAAGATTTTTGGCTGCCCTCGTTCACATTCACATTTTGCACGCCATATCTATGAGGCGGCCCTTCCCATAACGGCTCTATGACTCGCTTAATATAATAAATACAACCATATTATTTTCAATGAATATTTTATTCTGTACCTAGTTTTTTAAAATTCATAGTCTGTTACAAATGTTATGCCGAATTGAGATATTTATTTCTACATATTTATATTTGTATAAAATCTAAAGGAAATGGCAACGAAACTTTAAGAAGGCGATTACTGTAATATATTGTCGGCTTAGCGTGATTAACGACTTGTACGTTTATTATAGATGGGACATAAGATAGAAAGAGGATTTACATAATTCTGATCAAAGGCTGACTGCTAGTGTTTATGCTTTGCGTCGCTCAGATTTCCTGAATATTAATATTATAATTTAATGGTGAACTATTGCTAAACCAATATAATGTGTGATATCAATCTAACTCCCCAGCGCTTTGGACAAGATGATTTATAATCATTGCATAATTAGTTTAGATTCCTCCGGAAACGGCCCGAAATACATTAATAACATTATGGTGACCCTGTTAATGGACTCGCAGCTCTTCTGTAGATTATTTGAATACAACACAAAGGGTTTTGGGGCAGTATATATTCCATAATGTTAGACAGTATTAACACACCTACTATTTTTAAAAGGTCACATAAGACGAAACCTTTATAATATATATTGACTTTTTGAATTTAGAGAAAAAGAAGTACCTATCGATTATTATTGGTATCGACACTTCTTTCTGTCGTTTTTCGAGACCGTTAGTGATATCAATTATCTACTATTGTAATTTGTTTATGAAAAAAAGTTCTCGTATACAAAGATCATTACACTTGTTACCGATAGTTCCAAGTATCAATAACGATATTTGTTTTCGACATGCTACCAATACGAGTATCGACACTTTTTCTTTTAATATCATTTCCCTATATTATTATGCAATGTCTAATTTATATCGTAAAAATGAAACAATCATATGTACTAACATTTCCCTCCATTTTGGTAAGTGAATACAAACTGTCACTTTTATTTTGTTGTCTGGTTTTTCGTCTGGATTCGGGATGTGGAGATGAACAAATAACACACCGGAATTGTTTTCGATTTAATTTTGACGGATAGCGAGGTTAACACTGCTTACATCGTTGCTGTCAAAAACGCTTATCCCGCTCAAACCAACGGTCACTTGAGAGCCGTACAAAATGCGGCGTTGCCATTCGTATTTTTTTTTAACGCTATTCAGACAATGCTGCCGGCAGATATTTAACATTATTTAATTATTTTCGCAATCAGCCGTTACTATTTGTTGGATTTGATACTGATTCGGGCCTCTCCAGATACACAAGACATCCCCAAATGGGGACCATACGGGGGTGTCACAGTACGTATTTTTTAATATAATCATTATCATCTCAGCCTCTCCTCGGTGTATCCACTGTTTATTTGCATGCAGCATCTATCGACAAAACATAGAACTAACGATCTCAGTCGATAATAAAATACTCATCACAAAAATAGTTGACATAAACTGACGTTAACCAGACTTATAGATAATATTATAAATTATAAGGAGTAGTCATTATCAAACCTTTATCAAATCAAGCTGTTCACAAGTAATCTCTCATTTAAATACTGTGGTTGTCCGTAATAGACATAAAACTACCAAAATAAAAAAGGCATACTATAATGTAATATCTAAACAGATATTAAATAATAAGCAATAATAAAAGCAATTCTGTGTTTATTAATCAAACATTATGTAGTCATGTCAAAAAATAAATAAACCTAGTAGTTGAACGTAATACCAAATTAAAATAATATTGAAATAACGAAGAACTACATTTCAGATAAACTTAATTATATCATACAAACATACATAAAAACAATCGTGTTTACAATTGTACGGTGACTTGACTCTGCAGAACCTAGAATCTTCACCATGATCGAGTGGATCCGTTTTGTTATATTGCCTCTTTCAAATTAAGTTGTTTCAAAATTCACGATGAACAATTGTATCCGGACGACGGCTTTTTTATTCTATTTTTATTTTTTTATATTGCCTGTCTTCTCTAGATATATACTTTCATATATTTTTCTTATAATTACTACTAATAAATGTCTCTCCAAATATATTCATTACAGCTATGCCTAATATTTGATTTATTATACTTTTTATGTCCGCCTGTTATTGGTACCATCACATATTATTTTATTCTATATTATAAGTGTAATACTTATTCTCTGTGATTGGTCCTGTTGGCTGACAGAAAAAATCATCCTCGCCCTTTAACGAATTTCGATAGATGTGGGTCATGGCCCCCACACCCTGCAGCGGGCCCCCAGGCCAGGCTCTTTGGTAGGCTCCCCTACCTATCACTAAGATTAAAGCCAGGATGGTCGAGGTAAAATTAAGAGTGAGTATTTAGTATATTTTTTAGCGATTTTTAATACATCCACTTGAATTATTGAATTGTCGAGTATCGACACACATAAAAAATTGCATCGCATAACTACATGTTTTAAAACCATAATAAACATTAACGTTTGAAGTAAATTAGCGACTTTTTTTACTATTAAGGTCAATTTGTGATGTGTGTTTATCTCACTTATCTGGTTGACACACTACGCCCGGCCCCCAGGCTAGAGTACTGTCAGCCCTTTCTCCCTTGTGAGGGCCATGATGTGGGTACAAGTCTCATTTGGAGGAAATATTTTTCTAGTGTGTTCCAAACGATGTACAATTCCTATTGCAAGTGGTTTATTTTACCACGTTTTTATTAGCTCGTATTCTTGTTTTTCCGGTACAGATTTTTTCTTGTGTGTCCAGTATAATTTTTTTCTTGCTTGTCCAAGATTTTTATTGGACGATTGAATATTTTTAACTAACTTCCCGACTAGCTAGACATTTGAAACATTTAGAATATATCAGAACACGGCGACAATGCCTTCTTTTAATACTTTTAGCCATTTTAAGCAGAATTGAATTCATTTTCAGTTGATTCTGTTTAGTGTGGAAAGTTATTATTGTTGCTTGCTAAGGGGGTCCTAGCAACTAAATTATTAATATATACTTGCGTTACTATGGAAATCAATATTAAATGTCAAAATGACATTTCAGTATTCTCTATTTATTCAGTATTTCTATCAAGTACAATAAAAGTTTTTATTAATACATAGAATTGTCAAGTTTTTATGATTCAGCAGAAAATTTAAAAACGTGGTAGGTATACAAAAAGTTATTTTTATCTTGTAATTATTTTTAGTTCAAAATCAAATCGATTGAATACCTTTTGTTTTTTTTTTGTCTAAAATGGGTCTTATTGACAGGTGAACTTGGTGCTTTGGTGCCTAAATTATGACTTGACTTCACCTACATAAATTAGGAAAGTTTTTTGTTTTCGAGAAACACGCTTGAATTCGTAATAAGAAATATAACTTCACTGCAATAAAAGTTTCCCAACTTGATTAGTTACTGAAGTAAGTTAGTTAAATAGTTACGTATCTTATTAATAATACTCGTACGCCGAAATGTTGGCTCAGATGACGGATAATATCTCTACGGAAAATTAAATAAAATATTATCTCTCACTCAATCACTATCTCTTTCAGACGCGTACACTTTTTCGGAACAGGACCCTCTCCCTTCCAGGAACAGAAAATTAAACAAAATTGGTGGCGTTTTTTGCAGTGGACTGTATAATTTTGAAGGTGATGTGGATTCCGAATCTAGGGATGGGGGCGATTTAACATGATACCAGACACTGACCTTTTATGGTGTTGATGATGGCTCCGTGGTCTGGTTGTACTATCGCGCAGTATTGTTTGTTTGGGTTACTCGGTACGCGGCACTTGACGGTACACTATGGATGATATGATATGAATGATGAGAGCCGGTATCACGGCTTGGCAGGTATTCAGAAGTATCACTTGTAAGACGGTCACACTATATCAAGCTGACTGGCCATGGCCCACAAACAACTTCTGAATCAGTCTGTATAACGCAGTGCGGCAACACGCACTCGATTGTTCGCTTGAGCTAACTACGCGCAACGGCTGTCTTGAAGTCACTCTTTTTGAGTCACACTGTAGGTACGAAATGACAGTAAAGTTTAACAACTTGCCCACGTCCGCTTGCTGCCTATTACTTGAGCTAACTCAATGTTATTTGCATCACGGTCTCTCATGACCCGTTACTGCTTATTGAATGGTCTTGTCACAATAATACTGGGATTTGAGGGAGGTGGGAAGTAAGGATTACGGCCACCACAGTTTTGCGCAATCAAAAATATTTATACTAATGGAATATTAATTATTCTTCATCAGGACCTTATGACTGAGGATCGTGATCCGGATGATTTGTCAGTTGAACTGACTTATCAATGGGTTGACACCAATCCTCTAGTAATTTTACGATACGCAAGGCCTGTGTCAGTCTCATGAATTGGTGCATCAATTGTTTGCTTTAATATTCTGATCCGGTATGAATAAAGGCCAAGAAGCGCAGATAACACAAACGGACACTAACGATTCTAATAATTTATAATCAGTCGATTAACACTAATGAATACGTGTATTAAATAAGGCTCTAAGTACCAAAAAGTAGTATTGCATGTAGTTACAAAATACCGAGTCATTGCAGTAAAATTTCATGAAGCAGACCTTTTGAAAAATGTAGTTTTACAGTGTGAAGCAATCACGGCAGCTTTTATAATTTTAGGTATTAAAAACTCGCAAGTGTCAACACACTATCGTCAGCTATTTTATATTTAATGCCGTTGACCACTGCAGTGCTACTTACACCATTATAAATAAAACACGCCAACGGACTTACAACGTCGACAGGTTTAATTATGTTGCTGTATTTTTTTGACTTGCTTGAGGCACTTAGACTATAGTTGAAGTTATTGGCGTTAATATGTACAACATTTTTCTATAAAATGTCAGTTTTTATTATTTTGGTACTTAGCGCCTTAATTAATACACGTATTCACTTATGAATGTGACAGATTGTAGTAGCTCGTAGATGAGCATCCGTAGTTTTACCTGCAGGCCTAGTATGTATCGCTAGACTTTACGTGCGGAGTTTCTAAGTACGGGGAATGTACCCGGAAAAGTGTAGGGGTACGTGGTTGACGCGACAAGCAGGTTTATCGTGGTTAATTTGAATACTACTTTTATAAAAATAGGAATTCCTAATTTTTTCCTTTCAAAAACTAAACTAAATGTACGTGCATTTTACAATTGATGCGTTGACATGCCAGGCTTAACTAAAAAGTGGCAAGAGAAAAACTGTGTTCAACCAAATCTCTCGATATTAATATTATTATATTCCTCTTGTGTGAGTTGATCATAATTCTATAAAAATCTTGATTTTGAATGTTGGTATAGCATAATATTATGTTTAACTCATCGTATATTCAAATTTGTTTGTATTTAACCCAATGTGGGCCATTTCCACACCCAAGAAAGGTTTCCACTCCCTCTGTTTACGGTAAGCTTCGTCTACTAACGTAATCTCCAGAATGTTGCATCTCTTTCTACACGACCCAATGACCGCAGTATATGTATTCCCATCCTTCTGTTTCTTTCAAGTCTGGGTGTCATCCATTCTTGGGATATGGCCTGCTCAACAAAGTCATACCTATGTAAAAAAAACAGGATGATCATTATACCACGCGTACAGTTCACATGTTTGTACATTTGTCGGAAACAGCTCCGATTATTTCTTACAACTACATCTAGCTTCTACGAAATCATATATGTATTAATATATAAATCCAAACTAAATGTAGTTTCTTATCAATATATTCGTACTGGGTTTAATTCGATAATAATTCAAATGCTCTTTTTTCGAGTGAAAGCGTAGAGTTATTTGTTATATTTTTGTAATCATTAAAGGACTTACATAACACTTCAGAATCACAAAAAAATGAGGAGGCGTAATGATCATTGAGGATGTATACTTACCATAATATATAATATTACTTTTTAGTATTTTATACAATTAAACATAAGTATTTATGTAAAAATCATTAATACTAGAAAATATAGGTACGTTGATACGCCTGATAAAAAAAGTATTCAAAGCGAAATGTCAAAACAGTCCGCAATTTTCTTTTTTATTTACGAAAAAATGCTGTCAATGAAGAGAATATATTTTTTTTCTGTGTTTACAAATTTTAACCTACAGTCGATGTTGTATAGTGTTAGTATATTTTTATAATGAATTACAAAAAAACATATTACCTAATTTTGACTATTCATTCCATGCTCTATGATTCTAATATAAAAATAAATAAAAATCTCAACTTCACCTGGGCGGAACTGTTCAGAAACCAGATTAGACGTGACACCGGGACAACTAAACCTTTCGGGATGGATGGTATTATCAAGGAAACAACGATACTCAACATCGGGGAATGCTAGATATTCTCCAAGGACAGAAGTGAAGATATTATCTACTTGACTAGGTCAACAAACCCGCCCTTACGCCGAACGTTCCACCCTCGATAACGACATAATATAGCCTACGAGGCTTCAGAAACGGGTGCGCTACTTCTGACAGAGTTTTAAGCCTAGCCCAGACTAATCATATACTACATATGAGTCGCTTTAACGACTTTTTCTACTTGATGATTCTCTATGGTTTTCACTTCATACCTACAACGAAAAATCATCGTATTATTTACTGCCATAAAATGGTGATGTCAAATACCCCAAATCGCACGGAAATATCATATCATATTTTATAATAATCATATGATAACGGGAGGTGCAAGACTAATAAATGCGCTCTGCAAAGACATATACATTTTCAGTCATATACTGTGTATTTTGTTATTGAAATTTTATTTACATGAAATCCCCTAGACCAGGGGTCTGCAAACTGCAGCTCTTTGAGTATTGGGCTGCAGCTCTTTGCCAAATTCCCAATTCACAATTTTTACAAAACTTTTGCAAAATTAACAATTTTTATTTTTGGCATTGATTTGTACACTTATCTCTATCTCTATATATATAAAAATCTCGTGTCACGATGTTTGTGGTCGTACTCCTCCGAAATGGCTAGACCGATTTTTATGAATTTTTTAATGTATATTTGTTAGGTATGAGAATAGGTCAACAAGTATATTTCATACGGCTAGGTGATTAGGGCATCTCTATCCAGAAAAATTTTTCTTTTATTTTTTTGAAAATTTCTTTTTGTATTTTTTTTATTATTTTGCATCAAAAAATACTTACAACCCCAAATTTTCACTCTCCTACCCCCACCCTTCAATTTTTTAATCGCGATTTTAATATTTTTGTATTAACAAATTTAACCGTCGTTCGTATTTCAAACAGAACGAAATTATTTATGTTGTTGAATGACAGATGGCGCTACGTCCGAGAAGAATTCAAGAGAAGCGTCGCGTCATTTTGACATTTCATTCGGCATATCGCAACGCAGTGCGTGCAAAATTTTGTACGATTTATTTTAATTTATCTATTTTTATGTGCGTGTATTACAGTGCACAATGCCATCAAGATGCAAGGGGGGCAATTTGGGCCGTCGAACGAATAAAGCAACAAACATGCAAAATAGTAGAGCAGAAAGAACAGACGAACAAATCCAACAAGATAACAAAAACGTGCGTGTAAGCATGTCGCAATTACGTGCATCCCAATCACAAGAGGCACGAGCTGAATGAAATCAACAACGACAATTGGAACGGAGCCAAGCGCGCCGGTTCGTAGTTAACACACGCACAGCAAGAGACCGACAACGCCAACATGTACATCGAACATTTACATCCGCTTCGTTCCTTCGTCTCGCATTCGAGTACGAGCCAGATATTGAATATTCCGCTCATCCGAAAGTGCTGATTGGTGATATGGACAAAGAATGTCCCCATTGTCATGCGCTCAAATTCAAACATGAGTCAGCCAGGATGTGTTGCGCATCAGGAAAAGTGCAACTACCTGAAATTGAGATACCACCAGAACCATTGAACGGCTTGCTCATCGGCACGGTTCCAGATTCAAACCTGTTCCTGAAGTCCATTCGCACATTCAATTCATGCTTCCAAATGACTTCGTCCGAAGCAACAGAAATAGTTCACAATACTTCGGCAAATGGTCAACAATTCCATTCTACGTTCAAAATCAAAGGTCAAGTATACCACAAAGTAGGCTCATTGCTGCTAATGCCAAACGAACCACATACATTTTTTACAAATCTACTTCATGGGCGCGGCGCGGCGGTGAGGACATCAATCATGTGGATGCACGTTGCGGCTACAATAGCCTCAATTCGCCTAATGCCAGGCGCATCGTCGGTGAACTGGACGCCCTGTTGAATGAGCACAATGAATTATTGAAATTCTTCAAAGCACACATGCACGAATTGCAAAGTGACAATCACGCTATTGTCATCAATCCTGATAAAACACCAGCTGGAGAGCACGTACGTCGATTCAATGCGACTGTTGTTGACGACATTGCTGGAATCATGGTTGGCGACCGCACATCGACGCGAGAAATCGTGATTCGAAGAAGAAACAATAATCTGGAGTTCATCGCTGACACACACCGTTCATACGACGCCCTCCAATATCCGCTAATTTTCTGGAAGGGACAAGACGGATATTGCATAAACATTAAACAACGAGATCCTGTCACAGGTAATTCATTCATTATGAACATCATTACTCATTTTGAATTGAGAAAATGAATGGTTGATGTTTTTTTGTTTTTATCGGCGGTCATCGTCTACAGCGCTCTATTTCTCTTTCTGTCATAGATCCCATATGGCCCTACACACTTACGATACATTCGTTATTTTTTGTTTAACAACCAAAATATTCACTAGAAATAATTTATATGGCAGAACAACGTTTGCCGGGTCAGCTAGTAAATAAATAATAAAGGGAATTTAAAAAAAATCCAGAGCATTTTCTGCGACTGGATTAGGTCCTCATGCCAACACACAAATTAAGCAATGCTTTGTAAACTTTAAAAAAATTATTAACGTGTACCTACTACAATTTGTTTCATACTCACACACGCTCACATTTCCAAACATTTCTATCAAACTAAATGTAGTATGGAGAGTCCAAGTCGTATAAATTTTGCACACTTTAATGAAAACAACATTCCACTATACAAGCGAAACAGTAAACATGATAAAAATTTTGTAAACTTTCGTAGTTGTCGGTACATTTGCATATATTTCTATCCGTTGTGGAATACAAATGTTTGTAAACGGTTTCTAGACAACATTAATTTTATACAATGTTTATTTATTAACAGGCATAATTAATTATGTACGTCAGTCCGTACCTTCAGATTTACCTATGATAAAAGTAATCCATTAAATAAACATATTCAAGTATTATATAGAGATTATGTAATGATTTCGTTATTGAAGTTTTTGAGGTGTCTAGTTAGGTAATTATTTTTTTTAATATCTGGCCCAGACTTGTAAAAAAGTACAATGAAAGGAGATTTTTTTTCACAGTATTCAACTAAGACGTTATATTACATGCAAAAAATATCCAATCCCACAGAATATTCAAATAAATAAAAGACCCAAACGCAGACAGGGCCACATCGGGGAAGGGCCTTCACAATCACACAAAATCTCTGGCAATTTTACATATTCGTTTTTCGGATTGATAATTTTCTCCATAAATCGTAACAAAATCTGTCCGAGGGTTTTTCACTTGTGTAAGCAGAATTTTGCCGACTAACTTAGACGACAGGGTTGTGCAAGTTTAAGTGATTATGTTCCTCCTCAATATTAAATAACGAATTATAAAGTTATAACATAACACTACTGAACGAACACTGCTCTATATCTGAGCAACAGAACATCTATGTGAGCAACTGTGGTATAGTGTTGAATCGGGTTATTACATTTAGCATGCTCACTCCACAGGCAAGCAATAACAGCAAACAATACTTTCATTTGTTTTGAAAATCTTTCTTCATCAAGTATGTATTAAGTAGAAATAATGTATTGAAAATTGTATGACAAAAAAATAATAGTACTAATCCTTCGGGCGACGGGTATTCCCTTCCACAAAAAGATTTTTTCTAGTGTGTATATGCATGAGATATTTTCAAATTATGAATGTTAAATACAATAATTTGTAAGTAAAAAAATAGTCTAATCTTATCTTCGTCATGTATAAGGAATGTTAATAAATAACAACCCCAAACTAATTTTGTTACGTATTTTTTTAACATCCCAATCATCTACCGAAATCAAGGTTTGCCTAATAAGATCGCATGTTGCCGAAAACACACTGTCGCCAGGGGCCTTATGTTAGAACTTGCGAGTTGAAGTCGCACGGTCGACATGACGTCATATGAAATCATTGTGACGTACTACCGGAGTTATAATAGCATTCGAGAAAATAACGCTACTATAATACTGGCATTATCCATTGTCCCCATACACAAATAGGTGTTTCAGCATAATAATATCTATGGTGAGCAGTGTGCGTTGGGCGGCTTGCCTCGAGCGTGTATTGGCTTACGTCACAATTACGTCATGTCGTCGGGTGACTTCATATCACCAGTTATAACATAGGCCTGCAGGAGAGCTACAGTACGACTTGTATATAAAATATTCTACGTCACAGCACAGTATGCGCGTATACTGTTACGTCACGTGGTTTTTTTCGCGCTGATTCTATTACGTCACGTGCTCTTTGCGTATTGACTTGTCATAGCAGATACTCTATCTCTGGCACTATTGAGGAGAATTATTAAAGACTTTTGTGTATGTTTCTCCTTCTCACAATACTCTTCGTCTGCTTTCTTAATATAACTCCACGCGATATTAAACACACGCTGAATTATGGGAGTAGGAAAAGTAAATGCGAGAGGCGAGTTTTAGTTCCAGGAACGACCGTGGTGATGTATAAGACTTCATATAAAAGTCGCACTGTAGATACTTTAACTTTGCGATAAATTCATTAATATTCTTTATTCAAATAAGTATTAAAAAAAACTTTCAACGGAAGTGATAAATTGAACAGTGGAAGACAATTTCACTAATTAATTTGAATGTAGAGTACTATATAATACTTACTCGTATTAAGCTATACTTGTATTGTAGCAAGAAATAGGAAATTCGAGTTGGTTTATAGAATTAATACGTCAGTTTTTAGACCTTTCTGCACCGCTTTGAATAGTTAATTGCTTGAAGATGATGTTCCAGGAACACATTATGCGTATCAATTAAAACGAAAGCTTTCGCCTCTAATCTTTGTGAACATTTCGCGAGTCATATTCCAAGACCGCTGCCATTAAACTAATTTTCTCTATCATAAAAAAGGGAAATGTAAATTAGCTTCCGATTCCAAAGATTGTCAAAGATGAAAATAGGTAGTATATCTGTATCTGATAATTATTCTAATCTGATAGTCGAACTGATTATCAAGTTGGGTATTATAACGAGATAAATTTACTCATCATTTGACGATGAACTGAATAGTAAAGTTAGTATGGATAATATGATGATACTCTATTAATTTATTTTATGGTGTTAGCTGTAAATTCTTGGTGGACGTAAATCGTAATTAAAATAAAACTCAATATGACTCCACTTGGTTTAATAATAAACAGGACTGTTTCACTTCAAAGAGACATTTCAACTGCTATAGAATAAAGCAAACATGATATATAACTAAATTTAATTCTAAGAAATTCTGTTAAAAAATGAAATTTAATTGAATTAACCTAGCTTTTCAGGAAACATTATTAATCGTATTTAAGTACCTAACCTGCAAAAAGTGAATATTAATATTTCAATAATGAAAGTTTAATAAACACCATAAATCATCTTAAAAGACCATTTTATAGTCATTATCAAAATATCGTCGTCAATTTAATAGCATATATTATTATACTTAATAAATTATTATTATAAATAAATTCATATTTAATATACTTGCACCAATAGTGCGTATTTTAAACTATCGCGATAATAACTGTTTACATGTAAAAGTGCTGATTGTCTCGCCAATCTCATTCTTCAAGAGCAAGCGAGACTCTATATTGTCATTTTATAGTACTATTTGACAGGTAGTGAAAATCGGTTAACCTTAAAATGAGTCTCTGCGCGGTGTAATACGTTTTCTACCGACAGATTCGCCGCTATCGAACAAATTCCACAGTCACGTGAAAATTCAGAAAATTCCAAACTTTTTTGATTCATGCATGCAATTTTGCAACTTGCGTGATAATACAAATGTTTACACGTGCATTTTCTTGTTATGGCCACGATAATACGTACTGTCAGCAGTAAATCCTTGCACGTGAAAACGGGGTCAAACTGTGGTAATTTAAATGGGAGGTGAGTTTTCAAGTATGTTTTAAGTGCTAATGAATGTTTAACGAACTTCATAGACATAGGATTATTACTAGCCGTAGCCGTAGGTACTTATATCGAATTAAGTCGCCAGGCAGCTGCAGTTGATCGTGTAATTGTATAACAGCTTTCGCATTACACTGAAGTGACGTAGAAAATACCTGCTTCAATGTAATGTGGAAACTGCAATACAGTTCCACGCTCTACTGCAACATAACTGAAAATTATCGCGCGAATTTATATCGCGGTGATAGAAATTGCTGCGTATGAAAGGGGGTTAATGTTAATTTATGATATCATAGTGTGTGAAGTAGATACATATATTTAATATAGGTGAATATTACCATTAAGGATATCGCGGGCCCAAATTAAGTGCCCCTGCCAAGCTAGACCCATATTTTTTTGCCGGCGCTCAACAGTAAATGTGTCGCACATATTTCACTCAGCTTATATCGCGCGGAAAACTATTTCAGATACATACAAAAGGACCTTTAAACTTTTTTTCTCCAATTCGATCGTTCGATTTTTGCAACAATAGCAAGAAAAAACGTCTTAGAAAAATTGAAAAAAGTCGCGGATTAAATTTGAATAGTAACATTATCTTTAGTGCCTCGAAGAAAACACGTATTTAAGGACCGACCGTAAAATTTTTACTACCCACCCGGTCGTCTGTAGGGAGTACAGGTAGGCACATAATAATATTATGCTTCTAGAACTCTTTCTATTAAAACTTACTCCTGCGAGATCGAAAAATAAGTTACTGAATATAATAGTCAGTGTTTATTTACCTTATGGTGAGTGTACACAGTGCCAAGATGCCGAAAGGCGAAACCCGGGTCGCAAAAAATTACTCAAATGGAATATACAAAACTTAAATCCATTATAATTTGAAAATTATTCATTATATTCATAACAACTCGTAGCTATCAGCGAAACGTGGTATGGAAAGGTGCATGTTGGGCATTACGCATAAATATCACAAAAAAGCTAATGGTTAAGGAAGCAGGAGTGCGCGGTGTGTTAGAGGTTGCTAAGTATGTGAAATGGCAATGTACTGGACATGTCGCTCAGCGAGTGGATAACCCCTGGACAAATGCTGTCATACAGTGGTACCCAAGAGGCACTAAACGCCCTGAAACCCGTTGGATAGACGAACTCATACAATTCGTGGATGTACGTGGCAGCATGAACTAGGGGGTAAGAAGGGTGAAGGGAGCTAAGGGAAGCCTTCATCTACCAGTGAATCGACCCGTGCTGATGATGTTGATGATATTCATAACTTACGATAGCTTGTGATATCGTCCGCGTGAAATACATAAATAAAAAATAGACAAAATTACGTACGTCTTTCTATTAGTACCTCACCTCTTCACCGCTGCTTTGTGATTACTTTATGAAAAATATAGACGTCTATTAAACTGGAGCCAACAATTTAGTCTAGAATAGGTGCGAGTTTCGTCACTATTTATAGGTACAGTAGTTTGTGAGTAGTATATATGTTATAGAACAAACAAACAGACATACAGAGAAAATTGTAAGAAAAACTGTGTTTAGGTATCATGAAAATAGTCAAAACGCTAATAAAAATGCAAATTATTTCATAATCACCTATAGATACGTCAATTTTATTGACACTATAGATAATTTAATGAAGAGACAATCGTTGAAGAAGGATATGTATAGATTGAAGACTCACAACAGGTAAACAAACTTTGGAAAACCCTTAGCAATATAGACGGATGATATAGTATTGACTTGGAATTTAAAAATAATATTTATTTATTATAGGGCAAAAAGATGTAGGATGTAGGAAAGTAGATGGACATAAAAATATAACAAGGAAAATGAAGAAGAACTTACTATATCTAGTATAATCTCCATGACGTCTTTATAAAGTCGACTAATGAATTATTTAATTCTAATCTTAGCACTATAGAAGATGCATTCAATAACTAAAATGTTCTGGTTTCTGATACCCGTGTCACATTTTTCTTTCTTCAATATAATTCTCTTTCTAATGAAATAGCAGCTAGCCAAAATTCTTCTATTACTTTTCACCCATCAAATTTCTAAGTGCATAACATTTTAAAACTCTTTATAAACTTTTACTTGGCACACTTATCTGGCTATTTGACAAAGTAATTCCATTGTTCTAAGAATTGTAAGAAGTCAGTATTTGCTTTATAAATTAGGTCTGTTTCTGCTTTCAGTACATCTTCCTCTCCAAGTGTCGTCACCTCTATGAAAGTCCGCAGTCAACAAAACAATCAAGAGGTTATACTATCATAAAACTGTGTCGTTAGATTTTTCAGCCAAAATATCCACCTTCTTCTTGGACCACCTTTTCCTGAGTCCTCGCTTATCTATGATAAGGTGTAGGAGGTACTATTTCAAACCACGCACCGCCAATATACTTATTTCAGTTTTTTACAGATTATGGTGTATAACAGGATCATTTCATGAGGTCGACTTAAAGTGGCATAGTCCATGTTTAGTCGACACCGATGCTATAAGGAAAGAAAACATGTCATCTACGACGATGGCGTATTATCGTAGAGTTTAACTTTCTGGATTATTATTCTTAGTTCCCATATTAATTAGGTTAGTTTTTGAAAACTTGTTTAAATGTATTAATTAATTGATTAGACATTTATTTATTTCAAACACTGAATAGAATAAATATTTTTGAAAAAAAAATACGACACCCAGCGAGTCTAATTGCTAAGCTACGTGTGCCTTATCTAATTGTGACGAAATTAACTAGCGGTTCCTACAATTCTCATCAAAGCGCTTTCTCGTTATTGTTTTGGCAACCGGTTTTTGTATTTTAAATCAAACGTGTCTTCAAATTATATATGTAAATTAAAGAATGTCAATATATTATTTGCATATTACTTATTCATCATTTTCACACTACACCAGATCTTGCTAATTCAGCATGCTCATTCAAGTTCCTCAACTTTTCTTCTGAACCCAAAGAAACTTAATATTCTATAACACTTTAAATATAAAACATATTATATTGTTTAACGTCTTATAGGTATTGTTATAAAAGAAGCGTATGCATAAGAATAATAATAATATATGAAATGTAATGCTTATTCTTAAAAATAAATTTAGTACGTGTCAGCAGTTTTACAAATGCGTGACGTGTTTGAATAATTTATTGCTTGTTTTAAAAACAGTGGTCTGAATATTATTTACATGTTATTAATATAAAGTAGCTGAGGAGTATGTTTTTTTTTGTTTTTTTTTTGTTCGGCCCATTAAGTTGGGCAAAATAAAATTTTCGCGCCACTAAATCTAGCATATTAATACAACCCTTTAAATTACGGAACAACTTAAAAAAATAACGGGCTTTTTAATGACGTAGAAGAAAAGTTTAATTTCTCTTTTCGTATTACTAAAGTGTAATTATAATCTTTGCGACCATAGTACCTAGTTGACTGATATGGCTTACAAAACCACCTATCAGAAAATGGGCTTTTAAGTGTTTCATTGAAAATTGAAATGTATTTGTCCTGTCTCCTTCTTCTTCGTGCGTATCAGTTTTTCGCAACCTTGTCTATGATTTTTTACCCTCCCGGATGACTGCCTGCCTAGCCTTCCCAGAACATGTCATTTTATTTCGTCAAATTCTTGTTCAACAACAGTTATTATTAATTCAAGACATCTGCCTTCAACCTTCTGCGAGCTCTCCTACGTTCTTCTTTTCCAAAATATTCCGTCCTCTATTTTAACCAGTTGTTTTTTTTTTAATAGTTTTTCTCGTTAGTCATATTTGGGTATGAAATTATCGACTGCAGTGAGGTATATCTCCCATGGGAGCCGCTGCTGGCATAGACGAATATAAAATCAAACATTCCTGAACATGACCTCTCTTAAAGGCCAATAAATATCATTTTTTAACATATCTTGTTGAGCTGTTAAAACCTCCGATATATCAAAATAAAAATTTTTCATGAGAAATGAAAAAAAAACTCCTTTATATAGACCAACTACAATACCAAGTCTTCTACGTCACATGCTCTTTGCGTGTTGATTTGTTACAGCAGATACTTTATCTCTGACATTATTCAGAGGAATTAATGACTTTTTTCCTGTTTCTCCCCTCACTATGTTTCTACATTCCAAATAATGCTCTTCATCTGTTTCCGTAAATGTATAGGCATTTTACTGTTAATAAAACTCTACGTGATATCGAACACACACTGAATTATGAATGCGGGGAAAGTAAATGCGGAGGGCGGGTTTTAGTTCCAGAAACGACCGTGGTGAAGACTTGGTATTAAAGTCGCACTGTAGATATTATTATTATTACATTGCGATAAAGTCATTAATATTCTTCCATTAAAACTTGAAAAACCCATGATATTGAGTGAGCTCGAGTATCGGAGGGAGCGAAGAAGCCTCCAAATCTACCGACCAAATCAAGAGTATCACAAGTTTCACATTGAAAAATCTCTGCGTGCCGCTGAATGCTGAAAAAAGACATGGGGAAAGCTGTCAGGTGGCCAAATCATTTAAGTTACGAATCTTAATCAAACGGCTTCAACGTAAAAGCAGAGGAACATTGAGAGATTTGCTAAACTATGCGTTCTAATATAAAAAAAAAAATATTTTGACAAAATTGTCGCATCGGAGGATTTAATAGTTCAATGACGATATTCTTAGTCACTAGCCAAGAGATAAAAGCTGATGTTGGAGTAGGTCTGGTTAGCAGAAGTCCATTATTGAAAGCATTATTATTCTAATGATTTATTTTTGTTTTGTTAAATCTTTAATAAAGTGAAACCAAAAATAATGTTAGTCTCTCTAACAACTTCAGTAAATTTCTTAACAGATTATACATAATGAAAATATTAATAAACCCAGGTGTTTCTTTTTAAAGAAAAAACGTAAGTAATAAAAAAACTGGATAATATACAATTCGGGTAAATATGACAATCTCTCATTTTTTTCAATCTAATACTATTTTACAATAATACTATTGTGATTCAAGAAGTAGATAGATATCTAGAACATTGTTTGTAACGTAATAGCTATAGTTAATGAAAAATGGTTTTCTTTAGTGATTTATGTGCGCTACTGGCACGATTGGAGATTGATATTTCACAGATTTTCTTTGTGATTTCTTTACCTATCTCAAAATCTCGCGAACTGTTTCTGGCAAGTGAGATATGTTTTTTTTGTTCTTTTTGATATTTCCTTTGATCATTTCTAAAATGTAGCCAAACCGGATCGCTTTATCGGCATTCCGGTATATTGAATAAAGTTTAAGATTCGCTGACGCTGGAACTAAGACATGTTGATCCGGAAAGACTCCGGGATCCGTATTACAATTCTAATCTGATCGAAGAAGATACTTTTGGGAAGATTTCTTCAGACCGCGAACCACTGGCGTACTCCCGCAAGCTAATAAAGGTTAATTAAACCGCAAAATTATATATCTAAAACAATGATTTTTAAATTTCAAGATTAATTAATAAAATACAAGTTGGGGTAGATCTCGTGCTCAATATTGTAGTTAGTTTGTTAGTTAATTAGTAGTTTGTGGATGGACGTAATATTATAATAGAATGAGAAGTGAAATTCATCACAACATAATATTATATACAAATTGAAAAATGAAATTGCTCAATTTCATCACCACCATTAGCACAATAACCCGGTATAGGTTGTGAATTTACTTCAAACTCTCTCCACCTGTCATCTCTCAGCCAGATCATTTCGACAGTTTTCTTTTAAACAGAAAAAATACTTTATGTGTTATCATCATCCTCATCAGCCGTGCTCGATCCACTGTATGAAGGTATATCCTAGCTTCTTCTCCTCTTCTCAATCACTAGTTTGTCGCTGCCACGTACCTACATCAGCCGAACTTAATAATTTCGTAGATCCAGGGGTTTTTGGGGAATCCCTGTAGTTGTTTAGTGCATCTTGGGTACCACTGTATGACTGAATAAAAAATTTTCAGCCGTTGTGCACTCGCTGATTGACATATTGTCCTGTCCATTACCATTTCACCAGCTTTGTAACCTCTATCACATCGCGTAATTTTGTCTGCCATCTTATTCACTGGTTTTGTGGTCTTTCCGCGTTATGCCCTACATACACCTTCCTGTAGCGTCACTCGTAGATTTTGAATCTCTCTTATATTAAGGGGCCTTGTTTCACATGCATTCGTAAGGACTAGTAGCACGCGTTGGTTGAACACCTTATTCCTTAAGCATAATGACGAGGGGTCAGTTTTGAACGTACTATTTAAATGCATAGATTTATTCTGCATCCGCAAAAGTAGGCTTCCAATCAAGACGTAAACTTAAAATTGAAGTATATAATATTACATACAAAAAGTGTTGCTAAAAGAACCAAATGAGAAGTAGTGCATGGCAGTGTTTTTTGTTTCAATTGGTTAGTTCTTTTTTCGTGGGATATATTGTAATAACAATTTCTCAAATAAATCTTTTAAATGCGCTGTTGTCTTTCTCGTTGTACTTTCCTTGGATAAATGAGTTGGGGAATGATGTACTTTTTGTCCTATCATAATGTGCCCGAAATACTGTAATTTTATAGAGCTGTCACTACGTCGAACTCTTTTTTCAATCATTTGAGGACGTAGCATTTTACACTATGTCAGTCCAAGAAGTTTTAACTATGCGTATATACAGTAGAGATGGGAAAACTGGTCGATTTTTAAGACTAAGTATACTTACTACCAGTATAAAAAAATAATTAGTATAGAAACTTGTTCCAAAATACTTACTAGTATTTGGAATACTATATAGACTGTTTGGCGTGCGTATGCGACAAAAGTTTCGTACTCAAATGAAACTAAAACCAACTACATATTTTAGTATTTGACATACGTATCGGCTCAGGGAAAAATACGCTGAGCTCTGCTTCTCAAAAAGTCCCATTAATTATAAAATTTATTATAGTTATTTTTCTGTTAGGTTACAATATTCTTGTTAACAAAAATGAATAACAATGATTTTTTTTATTGTAAACTGCGTCACCTCAGTCACCTGGCCACATTTCCAAGGGAATAATATGCTGCTACAGAAAATTTATGACCTATTTGTTCACACATAAGATGATGTCATTTGCATGCATAGGCTAATAAATTAAAATATAGTTGTATTTGAGTGCTACCTCGCTCGCGCTCATTTACTGTCAATAGTATTGAAAGTTTACCAACTAGCCAGCGACTCGCGATCATATCATCACAAGTTTTTTGGAATAAGTTTATTGGGCCACACATACTGAGTATGGGTAGTTTCATCCGAAACTTGAGTACACAAACTGGTCACAGTATTTCCAGCTCACCTCTAATATACAGTCACATTTTTATTGTATTAATGATTGTTATTATTTATCATAAAATGCAGCTTTTCATACAATCGCTTAAACTTATTTCAATGCAACGATTGTAATCAAACTGTTATAATGGTTATATTATTACAAAAATCTAGTTAAAGATTCATTAAAATATTTCCGTTCTGAAAATGTAATCCGTGGGGAGCCTTAACCTCTCATTTAATAACCACCCACATAGCATAAGCGTACATTCCGCTAAAATCTAAAATATTTGTTTAACACAGTAGGAATAATGTAAATTCTTGAACAGTAATATTTATGATTAGCCCCCCACGCGCCACCTTTGCGCGCCTGTTTCCCCCATACAAAAGGAAAAGCCATAAATTGGACTAGTTTTATTTCGTATGAGCGGATTCATTCTCAATTTGTTTTATTCCATTTTTATCTAATATCAAAAGAAACCGTGCTGCATATTCGTTGCTCCGGCCCCCTTTTTATTGCCACGAAACATATTTTATAAATTGCTCCGTGGAAAAGGGGTTGAAGTATTTATTGCGTCAATGACCCATATGGCTCAGATTCTAGATAATAATGTGAACGATTTCGTATTGAGATAGGTATTGTTTGAATCCAGGAGGGACCGCTTTCATACATGAAAATAAAATATTATGGCCATACTAGTAAAATAAGACCTCCCCCATCTTCATGCAACTTCTTGGGTCATTTTAAATTTAAAACCAAGCTCGCGTACATTACACAACATACCTACTGACCGCATATCATAAAGTACATAAAACTGTAAAATAAGAAAACTCTTAGATATGTACATAGTACATGGTAACCGGTAAATCAGGGATATAATATTATGCTGATTTTATTTTTTCATATTTGAAACTACAACTATTATACAAATATTTGTAAAAATTATATTATTTAAATGTTTTCCTTGGCTCCACAAAATATACAATTTCAATCCGTTATTCAGATTTCCCATCATGTGCTGTAACATTTTTTCTGTAATTATTGCAGGTTGCAGTTGGTCATCACAGTTGATCCTGAGATTTTGTATCGGAAATAGATGGCCGTATAGTATTGAGATAGATTTCTTGTATAAATAAAATACTTACAAATTTGTAATAAAACCACCGGAATACATGAAAAAGACAGAAGAAAATATGTAGTTATTTAAATTAGAAATACAATCATATTGCATAATTTATATAAAATTGTGGTAGGTACTCGTAAGTATCAAGTTTTACCTATGGAATCATCATCATCATCAGCCTGAATCTATCCACTGCTGGGAGAAGACCTCTCCAAGCTGATTCCACTTCTCTCGGTCATGTGCACTGCGTTGCCACGTACTTCCGCAGAATGTTATCATTTCATCGATCGATAAAATTACCTATGGTATTTCTGATAATAATGATAGCGTTATTATTAGATATTAGATACCAATCAATATTATTTTTATTGAATCTAATAAAATTGGAATTCTACTGTCTGAAATGATTCACGTACAGCGTGTATTTTTTATCATAGTGCTATACGGTCATCTCTTTCCTATAAGATAGCTCACGGTGATCTGTGTTAATGTGAAATTTGATACAATTTACATGTAACTGAAATTTCTATTGCAACAGTAGCGGACTACTTACCACCACTACAACCACTTAACTCACCTTCAGGGGATCAGATTGCTATTATAATTTAGACAGAAGAATAACAGGCAAAACAATGTTTATAATAAATAAAAAAAAATACAGAAAAAAACTGACTCACATCTTTCATGTTCCGGATGAATGCTCTATCGATCTGTCTATGATAAATACGAATTATTTGTAATAACAACGTTTCATCCGAGGTACTTTAAATTCCGCCAAAGTAAATGACATTGCGAACATCATTGTAATAATCATATCAAAATAAAACTACATCTACAAACATTTACATTTTGTTTTGCAAATTACGTTTTCTGCCAATTCCAATTTTTAATTTTCACGATAGGTCGAAATAAAATTTGCATATTTTAGATTTGGTTTTATTTGATGTTCTTTTATTTGACTTAGCCATGACTTAGCTGTAGCTGTCAGAATTATTTTTATGTTGACATGGTGTATGCCTAGATACCGATGTTTGAATATTGTAGAATAAGTAAATATATCTTGATCAATTAAGCAACCCGGCTAATATTATGTATACCTATTCTGGTTTTATCTATTTTGTTTTTATATACATAAATAAATTCACGTATTGAAAATTATTTTGTCGTAATCACGGATTAGGTTACGTGGTAATAAATAAAAGTAATCACATTAAAATCCACTTATGGTGGTGGATATCGTTGATACCGCTCAGGCGATAATCACTGGCAACATTTATCCAGATAAAGTAATATTAATGTATTACTCTTATAATGGGAAAATAACCTTTAAGTTTTCATATAGTTATTCTCAAAACTATACTTTTCTTATGATATTACCTTCTTTTAAAATATTTTTTTTCCAACCACTTGTCAATCTATGATAAATATAAGTCGTCGAAAGTTTTTACAATAATGTCCGACATTGACATCATTCAAAGAAAAACTTTGGGCGTTCTTGTGTATTGCTGAAAACAATATTATTTTTATATCGTATTGTTTTGGAAAAACAAAAGGGTTTATTTTCATATTTTTTATGTTATATTCGTAATAATAATACACTACCCTACTTAAAAATAGATACTCTTCACCAGTGGCGAAGACTCCATACAGTCCATTTTCCTAATAAAAATATTTTTTAATACTCTATTGGCATGTTTAAATAATAAATTCATTATTTTTTTATTCCAAAAAAAATATAATTTTCCAATGACGTCACTGTATGTAGGTACATATCGGTGGCGAAGGGTGGAGGTAGGCTGTTAATATCCGCCATAAATGGTGCACACTAAACTTTGTCAGCAATACGTATTTGTTTTCATTGAAATAAGACTACAATTATTTACAGATGGTGTTGGTTAGTTTTTAAAATTTAAATAAACCCCGTGAAAACTAAGCCATAATAAACAATAGTCAAAAAATACTCGTGTAAATAAATAATGCAGATAGATAGAATTATTATTTTTTATCTATTATAGTTTGGTTTAGGCAGGGCTTAATGAATTAAAAAAAATGAATCAACAATATGACGTGTAATATGTATTATCAATCCAACGAAAACAAATAAGTACGAATGAAAAATCGTGCACAATTTTGTCGTATCGCCTAAAATATACCAAAACTATTATGGTTTGGTTTAGGCAGGGTTTAATTGATTTAAAAAAAAACTTACCAATACCATCTGTAAATTGTAGTTTTACTTCAATAAAAACAAATACTTACGTATGACTAACAAAGTTTAATGTGCACTTTTATGGCGGATTTTAACAGCCTACTTCCACCCTTCGCTACTGGTACATATTATACATTAATTGATGACTTGCTCAACCAGGAGGCACGTAGCAATTCCACCACTACGTAACGAGCTATTTCACAAACACAATCTAACAAAGGCTTCTACTAATTTGATACATTTCACGCATACAACACATACAAACATTTACACACGTATTGAAAAAAACATGCCCACACAATTTCAAAATCTGAGGCTATATGTATAAAAACCTGACATGTTGACAGTGGTGTATTTTTGTATATTATTATATTCATCAATTTTTTTCGCGCGGGTTTTGATGCAAAACGCTCAATTGCCACAACCCCAAACTACTGATAGTAAAATGTTCTAGCCGGAGTCTGAATCATGGTTGGATATTACTTTTTTTAGTACGTGTTGTATTTTTTTCGTTAAATACAAACAGGTAAAATATAATATTTTGTTGTACAGTAAAATACTAAAGATGAACAAAATTTTTAAGCTCTGTAAATATGGCTGCTCTAGAACTTTCTTTCTTACCACAGCCTACCTAACTTCAACAGGCACCCTTCGCCACTGCTCTGCACTGCATGCAGATGAATTATGTAAGTAACTACTACGATTTCAAAAGATTAATATGAAAGTCATCATTCGATATCAATATTATTCGAGATGTACATAAATCATATTTATAGTGCGGATGCCTACATGATTTATATACAACATTTTCAAAAATGCAATATTTTTTTGTTGTCTAGCTGAAAATACTGGAATATTTTTTTCCGTCACAAAATGGTGGTAAGTAAATAAATCAACTGAGACGTATTTATTTGACAGCTGCCTTCGCGTTAAACGGGAATTTATAGATGTAGGTATGAGAATAGTGTCCTTTTTTAGTCTCAGACGCACTATTGTCACTAACAACCAAATTGTTGAAGTATCTAAATTTGGTTGAGCCTTTATAGATGTGACTATATAGCAGTGGTGAAGGGTGGATGTAGGGTGTTAAGATCCGGCAGAAATAGTGCACACTAAACTTTGCCAGTCATACTTATCATTATTAATGCAATAATCACTAGAAATATGTCAATATTTTGAAAATTGCGCAATGTATTCCAACAAAATTTTGGTCGGTTCAAATAATGATGAATAATACATGAATTGTGCAATATTGATAACATTTATCAACGCAGTTGTATAATCTTGAATTATTGTGCTGGCCGATATATTGAACGTTTATTATTCCATAGTAATACTATCGACTGAAGGTACTTCATGGAATTGAATTTAAATTCTAATGGATTCAAACTCTGTACTATTCCATTTACTAATTAGGTTTTTTACTGACACTTCAACTATTCATAATTTGTTTATTGTATTTTTTGTAACCTTTGACTTGATAGGTAGGTAATGGAGTTTTTACCTACTTTATTGTATTGATTTATTATATAAGCTAGATTAAAGAGAGTTCGTTGTCAGTGTGTGTTTACCTTTGGTGAGTGTACACGGTGCCTGAAGATCCCGAAAGGCGAAACCCGGGTCGCAAAAAACGACTTAAATGGAATAGTACAGAGCTTGAATCCATTAGAGTTTATTATTCCGATGAATATTTCGTTATGTATTCATCTTACACCCGAATATTACAAGTAGGGATGACTATACCGAATGAATATAAATATCAATAAAGGTATTTTGGTATTCATGAAAACATAATATAGAAAAAAAGAAGTACCTATTAATAAATATAACTCTTAAAATCCATTTAAAACACCATTTTTTATAGCAACCTAATGTACATATCTACATTTATTATGTTGACCTTTATAAATATTTATAGATCATATAAATCCGGGCACAGGAAAATCTCTCTAATTCAACGTTTGTTGGATGTATTATCAACGTTGGAACAATAGATTAGATAGAATAATTTCTTGCCACGAATGTTTTCTTTTTAGAAAGAATGTTAATTCATCGCGACAATTCTATAAGCATATTTTACATTTTTTTAGAATTATTAATAACCATGTCCTTGCTTTTTCGCACAGACACCCAGGTTTTGACAAAAACACAAATATTGTGTCCTCACCAGGAATCGAGCCCAGAAGTCTCGGGTGGCAGGCCAGCGCCTTACGCACACCACCACGAGAGCCGCCTAGTATATTGTATATTAAATTTGAGGGATTTTGTTTTAGTGTTATTTAACTTTTGATGGTTTCAGTCAATTATATTCACGTTATGGAACCATAACACTTATACACTAAATTTTAATTATTACTAAAATAGTAAGTATTAAAAAAAATACATTTAATTAATTTTCAAAAAACATAAAAGTGTAATTCAGTGTTCTTAATCCTTTCTATGCCGCAATTAGTTAATTGATAGTAATTAACATAAGAACTGGTGTAATTATGGCGTCCAAAGACGCTTTGTGCACTTAACCGGTTAATAACAAAAACACCGGTATTTTTTATTTTTGAATTACTAGCCCTCATACTAATGATACACGATATGTTTATTAAAAAATCAAATATGATTGTAATGTCGCACAGAATTTTCATTATCAGGATTCAGGGATTGGTGGAAAAATGGCAAATTTTACTCAAAAATACTTCATAATATATTCATATATTATCAGCAAGTGAAAAGTTTGGTAGTCGTGTATATTTTTCAGATTATTATTATTATTATACATATTATATCAAGTTTTACCTTAAAAAGTTTTCTTTAAAAACCTTTATGCTGTACATTACTTTTATTCCAATGAAAGGAAATAATGTTTTCAATATCATTTTTACATAAACAAAGTATTGTTATTTATTTAAAATAAATGACTATCATAAATTTTACAAAAATGGATGAAATTTTCTCGTGAGCCCATAGAATTTTATCAATAATTTCGTATATTTTTATATTGAAAATATTAATTTTCCTTATTAAATAAAACTTTTTTCGTTCACAAAAATGAGTGATTTTTTGTGACAAATGAATAAATCAGTTGAATCGTCGAACTC
Source organism: Rhyacophila brunnea (assembly GCF_057557595.1). Classification (NCBI taxonomy): domain Eukaryota; kingdom Metazoa; phylum Arthropoda; class Insecta; order Trichoptera; family Rhyacophilidae; genus Rhyacophila; species Rhyacophila brunnea. The sequence continues at coordinate 18,222,174 of NW_028233068.1, read as the reverse complement.
AGCAGGTCCATTGGCTGATAACCCTGAGCGTAACAAACACCAAAAAACTCGATTGCCTATCACCAAACTCTATCGTCTGTCTCATGGATTTTGACTCCTTTGAACCCTGGAGATCCTACGTTTTTAGGATAGTGGCAGAGGTTGTCGGTTGACCGATACAACAGGCGAGCGTTCCTAGGACGAGTAGGTATACGAGGCAACGAATAAACATATCAATCTAAAAAGGTTATGCGGTCGCTGTTTTAATTACACTTAAGGTATCCAGAGGACTGGAGGATTTTAAATATTAAAGGACATCTAGGTGATTTATTTTTTTATAAACGTTTATATATTTACACTAATAAAACCTAAACTGAAAAAAAAGTGAAAGAACACGTGGTAATAACCTAAAAACTAAATAAGAAGTGCTAGTAGGTACTATCAGACATGTCCAACGCGTTGGTCGCGAGATGGTTTCGGTCGGCACCATTGAGTCGTGAAAATGTAAAAATCGTATTCGTTCAGTTGTAATACAATATGATTTTTAAGAGAAGCATTAACCATTCCTATTTTAATTTTCTTAACTATCTTACGTGAAAATTATTTTCAAAATAACCATAACTCACGGTTTGCCACAGGAGTGATAGAAAGAGAAAATGTTCATCTCGCGCTTTAAACTGAGGCGTAGTTCCATTACCGCCACGCATTGGATCTTTGCACACACCAGGAGAATATTTTGACGATGAGTGCGTGAGTGACCGAAGGAATAATAATACTTATCATTTTTACGACGAATGGGAAATTTAGTAAATCTTTATGATAATAAAAGACAAGAGTTAATATGAAATGCTTCAGTTTCTTCAGCTAAATATAATAAATTTGTTCAAGTTGAAGATTGACAATGCTAGAGTGTGGTAGATCACTTTCAATTTTGATACTGGATATTAGATTACAGCCTACTTGAGTTGAACATGTCCGCTATATTTTATTCAATTTTACAGAGAATATGAAACATGAGAGGCTGTGAACTGTGTAATTGTACAATGAAACAAAAAGAGTAAAGTAATGTTCGGTGAACAATATAAAAGAAAAATTACCCAACAATTTTGTTAAGATAAACTTTTTTGGTTTGGTTCTCACCGACTTAAGATTGCTGTATCAACTACGTCTACGCATATAATACGTAGTACCGTTTTATCCGTAAATAATAAATAAAATATATTATGTCATAGCGTGTGTTGGTAAATTTATTGGGAAATGAGAAAATCTAGTTTTAGAACTGTCAGTTAGGAGTCTAGACGCTGTCATCAGAGCGTCGCTAATTTGAAGCATTAAAAATTTCATCAGAAACTCGTACGAGGGAATGCAGTTATTTTTGAAATTGCAACACCGTTAAGCACATTTTCTTACACTTAAAATGCGACCATTTAAACTTTAAATGTAAGTCTTCTTACATTTAAAAATAATCTTGCATTTTCCCATGTTGATACTCAAGTGGGCCACTTGATTAAAAAAAAAACGTTTTTCTAACTAGATGAGCATTTTTCTATAATATGAAATTAGAGTTGAAAATATGTCATTAATAATAGTGATTAGATTACATGCACATTATTTATTAATTTAGCTAAAGGCACATTTCGACAAGTGACTGCGGATGATAATCCGCAAGGAATTGAATCCAGGCTTTTGACACGTCCCCACATTAGCCTATTACTAGTGCCTACATTGTAACTTCAAAAAAAAGGCTGAAACATGTTACCTAATCTCAAAAATCGTCGGCTTAACAAAACATGTAAACAAGCTCCTTGATAACCCGTCAATATATTCTAGTTAATAAATATTTGTTTAGTAAATAAGATAATATACTGTATGTAAACAGTGTGAAAGATCTAGTGTGTGAGTTGTACCGGATGGATGAGATGTTAAATAATAATATAATTAATATTAAGATTATACAAATGTATAAAATGTATGGAAAAATGATCAATTTGAGAGAAAGCAATTTGAACTACGTGCGTTTTAAATAATTCAAACCCGCCGTATAGCAACTGGAAGTGCTGCGTATTGGCCTGGGGAACCCTATGGCAGTTCCGTTAGATTCTTCATTGATTACTGGCCAGAGAACCTCGTGGAAGTCAGTTGGCATTCCTGTCTCAAACAAGAAATACGTATAAAAAAGTTTCTTTTTCTGTATTACCTGAACAAACTAACGTCACGTGAATAAATAATACAGTATCAAATAAACTCTCGCGCGTTACAAGAGCTTTTGTAAACAATTAGAATATCCACAGAATTAAAACCTAATGTTTAACAAAGTACTAGTAAATAACTTATAATTAAGAAATCAAACTTCGAATGTAAACCTTGTATAAACAACAACTGTGAAGAAAATATAAATAACATACCTGCTAAATAGTGCATTTTATTATCGATATAATCCGTGCTCCTTTACAGACCATTTGAACTTAAACAAATAAAATTTAAGCTACAAATAAAATCTTTGACACCTCGGGTCGCCACGACTGAGTTAAGCCATAAAGACCCTGAGGATATGTCACCTTCACTTTTTATTTCACCGAAAATGAAATACTCAATTCATCCCAAAATGGGGTCAAGTGAAATTTTGGTGCAGGTTGGATTCCAATCAATTTATGATTATTTTGTTATATGAATGCAGACTTTTCATCGAGAGAATGAATGAATGTGCGTTTACACGGGTCACTAGGGATGATTCCTCCGCGATGATCATCAAAGTGAATCTTGTTAACGGGTTTTAACATATAATATATAGTCTGATATTTATCTTCCATGGCTGCATAAAGGTAGAGACTGTTCATGCCTATACGATTAATCAACATTCTTCTAATTCTAATTGATTTATGTTTTGCACTTTTATATTTGAATCTATTTTCGCAACCCGGATTTTACTTTTTTCTGTCTAAAGATAATAAAAGGCGGAACCCGGGTCGTAAAATACGATTCAAATAAAGAAGTACAAAACTTAAATCAATTGCATTCAAATATGCCAACAGAGCATGTTTATTTTATTACTTTTATCTAATAATTATTACAAACCAATTGAACTTTGTTAATATATTATTTATTTTATTTGTATTTATAAATAAACGGCGAATGCAACTAAAAAAGAAAATATATAAAATAAAACTGAGTGGCCAGAACAATAATAATAAAATATTTACACTCAGGTAAACAATAATATTATGTATAACGAAATACAAAGAAGCATTATCTTTTAATAAAAAAGAAAAATTTGCCATAATCGACATATAATATTATAAAGAGAAAGTTGGGTAGAGACAGATAGAGGTGAACGGAAGTATTTAACATGTGAATAGAAGAACTATTCGAAAGAAAATGAATCCTTTGTATTGAAGAATGAATAAAATAATATATTAAGTTTAATCGCTTTCTACGGTCATGATTTTCTCTTTCTAATCTTCTTCCTAATTACAGATTTTAATAGCAATTCATTTTTTTTAAATCTTTTTACTATAAGTCCCTTAACTGGTCTACCTGATGACGATGGCAATCTTCTTTGAGAATTCATTTCAATCTTGGTCTCGCCGAAACAGCTCCACGGTAAATCGTACGCATGTCTTCGTAAGCTTTGACGTTTCTCAAAACTCCGTCGTGAAGAGGTGAGATTTTGATAAATGGAATCAGGATTCGCTGACCTTTGGCATTCAACAGACACCGTCTTAAGGCTATTGGACGGATTGGGCCCAATCGATCCCTCCGCTACGTGGTCCTCGACCCCTAAATGAGATGCAATAAAAAAAGATATATTAATGTTGGTTTTTGATTAAAATCAAATATTTGAGTAAATTATTATATATTTTTTTTAAATGTAGGGCCCTTCTCCAGTAGAATTGTAGAACTCTTGAAAACATCTACCTATTTTAGTAAACTACCTGTCTGACACATATTATTAAGGGCCCGATAGAACAATTATTTTAAAATATAAATGTAAAGCCGTATTCAGTTATACACCGAGACAATTTGCCGCTTAGTATACAAAATACACTGTTCCTATGTTTACAATATTTTGGGTAGCTCTACTAAACCTATTGGTTAGGGGGTTAGGCCAATAAGGTCACACTTAATAATAAGTAGATAGTATAAGAATAAATCATGTATGTGCTACAACTATATAACGTTATGGTAGGTACATATTTAAATAATATAATAGGCGATGACATACATTACTTATAACTGAATTCCTTGATTTTGACAGTAAACTTAATAATTACAAGACAAAAATAACTTTTCATATACTTGATATATTACTTACTTGATAGAAATACTGTATAAATAAATATTATAGAATACTGAAATGTCAATGTTGATTTCCATAGTAACGCACGTATATAATAATAATTTAGTTGCTAGGACCCACTTAGCAACCAATAATAGTGAGTAATAAATATTACTTCATCATACAAAACAGAATTAACTGAAAATAAATTCAATTCTGCTTAAAGTTGCCCAAAGTATTGAAAGAATGCATTGTCGTCGTGTTCTGATATATTCTAAAAGTTTCAAATGTCTAGCTAGTCGGGAAGTTAGTTAAAAAATTTATACTGCACAAGAAAAAATCTGTACCGGACAAACAAGAATACGAGCTAATAAAAACGTGGTAAAAATACTTAATTGTTTAAAAATAAGTACATTTTTTTCTATTACAAAACTTTTGCAAATTCTCGCAGAACCCCTAATATGCCTCATGGTACCTCATTAGGGAATCACTTCTGTAGACTTCAATATTCCTAAAAAAATACAAAATATTTTAAAGATTTCTATAACCACAAATGGGTGGTAATTACTGGACTATATGTACGTTTGTAACTATATTCTATGGACAATAATACGAAAATCACTCATAATATCGACCATACTTATAATATTATTAACAGTTGACCAATCAACACGCAACATGTAAAATCGGATGAACTGACAGTATAACGGAAGTGAACTTATTTATTAAAAAAATCTATGGTTGTGAAAAATGATAATATAAGTACATTATTTTTTTTCAAATTATCCAAAAGTCCTAAAGCAAGAAGTCAAATCTTTAAAATGACAATCTACTTTCAGATTAAAAGCTGCCAATTTCCAAGATGGGGAATCTCAAATAAGAACTTGAAATTATTTGACTTATCGAAAGCTTAAATTTGAACAAGAATATTATATTGATACAAGAAAAGCGTTTAGCCGAGGGATGGGGTGAATGGTCGGAATACCTATTTAAAATCGGTTAAAGGGTAGGCAAGAGTCTACTGAAAGATTATAATTTACCGAAGACGTCTAAAAAATAAGATTTTTTTTTAAAATCATACTTACAATCAAAAATTAATTGATTATTGATTTTTTATAGAGACTCGTATCAATTTATAACAATTTATATTTACAGTGAGATATTTTAGGTAGGTACCTACACTACCCAGTGATCAAAAGTATAATTATTTGTTTCAACAAAAAAAAGTAATGATATTCTTTATAGTGGTTTTATTATAATAATTACATTTTTCTTTTATTAATTTTATTTAATAACAGGCAATACTGATGACAAAAACTTAACTCGCAAAATGTTGTTTTATTATTATTACGCATGTCTACATTCATTGTCAGAAATATATTTTTTGGATCTGTATCATCAAAGGTTTCAGTCATATAGTCAAATAATGTAGCTACATACAGCCACTAAATTGACCCTGCTTTGTGTTTTCTACAGGAACCGGTTTCTGGTAGTCTTATGACTAAGAGTGCCTTCAATTTAGTTTAATAATATAAGGTTTTGTTTTATGTGAAAATTAGCTTTAAAAACTGTAACCGAATGTGTCACCACTGTTATCTTCAAAAATAATTGTTATTAGTGACAGGATTTATTATGATTCTATGAAAGAGATACTTATATTGTTATTTTTACTAGGTACGTTGGTAGTTGGAAATTATGGTTTTTATATAATATGTTATTATGGGGGGCCTCAATTCACCACTGCCATTGTAGTCTTTCGGCACCATGCGTACAATCTCTTTGGAGATATTATCCGAAGGATCCTGGACAATCTGAACAACTTGGTAGTCACCGGATAAGTCAAAGAAGTGAAAGCATGCCGACTCGTTAGTGGCAAGGTAAAGAACGCCACATATATTTCGTTAGCAAATAATAGAGGATCGTTGAGGATAATGGAACTATTCATGTAAGAATAACAGTTATAACGAAGATTTTAAGAATATAAAATAACTACATAACTAAGAAAACTTTCTTCTCCTAAAATATTCCTTCTGAATATTTTTAAATCTTTTATAATAAAAGTGCAGTAAAACGCAGTGGTAGATAAGAGAGATATAAGAGGAGAATGCCACACTGTAAAAAATATTATATGAATTGTCCTATTCAATATGAAGTGATCGTCGTCTGTCTCAAAGGGAACAATGGACTCTCGAGGGGATATTGATTTTCATCATAGGGAATCTCGGGGATAAAAATATCATGTGGGCAACACATGACATTAAACATGTTCTACGTTTAAATACAAAAATAATTATTTCGTCACATTTTTAAGTGTTTTATATTTTTTTCAGTATGTACATTAATCATTCATATAAAATACGAATATGGGGGATTAACCATTGTTGTTTTGTTAAAATCCACAAGTGCTTATATCAGCTGGTACTCAAAGAAGTAAATATTTTAGTGAGAATATTTGACTTTGGAAATCCTCAGAAACTTACCTTTGAGTGAGAGGGATTCGAACACACATATTGCTTGACGGACTAGTGTTCTAATGAGTGTGTTCAAATCCCACTCCGTCTAAGATTTTTCTGATAAAGAAATGTTGCTGAGGTTTTTTCATGTTTTGTGTTTTCAATAAAAAAAAATGCTACACTTTTAAATATTACATAATTATTATATTCTGTCTTGAAGAAAATAATAATATATACATCAATATTCGTTGGAAGTATTTGAAACCAAATATCTAAATTTGATATTATGATCGCGCATTATCCTACATCGCCTTGCAAAAAACAGATGGAAAATGTATTATCATATCAGAAATCATTCAAGTAGACATTATTGTATATAATATACCTAGATTTCTGTTTTGATGAAAGTTTTGAACAAATAAAAAAAAATATTTTATTATGAAAAGTACCTATAATTTTTATGGACTATCATATTTTTTATATCTAAGAGCTAAATGCATAGTCATACTTAAGTGCTTCAGAAGCTTTAAGCAACGCTTAATTTTCCGCCATAAAATTCGTCGACTTAGTGGAAATTAATGAGAAACAAAAGCGGCATACCTATTATCAATTATTTTTACTAAAACGTTTTTGTTAACAAATTTGGTCATAAAGCTAATAAATTGCAGAGGTCTTGTATTAAACCAAAACCGTTTTCTAAGTGCTTATCTAAATTTTTCAGTTTAATTACGACTAGTGTTTTATATGAAGAAATTGTAAACTGCATAATTATAGATTACCTTTTAACGTTATTTATTAAACTGTTCGTCTATTGACATCATTCTGAGTCATCTAAAAACATTTAAATCTTTCGACCATTAAAGACAATCTTGTGAGATTTTCAACCGTTCAGTCAGCGTTGAGCCAGTGAGGACACAATTCAACCTAAAAAAAATTACACAGGCGCGATACCATTGGTTAAATGGTTTCAAATCCCGTCGAGCATCATCTATGATTTTTTCTAGTAGGTATATATGTGAGGTGTTTTCAAGTTATGTACGTTCAATATAAGGAATGTTACATTCTCAAAATCTTGTGAATTATTCGTTGAATAAAAGAAACGGTTCATTAAAAAATTTAAATATTGAAAATATAACAATCATTGTATGTATTGTACGTACAGATATGCCACGCTAAGCTCGATACTGCCACAAGTGAGATTCTATTTTTATTATAATAGGGGTTGATAAAAACATGTTTCTGTCCCTGCCAGTGAAGATTACGCGAGCCACAGTTTGCCACCACCTACTTCACGTTTTGTTGAGAGTTCGTCGAAAGTGGTCTCACTCTTCTCAATAGAAGGAACAATGCACTCTTGATACTGGAACCGCTCCACTTGAATACAGAATAGAATAGGGTGCCATGAACAGGGCCGATATCAGGATTTGTTAGATTCAATAATACATCAGCAATATATGAATAGTCCATCCTGTAAGCATAGCGTCAATGTATGGTTTATAATAATATAAGGTGTAGGTATTTATTGAGGTTCTGAGAATTAACGTGATTACATACCAATTAATGTCAATCTCGCAATCTTCAAACTAGACTCTGACGCAAATAACGCTATCGATTCATCACAAACTTTTAAAGGTTACCTTCAAAACAGTAATAAATTACTAATTCATACCATAATTTAAAAAATATGCGTATTTCTTACAAATCGTTTTTTTTATACATACATTTGCTTTAGATAATATTACAGAACAAACGTTCAATTGCCATTCAACAATGTATCAAATTAGAACGGTGTATTACCTACCGTAGGTATTTTTATAATTTATACATAATAAATCTGTCAAATAATAAATGCATGGATTTATTTGGAAAATGAAACTTGATAATTATTTTGTTTATCGTATCAGTCAATGCATCGGAGTTCTACGTCACTAAACGCGCTATTGATTTTGAATATTAAATATTTTGACACAATAATATTATTTAAGTTTTAATTTTGTATCAGGCTTAGAGATATAATATTATTTTAACTTTTTTTTCTGTAGTCTGTCTGATTTATAAAAATCAAAACTGAATTAAACCACAAGCTCTGTCCAATAAACACGTTAAAATACTATGGGGGTTGATATACTTACTATATTATGGTGGGGGTAAGGGTGTAAGACTAATTTGTTTCTGTGGTCGACTTTTTCTAAAAAAAAATATAGAATAAAAATCGCATAATACATTAACAATAAATGCGTTTTAAAATCATCAATATACCAAGCATTTAAATTAAAAAGCATCGCACAGTTTTCCATTCAATATAGACAAATTATACATTTTCACGCAATATTTTAGTTTCAGATTAAAATTTACTTTAAAAAAAAAACATGCGTGAATAATATCTTTGATTTTTTTAAAATCTGGTAAGGTCGCACATAACATTTTTATTTTCTACAGCGTATTTTAAAAATATTAAATATTATGATTGGTTATACATTAGTATCTATTTGGAAAATAATAAACATTTTTTTCTGTCGGAGATCTTTGATCATCTAGCAAGAAAAAGCATTTTAGAAGTATTAAAGCTACGTACTAATCATATTTTTTTTTAGATATTTTAAAATCGTTCATCACAGAGAGCATTATATAAAATGTGTTGTTGTGTGTGAAATGTCTTAAAATAGTGTTATACAATACAGTGCCGAAATGCAGGTCATTGAAAGACAGCTTATGATTAGCAGTGTACACATTTGACAAACAGAGTGTGTGTGTGTGTGTGTGTGTGTGTACTGTATATTGTGCTGTCCTGTGTTGCAATGCGTTACAGGCAGACAGACAGATATATCAAGACAAAATATAATTTAATTACATGTTCTGTATTTTGTAATACTAACCGTGATTTCGTGGTGTCAAAATGAAAAAATGTGTTGACCGATAATAAAAAATGTTTACCTAATTCAGTCCTGTGTTCATATTATTATCAAAGCGTGGTTCGAAGATGCACCGAGCGGCCCACTCGAGACCCATCGAAAGGCGAGACGCTGTGACGTCGCATGCGATGTATTATTATCAAACAGTTTGAGAATCGAGTCAACGAATCGAAACTACGTAAATTTATGCATTTTTCTATAAAGAGTATAGACATAATAAAATTATGGCCACGAAGCTTTTGTCATAGCCATAGACTCTGCTCATAGTTGAATGCGGTCGTAAGTCCACATTATGTGAATAATGGACTCAAAAGCTGCCATCAGGGTTTTTATAGTCTCCAGACAATAAAACAATTTATAATGATAAATCTCAACTTATTACTTTACACTTACCTTTCATTTAATTAAAATTAGGTAGTACTATTTACAAAACAATTATTATCGTGCTGATAATAATAATTACCTATTGTGACTTCATCTTTAAATGGATTTTACCTCAAACAATACACAAATTTTTAGTTAAACTCTTTTTATATTATTCAAAAACTAATATACTTACAAGATTTTAAAATGTACCATTCTTCATTCCGGAATGCAATGGGCGTAGTTTCAAACCCCTCGGTTAATTATTTCCTAAACATTATTTTTTTATGATTAGTATATTTCTGTGAGTTTTGTTTTCGAGTACTTGGTTGGCTTTTTTAATATTTCTCAGGATAATGTAAGTATAATAGTGGAACAACTCAACCTTTAAATTAGGCAGATTGCAATTTCTTCTACTGCATACGAATTAGGTAAGGTAATTTTAATTTTTGTTTATACATAATTTGAAAACATTTCATGCGCCAATGATATACTAATATTTTGTAGTTGTGATCATTCTCGTCACAACTACAAAATAAAAGAGAAGTTTCTCTAGATAGGATGGAATAGAGTAGAGTTAAAGAGAAGATCATGAGACATAAGCAAACAAGGAAGGGCCGTGGATTACCTGCATCCTTTTCAAGCTGAACAATAATTACTTCCGTAACCTCGCAACTGACAACTGTAAAATTAATTAGAATACAAGAAGGCATTACACAGCTGAAGGCACGTGCAATCTATGGTTAAAGATGTAAATAATAATGTCCTGGGCGCCACACGATCTTGAAACCGTGAAAGATAATAATTTTATAACAGTGTGGAATAAAGCGGGAACAATAAATAAAAGAACAATTTATATACTTGACAGAAACTATATTATCGTCAAAGCAAGAAATTAGAATTACATTAAAAGGTTATTAAGCGGCTCGATATTGAAATTTGGAATTACTAAAAGAAATACGAGCAGCTAAGTTAGAAAAGAAACATTGAAAGATTAGTGAATCAAATAAATACCAAATTTGGACGATACAGAGGCTTCATGCACTGCGGCTGCAACCGTGCTCCGTTAAGTAACGTCCATTATAAATGTTGGGTAAAACACAAGCGGAGCACGACTATTCTGGACGACAGTCAGGATCAAAAAGCCCTGTTGCTTGTTTCACACCTCGCGACGTCCGTTGCGGCCGGAAATTCTAACAGCGAGATCTGTTATTATCGCGTTGCTCCATCGACGTTACCATAGATATTCGTCGGGGTTGCCAGAGGTATGAATGTTAGTTATGTTCATTTTGAACATAACAATATACACACTAGAAAAAATCATTTTGTAAAAAAAAATATGCGACGAGACTTTGACCTACTGGCGCGAATCCAGCAGATACAGGTTCAAGCCCCGTCAGGCGTCGTATTTTTTTAAAGATTTTTCTTGTAAGTATAATATGTTTGAGATATTTTCAAATTATGTGGGTTCACATAATATAATGTTTGAGACTTTCACGGATGTTTGTTATCATGATAGATTTTTGGATTGTCACCACAATATTATGTTCTTCCCCCTTCTTTTCTCAACGTTTTATGCTCGTTGCAGAAGCCATTCTGAAGAGAATGAGAATAATCCTCTTGAGAATGACATCACTTCAGATAATTGAACAACGCCCAGAGGCAAATCGACAAGGACGAAGTCATTAATTAACACATTGACTGCTGACATAATTACTTTTTAATTACCACATTTAAGTAGCATCCTAATTATATAGATTGGCCACCTAATCGTTACGCGCTAGGTGAGTTAACTCATTTAGTGCTATCACCGCGACTGGCGCGTTTGAAGTACTTGGCCATTAGATATAATTAACGTGTTATTGAAATGTGATAATTAAAACGTAATTAAAAGTTCAGCAGTGATTGTCTTAAGTTATATTATATTGTAAAAAATATATGTAGGTACTTATTTCAGGTTCACGTTTATGTGTAATAGCAAAATTCCTTAGAATAGTTTTCACTGCATTGAAAAAAAATTTACTTCTGCAGCACATGAAGGCTACGCATAATTTTTGTTTATATATATATTTTTTTTTAAATGCATGCATCGATAACTACCGACGTCAATGTTGTGAGGGCACAAATGCCTGGAAAATTATTATTGTTTTTGCACCTGACTGTCTTAAGCCTGGTTATCACTATTGTCCCAAATACATAAAATCACCCTTTAAGCCATAAACAACGGTCTGGATCGTAACGTAAAATGTTAACCCCCGTCCCTTGTCGAAAAGGTCGTGAACAACTGCTACAAGGTCAGTAGCGTGCACAGAAATTTGTACAGTCATCGGAAAATTCATAAATATGGAAAAGGTAATTAAATTATTTACGACTTTCGTGTCGCGAATCAAATCGGTTAGAATGGAAATGGTAAATTGAGAAAATTAATTAGTTTGCCCACATAAGTATTTTGATAATCAATGATAAACAATAATATTTCGTCAGTTTATACATGAATGTATATATTTTCATACATAATACAATTATTCAACAAAAAATAACAATTTTCGTTGAATTGTAGCAAGTGTTTATTTACATTATCATCAACGGTAGTACAACCCATTGTGGGTCCTGGCCGCCTTTAGGAATTGTCTTCACTCCCCATGTCTGCTGCATGGTCTCTCCACCGCCTTAGCGTCAAGGATTATGGCTACGTACAGTCCAACCAGTCTAGTTACCTTGACCATCATTTTCCATTCTGATCTAATGAAGAGGAACTTCTTTAGTAGTTGGGTATCTCCCATCCTTGAGGCGTGGACTGCCCAATAGAGTTGCCACTTCCACGTGTGAGACGATGAGGGAACCATCGCACAACGCGTACCTTCCCGTTACATATCTACATAAATTGATGTGTATCTTATTTAAGCAAACATCTGAAAAATAAAACAAGGTATTTGTGAAGCCATACCAACTGAAATATCAAAAGTTTACATCGAAGAAATAAAAGTAACAATCGTATATTTGTATAATATCTACTATATCGTCATTATACAGAACTTTATATAAAAATATAGAGATTTTTTTTTATTCAATTAAAAATTAAATCGCTGAATCAATAATTAGGTACTGCATTTTTTTCGGACAACAATTGCTTAACGTACATTTTATCAAACGCCTTGTGGTAGATACATATTTGAGTTACCCCATCTCCACCTGTCATGTATATGCAGCCGCAATTTATGCACGGCCGCCTTCCATGACATTATAAACGTGTCAGAATGAAGAAAAGATTTTAGTGCCACATTTTCTTGTCCCGAAACGAAGCTGCACGGGACTGATGTAGCAACCATGCACCTTGGTGCTTAAAGAAAGAATTTGTAGAAATATATAAATGTATCGTCTGTACCCGTGTACTGGACCTCTTGCCGTAACAGAGGGTTACATAGTTGGCCTTGGTTGATATCAAGTCGGCGTGACCGATTGGGCCCGTATGTGGACAGACCCTGGCAAACAGCTCCGCTCGGGTCGGGTCCCATCAGCGGGCAGTCCCAGAGGACGTGTTCAGCGTCTTGATGGTCGTACCCGTGTGTGCATTCCGACCCATGTCCTATCAAACGAAAACCATGCAGTTTGGCTGCGAAGTCACCATGGGCCAGACCACCAACTCCATGTCACATTGTTTCACTTGTAAAAGCTTGTTTACACGGGTTTAGTATTAATCATTAGAACTCGCTACTCGCACTAATACCGACACGTGATAACAGGCCGAATACTAATGCTTATTACTGATTCGGTTTGTTTACACGTGGCGATATTAATGCGAGTAGTGAGTACTAATGATTAGCACTAGGCCCGCCTTTATTCTAAATCTATTAGTAAAATTTAAAAAAAAAAAAACTCTATGCTTGCACTCGAAAAAGAAGCCATGTCAACACCAATAAATTGTTGCGATTAGTTTGAATTTAGATTATGAGAAAAATATATTTAGTACAACATTAATTTATGATGTGTTTGAATCTGCGGGCCATTACAAATATGTTCGCGAATGGTGGACAGCCCTTATTTTAAAAGGATCCGTAGTATTATTGGCAACACCCTTTCTTTTCTAAGGTATGTGAATCTACATTGTTCAGGCACTAGTGATAAATAGCAAAAAAGGTTTAGAAGCGCTTGTATAAGTGTAGTCGAAAGGAATAATTTATCCACCTGCTCTCCCGTGTCTTCCCATGAATATCGCCGTGATTGGTGCTCAGCTGCTGACGTCATAATGGCGTGATGAATTAATGCATTCACAGACTCATATAAACTCATTTGCATTTGAAACGTGTGTCAATATTTCCGACAATCATTATAAATACTAATAGAATAATAAAACTATAGAACAGTCACACATGTATTTTTTTTTTGAAATCAGGAATTAAATTTATTATACTGTGATGTAACTGTGTTTTTGTAGTGAAATTATTTTAACCACGGGTTCAACGGAAATCGAAATGAAATGAAAATTGAAATCTAACTGCCGGCTGCAATGACAACGGCGCATTGCGAACCGATGAACTACCAGTTATTTGCTACGGTTTGAATGAGGTGGACTATTTACATAGTATTTTCTAATTATTTATAACAATAATTTCTTACATATTGTTTTTATAGTAAGCGAATAGATACTTATTTACTAATAGAATTTAATATTCAATTAGTCTTTATGTTATTATACCTATAGTACATTTAGGACTATTGATTGTTACACGTATTATTTTTTTTTCTCTTGACCATCGACAAGCTGTGATACATTTACAGGCGGTTTTAGAGATATACCATCAATTAGCTACAATATTTCGATAAGTGAATTACCGATACCTAAATCAAGTAAACAACGAACTATAAAAAATGGCGCACCACCGTACATAAGTGCCTACTCTACACGCATAACATTTTTGTTTAATATCTATCATACGTCTCATTATATTTTCTTACTATCTTTCTTCGTATCCTTTGTCTTATTACTGAGGTTGGTGATCACTGAAATTTTCATAAATTCAGTGGTTTTCGGGGGAAAATAATGTAGAGAATTTTCGGTTCCTTCTAGACCACAGAATTGTTGTCGGTGATGTTGTTACAACTACGCCTACAAAATACTATAATTTAAGTCATCAGTGAGGTTATATTCTGTGCCATAGTATAGTATTAATAGGAGCACTGCTGCCTTCTACCAGTATGTAGTGATAGGATATTTAATGATTAAGTCTTCAGTTCAGACGACCTCCTGGAGCCACTCATCATCGATTTAATAGTTTAAATATTATTTTACCACGTTTTTATTAGCTCGTATTTTTGTTTGTCCGGTACAGTTTTTTCTTGTTTGTCCAAGATTTTTAACTAACTTCCCGACTAGCTAGACATTTGAAACTTTTAGAATATATCAGAACACGACGACAATGCATTCTTTTAATACTTTTGGCCATCTTTGAGCAGAATTTAATTAATTTTCAGTTATTTCTGTTTTGTATGTTTCGGAAGAAATTCGTTAAAATGAATATTTACTACTCACTATTATTGGTTGCTAAGTGGGTCCTAGCAACTAAATTATTAATATATACGTGCGTTACTATGAAAATCAATATGAAATGTCAAAATGACATTTCAGTATTCTATAATATTAATTATTCAGTATTTCTATCAAGTACAAAAAAAAAATTAATAATACATACATAAATTGTCAAGTTTATATGATTCAACAGAAAAATTAAAAACCTATATAAAAAGTTCTTTTTATCTTGTAATTTATTTTTAAATTAAGTATAATTAAAATGTTACAGAAAATAACGCGTTATTTTTAATATTAAACACAAACACTTTGATAAATAAAAATATCAATAATGCATTCAAATTAATTTAAAATTGTATCCTCAAATTATAGGCACTAAATTTGTCCACTGAGCTCGGTGGTTTTGTTGGGATGTTACTATACCATACCAAAATACACAAACTTAAGTACAACTCGACTCGAACCTGCTTCCACAGGATTCCGACCAATGTGCTGTATCAAAAATAATTACAAGATAAAAAGAACTTTTTATATACAACGTTTTTAAATTTTCTGTTGAATTATTATGCTCAATGTGCTCAAACTTGTACTTGATATGAAGCAAATTAATAGAATACCTACTAAAATGTCATTTTGACAATTCATTTTGATTTCCATAGTAACGCACCAGGGAACTTAACGCACGTATATATTAATAATTTAGTTGCTATGACCACCCCCTTAGCAACCAATAATAGTCTTTTACTTTTTACGGATTTTTCTGAAATAACTTTCCATACAAAACAGAATTAACTGAAAATGAATTCAATTCTGCTTAAAGATGGTTAAAAGTATTAGAAGATTGCATTGGCATCGTGTTCTGATATATTCTAAAAGTTTCAAATGTCTAGTCAGTCGGGAAGTTAGTTAAATATCGATTGCAAGATTTTTACTGGACAAACAACCACCGGACAAACAAGACTACAAGCCAATAAAAACGTTGTAATATTGCTATAATTGGCGAATGGTTTTTTGTGGTTTGAATCAAAGTACCAATATTAGGTAGGTTCTTACCTTGATTGTTGGCCAGCATCAGGATATCTTAAAATTAATTTTAGTTTTGACGTAATGTACTAATAATTGCTAATAATTTAATAAACCATTTTATTCGAGAAGCACCTACCTAATTCACAAGATTTGGGAATGTTACAGTCTCGAATCGAGTGAGTTAATCATTCGTTGAAAAAAAAATAGTTAGTTAAGAATCTACAGACCGTTCAGGTCCATGACTGACTGAAAAACTATCTTTATATCCAGGTATATATATACCGAGCTCTCTCTCTATCTCTCCAGTCAGTCACACTCACCCTCTCTGCGTCCTTTTTGACATTATCCGCCCATATCCTCCGGGGCGGGCCAGTACTCGAGTGTCTACAGAGTTTCCTTCGTAAATTTTATATGGAGAACTCTAGATCTATCCGCCCTCAGGAAGAAAAATAGTTCATTAAATATAGGTTTTTTGTAACCCTAGAAATTTATTATATTTCACTTAGATTTTGTAAGTACACTTATTTAACCAGGTAAGTAGGTACTAAATTCATATTTTCCTTAAATTCACACACGTTACAGCAGGGTGCGTCAACACGCAACATTCTTGCTGTAGTGGACAGTTAGTAGGTACCTTGCATAGTCGTCCGAATAATCTCTGTATTTTATCATCCTCGCTATCGAACGATGATGGGTTTACACGCCCGTGTGCGTATAAATAAAGGTTAACTTTTAATTGGCATGGTTTTGGTCATAGGTTGTGGAAAATATAATATCACGTATTTTTTCACATCTTAATTACCCTTTTTTTCAGATCACGTAAAATAAATCTGATTACGTTCTTTCAGGTCAAAGAAAAATCTTCCCGATGATTATTCATTCACCTCTGGGTCTGATAATCCTTTGGCACGCGACGAAATCAAAATCAGAAGCGGCGAAGCAATAAATTAAATAATTTGAAAACCGCCGCCTGCGTCCATCCACCCCAGCGTCCCCGCATCCCACGTCTACCCCTGCGGCCCGCAGTTGCCCCGTGTCCCATAACGGGGTAGATGTGTATGATTAACGGCCTTAACGCAATAATCGCCGTCAATTGCAGGCCAACTCACACGAATGGGCCTTTACAAATTTAGCCTACAGTCAGTCTGGCCGTCCAGCGCTTCTGATAATATAATATTTTATTGCCAAAAATAATGTCGGTAGCGTTAGCAGACAATCAGGTCTGGTCCTATCAAGTGCGAGGCCCGGTTTGAGGATATGTGCGAGGCTCTTAGGTAAGTACGAGGCGTCAATATTATATACCCCTTAAAACGGATATCGGCACGTTTTTTAAACTTTAATTATCTGTATAGCAGTCATGGCCCCCACATCCTGAAGCGGGCCCCCAGGCTACAATATTTAGTGCCCCCCCCCCCCAACCAATCGCTAAGATTCAGGGCAGTGTAATATTATACAGTAGTGTTCCCCAAATAGTATTCCGTGGGGCCTTAGGTTCCGTGTAAAATAAAAGGAATTCCGTGTTTTTTTGCGATTTTTATATAAATCCACTTAAATTGTCGTCACTCGGCATCATATTATGAAGCACTGATCGCGACCCTCTTTTGTGATAGCCAATCAACATGCAACCCTTCAACATATTGGATAGTCACTCACTCATAAAATAGCGCCGCAGGAGACTTTTTTTTACTATTAGAGAAAATGTGTGATATGTGTTTATCTCTCTTAAATGGTCGACCCACCACACCAGGCCACTCATAAGCCCGGTCCCCCGGCTAGAGCCCTGTCAGACCCCCCCATTGTGGGGGCCATGATAGTAGGTATAACAATTTACTGAACATTCTGATAAATATTATAACAAAACTTATCACTAAATTATATTTCTTACCTTTTTATCGTTTCAATCGTTTTTAACACTTTCATGATTCCTAAAAAAATAAATTAGCTTTCTAGCTTCTTCAATAACATTTAATACATATAATGACAATAAATCAAAATGCTTGACCCTTATATACACCTTACAATATTATTTTGTACTACAACTCCCGTGATGCTAATGTGCTATTTTACAACGTTTTTATTAGCTCGTATTTTTGTTTGTCCGGTGGTTGTATGTCCAGTACAAATCTTGCAATCGATTTTTAACTAACTTCTCGACTAGTTAGCCATTTGAAACTTTTAGAATATATCAGAACACGATGCCATTGCATTTTTTTAATACTTTTAGCCATCTTTACGCAGAATTGAATTCATCTTCAGTCAATTCTGTTTTGTATGGAAAGTTTTCAGGAAAATCCGTAAAAAGTAAAAGACTATTATCGGTTGCTAAGGGGATGGTCCTAGCATCTAAATTATCAATAAATATACATGCGTTACTATGGAAATCAAAATGAAATGTCAAAATGACATTTCAGTTTTCTATATTTTAGTTTGTTTGTTTGTTTTTTATTTACTTCATATCAAGTACAAGTGTAAGCATATTGAGCATAATAATTCAACAGAAAATTTAAAAACGTTGTATATAAAAAGTTCTTTTTATCTTGTAATTATTTAATTATGTTTTATGGACAAAAATATTAGGAAGACTTAAAAGATGTTCTTGTTTGAATTTTTCTAAAGTCAACTATACTACATATTTGTTTCAATTTAAATTCCAATTTCAAAAATCGATGAAGCGTGCTAAAGTTCGGAAGTCCTTCATCTTAGGTTTAGTGTATATGGGGAAATTTGCAGAGAGTTGGAACACATAATTAATTTTAATTAAAGGGAATAAAACAGTTGTAATTTGATATCTCTACGCAGAATTAGGATTATTGTTATTAATAATGCAATAACATTAGGGGTACATTTATTTTATACAGATCGGACAGTGAATAATAATTGTCTTATACATTTTGAGACATTGTTATTAAAACTACATAATGGTTTAGGTAGAAACGTTTAGATTATCTAACTGACCGGAAGTTTAATAAAATCGACGGGGAACAATATTACACTTGTTATTTTAGACGTATTTGTTTGATTATTATTAATTTTTCAGCAGTTATTTAAGTAGGGTTATTTTGAACTGTCCAACAAACTAAACTCGTGGGATCTTTTGCAATTGATTAAATTCGTAATATTTTCAATATAATAATTGTAAAAAAAACACAGTTTGTGTACCGCAGGCGTAATGATCCACGCGGACAGTCATAGTCAGACAATTGAAATACATCTCACCAACACCTCTGTATGTAATGCGGACCGAGCATAATACGGCTACATCGATAGATCTTGCACTAATCTTTTACCAGACCCTATTTCAGATTTCGAATCTATCTAGTCTATGACACCTGATTCTTGAAATGAACTGTAATCAAAGGCGTTTAGTTAGAGTTAGACTATAGAAAGAATTTTATATTTTTTTTTTTGTTAAAACATTTGACATTAATTCCAGCGCATCTATTATATACACAAGGCTGCTATCGACCGCTATCAGCAGCTATCAAAGAGAGTCTATCATATTTATTTATTGAGATATTATAATTATTATTGTTACAATAAGTTAGCCGTCTAACTGTCAAAACTGTAATCTCGCTCCAAAAGTTATCATAGCCAAGAGAGATGCTGTTAAAACATACCACAACAATTATAATATTTCAATACATCAATATGATAAACTACCCTCGACAGCCACCGATAGCAGTCTTGTCTATAGAATAGATGCGCAGAAAGATTTCAGTAAATATAATATTTTATTGCATACTACTAAACACACACACCATTTGCATTACCTAATCACTGTTTTTTCTATACTATTTTATCTGAATAAATAAATAAGTGCATAAACAAATTAATTGAGTTAGTGAGAATTGAATAATCTTAAATTAAGTATAATTAAAACTGTTTTTTATGTAATACTGAATATAAGTAGTAGGTACCTACAAATGATATATAAGTTTATTTTTATTTAAAATACTTAATTTTGAAAGACTCCTAAATTTACCTAGGTATCAGAAAAAATACTAAAAAACCAACGTTGAATCAAGTAGGATTTGATAGATTTATTGAATAATAAAAGTGGAATAAGTACTAAAAAAATTGCGTTTTATTAAATTAATCAATAATACAATGCAGTTCCACCATGAATTATTGACAATTAACACAATAAAAGAAAAACATCATATATTTTACTAGCTGGATGAATGCTTCTTCATTCTTCTTCTTCGATGGCGCTACAGCTCAAGTCAAGCCCTGTCCTCCTCCACCGCCGTCCTCCAGCCGGAACGGTCCTCCGCACGCTTTTTCCAGTTCATGATTTTTAGCAGCTGGTTGGCATCTTTTGTAATGTTGTGACCCCATCGTGTGCGTGGCTTTCCCACTGGCCTTTTCCTTCTGGATTTCCATCGAGGATCTTCTTCGGTATCCGTGACTCAGGCATGCGCTGGACATGGCCTGCCCAGTTAAGCCTCTGGAGTTTTATGAAGGTGGAGAGTTTTGAATCTTGGTATAAGTATAGTTCCGTGGTGTACCTAATTCTCCACTCCCCACCATCATTCATGGGTCCGTATATCCGCCTCAGGATCTTTCTCTCAAAGCAATCCACCATTTCAGCTGCTTTCACATTTAGCGTCCATGACTCGCACCCGTATGCAACGACTGTGCGTATGACGGTTTTATAGAGCCGGGTCTTAGTTTTTTCTGTGGACATTTCTGGATTTGAATATGGGCAGCAATGAGAAGTACGATTTATTTGCAGCGGTTATACGGGCTTGCTTCTTTATTAAACTATCAATTATTTAGCAAAAGATTTTGCAATCAACAAATATGTGTTTTCCAACATTAATTATTATATTCTGTTAATTTACTATATATAGTATGGACTTTTTACGTCAGAAAATAAATTCAGCCCAAGTCTCGTGAGTTGAATGAAACTTTTATACTAAGCACGACAGCTTTCATAAACCGTACTTATATAAAACCACGAAATTCTGACATTTGATTCAGCGTATTCGTGCATACGTGGTCACGGTCATACCAATTAAGCTTCATGTATCGTTACGACTGATTATTTGTGCTGGTAATTTGGTTATTAATGTGTTAACCTTCCTATTTTTATCCGTCTGCTAAGTGGGTGAATGCCAGAAATCGCCCGGTTTCTAGCCAATTCTTTTTTGCATAGAAAACGTCTAATGAATTACACAAAATACAAATCTTTTTAAAAGATATCATCACCTGAATACTACAACTCCATAACTCTGATTTGGCCATTGTTGGAAAAATGAAATTTAAACTTTACTTGATTCACATAAATCTAGGCAATAATTATTATTTAAAATAAAAATGGCAAATTGTGGTTGTGTAGTTCGGAAATATTAAATAATGTTCAATTGTATGAAAAAATATTGTAGATATATTATTTTATTTATTTAATGCATTTATGGTTTTAAAATAATCTAATATTTTCAAACGCAGAATTAATACAGTTCCCATTAACTTCTGACTTACCACGTTTTATCATTTTGTAGAGAAGGAAAAAATGTAGAATCATATTTGATAGCTATCTCAAAAACAGTGAAAATCAAGTTATCTAGTTGCAATATTGAAGTGACGATAGATAAGGTGTTCAAATATGTGTGTTTATCTAATTTTGACATCGTCCTTTTTCAAAATCAATTGCACTCTAATAAACCCATCCACCCACGGTGGCCGCGCGGCTTAAGAGTTGGATAACGCCGTGGGTCCCAGGTTTGAATCCTGGGTCTGGCAAGTACACATATTGTTTTTCAATTTGTGTGTGAGTCAGGGTATGGATCTAATAGATGAGCAAGTGGCTGACATTCATTTCTCGTAAAAACAAAAATCTGTTAATACAACCTCCACACTATGGAGGCATACTTCCTATATACCTACGCATAGTTTAGGCATTTAGGGCATGTGTTTACGTTATAGAACATATTTTACAATATAAACGATCTGACAACCAAGTCCCAGCGGTAGGTAATGCAATATTCACAAATTCTAATGAAAATTAGCTCCCATGACGTCACATTATGCGTGTACCTACCAATCGTAGCAGTAACTCACCGGTTGTAATGATTAAATCGTACACGTCACTTCTGATGTTAACCACCCCTTACATAAATAATTCAATTACCACGTCTGTAATACATTTCCTCTAACAATTATTATGGCAAGGCCATTTAGTATGTACTGAATGCCAACGGAGGCGTAGCTCCAGGAGAGGTCTCATTTTTAAACGAATTACGGGGAATTCGTGTGATTTATTTTTCTTTACTCCTTCAATACAGTTGAATAAATTACGGCAAACTTAATATTTTTTATTCAAATAATTTAACATCCCGAAAGCATAATATCGTTTAGAAAAAATAAAATGAAAAACATTTGCATCGAATGGTACTTGAACAATCCCATCTCGAATACTGTGCTTCAGGTGTATTCAATAAAGAATACCACATTCTTAAATTTTGAGTAGGTATTATGCGTCAGCGCCCACGGTGGCCGCGCGGCTTAAGCGTTGCACCATCACGCCGTGGGTCCCAGGTTCAAATCCTGGGTCTGGCAAGTACACATATTGTTTTTCAATTTGTGCTTGAGTCAGGGTATGGACCTAATAGGTTGAGCAAGTGGCTGACATTCATTTCTCGTAAAAAACAAAATCTGTTTACAAACCTTTAATCTGTGGAGGCCCATATGATCCTAATAGGATCAGACATCGGAATTATGCATTTTAATAAAAAAATAGTTTATGTATTTAAAACAGTAAGATATTATTATTATTCAATATAAGTAAGCTTTATTCAAAATTTATATAGAAGAAAGAAACATATAATTAATAACATTATTTTAAATGAAAATGCATACTTAACAATAAAATCCTCAGAAGTAGAAATTCTATTAATGAAATATTAATGAAAAAATACTTTTAATAACAAATAACTACATTAGAAATAAAGTGAGTTTGAATAAAGTTTGATTTATACCAATGAAGTTGCCGATTCATTTTATTTTTTCACATAAATTAATAAAAAAGAGAAAGATTGGAAAAAAACAATGCTTAGCACTATTAACAGAGTAATTCCGACATGATCTCATACGTTTTACGGCAGTTTCATATTTGGCTAACTAATTAGATTTATGAAGCGAAAAGGCTATAAGTAGGTACACCATGATTTGCTTTACTATTTTAAATCTCGCTAACCCATTCATTAAGTCTTTACTATCAGAAACAGCAATCTCATAATAAATTCACATTATTATTTATATTACAATATTAGTTACTCCATTAAAGTTATGTATTTCCAAGATTGAACGTATACATTATTAACAATAAATGTCTTAAATAGTATAAATTATACTAGATTTATTTTTAACCGATTTTATCAATGTTATTTGTAAATATAAAAAAAAATTATTAACAATGGAAAAAAATGCCGATCCCGGGATCAGAATTTTGGCTCGGGAATGGATTCCTTACTCAGAAGCATAATATCTTAAACTAAAAGATACAAAAAAAAAACAATTAAAAATGTGAACCGACAAAATATTGGGCCAAGCAAATTGGACCGTCTGTAAGACGTTTAATATCAATGATAAGAAACATAATATGTACATATTTCTCTCTTCTTTATTGTTTCCTCGTGGCTGAGGATCGTTACCACCCTGAAATTACATTCTTAGCCTCTAAGACTCTGCTTTTTTCAGGCTACCCCTAATAAGTTCCTTCATTTGGTCGCTACAGCGCACCAACAATATTCCTTTCCTTCGCCTTCCTGGAGGCTACCCAAAACCACCAGTCCGCGACGAGTAATATGTCAAAAATACTGCAGAATGTGTCTTTAAGCGTCAATTAAATCAATCAATTAGCTTCTTTAGGAGCTGTTTGTTGGCGAATTTAAAAGCGGGCGATTCAGCTACTGCGATTTGATGATTACACACAAAACTTTCCATTCGCTGAGAAGCCACAAGCCAGTGACTATTTTGACAGAACGTAGTTCGTTTTTTTACCGGGAGGTTGCTACTGCGCAGACGCAATAGGCCCACATGTCGGCGTGTAGCGTGTAAAGTTGCCCGTTTTCAACTTTTCTCGGTAGAGTGTTTACAACCTGCTTGTTAGCTTGTTCGATGATTACACTGGGCGACTTTACAGGCAGATTATAAATTCGCCAACAAACAGCTTGTAAAGAAGCTCAATGTAATTGACGCTTTAGACATATTATCGAAAACCGTAGTAATTAGACGATGTTCACCTGGACTATATGTGGCTCCAATAAGAAAATGCAACATATCATACAACTTCTAGTGACACAATCAACATATTGAGAGAAATATTCAATATTACATGCAGTACAGTATATTTCTTATTTGATCATTTACGTACATACTACACAATAATCATAAAATAATATACCCGCAACCGCTACTCTTCGTCTATTACCCAGGAATACTA
This sequence comes from Rhyacophila brunnea, assembly GCF_057557595.1. Taxonomy (NCBI): domain Eukaryota; kingdom Metazoa; phylum Arthropoda; class Insecta; order Trichoptera; family Rhyacophilidae; genus Rhyacophila; species Rhyacophila brunnea. Next base: position 18,197,192 of record NW_028233068.1, on the reverse strand, counting down.
ATAGATACCTTGTTAAAATTAATTTTGTTTCGATAAAAGGACATAAATGTGTTCAAAATTGCAATTAACTGGAAGTACTGAATAAAATATAGACTGCATTGAATGCATTTTCCGTCATTTGCATTTGAAGCGGCAACGCATTTTCCCTTTTGTGCACTTTATTCGAGTCTATGAGCATTAGCGCACTCGTTGTTTTGCAAGGGGCTTAAAAATCCTGCTAACCCAATCGATACTATTATATTCGTTTGAAACTTACAAGTAACCTTTTTTATTTAAATTTGAATAGCAAATAACGTTTATTTTGCTATGGTATTCGCACATATATCGAGTTGGAGACATTATGAATATTTTAAACACGTAATTTTTAATGAAAAGCAGTACTTACAACAAACTTATTAAACAAGATAAAAAGATAAGTCTTGACAGAAGGAAAATATTATGGTTGAAAGAATCTAAAGAGATGGCTTCATAAGAACACAACCTGTCGCAGTTAGCGATATCAACGATTGTCAATATTTGTATAGTTTATCGAATTTTAAGTTGTATACTTTGTTAATTTGTGTTATAAATATCTATTATGTAAATATGCATATTATGTATCAAGTTGGCATACCACACTACTTCATTATAATCGTCACGAATTCACAGCCACATACTGTATTAGATGCCAAACAAAATATGAGTATGTATGTATATGAACATCTGTGTAACCTAAACATATATTTTCATATTATTAGTGTTAGTATACTTTAGTGTCGTAGATGCGTCTACGTCATCGTAGGCCGTAGAGCGAAGACCGTAGACCCTATTTATCAAAGTGCATTGTGGCGATGTGGAAATTTTTATTCATTCTAATATAATCATACCTGTTGAATTATTAAAATAAAGTACATAATTATGTTTTAAACATAATATTTTAAAACATTTTGTTATTTTTTTAGTATGATTCTGTCCATTTTCTCATGAGCAGTATAATATTAAAGATCGATTGCATTATATTGTATTATAAAAATTACCAATTATATGATACAGTTGGTATTAGTGAACCCCTAGTTTGGTAATATGACAAAAAAAACATTGCAACATTTGAAAATCTAGGAAAGTAAAAAAAAATACTGTAGAATTCAAGTCAAATGGTTCACTTATTTTCATCGTATTATACAATTAATTATGATCAATTTGAGAAATCAAAATAATGTCATGATTATATCTGTACCTCAGAGGCAGACGGATGCAAATCCAAATACCCAATTGTTCAGGAGAGCCAAAAACAATTTTTATTTTAAACGAATACTCATAACTTCTAAGAAAATATACATAGAATGATCATTATTTTTTTTATTCTAATTCAATTAAAGTATTTCTGGAATATGTAAGAAAGGAATAAATATAATACAATTTTATATCTAAAAAAAATAAAATAAAAAACGTAGTGTGGATTTGCATCCTTCTGCCTCTAAAGATATTTTGTTAATGTGGATTTGCATCTTATTTACCTAGCCAAAATAAAACAATTTATAAGTTAAAAAAATTTATAGGTATAAATATAACAAAGCAAAACACATTTTTTTTAAATTTTTATTATGTCATCATCATCATCACCAGCCTGAATCTATTCACTGCTGGATGAAGGCCTCGCTAATCTCCAAGCTGATTCCACTTCTCTCGTTCCTGTGCGTTGCGTTGCCAAGTTTTTCCGCAGAACTTTATCATTTCATCGATCCAGCGGCCTCTAGGTCTACCTTGCGGATGTTTTTTACCTCTTGGATATACCACTGGATGACTAAATTTGTCCAACGATTGTCCTTTCTTCGAGCCATGTTCCAGCCCATTTCCATTTGAGGTTTTTAGCAAACTTTATCACATCATTAATCCTTGTCTGTTCCCTTATCCACTCATTCCTTTTTTTGTCCTTTTGCGTTATGCCCAGCATGCACCTTTCCATACCACGTTGTGCTACTCTAAGTTTCTGGATCTCTCTTTTACTTAGGCTCAATGTTTCACACGCATGTGGTTACGGGAAGTACACACTGGTTGAACACTTTGCATTTTAGGCATTTTCGAAGAAATTATTCAGGCGACCAAAAGCACTCCAGCCTAGCTTTACTCTGCGAACAATTTCATCAAATATACATCCATCTATAGACACTTATTGTGCCAGATAGATGTAGTTTTTCACCTGTTCGAGCTGAATGCCATTGGTGAGGATCTCTTTTTGGCCCGCAAAGCAGTTTAACATGACTTTATTCTTTGATACATTTATTTTCAAGCCTACTTTGTTGCTTACTCCAGCGAGTTACTGCATTCTGCTTTGGAGGCCTTCTGAGTCTTGCAAACTACTATTTATTGTTATCGGCAAAGCGTGGATGACTCACGTATTCTCCATTTATGGGGACCCGTGTCATTCCAGTCAAGTTGTCTAAATAAGTCTTCAAATATAGCTGTAAATAGTTTAGGTGAGATTGTATCACCTTGTCGGACTCCTTTGCTGATAGGAAATGCGCGATGGTTTATGGAGTTGTTGTTGCGCTAGGTACTGTATATATTATTGAAAATATTTATATAGCGCCCGGGGATTCTTCGATTTCTGAGTGCATCGAGTATTGAAAAATTCTTTATGGAATCGAACGCTTTCTCATAGTCTATAAAACCCATGGATAGCGGCAGATTGTATTCCTGTTACCGCTCTGATTTCTCTGATGACTTGGATAATATGGTCCATAGTGCTGTATCCTCCTCTAAAGCTCGTTCTCCTGGCTGGTTCTCGTCTAGTACATATTGCAGACGGTTTGAGAGAATTTTATCTTAGTGTATTATTGGATTTGCATCCTTCTGCCTCTAAGGTAGGTATGGCACTTGCATCTTTATTCTATGCATATCTTGGACTAGGACTTTCATCTCTCTGCCACTAATAGATAAAGCCTTTAGCATGACGATTCTTAAAAAAACTCATTTTCCCCAAAAACGGAGTTGCATCCGTCTGCCTCTGAGGTACAGAATTATTAATTCACCAAGTTTACACATTTTTCTGGTTAAGATTTAAGTAAAAAAAAAGTCCGATGAATAAAATGGAAAGTCTATATACGACATTACTTTTTCATACTGTGTCCAAGCATGTCAATGTCCTTCTTGCAATACATATTCGATGACGAATCACCTTTTTGCAATTCAGTTGCTTGTGATACAAGACCCTGAATACTTCGTTATTGTACAACTCTAACTTCTTCGATCTATGATAATGATAACGGTTAAAGATTAGTTTAGCTCTAGGTTCAGGAGGCGTTTCTTTCCATCCCCATATGTTTAATAAGTGCATTTTTTCGCATTTTACAATGAATGTACTATCTGCGTAATATCTAAAGCTGGATATTTTTTTCTACTTGTCTATATAGACACATTATTCTCAGTTCTTACTCATTATTTACCTATGTTATTATTCTCCCCATAATGCATAACAATAAAAAGTGTCGTACCTATATTATGCTTCCTTCATGACGTCTACTTGAGAATTAATAATTATTGTTACAGTTATATGGGCTTTTCAAAGGGATAGATTAATTTTCGATCATACTATTGTAAGTACTGTAATGTACAAATACGTCAAGTGAGGTCATGTTAAAACTATCAGAACATTTAATAATAAAAACTGACAATCTACAAAACATTGTATTAATTCTTTATCTGTCATTAACTGTTTCCCCCTTTCAATCTCCTACCAAACGTCTTAGCAAAAATTTTGATAATCAGGCGATGTATGAGTATATAAGTTCGTGTTTTCTGACTTTTTCAATTCTTTTTTTTTTAATTCTCATCCATTTATAACACAACAGTCGAAAATGTATAAATCAACAGAAAAAATCTATCACGAGTGATTTAGTCGTGCAACGTGATTTCAGTATAGTTCTAATACATTTAAATACCAAGTAAAACGACAAATCCCGTTAAATAATCTGACGTGGGCTCATGCGTGACGTGCATCACGTGACGTGATAATAGTATGTTTATGGCCTTATGATGCAAGAAGTTAGATGTCTTCTAACTTTTATGAACATGAAGATTCACTGTATATTGTATATAGTGCACACTGGCAAGAATAAATCCATGCATGCAAGTACAAAGCTCATAACGTTATACTTATAAATAACGAAACATGATAGAATTGCGTGGATTAACAGTGTCTAGACATACGTAGCTAATTATTATAATAATTCAACGTTTTATAATCAATAATATAATAATTTGTTATTAGTACACCCCATTAGACCGTACGTCACTGACTTTATAGGAGACAATAAAGTACTTAAGCAGCCAAAGTTACGCTCTGTAAATTATTTCAGGTGCACTGTAAAAGCTGAAACATTTACGAGCAAATAACAGACGACATTTTATTGTTGCAAGCTAATCAGATGAGCTAAAACATTCAACATTTTTACATAAATAGCTGCAATCGATTATATTATAGTTTTATACATCAATTAACTATAAAATTATTCTTGTACCTTTCATAGCTCTTAATTTATTACATGGTGTTTAATTTTATAAAATATTGCGTATTATTGGATTTATATTTTTGAAAAAAAGTTTAGATACCTAGGTACTTATATTATTTTTTAGTGTGCGAATGACGCTAGAAATATATTACCACCACGTCACATGAGCGCATATGAGCTCACAGTAAGCTCGCGCCGCGGGAAAAATGCGTGCAATGTCGTTTTACTTTTAGGTACCTACATATAAAAAAAAACAGATACTCTCATTCCGTAGTACATTTGAATGAAAAATAAAAATGTCAGTACCTACTTATACAAAAATGTATCAAATTTTTGAGTCACATGATCTCACATATTTTTTTGTAGTTTGGAAGAGAGCTACAAATGATAGGTAATGCACCAAACACATTACCATCGCGTCACGTGACGTGTAACAGTAAATTGTATAAAACAAAATTTCAAATACTATCATTATTTAAATAGTTTGGATTAAACAAATGGGCGATCTAAGAAATATTAATAAAACTGTATATCTCTCCCAAAATAACCCATGTTGTAATTTTCGTAATTTGATCGAACAATAAAGATGTAGCATTTCTAAAATAATTTATATGATGACTTTTTCCAGTAGCGATTTCCTTTGATACAGATGGCGCAATTGATTTATTATTTTTCTTATCATGGGGGGACTCAAAATCAGCCGATGCGCCGGGCAAATACGTTCCTAAACCCACCACTGAGATTTTCTAAGAAAATGGAAACTTTTCTTACCCCAGCGTCCGTCATGTTTCCTGTTTTGCTACGTTCTTTTTTGACAAAACCCTTAATAGACCTTTCAAATCAATATTATATTAGTATACATTATGATAAATACACACATTATTAGTATTTTAATATGGCGAAAAATAGAACGTGAAAATTCGTTGCTTTAGGCCATTTTTGTCGAATGTAACAAAAAATAATAATATTTCTTCGAGCGTTGTTAGTTCCCCATTTGACCGCACGTTTTGCTTTTGTTTGACAGGCTCAAATAATATGATTTATTTCCTAATGTAATTATTACATTTTGCGTTCTATGCTTCGCGAAATAATATTTAAATATCGTCTGACGAAATTTCTATTTATATTGGAAAATAGACGTTTAGCCACAGGTAGTTAGCTAAACTCCTCTCTCTCCCTCTCTCTCCCTCTCTCTCTTTCTCTACCCATGATTTCTAAAATTCAATTTCAATATTTTCAAAATGGAAATTTCTCAGCGATTTGATTAAGTACACCTCCGTAGACAAATAGATACGTAATGTAATCATTCGAAGATACGCTTTGTTATAATTTTAATTAGGTAAGGCTTTCATTTTGGTGTAAACACTGAATTTATGGAAAATGTCTGAATATTAAATTTAATTAATGCATCGCTTGCTTACCTTTCTTAGTTCCATTGATTTTATTTAACTGAAATGTTTTACAGAGACAACAGCCAATTATTACTAAACGCTGCTTTTTACAAACAATGAGATAATAGTTAGTGATGATCGTTGATATAATGCCACTTGACAATAATTATTGTGGTGCCGAGCTTTGACTATAGATTAGTACCGAGGATTAGATGACTAAAAGTGACAATTTAAAAATGACTTTTTACCAATTTTCACATAACCAAATACCTATTTATACATGAAACTGAAATCAAAGATGTAACTACTTTATGTGAAAATACATACCTAACCATTTATTTTCAACATTGAACCTATAGGCGGCTCTCGTGGTGCAGTGGGTAAGGCACTGGCCTTCCGCCTGAGAGTTTTGGATTCTATTCACGGTGATGACACACTATTTATATGTTTTTTCTCAAAACCTGGGTGTTTGTGATTGTCCAAAATTACTAACAACCACCTTGTACGAAAAAGCAACGACATGGTTATTAATAATTCTTAAATATATATAAAGTATAAATTATATATATAGGGTATATATAGGGTATAAATATATATAAGGTATAAAGTTATTATTTTCATAGGAAACTGTCGGTTTTGCTATTAAGTGATAATTGCAGGTTGCACTATATTATATTATAATGTTTTGGTTTTACCCAGCACTCTAAATGGAAAATTTTACGAACTGGAGCGCTCGTTAATTTTCTGAAAATAATAACATAGTTATCTAATTTTATGTGTGCTTTATAAAAATAAGTGTGTTAGACTCCGGTCCATTTTGACCCCTGGTTTTACCGGTCTTCTTTTAAATGCGACAATATTAAGAAACATAGAAATATCCATATTTTTCCATATAATCTTAATAAATGGTCATTTGAAAATAAGATATCATTTACAAAATATTAAAAACAGTTATGTAGAATATAGAATAGCATAATAATTACCTTCGAAGTCGATTTCCTCAGCTTGGTCATCTTTCAATAATTATTATTCTCAGCATCTCAATTATCATATTTCAAATTGAATTCATTCAATTCCAGTAAGAGTGAAAAAATATCCATTTTGGACAATAATATATTTTAATATGAAAAATGTCACTTTACAAATCTAAATATCAAATAATATGAATCCCGTTTGTCAATAATAAATAATATTCATATCAGTGACTTCCAAAAAACTTAGACTACGTACCTAGAACAGGACCATAATAACAGACGAAACCGTTGCTATAAACGTCAGTAGATCACGTGTATGTAAAGTTTTTTAATATTGAATTTGTTCATTTAAGATAGGCCAGGTGAAACTATAAAATATGTATGTAGATACCAAATGAATTTGCTTGAAATTTCCTAGTTAATTAAATTTTCTTAATTTTTAATTTGTCTGCCTAAGGGCGTCTAGGGGCGTCACTGTACCTATTGAAAAATTCAATTTTGGTATTTTAAAATAACAACACATTTTATTTAATTGTTTGCCAACCTCTGATATTACTATAGGTACCTACCTACCTACCTGTACATAGGTGATGTGTGTATTTAATTTCAGACTTCAGTAAAATTGCTATTAGCGATCGCGTATCTAAAAATAGACCGGACGAAGCGGTTTGTGGCTAATCCTCTGTTGAATAATATTAAACCCATTGATCTAGAGTCGAAGTTAAATAGTCGGACAATGGGCGAGTGGATGAATTCATTAATTAATTGGACACGCGCGGTTCGTATCCGGGAAGGGGGGTAACTTTTAATCCGATCAACCCAAGGCGGAACGTGACCGGACGAGCGGTCTGTGCAGGGCCGCGCCAAATCAAGAAAACAACATGGATGACCTTCTCTCCAACGAAAATGGCTGCGATTTCATAGCGCAATGCGTAGTTGAAAGGATGGAAGCGGGGTCAGAAATTCTATACCGAAACAAATTTCTTCCTATAGAGATATAGAATTACAAATTAAATATCTATTTTCCGTAGTGTCAAATTATAGCAAACTCGGTAAGGAGCTTACCGCAATAATGAATTCCGCATATCCAATTTTCACTTAGTCAGTCATCCATTGACGTAAACACCAGATAATAGCTGACTCGATTATTTAAATAAAAAGAATATTATTTTGGTTATATAAATAGCGAATAACAATTCATCGGAAATGTCACTCGAATCTAAGTACCTGGTCCTTTACTATCTCAGTCTATGTAGTGTCAGTTTATTTATATTAGGTACTGTACCGATTGTACCATTGTGCTTATATAACCATAAATAAACTCTCACTCCTCCATCATCACGAATAACCACGATCGTCTTTCATCTACAACACCATCGACCCTCACATCCACGACTCCTACATTCCCTATATAAATCACTAAAGTGTAAAAAAAATCTTGAATGTGTTATAAAATCAAATAACGCTACTTGGGATTAATCATTATTCTTGTAATGTCCAAGCTGATTCCTTATTTAACCATAGACAAATGATCACTATGCATTTTTCTAAATTCGATTAGGCTATCCCAAATCAAGAAAACCACGGGTTTTCCACTGGCATACGTCCTGCGTGTGGCGTGAATGCCAATACGGCAAAATGCGTAGAAAATACTGCCCGAAGGAATCAGATATAAAAAAACATATTTCATTAAAAAATCAAAATAAAATGAGAAAAAAAACCAAACGCCAGTATGTTAGAAAAATGTTTTTAATTCGCCCCGTACTGAACGATGCTATCGATATGTACGCAATCGAGGGATTTTTAGTTCTACAGATCGCTGCCAAGAGGTCCGCAGCTATGGGTGAATATATATATTATATATATATAGATGTATATTAGCATTTATATAATATCAACCACATTTAAAGAATACAACGGTATTGCTCTTCTTATAGTGATATACGTACCTACAATGAGCGAACATCAACATATAAATAAACTATGTAGGTATATTATATTTACAGTTTTAAATCGTGATATCTATTGAGTAATACAACCAATGACTAGATTTTGCAAAAAAAGGAAATAATAATATGTAATTAGAGATAATGAGTAACAAGGCGTACCTATATAACAAGCGCATTGAAGGGTTCAACTTGTTACTAGGCCTAAAGTCATTATCTTATTACAATCAATACTCAATGTTTCCTCAAACCCAAAAATAGGTTTAGAAAATAATATGTAACAATATGTCGTGTCGGTCTAACGAATGCGTTACATTCCAAGGCATTGAACTGACAATTATTGAAATGTATCTTGTAAAACATACTCATTTGACCAGCTAGCATGTGTATGACCTAGTGCATGACCAAAAACATAGAACGGGTGTTGGGCTCATTTCGGCGGAGCGTTGCGGTATCTTCAGACCCAGTCAGTGATGCCAACCGTACTATAATTATAGTACAATACTATAATTTTAATTCCGTGGAAAATGTAAAATACTATAATTTTACGCAAAATATAATAAAATACTATAATTTTAAAGGATGCAAGACGAAAAATGTTCCTGTACTATATGTTTTTCAGAAATACTATAATTTTTACGCCTTTGTACTATAATCAGCATAGAAAAGTATGGCAACACTGGACCCAGTCAATGACACACAATCAAGATGGAGATGGAGATACAATAATAACGAATAAATTAGACCAACTTAGATGACCCACGATGAACGAGTCACCCGTGACAAAAAAAAATGACAATGGGCCAGCCTGAAAGCAAATGAATTTTTCAAATTAAAATTCATTTTTTAACATACAGTGAACATTACAAATTATTAATTTAAGACATTCACAACATGACATTTTGAAACAAATAAATATTATTAAAACGGTATTATTATAAAAGTTATTAAACAGTAGAAAAGTGTAAATACAAAAAATATAAATCAGATACGAGGAAGTACACCGAATGAGCTAGTCAGACCCTATAAAACAATGCCCACCTATATACTCATCCTCACGCAGGTGGAATATGTCAATATACGAAGTGATTTGGTTGAACAGAGTTATTGCCCTCCCAATTGGCATTACCAATGGCAGGTTAATTCTGCTGCACCTTGGGAGAACAGACAACTGAGTTAATTACCAAAAACCAATAGGTTTACATACCTACTTAATCAAAATACAAAATAGGTATTTAGTACACATTCTATGTGTATCGTCTAGTGTTTAAGCTACATTATGTAAGCATACTTAAGAAGAAGCCAGTTGAATTAAGCTACGGATAGTATCCATACGACCTCAAGTAAAGGAGTCTCAAAATTTTCTTTTGAACTAGCTCCACGATAAGGTCGTATTTAGACTCGATCAACATTGTACAATGTACATACTAGAAAGATGGTGTCAAGTTGGATTTAAAGACATCGGTTGTCCACAACTGGAGGAAAGTAGATAATAAGGAATAAGTATTTAAAAATATACATTTCATTGTTTATATTGTTTTTCGCTAAGATTTTAATTTGCTTTGATTTTTTTGTTGTAACTTGATTTGCTTGTTATATTTATTAAAAATAAATAAATAAATACTTATTGTTGATTTCGTAATTATAATACTTGTAGTGCATCCCTATTTGCGAGTGGGTGAACGTATCGGCAATATTTGCTATAGACTCCGATAGGTTTTTGTTCACGGTTACACCACCGACCAATATGCAATAAAAAATAACGAATATCAAACAATATACGTCCTCAATATTATATTAAAATAGAATACATTATTTTACGAACATTATTGTAGTCTGTAATCATGGCCATTAAACACAGCTTGTCACAAATTGAATTTTGCAATTGAAAATTGACCTATTTCCTTTATACGGCGGCGATTAGTTATGGGTGTGTAATTTTGAAACGTTGACCCTCCTCGTGGGTGTTGCATAAAGTCGTTTATTGTTGAATAATGAATTATTTAAATGTGTTAAATTTACCGCAAAACGACAAATTAGCAGGCCGAAACTTTTTGACGTAGATTGAATTAAAGCGCGGAAAGTCGTTTTGATTCAGAATTAACTGCGAAATAAATAAAATTACGGCATGATGTCCATTATTTAGACCATGCTTTTAAAAGATTTAATTTAGATAGGTAAAATATAAAAAAAATATACATATACCTACACACTGTACAAAAGTCGAATGTATAATCAACACACCATTCGATACAATATCTGAACGGAGAATGGATACTTTTCCAGAAAAGGTTAAGTATAGATAGAAATCAGACAAAAATCTGTAGGATCACCCTTATTGCAACATAATAAATTATGTAGAGTTCAGTTTTAAGTACATTGGCCACGATTAAATCACTTTGGGAAGGTGTTAGTGTCATTTGAAATTAACGATATCAATCCAGCGCTCGGAAAGAAAAATTTTACGAATCGTAGCGCTCGATATTTTTCTGAAATTGTTAACATATTTTTTCAATTTTATGAACATTTTATGAAAATAAGTGTGATAGATTTCTTCTTATATGATGGCCTACCTAGCTCAGACGGTAAAATTATTTTTTCAACAAGAAGGAGCGATAATTTCGGGAATTTTATGAACCGGAACTGCGCTCCGGTCCATTTCGAGCCCTTTAAATCAACACCAACGGGTGTCGACTGCACTGCCAGAAGAATCTGACACTATTATACAATGCAATGCAGATATAGTTAATTTGTCAGTCCCTTTCATCTTTACCTATTTATCTGTTTTATTACGTTTTTATTTATTTTTTATTTTATTACGAAGAATAAAAAGAATATCGGTTGATTCTGGCAGACTAAATTTACTATCAGACTAAAATTTTGGTGTAATTTATTTTTCACATTTTTTTTTTGTATTTCGCGCCAACAGTAATTTAGTAACAAAATTTTTATTATGAACATTTTTATATTTCCACATTCTTCACGTGGTTATATAAATTGTATATAGGTACATATAGCTAAATTATTCGACAGTGGCACAGTGGGCGGTTCGCAAGCGTACTGGGTATCATTTGCGACAATGCTTTTTTCAATGTTACAAGCAAAACCAATAGCTTTTTCCGTACCCATGATGCCACTGTATAAGACGACTTTTGATAGTTTGGGCAGGAAAGAGTGGAAGAGCCAAGCATATAATAAAAATCGAGCACACTTATTTTTATAAAATACACATACTATGAGATAACTATGCTAATATTTCCGTAAAATTATCGAGCGCTCTGGTTCGTACAATTTTCCATTTCAAGCACTGGAAGCACAAGCTTCGTCTTTTTCCTTTAGATGCCCCTGGAAGGCTGAGCATTCCCCAGAAAACTAAAAGAAATCATTCACAGCTTCCACAAAATGTATTTGTGATAAAATCAACAAACGCACATTTTAGAACTTTTTTTAATTACTGTAGAATTTAAAAAAAAGTTTTGTGTATAATAATAATATTATCTCGATCTATCTCTGGATAAAAAATTCACTCAAATTAAAAATTTTGCTTTAAATTTATACCGCCATCTTTTGTAGAATACTAAAATGTTGACAAAAATATTGTACATTCTCAAAATGCCACCTGTTTAAGTTACGTCTAAGTTTTAAGTTAAACCAAAATATGAATAATTTCTATGAAATACTAAAGTTTGTATCTATCAATTTTTGAAGTGTTTTTTTAATATAACCAGCTATTTTTTATTATTCTTCGATACTAATTATATTATTATTAAATTTATAATAATTTCAGGAAATCAAGTACCTATCGTATTATTTACATCATAATATTTATTATAGCACCGTTCCACTTTTTAAATTAAAATCTATATAATCTCCTATATATTATTATTTTCACAAACTTTTTTCGTTTTTTTTTTTAATAATATTATTTTATTAATTATTAATAATAATAATTATTCGTTGCTATGAATATTTTGTGCAACAGGATGCTGCCCGTTGATTTGAAATTATTTGTCTATTATCTATTTTTGTGCAATTTTCAATTTTTGAATTCTGGTAACATTGTTAGTGGTGCACCATAAACCAAAATGGTAGGTTGTCCGCCCCGCGTTGAGTATTTACATATTTTTTCCTGAAATTCAGTGCCTTATCAAGACTGACAATTTTCGTGTTTGTAGTATACATTAAATTTGCCTCAATTGTGTTACGCCGAAGTGATAAACACGTCACCAATTACTTGGTTGACGATCGTGGTTCGCCAGATAACTTTTGTGCCCATTGCCAACTTACTGTGACGGTCGACAGAAAACAATAATTATATTCATAATAGTGTGAAGGACGTGGCGGAGGATTATTTAAACAAAATCAAATGTTTTAAAGTACAATCTTTCAAAGTGAGTAAATCCTTCTCAAAACTATTACATTATTGTTTTTAGAGTGTACTTGATAAAACTTTTTTCTGAGAATTCATGCACTTAAAGACTGCAGCGATACGACATTTGACAGATCATTTTGTCTCTTTTTGTCATTAATGCATTCACCGCGAGTTTGAGCAGGATAACGTCATTTGTAATAATAATTGTCTATGCAATTTGTTTGTTGAATAAATGTCACTCCCAATTTTTCATTTTATCATTGTTTTGTCTAGTCAACATTTCATATTTCAACCTACACCTTTATTTATATATCAATCAGTACACAATCTTTCAATCTCTGTTTGAGCTATTAATAGTTGGGAGGTATTTCGTCAAAAATGACATTTTTCAATAGTTTTTGTGCGATCTATGTTTAAGTATGACATAAGAATGACATAGTTTGTGTAGGAAGAATAACATCGTCGCCGTTACGATCATCGTATTACAGGCATCAATCGAGTTCCTCGTACTCCTGTCTGAAATAAAAATAAACATGCATGTCTAGCAGTCTGAGAAATAAAAACATGGTAAACATTTTCGTAAAAATCGCGCATGCGTCGATTTATTTATTGTTGTTATTTAGACTATTTGATTTTTATCAACTTCATGCTACGTAAAAATACGTGACTAAAATAGCGGACAGTCACACTTAGTTACATGGGTACACTTTCTATTAATGTATCACAAATATTTCCGAAGCTATGCTATAATATACTTGAATTTAGAAAGAACGAAAAAAATATGAGTCGATAATTTATATGCTACTAAATCTAGTAGAAAAGGTATTTCGAACACCGAAATAGTATAAATATATCATAATATTATCTAGAACTTAACTGTAATTATGTATATCGTTTTCACATTGAAGATGATTCTTTAACATTTTAATATTAATGACTTCTTCTACTTTATTTATTATTAGATTACTAACTTAACGTAACCCTTGCTAACCTGACAGTACACAATACAAAAGTCATTTACTTATAACAATTATGTTCTGATACAGACCATTCAAGTCCATAGCCGACTGCACAAACGCCCTCCAGGATCTCTATCCCAAGCTCTCCTCCAGTCAGTCGGTTACACTCAGCCTCTCTGCATCCTTCTTGACGTTATCCATCCATCTCTGGGGGGCCTAGGGGTTTCTTCATAAACTTTCAATGGAGGGCATAATATGTTTGGTGTACTTTTTCAAATATACATATTAATAATCCACAGTCAAGTAGGTGGATAATGGCCCCCACATCCTGAGGTGGTCCCCCATAACTATTGCTAAGGGGTGGTGTGATGTTCTACACGTTCGTGTTCACTAAATGCTATCCCCAATGGAACCCTCAGGGTTCCGCAAAGTAAAATTAAGGGTGCTCTCTGTATTTTTAGCGATTTTTTGTATGTTTATAAACCCACTTGAATTATTCAGTTGTTGGCACTCGGTATTCTATTCCTTCTTTCGTGGTAGTCAAGTAACATGCGACCCTTCAATATCATCATATCACATGGAATTGCATCACATAAACACATATTTGTAAATGTTAATATTCTTTAAGTAAAATAGCAGGTGACCTCTTTTACTATCAGAGCAAATTTGTGGTGTGTTTATCTCACTTAACTGCCACACCAGGCCCCCAGGCTAGAATCCTGTCAGCCCCCGTTTGGATTAATATATGGAACTGAAGATGTATGTTAGTTTAAATTAAATCAGCTGTTGTATGGATACTTAAGTACTGTGTTTTGTTAAATGATTTGTTGTGCATCACCCGAAATTGTGTCAAATGTGTTTGTCTATCGAGCTATACTTATATAATATTACTATTATAGTTATTGCATTTTAAACGACAAAAACAAAACATTTTGTGTTAGAGAATATCTGTAATCAAGGAAGAGGAATTTAAAGTTGTTTTTATCATGAATGATTAGATTTATCAAGATAGGAATACGTAAGTACGGCTTACATTGTTTTTAAAAAATAAAATCTCACATCTATAGACAATAGAAACTGTTATTATTTAGAAAACTGAACTGAAATAGTACCTTCTTATTTCAACAAAAATACACAGAATTAGGTTAGATAGGTATTTAATTATTAAGGTCTTGTTTTGACCTATTCCTTCAGATTAGTGTTTCTGCAATCCCAATTGAGTAGGTAAGAAGCAAAAGGACTTATATACATTTTTGAAATACACAAAAAATCAAACTTTGAAATGTTCAAATTTTACTAAATAACCTTATTATTTTCAATTTAAACAATGATCAAAGTAGCTCAGTACACTCTATGGATATAATATAATAAAACTTATACTTAATGTAGGTACTTATAAACCCCAAAAAACTACATTATTATTTTTATATCCATAAATGTAAGTGATGTATAGACGCTCTTTTGCTTTTGACCTACTTAAATAAAGTTCCATGGAAAAATAAAACTACTCGTCATTACAAGCTCAAAATATTCTAGTTACGTTTCTAATTGGTGGATGAATATTAAATTTAGGTCACAGCTTATACCTATACTGAACTACCTTTGTGCAAGAAACCCATGAATCTTCACATGAAATCTACTTACTCAAGTATTAAGAAAAAACGCGCAAAACACTATGTTTAGCTACGCTCCATGTGTCTTGAGAATCATCTCTCATTCGTCAATGTCAGTAAATGCAATAGTCACAACATAGTTGCACACGCTGTATGTTCCTGTAACCTGTACGATATTTCTATCAATATGTACATTACTTACTATAAAATTATCCGCTCCACTTTGTATACTTAAAAAATCAATATATGCAAATTTTATAGGTATTTCAAGTTAATTATATTTATATAATTATATTTATATTTCAAATTAATTTTTAAAAACTAACCAGGACCATCTAGAAATTGTATTCTCAGGTCATTGAAAACAAATAAAAGTATGACTAACAAAGTTTAGTATGCACTATTTATGTCAAATCGTAACTACTTACAACTTAAGGGGGGACATGCTCGTCGTAGGTCAAAATTGAGTTTTTATTGTATTTTCAAACCATGATCCTGGACACTCCTTAAACGTTGTAGATAATCTATTTATATAATTTTGAAGCCTTATTATCCTTTATAGTTATTTTAAACATTTGATGACTGCATAAAGTATTTTTGTTACATAAAATAGTATTCTTTTAAACCTCTCGCTCTAATGTTTTAGAATATAGTCATATTTCGGTACATGAATGTGCAGTGGTGTTAAGATTTTTTACTTTTATTAATTTTTGAACGCATTTATAAAACCATTAGTATAATTTATGACGAGATAATTTTAGTAAAATATTCACGATAAAAAATTATATTGATAATCTCTGTGATCCCAAATTTGACAAGAATTAGGCATTTTATTATTCAAAAAATCGGCAAGATTAACACATTTCAAGATAATTCTAAAGATACTCATTATAGGCTATGTCTTTGGCCATTCAAGTGTGATAAACATCCTACGAATAATAATTGCTTTATAATAATTATTGACCTAAGAATAAGGTAGTGTTTTTTTGAAATACGCCATTTCTTTTGGCATTCCCCAGTGGTTAAGCTACAACATACGGCCGTAGCCATAAATTGACAAACTATAATTAAAGTAGGGAGTAAAATTATGTTAACGCGCGTGTTTGAACATGTACCTAACCGAAATTTCTTTTATTTCTTTTTAAGCGGTATAGCTTATAATAAGTATCTTTAGAATCATCTTCAAATGTGTTAATCTTGCCGATTTTTTGAATAATAAAATGCCTAATTCTTGTCAAATTTGGGATCACAGAAATTATCAATATAATTTTTTATCGTAAATATTTTACTAAAATTATCTCGTCATAAATTATACTAATGGTTTTATAAATGCGATTAAAAATTAATTAATGTAAAAAATCTTAACACTACTGCACATTCATGTACCGAAATATGACTATATTCTAAAACATTAGAGCGAGAGGTTTAAAAGAATTCTATTTTATGTAACAAAAATACTTTATGCAGTCATCAAATGTTTAAAATAAACATAAAGGATAATAAGGCTTCATAATTATATAAATAGATTATCTACAACGTTTAAGGAGTGTCAGGGTCATGGTTTGAAAATACAATAAAAACTCAATTATGACCTACGACGAGCATGTGGTCCGTTAACTACTCTACAAAGACGACCGGTCTACCAACTAAGTCACCGAAGGTGGAAAATTATTATGCAGCTGAAAATATCATACAGGCAGCCCTTGTAGTACAATGAGTAAGGCACTAACTGCTCATTTGAACGCTCATGGTTCAATTCCTGGTTGACTACAATACACCTACTTATGATTTATCATTGGCGGGATGTTTCTGTGATTGTTTCACTGTTACTACACTTCTGTCATTAGGCCTCATGGCCTAAAAAGAATATAGAAGAAAAACATATTAGTTAGACAAAAAGATAAAATATGAAAGAGTTAGAGCCTAATTCAGAACCGTACTTAGAAGCGTAAGTAGAAAAGATAAACAATATGTCACATGTTTTTTCTTACTTCCACTAAAAGGTGTTCTAATGAGAATAGTGTATTACATTATTCTCACTCAAAACTGGGTCGCCAATTTCAGTATCATAAGTTTGGCATCTATCTTATGGTAACACTCTTATTTTGTTAATACTTGCATTAAATTGTTTTAAATAATTCTGTGTATATAAATAATTGACATTTAAGTATATTCAACCTTTATTATAAAATATTTAAAGGAAATGTTTCTCATGTCAGAACTTGTCGGACAATAAAATATGACAAGTTGTGGTAATTTTATTGCAGTTGTGTGGTCAGTGAAACTACTTTGTTTGAAAGCCAATCATAAAAGATTTACAGCTCATCATCATTGATAGCTTCCTATGAGGTTTGCATTTCAAATAAACATTGAGCCACTTAATTTACTTTCTTAATAATTCTTCATAGACTTTGTTCATATCGGGTAAATGTATTAAAATAATATCTAACATGGCGACCACAATATCAATAAACTGTGCAACACCAATTTAAGGAACAGATTAGAAATCAAACCATTTTTTAATTGTTTGCAAAATATTGTTTTTTACCTAACTACTAAAACTCAATGAATCACTCCTGTTGTCTTTATCTTATCAGTATTTTGATAGAAGATAAAATTTGTGCAATTTTATTGGATCTTCCATGGGAACCTCAATATTTTTATTATCATTATTAAGTACTTTCTGACTAGAAGCGATACATTCTGATTAAAATTACTAAGTAGATAGGATTTCTTTATAAAAAAGATAATAATAATCACCATTAGATACCTAAATAATTATATGATTAATAATTTATTTATTTTCATTCCTTTTGTAGTAAAAAAAATAGACAAATATTTTTTATGAAGAATATTTTACAAAATCTTTTACAGTTTAATATTTTATAAAAGAGGCAAGATGTTACCTTTGATCAAGGATTTATCCTGTGTTTTCAGTCACTGTTATGACACTTTGTAGCTCATTTCAAAATGGAAGATAGCAAGAAATCAAACAACAAAATTATTGATGAACACGAAAAATATGAAATACTATATAATAATCGCGCCACCCAGACTACAAAAATTCAAATAAAAAACTGGAAACATAATCATAGAAGGCAATATACATTCATTGTCCATTTTTTAAACTTATATCTCTTACTATACCTTACTTACTATTACTAAAAGGGTAGTTTAACATATTTATGGTATGAGGCGGTTAATTATTATAATAAGTTAACAGTGTGAACTATCAAAAATTGCTATGTTTTAACAGGGTGTGTTAACTCTTGGCTGTGTTAACTTTTAGAGCGAGATAGACAGTTTTGACAGTTGAGACGGCTAACTTATTGTAACAATTATAATATATCGATACATAAATATGATAAACTACCCTCGATAGCAGCCGTGTGTATAGAATAGATGCGCAAGTAAGTTTTGAGATGTATGAATATTAACAAATTTTTAATAGGTACATTTGATGTTGGCCGAATCGACAAATGATACTTGTGCTTTGTGCTGTTTTCCTCAAGTAGGCGTAAAATACTAAACTCAATAGTCAGAAACAAATAATCTTCAATACCTTTTACATTTTCTGTTATTTTGATATGAAATAAGTCTTAAGTAAAACCCCATACATAATATTACGTAATCACCTCTTTAAACTAATGTAATAGACAACCCTGTAATTAAATTGTAATGTTAAACTAATTAAATAATTAAAGTAATTAATCGTGATGTAACTAATAGAAGATCGATCTGCTAAAATCCATATTTAATCCTTAGATAACATTCCATTGTGAATACTGATAATATCCCCCACTGCCATTTCATATACCAAAGATACCTGTATTGACCACAGATAAGGCAAATACGCATGTAACCTCAATTTATCATGAAATATAAAATAAAATCTATTAAATATTCCTAAAGAAACACTTTGGTTCCTTAGGCATAAAGCCCACCAAAAGTGTCAGAGCGGGGCGCAGTCGGCATGTGAAGTGTAAATACATAACCATAATCACACGCCTCTTGCCGCGCATTACCTCTCACCTATGTAAAAAGCGGCGCCGATCACATTTCGCCTCGTGTTTCTTTGCAAAGCTATAAAATTTATTAATTTATTTGTCGGCTCTAAATTCATTTTCACAATGATGTCGTTGTGCTAGCGTAGTAAGTTATTATTTGCAATAACAATAAGCGATGTAATTATAATATGTATGCGGAATAAGCGCGCGCCTGTACGACGACGCTCCCGCCACCGAGTAAATTAGAGACCGTCGCGCCCCTTTCGCTGGTCACATCCAATAGGCCCTGACGTATTTGAATACATGGTATTTTCGTTTTATTGTCGTGCTATGACGTCAAAGGACACCGCACTCAATTCTGTGTGCGTTGAAATATAAGGCGCACGAGGCGTTATGTTCGTCATACGCTGTGTACCTTCTATTGTATTCCTGGTGATTCACCGCCCAAATTGCAAAAATGAGCAAGCACCCCGCACGCCCGATTCTATATGCCAGGTGCCTTAAGCCCGCTCACACATACAATCTTCAAGCAACCTGTCAACTTTATCTAATGCACTGACTCAATATTGTAGTTGAATAAAAAAATTGGAAGTGGCACGCATATATTTGCCGTCACTGGCTTATTAAGACACACTTCATTTAGTTGCTACCAGTGACAATACCAATGGACAGGGACCATAATATTTTTTTTTTTCATAACATCCCAATAGAGCTAAATGCATGAAATAAAATAAAATATAATGACATTAATTTAAAAGCTTATGAACAGCCGAAACCCAATGTACCTTCCTTGACATCTTTAATTGAAATTTCGGGTTATTTTTCACATTGTCCCATTCTATCCCATTCATCTTTAATTTAAACGTAAATATCATATTCAACGCTATTCAATCTGTATTCATATTTAGTTGACTTTCGAAGTAAATAATTAATTTTACTTTGGACAAGAATATTTTTTGTATTTGTGTGTTAATCTAATATTGTATAATTATTTTTTTCAGATGAGCGTGGGCAGGACAGATAGTGTAGGACCTGGTGAGTATCTCAATGTCATCGTCGTCAAGGATGACCGAGGCTACGGCATGACTGTCTCAGGTTATTTCACCATTTATATATATCAAGTATCATAGTTATATACAGTGGCGGCTCATGAATATTATATCTGGGGGTGCTGCGGTTGATTGAAAATAAAAATAAATGATTATTTGGATTATATTTTACTATTAACATCAAAATTATTAAAATTAAATATTATATGTAAATGTTTTTATTTCATTATAAAATTAATTCTTCTGTCTTTTTTCCTTGAAAGAAGGTCTATCACCTTTTAGTTGCTCTCGACATCTGTCGCGACTCACGCCGCGCGTCACTACTAGCTCAGAGTCGCTGTCCCAACAACGTTCGCAACACGAAAATAGTATTTTCGTATTAGTATTACTGTCTAAGCCTAAGCGGCAGTACCAGACTAAGCTCTGAGCGGTGAGCCCCGCTCCCCGCGCTCCCCTTAGCTAATACGAGCATTATTCTATTGAAAATGATACTGCATGAAATCACGCGATGCATCACTTCATCATAATAATTATTATTGGATGTATTGGTGCGTGGGCAAGCTTAACACGGTTAAATAATATTGATATTTTCATATAATATACATAAATTTATGTATATTATAATATTACATTTTTCTCAATTTGCTTGGGGGTGCTGCAGTTCCACAGTGCATATGGACGAGCCGCCACTGGTTATATATCACAAAGGATATCCATTGTTTGAAAATACTCTTATCAAAAAATATGTATCAATCCATCTGTTCCTGTTAAAATCTTTTAGGAAGGATGTTGTATCATTAGATAAGGTTGATAAAATTACTACCTATTAAACTATTTATGATACGGTTTCAACAGTCTAATGTAAGATTATTTAATTCTAAGTACTTTTGACTTTTTTTGAGCCGTCAATTTATAAAAGTTTTGCAAGTTTTAAATATCAACCAATACACCACAGCACTTAAATATTATATACTTGTTGAAAGCCGTTTAGAAGACTAGCTTACCATGTACTGTATGATTTTATAACTTGACCTGATATACCAGTCAATGAATTTTTGCACCTGGATTCGCACAACATTGTCACAGTAGCAAAGTTGGTAGAGCGACCGTATAGAAAGCCGTGGCTGGCAAAAAAAATACATGTTATTTTTTAAATATATATTTCAGTTGGGCGAATGGCTAATAACCGTTTTTAATAAAATTAAAATAAAAAATGCTCCACTTGGGAGTGAAAATGGTAATCTACTTACTTTAATAAACAATGGGCTTACACTTTTTAAGTGCTAAATTGTATGTTAACGCTAAACACGACTGCTACAACAGGGCTGCAAATGTCGATAAAAACCATGAAGATATTTAGAAAATTAACACTATTGACTAAGGTACTTGATAAAAATTGAATTTAAATTATAATTGATGTTGAATGAAGATATTCATTGGATATCATCTCATACCCACTACGTTAGCTACGAGCAGTTACTTATAGGGTTTCCATGGAAATAAGCCGAACCGAATGGTTTATGACGGTCTCACCTTACGCCGAAACCGTTTATTGCCGTAATAAAACTTGTCGAGTGTTCACCCACTTATCTTCGGAATTGTATATACAAGTGCCGCCCTGTTCCATTATGCTCCATTCAAATAACGGTGTTTGTACATGCGCGTCTATTTGAAACAAGTATTCCTTATATAACAGAAAAATATTTTTTCTCTATGGTCAGTTTTTGATGTCTATGGGCACTTAACTGTCAAATAAATGACAATTTTTCACATTTTGCCGCTAGATATCCCTAGTGGTCCATATATTTTGAACTCGCTATTGCATTTACTTTCATATTATTTCTTTTATTTTTCGATTAATACTACATTATGGCCGGATAATCCGAATGCCGAATAAACATTATTGAATAAATAATCATTACAATATAAACAAATGAAAGTAAATGGTTATCGTGATAGTATACCTACCTACCATATAATTATTATGCATAAATCGATTCCAGCATAATCATGTGAATTGAGTTGTTGAAAATATTATATTACTTGTATTTATTTGATTTCATGAATCTGCGTCTGATGTGTATTTACTAACGAGACTCTATCTCGTTAACTAGACTAATCGAGACGTCGCCGCTTTTACAAAATTTGCGGCATTGTAGATCAGCTTTATCTACGAAAGCAAAGCTTAGTACCTATAAATAAAGAATTCATGATTGAATAAAACGAAGCACCAATTATAGAATCAATTGTAAAATAGATAGTACCATTAGACAATAATCAAAATAATACACTGAATCATAATGAAATACGGAAGAAAACAAGTAAGTACCTATGACAATTATCAACAAACGCGGGCTGTCAGTTGCGATCTGTCAAAAATGGACTCTGCCGAATTTAGCAATCGGTTCGCTAAACTTATGGTAGAGGGGCATTAGGTGTTCGGGTTCGGCGAGATGCTTATGTACTAAATTTGGATGAACGCAATTATACGGGCGTATTATATATCTGGCGTAAAATCGCATTCGAAAATTTTGGATGAACACCCTATTAATTAGTTCCATTTAATGACAATTCATTATAAGTTGCTGTTTTTTTTCTTTTCTCCAGGCAATGACCCCGTAGTGGTGCAGTCTGTAGTCAAGCAGGGTGCTGCTTGGCGTGCTGGTGTTCGAACCGGAGACCGAATATTATCCGTTAACAACATCTCCGTTGAAACATCTGTTCACAACCATGTTGTGACAATAATCAGAGGTATGATTAGTCACATGGAAATATTGAATAAGATCTCATAAAATACCCCTATATTATGATATACCAATAATTAGTCTTTTATATTGTGACGCTCTTAATCCAGACTGTTTACAAGAAAGATAGAATTTATAAGAATACCGTTACATGTTTTAAATTTGTAAATTATCCTCCACCTTGAATGTGAAGTTTTCAATCCTGGTATATTTTTATATCTCGGTGTGATGTATAACAAAAAAACCATCGCAGCCGATTTGATAATTGATGAAGAAAAAATATCCACAGTCCTTCCCCACCCAACCTTTCGGTTCACAGCCGACCACACTACATATTGCATTATTGCACCATAAACTTTCTACGGACAACTACTTGACCAGACGAATAAATTGCATGAGGTGGATTGCTTTGATTTCGATCACTCAACTCATGGAAATATTCTACAAAACAGAAATCACCAATTGACACTTAGATTCAATATATCATATTGTATTCAAATCATCAAAGACAAGCCATTACCTCACAGGTTCCCAACCTTTTTCGGGTGGCAACCCCTTTTCATAAAAGCCATGTGACCTGCGACCCCAATGCAATTGAAAAAGGCATTTTTAATAAGGTAATTAAAAAAACAACGAAAATAGTTTTTTTAGTATAATTTTATTTTAAATTATGTTTAATAATTAAGTAATTTAATGCGATAGTTGAAATTGTGTGTTATTAACCAGCCTCAAAATTCGCGGGTGAGTTTTTGTTAACGCCAACCTCATGTCATTCTTAACATTTAATTTATTTCTTTCTTTTTTTTTAAACGAAGAAGAGTTGAAAATCCACTCTCGCAGAGATATGTAGACACAAAAATGGAACTAAAACTCAAACGGCAAGCATCGTCACATTTGGGTATGAACGATACATACACACCAGTGTGATGTTGTGTGAGAATTTTTTCAATAAACAAGTTACATGCTGAGGACTCATTTCGCAAATCCAAGAATTCATCTTGTAATTCATCGGGAACGCTGGCTACATCAAGGGAAGCAGAGAATGGATTTCGTGTCAATGTAGTTTCTTCTTCTTTCAGCTCAGGGAAGTAACGCTGAAGTTCGTTTTCAAGGCATTTGATATGCCCAGTAATCTCCTCCTTCAAATTTTCATTTATTTCACCTTCAGATTCATCTACCACACTGCGGTTTCTGAAACATTTCAATGTTTCCAAAATTTATTTTTCTTCGCCAGTTTTGCAGCTTGGATAAAAATGCCCCGAGATTATCGTGAAATGCGATAATATTCGTTTCCTTTCCCTGAAGTTTCACTTTAAGCCTATTTTGCTGTTCATATATATTTGCTAGATATGCTACTCTTTTCAACCAAGCTTTGTCGTTAAAGTATACCAAAAGGTCATGTTTCCCTTGCACTTCCAGGTACAACTTGATTTCATCTTTCAATTCAAAAATACGATTTACAACATTTCCTTTCCACAACCAGCATACTGCAGTGTAGAAAAGAAGAACCTCGTGATCAGAATCCATGTCTTTGCACAGTTCTTTAAACAGACGGGTGTTAAGAGCTCCAGATTTGATGTAATTTACAATTTTTATCAGCGAATCAAGTACCTCTTGCAGAGGAGTTGGAAGAGTCTTACTGGCAAGGGCATACTGGTGAATGATTCCCCTTGCTTGGGGAGCTAGTTCTTTTACTTTTTTCTGAAAGCCCGATTTTGACCCAAGCATAGATGGTGCACCATCTGTACAAACCCTACAGACGTTTTTCCACTTTAATCCTCTAGTCTTAAAAAAGTATTTATCTTCTACATATCTTCACTTTGTGTAGTAGTTTCAAGTCCACTACAAAATAGGAACTCTTCTTTGATATCATCTGAATAAATATATTTTACGAAGACAAGCAGCTGAGCACACGAGCTAATGTCTATTGATTCATCAACTTAACAAAAGGAAACAATGGTGAAACCTTGATTTCATTCAAAATCTGCTCTTTAACGTTTATGAACATGTCTGATATACGGCGCTGAATAGTATTATTAAACAGAGATATTCGTTGCATCTTTACTTCACTGGGATCCCCAAGAATTAATTTCACCACCTTCAACATGCAGGGTTTAATGAGCTTTTCTCCAATTGTATGAGGTTTTTTTTTGCTTGTCAATTTCCTGCTGTGCTCTCTTGCTGAAAACTTCCTGTTCGATCAAGTCTCTGATGTTTGCAATTTTTTCATGCTTGCAATTGCAAGTTTCATGCCGACGAAAGAACTCCAAATCCTTTTTAGCATGTTCTGAATGCTTCGCCTCTAAGTGACGTTTGAGTTTTGAAGGTTTCATAGATTCTTGACTGAGAACAACTTTGCACAATACGCATTGTGGCTTCTCTATTCCATTGCTAGTCAAGTCAGTAAAGCCAAATTTCAGATATTCTTCTGAATATTTACGTTTTTTTTCCATTGCTGGGGAAAGAATAAACGAAATTTCTGAATAATTTTATGCCATGTCAATAATAATATAAAAAACTAAACGAATTAAATGTGAAAATAATAATCACCACTGTCTGCTTAGTCACAAATAATCCACAACGTCACGATGCTTCCTGTACGAAGTGTTCAATAAGGCTAAAAATATTCTGAAGATAGTCTGTTTATTTTCAAGAGTCAGCCGACAATAGCAAATGCACGCAGGAATGATGTGATCGCTAAGGATAGGGCTGAATCGGAAGAAATAATCGATAACGATAATAAATAAACGCACTAGTCAACCGAACCTCCTGAACAACAAACCAATACTGCCCTGTTGATTAGTATGCGTAAATTCGATAGGTCATCAGAAATTCCAGGAAAACAGGATCAATATCAAGAATATTAATCCCATATATCCTCAAGTGATTAATAAATATTCATTGAGTATTGTGAGCCTTTCAATATCTATCTTTCTATGCATAATGTGCGATTTCAATTGGTGATTTGGAAGACAAACGTAGATAACAAAAAAACACAAAATGTCTACATACTCATGATACCACAGAGGTGCTAATCAATTTTCCGAAGGAAACACAAATTAATCATTTTATGTATCTTGGTAATTTGCACTATCACTGTCAAATTAATATCTTCATTTCTAGAATACATGTTTTATTCTAAATTTAATTTCAATTAAGTCCAGTCAAGATCAAAGAATATTTCCATATTGTCGTTGAAACTAGAAAAATGTGTAACTCCGTTTTAACTGAAAATTGACTGAATGCCATCTAGTGGCCATTGTTAATAACTACCCATCTTGCAAATAATGTAGTTGCAAAACAATCGTAACATTGTTAAATCATAGATGATTTAACTCCATAACTTCAATTTCAATTTATTTATTTTTAACGTATTATGGACATTCCAAATTATAAGTTTAAGCCATTCACAACATGACATGAAACATTATTATAAAGAAGAAAAAAATAAGTAATAAAAGCGATAAAAACAAAAATATAAAAGGAGAACATAATATAAACATACAAAAGCAGTGACAATACAATTATAATATATTTGTATACGAAACCATAATGTTTTTTGTCTCTCCTGTAAAGTAGTGTTTTCTAGATTCAACGATGATATTTAATTTGCAATGATGAATACAGTCTCCGCCTATATAGGCATGGTTCAATAGTTTGAATCCCACCTATGTCAAATACGTTTGTTGTCTTTTCAGTGTGTATTTAATCCAGAGCAAGGACCCGATGAGTTGGGGAAATGGCCGACAGCCTTTCCTTATAAAAATAAAACAAGCTAAAAAGTCTAACACATTGACTACTGACTAGATAATTACTAATTAATTACCATATTTAAATAGCAAGAAAATTATATCTAATGGCCACCTAATCCTTCCGCGCTAGGCGCGTCTTTAGCGTCCAGTGAGTATAACCTCCGCTCTGTTAACACAAGTGGGGGGTTTTCGGGATCCGGACCCTCCCCAGGAACGAAAAAATAAGAATTATTTAGGTGAATGGAATATTAAGTACTTCATCTTCTTCTCCATCAGGAAATCATGACAAACACCCTTCCCAACAGGTTGATTATTTTTATTACTGTTTTTTTTCTATTGAATGTCTCCGCCATGGTGTCCTCCAAATATTTTTAAACCTTCTAGATGTTTTGTCTTATTTACATTTTTTCTTTTACAGCATCACCTACTGCCAATCTACTGCTGTTGAGACAAAACAATATTAACATCACAGCACCAGTACCTGTTGGAGTGAGTTAACAGTTTTATTTTCTTAATTTAATGACCTTAAAATAATAATGTAACCAGCAAGGCTATTCTAATATATCACTTAACATCCAAAAAGAGTTAAGGCAGTTAATTACTAAAATAAGTTAACCGTCTGAACTGTCAAAAAGTCCTGTCTTATAACAGCCCTCTCTTGGCTGAGTTAACTTTTAGAGATAGAGTATGTCAATTATTGAAAATAGTGATACAAGATGCTGCTATTTTGAGAAATAATTACTTCATGGCGAGCTGTTAACTGTCCACTGACTAGTAGTAATCTAATATTTATTTTACTACATGTTGCGACGACATGACTAATAAAATTGTAGGTTACGTTATGTATGACGTGTCAATCAAAATTCGAGCATTTTGAGTTTGGGTGGAATAAAACATTAATACGCCACACACATACCTGAATTTGACCGAATAGAGACGTATTTCTCACGCATGTCCACAAACTTAACTTTTCGCCGAATTAAGAATTTACCAATTATTGTAGATAACCTGATATTTGATAGATCGATGAGATTGCTGATAATCGCCTTGTCTATGGAATGGCTTCCGTATTAATTTGGACTAATGAAAATAACGGTAACATACTAAAGTGCTAACTGTTAAGAATAACTGCACAGAGAATGCTGGAAAAAATTTCAATTTTCAATAGGAGTAATAAAATTTTCATTTATTATTCACACATTTAGGTAAGACATTAGCACACTAAAAAAATTTCAAATCCACGGATTCTTCTATCAAAGATGTATGTATATAATTGCAATTTCCGCATTAATTTGCTGTCAATCGGTTAATCTCCAGCCAAAGCAGCCAAAGTGGATGTCTGACGAAACATGGGATTAAATTGGAAAGCGAGCCAGACTGAAAGCCCTGAGAGACGAGGGGACACACCCCAATCGAACCGAGGACCACCTGACTGACTACCGAACCCAAGACAGGGTAGTCAAACGATCCGTGCGGCTCAACAAGCGCAGATTCATGAACCGGCAAATTGAAGCAGCAGAGGAGGCAGCAAGCAGAAATGCTTCCTCAAGAAAGTCTTCCGAATCACCCGTGAAGTCTGCGGCAGGCAACCACCGACTGTCGGGAGCCATTCGTGGCCCCACAATAGAGATTGACGCAGAATGCGTTGGACCCCTTTGACATACCTACGGAAGCCTTACTTTTGGATATCCCCCGAACGACCAAAATTTCTGATTGCCCGCCCACGCACGCCGAGATAAAATCGGCTGTGAAAAGGCTCAAGAAAGGCACTGGGGAGACGGCATACATCCTGAATTCCTCAAGTACAGCTTGAGTGCAATCCTGCACTCAATGTTTCATCTGATGAGATGGGTGTGGGAAGAAGAGCACTGTCTAAGGGACTGGGTGAACAGTGAAATCATCACACTTCACAAAAAAAGTGACTCTCTTAGCTGGGACAATTACTGAGGCATTACGCTACTTAGTGTTCCGGGAAAGATTTTGGCAAACAATAATATATATAATACGAATAAGGGACCCAATAATGAACGTCCTCTAGAAAAACCAGGCCGGGTTTCTACCTGGACGAATGTGTGCTGACCAAATCTACAACCTTCGATGTCTTCTCCAGCAGAGCCATGAGCTGAACAGTCCGTTCTGCACGAGTATAGCAATTGTGTCAGAATTGGTGACACTGTCACGGAATGGTTCGGGGTCACAACCGGAGTCAGACAGGGTTGTGTCCTTGCTCTGTTTCTCTTCATCAACCTCAACTTCATACTATGGAAGTCAATACCACCTGACCGAGGCATATCTGTTACCCCCACGGTGAAAGCTTTGCGACCAGGAATACGCCGATGACACTGTCCTATTCGACAACTCAATCGAAGGCATTTAAAAGACAATTAACAGGTCGCATGTCAACTCGTCTCACGTTGGTTTGAAAATCAACATGAAAAAAATCAACATTTTATGCAACAGCACCTGTACTTATCCAGATTTTCCTCTGATTAGTAAAGGGCAAAACATCGAGAGCGTCGACAGCTACAAATACCTGGGGTACATATCACGGGAGACATTTTGCAGAGAGAGCTCGTCAGAAGAGAACTTCAACCTGGCTTTCCTGTTCTTCAAGCCAACCGGATTCCGGCGTCCTGGAAGGCCGCTTAATACTATTTATAGACTGTATACGGCGGAGCTACGGGATGCCGATTTGACCTGGAATCATGCAAGAAGACTGGCGAACGACAGGGAATTTTGGAGGCACCTCGTGGTGTCCATGTGCTCCAACTAAGAGGCGGATATGGCCGAATAAGAAGATTGATACATGTGTCATATTAATATATTTTGATTTCAAACAACTAACACTAAACTGTTTTATTATGTAATTATATTTGTTTATTTCACTTTTTCAGAGAGAAGCGCAACGCCAATTGGACATCACAAAGGTCCAAACCATTCACCTCATGTTAGAAAATGAAAATAGATACATTGAAAATTTACGCAGTAAGTTGTTTTTTTACTATCCTGTTTATCAAATAATATATGCAGCAAATTGCATTACACTTAAAGAATTTGGGCTATGAATGAAACATGGTTATTAATCATGGTAATATTATCGTCACACAGTATTCATTCCAATTTTCTGACACACGCAATGGATGCATTTTCTGTGAAACCTTTGCGGGAATATTCCGGCAACCTGTAATTGTACAAATGGGGGTGATGTTTTTCCACTCCTGTCCCAAGTTTTATATTTAAAAATTGTTCACTCATATTTCAATATTCTGTTTCGAGTAGTTTTCAGTTTTATAACTAATAAACTTAGAGCCCCCAATGTCCGAGCGGCTTATAATGGCATGGCTCCGGGGTTCGAATCCTGGGTCTGGTAAACACACATATTGTTTTTCAATGTGTGTTTGGAGTCGTAAGTATGGACCTAATAAATTGAGCAAGTGGCTAACATCCATTTCTCGTAAAAACAAAAACCTGTTAATACAAACCACCAATCCGCGGATGTAATATGATCTTAGGATCGGACATAATCAAAAAAAAACTTATTAGCTGACAAAGTTTAGTGTGCACCATTTTTGTAAGATTTTAACAGTCTACCTCCACCCTTTGCCACTGCTTATTAATATACAGATAGACAAGAGCGCTTTGAGTTATCAACTGTAGAAGAAGAACAGAAAACTGTGAAGAAGAGAGGAGTCTGTTTAAGGCACCCAAAATACCGTCCAGGCTGTAGCTCCATAATGGAAGAAGGAAAGTCATCGGTATATTTAGTATGTGCCTTTTAAGATAATATTAATTCAGCTCATATTTTTCTTTTATAGGTTCACTGGCTCGTGATCGAAACGAGCGAAAGCACGCCGACCTATTAGCCGCTCAAGGAAGAAGAGAAAAGCTCCAACAGCAAGCCAACATGTTGATGCAAAACATGGTAAATATATATTATATCACACTAGAAATATATCAGGAGGAATGTGAGGCTATTGGCTTCGAATCCTTTTCCATCTTATTTATATTCATAAACTATCAAATCTAGCTCCGTTTGATGGTAAAACTGGAGGTTGATTGTAAAATCAGTTATATTAATCTACTGCCATTTTATATATTCACCAATTTTAAATATGTTTTTTTTTATTGATTTCAGTGATTTTTAGGTAATTTTATTTAGCTATTCATTTTTTCTAATTTTACAACGTTTTTATTAGGTCGTATTCTTATTTGTCCGGTCGTTGTTTATCCAATACAAATCTTGCAATCGATTTTTATCTAACTTCCCGACTAGCTAGACATTTGAAACTTTCAGAATATATCAGAACACGATGCCAATGTATTCTTTTAATGCTTTTAGCTATCTTTAAGTAGAATTGAATTCATTTTCAGTTAATTCTGTTTTGTATGAAAAGTTATTTCGGAAGAAATCCATAATCTAATCCACTATTATTGGTTGCTAGGGGTCTGGGGTCCTAGCAACTAAATTATTAATATATACGTGCGTTACTATGGAAATCAATACAAAATGTCAAAACGACATTTCAGTATTATTTCTATCAAGTACAAATTTTTTTGATCGCTTAAGCTAGTCAACTCAGGTTTATATGATTCAACAGAAAATTTAAAAATGTTGTATATAAAAAGTTCTTTTTATCTTATAATTATTGTATGATGTGTTTGCAATAATAAAATATTTTATTTGCAGTCCTAAATATGGTCGGCAGTTTTTAGCGAATATCTTAAAATGCTGGAATATGGAGGTAACCTACTTAGAAACTAAATAGCTTTATGTGTGGGTGCTTTCTGTTTCGCCATAGTTTCAATGGTGAAGTGTTTAGTAAATTTAATCAATTAATAGATTATACAGTGGAAACACAATTTTATGTTTTTGAGGAGGGACTGATAATAAATAACTTAAATAGAGGTAAAATCAAACCTAGAGGAAACATTATTTTAACGGGTGTAAACAACAAAAGACTTCATAAACAATAAGATGATAAATGTCAGCAACAAGCAACTGAACATTCAAACCACTCAATGACAAACAATATAGTGCTCACCCCTAATTGGCTAAAATAAAGATCACCCACTATTCGCATTGTTGTAAACTTAGGCTTGGGCAATGCAGGCATGTCTATAACAGAAATACATAGAAAGATAAATCTACAGGGTCCATCGAGTGATGTGACACCTTCAGTTCAGCTACCCCTCCTGTATCGTCTTATGTTAACACAGGGACCAGGGTTGCCATCTTTTTCGATGCTGATTATAGGACAAAGGCGTAAAAATTATAGTATTTCTGTATAAAATATAGTACAGGAACATTTTCCGTCTCAAATCCTTTAAAATTATATTATTTTGGCATATTTGGCGCAAAATTATAGTATTTTACATTTTCCCGGGTTTAAAATTATAGTACGGTGGGCAACACTGACAGGGACTATTGTTATTTTGTCGTGTTAAAAGTTTGTTATGCTACGAGAATTCGTAATGTTTTTTAAACAAAATTATCATTGAAGACATAATAATAATTGTTGAAATATCTTTGATTACTTTACAACATTAATATTTGCAGTTTTATACTTCCCGCATTAAAGTTTTAATATATGGCCATGGATAGATAGAATGATACAGTAAACGTTCGAAATACGAAATACAATTTTGTAAAATTGTTTCCATTTCAGATACAATTTCTTTCAAATTATTATTAGTGTTGACTATTTTAGTTGACTCCACGATGGCCGCGCGGCTTAAGTGTCGGCCTATAGCGTCGTGGGTCCCAGGTTCAAATCCTGGGTGTCGCAAGTGCACATATTGTTTTTCAATTTGTGTATTAGTTCGAGTATGGACCTAATAGGTTTAGTAAGTGGCTGACATCCATTTCTCGTAAAAATAAAATCTGGTAAGGGGGGACATGCTCGTCGAAGGTCAAAATTGAGTTTTTATTGTATTTTCAAACCATGATCCTGGACACTCCTTAAACGTTGTAGATAATCTATTTATATAATTTTGAAGCCTTATTATCCTTTATAGTTATTTTAAACATTTGATGACTGCATAAAGTATTTTTGTTACATAAAATAGTATTCTTTTAAACCTCTCGCTCTAATGTTGTAGAATATAGTCATATTTCGGTACATAACTGTGCAGTGGTGTTAAGATTTTTTACGTTTATTAATTTTTAAACGCATTTATAAAACCATTAGTATAATTTATTACGAGATAATTTTTGTAAAATATTCACGATAAAAAATTATATTGATAATCTCTGTGATCCCAAATTTGACAAGAATTAGGCATTTTATTATTCAAAAAATCGGCAAGATTATCACATTTGAAGATGATTCTAAAGATACTTGTTATAAGCTATGTCCTTGACCATTCAAGTGTGATAAACATCTTATGAATAATGATTGCTTTATAATAATTATTGACCTAAGAATAAGGTAGTGTTTTTTTGAAATACGCCATTTCTTTTGTCATTCCCTAGTGGTTAAGCTACAACATACGGCCGTAGCCATAAATTGACAAACTACAATTAAAGTAGGGAGTAAAATTATGTTAACGCGCGTGTTTGAACATGTACCTAACCGAATTTTTTTTTATTTTTTTTTAAACGGTACATGTTCAAACACGCGCGTCAATATCATTTTACTCCCAACTTCAATTATAGTTTGTCAATTTATGGCTACGGCCGTATGTTGTAGCTTAACCACTGGGGAATGACAAAAGAAATGGCGTATTTCAAAAAACACTACCTTATTCTTAGGTCAATAATTATTATAAAGCAATCATTATTCATAAGATGTTTATCACACTTGAATGGTCAAAGACATAGCTTATAATAAGTATCTTTAGAATCATCTTCAAATGTGATAATCTTGCCGATTTTTTGAATAATAAAATGCCTAATTCTTGTCAAATTTGGGATCACAGAGATTATCAATATAATTTTTTATCGTGAATATTTTACAAAAATTATCTCGTAATAAATTATACTAATGGTTTTATAAATGCGTTTAAAAATTAATAAATGTAAAAAATCTTAACACCACTGCACAGTTATGTACCGAAATATGACTATTCTAAAACATTAGAGCGAGAGGTTTAAAAGAATGCTATTTTATGTAACAAAAATACTTTATGCAGTCATCAAATGTTTAAAATAACTATAAAGGATAATAAGGCTTCAAAATTATATAAATAGATTATCTACAACGTTTAAGGAGTGTCCAGGATCATGGTTTGAAAATACAATTAAACCTCCACTCTGTGGAGGCCCATACGATCCTATTAGGATCGGACATGGTCGAAGAAGAAGAAGATTATGGTTCATTCACTGAATTAGTGGGAATCGCTATATATGAAAATAGATTTTATGAATTTCGATTTACAGTGAATTGCCGTGCTCACGGGGTTTTACTGTATTAAAATGATAAGTTACCACTGACTATTTCCTGATGAGACAAAAATCATGAATTTGCTTAAGAGTCTGACAAAATAATATTGCGTGTTGTGTCCTATATAATTCAAGTGTAATTTGTACTTGAACAATTCATTTATTTTTCAGCCCATAGTTCCTAAAGAGCATATGTTTGGTGCGCACGACTCAGATCATATTCCGCCTGCCACGCCACCAAAGCAAGGTTTCCTCAGCAATCTTCCCAGGAGTTTGAGTAGTCTCACGGGACAGAGCATCAAGGGCTTGAAGCATGCTCAGGTACCAACATACTAACCCACTCATTATTTATTTCACAAACATACCTTTTAAATCTATGTAATAACATTGTGTGTTGTATGATGAACAGATTCCATGTCACATTGTAGAATTTTTATAGTATTAATATTTTATTTTTTCATTATCATACTTTAAAATAAATTTTTAACAATAAATCCAATGTGTAAGGAAGGCACTAACTTCATACAATGGGTTCTGAGTTTGATTCCCAGTAATACCAAAATATGACTGTTATTTTCTAAAATCGGGCTACATATTTCTGTGATTCGCTTTTGGCTTTGTAGTACATAATAATATGTATGTTGTGTTGGAAAAAACAACTTTTTCTACTTGCAATAATTTCACTACAATATTACAAATATGAAATATGTTTCCATTTATTTAATGATCATTTTTTCATATGGTCACTTCAAGAGCAGCACTATCAGCTGTTTCCGTTATGATGTGACGCATATAAAAATATGATTATTTTTATCAAAACCACAGACATATTTTGATTCAGTCCAGTGATTTTTCACCTTTGTATGTTCGCACAGGATTTCGTCTTACGCAATGGTTGTTATTACACTTTTTGATAATAAATTTATCGTAAAAACAGTAGTAATAAAGCTACAGTTATATACAATATTATTTACAAAATACATTTTAAAAATTTTATTTACAAAATACAAGTTATTTTGCCTGTTTTACAATCTAAAATTTCATTGCCACACCTATAAATTAATGATGATTCATTTCTTTGCTTTACTTAATTTGTCCTATTTCAAATCAAAATCAATATATTACATAATGATTAAGATAAATCAATTATTTTAAAAATGTATGTGCAAAAAAGGAGATTTAATACAAAAGTGGGTGAACAGTTTACGGTACAATACAATAAAATGAAACCTCGTTTTAAAAATATGTCCTGATTGTTTATGAATACTTGTCTATTGTTGGAACATTTTTCCATTGCACAACTACTAAGTTGAGCAATAATAATTAATCAGTCGTTTATGATCAATCTAATTCGTATACATTAAAAGGAGGACGTACTGATGCATTCAAATTGGTCATGCCTTAGGCAAGCATTATACGTTTAATCTGGGTCGCGATCATGGATTAAACTGACTCGATCGCTATCCACATTGAACGTGTAATGCCTGCCTTAGACTGTAGGAATCCTGCTTACCATACTTTCATGTACATACATATTATACGTCATAATACTTTCATATCGCCGTTCATCTGTTTAAACCTCTGATGTGCCAAAATTTTAATATCACAGAGAACTGGTCTATAAGCACAAACGTGAAAGTTTATTTTCAATTTTAGCAAGCCCTCCCTCCGTGTACTCGTGTGTGCTCATGTAATGCGATATCAGTTGGTTTCCGCTTTAATTGACACGATTGAGAGTAATATATTCTTTCAACTCATTACAGAGTCAACATCAACAACAGAATCCTTACCAGACTAGTCCGGTGACGTGCTTAGATGGAGCGACTATCAACACCAACAGTCCTCCGCCCCTGCCTCCTCGACTCTCCCCTGCCACTGCCGCCCCTCCGTTGCCTCCCCCTTCTCCCGGCTCCAGGCCTGCAGCCCCTTTCCCTCCCAACTCTATGGCTGCACAGATGAACTATCCGCTGGTTGCTGTTACACATCCGCCAATACAGGTATAATCTTTATATAAAATTATGTCACACCATTAATCTATTTCATGAATTGTCCATCCTTCTATTCAATATCAAACTGTAGACTGTATTGAGAAAACTGCCCAAGAGATGTATCCACGATATGTCATGCATTTGCATCAAATATGCAAAACAGGGGGGTATATTAATTCAGGAGAAGCTTTGTGGCAACAAACGTACCTTTGACCGTTTCACTGGAAGACGACCAACTGTCCGCATAGAAAGCAATTCTAGTCTCTGACGGTCTCTAAGAATGGGCAAAGCCAGTCAGTCTTTATTGCCAAACCATGAAAGCTCACAATAGACTGAAAACCATGAGGGGTCTATCAGAAACAATATGGCGAAATGGGGATCTCTGATGACCAAGCTTGTAAATGTGGTGAAATGCAAAGCATGAAACACCTATTTTTATACAAGACCTTTTCTGAAATGCAATTCGAATGGAATTCTACAAGTTAAGGAAAACGATGTCTTTGTTAACTTATTCGAGCGATGCTCTATAAAAATGGGAAACCAAATATAACGAAGAATAAATCTTTGTAACAAACTCTTATTGTGCTTATTTCGAGTGAGTTAAGGTTTAGGGATATATTATATTGGTTGATTTACTTGTATTTACGTGGTATAACTCCATTATAATAGTTTTGGAACAAATTATTTTACAAAAAAAAAAAAAAACATTTCAAAACCAGTATTTAGGGACATTGTCTATAGATGCAGTGGCACGCACCCCTCCTGCCGCCATTCAAGCATATTTGTTTGATAACGGTACACTGCGGTGTATAATAATTATTGGATATATCGGTGTGCAGGCGAGCTTAATTCATGCTTAAATAATATTGATATTTTCATATAATATACATAAATTTATGTATATTATAATATTCCATTTTTCTCAATTTGCTTGGGGGTGCTGCAGTTCCGCAGTACACATGGATGAGCCGTCACTGTATAGATGTATAAAATACTTTGCTTGCATTTGAAACTTCAAAGGAATCTCCATCTTTGAACTCTACTCTTAAAGTGAAGTCACTGTTTTATATAATGTCTCTAACAACAATCATAGGCCAGTATGCTTATAACTTTTCATACAAATCAGGTAGACATATAAATCTTGCATAAATACGTAGGTAGAGTCTGTCTTCTATAAGCTGTCGTGCCGGTTCCCCTCCCTCCGCTTCAGCATCCATCTCGTTCCCTCCCATTGAAAAACTTGCAACAGTTGAACACGATGGCACACTGCTTTCCGTGTGACGTGTACGCCAGCTTATAGAATACAGACTATATGTTTGGTGATGTAAACACTTTTTTTTAATTCATGTACCCCTTTAACCCACTGGCCCTGAATTATTCATGATTTTAATATGCTTTGGTAAAATGTCATGTGTCCATTACGTGATATTTACACAAATTATTTGTGACTTATTTGTAGGGAAGCGGAATGGGTCATCAAAGAAGTAAATCATCACCCGAAGAATTAAACAAAATGAATAACTCTAATGGTAAGTTACTCGACCAATCCATTATGATTTATGTACCTTATTCGCCCAAATATGTATGATATAACCTATATATTTTTTTCCAAGGATTGAAAGGAATGTTTAAATACAAACAAAAAGAACATGTTCATACATAGATATAATTTCACAAATAATTCCATTAAACCACCTTAAAAGTGAATTTGGAGATTAAAAAAACTATTTTTCACTAGAAGTTCAAATATACTCCAAATGGTTTTTACAGATAAATATTTTAAATAAAATCCAAAAGACGGCGGACATAAATCGTCAGTCATCCTAGAAAATGCACACAGATTTTTATTTTATTCGATTTCCAGATGACAGTAAGGATTGGGAAGCAGTCAATACGCCACCACCACCTGGGACACCACCACCACCATATCCAATCGCACCTCAGCCACAGGTCAGTATTTATAAATCCCAGGCCCCCACCTCGGATTAGTTGATGGAGAGCCCGTCTCTGAAACCGTGGCAGTGTGGGTTCGAATCTAGCATCTGGTAAAAGTTACATTTTGTTTTTTTTTCAATGTGCGTTGATGCAAAGTAATGCAAATGGGTAATAACCATTCCTCATAAAGAAAGTTAATAACATGTATAACTGCAACTCTGTGAAGACCTTTATGTATATTTAAATTCATTCTTTTAACTTCTGTTGTATTAATATTTCCATAGCTGTCTATTTACAATCGTTCTGATTGTAGGTTGCCTTGGATCCTCAAAGAGCCATCATATCAATGGAAGAAGACGATACTCCATCAACCTTGACTGTAAGTTATATAATACCTCGAATTCATATTATGCATCCATAAACAGTTTATCCATCATACAATCTTTTGTAAATCTATATGAAACAAGTGTGCAGTATTAAGCTCTAATTACACGACCAGATTCTATGACTCATGCAGATTGTCATGACCAATCAATAATAGCAAGCAATTACACAGAACGATTCAGCCACCAATCCTACCGTGTTGAGTTGCTATAAACTAACAAATATCTATGGGTCAGCTTAGTGCCTACACTAAACAGTCTTCCCTCATATGTCATCATTTTAAATGTCACCGCAGACTGTGAGCACTACTACATTATTTGAACAATTAACAAGTTGCTAATTGTATTTACTATTTCATATGCATTATAAGTATAAACGTCAAACCCGCGTCCTGTGAATTGCATTGCAGGGCACTCAAGGCAATCTATCACCCCAATGGTCGACTCGTGATTCTCAATGACATTTTCATTATCATGTGCGATCGAGGCAGACAGTCAACTCAGTCAAAGCACTCTTGAGTGTGTGGCGATCTCAGTTTTGGTTAACTGCTCCAGAGATATTCCTAGTCATAAAAATTGCTAATGCTTCATACAAACGTAAGATACCATGACATGCCCAATTTAGACCATGTGTGGTTTGATGGGGCCAATATCTGAGTATATCAGTAGCGAAGAGTTTTTAGCAATGTCCATGACTTCTAAAGACATCGGTACTTCAATTGTGAGCATTTATTTCAATTTGCCTGAGGAATTGGAAAAAAGTGTGTATATTTCTTTTCGGTTACATCAAATCCTATCAGAAGTAAAATATTCTTATTCGACACAATGAAAATCTCTTCCAGCGGAGTATGTTCACATCATCGGGTGGATTTTCAACATCTATTGAGTCACTGAGTACGGCGCGGCAGGCCATCTTCCTGAATTGGTTGGTGGGAGAGCAGAGACCCCCGCAGGCCGCTCTCCTCTATTTTCTTGCGGGGGCGTATGCTTCGGGACCCCCGGCTGCTTTAGCACGCTGGGCTTATGAAATACACTCTGTGTTCCTGGTACCGGATGCGGTAAGTCTCATTCCATCACATTAAATTAAACTCACAATTTGTAACACATTCATCATTATGTATTATGACACGCATAAATCTAATTTTTTATTCATAAATTTAGAACTTTTCTTATATTTAATTTATCTAAAATCTACTAGATTTTTAAAACTTACTTTATCTGGCAATACTGGTTTATTTATTAGCGTTCAAACAGATTACACAATATTTTTTATAGTTATTTATATTACAATACCTATGCCTATGGGTAAAGAACTAATACAGTAAAATCTCATTAATACGAATTCCATGGGACAGAAAATCGAAAAGAAATTCGAATTACGAAATATGAAATGTATGGGGGAAAAATATTAAAATATTGAAGGAAAAAAAAAATTTGATTTTCATTAATTTTGTTTCTGATCGTAGATGTGCCTACTAAATTTCCGATACAATTCTTTCAAATTAAAATCTGTCCAAATACCATGTGTCATTAATAATAAAGTTTAACATGAAGTGTGGCCGTTTCGAGAACTACAATACTGACAATCCTTTCATAATATATCGCAGCTCCACGACGGTAGCCATGACACTTCAACTTATAATTTTTGCACTCTAGCTAGAATTATAGAAAAATACGAAATTTTTTTTATTTTTCCAATTTGTCAACACAATTGTTTGGCATTGGTTCTCTAGTAAAACTATGTGAAAATCCAATAAACAATCATCAATTAAATACTTACATCCCTGAAACATGTGAGTTATTGTTTTTCCTTCGAGTAGAGTGCAGTTGTGCCTCTGAAGACATACCGCTGTGTGTGTCAATGGATCATAAAATGTCAGGATTATTTTTATTACCTTCATAAAATAAGTAATTTTCGATGTTTTAAGAAATCTCTGTCACATTTTTCAATGACTGGCTCATGAAATACATGTGTACTTTATTACGATTTATTGAATATTTTTATATGCCAGGACTCTTAAAATCATTTCGAATTACGAAATTCGAATTAAATGTATGGTTTTACATATATGAAAATAATGTTCAAGGGACTTTTTTTTCGCGAATATTTCGAATTACGGCTAATTTCGAATTATCAGTGTTCTTACTAACGCGGTTTTACTGTATTAAGTATTGTAGAATGTACTTTTAAAAGAATGGCACTCATTACCCGATACATTTAACTCATTTAGTGCTGACTACGCGACTGGCGCGTTTGCATTAGTTGGCCATTCGATATAATTAACATGATATTTAAATGTGGTAATTAATTAGTAATTATCTGGTCAGCAGTGATTGTGTTCAATTCAGTTTAAGCAACCCGTAGAAAAATATGTTACCCATCTCTTCCAGTAGGTACACAACGCGGGACTAATGTGTATTTATATTCTCTATTGCCAACACGGTTTACATCACTTCTGTAGTATCAACTTGTCTTCGCTCGGCCCCCCTCTCACTCTTTCTTATTATTCGCCCGAACTATTGAATCGTATTTTCAATATGGAATATTTATACATTACTAAAATAAATAGAATGTATGTATTGTGAAAAGTACCTTCATATTTCTTTCTCATTTTTTCAGCCATTGGCTTTGAGCAACGTTGATGAAAACCTGGCACGGGAAATCGATGACGCACTTATTATGGGTAAGACTTCAATAATTTTTCTATTCGCATTATAATTATTACGTATACGTTAACTCTACAGAATGAATTTAACCAACAATATTAAAATACATCTTTGATATATGATTGATTTTCAATTTATGTATAATACTAAGATGGCAAGACCTACCTAATAATTTCCCAAGTGCAGTGATAAGTTTACGTTTTTAAAGCTACGGATACCTTTTTAAGTAAAAACACAGTTGTGTCAATTACTGTGTTCTACCTTTAGTAGAAATAAACTCAAACGGATTATTCTAACAGAATTATATTTTTTATTCAGTTATATCTTCCAACTGAAGACATAACACCTACATAGTTACATTATTCGAAAAAAAATGAATGTCGTAAAATAAATAATAATATACTAAAAGGTAAATCAAAACATGTCTGATTCTGACTGAAGTTGTAATGATAGCCCGTTTACACGTGCATGGATTTACTGCTGGCAGTACGTATTGTCACGACCATAACAATAAAATGCAAATACGTATTATCGTGCAAGTTATATAATGTTTGAGGCTTTCACGGTTGTTTTTTATCGTAGTATATTCTTGGGTTTCCACCGTGTCTCCTTCTTCCTTCGTGCAAGTTGTAAGACTGTATGGACAGATTAAAAAAGTATAACGGCTTCTAAATTTTCATGCAATAGTTACTATAGCATGCGCAGTAGAACGATAGTGGGGAACCTGCCGGGAAAGAAAATATACTACACCGCGCAGAGCATTTTAACGTTTACAGATTTTCACAACCTGTCCGAACCTGTCAAATAGCACCACACAACAACAACAAAAGCATTTGTGGAATACTAATGAAGAATAATTTGATAACTAGACCTCATTTATAGAATGTTGAAAACAGTGTTATACTACAGAGTTGACAATCATATCGTCTCTGTTCTGGCAGAACACACTAACTGGAGAATACTAGTTTTGAGTCATTTGACTTTGAAGTTGTTAAAATGTTTGAAATGGTCTATCACGTGAGTTTATTAAGTAATCGTAAAAAGGATGACTTTAAAATAAAGACTGTTTATTTATTAAGAAGGTTTCCAGACGGTAAAGTTTGAAACAAGGAACATTTTGGTATAACTAACTCAATATGTCATTTTTCGAATTAGTGTCTTCTGCCAGAACAGTGACGATATATTTATTTATCCTTGGAAGTTGATTTACTTATTTTTGTCACTGGTGTACTTGTACTTATTCAATCCTCAGAACCTCGATTATCCTTAAGGCTATACTTCAACTGGGGCACG
Source organism: Rhyacophila brunnea (assembly GCF_057557595.1). Taxonomy (NCBI): domain Eukaryota; kingdom Metazoa; phylum Arthropoda; class Insecta; order Trichoptera; family Rhyacophilidae; genus Rhyacophila; species Rhyacophila brunnea. Next base: position 18,154,248 of record NW_028233068.1, on the reverse strand, counting down.
GTCTAAAATGATCGTGACTACGCGACGCGAAGAATGTGCAAAAGATACGTGCAAAACAAATCATAATTTGTCATAAAAATTCAACAAGCGTCCATTTAATGTTATGTTAGTTGTTCTATTAGTAATAATAATAATATACTGATTGACATGTTTTCTTTTTCAAGTAAATGGGTGATGTTTGTTAGTCAACTTTACACGATTTAAAAATTAATTCCCCCGACGCCATCACAAAAAAATTGACGTGTTCACAGCTCGACTTTCGCTCTCCGATTGGCAGCGAGTCCGAAATTTCGTCACACCTATAGTTGAAAATTATTTGCCGTTTCACTGAAGTATGCTCTTAAGAATTTCAGACTGTGTAGTCCTGAAATATCTACCTCCTTATAACTAATCACTTAACTATTTTTTTGATTTCTTAATTAATTATGATTTCTTTCTCTTTTAGAACATGATAAAGAGGAAGTTTTAAGAAAAATCTTCTTGAATGCGAGAGAAAGAGCAAAAGAAGAATTGTCACAACAGCTCATAGATTTTCAAGTAAGTACATCTCATACAGCAAGTTTTAGCATAAATAATAATGTTCGGAAGAAAACCTTCTACTTTTTCGTCTACTAAATATATAATATATAGGCCCTAAATATATAAAAATGAAGCCGAAAATAGTTTACTAAGACTTATGATTAAATTAACTAACAGCAACTCATTAGGCAGCCATATACATACAGTTTTCGTAAGAGGTTGAACATGCCAGTTAATACGTAATGGCGGCCATACAGTTATCTTTGGTAGATAATCTGCGGCGCCCATAGACGGACACTTTTCGACCTGCCAGATGTGTGCCAGGTTCAAACTGCCAGCGACCCCCTACTCCCGTGTTTTTGTAAAACTGTTGGAATTTCAAGTAGCCGAAAGTTCTCGTTTGACGTTAGATGTTGGTAACGTAAAGTAGAATATACCGCGCGATACAACTACGGCTGGTGTTGCTTGTTATAAAATACAAATTCATTTATTATGAAAAATGTAATAATATTATGTATGTACGCGGAGATCGCAAATATTATATTTTATTTATTTTTACGAGAGTAAAACAAAGTAATAGTTATTTATGTAAACATATTATTTTATACAATATAATATAAATGTTAAAATTTTAGAGAGCATTGTAAATATTAAGTTATTGTGAAAATATAGACTAATAACTCAGTACTCAAATTTTATTTATTGTATGTAGTGAATATTAAAAATTATTAATTTAAGACGTTCACAACATAAATTAATATACCTAATTGTGAATGACAATGTCGCTAAATCTAAATAAAATTTAAGTATATATTTTAATAATATCATAGTAATTAATTATTATACTGATGATTGATGTAAATATAATTTTGTGGCATGTTTAAATTTATTGTATATAAAATCAATACCTTTATAAATATTACCGTTTTCTTACTTAATTAATACTGTCCATTAAAGGGAATAATTTATTCAAAAGAAAAGATTATATTTTATATTTACAGGAATGTGTATAATATTGTTTCGGTGAATCGATAAAATACACAATCCACTAGCGATATCATGATTTATTTTACCAACGTCATAGGTGTGTATTTTATGTCAATTTGTTTCTAATAAAACCAATTTATAACCATAATAAATTCAAAGTAAAATTATTCGTGCATCAATATCGTTCAAGTATACTCTACCTAAAACTAATTGAAACAATACCCCTGTGTAATATCTCCGCGAACCTAACCTCCATAGTTTTTGACACTTGCTCTGCCACAGACAATAACTGTACGTATATGGGCACGTCTGTTGACAGTTTGACAGATTTAAATGGGATAGTTAAACTGATCTGTGGTGTGGCCACTAACGTACAGTTATTGAACAGTTATTGTCTGTGCCATGTTCAACATGTTACGAAAACTGTACGTATATGGCCACCTATTTCGCATTGCAGAGTTATTTGTGGCAAACTTCACACTGTTTTCATCCACATCTCAGCGTCTCAGCCATCTCTTTCAATGCACCAATCTACAGAATATAATTTTTCTACTGGTAACAATTCAATCATAAAAAGAATATTGAGGAATTATCATCAAGTGTTACAGTAAAACTACCCCTAATAGTGTAATCTCTTTAGTTGGCATCCTATTAAAACTGCCTATCGAAAGTTCCTATTTAAAAAATGTGTATTCTGTACAATACAATAACAGCATGTTTTCAATTCCACTAGAAAAAGCGTCAATCAGGACTTAGTGGATTCTACGGCCCGACCGATTCAGTGCTGGATGCGTGCGACTCGGACAAATCGCAAGAAACCAGTGTTATCATGACCTGGCTACTGCCGAGACTCGCCAACTGGGTGGAGACGGCTGCCCCCGACACATGGTCTGCCACCAAAGGAAGCCCTACCCAGGCTCTGCTTGCCGCTACTGTACCGCCACTTCTGCATCACACTTTCGGTCTTAAGTAAGCTATATTTCTATCTGCCGCATTTAAACTAAATAATAATTGTTACCCTTCAATTAATATGCATTTGAATCGAGAATATAGATTTTTGTGATTTTTATCGCTTTTATCCTGTTTTCCACCATCACTGATGAATCTCCAGAAAAAATCCTTATTGTTATCTTGTCAATCATATCAGATGTTTATTTTAAATAATCGTTCATGAATTGTACCACCATATCCGTTCCTATTGTTAACCTAGCGATTAAATAAGAGTTAATCGATAGGTTATGGGCAACTTTGGGATGAAATGATGAGACACCCACACATTGGATCATGGCACGTAATTTACACATTCATTAAATTTCCTTGTTATTTACAATATTTTTTTTTCTGGATTAGACCACAAGCGGTGAGCATAGCGATGGGCAGTGGACTCGCCGGCGCTTCTCCAAGACCTTCATTCCTGCAGAGAGACAAACTATACAAGCAAAGGATTAAACATATCAACAAAATTATCGCACACCCGGTTAGTACTTATTGTAATTCTTTTGGATTATGTATGTGTTCATAATTGTCATCAGGCTGGGTTCGATCCGTTTATTCGACGATCTCACAATTAATGAAACCAATGTAAAGTGGTTGTTTATATTATTGATGCTCTATGCAAGGTTTCTCAACCCTGTCCTCGCAGATATAAGTGATCCCACACTCATTTGTGCATTTTATAATTTAAAAAACCAAAAATATAATACTTTTCTCCTCGTTTAATATAAATAATCGCAATTGAATTTTCGTGTTAGTTGATTGGATGGATATATTCGTGTCCGGAAATTTGTACGTATGTAGTTCGCCGTATCCCATTTCACCGTCGTATATTCGAGACAGTCCAACCTCTTTGGGTCGTATAGTACTGAGATAAAATTCATGTCTAAATAAAACACGGTTCTTGTCAGTTTACAGGAAACCAGCGGCAAACAAATTTTGAACATAGTTGATATACTGGATTATTTGTTAGGTTAGGTTTTTATTCTTGAATTCATGAATTTTGCTGAAATCGGCTATGAAAATTGAATTAATGTTCATATTGAATCTAATAAAATTAGAGATCGTATAGTATACGATCATCTCTTTCCGATGAAAAAAGCTCACGGCGAACTGTACTACGGTGAAATGTAATACATACAATTTACATGTAAGTAACCGGATATATTATCGTCAATGTATGGTTGAACAAGCAACTTTTATTGTTGCAACGTTATTGAATAGGAATTGTTGTAAAAATATAACTAATATTTATTTGTCAAATTTGTATGAGTATTCTTTGTGTATGTTATGTAAGTTTCATTGGAAAACCCTCCCCTATAGTTATACATAGAGCGATAGTATTTCTATCTTGTACTAAATAAAATAATACAAACATACTTTTATCTTCTATCCCCTGCCGTACATAACTATACGATAGTATGATGTCTTATATTAATAAACTAATTTTTGTCCACAGCTGGTGATACGGGGGCATCACTTTAGTCCTCTGACAATCACATCAGTTTCGGATTGCCAGCACTGTCACCTTCTTATCTGGGGCATTGCTCCGCAGGCTTATAACTGTTCAGGTAAATCATCCACAATTATTTTTTATGTAATAACAAAAAATTATAGTCGTATTCAGGTGATTTCATATGACTAAGACGCAAAGCCCACTAGAAGCAGCGTGCTTACTAATCTCAAAGAGGAGCAAAGATCACTGTTATAAGGAGGACACAAAAACATTCCTACCACCAAATGTCTAAATAAACAAATCATAAAAAATTAACTAACCAATAACAAATGTTTATATCTGGTGAATTAAATCACACAAACACCTCAAAATAGATGGGTTGATACAAATTTTAGCTAAGGAATTCTTTAGAATTCGAGAACCTGCTGTTTCGGACAAATTTTGTCTTTTATAGTATAGATTAAGGAGGTTTTCCAAATGCGCATTTTAAAAATTGATAAATCAGATAATTTGCGTATTTTTAATTGTATGTACATATTTTACTTATCATATTATAGACAATGTTTATAAATACAAAAAAATCTTACTTACCTATCAGATCATCAGCTGGCACATATATTAAAAATAACAATACTGCAAAAAGTCACGGCACGCGACAGCATATTTACCTCGCATTATAGTGCCTGCACACGTGCATGGATTTACTTGCACCAATAGTGTGTATTTTAAACTATCGCGATAATTACTGCTTACACATAAAAATGCTGACTGTAGTTCGTATTTTTTCCTCACCGCCATGCGAGTATGTACCAATTATTGCGTGAAAATTCAGAAGCTCGGAACTTTTTTGATAGGTACATACATGCAATCTTGCAACTTACCGACCAGACCAAAAATTTTATCTGTTCAATCAAGGTCTGCAAAATGGTTTTACTATAATGAGCATAATTCTCGGATCTAGAAACTATAGCGAGTCTAATTTTGACGACAAAATGTTTATTCGAGTAACCTTGTTTTATACCCTTTTCAATGTGTGATATATATTTCACCTATCGCACACATTATGGTATAAAAAAATTAATGCTTTGTTTCTTTGTTATCAGATTGCAAACTACGGGTGCACCGAAGTTGTTCTAAACAAGTTGAAGAGTCTTGCTGTGGACCTGCCGCTGCTCAGACTCGAATTTCTAGACTCATGGAAAAACTGACTCCTGCTCCATTGCCAATGGGTGAGTGTGCCAAGCAATATTAACTAATTCACTACATATTCATTGCCACAACAGCGTACTTATGTGTTTCACTCATGTGGCACGGAAAAGTTGAATGCAAAATTTACACCCACACTAATGTGAATAAGATATTTATCATTTAACCTTTCTAACGCGGCAACTGACTTTAGTCAGCCTATACGCGCGAGTCATCCGCGCGTCAGCTGACTAAAGTCATTTCGATTTTCGTTTGCCTAGTACTGCTTTCCGCCAGGCGCGAATAATTCGAATATTGATTTAATTTATTCAAAAATCATCCTTCTCTTGACATCTGTCAATGGATAGCCTAAACTTTTGTTCTATCTAATTTAAATAAATATTTTTCGGGAGCGTGTCTTGAATAAAAATATATCAGTCATCGGGCCAATTCAAATTTGCCGCGTATATAGTGTCTTATCGCTTCTTAGTGCATGTGCGCCGAAGACATTTGACTGACGTGTTTGTAACGATACGAGTTTGCGATATAATAAGTTATATTGTTTTTTAGTGATTGAAAAACTATTTGGTGCGTAAACTGTTAAATAGAATATTCGAAAGTTACATTGATCAAAGTGAATTTACAAAATATTTTTACAAAAGGAATGCTTTTGGAGATTGCATTCATTCGCCTATCTGCCAGTATATTATCCGCGAGTTTATAGTTTCGGAAAATAATTTGAACCAGGTGTCATTTAAATATACCTAGAAGTCCGCGATTTAATATGTCTCTTTGTTTATCATTGATGTTCGAGTCCTGGGTCTGGCAAGTAAACATATTGTTTTTCAATTTGTGTGTGTCAGAGTATGGACCTAATAGGTTGAGCAAGTGGCTGACATCCATTTCTCATAAAAAACAAAATCTGTCAAAACAAACTTCCACTCTGTGGAGGCCCATATGATCCTATCAGGATCGGACATGGTCGATATATATATAAACATTTTTAAATACTATTTTCTGGTTATAGTATTAGGTGAAACAGACAAAAATTATTTATTTACCCTAGTTATCAGCCATTTATAAAGAAAAGACACGAACACTCAGACGCCCGTTCCCGCATAAATGCGGAAATTGTCGTATTACGCAAACACCAGATCCCGCGCTACTGAATTTTTATACACTGCGCGGCAAATCATCGTCTGCTGGTGTGAGACAGACACTTGAGAATTATTTTTTTCGTAATACTATTCAAAAGGGTTTGATTCATGACTACTATTTTTTTATGTAGAATTCTTCTTATATTTATAGTCGAAAATAACTCGAGTTACTTACTATCACGTCATTATAATAAAATAAGAGATTACCTATTCTAGTACCAGGTTATTGAAGTAATATAATAAAAAAAAAACAAATGAACTTGAAAATAAAATTGTGGTGACTATAAAATAAAGCATTTAGAAGTGCAAAAAGTGTTTGAAATTTAATATTTTACGAATTGTAATAGGTATTCGAAAAATAAACCATTCTGTTATATAAACTATGTGTCATTCGATTCCATTCAGTTCGGGGTCAATGGTAGGTACAAACCAGGCACTGGTGGTAAGTACATCACTCTCAAATAGCCAGTAGTTCTCAAGGATGATTTATTTATACTCGGCCTGCAGTGCTGCAATGTGTATGCGAGTTCAAACAAAAGTTACACAGTTTGAGATGTCCTGGATGCTATAAAAATGAGTTATTTATGACTGATATTTTTTCAACACACTCAACAAAAATGCTCATAAAAGTCATAAACCATATTATTATTCATTATGTGTATGACATATTTGTCGAAATGGTAGCCGGTAGACAATAAGAATACTGAACTGTTCTTACACTTGTTAATCTGTCATCGACGCATTAGTCCAGCACCATTTCGTAAGTGTCATGGCGCCGCTCGAGTAAGCTGGCATTTTTTCAATGAAGAAGTCTTGTTCGTGATTTCTTATCAGATTTAGGCGACGAATGTTTATTTTTAGAGTCACATAAAATATTAGGTTCTGTCATAATCATTTTTGAACTTGACTCCGATTTTTTACTACTCTATTTGTGTATGTTTGACTGACATTTATTACGATTTATTGATGCTTGAAATCACAACGCGCACTGTTGTACTAAGTCGGGATTCGTAACGCTTAGAAAGGGTTAAAATTAATCTCCCATTTTTTTTTTTTGAATTATTAATAACCATGTCCTTGCTTTTTCGTACAAGGTGGTTGTTAGTAATTTTTGAACAATCACAAACACGCAGGCTTTGAGAAAAACACATAAATATTGTGTCCTGACTGGGATCGAACCCCGCAGGCTTTGAGAAAAACACATAAATATTGTGTCCTGACTGGGATCGAACCCAGAACTTTTGGGTGGAAGGTGGCGGATTACTGAGAGAGTAGTGTATTTGTTTTCGTTATATTAAGAATATCTATTACAAAAATTGTTGGTTCATTTTTTAAATTCATTAAGCCCTGCTTAAACCAAACTAAAATAAATAAAAAATATTATTCTATCTATAAAAAGTTATTTTATAATTTTAGATAGACAAGTATTTTTTTACTATTGTTTATTATGGCTTTGTTTTCACAGGGTTTAATTAAATTTTAAAAACTAACCAACACCATCTGTAAATAATTGTATTCTTATTTCAATGAAAACAGATACGACTGACAATGTTTGATGTGCATTATTTATGGCGGATCTTAAAAGCCTACCCTTCGCCACTGCCAAATATTGACAGATTCATTCATACATGATTTTTCTTTTTGACAGGCAATTCACACCAGTATGTGGACAACAATCAACATCATCATGAGAAAAAGCAGAGAAAGTCCCTCGGCACTTCGCACTTCCTAAACAGTAAGTAATCAATTATTTTGTCATTGTGGTCTGTAAAAAATCTGTAATGCATTCTTCTTCGAAACATAATACTTCCAAAGCCAATTTCTAGTTCCTACAGACACAGAGAGTTCATCTTTCTCAATAATTGAACAATCTTTGCATAATAATTCAACAATAAATAAATGTTTTGACCGATAATAATTCTAAATAAATAAATGGCATTTTTTAAACTGATGTAATTGTTGTATTTAGTCTTTAAAATAAACTTTTCTATAATACCTACTTATTGGAAGAATGGCATTTTCTTGTTAGCAAGGTTTGACTATTTTTGCTTATTTTTTTTTTTATTTGGGGGGTCCTTGTCAGTCTGGAACCCTACTCCTGCGAGCACTCGGAGTACTGGTACGCCCCTGAGTGGAAACAACTAATGGATAGAGGTTCCAACAATAATATTCGGATTCCCAGAACCGGGTCTCCTATTCTTCAAAGAGCAATAAATTGATTTTTTATTTTAGTTTCAAAACTGTAATAGCAGATGTCAATAATATATTTTCAGGCGATCTTACCCGGTAGTGCATATTATGGACAAACAAATTAGGTCTTCAACCACATTAATAAAAATAACAACTGGCTCCAGCATGAAAGGAATTAAAAGAATAAGAGTATTATAAAATCAAGGGAAGAACGGAACCTCTACATTTTTAAGAGGTTTGGGTTCTCACGGTATCAGGGATTCCGGTTCTAAAACATTTCAGATATTCTCAGGGTTCGGTTCCAGTTCCATTGTCAGCTCTGATTCTAATTGAATATTTGAGTTATGCATAAAGAAACTATCCCACACAGTCAAAAATATCTGATAGTATTATCTCATGCTCATAATATTATATAATTGGATGTGTTCTTTTTTGAAAAATATTTATATGAAAATAAAATCCAAAATTGTACCAAAATTAAATTTATATAAGAAATTCTCATTTCATATAAGACCAGTATTCAAATTCTACATACTTCCACCTAGATCATGGGTGGCCAACCTTTTCAGCAGCCGGGCCAGATTCTAAAAATGAGATTTGAAAAACCGATTATTTTTATCAAACATATTTATTTGATTAGACTTTTTTTAAATAATAAAAAATAAACAAAATAATAAAAAAAAAAAAAAAATTTTAGTGATAACTTTGTGTGGCAGAACTAAGTGCATCAATATCGATATTGAGTGAGGTTGTTCCTACACGCAAACAGTTTTCCAAATGCACATCAGTAATTCGTGTTCTCACTCAGGATTTGATATGCTTCATCCGACTAAAAAGCTGTTCACACGTGTAAGTGTTTCCAAATAGCGAAGTCATCATTAGAGCATGTTTGTAAAATGCAGGATATTTCTCCTCGTCCATATATGTTTTGTAAAACTCTTCCAAACCAACCTGATGGAATTTCTTCTTTAACTGTTCATCGCAACATAGTTCACAATGTTCCATTTGTAAATTTCCTGGTAATAAATTCACGTTTACAGAGAATGGCGTAACAAATGCAGCAAAAAGCACACGGTGCTTTTTAAAATCTTGAGCCAATATCGAATCTAAATTTGCGAAATTAGCACATCTAGCGGTAACATTTGATATTATTTTTATTTTCTCACTGGTCCACGGGCCACAAGTTGACACCCAGCGGGCCACATTCGGGCCGCGGGTTGGCCACCCATGACCTAGATGATTAAACGTTCAGTTAGATGGTATAAATAAAAACATTACTGAAGTCTTGTACAACATGTTGAAAAGAAACAGTACCTATCACCTGAAAGGAAACATCTAAGCATGCATTAATGTCTGGATTATTTGTTTTTCTTGATTTATTCCATTGTATATAACTTCAACCGATTAAATAGTTATTTTTCTAAGTGGTCGCGGGATTTAAAAAAACTAATCTAAAAATGGCTGTAATATAACCGACAGCTATCAATTTGGACCAACATTGCTGTTTTGTATAAGTTATTGATCCAAGATGACTTGCAAACATCAGGAGTTTTAAAATAATCTACACTAAGTGTTCTGAAACTATTAATAGACTTCCATTTATGTATTTCATTTTATGCATCTTTGTGGTTGAAACTTATCACCAGTTTTGTTCAGTGGTTTTCAACCACCGGTCTGCTCCAAACATTAATCATTATTACACTGAATACGGGGTTGTTTATAATTAATGTTACCACGAGTTAATAATCCTTTCATGGAAGATGTGAACTCATGTGCACTTTATCCTCGTGAAAATGAAAATGTGATCGACATGTCTTCTGATCTCACTCTGGTATCCAAACATAAATTGCAATCAATATCTCCATTTTGGATGTCGTTTAATAAAAATTCCTCAGTTAAGTACCTATATCTATTAAATTGTTGGTTACATTTTCAACTACCAATTTATGTGAGAAGACTTATAAAAGCCAAACAGAAAAACCCAATGGATATCAATGCAGCGCTTCATCTCTCTGAAACAAAACTGTAGCAGCAGATTTCGCATACCTAACACCGAAGTTTGAGACATTCTATTATTAGCATTTTCGTCTTCTATTCAGTTTTTGGCTATTTAAAATTTATACTATCGAAATTTCATGTTATACTATTAGATTTAAAAAACAATACAATGTTACTATTATAATCTTTGCGATCTCTATGTTCTATATATTTCTCAGACCGCAAGTGTAAAAAGCTTGAAAACCACTGACTTAGGTAAGGATAAAATTAAATAACTTTTATCTTTTCGGGGAATCAACCATTAAAAGTCAAAGATCAATCAATTTCGCACACAAAAACCTGATCAGATGCTTGCTTAGTTAGCTGCTTTCATTGACAGTAAATGTATAAGAAAAATTTATCAGAATATTTTTTGAATACTGAATTGAATTGACTCGGATTACTTGAATTTTTATTTGAAATTGAATTACGGGAGTCCTGCGTCTCTGAATTCAAATTTAATAATGTACAAAATTATAGAATTTTCTCAAACTGTCTTGAAGCTTTTTATTAAATCATTAGATGGAAACGTATAGTCCAGGGGTGTCAATAAGGTCGATCGCGAAATGATTTTTGGTCGAAGAATATTTAATTTATATATTCATAATTTGGAAGTATAATGGGATGATATATGTCCTTAATTTCAGAAAAAGTAGATCGCGTAGGATTTTTCTTCTCCGAAGTAGATCTTATGTAAAAATTAGTTGACACCCCTGGTATAGTCAGAACAATAACAAAAATTGATTTATGACACCTATTGATCGTATTAATATTAACTTAATAACATTACCAATTGTCAATGGAAAGGCCTTATATAAAATAAAGAAATCTTCAATACCCACGTATGCCTTCAGCTGCCAGAGCTATTCAAAGTAAACACAAAAACGACAACTGAAATTTTAATTTACCATCCAGTAGCTTGCTTGTCACCACTAATTTATTTCAATGTGGGTTCGCTCACTATGCGACCAGTTTCGAATTGGTTTGTATCGCGTCTGTCATCAATCACTAGAGAAACAACATCTTAGTCTCTAATCTTAAAGTTAGTAACTAGTTATAAAACTGAAAACTACTCAAAAGAGAACATTGAAATATGAGTGAACAACTTTTTAATTTAAAACTTGTGACTCAAATGGAAAAACACACCCCGTCTGTTTAATTACAGGCTGCCGGAATATTCCCGCAAAGATTTCAGACACAATGTATGGAATTTGTGAAAAAAAAATTTCTCTTCCTATCAAAATTTCAACAAATATTTTTTTTCAGTGGAAAGAAGTTCGAGAAAAAATGAAGATGACAGTACATCATGTTTGGACAACAGTGCATCCTCACATCACAGCTTTTCAGGTAGGATTTTGTTCTTTCTCTTGACTCAAATTTTCCTCATTCAGGATGAAATTGGTTGCCATGTGGAAAAATACCAAAGAAAATACAATGAATCTTCATTCCAATGTTCTATATTTTAATTTTATACTTTACAGAGGAAACAAGTTGTGTTGTTATTTATTCATTTGCTGTTATCTACGTTATATCATACATTTTTAATTAAAATTTGTAGTATTTACCTACCATGTTTATTATCTTGTTAAGGTTAGATATGCAATTTGTTCATGTTTTTTTCAACAGCTCTGCATTTCTTCAGAGAATTTGATGATACATTTGTTCATAATATTTTGTTGTTTATTTAGTATGGCTTATCGACTATTACGTTCCAGTTTCTACGAGTGATAATTAGATTGCATTAGGAAATTTTCAGCATCATACAGCAAAAGAGGTCTCTTTTCATCTAGACATGAGAGAAGTAATATTAGGACTTACGAAAATTCTTGTCAACGGGGGGCTTAAGAAATTCTTCCAGGGCACGACTTTGAAAGGTGTTTCTCGTTAATTGTATTTCATCCAGTGTGGTGGAGTGGAAGCATAATATCTATTTTCATAGCGGCCGAATATGAAAAGTTGACTTTTTAAGGCACCTTACACATAATTCTTTTTTGTTTGTTTTAGGTTCATATTTTTAAAATACACTCTTATTTCTCATCGGAGATATAATAATGAATAAATAACAAATCATCACCGTTCAAACAAAAGTCACCAACCCTCAAAAAAGCGTCACCCAAAGCGTAAAATTATATTCTTTAAGATGTAAACGTCACCACGGTGCATTAGTTAGTAAAATGTTACTTAAATTCGAACTATTTATTTTTCACTAAATGATTTTCGATAAAATCTTAACAAACTAACATAAGTCATTATAGGCAGATAGACATTATTGACAATATAAAAAAGAAATCCTTCATTATAAATATAGAAGCTGAAGTTACTGAACACTATAATATAATACAGTCATTTGAAAACTTATAATACTTATCTGAAACAGGCAAAAATAACAAACAGGAATAGGTAGTTACTTTAGCTTGTCATAATAGGATCGCTTTGGTCCAGATTACAAGCAAAGTCACCAAACCACATTTTAGCCGCCTTGCCTCCTTCAAAACTTTCGGATGTATTAATTACCATAAAAAAGTAAAAGTAACCTAAAGAAGACATGACAAAATTATGTAATGTAGATAAAACCTTAAAAACATTAAAATCTGATTTTTCCTTCATCTCCAAACTTTCAAATTGCGATATCTCGAAATGATGTTTTTTGAGGTGGTGACTTTTGCCTGAACGGTGACGAAATAATACAAAATTTGTTAGTTACTAGTTACTTTTAAGTGAAACTTTTTTACGCGCGGTACAAGCAATTTCGTTGGTAAAGTGAATCCGGTTGATTAGGTGCGCACCATTGAGACTGGGAATATAATGTCAGTCGACTAAGCCAGCATTTAGATGTGTGGAAAAGTAAGGACGCAGACAGCAGTTTGGGAACGCCTGTTCTATAAGTACACTGAAACGAAGAAGTTTGAAAACCATCGATCTGCGACATAACTTTGTAATGATACCATAATATGATATAATTTTAAGGGTAAAAGATTTTTTTTTATGTTGGTAGGTACTTTTACTGAGTTATCTTATCATTTACTCATAAAATGTATTTATTGTCGTTCTTTAGATTAGCTGTAAATACTTGACAAATACTTACCATTAAACGATTTAATAATTTAAAAAAAAACATGGATTTATTTTATGGACGTTTCGTTACCTACTGAAATGTAAAAAGAAATATAAATGAGGTAGTTAAATAATTAATGGAGACACTTTAAACTTTATTATATTTAATGGAATAGAAGTAGAAATTTGTTACATAAAATTTCAATTAGCCTAATGCAATTGTCTTGTCTCCTATATTCTGATTTCATTGAAAGGTCTGCATAAAAAGCTTATGGGTATTTTTTTTTATAATTACGTCATATTGAATTTTGTTAAACCTTGAATAGATTATCGGCAATCTTAACCTGACGCGGAGATGATACCTAATCTACTAATCTGAACCGATTAACCACCTTGTTCAGCTACTTCCCGCCGCCTAGTATGAACCTTCGAGTTTCAAGAGCAAGTTCCCTGGTAATATACTTACCTGTTGTTACCTATATACAGGCGCGCATACAAGGAAAAAATACAAATCATTTAGGTTAATGGAATATTACTTCTTCGTATTTGTCTGTCGAGCAGTCTTCCTAACGGGTTGGCCCCATGGCCCCCACATCGTGAAGCGGGCCCCCAATCCATAATCTTTGGCGCCCCCCCCCCCCCCCCCCCCCCTACATATCGCAAAGATCAAAGGCACTCTGACGCTTTACAGTGGTGTTTTCTAAATGGTGTTCGAGGTCAAATAAAGTTCGGTGTATTTTCAGCGATTTTTTAACACATCGAATTATGGGGCTGTCGAGTATCAACACAAGACAACCTAAAATTACATCGCACAACCATATATTTAAATAATTACAAGATAAAAGAACTTTTTATATACCACGTTTTTAAATTTTCTGTTGAATCATATAAACTTGACAATTATATGTAAATAAATACTTTTTTTGTACTTGATAGAAATACTGAATAAATACAGAATACTGACATGTCATTTTGACATTTCATATTGATTTCCGTAGTAACGCACGTATATATTAATAATTTAGTTGCTAGGACCCCCTTAGCAACCAATACTTTACTTTTTACGAATTTTTTCCGAAATACCTTTCCATACAAAACAGAATTAACTGAAAATGCTTCAATTCAATTCTGCTTAAAGATGGCTAAACATATTAAAAGAATGCATTGTTTCGTGTTCTGAAATATTCTAAAAGTTTCAAATGTCTAGCTAGTCGGGAAGTTAGTTAAAAATCGTTTGGAAGATTTGTATTGGACAAACAAGAATACGAGTTAATAAAAACGTTGTAATAAAATGGTGATAATGCCGAGGCATTTTCACTATTACAGAAAATTTAAGATGTGTGTTTATCTCATTTATCTGGTCGACCCGCCACTCCGGGCCCCTAGGCTAGAGCCCTGTCAGCCCCCTCTTGTGGGGGCCATGGCTGGCCCCATTCCTCACGACACGCAAAGCCTGTGGCCACTGGAAGACCCGTGACACTAATAAAATGGTGCAATGTTTACTTTAATATATTACGATGCGGCATGTCTAAAAAACATCACAATGCGGACTAGCAAACGGAGACTAATGATCCTTGTAATTATGACTGGCCACACGCATTCGATAACCACTTGTGGATGCGACAGCTTGCAATAACTCATAGGCAAACGTCCTTGGTTATACCTGCAGACCAGGTGTTTATCGGTCGACTCAAAGTGTGGAGTATCTGCGTACGGTGAATGTACCAGCAGTAGTGCTGTATTCCGCTGTTGAAGCGAGAAGAGGCTATAATTAGAAGGCGGGGTAAACGTGGAAGTCAGTGGCACCTGCTAAATTTTGTTGATCCCGCCGCCTTAGAAATCATTAAAAAAAGTATTATGGATTTTTTTTTCAAAATGAAATCCCCCCCCCAACCATCTTTCTGTCACGTTCCACAGAATGCGACAAAAACGTATTTTATATAATGACTTCCGCTGTAAGGTAGGTACCTATATAATATCTTGTTATCTTTCTTTATAGGTATTGTGTATAACGGGCTTTGCTCCTGCCAACGTCAGCTAGTTCAGTTTATTAACGCACATCAATAAGCGATATATCTTACACTTTCTTATTGATGGAACTATACGTTCATAATTATTCTCATTCATGTAGGTAGATACTTTTCACTTCTGCAGATACCCGCCAAACATAAATTCGAAATTAGTATATACGTGAATTTGTCGGCTTTTATCATTGGTTTCTCAGGTAATCTCTAGTAGGCACATACCTATCACCCACCTTCGTGTACGTTTCTTACAATGCGACTTCGCGTTTCTTCGACCACGCATGGTTAGCTTTCAAATAACACGTACGTCTCGATGTTTATTTACATGAATGAACTGTATGTACAGACAAAAGCGTATACAAAAAGAAATTCGGGTAGTATATGTACGCGTTGTTTTTCCCTGTCAAGTTTTCCAACCCCCTCCGAAAGAAACGTAGCAGAAATAGTTTTAATTTGTTTTCATGTTTACCCCTCGCTCCTCGAAGGTCATATTTGGCTCGCGAGGGGGAGCAGGGTTGACTCGAGTGGAATTATGAACTCGTAAATAAAATTATAGACAATATAAGGCCTAATCCCATGGTATCTTGTACACTCTTTTTTAAAAAAAAATTAAAGATGTTCCATGATTCTAACGAATTTGTTTAATGAAAAACCGACACTGTATGTGCAAGTATCCCGGTATCAGTAGTGAAAGGTGGAGGTAGGCTGTTAAGATCCCCCATAAATGGTGCACACTAAACTTTGTTAGTCATACATATTTGTTTTCATTGAAATAAGACTAAAATTTGCAGATGGTGTTGGTTAGTTTTTAAAATTCAATTAAACCCTGCGAAACCAAGCCATAGTTAATAGATAGATAGTTAATAGTCAAAAAAATACTCGTCTATCTATAAAATATCTAAAATTATGCAATTAGATACTATAACTTTAGATACTTATTTTATAGATAGAATAATACTTTTTATCTATTATAGTTTGATTTAGGCAGGGCTTAATGAATTTATAAAAATGAACCATTACCATGAACAATATATTGTGTCATATATTATGTAAGTATTCTTAATCCAACGAAAACAAATAAGTTGAATGAAAAAGTGTGCACATTTTTATCGTATCGCCCAAAATATACCAAAACCATTATGGTTTGATTTCGCAGGGTTTAAATGAATTTTACCAATACTATCTTAGTTTCTGTAAATTGTAGTTTTGGTTCAATAAAAACAAATACGTTGACTAACAAAGTTTAATATGCACTATTTAAACTTAAAGCGTCGGCCAATAGCGTCGTGGGTCCCAGGTTCGAATCAAGTACACATATTGTTTTTCAATTTGTGTATGAGTCAGAGTATGAACCTAGTA
Organism: Rhyacophila brunnea; assembly: GCF_057557595.1. Classification (NCBI taxonomy): domain Eukaryota; kingdom Metazoa; phylum Arthropoda; class Insecta; order Trichoptera; family Rhyacophilidae; genus Rhyacophila; species Rhyacophila brunnea. The sequence goes on along the minus strand of NW_028233068.1, from coordinate 18,137,287 downwards.
GGTTGAGCGAGTGGCTGACATCCATTTCTCGTAAAAACAAAATATGTTAATACTAACCTACACTCTGTGGAGGCCCAAATGATCTTATTAGGATCGGACATGGTCAAAAAAATATTATGGCGGATCTTAACAGCCTACCTCCACCCTTCACTACTGCGGTATATCTTCATCAATGATAAAAATGACTCTCGGCATAATAAGCTCGGTATTTCATCGCTGACTCGTGTACACTTTTTTCCGAATTCTCTGAAAAGATAACCCAACCACATTATCTTCACTATGACCTATGACCCATGACGTGTAGCCGTCGCCGAGATTTGAAATATTTATCGTTTCAATAATATTATTGGAATAGTTATCTTTTCTAAAAAATGTCCATGTTTATGTGTAGTGTTCATTCACCCTTGACGCAATATTCTTTCGTTACGCATAAGAGCAAAGTTTTGCTTCGTTTGTAAAATGTTTCTAGACAGACGGGCATTTTGTAGAATAACAAAGCGTTATCGCTTTTTGCCTTTTCCTTCGCATTTTATTTACACTGTTTCACCTATTCAATAATAATATAATCATCTACATGCAGACTACTTTCCGACTTTTCCTTATTTACTGCATATTGCAACACTCAATTTAAACAGAAAAAAATAGTGTAAGGTTTGTGGTCTTCGCACGTTTTAAATGCCACAGACAATTCCGTTTTTGAAAGGGTAAAAAGACGCTTCTATAGTGAAATAATAATAAAAATATTCTTTGTTTGAATTTCGTAAGACCGACGCACTTAAAATGTTCATATTATTAAAGATAATTATTTGACTAACATTTGTTTGACATTTTATTAAATTTCGATATATTCACATCCGCGGGATTTTTCTTCCGATACATTACATCTTTTTTTTTTTAAACAAAAATGAATATCGGCAAAAAATTGCATTTTAAAAATGGACTTTTCCACGAAATTCTATTCTTTTGCACCGCGTTTTTTCTTCCATAAGACGCTTACGATGTTTTAGTACTTCATATTATGATTAAACTCTCCACACGCCTAATGTGTAATTTTTTTGGAGGGATATTTAAAAATACATAAGATATTATATCTATTATTTACTAGGTACATACTATTATCTAAACTGATTTAAATGAGACTTCTGTGCAAAAATAATATGTCGTACAATACATTTACAATCTTTCAACTGTTTCATTATCAATAGTTTAGGAGATAATTTTCCATTTTTGACAATTTTTGACGAAGTGAAAAAATGCCAAATTTTCACTCACTAAAATATATTATTTGTTTACTAGCAACAACACATCGTCTCTTTAGGCATTTAGCAAAATGGTGTCTGACTTTGCGATGACGTGATTGGTTGAATTGGATTTGACGCTCTTTGAAAATAAACCTGCTGGATTTATCCATTATTGAAAATTAATCACATCTAAGTACCCAGTAGGTTTATAAACGATTTTATGTTTATCATTACTTCGATACGATTCTATTTCAAGTAACTAATTAAACTATTTACATATAGGTATGTACAGTACAGTATAAAAGCCACCCCCAACAATTTGGATTACGTCATTGAATAGTTTTTTTTTACCATTGCCTGTCAGATTTTGATACATGAAAATGAAATAACACGTTAAGTATATTTATTATTTAGTATCTAAATTCATTTTAATTATCCCTATCTACTTACCATAAATTTTTGATCAGAATTAGTTACTACTATTATTGGATCAGCAGTAATAATAATTATAGTTCTGGTAGATTTTACCTAATTCATTTCTCCGCACACACCTAACGACTTACAGAAACGCCTGGTTCCGCATGCATAGTCATAATTAACTAACTACGTATAGAATTCGATGTCGGTCTTGTCCAACTCCAACAGAAAATAATACCCAATGAATAGAATGAGATACGCCATAGTGTGTTTAATTATAAAATCATTACACGCATGATTGATCTGACATATTTTATATAAAAATAAAACTCGTAGATTAAGGGTTAGTTGGTCTCAAAAATAGGTAGGTATAGTGCAGTGGCGAAGGGTGGAGGTAGGCTGTTAAGATCCGCCATAAATAGTGTTACACTAACCTTTGTCAGTCATACGTATTTGTTTTCATTGAACTAAGACTATAATTTACAGAATATGATGTTGGTTAATTTTTTAAATTCAATTAAACCCTGCGACAACCAAACCACTATAGACAATAGTCAAAAATCTATAAAAAGTCTAAAAAATAACTAAAATTATGCCATTACAACATACATAATTTTGGATATTTTATAGATAGAATAATATTTTTTCTAGTTTTAGTTTTTATTATACTCGTAGTTTGATTTAAGCAGGGCTTAATGAATTTAAAAAAATAACCAACAACATACTGTGTATAAAGTGTCACAATTTTGTCGGATCGCCCAAAATATACCAAAACTATTATGGTTTGGTTTAGGCAGGGTTTAACTGATTTTCAAACACTAACCAATATCATCTGTAAATAATTATAGTCTTAGTTCAATAAAAACAAATTCGTATGACTTACAAAGTTTAATGTGCACTATTTATGTCGAGCCTACCTCCACCCTTCGCTACTGGTATAGTATCCATGCTACATTAACAATACTCAATGATTCTTGATGGCTTGAAATTCGTAAACTCTTAAATAAAATAAAAATCTAACTATTACTAAGTATATACATTCCATGAAATTGGTATACTTTTATGTGTTGTTTTGTGTTGTCTTTTGCTGTGTTTTATTTTGTCAGTCACTATCAAAGCGATCCATTCTGTATTAAACCTTCTTATTTTGTTTATTTTTGTACCTACAAGACATAATTTATTTACCGTATCTAACTACGGTGACGGTGTTTGGCATTAAAGGCGTGCACCATCGCATCAACGGGGAGGGGCTATTTTTAGAGACACTGACAAGGCGCGGCTGGTCTGCCGATGGGGTGACCGCGACACGATCGATTTAAATTTCACTTAGGTACCGTCCGAGGATGGCTTTGATAGTGGCCTATCTTGACTACGAAGGATATTGAAGCGAGGCTATGGCCTCGTGGACTACCTTAATACAGTAACGACAATGACTATTCCTAAAGGACCTTAAGTTTGGTTTTTTTTTTGACTTTTTAATCTCGAGATATGAGATTGATTTTTGTGTTTTACGTCTTTTCGTCTCAGTAGTAGAGTAGGCATACGTTTTTTAACTTTGCATTTTTTTGCAATTTTTACTACACTGATTCGCCTCTTTGCCGTTTACCTCGCATTAAATTAGATCAAATGATATTCACTTGTATTAATATATGTAGTAATAAATATATAATATATTATATAAGTACTTCAAATAAATATTTTTAGAATATACATATTACATATGAAGTGAAAAGTTATGAAGCGTATACTCGAACTCTAGTAGAAGTTGTTTTCAAAGGAAGTATAGGTATCCTACATGTTATGTTTACGTGCGAACGCATAAACCACGGAATCCATACCCATTGATTCCAGCGTGTTTTCTGTGGGGTCGCATAACTAAATATGATATTAAAAAAATATTGAAATGCAAAAATTCAACATCAAAAATAATGCATACTTAATCGGTATCTCCCTAATATCATATTATCGAATAAAGCTTCGAACGAAATTCCGTATTTAAATATAGTACGTGTAAAATTGATATAAATAAGTCTGTGTTGTCTTTGTATTGTCATAATATACCAGCTAAAGTTCTTCAAACACCACGTTGGTTAATCCAGCGCTCGAAATGGAAAAATTTACGAACCGGAGCGCTCGACGGTTTTCTGAAGATTTTTACATAGTAAAGTTATCAAAGTTTATGTGTTTTTTTTTCATAAAAATAAGTGTGCTAGATTTTCTATTATATGGTCTATCCAGCTACGACAGTCAAATTATTTATTCCACGAGACGGAGCGATAATTTTACCGATTTCACGAACAGGAACGGCACTCCAGTGCGTTCCGGTCCATTTTGAGCCCTGGGTTAATCTGTAATTATTTCATGCCAGGTGCAATTTTTCTTCTAGAAAAATATTAATTTCATAATTTTATTATACAATTCTCGATTACTGGCCGATTGTTAGAGTGCCCCAATGATAATAAAATAAATTAAAACCACCAATACCCATCGTTGGTAAAAATAAAAATGTATCTATTTCCTATCCAATTGACAGTGAGATACATAATAATTTTGGTGGTTTCAGTGATTGTGTTATAAGCCATTTTGATGTTAGTTAAGAATTTTGTTATAATAAAGGTAATATTTTAAATTCAATTTGTGAGAAATGCGTATCTTTTTATTTGGGTATAATTTAATAATTGTATGACTGGTTTGAAATGTTTCGAGGCTACATATTAAATCTACTAACGAATCGATTGCATCATGTGCTTCATAGAAAATTACCGCTGATGGCTATGTCAATTAAATACGATTTTCGCTAATAAGTGGAGAATATAGACTTCCACAAAGTGAAGGTTATATTATTACTATCCTTTTCTTTCATTGCGTATTTGCTCTGGATCAAAAATGCACACTGAACGAATAACCTGTGACCTTTTCCATAAGCTGGTCTCGAACCCGCGCCCACGGCTTTAGAGGTGGGCGCTCTGTTTATAATTCGCCATTATCCAATACATCCACTTCTACTATCTAAAATATAGACACGTTATGTAAACAGAGATGAATCCATAAAGTCTGCGATTGGAGTATCCGCAGTTTGTATTATTATTTTGGCATAGTCGACACAACCACCCCTACCCCCGCTCTGTCCAACAATATAATGAACGATGAAACGGTCCGAGTAGGTAGGCGATTCTTAGCACGGAACGTCATACTGAATATCCACCAGCCAGCCGGGGTGGTATTAGTAGGGTGCCACCACTCCAGTGACGTGCCGGAGTAGGGTCACTCGGCGTGGGCAGAGCGTTTCATTAATGTTATAAACAAAGACAGAATAGGTATGAATATTAAATGGAGTTCGCATTTTCAAACAGTGTTATATTATATTCGAACAAATCTAGGCATCCAGTGGTACCCACGAGATAGAAAACGTCAGAATGTTGGGCATATAGGCCGAGTATGTAAGTTGCGTGGTAACGCAAAGCAATAGGATCGAGAAGATTATATAGTTTTTTTGCCACAACATTATCAAGTCTTCAAAACAAACAAGTTGTCTATCGTTGTAAGTCTCGAAATCATGTTATGGAGTAATTACAAATTGAAAGTTCGACCTGCCTTATAATATTAGGTATCATCACTATCAGCCTGAATCCATCCACTGCTGGATAAATGCCTCTTCAAGCTGCTTCCACTACTCTCGGTCCTGTGCGTTACGTTGCCACGTACTTGCGCAGAACTTTATCATTTCATCGATCCAGCGGCCTGTAGGTCTACCTTGCGGACGTTTTGTACCTCGTGGATACCACTGGATGACTAAATTCGTCCAACGATTGTCTCTTCTTCTAGCTATGTGTCCAGCCCATCTCACGTGAGGCTTTTAATGAGCCCTATCACATCGCAAACCCTTGTCTGCCTCCAATATCAGATATAATGCTAATTTCTTTGTGCTTTGTAATGTCACAATATGGCCTTGATTTTTTTTCTAGCATATATATTTATATATACATAATCCGTTGTTAACTTTAAATACCTATATTATTGGCTTACCAACTTTTGGCAGCAGCCCCACGATATATTGTGTACTTAGCGAGAATCACTATATTCACGCCGCAGCACTGGACTGTAAATTTCGAGCGTAGTGCTAGTAAAGTTATTACTTATATTTCGAATCCAAAATGGTAAACTGTTGCAGAAAATGATAATTGTTTCATATTGAAATATGTAAATGGTAACACGTTCATTGATACGAATGAATGGAATCGAAAATCTTAATTTACTGCAAACAAGTTCACATTGCATTCAACCGGAAGCAATTACTAGCCACGATTACGCAAGTAATACAAAACCGGCTCAGTGTCGTTAAATATTACCAATATTGAATGCGCGTTTCTTTTACGTGTCATTCTTTATTGCATGTTATGACACGGACGTAGCATATTATTTAACACGTGTTGAAATTTACTTCATATTTCTCCACACCAGAGAAGTGCACCTTACAACCTCACCCAGAGGGAACGTAATTCCAGGGAACTGAAATTGGTACCTAACGGGTGTGGAGTAACAAGCAACCGATCTCGAGTGTAAAATAATATCAGATAAACTTAAACACGTGTCAAGAATACGCTTGTCCTTCGTTCTGACAACTGCTCTCAGTTTATGCACTGACGCTCATTCAATATTGTTGTATTTGAAGGTTACAACATACACCATTGCACTATTATGTATGGTAAATTATTGTCGTGGGACACTCACACATTCAAAACCCTGCGTTAAAATGTAGTGTATTTATAGCCTATCTGAATTCTATTTATTAATCTGTTCTGCGCGCACTTCCCATTTTTTGTGTTCCCCAGTATGCCATATCGCAATAAACACAACACAGCCGAAGTGAAAATGTCGCCTCATACGTACCTATATAATTTTACGTACCTACATTTCAATTTTATCTTTTATGAACTGATTTTCCTGGAAATCAAAAGAAGACTTTTACAATACATTATAATAACGTCGTTAATATAAAGATAAGTACCTAATCGGTTACGTACCTATCGCTTTCATTGCTTTGAAATAAAGCCTCATAACCTATTTTTTTTTAAATAATATAGGTATAATTTAGTTTGATCGACCTGCTGTAAGCCTCGATATTTTAAAAGTAGACTAGTATTACATTCTTTATACTTCAAAATGCAAATATTAAAATCTTTGAAGTGCATTAAAAGCTTTTTCTATTGATTATCTATTACGCCCTTTACGGAAAATGTACAAACTGCTGAGCAATTCGTTGATTATAGTTTTAAAAATATTAATTGTATTTTTCATTTTTTAACACATTTCACTCTTTTCCCTAGCATTGCAAGATTGTTGGCGCGCTCTGTGTGTAAATCACTGCTGTAGTATGGGGTCAGTTGGACTCTCCGGGGCGAATTCACCCCTCCTCCCCCACGCCCACCCCGCGATTCGTTTGGCCTTGGGACGAGCGCCAAATCGGCTACTTCCAATCTAGACAATGCGACGTCTCTTCATGCGCCGCGATTCTCCTTCGCTGGCGTCCTCACTCCGCGGACCGTTTCGCGCTCTTTTTACTCAAACCGGCCGATAATATCATAAAAATTTGTTTTTTTTACAACCCTGACAAAATATAGTTACCTCGAAGAGTTTGCACTATCTCCATAATGCGGGATTCAATCGGCCATATTGTAAAACAACATTTGACGCCAATTCGAGAGCGATCGATGTGTTGAATAAATTTGCACGGTAACTATAAAAATGTTTACACCTATTATCCACGTTGACAACGCTTTGTAAACAAAAGATGACGTCTTGCTGTTGATGTTTTGAATTCATCATCTACATCTATTTTTTTACTTTTGACCATGTCTTTACATCCTAATAGGCTTCCGCAGAATAGTGGTTTGTATTAACATATTTTTTTCTTTTTACGAGAAAAGAAAAATGTTGGCCATTTGCTCAATCTATTAGGTCCGTCCTCGGACTCCAAACACAAATGGGAAAAAAAAACAATATGTGTGCTTGCCAGACACAGGATTCGAACCTGGGACCCACGACATTATAAGCCGACGCGTAACCCACTCGGCCATCGTGGGCATCACCTACATAAATACATGAATATTATTATTTGCGATAATGAAACACACATTATAGACGTGCAATAGTGTGTCGCAACATTCAACACCAATATTGAATGAGCGTCAGTGAATAAACCGTGAGCAATTGTCAGAACGAAGGACAAGCTTAAAATGACGTATTCTAAACACGTGTTTAAGTTTATCCCATATTTTGCCTTTTACTCCACACCCGTTAGGTATTTCAGTTCCCATTAATTCTGTGTTTCCTGATTGGGACGTTTGGGACCGTCTTACATTCATGGGAGACTTAATATTGCGCCATCTCTACTGTATATTCTGAAGTTCCATGATGCTGGCCTATCGTCTGAAACAGCTGTCGGTATGATCAACTGAAATCTGTAAAACTCGTAAATAATTGTGTTTCACATCATAGCAATACTATCCCCATTAGTATCGTCTTTAACCATATGTTTTATGATCCACTTATGATAACTATGACAATTATTATGGTGAAGATCTTCAATCCGTGTAGAGCCGATTTTCTTCGACGCAAATGATGCAACCGATTTGTCAAAAAAAGGTACTTTCCAAATCAGTCATAGAATTATTGAATTATACAAAAATCTGAGCATAATAAGCATAATTATAATCGTCATAAACGTAATATGTACGTAAAATCATTTAACTGTTACAGTAATCTGAGTACAGGCAAATAAAGTGCAAATTGCGAATACATATTATTATATATAACTAGCTGAAGTACCCGGCTTCGCACAGGGTCGCTTCGTGGTTATATTTATCTTAGATATTTGAAAAATAATAAGAGGAAATTATTTTTTTAATATTAAAATATCTGTGTAATACAATATGGCAATATGAAAATAATTCTAATAGGAGTAAAGGTCAAACATAGGAACACTAAATTAAAATCGAATCCAAAATATGAAAACGTTATTAATGTTATTAATATGTAGTAAAAAAAAAATCAAAATTGGATGGAACAAACAAACAACAAACTTTGTATGTTATATAATAATAATTTAGAAACCTTCGCAGGTGTGCGCACACAACTGACAAAAGTTTCATCGCAATCGGATGAATGGTATAGGAACGCATACGAATAGTAGAAGAAGATGATTTTCTAATTCTGAAATCTTCGTGGGCATGCGCATGACAACTCACCAAAGTTTCATTGCAATCGGATTAATGGTATAGGAACGCATACGAATAGAAGAAGAAGAAGATGGTTGTACTAATTCAAAAACCTTTGCGGGCGTGCGCACAACAACTGGTCAAAATTTCATCACAATCGGATGAATGGCATAAGAACGCATACAAATAGAAGAAGAAAAAGATGGTTGTACTAATTCAGAAACCTTTGCGGGCGTGCGCACAACAACTGGTCAAAATTTCATCACAATCGGATGAATGGCATAAGAACGCATTCGAATAGAAGAATAAGATGATGGTTGTACTAATTCAGAAACCTTCGCAGGCGTGCGCACAACAACTCACCAAAGTTTCATTGCAATTGGATGAATGGTATAGGAACGCATATGAATAGAAGAAGAAGAAGATGTTTGTACTAATTTAGAAACCTTCGCGGGCTTGCGCACAACAACTGGTCAAAATTTCATCGCAATTGGATGAATGGTATAAGAACTCATACGAATAGAAGAAGATAGAATAGAAGAAAAAGAAGAAGAAAATGGTTGTATCAATTCAGAACTCTTTGCGGGCGTGCTCACAACAACTGGTCAAAATTTCATCGCAATCGGATGAATGGTATAAGAACGCATACAAATAGAAGAAGATAGAATAGAAGAAAAAGAAAATAGTTGTAACAATTCAGAAACCTTTGCGGCGTGAGCACAACACTTGATCAAAATTTCATTGCAATCGGATGAATGGTATAGGAACGCATACGAATAGAAGATAGAATAGAAGAAGAAGATGGTTGTACTAATTCAGAAACCTTCGCGGGTGTTGGCACAATTACTGATGAAAATTTTATTGCAATCGGATGAATAGAATAGAAACGAATACGAATAGAAGAATATAGAATAGAAGAAGAAGAAGATAGTTGTACTAATTCAAAAACCATTGCGGGTGTTACCACAACAACTGACGAAGGTTTCATCGCAATCGGATGAATGGTATAGGGACCATACGAATAAAAGAAGATAAAATGAAGAAGAAGAAGAAGATGGTTGTGCTAATTCAGAAACCTTCGCGGGTGTTGGCACAATTACTGACGAAAATTTTATTGCAATCGGATGAATGGAATAGGAATGCATACGAATAGAAGAATATAGAATAGAAGAAGAAGAAGAAGATGGTTGTATTAATTCAAAAACCATTGCGGGTGTTACCACAACAACTGACGAAGGTTTCATTGCAATCGGATGAATGGTATAGGGACCATACGAATAAAAGACGATAGAATGAAGAAGAAGAAGAGGATGATGATTTTTCTAATTCAGAAACCTTCATGGGTGTGCATACAACCACTTACCAAAATTTCATTGCAATCGGATGAATGGTATAGGAACGCATAAGGGACAGACATACAGACAGACAGACATTCATTTTTATATATTAGTATAGCCTATACTCTTCCCGCAAGTGCAAGCAATAAGTTTACAAAGTTTTATCGCAATCGGATGAACGGTATGGCTGCGCATTAAATACGAACAAACAAACACACAAATATTAATTTTTATATATTAGATATGTGTGCATCTTTGATAGTAGATTCCGTAGGTCCGTTTCCACGAATTTAATTAAATGCGACTAAGTCATGTTTGTAGAAATTATACAAAATAAAAATAAATCATTTAAACGCATGGATTAATTTGGAAATTTAAAATTCGGTTAATTTTTACCGTAGGAGGCCTTAAATTCGTCGGGTCTCTGCATCACTAAATACATCACTGAATCCGTGGACCAGTTTCTTGGCCTGTAATCGTTTTTTGTTGAAATACTTAAATTGAAAAACCCAAGTAACATGCATTATTAGTAAAAAAAAAAGTTATAGAAAAAACAAGGACCAAGTAGGATTCAAAACACACCTCTTTCGAAAACCGGATGAAGATATTAACAACTAAGTACATTTTTTGCAAATATTTCTTGTCGCTTACTTTGGGTGTATGTTCCACTTAATCAGTATAGTTCTGAAGTATAATCGTCATAGATGGATCCAACGCTTGCTTCTGTGCCTGCGACGCATTAATTTATTTTTCCTAACATATTTTCAAACCAAACTTATATTCCCAAATGCTCGCGGTTTTCGTGTTATGAAAATAGAAATGATGGATACATTGATTAAGTAAATTTAACAGATAATCGTTACAAGTGCCAACATCGTTCAGTTTCAGTCAGCAGTCATACTTTTGTATTGCTAAATAATTGATTGTATCGTTAACCGTATACCCTACTGAAACAACCTATTGAATGGCCGCATAGAGAGTCTCTCGTCTACAGTTTTGCACTTACGCCCACCTTGTCAAGTTCCATTGAAAGTCTTCAGGAAGAAAATCATCGGTGATTTATTGCATACCTTAAGCGCGTCAGCAGTTTAACCCGACGCGCCAAAATTTCACCCCTCTCCTCCATATCGGTTATGGTACGTCGCAATTCTGCTCAAATACCCTTTCTCCTCTTTTTACTCTTGCAAAAATTATCAGAGCTGGATTGGTGTTTTTCGTAAATTCTTACCCAGCTGCCCCCATGTTGGGCGCCATGAATGTATTATAATATACAACAATTTGTGAATGTAAATAATTCCAACATATTATATGGGCCGTAGTCCAAAAAACCAAACTTAAAATTTTATTGAAAAAATGTTAGTTTTTCGTATTACTCTAATAATTGCTTGCTTTGAAACACATCATTTTATGATAATGTATTTTTTGTGAAAACTTTCATTTCGCCTTCTACTATTATACTACGGATTCCTAAAACGTACATCACTTCACATTCCTTCCCCCATGATAATAGTTTCCATCAACACTTACATATTAAGATACTTAATTTAAAAAATATGCATCTACTTTAAACATTGTTCTTATATTATTATAGTCATGGCTCCCACAAGGTGGGGCTGACAGGGCTCTAGCCTGGGGGCGCCCGGCGTGGCGGGACGACCAGCTAAGTGAGATAAACATACCACAAACTTGCTCTATTACTAAAAAAAGTCGATATTTCACGAGGTTTAATTTTATAATTATTTTAGTGTGTTTCATGATTAATAAAAATGACTATTTATCCAATATGGCGAAGGGTCGCATGTTATTTGGCTATCACAAAAGGAGGTCGCGATCACTGCTTCATAATATGATGCTAAGAAGTGCCGACAATTCAAGTGGATTTATTTAAAGATACCAAAACACGCTACCTGGAGTTCTACTGAAGACCATTTTGGGAACATTACTGGACAACATTACGCTGCCCTGAACCTTATCGATATGTTGGGAGGCCCGCCAAACATCGTGGCCTGGGAGCCCGCTTCAGGATGTGGGTTCCATGATTATAGTACCATCATTCTTTTAAAATATCTTGCAATACTAACTATGAGAGTATTCAGTCACTGATAACGTTAGACAACGTGTAGTATTATTTTCTTTGTGTCACTAACAAATAACAGCTTAATTTACCTATTACAAAAATTCGGATTATCTGTAGGTAAAATATAATCTTTATCCCACTTCTACAGAATGAATTACAACAAGAGTACGTACATTGTATAAATGTATACCTACCATTATTGCATGTTGCAATTAACTGTGTCTTTCTGCGACAAATTAATCATAATTCGTTTCAAGTGTATGTGTAAATGAGGATTAACGATTGGATACATCGAATCAACGCCGGTGAATTAAAAAAAATCGCACGAAAGCGTAGGTATTCACTTGCAAAGTCGACCAAAACTCAAATCTATTATGACTTAAAAAGTAACAAGTATCATTTTTCCTTTCGCCCACAGTTTTATATTTTACGTTTTACGTAAAACATTCTCATAATACGCATCTGCTCGTCGAAAAACCTTTACATGGCGGGAATAAAACTCCAATACCAGCGTTATCCGGCTGTTTGTTTCTCCAAACTCCCATCACCACCCCACCCGCTCAGCGCCTCGACCCCTGCACGACCCCCCCGTCGCACTATTATCTTTTTCGATCGCATTTGATCTTCCTCCGAGTCCTCCGCGGTCCCTCCAGCCGAGCGAGGCAGTGTTATGCGATCGCCCGCGCTGGGAAAACCGATTTTCCGACTCGCGGGAATTTCCGCGCGCTACGGGAGGGGGAATTTTCCCTGCATTGTTTTTTTCACTTCCAAACAGTAAAAGTTCGTGCGGTGTTGTTTACAGTGCATTAAAATATAATTACAAGTTAAAAATATTATTTTGCCATGTGAAACAAGCCATTTAATTCATTCAATTTTCATTGTTTAAATAAAATTGTCGTTGTATGCAGTAATCGTTTAATGACCGAAAATAGTAAGATTGTATTGCCCGTTTTAACTGTGCAACAATATCGTCCTTAGTGGCTGGCTGTCTCATGATTCCTGAATAATATCTTTTCTAAACTCAGTACTTTACTTTACTAATCTAATACTTATATCTTAGTCAATATTGTATGATGCTTCTAAAATTAAATATATCTATACACTAAAGTAACTAAGGGTCCGGATCGCCCCTTGTATTGAGTAAATATATGTGCATATTTTTGTGAAAATAATTTTAAACGCGCTCAAACCGCCACACCGAAATCTTTGCGAAGTTGCGAAAGCTAGAAAATAGTAATGTTGTTAAGATAATAAAATAACTCAACGAATATTCGAAACTTGGTAGGTTTCTTGAAATGTGCCGGGGGAAAATCGTGCATAACGTATTCTAAATGAGGTCCATAATATACCTACGTAAACTGAAGTTCCGTAACGTCTACTGTGATATTGATTACTCTGATTTTTTATACTTTTTACACCTTTTCACAATCCTAAATTACTTCACATAAGTAAATCATTGTCATAGTATGATAAATCGACATATACGCTAATACACTAATAGGGACATTTTCAGATCATGCAAAAATGTATTTCCAATTATTAATATTTTTTTAAATTAAAGTAAACACAATATCGTCTCTGTTCTGGCAGAACACAATAACTGGAGAATACTAGTTTTGAGTAATTTGACTTTGAAGTTGTTAAAATGTTTGAAATGGTCTATCGTGTGAGTTTTTTAAGTAATCGTAAAAAGGATGACTTTAAAATAAAGACTGTTTATTTATTAAGAAGGTTTCCAGACGGTAAAGTTTGAAATAAGGAACATTTTGGTATAACTAACTCAATATGTCATTTTTTCGAATGAGTGTCTTCTGCCAGAACAATGACGATATGTTGTACTCATTGCAGATAATTTCATAGTGATCAGAACAGGACCGGTTTTCGTCCACTTCAAATGGATATTTTCAATAATTATTGAACACAACTTAAACATTAATTAAATGTAAAATTCTTTAATTTTAATTAATACACGTTTCTACCAATTAACTAGATAATTATATCAAAGTGATTATTTATATTTTTGTTTGTATTGTAAAAATGTATTTTTGTATCAGTTGACAATGTCTATCTAAGTGGGGCGCCAACTTGACACCGGGAGTTTCAGGGTATGGGAAACCGTCACGGTATTCTAAGCGGACTAAACTGATAAATGATTTACTATAAAATATATTCAATATGTTGTTGAATTTGTATTTTTCATACGTATAATAATTATTACAGCAGTCAATATCAAATCCTCAAACACTCATCCATAAAACTCTTGTATATTTATTTATAAAGCCATTTCGCATATAAGTTTATGTCGGTATTAATTTCATTTCAGTACCTACATATAACATTATTGTTTGAGTCTGCCTTGCAGTCAGTTTATTTAATGTGTTAAATGTATAAATATTATTAAACACGTTCAAATGTAGGGACATTAAAATTACGATGTTTACTTGGTTTATTGAAAGCGAATACTGCAGACTCTGAGTTTGCATTAATTATTGCAGATATTTTAATTTCAATTTTCTCTTGTTTGGAAAATAACGCCGACCAGTTTATAAATATATATTATGTAGCAGTGGCGAAGGGTGGAGGTAGGCTTTTAAGATCTGACATAAATATTGCACATTTCAGGTTTTAAATTTTTCATTGTCTCAGAAGTGAAATATTACTTAAATATATACGATGAATACTGCCATTGAATGAAATTTCCAGTTAGAAAAGCAAGTGACTTCACAAACGGTCAAAATCTGACAAAAACATTCTTATTCTAAATATCATTTTACATTAATTATTACACGTTACTTCCAAAACCCGTCAAAAGAATACAAAAAAACGAATATTTAAAAAACAAATACATAGAACTACTGATAGGTATTGACATAAATATCTAGTTCTGTTAATGAAGGATTGACCCGCTGATAAATTATTATTCCAACTTGAAAATACAATTATTGGTAACTTACGTTGTGATCAAACATTTAAGCTTGAAACGCAAAAGACGTCGTTTAACTCAAATATTAAATTGTGAAAATATCGATATTCTATAATAAACATTCTTATGTAACCCCAGACTACTTACTATAAATAATAATAATAGGTACCTACATATCAACCATTGATACGTTTCTTTCTTATATTTTTACAGCATATGCTTTTTTAACCCGCTTTCCTACTGATATTAGTTCTATTGAATTTGGTTCTATTGAAATAGTGGTTTTTTTTTTCAATCAATATTTAACTATTTTAGACTCAGTATTGTATTTGAATGATTTTGGAATCGAACTCTATCGATTGAATATGTTTGTTGAATAACAAAAATCTATTTTGTAAAACGAAATTCCTCGGGATTATTCTGGTCTTGTAAGTTTTCTGGGTCATTTTTCATACGATTGACCTTTCATATGGATGGGCACGTTGCTTGCCTTCCTCGTGGCGACCGCGAAATTTGATTTTTGGACTATCTCCAAAACCGCGCGACACCCGTTTTACATGCATAACTCAAAATATATCAATTATTAATATCTTCATCGAACGGAATAAGCCAGGGCTGGCTTTGCGATTCAATGCCACCGTCATAAACGGCGGAATATTACGACAAATTAATATTCTGAAAATATAAACTCGGCATTGCGACTTTACTGTAAAAGTTATCTCCTATTGTCTAAACTAAGTAGTCCGAATAATTTCACTAGTGAAGATTTAGATTCACACTATTATTAAATAAAAAATATTAACTACTCAAAATTATTAATAATTATGTGTCGACCACTTTCATTTCATAATGAAGATCCCTATGTATACTTCATAATTTTGAATAATCCGAATCAACATCCAATTTAATGATATACGCCAGTGTGGATTATGCCATAACAAGAGAGTAAAAAATCTTGTTATTAAAATACAGATTTTTTTATTTGCGTTAAATTTTCCGTGAACGAAACAATTCGTCTTCAAAAAACTGTAAAAATTTTCCTAATACCCAACGACGTATGTTATGGCATGTGTTTTCTTTTACCAATGTTCAAAATCATCTGTGGATATATCTACAAAACGTTACTTTTTAATTATCACAAAACCGCGCAACTAAAAATTTCTGAATTGTGCAAAATGAAAATATTGATTTTACATCGCTTATCTGAATAATTTAACAACAATAGAACCTACATTTTTGTTGTTCGCTGTTCTTCGATTTGTTTGTTATTTTTACGTAAAATGTCAACGAATTATTATTTAAACAAAACACCATTACTTGGTTGCACTTTAATGCATCCGTTGTGTACTTAATTGTGCCTATGTACATTTTACCAAGTAGTTTTCAATGTATGCTATGGAAGACTATGCAGACGTGTAAATCCCACGCAAAATGCGACTGCGTTTTAAACATGCATTGAAGCGAAATTAACTTCTTGCCTGCAACAGCTGACGACAATACTGGACGATTTAACGGACTATTTTCATTACTACAAATACGTGTATCAATTATTGCAGTTGAAAAATATATAAAGTACACCTGGCCAAATGTGGAAGTCTCACCATTAGGTGTACAAGGAAGTGAAAAAGTACATGGAAAGCATAGAATTAGGGAAATTGAGAAACAAATACCTAAGGTATTGTAATTTTGTTTATGTTTAATACTCAGTGTCATATATCATTGTTGAAATATAAATATATATAGGTACGTAGACGTACGACGATTCACGCTATGCAGATGGCTTTATTTAACTGTCCAGTTTTGGACATGCAAACAACCCACTAAGCCAATTACTATTATAAACACGGGCGTAAAACTGCCTCAGAGAATCGCCGGACCAAATAAAAACACAATAAAAGCATTTCACCTTTAGTCAATCCAGTTAAGTTTTAGTGTGACGTTGATAGGGGGCGGACCGGGGTGGCGGGCGATTTGTCGGGCGCACAAATGAGGCGCCATAAAAACACCTGACCTTTTGGCGTGGCGCCGTCTCAGCGTGCAGGGGCGGGTGGTATTTGAATCCGGATTAATTCATTTCCAATACATAAATTTTATGCGCGTTTTTTTTTCTTCTGGAAAAGCGCTGCGAAACAACATAACAATAATATGCGAATGAAATTCCCATCCCTATATGTTGCGTTATCTTCGAATTGTTTTTCTTCCTCTATTTCTATTCTTTCTACGATTCGTATATCTTTTCACATAATATATGTGCGAGACGTAAAATGTTTTACTAGTAAATTGTAACAATGGAGTTATATACCAATATCGAGCTTCTTCTTTTAGAATCTAGCAGCTAGATAAGGGGTCGGTAACCTTTTTTAGACTTGCAGGTCACATTCTACTTTTAATTATAATACGAGGGTGGGTCAATAAGTCCTTAGAAAAGCCGACAAGTGGCGCGACTAGTACTGTAAGCGGTTTGTTTTCATGCAGCGGCACTACCGATTCAGTATGCTGCGAAGTTTCAATCAGATTGGTCGGGTTGTTGTGTGTTTTTCGTACATTTAAAAAAAAAATTTGCTTGTGGAAAATGGAAAAATGGAAAATGGAGAAAATTGAGTTTAGAGCTGTTATTAAACATTTTAATATAAAAGGGTTAACAGCAAAAGAAATAAAAAATAAGTTGGATTTAGTTCACGGCATATCTGCTCCTTCACTTGCAACTATTTATAACTGGTTAAATGAATTTAAACGTGGTCGTACATCAACAAAGGATGAACCACGCTCAGGACGTCCTGTAGAGGTGACTACACCAGAAATGATCAATAAAATCCACGATATGGTGTTAAGTGACCGAAGATTAAAGTTGAGTGAGATAATTGAGGTTACAGGGATCTCAAAAGGTAGCGTCATTTCTATTTTACATGACAAATTGGGCATGAAAAATATTTCTGCAAGATGGGTGCCGCGTTTGCTCACAGTCGACAATAAACGCAATAGGGTGGTGGCCTCTAAAGCCCTGTTGTCGCTCATGCAACGCAATCCGGATGAATTTTTTCGTCGCTTTGTGACTGTAGATGAAACATGGATACACCACTATACTCCCGAGACGAAAGAACAGTCAAAGCAGTGGATTGCGAAGACAAACCATGTCCAAAGAAGGCGAAAACCGTAAAATCAGCTGGTAAGGTTATGGCTACTGTATTTTGGGATGCACGTGAAATTATTTTTGTTGACTATTTGGAAAAAGGAAAAACAATAACAGGGGATTATTATGCATCTTTATTGGACCAGCTAAAAAACGAAATTGAAGAAAAATGGCCTGATTTAAGCAGGAAAAAAATCCTCTTTCATCAGGACAATACCCGTGTTCACACATGTTTACGATCAATGGCTAAAATTGAAGAATTGAAGTTCGAATTGGTCGACCACCCACCGTATTCGCCAGATTTAGCCCCCAGTGACTTTTTCCTTTTCCCAAACTTAAAAAAATGGCTAAGTAGACAACGTTTTTTTTCAAATGAAGAAGTCATCGATCGGACAAATGCTTATTTTGAGGACCTTCCGAAAACTTATTTTTCTGACGGTTTAAAAAAAATTGAGAAACGTCTAACCAAGTGTATTGAGCTCCAAGGAGATTATGTTGAGAAATAAAAAAAAAATACAAAAATAAAAACTGTTTTAATGCTTTTTTCTAAGGAATTATTGACCCACCCTCGTAACAAGTATTTAAAAGAAGATGATATGGAGATAAATAAAATATTTATTTTTATTATTTCAGTATTTATAAAATACAGAACTATTTAAAACACGAGATATAAAACAGGCCATCAACTATAATAACGAAACCGAATTATATGTATATTTTGAATTTTTTTATCAGTAGGTATACAATATGTCTCCTTACACAGATATTACTATTTTATTGACTATTTTGGCTGTTTCTTTACCCAAATTATATGTAGGTATCCACTTTAAAATCTGATATCAAAATTCGAATTGAGGCATAACATCAGCCATTCTGGAAGAAAATTTACGTTTTTTTCTAAAATTATTTTTCAAAAAATGTGTGTGCTTCCTCCATATGCCACAAATTTATCAATTTTTTTTTTTTGGTGAGCACCATCAATTCAAATGTTGGATAAATTCTAACGAAAACGTATTCTTCATTACGTTGTCATTCCTATATTTCTAACTGTAGTTGGATTGGTACGCCATTGATATCAACATTAAAAGATTCAAAAACATTCATTGTTCGCTGCTTTTTTAATAACCACTCGATAGGTCACCGGGTTCGGCTTCGAATCCCGGGGGTCTGGCAAAATTCACATGTTGTTTCTTCTAAAAAAATTGTTATCAAAATTATAGAATCAATTTTAAAATATCTTGCTGAATACTATTTAATATATCTTTTGTCATTGCCGACCCCTTAGAATCTTAGATCATATTTTTGAAGTCTACATATTATTATCGTTGTATGTTTTTTTCGGATTTTTTATATTTGTGACATTTCTAGAGTTCATTTCTTTCTATATAATTTTAGTAATAATTCAATTAATTCTACTCTTCTCTTCTGCTACTGATGAATATCACTGTACAATAAAGACTTCTGATAATCGCTTTCCATCTTAAGCGATCCTGAACTGATTCTACTTTTTCAACCACTGATGGTTTCTCCACCATCCACCCTCCTCCTGGCATATATTCTATAAGAACTTGGAATTTGGATAGATAACGGTTGAAACATCTCGTATATCGAAAGACGCTCTTTAATATCAAGCTCTTCCAATATAGAGAAATGTGTGCACATGACATGGCCGTCCACGAAATGTGGAGCACACCCCGCCAACGCCACACCTGGAACGCGTATTTTCTTTTCCTATCGGATTCTTGATCTATTCGCATTTCGTTTGTTTATTTTTGTCAATAAATAAGTATGTATTTTGAATAGAAGGCATTAATTAAATTCAACCAATCATCAAAAAAATATCCCAAGATACTTAGCAAGTACGGCAGTGGTGAAGGGTGGAGGCGTAGGCTGTGAAGATTCGACATAAATAGTGCTTACTTAATTTTGTCAGTCATACTTATTTATTTTCATTGAACGAAAAATACAAATTACAGATGGTATACATATTTTGTTAGTTTTTAAAATTCAATTAAACCTTGCCTAGACCAAACCACGATTAATAGTAGAGATCGCACAAAAATAATGCACACTATGTCATATCGATTTGTTTTTATTTAACTAAGAATATAAATTGCAGATAGTTTTTAAAAAATCATTAATCCCTACCTAACCACACCATAATAGATAAAAAATATTGAAAGATACGACGTATGATTTAATGGCATAATTTTAGATATTTTTAGATAGAGTAATGTTTTTTATCTAATATCAGTTTTGGTTTGCTTTAGGCAGGGTTTAATTAAATTTTAAAAACTAACCAATACCATCTGCAATGTGTATTCGTAGTTCAATGATAACCACCAAGTATGGCTGACAAAGTTTAGTGTGCACTATTTATGTCAGATCTCCACAGCCTACCTCCAGCCTTCGCCACTAAAGTACGGTGGGCACAAAGATGTTCCTAAAAGAGCGGAAGAAATATTTAGTTTTTCGTGATGATTTTGCAGTTTTATGGTGATTTTTCCTATGAAAATTTTAGTAGGTATACATGCGTTTTTAGTTGTCTTGATGTCAATGTATTCAGCGCCGGCTAGACGCCCATGCTTTACCACAAACTTACTTCCGCAAACCGGTTTGTATCGGGAAGCCCGTCTGAATGGACGGGAAAACGGGTCTAGGACGATTTGGCGCCGGGAAAACTAGACGCCACGCAATTCGAAGATAAAAATAGACGTTATGTACTTATACGTACCTTTAAAAAATATATTTAATATTATTATTTATATTTAAATTATTTTATTATGATTTAACAGTTGGTGAGAATTTAAATATGCACTCGTAAATAATGATTTAATCGTCCATATGTTTGAGTTCCAACGAAAAAAGATATTTATATAAAGTCTTAGGCATAGTAATTCTCAATCCACAATAAATAAACATGTTAAGAGTGAAATGAATTAAAATTATGAAGTATTAGATAGAAACTGATTAAAATTCATCGTCTACGTTCTGTTTACGTGTCTACGACAGTGCGGCGTCCAATTGTCCCATTCCCCGGGAAAACGGTAGCTCGTGCAAACCGAAAAGCGCTGTAAAAGTAGTTTGCACAAACTATACCGTACAGGCAAGTCGCTGCCGTCTAATGCATGTATAATATAGAACGTAGATTTTCTTATCTACGGTGTCGTTACAGAATTACATGATATAACCTAGACGGGTCCGAACTTCGAGAAAAAATGTGGAAGAATACTCAGTGACAACACGAAAACATTTCGATGTCAAACAACCGTGGAAGTCTCAAACAATATTATATTATGACATGATAACGTTCGTCTGCTGTCAAGTAATATAGCAAATTACGTACCTGTCTGCAATGTGAACGGGAGGTACTAATAAAATTAATCTGGAAGTTAGGAATTTTGCTCCCGTTGACTTTTCACTGCATATTTTATAACGCAGGAAATTGTGTAATACTTACGAATAAAGCGCAGGAAATTACTAAACTTTAAGCGAATTATGAAAAACCAAAACCTGACTAACTTTACTACTTTGTAAGAGTTATATAACTACGTTTTCAAGATAGCATTATGGGGTGACGGAGTATGGTAAAAATCCAGACTAAAACCATTCGTTTCACTGTGAAAATTTACCGTCACACAGAATATTTAAGTGGGAATTATCCGAATCGCAGGGATTGGCTCGTTTGCAGTCGATATGTCCCGGTCGAATCCTCCTAGCTAAGCAATGTCTTTATTTTGATTGAGGGCATGGCTGTTCGTAATGTCCTCTACTCCCTCTTCCAAATCACTGAATAGGGATTGTGTTTGGTTCAGCGAATGAGTAACAGTTTATCTTCGTAAAACGTCTTTACTATTGCCGACGTCGATGTGCTGTCGTCGTATCCGGAAACTTGTACGTATGCAGTTAGACGTATCACACTTCACCGTGAAATGGAAATGGTGTATCGGAAATATATGGCCGTATATTAAAGACCGTCCAACCTCTTTGGGTCGTACAGTACTGACATAAAATTCATGTCTAAAATAAAACACGGTTCTTGTCGGCTTACACTTTACAGAAAGCCAGCAGCAAACAATTTGTGAAAATAACCGATATACTGGATTATTTGTTAGGTTAGATTAGGTTAGGTTTTTATTCTTAAATTCATGAATTTAGCTAAAATCAGCTATGAAAATTGAATTAATTTATATATTGAATCTAATAAAATTGGAGACCGTTTAGTATACGGTCATCTCTTTCCGATTGGAAAGCTCACGGCGAACTGTGTCACGGTGAAATGTTTTACGTACAATTTACATGTAACCATATTATGTTCTATCCTAAGCAAACATGCTTATTTATTTTTAGTTTCCACACTAACGGTGACGATTGGATATCCTAGTACAATAATTCAATTCCTTGTATAAATTCCCTGAATCATCATCGTGGATTGGGAAGTGGGCTTAGGCGTAAGTACTCAAACAAACTTTTAACCCCATAAGCTGATTTAACTTTTGACTTTGATCCGTCAATCACTGACGACAAGAACTTATAAAGTTCCATGGTATTCTCTCAGACCTTACAGCTAGTCTCCTCAAAAATCATTATTCATACTCATATTTATAATATTACGCAATATTAGAGACCCAAAATCTTAGTACAGTTCTGTAAAGTGTTTGCTATATATTTTGAAAGATACGTAAGTTAGGTAAGTATACATACTGTAAAAGACAAGAAATAACATATTTGCACGCAGCGGTTCGTTTCAAGTACCGATGCTTGAAGGTTTTTGTTTTCATTATGACATAAAACAAATAAGAACAATCCCCTTAACCGATTATTAAACTGTGAATTTGGTGATTTTTGTATGAAGAATAAGCAACGACGATTTTGACATAGGAACTTCTTCCAAATTCCAGAAATAATCTCTTGTTGTTTCCCTAAGAATCTAATTATAAGGAATGTAGAACAAAAGGTGAAGAAGAATTGTATAGACCTTAAAGACGAAACGTCAATTTTATTTTGCCGCAAACATCCGCTGTGACGCGATTATCAAAATAAAGTCTCCGTATATACCGTAATTCAGTGTTTCTCAATCTTAGTTCATTGGAAGAACCTATCCCTGGTTCATAGATCATATTATTAAGTTCGATTGGGGTGAAAAATGATAAACATTATTTTCACTTTACGTCATACTTAGATACTTGTTACAAACAAACAATATATTTATTAGCTGAAAAGCTGAACTTTACTTAAAATGCTTTATTGTTTTCATTTGAATTTTGATTATTTATATTTAAAAATACTCAATTGTGTTGACTTTGAACATTCTGTATTACAACACTTGGACATTTCAAATATGTATAGTGTGGTTGAAGTTTGGTTATGTAGGTACATTGGCGCTTTGAAAATGGTCGGATATTTTGACGTTTTGCTATAATTTACGTAGTAGGTAGGTTACATAATGTAATTTTTAAATCTAAAACGATGGTTGAAATATAAAAAAAAACTTTCCAGTTTAATTTCGGTGCAACCAACTCTGAACACTAAACTATGATGTTTTTTACAAATGAATATGCAGCTAACCTCGTGGAACCTTTTTTTCGTGATCACTTTCTTTTATTTAGGATCCGTCTCTAATGAACAAAATTTTATTCGACATCTCTGAAATTAATATGTCTCGCAGAAACCTGATTGGGAATCACTGTGCCATATCAATGAGAGAGAAAATTCCGTCCGCAGTTGATTTTGCGCGGGTCTTCCTTTTCCATTAGCGCGTCAAAATGTCGAAAACATGTCAATCCCGAGTCAATACAGTTCGATCTCTTTTATTTTCGAATCTTAAATATTTACGCAGTTGTGAAAGGGTACGTCAATATTCAAAATGGCTCAGTACTCATCTGACACGAGCGGTGTTCTGGCCGTTTTGTTAATTTTGCGGGACGGCTAAAAGCTTTGGTGTACACGCAAGCCCCTTATTAGCGCAATGAATTAGTTGAACTAAATACGTATTTTCAAAGTTTTCGGGGGAATCTGGTTTCTTTAAAAAAAAAACTGCGTAACTACATAGATACGTAAATTGCCAATTTGCTACTAAGCGGCTTCTTTTTATAGCATCACGGTGGAGGATTATCCATCTCTGAAGCCATGGGTGCGGTTTCGAACCAACGTCTTTCGATATCTGTGTCATGCAGACAAAATATATTATGTATTGAGCGAATGGCCCATATATTAAGATCATTTATTATGGACTCGTATCATATTGTTAACATATTGTTGAATTTACATTTTCAATGTAGTCTTGTAGTCACTAGAGATTGTAGAGTATATGCTTCATAACTTTTCACTCCGGCTCTAGGATGAAAATGGTGAAATATATTCTAAAAATATAGTTTTACATATATTATTTATTACTAAATAATATATTAATACAAGTGAATATCATTTGATATAATTGTTTAATGGGAGGTTATCAGGCGAATAGGTGTATCACCAGTGTAGAAAAGGTGCCAAAAAAGTGCAAAGTTATAAAACGTATTGGTACTCTAATCGAAAAATCTCGTCTCGGGAATTCTCGAGAAATCGATAACTTATTGTTACTGGGGTAACAAATTGGATAAGAAAATTTAAGTTCTCAGTAAAAAAAAAAACCCTGTACTTACTTCTGGAAGCTGTTAAATTTCTCGATAATGTCAATGATACGATGATAATTAGCTGTAGGTATTTTTTTTAAATCTCAATACTTTGAGCCCCCACTTCACATTAAGATAATATATCTGCCTATATGCCGATTGAAACCAAATTAGCCCAACTCCCCAGCAAATATAATATCATAGGCTTAACCCACATATGCAGCGGACATACCCGATGTGCGTATAAATTATTATCATTTATGCATGTATGCTAGTTCTGAAAAATCTGAATCGCTGAGCATATCTCATACTTTCCGTCAGGCATACTTTTCCTTGTGGATTATCTGCCATCCGCCACCTTGGTTAATAACGGACTGATATAGGCAATTTCCCAATAGTATTGCAATATACTGCAATAATAAGGCGTATCGTTATGACATAATATATAATATGATTCGTCACCCCATAATAAATAATTATTCTCTAATAAAAAATATTGTTTTCCGTAGTTGCATTCTGCTTCCGATTTGTATAATTTATTGCCCACGTTTAACCCATTGGCATATTTGTACCGCTTAGCCTTTTGCATAGCATTAAAATAATATGTAATATGCTAAATGCAAACCCAAGGCCCCCGTGCCGGAAGACGTCCATCCTAACAAACAATCCTCGGCCCGCTTCTGTGTGCACTGCAGTCATTAGCCTGGCCACACCCAGCCCTCAATA
This sequence comes from Rhyacophila brunnea, assembly GCF_057557595.1. NCBI lineage: Eukaryota > Metazoa > Arthropoda > Insecta > Trichoptera > Rhyacophilidae > Rhyacophila > Rhyacophila brunnea. Next base: position 18,111,605 of record NW_028233068.1, on the reverse strand, counting down.
AGCATACGTATGCGTACGTATATAGATCAGAGATTCCCAACCGGTGTGTCACGAGCTATAATGTGACGCAAAATATTTGTTTAATGTTCTCAAAATGTTCTTAAAATTCTTGACCAAAATCGTGTTTTTTTAGTGCGGCCCAGTTCTTTTTTTTCAAATATCTTAATCAGGAATTATTACGAGTAAAACTTTTAAGCATCGAACATCGGCAAGTATCTCAGTGAAAGAATTGTATACCTACCATTCTAAATATTCACATTTTTCTTTGCTCAAATATCCACTATAACACTCTTAACTATTATGGAATACCTATGTCAGTCGACATGTAATTTCCACAATTTGATATGGTTTTTATAGAGGTAAATTATTATCTTATACTATTACGAAAAACTTATATTACAAATAATTCCACCTGAAAGATACAAAATATCTAATAGTAGATAATATAGTGTTAATTTACGAAAAATATTTCATTGCGACCATCCTATGTATCTTGATGCGAAGAAGGTTGGGAACTACTGACTTAGATACTTGCTAGGACCATTTTTATGGTTTCCCTTATTACACCGGCCGTATCGCCGTCGCGTACACCCTCTGTTATTTATCGCTGACTTTGAGCCAAGCTATAGTATTTCAAAACTATGGCTTTGAGATAATTGCTTATCAACGATATTAAAAAGAAAACGTACCTAATGTACTACACTTTATTATGTAATGTTTCATATATGTGCATGCGCCGTTTATAGATAAATATGGTTTATTTTACATGTTCTCTCCCCATTTACTCAACTGATACTTATCATTATCACAATTTGATCTGCTCTTGGCATTGTCTTTATAAGAAGGAAATTGTCAACAACAACAACAAACGAATTATCGTCAGTACAACGCTGGGTAATATCAATTAATTGTATTAAATTCCACCGATAAGATTTTTCAAACCGATCGTCCGGCGTTCCGGGATGCTGCTAAAGCTGGATCTAGTAGAAAATAGTTAAATTTATGTCAAAATCGTGAAAATCATGTTAAATTTAAAAGTAATGTCCAAAATAATACAATCTAACACGAATCCAAACTCATCAATTTATGCACACAACAAATTAAGACGTAGGTACCTACTTATTTGTGAGGTCAATACCATTCATAAATAAAGTGTGTCCAATTTAATTTTTCTTTTTTTTTATTCAATAAAATAATAATTATAATATTATTTAGTATTTTATTCAATCCCGGTTTGGAAACAATATTATAAGCTTACCCATACCCAGGGCTCGAAATGGACCGGAGCGCCGTTCTGTTCATAAAATCCCAAAATTGTCGCGTCTCGTGGAAAAATAATTTGACCATTTATAAGCTAGATAGGCCATATTATAACAAAAAATCAAACATTTTTTTTTTGAAAATACACATAAAATTTGATAACTATGTTAATATTTTCGTAAAATTATCGTGCTCTCGGGTTCATAAAACTTTCGCGCGCTGCCTACACCTCATTATAAATTAAGTTAATGACTTATAATCTGTCATAATAATATTTTAATCACTAATTTATCTGCGAATGTGTCTCCCGTATTTCTACTCGGGGTCAATTATTATTGTGTGTATTCCCTGCCTGGGACATAAAAGGTCCTTTTCATTATGATTAGACTCTAGGGTGCAAATGCGCCCATGTGTATATTATTTTCGATAATAAGCATAATACAATCGAAATACAGATCGCGAATCACCCGTGCGAATCTAAATGACTATTTAAGAATAGGAATAATTCCTAACTATCAAAAATCGATTGAAGAAATTTAATTATTTTTTTGCATACAACTATAAAAATAAAAAAAAACGTAATTACGTATTTCTTTCTAAGTATATGTTTCATTTTAACATTGTTTTCACATAATATTTATAACTTCATTATGGTTATTGACTTGGAATTATTTAAAAATAGAAGTAATATTTGTTTGTCACATTATGTAAGTTGCATTAAAAAAATGTCCCCATCATTCCATTTTTGGCTATAAATGAGCTCCCGATGAAAGTACGGTTGGCAAACTACTGGATTTAGAGTATATAAATATTTATTGGTCACAATAATCTCTTATGAATATTCATAATATTATTCAAAGCTGCCTTTGTTGTACGCGTTTATTATTATTATTTATTGGCGTTTATGTATTTCCGTGCAATTTGAAAAGAAAGTGGTATTATTAGAGTTATTTGGGTATGCTTCCACAGTTGTAGATGACAGGGCAGGAATAAGATTAAACGATAGGTTTTGGGAAGGGGCGGAAAGTTACGCACATCTTTTGAATTATTACCAACAAAACTCGAAAGAAACATTCTTGGAACGATATTCTTCAGGAAACATTAGAGACGCCTTGTGATAAAAGGATGAATGTTGTGCAATAAACAACGATATTTGACTGGTTTATATAAGTATCGACAATTTATCTTGATTTTGAATACTACAATTTTCCAGTCTGTTACTGGTGTGTGTTTGTGTACTAAATTAGTAAACGGTGAGGTGCTGAAGTCACAGTTTAGTGTCGTCTCACTCTGTTGTCTAATTATATACAATGAGTGAGAGCGAGGAGGAAAAACCATGTCCCAAAAGAGGCAGGAGCGTCAGGAGGCTTCTGAGGAGCTTCACGGCTGATCGTCTTACAACAGGTCCTGATCACATTGTATTTAATGTTTTTATTTACCTCATATTGTGTGGATGATTTATTGTTGAACTGTCAGCATAGTTCTTTGAACTTGAAATTGTCACTCTATTAAACAGTTTACTTACTATTGTTAATTATAACATAGGTACTTGTGTCCCTCGATCAACGAGTTCGTATTGCCGTCGAAATATTAATCTGTTTTTATTTGGTTTTAATGTATATTATATTCTTGTTTTAATAACTCATATTATCTTGCCCCCCGTGGGTTTAATAATTTACATGGGAGTTTTTCATACTTCCCCGTTTTATTTTCCTATTCCCTCTTACTTGGAAGTGTGTTTTAATATTATTTACGCAAACTGAAGATTGTAAATTTTGGCCACCTGCCGGAGATTCGAGCCGCGAATATCTTCTTCGTACACAAATCCACCGTGTACACAACATAAATTAATAACAGAATTTTCCTTTGCGACATTTTTTGGGTAACACGGGAAAAAATGGTTTTACAGATATAGGTAGGACTTATAACAGGGGAGCTTATTGGCACTTCGCAATACAAATTCAAGAAAATAAGACATTTATCTACGTTAAAAACTCGCACATCAGTGATGCACAATTAGTTATTTTATAATTGAATGTGCATAATTTGAAAACATCTCATGCATATACACTATACATACTACACACTAGAAAATATCATTTTGTAGAAAAAAATACGACACCCGACGCGAATTCGATAAGCATTTCATGTAACAACTACTAGTTAAAATCGTCGTAATTTGATAAGATGCCCGTAGTTTAATTGAAAAAGCATACTGGCGCGAATCCAGCAGATACAGGTTCTTGTCCCGTCGGGTGTCTTATTTTTTCTAGTGTGTATATGCATGAGATGTTTTGAAAATGATGTATTTTCAATATACATATAGAATGTTACATTCTCTAATCTTGTGTCTTATTCGTTGAATAAAAAAAATAGTTTATTAAATTGTATAATTGTTCGCAGGCCACATAGCCAACTGGTCTCAATTCTAGACATTATATTTTTATTTAATACATATAAGTACAGATATACCAGTGGCGTGCGGTTCATAAATGCTGTGGATGCGGCGCATCCACATATACTATACTGATACATACCAAATACCCCGGTCACCCATATTACAAGATGGAACCCACCGACAGCACTAGTAAGATTGTCGACACTGCATGCTTGCAGCAAAAATCTTGGTTTCTATCATGCTATTAATTTTAATCTCATTTGGTCGTCGTCATGTATATCGATCTACTCGACATGCGATGATGAATCGGCCTCGTCGAGGGATGTTTGTTTGTCTATGCCTTCATGTTGGTAAAGTAACTATGAACAGTACACACAATATATACGAATACCTATATTGAATAATTATAAATCAACTGCTAGATATTATGTACCTACACTTTAAATAATTTAATGATTTCCTGATCAGTGGTTTATTTGAATAATATTGTAACAATACGATGAACAAAATTTATTATACGCACAAAAAATAGTTGGTATTTTGAATAATACGCATATTGCTACAATATTAAGACGATACATCAGTGAAACGGCAAATAATTTTCAACTATAGGCGCGACGAAATTTTGGACTCGCTAGCATTCGGAGAGAGAACGTAGAGCTGGGAACACTTCAATTTGTTTCGTTTCGACGGGGGTATTAATTCTTAAATCGTGTAAAGATGACTGAAAACGTTACCCATTTACTTGAAAAAGAAAACATTTCAATGAATATATTATTATTGTTACTAATAGAACATACGTTAAAGTGCCCACCACCACCCGTTGTATATGCACAACCGTGGATATGCACGGCCGCTTTCTATGACGCTTTAAACGTGTCTGAAAGAAGTGATTTTAAGTGCTCAGTCCGTCCCGAGACGGAGCCGCACGGGACTGATGCTGCAACCATGCACCGTAGTGCTTAAAGAAGAAAGTTAAGAGAGAAAATGTTTGTTTTTTGGACTGGCTCTGCTGTCCGCTGACGTTACGCGCTTTGTGTACCCGCATACTGAGTGTCACGAATTGAAATGGATGAGTCTACAGAAGAGTCGGGACTATCCCGCTCCCCATACGACGCTGCAAATTTCTCAAATGCCGCAAAGTTGGCCTCGGTTTGTTACTAATAGAACAATAAACAGAACATTAAATGGACGCATGTTGGATTTATATGACAAATTATATTTGGTTCGGCATGCGTCATTTGCACCCGCGACCCGCAATCCGCGCATCGCCTAGCCACGATCTTTTTAGACCATGCCTCATCTGAGGTATAGCCTTATAGGCACTGGTGGTCATTTGCATTGTCGGAACGATTAAACGACATTCAATACATTGTTTAATTGACATAATATGTACGAAGCCTATTATTTTTTTACATCTGCCACTTGTATTTTCTAAATTCCGCCACTATTTTGGAGAGCCATTCGTTATTTGGCCGATTTGAGTTATGCAGTGCACAACGCTACTTATTTAAATGAGTATGACTAAGCATATGGCCTTTAGTACCTACCTATCTATTTTGTCTACACGTTTAAAGGCAAGTCCGCGAATGCTGGAAGGAGCATTAATGAAAGTTATTTTGTCACTTAGATAGGTACTTAGTATTCTTTCATTGTAAGGTCAAGCCATTATGACCTCTTGCGACACAAGAAGCAGCTGTATTTTGTACTTTTTACATACTGTCTAGGACCTAGGTCCTTGGACATTGGCTAAAAACTGCATTGTCATGATATTTACGGGATCCTGATTACATCAAAATGTCTGTATGAGTATATTATCGAGTTTTACTTACAGGGGGCCAGATGAACGTTCGCTGTTACTATTTATTATATTATGTATTTATATATGTTACGCCGAATGTGCGAAATTGACTATTACATGAAATGGGCAAAATTTTGGCTAAATCATGAAAAATGCACGCCCGTTGCCTTATTCATGCATTAGACAAATTAGATTGCGCTACGGTGGTGTTTTTTTGCAACTAAACTAAATGTGTCAAATGCTCATGCATTGGTCAAAATTTACGTATATTATCTATGGTCAAAATAGATGGTCACGCTCCGGTGGTATTTTTTGCAACTAATCAAACTAACTAAATGTCTCAAATGTCATAGATTATAATATAAAAATATACCGATCAATAGCTACAATGACGTTCGTATCCATTTACTATGCGCAAAAAAATCTAGAACTATAATATGATAACGGAAGAATTTTATTAAAAGGTTTGTTCGCGATTTGATTCGTGCTTGGGTATCAATCGTGCAATGGTCGATTGTATGTTTGTGATAGTTTGTTGATACTTGTTAGCTAACCTCAAAATGGACATTCAGTTGAATTCAGAATTACAAAACCTAACCTAACCCAACCTATCCTAATAATAATAATATTATATTATGTCCAATTATAACTAATAAAACCGTCCGTATTAAATTTACATCTTCTACTGTCATGTTGACAGTTTAAGAATTCCATACCTAGGCGAATTCACGTACTCGGCAGATAATTTACCTAATTCATGAATAAGGCAACGGGCTTGAATATTACATGAATTAGCCAAAATTTTGCCCATTTCATGTAATAGTCAATTTTGCACATTCGGCGTAACATATACGTACCTACTGTGTTTTCCAGTGGCACTTCGCTACTACGTAGTTTCCTAAAATGCCCATGACCTTGCCTGATGATGCCGAATCAGCCTTCGACTAAAACCTACACCGACTTGGAAGCGCATTACGTGTCTATTTATAGAAACTATGGAAATATTTTACATACAATCGAGTATTATTTAACTGTAAATTGCTTATAAAATAGTATGCATTGATTAGTATCGGGCGTCAATATACAAACCATGTTATGAAAAATTCCCTCTTGTGTACGCTACTTGGATTTTTTTTCTTCCAATTAAAATCAGTAGATATTGATAATTTCGTTACAATGAGAGTTACATCTTATGCGATATAAAATAAAGATGCTCAGCATAATAGCGCCTGTACACGTGCATGGATTTACTGGCGGCAATAGTGTGTATTTTAAACTATCGTGACAATAACTGTTTACACGTAAAAGTGCTGACTGTCTCTCCGATCTCATTCTTCAAGAGTGAGCGAGACGCGATGTTGTCATTTTATGGTAAGTACTATTTCGTATTATTTGACAGGTAGTGAAAATCGGTCAACCTGAAAATTCGTTCGTAGTTCGTTTTTTTGCCGGCAGGTTCGCTACTATCGTTCTACTGCGCTGGCACAGATCGAAAAAATCTTACTGTCGCATGAAAATTCAAAACCTTCCAAACTTTTTTAATTCATGCATGCAATATTGCCAACTGTAAGATAATACATGTTTACCCATACTTTTTCTTACTAAATCCATGCACGTGTAAAGGGGTATAACACTTCTGCTGCGATGAAGCCTGAGTACACGAAAACTGTTTCTAAGGAGTAAATTAGATTTAAGTACTTTCTCATTGCAGAATCTTTCTGCTGTGAGATTTATTTCACTATCTGCACTGAGATGACAACGCCTCGCAACAGTTTTTCAAACATTTTTTTTTAATATATAATGAGACAGCACTTAATAGTGTTAGTAGAAAAACACACATTAATAATATTATGTATTTTAGTCAAAACAGCTTTTTTTTTTTTTTTACAAAAAATGCTGCCAGCACACATAATATATATTTTTTTTTCTACACCATCCAATGTTGTAATACAAAATCTTATATGACTTCTCTACGTTGAGCCTCAAGTCTTATTTTTCCTATTCATACCGCTCTAACATAGAAAATGTGACCCTCCACAAACTGTTCGCGCGAAATTGGTTTTTATGAACCCAACCCTGCAAATCGCTTTCAGAGATACATATGTACTAATATGTAGACATGGTTTATTTATGCCATTACTATCATAGAAATCTGGAACATTTCTCTAATCTTCTTCTCCACCGCGGTGCACACCGGGCTGGGGTTCTCGACAGCTCTCCACAAAACTCATAACCCACGCCACTCTTCACCAAGTCTTCACATGCGACTACAAACTACTACCATCTCAAATCTATTCACTCTCCCTCTAAGGAAACCACTTGGGTCATTATTTTGAATGACCTTATTTCTAACATTCTTTTAACATGACCTTCTTTGTAAGTTATGTTTGCTCATCGAAATGTTTTTTTCGCGAACGAGTATCATAAATCAAATCCACATACATCACTAGTCCATTCCTACGCACGCGATTCTACTAATTTTGCTGATTATATTTACCTGTAAAAATAGTTAATTGACTATTTTTCATTTGCAAAAAAACATTTAACGTTGCGATTTTCGGCTGAAAGTATTCGTTTATTTTAAACATTATTTTTGTAGATTAAAAATATCCATTATCACGTAACAGTTAGTAAATATTTATGTACATAATATTATTTATCAATTTTATAAGTGGATTTGAGAAAACGTGCCCGCGATTTCGATCGGCTGATCGGATTGATATTGAAATAATTTTCAATACCAAGTGTAGTTTCCATATTGAGAGTGGTTTAATGGATCATTTACAAATTTACATCGAATCAAAGGATTATTACATTCTATACGGCCGCTGTATCTATCACGATGACGCTATTTCTATTCTGGGAAAATAGACAGTAGTCTATTTATTATACAATGCTATGTTATTATTGGGTATTTAATATTATGTATGCAAATATATTTTTTTAATTTTTAAAATGGTTTAGTACTACCCAACTTAGTGAAATATGCAATTAATTACATATTATTTATGTACATATTGAATTCTCCCCCTCCTGTTTACTGTTAATAAAATGTCGAGTTCTTTGTATTAATTGACTGTGCCATTTTAATTGTGTTTACGAATTCTTAGTATTATTTAATTAAAATATATAATATATGTACCTACTCAGTATTTACTCCACATAATTTAATAATGATCACATCCAGATGCAGACGAAACCGGTCCTGATCATTATGTATGACGATGATTATTGGTGTGAGTAACTATATAATACATTATTGTGTTTCCCATATCGACTGATCTCAAACTTGTAAATGACTGACAAAGAAATCAATAATACTTTTTAGGTTTTAAATACAAATGTCGCATTTCTTAAGAGTTTATATGATGAAAGGGTCAGGTACCAATATCATTCACATCAACAATCAGACACACCCCAAAATATTCCTGGTTTGAATCCAGCCAACTGTGTTACAATGTGGAAAACTTTTTAATGCAGTAATAAATACGTTTACTATCCAATTGATTGACTTCTAAATGTCTAAAAATATATTTCTTACATGCGTCATCTAAACATTTCTACACAATACAACTATCTACTTTGATGTCATTAATATGTCAACGTGTACTTTGTGTAACGTTCGTACTTTTTTCACAAACTTTTGCGAATTCCTGTGGAACCCCTGGCACACTTCACCGAGCACGAGAGTTCCGCGGACCCGGTTGGGAATTACTGTGCTGAAGCAAAAATATTATTAATAACATTTATCAAGTTAGGTACATAATATACATAATATTACTATCAATTTTTAACAATTAACAACAAAAATAAAGAAAAACGTTGGGAATATAAATACCCAACAGTATGTATATATCAGTGGTGAAGGGTGGATGTAGGCTGTTGAGAGTCGACATAAATACTACACAGTTGTTTTCATTGTACTAATACAATTTGCAGATGGTTAGTTTAGAAATTTCAATAAATCCCTGGGTAAGCAAACCATAATTTTAGATATTTTATAGATTGAAGATTTTTTTTTCAACTGTGGTTTGTTTAAGATATGGCTTAATCAAATATTTTTTAAAACTAACCAACACCATCTGCAATTTTTATTATTATACGATTACCATTATATTATCTTTGCTATGATTTTATAGCGCTGTCTACAGTGTTACGGACTATATCGGGGGTCGGAGGCGTAGATTAGATACATGAAAATGCGCGGGGGTCTTTATATTTAACGGCCCACGTGCTCGTCGTAGGTCAAAATTGAGTTTTTATTGTATTTTCAAACCATGATCCTGGACACTCCTTAAACGTTTTAGATAAACTATTTATATAATTTTGAAGCCTTATTATCCTTTATAGTTATTTTAAACATTTGATGACTGCATAAAGTATTTTTGTTACATAAAACAGTATTCTTTTAAACCTCTCGCTCTAATGTTTTAGAATATAGTCATATTTCGGTACATAACTATGCAGTGGTGTTAAGATTTTTTACATTTATTAATTTTTAAACGCATTTATAAAACCATTAGTATAATTTATTACGAGATAATTTTTGTAAAATATTCACGATTTAAAATTATATTGATAATCTCTGTGATCCCAAATTTGACAAGAATTAGGCATTTTATTATTCAAAAAATCGGCAAGATTAACACATTTGAAGATGATTCTAAAGATACTTATTATAAGCTATGTCTTTGACCATTCAAGTGTGATAAACATCTTATGAATAATGATTGCTTTATAATAATTATTGACCTACGAATAAGGTAGTGTTTTTTTGAAATACGCCATTTCTTTTGTCATTCCCCAGTGGTTAAGCTACAACATACGGCCGTAGCCATAAATTGACAAACTATAATTGAAGTAGGGAGTAAAATGATATTGACGCGCGTGTTTGAACATGTACCGTTTAATTTTTTTTTTTTTAAATCGGTTAGGTTTTCCGAGTAATATAGTAAGTACCTAGAATAGTAGGTACAACATATTATATAATATATATCTTTTTGATTATGCTGCCTACGTAGGTAATTAAAACTTCCGTGAACAGACAGACAGCAATATCGAAGTTTTTCGTATTGTCGATAAATTTTGAAGCAAAGAATAATATTTATGTGGGCGTTGAACTCTTTATTATGCGCCTTTTGTAGCACTGGAAAACAATCTTTACAAGTTTATTATTAATATTGTTGTTTTCAGAATATTTTCCAAGTATCTTGGTTACGATATAAACCAATATATATATATATATATAATAAGATAAAAAAAATAATGTATTGATTAATGGCGAAACAGTGACAACGTTGCCAATTTAGCATTTTTTTGCCAGATCTATCATTTTTCGATAGGCATTGCAAAAAACGCATCTGGTTTGTGGCGTTTTTACTCAAGTTTTTTGATGCCTCCTTATCAAACGTATTGTTAACTATGTAATCTATTACAGAAACATTTTTATTGTTTTTTTTTTATATATTATGTAGGTATATTAATAAAATATTACCGTGAAAGTATCTATCAATGAATGTGCAGGTTTTCCCCTTCGGCGGTGTATGTTGCAGATTAAAGTCGTTAGTAGTTGTTCGTGATGATGGAGGAGGCGAGAGTTTATTTACTGTTTCAATAATTACAAGGGTAAAATCGATACAATATAATAAATAAAATGACAATTCGGTGCGATGTGTTTTTAACGAGAACTTATAATCGAGTGACATGTCCAATCAATTATGACCCGCTATTTATTGATCGAGTCACTATGGAATAATATGTTGAAATGAGTATGCAATAAATTGCTTATTTGCTATCTCATAATATTACAAAATTATATTATATATTGACTGATTCTACGTGAAATTGAATATTTAATAAATAATATTATAATCAAGATCTGAATCACAGGAATCCGATGACAGTCACAAATACACTAATAAACTATCAGTCGGGATTCTATGTTTGCCAAATAATGAATAATAGTGATTCCACATAAGTACCTAAGTACTGAATGTTAGATCACACAATTAATATCGTTGTTTACCTCTAGAAGTTTACTCGACCAGTGGTTTACATAGTTTTTCGCATTGAGCCCCCATTTTTCGTCTAAATATTTTTTTACGACGCCCTCAAAAATACCAATTATTTTTAGTCTCAAATTGTATGTCAAGTCATCGCCTGCTTTTATGAAAATGCAAAATGATGAATAATATGTTTTATTTTAAATATAGAAACACAGATTATTAGGCGAAAATTTTGCTCAACAGAATCTACTCTAAAAGCTTATATTATTCGATGAAATAACTCCAGTTTTATTATGCTAGTATTACATTTATAATTGAGAGCAAGCGTTGGAAGTCATGTATAGATGCAACAATAAAACTATCAATCAATGTGATTGTGCAAACAGGGCGTTGTATTAACATAGTCTGAATTATTACATTTTTCAAAAAGCTTGCGACGCCACTAAGGGTCGCGGCGCACTGATTGAATACCACATAGACATCTTTTCATAATATGTATATTTTGCACAAACAAATCATTTCATCACATCACCTTCAAAACCAATGTTCGCAGTGGCCAGAGGTCACTCCCTGATGTCATTTCTAAAACACCCAATAAAACTCCCAATCTCGCGTATTATTTGATATCGAATATCTTGTTTCTTTTTTACTCTTCCGAGCTCGGTGCATGTTTGTTTTTTTTGCAATTTAGCATTTTTCCATGCAAATCAACGTCCCACTTTTGCGCTCCAAGATTGTCTACAATATGTCAAAAATTACATTATGTGTTGTACCTACATAATATTTTTATGGACGCGAGGTAGGTAAATGCGGGGTTTTAGTTCCTGAACGACCTTGATGGCGTTGAAGACTTGATATAGAAGCCCCACTGTATGAATACCTCGGGCATGGCGCCCACAATAGGGAGGGGTCTGGCGCAGCTCTAGCCTGGAAGCCCAGCTTCGCCGGTCGGCCAGCTAAGAAGTAATTAACAGAAAACAAAAGCGACTTTATGAAATATTGACGTTTGTTTTATTCAATTAAATTATTATATTAGTCACATTGCATTATCGTCTAGTATCATCATTTCAACTAATTTATTTTATCCAAAATACTGTAAAACAGCGTTTCAGGTTTTTCTTTATCTAAATGTTAATTATGGTATCATTAGATCAAATCATTTTCGTTATAAATAGTAAAAAAAAGTCGCCTGCGGCGTTATTTTATATCCAACGTGTAGTTTGTAGTATGTACTCGATTTTGTATTGTATTATAGTCCATAGTCCAGACCAGTTGGTAACCACCGGTGTACGACATCACTCTGCCCTTAGTAATTGGTAGATGGGCCGGCATAGATCCTGACCTGGGGACCTGTGTCAGGATGTGGGGGCCATGATATCAGGACTCAGAAGAGTGAACATTTAATTAATCTGAACGTTATATTTCCAATCTCACGTACCTTGAAATACCGCTAAACAATCTCAATATAATAATTATATCCACGGTATGTCGTACACGGGACTAGATCGCTCAATCGTTAATCCCAAGTCGCAGCCATTGTCGCACGTTACAAGGCGTATCCGGACGTTCTATAGTAACAGTATGGAACATGCAGTCCGTAACGTACCGCTACCACCGACAACTGTGGTTGGTCGCCGTGTCTATTCTCGGGCGGGTGCTGGCAAGAATATAGTATCTATATAGGTATTGAAGAATATTCCAGATATGGCTCTTATAGACATTGTTATAGAATTAAATAAGACACATTTAAAGTTCCTGTTGCAAATGATAAATTGCTATTGTAATAAAAACTATGCATGAATATCCTTCAGTTACTACAACCATACTTTTTGAAATAGCATACTCGCCTTGATCATAATAATATTAATAATATTATGAACCCGGAATAAAAACGTTCCTTCCGTTTTACGTTCTGCTTATCAAGTTAACGTTGAAGTTGTATTGTTATCTTAACTTACCTTTCTCAGTTGTATATTATGAATATTTTAAAATGAATCTAATTAATTATAGTTTGCTAATCATGATAATATTGTACATATTTACATAATATTTTACTATACCGTTGTCCCACAGAAGATTAATTTTTGACCCTCACAGCGTGGTTTAAAAGATCAGAAATAGTGTTTCTCAACTTTTACTATGTATGACAATAGGAAGGTTTATTATAGATACAACGGAGATTGATTTTAATTAGTAGTGTAGAAGCTAAGACCACTTCCGAAACCTTACATCATGACTTTTCGTGTATACCGTCATCAGTATCATCCCAATTAGACGAATCACATTAGAAAGTGCGTCTCTCTTATTATGTTTACGGATACAATACCAGCACCCGGTATATTATAATCTATATCAGGGGAGGTGAACCTTTCTACTTTACAAAATTTTCTAAATAATATTTTTTAACTGACGTGCCGAGCAGTTTTTCATGGGTAAAAGTGGTTTTTAAGAATTATAATAAAAATGATCATTTTATAGATACCACTTACAGTGCCATAGCACACAATATTTATAGTTTTATGACTTTTCTTCAATTACGCCATACGTTTCGGACCACCAATTTTGAAACTGTCTGCCGGAATTACTACTACCAAGTTTTTGATTCTTATTTGGAACAGCCATTTTTGTGGGTAGAAATGAAATTGTTTGTTACTGTAATACTGACTTTGGTTCTTTAAGCACAAATTAACACCGAAATTGCTCCAACCAGATTGGGCATTATGTCGCTACAGTGGTCTCAATTATTGTAAATCGACCAAAATCAAAGGTTCGCAGCGCGGCTTGCTCCGCCGCCTGATGAGGTTATTGCGATAATATTATATGTGACGAATAAAGCTTACGGACCGACCTATACAATTATATATTTACATTAAACGTAATGCTTATTCTTGAATATTTTCCTGCTATTTCTTATAGAATGCGATCTGTCATTTATTATCATTATGGGTTTTTTTCTCTTTAAAATAAAACATTCGCGTGCCATAGGTTCGCCACCACTGATCTATGTTCTATGCTGTATTCTGATAATATCTATTGAGCAGAACTCAATAATATTTAGTTCACAATACCGGGTGCCTAAACGTAAATGGTCGGTGTATCGGAAAATCTCGGATAATTCACGACGTCCAGAGAAATTTATATAGGTACATTATACAGTGTGTATACCTATACCAATGTTTCCAGTTCGGTATTTAAAAAATAATAAATGGAAATAAAACGCTTTGTAGGTTTATAATTTTCATACTTTTTTAATTACTTACTCAAAAAATCGTCTTAATTTAATATATATATATATATATATATATTTTGACGCCCTCGCAGTAGTCACTAATGACAGTTATTTGGAGATCAGATCGCTAAAAAATTCTGAAAGATACCGGGCCGCAGCCCTCAAAATTTTGAGAAACGCTGCTCTGCACTTCTACATACTACGTCTAATAATACATGCGTAACTTGTAATAAAAATATCATCTGTACTGCATATTAAATACTAAAAAAAACGCAACTCACCTCGACTAGCATTACTACCTATTAGGGATGTCAAACGTGTCGCCTGGTACTTGTCTTTTGATAGATTCCAGTATCGATATTGATACCAAGTATCAATCCTTTTTAAAAATCGGTTTTGTATTTTGAATGAATGTGAAGAAATACTTACTTTTAAAAATATTCTTTCGATGGGATAATAAATTATGTGTATCGATACTTGTTTTCGGTACGACGACACCCATCAATACTTTTTCATTCTGTATGACATCCCTACTTACTCACTTGTGACAATGTGTACGTGCAAGGTCTATCTTTAAGTTTTATTATTACGATACACGTCGTGCAACCGCCAAGAATTGCTGTCTAGTTTCAAAAACTGACATCCCGGTGTATAAATATAAATGTTGAGTTAATTGTATCCATGACGATTTTGGATCTTTTTTTGGGTAACTACGAGGGTTGTCCCAAGAATTAAAGACCCTTATTCATTCGCGTCGCGGATGTTTTTTCTCAAAAGATGTCAGCATTGGCTTGTAGCGTAGACGTACCTTTCCAGAACGAGTGGTGAGCCGGTACGGTAGCTGCTTCAGTATGACTTTTGCATCCGTTTGAGATGGACGCTCCGCTATCGAATCCCGCCACCTGCGAGGTGCGTTCAATCATACGGTTTCTCAACCAGGAGAGAGTCCACCCTGTTGAAATCCATCGTCGTCTCACATCCAATTATGGTAATGTGATGAACCAGCGGAGGAATGTCAGGAAGTGGTGTGCTGAGTTTTCGTGTGGTAGAGCGAGTATTCATGATGAGGACGGGAGAAGAAGGAGGTCAGACAATCTCAAGCCGGAAAATCATGGCAACCGTGTTTTGGGATCGAAAAAACGTTATTTTTTACGATTTTTTGTCACAATGGACAACCATCAACGCTGATCGTTATTGCCAAATGTTAAAAAAAAACCTCCGAAAGGCTATCGAAAACATGCGACAAGGAAAGCTGACCAATGGCGTCTGTTTGCTGCACGACAACGCTCGGCTCACCTAGCCAACGTCACCACCGCGCTTTTGGACTCGTTCAAATGGGATGTCCTCCGTCATCCTGCTCATAGCACCCCGACCTGGCGCCGAGTTATTTCCTTCTTTTTCTTCACCTGAAGCAACATTTAGCCGAAAAACGACCGACAAGAACGTGGAGGAAGAGATGAGAACATTTTTGAAGACGGCGGCACCAGAGTTCTACAAGGGAATCAAGAATCTAGTGCCATGGCTCACCAAGTGCATCGATCGTAACGGGGACTGCGTCGAAAAATAGCGGGGATATGTACCTAAAATGTCGTATACTTTTTTTGTAAAATTAAAATTTTCCTGATTTCTTTAATAATAAAGATCTTTAATTCTTGGACAACCCTTATATATGACGCTTTCGTGCAAAAAAAACTTATAAACCAGGCCTTCGAACCGTTTTTCTTTCATTTCGGTTTTCGTTCAAGCTTCTTGTAAAAATATATGAGATCGGTTCGGTTCTGGTTTTCGGTTCAGCTCCGAGCGATTAATTTTTAAACGATTTTATTCGTATTAAAATTTTATTTTCTAACATAATTTAGAAATTTTATGGTAGGTAGGTTATCCTGCACTGTACGATCCACCAATGTACCCATGATGACCGCGCGGCTTAAGCGTCGACCTATAGCGTCGTGGGTCCCAGGTTCGAATCCTGGGTCTGGCAAAGTACACATATTGTTTTTCAATTTGTGTATTAGTCCGAGTATGGACCTAATAGGTTTAGCAAGTGGCTGACATCCATTTCTCGTAAAAATAAAATCTGTTAAACACAAACCTCCACTCTGTGGAGGCCCATATGATCTTATTAGGATCGGACATAGTCGAAATAAAATGATTCTAAAAAACGATCGTTCAATTTATTAGGTACTCGTACCTACACTTAAAGTCATTTTACCAAATTCAGATCAACGTCCATAAAATTTCGAATGCATTAAAACATTTAAGTATATTCACCATTCTAGTCATGCATGTGAATTTTACTAAAAAGTTTTGTAACCAGTTTTGAAACTTTTGACGCAGTATAGTCCTTTCAACAAAATAGTGTTC
Source organism: Rhyacophila brunnea (assembly GCF_057557595.1). Lineage (NCBI taxonomy): Eukaryota > Metazoa > Arthropoda > Insecta > Trichoptera > Rhyacophilidae > Rhyacophila > Rhyacophila brunnea. The sequence goes on along the minus strand of NW_028233068.1, from coordinate 18,094,548 downwards.
GTGACCAACATGACTCACGAATGTTTATTTCTTTCGGTGGTTCTATTTTTATGAACCATGTGTGTCAGTGTGTGCGTCGGGATTCACGTGTCGGTGTGTGTCATCGAGCACGTGACCACGTATTTGACAGTTCGCTTTGTGGGGGGTGACGGGATATGAAAGAAATGGAACACTTGCTATGTCAACGGTTTTTGATATTATTGTCTGACATATTTCGGCTTCCGCCAACGACTGTCTTGTCTGGATTGGTAGGATTTCATCAATATCAATTCTTTCCAATGTCAAATTCTTATCGCGTAGGCCGTAGATATTTGATTATATTTAATTAGTGTTTACTAATGTCATTGAACTCGTTTAAGCTTGATTAAAACGATTCACTTTTCCTCATTTTTTCCGGACCGCATTATTGTCCCACGGTCACATAAACTCACTCACCTGTATAAGATCAGTATCTCAAATATTCAAATATTCAAATACTCATACTGTAATATTCTTTATTTATCTCACATTTATGAAACTTGTATTCTATGTATTTAAAATAAAAGACCCGATATTGACCATTAATTAATTTAAATTTAAATGATGGTTTGTGAAACTAAACTTATATTTTAGCAGAATCTTAATTATTGACTGTTTGAACTCAATAACGAACTACCTAGTAGCATTGTGATGATTATCTGATAATAGTGATAATACTGATAAAACTGGCTACGCGAAAAATTGGATGTGAGGCGTTCACTGTTGCATTGGTTCCCGTTAAATTTAATTATTACCACTGTATCTGTTGCGCGACACAGATAGACCCACCCAAAGCGTTGTGACCATAGAATACTGTAGTTTTCATGGAAATAATATAATAATTAAGAAATTGTTCTCAGTAAAAAAAATATCCAGAATTTTAAGAGTAGCATAACGTAATTTATGTATAACGTGGTGTAGAATGGTGCATACTGGATATATCGCGAGAGGGAATAAGGCCCCTATGCGTTGTAACAAACTTCAGAATGATATGTCCTCGCTAGATAAATCTAACCATCTTAAGATGTAGAGTTGTCCGAAAGACTAGAGGTCGCTAAATCGACGATCTATTCAAGTTCTACAGAAGTACGTGGCAACGCAATGCACAGGACTGTAAGGGACTGAAATCAACTTGAATAACTTCATTCAGTTGTGGATAGTTCAGGCTAATGATGATGATGACTATATTTTTAAATATCGTAAAAACAATAGCACACTGGTATTGACTAAGAAAAAATCTACATCGAATCTGATTTTAATTTTCACTGTAAGCTGGAAAACGCTGTTGTTTTTTATTTTCTATTTTTTGTCAAATGTGGGCTACCTACACCCAGGGAACACGTTAATCTATTAATCTATTTTGTAGGTACACCGATATAATCTATCTCTCTAAAGTGATACTGGCGTAAGATCCATAGATGTATTAAATATGTAAGATCATAAGAAAATGTAGGATTTAGAAATTTCTACTTATTGAAAAAAGTGAAAATTCACAAAAATGTACCTACTTTAAAATAAAATATGGTTCTCATGCTCATTCATTTATGCACTGACGCTCATTCAATATTGGTGTATTTGAAGGTTGCAAAATACACTACTACTCATCTATAATGTGTATTTCATTTTCGCACGACACTCACACATTCAAAACTCTGCTTCAAAATGTCGTGTATATAGTCTATCGGAATCATATTTATTAATCTGTTATGTGGGTACTAGAGTATACGCTTCATAATTTTGCACTTCGGCTCTAGGGTAAAAATAATGTAATAGGTAGGTATATTAAAAAAAAAAAAATTACATAAATATTATCTATTTATTTATTTATCACTACATATATTAATACAAGTGAATATCGTTTGATCTAATTTTATCCGAGGTAATCAGGCAAAAGAGGGGATCAGTGTAGTGTAAAGTGCAAAAAAGTCCGTCAGCTGAATGCAGAACTATTCTAACTTATAGGTAGGTAATTTAAATATTTTACAAGAGAGATCTTTGAGACAAATTACTGAAAGTATTTATTATTTCTCTGTATAAATGTACGCATTATATTTTAGAGGGATTATTGATGAAAAAAATGGTGCATATATTTGTCTATTATTAATAAATAACTGACGTAGGCTGTTTCAAAAAGCTCTACTGTAAAATATTTCAAATGTGAGTTAGAATTAATAGTTCTGCATTCAGCTGACGATAGTGTAAAGTTATAAAACGTCGTACTCTACCTACGAACTTCATAATTAGTCATGGTTATAAATTATACCTACACGATACAGCTACAATATTAAAATAAACAAAATTTACTAAATCTCATGCTTGGATACACGGCCTAGGTGATTCCGAAGAAGTTTGCATTATTAACGTAATTACGAGGTCTTGGTGGTGTAATTAAAAATTCATAATAGTGATTATACTGGTCGGTTGGGTCTTGATGAGTTTTGATTCCCTGAAGAGATATTACTTCCGAGTAATCTGTGACGTTATCCCCCGTGTAATACCGCCCCTCCCAATCGTTGGCTATCTTTCATTAATTTTTAGGCTGCATTATGTTGTCTTTATAGTCGCGCAGACTGCACTCGAGTGCTGACACGTTATTATTTTTAAATTATGACATACAATGTTGTTCATTTTTGCAATTCCATGTTAAACAAAGTTATTGATCATTTAATTTACTTATGTCATCAACTTAATAATTACAATATAATGCTGTTATCGTTATATAGATATAGTCGTTCTTGACCTCCAACAATGCCTGAACAAATTCGAACCATAAGTGCGACTGAGAAAGCATTACATCTCCGGTATATGCGTAAGAGTAAGATAGATTTTCTACGGCTGAATTAAATATGTTATGTACACGTCGCCGGTAAATATTGATTTGCTTGACTACATTCATTTAAAAACTGCGAGCACGTATTGCTGAAATTTATAGTTTTTTTGTTAAATATAAAGTTAGTGGTAATTATGTTTACTTAATTTAGTAGAAAATGTGGTTAACTATGTTGTGTTTAAATTTGGTAGCCGGATTGAGAAGACATGATGGTATAACGTTGCATGGTTAAGTTTATAATAATAAAATTGAGGTTCTACTGTGCGTTATATGCAAGAAACACAGCTTTATTTTGCCGAACAATAGCCACTCTTTTTTATATTATTAGTCTGAGACCTCCAATAATACTGCGTTAAATGTATGGACTTGGCGATAGTGCCAAAGTGTCAATACTAAGCGATTGTTTAACGCTCTATTGGGTCTGTAATCTTAACTGTCTGTTGTATTATTCTTTTACCTTGTTACGGATATCATCGTTGACTTTCGTCCAGCAGGCAATATTCGCCACTTACATTTAATATTGAAAATAGGTATAAGTTTTCTAAAGCGAATTCAAAATAGCATACTCGTCATTGATTTTGCTTCACTTTATAGATTAAAGATATGAATCGTTCAAAGATGTTTTGATAGTATTTACACTAAATTTCTGTCAACTTTTATTCCTTTAAACACGATTAAAAGTAGTTCGTGTGTATCGCCTGTTTTTTTTTTAAATCTTTAATACCTACAATCTAATGCAGTTATTTTTGTTATCTTATATTTGTACAGACAAATTGGAATCAACAATTATTAAAAGTTTGTGTAATTTTTAATGGTGTCGGATTATATCGCGTATTTAATTATATTATATACTTGTATAGTATGCATTTTGATACTGCTATCACAGTTGAAATAAATACCTGAGCATTTATTAACAAATTTACGTAGTCATTTTATGCTAGATAATAATTTAATCCGTGAATGTCATTCGATTCACATAAACAGATTGTGTGTCGCTATCGTCTTATTATTTATTAATTGTCCATATTTAATAAAATTATTTACATTACGTGTCAAATAGATTCCATTTAGAGGAAATGCATCTGTATTTATTCTTCTACTATGAGAAGAGTCGTTTTTGCCACAGTGGTTTGCATATAATTATATACTTAGGTAATAATATGTCGATTTTATTGAATGTCATACTAACTTGTATTGATAAGTTTTCCAACTCGATAAACAAAGGGATTGCGATTTTCAAAAGTGGATAAATCCACCAATTAGTTTTGACATAAGTTTATGCTTTTCATCGAATTATATTTTCAAATTAGAACATGCATTATAAAAACCTTATCCAATAAAATATAAGCAAAATAAAATGGGTCCATATTACATCTTTTCGTAATATTTTTAATAATTTGTTTACAAAAACAAGTCATAAGAAATGAAAAATATTATATTTTCTTGCGATTTTGGCAAATTTAAAACATATAATATGTATTGTATATTTATATAAGTACTACGTAATATTACTAGCATATAATTATGCATGTAATTTTTGTTAGATTTTGTCGATATTATGTATCTTTTTTAATATATCACTTATCCGGTTTGTTAAATAGACTTAGAAGAAATAATAGGTACATAATAATGGATTCCATATTATAACTGACATAACTGCGAATACATTGTAAGCAATTTAAAGTTATATTCGACTGAGGTCATGTTGATCTTTTAAAAATATGTCTGTTAGTTTTTAAGGCTTAAATAAAAAGATTTATTCATTCACACTGCACGTCTGAGATTTATTTTGTTTTATCAATATTATACGTAGGTACCTACATATACCTTCATGGTCATACGTCAACGCGTCTGAACTCAACTAATGTTTCGTCTGTGCGCCGATTTTTCCGACAGTGCGCAGTCGCGGTTTTGTCCCGCGCGCAAACGGTCGTTTTGGATTCGAATTTCGAACTTACGCACTATCTGTTATTGTTGTTTACATTTTCTTATTTTTCTTTCGGACGGGGGTGCCTCAGTTTTGTTACGGTGTGTGAATTAAAAAATAATATATTTGTAGTGTCTATGGTTCGATATAAAAAAGTGTTATTGTAAAAGTTTTCATAATTAAATTTATGATTGGGAATACGTATATTATTATCTACCTGATTATAATATGACTTTTCTGGTATTTTTTTTATCAACAAATTTATTTTAATCTTATCATGAATAGTTAAATACTATGACGGAATTATAAAAGTAGATATATCTGAACCGCGGTAATTATTGATGGCAATCTTATTTTTATCAATCATTGCTTAAAATTCATTAGAAACAAAATGTATGACATATCATTTACTTACTAACATTATTATCTACAATCTACGCATGAAAAGAAAAAAATAGTAGATAAAACCAAAAATATCTTATCAGAGCAAACAATGCTAATTTATTATACTTGTAAATTGCATCCGCTAGCCTAAATTGGATCTACCCCAACTTTATCAATATATTCTGATAAGGTTCTGTTACGGACGTTGTATAGTATTTTTTTAATTGATATTAATCGCTGTAATTTCTACTATTCACTCCCGCCTACTATTTGAACTATCTCATTTATGTATTAACACCATTTATCAATCAATTTTGTATGAAAGATTTCGAATGCCTGGCTAATTTAGTATACACTATACATGGATTTCAATCACTGTGCATAATAGTATAAATATTATAGTCGGAATACAAATTGGCATAATTTGTGTTCTACATACGAAGGGAAATATTTTAATAGTATTAGAATCTTCTATATGTATTGTTTATAAATATAAGGATTAACCATTTTCACTAACTGTTATCGAATGATGGGTTGTATAGCCACGGTTACCTGAATGTCAAAACAACAGCTTAATGTTATCCTGCAATGTGTATGATTACATACTGTATACTATTTTATAGTAATTAGTTTCTAAATCAGTTGCTTCCTCTTTTTTACATTTTAACTACTACTATCAAATGCGTCTCCAGTTGCTACTAAAATTATGTTTAAACCGCGCAATCGACGACAATCATGAATTATGGATTTAAATGACTATAATGTGCGTTGTCTTTATTTTGTAGCCTTTTCTAAGGCTGGCGATTTTGCGCTATGATCTTTGTTTGAATAAAAGTTTTCAGTGGTAACTTTGCAACTTGTAGATAATTTTATTATGTACCCTCATTTGATCATACTATATAACTTTGAGGCATTTGAAAATTTTTATAAAATTCTTTCTTTAAGCACCACGGTGCATGGTTGCTACATCAGTCCCATGCAGCTTCGTTTCGGGACAAGGAAGTATGGCCCTAAAATCTTTTCATTCTGACACGTTTATAACGTCATGAAAGGTGGCCGTGCACAAATCGCGGTTGCATATACAATATGGCGGGTGGAGATGGGGTAACTCAATGATCATAATATTTTATTGCAATATTGAACTATAATTTTGGTCCTGCGTAAAATACACGAAAGTTCAATATACCTACATAGATATGTAGATACTACACATTGCTATTTCAAAGTAACCGCGTTTCTATTATAATAGTTATCAATTATCATAAAAAAGATGACAACACTGCTTCACTTGTTGCAATAGCTAGAAACATTGTTTATTATTACTTTCGTGGGTGTTTACAGAATAATTTACTATGACGCCATAACATGATAAGATAACCTCTATTTTATTATACACATAATGTAGTACATACTAAGTATTTTTTTACTTCCATAGCCTTGCCGTAATCGGCGACTATGTAGTTACTATTGATTATTATTGAATCTCGTATAGCGTTGCCTCCATGTCAACTTTCAATCAAAATTTGATAAACACCCATTATTATATTCAGACGTGATTACGTGTACAAATTGAATACAAACATTAAGTGGAATATTCCTAGTCGATCTACAGATATATACTACCTATTGAATTTGACTATTTTTTGCTCTTAAGAAACGTGAAAAGATCTGGTCGATGTTAATGTTTTGTTATTCATATCAATGTTCATGACAAATACATTTTTATTTTTGCATTTACTGTTGCTAGTATGATTTTCAATGTATTTATTAAATGTCTTTAATTAAAAACAATATAGGTACATACATAGATATTATATAAAATGTATATCCGAGTATTAAATAGTATAAAATACCCACTATACAAACGATTCAATTCATCAGGTATTTGACGACTGACTTCTCGTAATATCTACCTACCTATATGAAGTACAGGTGGATAATTACTCTTCTGAATGATAACTCTGCAATATGCAAATTCTTTGGTGTTTATATTGGCTAATTTCAATCAGCTATGTTTTAGAAAACCGCTACCTTCTCTTCGTGTACGAGAGCTATTTAATCAATAACGTATACTCTTTTAATGATACTAATTTATATACATGCCTATAAGTTGTTTCATTGCCCAAAACTTCAGTAATATTCTGTAATAGCTTTTGTCCACTTTCCATTTAACATTCAGATGTTAGCGATGATATCTACACTTTGGTATCGTAACTTTTAAAGATATACCTACTCAGCATGGTTTCTATATAAATTGCATAGTCTCATCTTTTTATTTTGACCGAAATATGTTGCTTTTTTTCGAATGGCCCAGCTCACCTCTCGGCTCCTAGGTAGATATATACTCCTCGGTATACTCTATCCTCTCTGATATAAGACACGCTACTATATGGGTAACTTTGAATATTTCAATAATATTTATATTAAAAAATATCGTGTTTATGTACCTGGATACCCGCTGCCATTTTAACCATGTCGAAGGTAGGATACCTGCAAGATCTCAATTTGACTGTAGAATCTTTGAAGCATGGCAGTTTCTAGCGTAATTAATCTCAGTTTTTTTACATATATAACATAATCTATCTGTGTCTCGTACGTATGTATTAATGTTATGATGTGTTGGCCATCGGAAATAGCTTGGATAATATTATGCTTTTCTCGTAAAAATGAGTATTTGGCTTAATGATATAAACACCTGTTAAAACAGACTTGGAAGAATAATATTCATTCAGTGGTTTTTTTGCTGGAAATTTACTGTGAATGCGAAACCCGATTGATGGCTGTTGTACAGGCTCTTAATCATATTTCTCACAATCGAAATAAATTCACGTGAATTTATTCATTGGTAAACCTGTAATTCTCGGACAGGTCTTTCAGTCACGGGCTTTCTGAATTAATATCTTATCAATCCTTGTGTTTGAAGAAAAAAATGAGTTTTACTAAAAAAATGTTCTTTCGTAAGTATGTAATTTTTAAATAGGTAACAATGTATGCAGTGTGAATATGTGTGTTTACAATAAGTCATACAAAACAAGTCACAGTTCGAGACATTGTGTTATGGTCTCCAATAAACGAAGATGCTTAAGACGTAGAGGTAGATATATATATATTATGTAAAGAGATACCAGTCCCTTCATCTCGTGAAAAGGGGTGCTTAATAAATATCCATTCACAACTTTATCCGGAATATCTTAAAACGTTTCTATATCACATTGTTATAAAAAGACTTGTTATCTTGTTTCATTATAGATTCCTATGTGAGTTAAGTAACATTCCTAATGGGAAAATCCTGGAAAAAATTGAACCGAATGGAAAACCGACACCTATATCGCGTGATTTACAAATTACACTACCGATTGAACGTTTGGGACTAGGTATATTATAATATGTTTCGAACCACACTTATTTCAAAATTCAGATTTTCTAATAGTCTTCTAATAAGTAGGTTTCTTGGGCTTTTCCAATGTAGATATGTATTATGTACTAAATTTTACATGGGTATGTACGTATAGTGAAAAGGTTATTTATTAAAATCTCTAAATATTCCAAAGCCCACGACTTTTGTTTATAGGTACGTCATGTGAAATGAAAATCGCGTAAATAACTTTACTGATAATTTATTTAGAAGCTGGTATGATGCCTACTACCTACTTTATTTAAATAATATTTGGTGAATCTGGTTATTATATATTATATCTATATTATATATTATATTTTATCTGGTTTTAACTACAGTGTCTAAAAATTAAAACCCAATCCCGGGATTCAAATTTGCGAACCCTATTATTAATCGATGCATATTGTAACGATTTTTGCGCATTATTATTAATGTTGATCAATATCTTTTTTTTGTAGACATCAATGGTTTGTAGCGAACATAACTACAAATATATCAAAATACGTACTGTCTATGAATCAGTGGACACAATAAACCTAAAGTTAATTTAGGCCAGCCCACGGTTTTAGTTGAAATCACTATCAGTTAAAAAAAAAAAAAAAAGCTTTTAGAAGTTGTCTTACGTCTGCATGAGAGACGCTCGCTGTTACGTGCGTGGATAAATTTATATTAAATTCTGAGATAAATTGTACGTATTACAGCAGTCGAAACAGATGCTTTCAAGCTTAATTTAATTGACCCCAAACAAACTATTCCTAACTAAATTATCATAGTAAATTCAAACTAAAATATCCTTCACAATAATTTATCTATTTTGTTCGCACAGGCACTCAATAATATTATCAGAGCATGCTTGATCATCTGACATCTGTATAGTATTATTGATTAAATGCTGAAACTAATTTTTTATCAGTGAATTGCGGTAGGAAGGTGGTATAATACATATCAGTAATATTTATAGGTACATAATGAAAAATCAGTGACATTGATCGGTATAAGAGTCATTAGTTCATTTCCAGATCAATTATTTTACTTTAGAAACTATTTATAAAGGTTAATATTATCCGTGTCGGCAACTCTTTGAAATTAAAAATGAAGTGTTTTACTGCTATTCACGTTATGCTTTGATCACATATTTGCGATCATAGACATATTAAATAAACAGATGGAGTGTTTATGTAGAGAAATGCTACGAAATAGTTGGCCATGAAATTTAAGCTAATCTAAGAGGCATAATCGCTGAGAATGTCGGAACATGTCATATATGTCATATTCATACAAATAATCATGGTTAGTTAATTTGTGTATTAAAAATATATATTTTAGGCTTGTAATACTAATGCAAAGCGTCTTTATCTCTCCGTGCTGCTGTGCCTAATTCACAAATAATACAAAAAATACTAGTCTAATATTCGAAACTAATAAATATGCAATTCGTTATATTATGACTGACAGATGAATCGTTCATTAGCTCTAGTAACTTATTCCAACTTCCCTTTCATACAGTTAAGCGCCGGCTAGACGCTCATGCTTCACCACATGGTCACCCGCGCAAACCGGTTTGTATCGGAAAGCCTGTGTGTATGGGCTGGAAAACTGTAGCTCGCGTAAACGAAAAAGTTCTGTAAAGTAGTTTGCACAAACTATACCGCGCAGGTAAGTCGCTGCCATCTAGCCGGCGCATCAATAGAAAGTTTTATTTGACATCAAACAAAAAATGTATTTTATTTATTTTTATTTCCATATCCACACAAATATTATCCACTACGACCCAATACATCATATTGAATTGATTGATATTTCGTTAGTTGTTCCATTGTAACCTTCCTTTTTATGTTCGTCATTTATATTTATTTCGGTAAACATTTCGACATGAATAAATGCACAAATATTTAAATTAATTTACAAGATGCGACCAGCCGTTCCCCGTTGCCAGTGTAGAAATAGCGTACCTAACATTCATTGGAGTATTCTGGTATTGTGCGATATATTTTCATATGGCCCGTGACTCTCGGAAAAGCGTTTTTAGTCGCGAGTCAATACTTCGCGGAACACCTCGTACTGTTTTTAGTATGCACCTAATTTCAACACTGTTGGATACAGTCGTTGGCGGTTTGTTTATCGTATTCAAAGTCGTTTAGTGTAGGTAATTAATTATCCTCTAGTAGTCTAGTACAATCTGTTGAAAATTATTGTTACAGCTACTTGCTTTTGCAACATATGGTCCACGACTGTCAACCTCCTCTCACTAGGATTTGCAATCTTGGAATTAGCTCGAATTGAAACTCGATTATTTAAGAGCGTACATAAGTGAAACGGCAAATAATTTTCAACTGTATGTAGAACGAAATTACGGCCGCGTTGTCACTCGGAGAGCGATAGTCGAGGCGTCTGCACGTATATTCCTTTTGTCATGAAAATATTCTTAAATCGTATAATGATGACTAAAAAACTTTACGTATGTACTTAAATTAGATAACATTTCAATGAATATACTATTATTATTACGAATATGATAATAAACATAACATAAAAAGGACGCATGTTGAACTTTTATGACAAATTATATTTCGTTCGGCTTCCGTCATTTGCACCCGCGACCCGCATTCCGCCCATCGACTAGTCACGATCTTTTTAGAGTTTTAGACCATGCCTCAGCTGAGGTATAGCCTTAATCGCGAAATCCCATGATTGAAAATACTTAATAAAACCTAAATGAAAATGCATTTTTCTGTTTAGATACTACAACAATGTATCAAGAAAGTGGGAAGTTTTTAAACTTAAAAAATAATGTAATCTTAGTGAAATGCCATTCATCGCATTACTGTCGTATAATAATATCATTAAATATTAACAGAAATATAAAAATTTGAAATATCCCTGTAACATAACTTAACATCAGATAACAGCCAATGTAATGATGACTTTGACTTCAAATAACACCAGTTGAGCTAACACAATTTCATTCGTTTATTGTTTCATTTTGCTCATTACTCAGGGCATACGTTTCTTCGATCTTCTACCGTGAAAGTTAATATTAGCCTATCATATATGCTTTCTTATCTACCTTAAAAATGGGCACTATATTAGTATTCGATGCAGTACCGAATGATATTTTTGGAAAAACAAACACAAATTCAGCCCATTCCGTCCCCGTGTCATATTATTATGATTATAATGTGTGAAAAATGAAGAGCTCCATCGGTAATCTTTACGGATATTAAAAATTGAATACCTAGCCATAATCTTAATTTTATCAGTTTTAGTTGTATTGAGGTATTCTAAGATGCATAAAGTAGTTATTTAATCTATGTTTATAAATAAATCTTACATAGTATGCGTTATGACTTAATGACACGTTTCTAATTTTACAACAGTCATAGATTTTCTGAGAGAACACTTCGGTAAGTATTTGCGGTGGGCGATTGATAATTATTTAGGTACCTACGCTTTACAGAAATGCATTAATAACTACTTTGGTAAATAAATAAATTATGCATTATGTCATTTTTTAAATTGGAATCTCATACAATAAATTTATTTTCATTGACTAGATCACTAGAATATTATACTTACTTGGTTGTTGTCTAGAAATATTGAAAGAAACTATTAATTATTTTATCGGATAATCTAAAATACATTAGAATTGATATTATGTATGGGAAGCTGGGGTTACCAGCTACAAGATATTTCATTTAACTTCTGTGCTGTGAGATTTATTTGCCAGTGCCGTACCGAGAAAAAAAGTAATTTTATTTGTGTTACAAGCGTTAAAAGGGTATTTCTAAATATTCATAGCGAAACGTCAAAGCGGGTCGTCATTTCATTTATTTACAAACAAATCAATGAATTTTGTTGAACAAGTTGACAGGTCAGTGTATAAAGGGTGGGAATTAATCGCACATCGCGTTGGTCAAAATTCACACTAACAAAAAATATTTAAACATTTAGAAAACATTTCACATAAACTAAATAATACCAAACAAAAGTAACGTAACTTATCACACATTTAAAAATACAAATAAACTTAGCGTTGACATCTAATCACATAGAAAAAGACAAAATTCACAATGCGAAACAATATAATATTTCACCAAACCAAATAATTTTTACTCATTGCTAATGCCGGGTCCACACTGGCAACATGTCGCGCGACAACCTCGTTAAATTTTACGATAAGTATGATAATTATCGTAAAAATTAACGAGGTTGTCGCGCGAAATGTTGCCAGTGTGGACCCGGCATAAAATGTTACTATGGTCGGCTATGGTCACGTCATTGCGCGAGACGTCATAATATTTCAGATCTGTATACCTAAATTATTTTAATATCCCCACATTAATAAAATCTAATATATGTAATAGATTATGGATTAATAATATATTTTTGAAGACATACAAGATATCATTTATCTGCCATCTCATAATTATAACTTTTCATTAAATTTTCTTTTTGAGTGAGTTTCTTCATAGATTTATATACTATATTATACCTACTATTATATCTGAATATAATAATTATGTACAGTGCAAATACAATACTCGTGTTAAAAGTAATTAATTTATCCGCAAAGAAGAGCAAAACGTATTTGCAATCGGTACACTTATTCATTTTTAAGTGTTACAATAATCTATTGACAAGTGCAAACTATTTCTTTACATAATGAAAATCTACCAATAAAATTAAAAGTTGTCGTTCATTAGTGAAAACCATCCATTTCCTATGTGTATTTCATATATTTCAATGTTTTTGACACTTTGTGATAACAGTCTGTTTTATTGTGCGAATATATATTCCCCGTTTATAAACTGCATGTACCTAGATGCATTCAAGTATTTATTTTATATTTCTTGAATTATGTTGGAAAGCATTCCAGTCGGTTAAAATATGTTTACTCTGTCACATTGGCGTTGATATTTGTTCAGTTAATCTATCTAAAAATTCTAAAACATCTGTATAAATAAATAATATTTTATTATGTTTCTTTCGCATGCCCATGACAAAAATGAACGATGGAAATTTCTTATTCGCAATATTTAAAGTATTACCTTTGCAAATATGCTGGTACGTACTTATTATATTACTACCATTTTATGACAAATAACCTATACCCAAGAAATGAAAATATAGTTAATATTGAATTCTACAGGTTTTTAAATGGTTTGTCGATAGCTATTTCGGTTGTGACACCATTATCAAGACTATTCAGATAGGCCGTTTGCCTTTGCTTAAATACTATACGTATAGATAGATACAGAATACATTGTCTTATTCGTTCAAACAATATTATGACTTTGTATACTTGTTATTAATTGTAATATTATTAATACTTTGAAAACCCTAAGTGGGTTTTTAATGGTTATCATAATTTACAAAATTTATCGAAAGTAAAGTGTTCGAGTGCTTTGGTTATTTCTTGACATTATTAATCAATTAACATATTATTAGTATAATTCTGTTAATCATGTACTTAAATTATATTTAATAGTAGCGACGAATGCAACACCAAATTTTCATTAATTATGTTATTACTTTTTGATAATTCGCGATTAATTTCCAACTGTTCGAGTAAATTTAATTTTAAACCTATATTACATATATGCAAACATTCCGGCGTTATGTTGTTACTGATGCTATGCGAATTTGATATCAAATGTTTAGCGAACTGAGAATCTGTTTTACCATTCCTGAAAGACCGGAGGTGTTCTTCGAAACGAGTTTTTATAGGCCTGCCAGATTGTAGATGTAGCATAGACTACGTGTTATTTCATGAATTTTTATTGTGCCATCCCCTATCAGTGGTCGACCAACATCGGAACGATATTTGCTACCAGAAACAGTGGACGCAATTAGACGCATTCTAGCAATTGTGGTACCTTCACATAGGCCAGAGATTGCGTATGATTTGCAGTTATGTCCTCCCAATACCTACTTATCAATTACATGGAGGTATGGCCGTTAAACCATAGACTATCAGAGTTCGAGACGTGGATGTATCGACGTATCCTCAAAAATCGTTGTACTAACAAGGTGACAATCTTTTAACCTTATCGAACGAATGGGATGGGTCCCCGGAATTCTGAATTTGTACGAATATCGTGTAAATATATTGCTGATATCTTTGGTATTTATGACAAGCAGTATTGTGAATAAATAACTTTCCGACCTCAAACCTTGAAAAAGATGCGTGAGTTTAGGCTAGTAGTACCTACCTATTCATTTTATGAGGACCGATTATTCTTGTAACTAAAGTACTCTATACTCAGAATTTTAATTAATTATCACGGATAAGGTACATACCTAATATTGTTTAGCTTTTGAGTAGGTAAATGTAAATAATTCTAGTGGCGCCTTTAGTGACGTAGAGATCCGACGCACTAACTGATTCGAGACCCCCTACGATAAATGAATAACAATTATATTGCACGTCCACGAAGTCTACTACAAAAGATGTACGTGAGTACTTATATAATATTCGAAATTTATATAGGTATTAATTTCCTGTCTCTTAGTAACGGACGATCTGCTTACTCTCTCACGAACGTCACTGATTTTAGCATTGTTGAATGATAGTTCAACGTTTGTTCTGTAAAATATATACCTATCATTTTGTTAGAAATACGCATATTGCTTAATAATGTTATAACTGGTTTGAACTGTTTGGAGGCTTCTTAAACTTTTTGACGAATCGTTTGCGTCATTTGCGTCAATGAAAATCGCCGCTGAATACTTTCATATTCGTTACACATTGCATGCCATTTAAAGTACTCCGAATTACAGTAAATTTACTTCTAACATTGAATGTTAATTTTTATATCATGTCCTTCCTAACTTGGATAAAATTATGTTTTCACTTCGTTTTATGTTCTCAACATCGCATCGCAAAAGATATAATGATATCATCGCTACATCTGTTTTAGTTATTCCAAGTTATATCAATAATATGTATGTATAATACATAATTTTGTTTCTGAGTGTGACAGGCATAATTGAATTATGTGCTCAACACAGAATAAAATACAAGTGCTGTGCTAATAATAATCTTCGCCTAATTGCTTATTATGCGATTAGTAGTGTTGTATATATATTATGTAATAGGTACCTACCTACTTAGTTACGCACCATCGCTACATTCAATACGTGTATTCAATCTAATAAATTAAATACATGTAAAATAATGAAAATGTTAAATATGTTTTATAGACACCACTAATTTGTATTCTTGGCAGTAACTACAGTTTCCAAAATTCAAAACCCAGTAAGGGCGAAGACACACGACACTGCAGTTCGTGTTTAATGTATTGCAAACCGCACTTCACAGTAGTACCTATGCCAATACTAGTATTATGAAATATCGTAGGCACTTAAATGACTAAAAATTAGATTTAAATAATTATTAAAATATAGGCCTCCTTAGGCACAGGAAGTCTGCCCATTGTGTCCTATGGATACGGCGGCCCTGGTTATGCGTGCGCTTCGGCGAGCTGGTTTGAATCTTATGCCGGGTCCACACTGGCAACATGTCGCGCGACAACCTCGTTAAATTTTACGATAATTATCATAATTGCTTAAGAAATTTTACGATAATTATCATACTTATCGTAAAATTTAACGAGGTTGTCGCGCGACATGTTGCCAGTGTGGACCCGGCATTAGACTGGACTAAAAAAATGCGAATAACGTTAAATTGATCGAGTAAATTCTGAAGTACATATTATAATATGCAATAGAATACAGAATTGTTCAGTAAAGACTTCGGTCCGTGTTCACTGAAGTGTATAAAAATATAACGACAGCATGACTATAACTTGTGCGAAAACTACCTACACAATTCAAGAGTGTCTTACTCTAATTATTTTTGTGCTGCAATTAAATCTCGTTGTTTAATTACATTTTTTTAAATCAAGCATTTCAAATTTCCCACGGAAACCATTTTCTTCGCCTTTGAACCTGCTCTAAAATTTCCCATGTGAACGTGATAAGTATCCATTGTTTCTCGCTTTAGCGATAGGACAATAATTTAATTGTGATAGTTTTACCAACATAATAAAAGTAAGGGTTTTTCATTGTATATTAAACAACTCCGATATTAGTACTTAGTGTGTACATACTGTTTATTATTCATTATTCCCAACTAGTTTCGGCTAGTCTTGTCAGAACTCAGGAAAACTTGCGAAAAACATAATAACTTGAAATTTTTTTCATTATGAATAAACAAGGGTTAGGTACCTAATGTCACTTATTTTTATGCAATAAAGCATTTTGAAAGTCTCGCCTGATAAGCTATCGTGTCATAATTAATATTGAATTGAGATGCCGTGGAAAATCCGTTTTCTTCGCCAGCAGCGCTAATCTAGGTATGTAGTAGGTATGTACCCCTCTGGATCTTCACGTGGATCAGCCTAGTATGCCAACTCGAAATTTAACAAAATGCTTCAAGGATTCCTCCAAACAGAAAAGCTTGGAAATCACATAATAATATGATAATGGCTGGAAAACAATGAGTTTGTTACAGTTTAGTTAATTCTTGTGCTGGCACCGATATATTTTTTTTTACTTCTTTCCTCGACGTTTCACGCTCATTGCAGATGCAGACAAACGTCGAGGAATGAAGAATTCACAAAAAAGACCGTTCAAAATCAAATCAATAAAGAACCGTGAAAGTATCAAGCGATAAAATATGAATTACTTTTATCGTCTGCATTAATGCCACTATTATCCCACGTTCGCAAATTATTAGACTTATATACAAAAATTATTATAATTTGAACTTGCACTCTACTATGCTATCCTATACATTGTCTGAAAGATCACGCAGGAAAGTATGTATTTAAGTCAGTGACGTCCCGTGGGGGTAGGCAGATTGAGCATCGCTTGGGGGCGGCAGTTACTCGAAGGGCGGCAAATCGTAGAGAATCATTTGGTATATAGATATACCTATCTACCTAAACTTAGCAATGATGAAAATATCTTTTCATTAAAAAAAATCAGCTCACTGGTTGGAAACAAAATGTATTAATTAACATAAAAGGTTTAACAGAACTGTATTTTTTGTCGAGTTCGCGATGTCTAGTTTACTTGCGTTGCCCTTCGACGTCCATGGTGACCAGAAACGACACGTGCACGGATGATAAAAAATACTGTATAAAAAAAATGGGGTGGCACTTTGGCGCTGTCCAGGGCGGCATTTTGTCTTGGGACGTCACTGATTTAAGTACATATATTTTAATATTTGCTACTGCCAGAGTTAACCGGAGTAAACAGAGTTTCCCATCCCAAATTATCCTTGTATTATTAATCACCAAAAGAGGTGATTATTTCTTTGATTCTAGATGAGACTACATTAATTTAACTAAAGCCAGTGACACTGCGTTATAATAATTTGTATAATAAATTTGTGTATGTTTTTCTTATATTTTTTAATACTTTGTTTTGAATAAGTTGAATATTTCAACTAACAGTTTCACCATCATTCACGTGTTAGGAGGAAGAGGCACAAAAGGTGTGATTCGATTAGATTTGGTCGTTGGCTTAAGCCAGGTTGTTCTGCGGAGGAATCAAAGATGATCTTGACTCTTGAGTGACATTCTTCACCACAAGACCGCCCCCTCATTTTGAAGTCATCGCTCTTTGCCTCGTAAAAATGTAGGTATGTTGTTACCATGGATTTGTTGTTACCAATCATTAAATAAAATTTAAACCGCAAGCATGTAAGCAAAAACTACCGGGCAAAAACATCTGAGTTGTTCGCTCATTCAATCAATTAAAAAACATACAATTGCCGCTAGTTTCGGGTCAATGTCAGAGACTCTCATATTTATTTGGCCACCAATGTCGCCAGAGAAAAGACACTTGCTAAATGCAAAGTTACTTACGATAGGCGAGCGTTTGTATTTATTTTACTCGCCCTCACTTTCCCAATAATGTTGTGGGCAGTGCTAGTTATTGCTCATACTTGTAATGCAATATAGTAAATTGTTTATAGAATACTATGATTGTTCAATATTATACAGTAGTAATACATAACGAATAGTTAGAGTTAGAGTAATACATGCTTGAACGCAATATGCTATCGCACATTGCATTCGAAAATAATCCATAAACATAATCCATAACATTGTCACTTCGCAAACACGAATGTCATTGTAGCTTTCCTTCACGAATTATTTTAACATATCATTTATGGCTGTCAAAAAATGAGAAACTATATTATTTGAAAGCACCTAAGTATAATGTTTTAATTGCTATCATTCGTGTCGCCAAGTGACATTCTATAAAAAATTTAACAATAGCACTACCAACGTAATTTAAAATTCAGTGCAACGGCCTGAATATAGTTAGGCCTCGTCACAGACTGCTTCACGGTACCTACGGAGGCGTCATGATACGCGGATGGTGTGGTTTATTGTGTACCATGAACATTCTTTTGCCAGGGCATACATGGCTTATCGGAAAACTTCTCTTGTAAAATAAGATGTACGAGATAATGATTCTTATAGTATGCAATGTATACTTAATATTTTATTAGCACCTTCGAAAGTATTTCACTTTTTTTTCACATTGCAGTGTTCAAATGTTATCATTCTTATCAACGTAGACTTTTCTTTATATTGCTTCACTATTTTTATTTTGTACTCTTTAAATCAAATTATTGAATATTTAATTACTCTAAAATTATCAAAATATAATATTGTCTTGAATGACCCGTCGTGCCCCTTCAGTGAACCGCAGAGCCATAATATATGCATGTTTGATATTATTTTCATGAATAATAAACAATATAATATTTGTTTTTATTATCTTATCATTCGGCTCTCATTGACTGCCAAATAGTCTGCGAGGCTGCGTGAATCGTGAATCACCCGGCCCGACCCGTTGGTGATCTCACGGCGATGATGGTGGTTGTTTTCGACCGTTTAAACCGGTCCATCGCCAGGTCCGCTCCACGATATTCAGCCAAGCGGGCAAATTATTAAAACAATTAGCAGTACCAAAATAAAAATATTTCTCATATAAAATTAGTCCGGCTGCGGAGACCTTTTCCGTATACATACATTATATTATGGGAGAAGCAGTTTCTTTTGTGATTCGTCTACCTGAGGGGATAGTATACACGAAAAGTCATGGTGACTTCCGCTCTCTCACCATGACTTTTCATGTTATGTGTACGAAAAAGAACACATCACCCAATCTAAGTGGGGTTATTGTACTAATTTTAAAATACTCCAAGTATTCAATGATAAAACTTTTCAACGAATAATTGGACCAGAGAAAACCAAAGATGGCGCATATTATATTATGCTAACGTTCAGTTATATGAGTAATTTAAATCCTAATTATTAATAATAACGCGAAGACTCAAATGTGCAAGTCACGTTGTTGAATGTAATGGATCTATAGCTCTTAATACAGTATATGAAATAACCCTGGTAAGTTCTTATTTCGCTCTCGGGGGCGGGGGGACATATGCGGTTACCATGGAGTGAGATACATTAATCTTGAGTGTGATTGACGAATTTGATGCTTGGTTAGGTACATTTAAATTGTACGTTTGTAGTTGGCGGTAGCACAGTTCACTGTTACCTGTTGTATCGGAAAGAGATGATCATATCGCACGGTGTTAAAAAAGGAACCGTTGTTCGTAGAGCATATTATGGTGAAGTAAGTTGATAAAAATTTGGGAATTCTAATCGGATGCATTTGGAATCAAGTAAGACTTGCATCTACGCACGCCAACTGCAGTGCCGTGTCTCTGCGCCCGTAGCGTAATATGACAACAATGCTGTATCGACACGAAAGCAGCGTTTTAATATTATACAACCTTAAAATGTAAAAGTAAAGTAAGCGTCGATTTTTTTTAAATTTGCGGTCGGTCTTCGAAATTTACCATCATGATTTAGGTGCATTCTTTTTTTATCCAGAAATCGATTCTATTCTCGGCATTTCAATGAACTTTTTATAATATTTTCCTGTTATTATCTCCTTGCCCATAAATTTCTAAAAAAACTACTTGTATTGATAAACCATAATATATCTTAGTAGTAAGCGCAATACGGCACACATTGTGGAATCGCCGATAATATTCGTTATCAATCATTTTATTATCCTTATGTCTACTCTATTATAACTATTCCAAACATTTAACCATTCTATTGCTGTACCCATAAGGTCTATTCCGTCATATATCGTCACATTGTGTTACCATTTGATTGTAGTTTTGTGATGTGAATGTATTTATTATAAAGTGGAAATGCCAGATTTGCTAACACGTATATATTATAGATAAATATTTTTTTCATTTCTATGTATTGGTTTTGTCGTTGATTCTAGGAATAATTGAAGTAGGTATGTAGTTGGTGAAATGTATATTAACCGAAATATATAAATACCTAGTTAACAACCTGTGTAAGGTGATGTGACATCACAGAATAGGCATGGTTAATATTATAGACAAATAATATTCAAAACACTATGTACAAATTTAAAAAAGTCAATTATATAGTCTCATCCCACTTCAAGTAGTTGTGTTATGTTATGTTATAGTACGCAATTGTATTCGCATTATAATTCTTTACACCCACTTATCTAAGATCTATTTATTTTGCTCTACCCATGATTCGTCTCTGGATCGGAATTGTCATTTTTTTTACACTTCTCTATGACTGACTATATGAATGCGAGAATTATAATATCAAAAGTCGCAATCTCCGTACGTTAATCGTATGTATTTTGTTATGGCTCCGTACTTTAACATAATCGCCCACTGTAAAAACACTTTTATTTGGCTACATTTTTGTTACTCTTCTCCTGCTTGTAGATATAATCTTAGTACTCGATTCAATTTTCTACAGTAATTTAATATACTAATGCGTTTCTCATTTGTAGTGACATTTTGTAATAAAAATATTCAGAAAAACAATCTGCATTATTGTTTACACACTAATTGAAAACGACCAAATCACTGAAGGATAAAGTGATTTAACACAAAACCGCCAAAAATTGGTAAATGTAGGCTAGGAAAATATCTAACCACGGTTAATTAACTAAATCAATAGCAAACTTGACAGACATACAGTATTGTTTCTTTGACAATGGACATACATTAACTAATAATGGGGTATAAACGCTACCTTACACATAAATAAATACTAATGCATGTAAATATATGTACCTACTTAAACCTTTTAATGTAATATATGTGTAAAGTGTTTGCAAAGGTTGTAAATTATATTACATAATAGTAAAATGCATTGATACTCGCCATCGTCAACCATAGTGGACGGATTTTTAGTGGTATTGACTAACCAAATTTCCAAACCTAGGCATATAAATATCTAATAAATTTATTATCAATTAAGTATAAATTTTTATTAGACAATAATAATATACTCTCTGATGCGGCCCCGTCAAATGTGTTTTAAGAATACTATAATATGAATCTTTGCGATATTCCAAGAATGTATCCTCAAATTTTATTAGTCACAGTACAAAGGATAAAAAAATCACTCGTAAAAATGTTGAACCTTCCTTTAGTTAGGTATTATTCTGATAATCTAAGTATCTGGTATTTCGATCAACGCTATTAAATGACGTTCCACAGGTTTTATCATGGCATAGATTCATAGCTGCTTCTGAATATTTTTTCTCCACTGTTTGTATACCTACGCCCCAATGTAATATTAAATATTTACTGTGGGACGATTGCGAACCAAAATCAGCGCGTATCTATTTATTATTATGATTTATTCTAGACCGAGTTATTTACGTACAACTACGTATGTATGTTAAAGTCTATAAAACCTAAGTCCAACAATATTTTTATTGATGCTAGCTAGCTATCAAGGTTTTCACATGGCTCCGTAGGTTAGTACGTAGTAAAAGCAATCTGCTACTGATATTTTTGTTAATGCTGGCCAATGGGCCAAGTCCATCTACCAGTTGGCACTATTGTAGCAGTAACGTTTAAGCAAAATCTAGCAAATGCACGCGCACGTTTCCGTGATAATAAATAATGTGAAGACATTAATTCAGTTAGCATTTACTTGTTAAAATTCCATTATACAGAAAGCGAATAATAATATAATATATTCTAATGGATTTAAGTTTTGTACTATTCCATTTGAATTCCATTTGTACTCAAATGGAATAGTACAAAACATAAATCCATTAGAATTTATATTCAAATTCCATCAAGTACCTTCGATCGATAGTATTAATATTATAATAAGTAATAATATATGTTTAAATTATATTCAATTCTGCGGGATGTTTTTGTTGGTCGATGGTTATATCGGGTGTAACACCATTATCAAGACTTCTTAAAACTATTATAACATTAATACTATCGACTGAAGGTACTTGATGGAATTTGAATTTAAATTCTAATGGATTTATGTTTTGTACTACATATTCCATTTGAGTCGTTTTTGCAACTCAAATAGAATAGGTAGTAGGTACCTACAAAACTTACATCCATTAGAATTTAAAATAATTAATTTGCTTTCGAACACGTTATTTATTATTGTTTCCGTGAATACCTGCCTTTCCGCCTCGTTCTGAATTTTATAAATTAAGCTAAGATAGATAGTGGTTTATTTTTGTATCCTCGATAATAATGTTACAACTGAAATAGCTATCGACCTAAAAAAACCCCTGTATAATTAATTAAATATATTTTTTATTATCTGTTTGTAATTTGAAAACAGTTTTACATATTGTGCGTATGCGTGTGCGTGTGCTAAATTTCTCAATACTAATTTTCATCCACGGTGACCCAATTGGTCTAGCGGCTGTCTCTGGAGCCGTGGATCGCGGTCTGGTTAAAACGCATTTTCTTTCAATGTGTGTTTGACCGTATGGATTGAGCGAATGACTAGCAACCATTTCTCATTTAAAAATAATCTGCTAATATAACCCCCAGGCTTTGAAGGCTCATATAATATTCCGCTTTTGAGTAAGCATAGGAATTATTTTCACTGACAGAATAGTCCCAAGTAGCCCTTTCTAAGCAGACGGGTGTTAACGCGAAATTTAGCGGATGTCATTGGGGTGCGCGCACTTAAAAATGATTGTTATCAAGACAAGATAAAATGCGTCTTAAATTGATATAAGTTCGACTAAAAACTAATTAAGTAGGTACACGTGAAATTCATTAGAAGCAATTTTATACTATTTGTCAAATGGAATTCTACCGAGCAAGTGCTAATCTCAATTATTAACAATATCCGATGCGTTTCTAAAAATTATTATCCAAGTGACTTTCTTAAAAAAACAACTAATAAACATTAGACATGTCTGGTTCCCGAAGTAGACGAATTCCGACAATTAATATAATTATGTTTTCTTTTCATTGCCCCAAAAAAATGTATCTCATACTATCTCGTTATACCTGCTACATTCATTCAGCATTCGATCAGTAGGTCAATGTCGCTCGGCTCGGCTTGCAAATCGCACGGCACGGGTTCGAAACTGGTCCGCACTCTATCATTATAATATTATGTTAAACATCGCAATTGACGTACGGCCCACAATTATTATTTTTAATTATTTAGCGCAACTTTCTGCCTAATCAATTCTCACTCAACTAGTTATCTTAAGGTGTCCCATTGGCAACAAGTTCCTGGCAACTTCATTCAATTTCGATAAAAATAATTTATGGTCTTATGAATTATGATAATTATCATCAAATTTAATTAGGTTGCCAGCAACTTGTTGCCAATGTGGACACATGGCATTATAACCTGCAGAATTTTAAATATCGTACTTGCAGGCACAAACGTTTTAGGTAAAGGCGATATCAACCTAAACGAAATCCTGCCGAAAAATGTACCACGGGGTGGTTGGGAAGCACTGTATAACATAAAATAATCACTTCCAATAGCACAATTTACTATTTTTTTTTTGAAAACCTTTATTGGTTCTAAAGTATTCATTCAATTATCATTTTACCTCCAAACTGTATTTAAAAGTTTTGGAATCTCAGAGAAAATTATTGACGTCATTTAACAAAAGTCGTGTTGTATTTTAGATTTAAAAAAAAAACATTGGTAAATCTTGAATGAAATGTTGGTTTTATTATTTGTGTGTCGCTAACAATCTTTCTGTTTTCAATGATTAAAGTAATTTTGAATATTTACTAAATTTGTTGTGATAACACATGAGAAATGTTTCTATATTTAAATATTGTCTAACTAAAACAATGTAGAGGTCAGTCAATGAATGAGTCGTTAGAAGATGTGTCTGCATACAGAGTAATTATACCTGTCGTCCTTCTAATTTTTGTTTGTGATTTGATAATAGGTACATAACTCAAAACCCCATATAGTCAGAAACGACACTCTGAAGTCCAGTAAGTGGGTACCTATAGTGCAACATCGTAACATAACCAGACAAAATAATGACATTGTATCATATCTACTCATCGGCACACTGAATTGAACATCCTTTATTACAGCGATAGTTATAGCTATTCTTGATAATATATTTTACCGTGGAAGGGGTCGCAAACGCTGATCAAAATAAAATGTAATGCTTTGGTTGATTTTTTTCACTTAGCTTTTGACGTAATTTTTAATATTTTCATAGTTTCTGACAGAGCACCCGCCTAATTTACTTCATGAAATACCGCCACTGTCTTCTCCTGTGAAGTTGATATTTTCGACTATCGAAGTTTTATACAGATGCTATATGCATAGTCACTAGTCGGTCATGCTTTGGTAAAAATGTGGCCTTATGTAATGTGCGTTACTTGAAATGTGATAGTTATGTTGATCGATAACAACATGTCGTAGCGATAGGTGCAAACGTCCAAGAAGACGATCATGATAAATAACCGATCGGCGTGAGACTGCCAGTGCAATTTGGCTTTAAGTAATTTAAGATCCCGAAATGTATTACATGAGATCAACTATTATTATTGCATGCTTATTTTCTCGCCCCAATCGTAATTAGTAAATAAAAAAAATATGTAGGTATATGTAACTATTTGTTTTTGTAAGGTGTCTTGGTATAGGTTATTGGTATCATTCACGTGTGTTAATTTTGTTAAAGGTTGCGCTTCGCTGGTCAAACAAATTCATTTATTTTATGGGTATTAGACAACGTCGCGTTTTAAAGTTTGCATCATGAATTTAAATTGCGTATTGCCGTTTCGGAATAAATAAATTCATCGTTTTGTTTATTTAAAATTTTAATCAGTCGCCAACAGAAATGAATATCTTCTCGCAGCATATGCCCGCCATCCGGTCGTGCCGACGTTTCGTTAAAACGCTTTACACCCAATTTAAATGTTAAATTATTGTTGCGGAAGTGGTATTTCACATCGCTCATTTCGGCGGATCTCGTATGCTGTAATCGTACTGATGGATATGCACGATTACATACATCACATTTACCTCATGCATTTTCTGCACCTAGAGATATTATGAATTTGAAGTGCCTCTACTTCAGTATATCATGCTCTGATTAGGATACTAGAATAAATAGCAAAAACACCGCTGCAATTGAGACTCTTATCTCGTAAAGTATGATACATATGCGTATTGTTTTTATTTTATATAAGTACGAGGGTGGGTCAATAATTCCTTAGAAAAAAGCATTAAAACAGTTTTTATTTTTGTATTTTTTTTTTATTTCTCAACATAATCTCCTTGGAGCTCAATACACTTAGTTAGACGTTTCTCAATTTTTTTTAAACCGTCAGAAAAATAAGTTTTCGGAAGGTCCTCAAAATAAGCATTTGTCCGATCGATGACTTCTTCATTTGAAAAAAAAACGTTGTCCACTTAGCCATTTTTTTAAGTTTGGGAAAAGGAAAAAGTCACTGGGGGCTAAATCTGGCGAATACGGTGGGTGGTCGACCAATTCGAACGTCAATTCTTCAATTTTAGCCATTGATCGTAAACATGTGTGAACACGGGCATTGTCCTGATGAAAGAGGATTTTTTTCCTGTTTAAATGAGGCCGTTTTTCTTCAATTTTGTTTTTTAGCTGGTCCAATAAAGATGCATAATAATCCCCTGTTATTGTGTTTCCTTTCTCCAAATAGTCAACGAAAATAATTTCACGTGCATCCCAAAATACAGTAGCCATAACCTTACCAGCTGATTTCACGGTTTTCGCCTTCTTTGGACATGGTTTGCCTTCGCAATCCACTGCTTTGACTGTTCTTTCGTCTCGGGAGTATAGTGGTGTATCCATGTTTCATCTACAGTCACAAAGCGACGAAAAAATTCATCCGGATTGCGTTGCATGAGCGACAACAGGGCTTTAGAGGCCACCACCCTATTGCGTTTATTGTCGACTGTGAGCAAACGCGGCACCCATCTTGCAGAAATTTTTTTCATGCCCAATTTGTCATGTAAAATAGAAATGACGCTACCTTTTGAGATCCCTGTAACCTCAATTATCTCACTCAACTTTAATCTTCGGTCACTTAACACCATATCGTGGATTTTATTGATCATTTCTGGTGTAGTCACCTCTACAGGACGTCCTGAGCGTGGTTCATCCTTTGTTGATGTACGACCACGTTTAAATTCATTTAACCAGTTATAAATAGTTGCAAGTGAAGGAGCAGATATGCCGTGAACTAAATCCAACTCATTTTTTATTTCCTTTGCTGTTAACCCTTTTATATTAAAATGTTTAATAACAGCTCTAAACTCAATTTTCTCCATTTTCCATTTTTCCATTTTCCACAAGCAATTTTTTTTTTAAATGTACGAGAAACACACAACAACCCGACCAATCTGATTGAAACTTCGCAGCATACTGAATCGGTAGTGCCGCTGCATGAAAACAAACCGCTTACAGTACTAGTCGCGCCACCTGTCGGCTTTTCTAAGGACTTATTGACCCACCCTCGTATATAAAATTGGCCCTACAACTCTTACGATTTTCTTCCTCACCAATTCTATTTGTAAAGACATTTTAGATTAGGCATGTTCATCGCTTCGATCGCGGGATGGCCCATGGGAATTGGAAGTGGAAGCATTAACCATTTTTATTTTCCTGACCGGCTTGCATAAAATTCGTTTTCAAATTAATCGTACGGAAGCCCAAATGACCTCTTCGTATCACTTTATTCGTATTGAGTCCCTCACGCCCTATTACAGGAGAGAAAGATAAGATGTGAATCGCCGCGTTTTAAACTAATGCGTTGTTTCTCTTACAAGTTAATTATACTAACTCAATTGTTTCTACAATGACTAAATGTTAAAAATATGGTCAGATGCAGACTAGCCTTTAAATTAACCTAACGTAAGTAGTGTCGCACGTCACATCAACTATTAAAACAGACGAACATGTCAGACATAATTCAAGCAAATATAGCATTGTCTTTCATTTATTAGTACACTTTTTAGAATGAACGGGAATATCAATTACTAGAATTAAATAAAATATACCTACTTACAATGTAAGTTTCCCCGAATTCCGTGCATAACTATTCTGACAGCTGCCATTACTTGCGTTTCTCAATATTTTTCGATCGATGTGGTCTTTATAATTATTATTTTCAAAAATATCTCGAAACTGGCTAACAACTTCACTTGGAATTAAATCGCATCAAAGTAGATAAATTATGAACATACATATCTTATTTCCGTTCGTATGAAAATTATCAACATCAACGAAATGGCAGGCAACTTAATTTTTGTACTTTCACTTGACTATTCTCGTAGTTGATAATATCATTTGTGCAAATGCCAAATATAATCCTGTACATAATAATACATAACAATTATCTGTACTATCTATGGACGAAGGTATACCAGATTATGATAAATCCTATCGCCATATTACATAATGTTTTTTTTCTGATGTATATCAACTGTATCATACACCATTGAGTTTTTACTCTAGTATGTAATTTGGTAGAGTAACTACTACTAGGGGTTTCAATCTGGGGATTATGTTGTAATTTTATTATATATTATGATGTTCGTCAAAAATAATGTAAGTAGTAGATGGCCCGGCCCACACATGTTGAAGCGATGTATGGCGCCCCTCCCCCACCTATCGCATAGATTAAGAGCATTGTAATATCCGTGTGTTTAAAACGATTTTTTTTAAACTTGAATTATTGAGTTATCGGCTATCGGTATCTTATGTAGCACTGATTGCCACCCCCCTTTGTGGTAGCCAAGTAATATGCGACCCTTTGACATATCGGATAAATAACCATTTGTATTAGTAAGAAACACACTAAAATATAATTCTACACATGAATTATTTAATTACATATATCAAGTTGCATCGCAGTCACATGTTTTGTATAATAGTTAAAATAGCGCCTTTTTTAATAAAACTTTTTTACTATTATAGATAATTTTAATAATTAATTGTATGTTTACCACTTTCTTTCACCACAAATAACGTTAAAATCGGATAGGAGTGTCTCATCTGGAATTCTGAATAATTCCAGATTACAGACAATTAAATGAGTTACAGAACTGGATTTTTCTTTTTATCTATTCTTACTTAATGCAGCAGAAATGGTAAAAAACCTGGAATTTAAACAGAACTTTGCTTTTTCGTCTGCGGTCAATTTTCCGTGACCACGTCATTCAACAAGTACCTGAGTCTAATTTGGCTAAGTAATCGGACAATATACAAAATAATATTAAATACATAGTTTTTATAATTATTGCAAGTTGCTTCATTTTGATAATAATATTTTTATATACCTAAGTACCAGTGGCGAGGGGTGTAGGTAGGCTGTTAAGATCCGACATAAATCGTGTATAGTAAATTTTGTCAGTTATACTTATTTGTTTTCATTGAACTAAAAATATAATTTACAGATAGTGTTAGGTAGTTAGTTTTAAAAAAATCAATTAAACCCTGCCTAAACCAAACCATAATAGTTTTGGTATACTTTGGACGATACAACTAAATTTTTCACACTTTTTCATTTATACTTATTTGTAATTAAGAATACTTACATAATATTACACATGATGTTGGTTGGTTTTTTATAATAAATTAAGTCTTGCCCAAACTGAACCATAATAGATAAAATATATTAATTTATCTATAAAATATCCAAAATGATGTATGATTTAATGGCATAATTTTAGATATTTTATAGATTGACGAGTATTTTTTAACTATTATTATGTTTTATGGCTTGATTTTCGGAGTTTTTAATTAAATATAAAAATAACCAACACCATATATAAATTATAGTTTTAGTTCAATGAAAACAAATACCTATGCATGACTGATTAAGTTTAGTGTGCATTATTCATGTCGCATCTTAGCAGCCTACCTTCACCCTTCGCCACTGCTAATAGTACGCATCTTGTGTAAATAGTCATATAAAATAGTACATCGATCAAACAAATAATTTTGTAAGTAAATTTTCTTTGAGGATTTGTTTCATATTTTGGATAAAATGCTAGATCCAATGTTTAAAAATTTCGATAGGGTATACCACGGTAACAATGTATGTATATGCGTAAATAGCTACGGGCAATTTAGATTTGATTGCACGCTGATCATGATGCACTCAGTAAAACACGGTAAAGTAATATTTATGTTTCGTATGTAGGTAATCTATCCAGCGTGTTTTTTTATTGGTAATTTAAGTAAACTGTCCACTTCCCGATTATTTTCAATTCACAAAATATTGCGGGACCGGGGCTGTGTACATTTTAAATTCACGTCTCAACTACATTACTAATTTTAATTTACTCCCATTTTGACGTGCTTGCTACACATAAAAATAAAACGAGCATTACATTATTATTAATTTCAGTCTGGCCATTATCAGCCATCAGACTGGGTCAGTCCACGGTTGGATGAATCCCATTCCAAGCTAATTACATTCTTATCAGTAGTGTGTGCTGTGTACTTTCGCAGAACAATCTAGCGGCATTTAGGTTTACCTTTTGGACGTTTTCTGCTGCTTGGGTGGTACTGGATAACCAGACTATTCAAGTGATTATCACTCCTCCGAGCTGTGTGTGCTGTTTATACCTATTTAAAGATGTTAGCAAACTATTACGTCGCACCTCTTGTTTGTCCCATATCCAATTCGTTTTTGTCCTTGTGCGTTATCCACAGTGTTTACCTTTCCATACCTCGCCGTGCCGCTCAAAAGTATCTGCGCATCTCTTCTATACACAAGGTTGCTATCGGCGGCTGTCGAGGGTAGTTTATCATATGTATGTATTGAGCCGTTGGAGGTTTATTGTTACAATGAGTTAACCGTATGAACTGTCCAAAAGTAGTATGTTTTAACAACATCTCTCTTGGCTGTATTAACTTTTAGAGCAAGATAGACAGTTTTGACCACAATTGTTTTGAAATCACTCAATACATAAATATGATGATAATCTACCATCGATAGCCGACGATAGCAGCCTTGTGTATGGAATAGATGCGCTGGACCTCTTTTTCACTGATATTCCATGTTTCGCATGTGTATGTGATTACATCCACCCCAGCATTGATTAATATCATCAAACATACGTACCTCCATCTATTGATACTTGTTTTCCATAATCTTACACTAACAACAATTAGCTTAGATAAGTGGTGCACATCATATTTGAAAGAATGGCCAATTTATCAATTTTCTAATATTTCACGGGCGGCCGTTTGTACATCACTGGCTTAGATCATTAAAGTTATCCTCGTCCCACTGATGTACGCTGGCTTCTTCTAAAATTGTGTGGTTTTTGGCAGCAAACAATAATAAAACATAAATTTTACGTACCTAGTAGGTACCTACTAGGTATTTTAAGTATCATCTTCTTCGTGACGCTATAATAACCCTAAAAGGGTTTTTGCCTCCTCCAGTATTTGCCTCCGTGCAGGTATGTTCAAAGTCAGGCATCCCAATATCTTTAAATCCATCTCAACACTATCACTCCATCTTGTATGAGGTCGATCGGGCCATTGTTTGCCTTCCGGCTTCCCGAATGTCAATTTCTTTCTCATGCGTGACTTCCATCGTGTGCACGTTGTACAGATACCAGTTGTCAAGCATGGTTCGGAAGCCTGATGCATTATCAAAAGAATGGAAATAGTACTGGGCATATTTGATCTGATCGTGCATCACGGTAACTTGGAACCATCGACGACACAATCTGGGTGGAGACAGAGATACAGGATTTAATTAAGTATCTCATGTTCCATAGATTTGAGTTGCTCTGTTCACAGCTTATCAGGGTACGAAAATAGTTAATAAATATATGTTTCTTATTATTGTAATAGATTACCTGCGGCGTAAACGACTGTTCATAATCTCGTTGAAGAATAAATATTTAGGCCGTAGATATATGTAAATACCCTTATAATCAGGGCGTTTCAATGTGTTTTCTTTAATAAATTGTACACTGTACACCAGGGTTTCCCAAACTATGTTCCGCTGAACCTGAATAGGTGTTCCGCGAGAATTTGGAAAGGTGTTATACACTGCAACACATTTAAAGATCTTTTACTAAGTAGAAGTAAAATAAGTAAAACTAAATTAAGTAAAGAATCTACTTCATATTGAAAGGCGACTGATGATCAATTTCCACTGATGTTTATGACGTCAAGTATTTATGTACAGACGGAGGACCATCTTTTCTAACATCGTGCGTATGAAAGAGATGGGGTTTATTGTTTTTACCTCCCAAGTCTTGTCAGTTTAACGATAGTTTCCAAGATTGACAGAACGGTTGGCCGCGCTAATAAATATTGTTCATAAACCTGATAAAAAATCAGTGTATAAATTCTGAAGGGAAAAGTCTGCGGGGAGTTTCATAAGTTATGACTCAAAATCATCAGTCATTAAGTGCTTTATTTATTCATATTTCTATGTTTATATTATAGTTTTATATTTAAAAATAATTACTAAGTTCCATTTTAAAACCATTTATTTTTATTTTTTACTAGTAGGAACAACCCAGCCTAAAAAAATACGCTAAGTGTTCCGTTAAAGTTTCCGGGTTTGCGAAGTGTTCCATTGCAGAAAAAGTTTGGGAAACCCTGCTGTACACTATATACTTAACATAAAACTGTTTGAAACACCGTGAGACGAATCAAATAAAGACTACAACTATAATAAATGTACGATTGTATTATGTATCATGAGAAATACAACAGCCGGGGGGTCAAACAAGTATAAGTTTTGCCATGTATATTTTTGTTAAAATTATTTCTCTGTGGTTTATCCCACGTCCGTCTTGCTGAAATTGGCACATGATTTTACCCGAATCCCCGATGTATTCAGCGTGTGTTATGCGATTCCGTTTTGCGGTTAACTAGGAAATATGAAATAACTATTTATCGACAATCAGACGATGCGCAATCCTTTCCAAAAACCTTTGTCTTTTTTCGTTGAATTTATGGTGGCATGATATTAGGATTAGATCATAACGCCATGTTCTTGTGTGGCGCGGTCAAGTCCTGTGACTGTATCCACACATCGTGTGATCTTACCTTCAATAAGGAAAATAACAATTAAGAAGACTTAATGAAAGCGTTGCGTCACTTATAATAGCATCGCGTAGAATTAGCTCATTTCGCGAAGACAAATGAAGACGGCGAAGTCAATGTTCCTCGAACTAATTATTGCTTTTATTGGAAACACTATTAGACATATTAATATCTAAACAAAAAATACCTACGAAAGGTTAAGACTCATAGCGTATCACGACGAATAACCGTTCCCAGAAATCGCAGGAAGTTTGTTTTTAATTTTCGGGGCGGTTCGAACAAGTAGATAGTACGGAGGGCATACTGAAGTATCGCACGCCTATCAATCGGCGGTGCGATCGGCATAATATCCCCATATCCGAACCGTCCCTAAAATTAGACAACTGCAACTTTCCGCGATTTGTTTCAACGTCTACCCGTGATAGTGTGCGGCGAGCTTAACTTCCAATAGGCTTGATCACAATAGCGCCTGTACACGTGCATGGATTTATGGCAGCAGTAGTGCGTATTTTAGTATCGTGACAATAACTGTCTCGCCATTCTTTAAAAGTAAGCGAGACGCGATATTGTCATTTTATGGTACTATTTGACTATTTGCCAAGTAGTGAAAATCGGTTAACCTCAAAATGAGTATAGTTCATTTTTTGTCGGCAGGTTCGCCACTATCGTTTCACTGCGCAGGCGCAGATCGTTGCTTTAAAATTCAGGAACTTCCATACTTTTTTGATTCATGTATGCAAGCTTGCAACTGCGGGATAAAACATGTTTACCCATACATTTTCTTGTTCTGGCCGCGATAATAGGTATTTACCGTCAACAGTAAATCCATGCACGTGTTAACGAGGTATAAGCTTAATATTATATTTTTACCACTCTTCCACGTTCAGAAATTTCTAATAAATTTTCAAATATTGGTTATTTATTAGATATAAATTTATCTAATTACACATTCGTATACACTATTTATTTGAATATAATTGTGGTGAAGTAAAGATTTTTAAGTAAATATATTTCTAGAATCTCATTTTTGGTACAGGTCACACAGCTAGTATATTATACAATTATTATGATTTAACCCTTTCTTTTATTCGACGAACTATTCGCAAGATTAAGAATGTACCACTCTTTATATTGTACATAAATTTTATATGTACCTATATATTATTCAGATGTATACTTATTCGTTGAATAAAAGAAATACTTTATTTAATTATTGGCAAATTCAAGTACGGTATAACTAAAATTTGGATTGATCGGGACGTTGGCTGGTAATTAGGGCACTTAATTGATACCTTGATTTGACACAAATGCCGAAAGCCAAAATTAGCGCAATTTAATATCCATTTCACTATGTAGAAACTGCTAATTAATTTCGTCGCAATTAAATAGGACGTCTCTCGTAAATCATATTGGCGTGAATCCAGTGGGTACTGATGCAAGTCCCGTCGTGTGTCGTATTTTACAACGTTTTTCTTATGTCGTATTCTTATTTGTTCGGTACAAATCTTGCAATCGATTTTTAACTAACTTCCCGACTAACTAGACATTTGAAACTTTTAGAATATATTAGAACACGATGCCAATGCATTTTTTAATACTTTTAGCCATCTTTAAGTAGAATTACATTAATTTTTAGTTAATTCTGTTTTGTATGAAAATTTATTTCGATACCATTATTGGTTGCTAGGGGGTCCTAGCAACTAAATTATTAAATAATATATACGTGC
The DNA here is from genome assembly GCF_057557595.1 of Rhyacophila brunnea. Lineage (NCBI taxonomy): Eukaryota > Metazoa > Arthropoda > Insecta > Trichoptera > Rhyacophilidae > Rhyacophila > Rhyacophila brunnea. Next base: position 18,059,833 of record NW_028233068.1, on the reverse strand, counting down.
GCTACTATGGAAATCAATATGAAATGACATTTCATTTCATTATTCAGTATTTCTATCAAGAATTTTTTTGATCGTTTAAGCTAGTCAAGTCAAGTTTATATGATTCAACAGAAAATTTAAAAACGTTGTACTTATACGTTCTTCTAAAAGTTCTTTTTATCTTGTAATTTTTTTTCCTAATATTTTAGTGTGTATATCTGAGATGTATATTCAATAAATAATTCGTAAACCGACAATGGCCGCTTAATTTATTTGTACATGTGAGAAAACATTTGGATGAGACGTATAATTGAAATTATTCTCAAAATAATTAATTTTTGTATTATGCACTTTCATGATAAGATTAAAATAATTGTATTTTTCTCTTTTTCTTACTTATTTTCTCATGTGTTTTTTTTTTCTTTAGATTTAGTGATGACAAAAATATTGATCATGCAATAGCGGTATAACAATATATGAAAGTGTTTTAAGTGAAATATAAAATGTGGTTTAGGCACAACAGTCAGAACGCCCCGGCGAATGCCGTGGAAAACAAGAGTAAAATTAAACGGAAGAAAGTGTTAATAGTGAAATCGAGCAGGAGTAAAGAAGAAATGGTAAAAGGCAAGAAACAGGAAGATGACAAGAAAGAAATTTTGAAACAAGAAGAAGACGTGAAGCAGGAAGAAGTGCCAGTGGAAAATTGCGACGTCACTGACGCACCAGTGGAACTTGCGCCAGACAACGAGAGTGGTCAGTTTTATGGGATACTTTCCTGCGCCACGTAATTAATTATGTGGTGCAAGTGTATTCCTTACTTGCAGCTTGATTAGTACTGCTGAATCGGCTGTTTTGTGGTATGTGTTAATATTGGGACAATATTCTGAGCATGGCGAAAATTTTTAATATTACATTTTTCGTAATAAATTAATAAATTTATCCCCATGGATACATCTAATAAATATCAATGACTTGTTTGTAGTTTCTTTCGAGATTAAATTTTAAGATTTTGTTTTTTATTCGATAGCTGGATCGGTTATTATCGAGACAATGAGAATTAAAGATTTGACACATCATTTATTATTATAAAATAATTATTTTACTTGCATAAAATGACGAGATCTCTGTTTTCTTTCACTCTAGTAACTAGTTCAAACATTCCAGGGAAACCTTATAAATGCAATTAACTTTTAAATTAGGTACTTAGATTTGCACAGACAAGCCATTAATTGTCATCAGTCTTTATAATGGTTTTACATACGAAATACCTAACGATAATAAAGTGATTTTGTGGAATTCTACAATATAAATGATATCTCGATTAACATTAAATTATTATCTCTTATTGACCATGGGGGGTTCATTCAAAATATTAACACGACATCAATCAAACAGCTGATTCAATTACTATTCACATATTAGATTGTGTATCTATTTGTCCAAGTAGTGGAAGTTATATTAGTCAGTAAATTGGTAGGTAGTGTGTATGTTGACATATTTTATATTATTACCAATATAGTTAATAATCTATAATATCGTAGGTATTACTGCTCACTATTAAATAATATGTAGCACACAGCGTATTGGATTATCTATTTGAAAATCTTTCAGTATATTGTGCAGATTGTCTACATCCGTTATGATCGAAAGATCGCAGTTTGAGGAATTTCTCCCAAAATATTGTCAGCCGCATTTAACTCGGATTCCGATATTTTCCCACGCCATTCGGCGAAGAATCTCATGCCATGTTCTTTTGAGCGTTGATTTACAGTCCTTTCAGATTACGCTGCCCCGCATTTTGTGGTAATAGCACGCCACGCGTTTTAGTATGAAAACGAATTCGCACATTTCTTTCATCTGGAATGAGTGGCTATGGCCGCCCACTTCCAATCGTAGGCCACTGCTCCCCAAATGTCCCTCACTTAGTATTTTATTGACAGCGTTCTTTACTCGTAGCGATATAACTCGTGTCATTTTGAACCGATTGTACAATCCGCTTCCATTCCTCCCATAATTCAGCCGTGATGTTTTCATTTAGTCAGTGTAACTTGCCATACTTCTTTCAGCCTAGTATCCTATTACCGATGGTATGGTTTAGTGCTAAATTGGGTATGGCGAATGACGATAAACGTATATATTCAGTTGTTATATAAGATGATTTCGTTAAAATGAGATGGGGAACACTGACCATTCCTATGTTTATTTCCCTAACCAGTTTACGTGAAAGTCGTTTTCAAATAAAATTAATCGTTAGGAAGCCCGCATGACCTCGTATCACTTAATTCGTATTGCATCACTCACGGCTGATTACAGAAGTGAGAGAAAGATGAAATATGGATTCTCGTATTTAAAACTGAGGCGTAGTTTCTGTTACCATCTCGCAGTAAGCTCTTTTCTCAGAAAACGGACAAATCAACAGACATTAATGACACATAAGAATAATAATTATAGATTGCAAGAAAAACTATCGTTTGTTAATATTTTTACCATAAACTCAGCCACTCCAGGCTATTGCCATTTCATCTGCTTATCGAGCTCTTCACATCGCGTACTCTTGCCTGCTTCCTTATCCATTATAACTAGTGTGCTCTTTATGCGTTATGCCCAACATTCACCTTTCCATGCCACGTTGCTACATAATATATATATAAAATAATCTTTATGAAACTTATTATTATACATTGTCTTCGTTAATTTCTCACTGCAAATTATTTCACTATTGCCCTGATTGGAAACACACATGACCATATAATAATTATAATGCTGTCTTCCACATTCTAAAAATTATCCTCGTCAAACAACGATCTAAATAAGTACCAAATTTGCCTCAAAGATAACTGAAAAACAGATACCTAGTTAATAAATTTTAAAAAAATCCTTTTTAGCTGTGGTCGGTAATGAATAATAAAAATAATGCTGTAATTATCTACGTTAAAGTTTGTGGTTCGCTGGTATAATAAAAATTGATATTACATTAAAACCATAATAATTATTTGTTTATCACCTCTCCTCCCACTCGGGTTTTTTCGGTTAAAACAGTTCGCTAAGTTTAACATACTTGCGCAATTAAGTCTGCCGTTATTTTTGTTAAGTAAACCTATAAAACCGAATATTTTTACGGTTTTATCTTTTATCGATATTTTTCGTTCGGGGTGAGGAGTTTAACTTTTTTTATTATGTAGCCACCTTCACTTTTCTCAGCTTCCCTCAGGCACCCACATTTATAATTGAACAGCAATCTCGTATGTTCATTTTAACTTGAGACTTTGTATTATGATTCTGGATAAATAATATCGCAGGACACGGGGATTCACTATTACACAGTTTATTTTGCTTCTTTCAGCCTCGATTTATAGATGTTGTCATCAGGTGTTTTTACTGATTATAATACTCTCATTATATAAATTATAATACCTACCCTCATTATCCAAGTTCCCGGCATTTTATTAATTTGCAGTAAAATACAAAACAAACTATAAAAATACAAAATCACAGTCGTCAACTGTCACTTTCAATCTTTCAATCCCACACTTATATGCTATTTCTGTCTTGCTCACATGTATTGTTCTTTTCTAAACGTGTCTTCCAATTAAACCCATTTACTAAGTAATTTTGGTCCCCGTTTTAAACGGATTCGTTTCAAGAGGCATTTTTCTGTCTCAATTACCTTCGTATAACGAAGACGCCTTTATATTGATGAAAACAAACAGTTACGGTGTGATAATAAAAATAATAATAAAACAAATGGTACTTGGAGAAAATAAAGGAAAGCAAAAGTATTGTAACCAGAGCAGTTTCCTCTCATAGCAGTTAGATAATTATAATGTAGCTGAACATGGTAGGTATTATTAATTGAACTGGCGTTTACGTGGTAGAACTTCCTTATAATGGTTTTGAAACAAAGTTATTTTGTTAATTTTACTTTAATTGAGTTATTTACGTTGACAGCTGCTGTTTCGGTCGACCGTTCCGAAGATGTGTTGATAGCCCGAAACAGCTGTCAACGTAAATAACCTAGTTAAAGAGAATTAAAAGAAATTGTATCAAAACCATGATATAATAATGACGTTACTACGAAAAGTTGATAAGTCGATAATTTAGGTATCTAGAGTTAACAAAAGATTATGTGTCTACATATAAATATGTATGTTAGAAAAAACACAAGGTCATCCGATATATAGAACATGCACATAAAGCTTAAAGAAATTAGCATTGTGCCTGATTTTAGAGGGCAAGTCAAACTTAAAATTGCAATTACTCCATAAAATATAAAGCAATCTGATGATAATAAATAAGAATGTTAAATTATTAATTATAAAGCGATAGGTCAGATTAATATTGACCTATCACTGATATTATTTTTAAAATAATTTATCCATAAGTAATAGTATAATGTAGAACAAACATTTTTTTACAATTAGTGTTGTAGAACAAGAAAAGAAAACACCCTCATCCGTGACTATGACGTGTGTACCTACACTGTGTTTAACATTGTTTTACGTTTAAAATGAATATCTGATGTATATTGATTTAACTTATTCAAATTATCATAATCATATTATAAATGGATTCAATGACTACAGATATCTCATAACATGGATACATTTAACTTTCTTAGTCCTCTATCTAAAGTATGGGTATCTAACCTTATGACTTCGCGGAGCCATGTCAAGTATCCTCGCTGGGTCATATTAGAATTAGATGAAGAGGTTAGAAGAAGAGTTCTTGGGTTGCATATAAAAAAACCAAAATCAATCCACCCGGAATCCAGGTCGAACGTTATTTTCTCATATCTTACCGTAAAAAATCTTCATTACCATCAGCTTTACCGCTCAACATTAAAAATTCTGTCTAGAATCTCGTCGACAATTTTTTTTGCTTTAAAATTAACGACAAAACTGGGTTTTTGGATCCGGACCGCAGTGTTGCCATCTTTTTCTATGTTGATGTATGGTACAAAATGATAAAAATATATAGTATATATAATATAATATTTCTGAAAAAAACTATAGTACTTTCAGGAACATTTTTCGTCTCGAATCCTTCAAAACTATAGTATTTTTACATATTATTTGCGTTAAATTATAGTATTTTACATTTTTCGCGAATTCAAAATTACAGTATTATACCTATTACCGGTTGACAACACTATTCGTATTATTCTAGGGTCTCTATCGGCCCGTGGGCCACGAATTGAATATCGAGCTATTTTTTTTTTCGACTTCAGTACATATTTGCTTATATTTTCATTATTGAAAGAATTGATTCATTTCCTTATGTTTGATCGTTGAATAAAACCAGCAACGACGCATTTTGACTTTTCGACCACAATAATAATTATTTGCAATGTTGTTTTGAGTAATATGTACTTTCGTGAAGAGTGCACGATGTGATGTCACTTAACATCGAAATGCAAAGCGAAGCGTCCATCCCGCGCTATCGGAGCTGTCCGGCACTATCAGTTACCGATTGCCTCACTCGTTCGTCACTTCCTTTCACCCAAACCACAACTCGTACACCAACCAGCACCTAAAGTTTGGAGAATCGACCATGTATTATAAAACTCGCCCGACTGAGCCAATATTGTACAAAGTCAGACAAGGACCATTATATTCAGACGAAACTGAATTTAAATAGTAGTCTTAGTTATTCTTTATACTTCGAATGTAATATGAACGAAATATGCCATCGAAAATCTTCATTTAATGCGAACAGGTTGCCAGATTCCACTCCCAAGTTACTCAATAACTATCACTACCATCGGATCTCGCCAGTTGGTGCTGTAGCCAGACTATAATATGGCACCACTAAAATGTCAAAGAATATCTACCTGTCATTGCAGCGACTCTCACCGACCTTATTCATAGTCCCAGAGAGCTAATTTTGTTTTTTTTTCGCAGTAGGTTATAACACGATTTATAATCCTTCTACTACCACTTTTCAACACTTTTTGCATTATTAATACGTTTAAAGACTTTACATGAACTCGCAGCACGCACGAATAACGAACGTCAAATGATTGTAGGGCGCGAGCAACGGAGAGGAAAGGGCTAGGGAGGATTGTAGTTCTCGAAACGGCCACGCTTCACGTTATACTTGCCGTACTCTACTCACATATAGACATGCATTTTTGTAGACAAACTTATACATCTTTTCTTTCTTAACACTACAACAGACAGATCATGTGGCACAATGACAATAGTTCAGTAGTAGTGGCAGTAAAATAAATCAGGACATTTCTCAGGCTTTGATAAATCCACATAATAATATGGCGGGAATCGAACCCGGAGATCCCTGATGAGATGCCACCGACTTACGTATTAGACTAGGTGGGTCGATATATTCAATCGAATATTATTAAATAAGTATGTTCTTCAAAGATTTTGCCCGTGACAAAATGCATTACTTAATTCTCAAGAATTAACTGTATTATTTGTCAGTGTAATTACGAAACTTAAATCAATTAGAATTTAAATTATATATGTGTGTATTCATTATCATTAAAAGAATACTTGAACAGGAAATGAATCAGTCTTCATATAAGATTATCCTATATCATGTTGACGTATTTTGCGTGTGCCAGGGAATAAAAATGGTAATATTGCGAAAGATCAAGAAACTCGCAGAATCATTATGAATTTTAAAAAATATGTAATATATTTATTCGCACTTAATTGCGATATATTTTAATGAAATTTTAATCAATATTTTGTTATACTAATACGACATGATTAATTAAAAGAAATAATTCATCTGTGTGGTCTAAACGTAATGCGATACTGAAACCAGTCATTTCCTACCAAAACCCGCAAACATTTTGCCTTTACTTAAAAAGACTTCTGGTCTTTAATACTAGGTACTCATATTAATATTTAGTTACACATTAGTGATTGTACGACGCGTTTCTTCGACCAGTATTCAGTCCTACATCGAATGCAAATATTAATTACATCAATCATCTAGTTTAAAAAAATATATTACAATTACGTGCGGTGTGTATCGTTTAATTTTTACTGACACATCTTAGTTATTCAAGACAATATTATGTACCAACAGTTGGATCTGTGTTGACAGTTATTTTGTGATAAATATTATTATGATTCAATCATATTACAATATTGTATTCGTTTTCGTTAGTGTTCGCTGTGGTGTGTGCTAACGGATACATACATGTTTATCTGTACTCCACAATCAAGTGACACTCTTTGGAGGAAATAATGTGTGATTAATACAGTAATTATTGTGAGTCGACATTCAGTTTTCGCTAAAACTAGTTGTGGCTATAATAAATATAACCCAATATTTATTTTGTTGATAATATTATGGCATAGATTATTATTATAATACTACACTCGTAATTGATATCAATGAAGATTTGATCTGTTTTGTCTGATCTTTCAATATTGGTAACGTATGTTTGTGTTGTGGAAAAGCGAAGGGTGTTATGACAAGTGAGTGTATATAATTTTAAGGTTTTTGTTCTACTGAAAACTAAAAGAATAGTGATTTTTGTATCCCTTTTTTAAATATCGTGATGCACTGGCCATGGCTAGCGAAGAGGTCGTCTTATAATGTGTGTGATGTGAACGTCCAAGGTGTGTACAATATAAAATCCTATGAAAGTAACGCGCCTAGGGAGGGTTACAGTACTGAAACTCAATATAAAATTGTTAAATAATGACCTACGGAAATCATTCGATTAATATTTTGAGACGCTCTCTCAGTCTTGGTTGATGGCTTTGTTTTATCGTAGATAACCGATTTTATCGAAGAGGGTTAGATAATTTATCAATTAAAATAACACTACATGTAGTACGATTCCACATAATTTATTAATGATCAGGACCAGCTTCGTTCGATTCAATATGAAACTCTCAACCATCCGATTGAAGTGGACGTATTTTATTTTATTTTAATTAATACAATATCTTTCCACCAAGATTGTAATGACAAGATTTTAATGGAATTTATTGATCAATTAAAATGGGGGTATAAAGAAATTATTTTATAATTATCAACTAGAAGAGATAACGGTGGCTAGTGCACGTCTTATTCTTATGTCGTGTCCCTGCGAGAGATACGCATAATCTTTTTGTTCCGCGGTTTCCTCAGTTCAGTCGCATTATTGGGGCATTATCGGAATATCCCCAGCTCCTCATATTCTCTTGAATCCTGGTTACTCCAGTCCGAATACGGTTGGTAATGAACTAAATAAATTACTCGCGGAACTGTATTTTTAATTTTAATACTAAATTGCTTTAAATAATAGGCTCTTCGAATAACATTTTATATTATCGCAGCTACGCAGGTGACATCTTGGTTCGTTCGAAGTGAAAACACCGCCAGTCCACGCGTTTTTACGCAATCCACAATTATATTATATTGTTTATATTCCAAGTAGAGATAGAAAATAAGATCAATATTTAAATAATTAAATAAAATATAAAGGAAACCTACTTTCACAGAAATGACTGTACATGATAAATTTAATGATTATGTGATAAATTAGTTATATAAGACTTCGATAATGAATTGCTTATTATTGAACTCAATAAAATATTCAATATATTACATAAACAAAAAAATCAAAAACATATTAAATATCGTCGATTGAAAATGGAATTTAACATAGATTCTCATATAGGAAAAGTTGTAGGTGGTTATACTCTATGGACTTACATAGTTGCCAATTTGCAATGTATAAATCAAAATCACCACCGCGATAAATCAATTTCTGATTAAACAGACAAATCCACAATTTCCAATGATTAAATACAACAATTCAAAAAGATCTTTTCTTTCCACTATTCATTTGTTTACGTTGCAGTTGGATCTGGTCATTAATTTCGCCAAGTGTTAGCACTTGGCAGTCATCCAGGATTAGACTATTCGAAGTTTGCAGTATCAATAATTGCGATCATTCCGCTGTTTGCTGCAGATTTATGGTTTCCGGGAATCACGTGGATTTATTGCGAATGTGTGCCGCGTTTCTATTGATCTCATTCGTCATAAAACCTGAGGTGCGATACATCCATGCCCACTGGAAAACCATGCAACTCCTCATATACTTTACCCTTTTGAGATATACCAGAAATTACTCATTTAACTTAAATTATTGCCAAACATAAGTATCTTCATAAATCTTTTGTTTCACAATATAAATGGGTAAGTATATTTTTTTTAATTTCTGTCATTCCTTGAATAACTTCAAACTATAGCTTTAACATTAATTCTGTGTCCTCACACATTACAATGAAGATCTATTCGTCACCTTAATACCTGTACAGTGTACAATAATATATTGTATATTTTTTTATACTGGCAACCTGAGGTTATATTATAGGTACTTAATTTTCTCATTGTAAGGAACAATAACTTCAAACTATAGCTTTAACATTAATTCTGTGTCCTCACACATTACAATGAAGATCTATTCGTCACCTTAATACCTGTACAGTGTACAATAATATATTGTATATTTTTTTATACTGGCAACCTGAGGTTATATTATAGGTACTTAATTTTCTCATTGTAAGGAACAATAACTTCAAACTATAGCTTTAACATTAATTCTGTGTCCTCACACATTACAATGAAGATCTATTCGTCACCTTAATACCTGTACAGTGTACAATAATATATTGTATATTTTTTTATACTGGCAACCTGAGGTTATATTATAGGTACTTAATTTTCTCATTGTAAGGAACAATAACTTCAAACTATAGCTTTAACATTAATTCTGTGTCCTCACACATTACAATGAAGATCTATTCGTCACCTTAATACCTGTACAGTGTACAATAATATATTGTATATTTTTTTATACTGGCAACCTGAGGTTATATTATAGGTACTTAATTTTCTCATTGTAAGGAACAATAACTTCAAACTATAGCTTTAACATTAATTCTGTGTCCTCACACATTACAATGAAGATCTATTCGTCACCTTAATACCTGTACAGTGTACAATAATATATTGTATATTTTTTTATACTGGCAACCTGAGGTTATATTATAGGTACTTAATTTTCTCATTGTAAGGAACAATAACTTCAAACTATAGCTTTAACATTAATTCTGTGTCCTCACACATTACAATGAAGATCTATTCGTCACCTTAATACCTGTACAGTGTACAATAATATATTGTATATTTTTTTATACTGGCAACCTGAGGTTATATTATAGGTACTTAATTTTCTCATTGTAAGGAACAATAACTTCAAACTATAGCTTTAACATTAATTCTGTGTCCTCACACATTACAATGAAGATCTATTCGTCACCTTAATACCTGTACAGTGTACAATAATATATTGTATATTTTTTTATACTGGCAACCTGAGGTTATATTATAGGTACTTAATTTTCTCATTGTAAGGAACACCGATAAATTTAATATTGTATTGTACTTAACGTCACTCGACTGCACTGTCAGATATCTTGAGTAATGAGTAGTCTTCATATCGTGCAAATCGTCAAATGTGACTGACTTATCGATCATAATAATATGCATTTACTGTTTTATTTATTACATATATATAACGAATATATTATATTCGTCACGAGCCTTACCCACATGTTATTTTAGTTTATTTTATTTCTGATGAGCGGAACATATGGACTTCCGATTGGTGGATATAACCACATTCACTAAATCTTACGAGGAACGGATTTTCAGCCATTCGCCTAATCATCGGACACGTTCTCTGGATCAAATATTATTATTTAATTGAAAAAATTACGTGTTACGTACGGTTTTATAAATGGGACACTAGATTTGACATATGCATTACTAATTATTAATGTAATACGTTCACATTGTGACATTTAGTGTTAAAGCAGATAATATATAGAGAGATACAGTAAGATACAGTACTCTACTGTTGGACACAATAGAATGACAATATTACACTAAAGTAATCAATCATATGCATCTAACGAAGACATATGTGATTGTAGAATTTATTTAATTCACGACAGAGCTGCATGCATCCATCTTCTCGAAATTTCGTATAGTGAACCGAGGGACTAAATAATGCATTTTAACTAGCATTATCATATTGTATGGCTTCTGTACCTAATTCGTTGTTAAATCGGCCGATCATTATGTTATTACAAGTGTTTATACTCACAACTTCATATACAGATCTGACAATACTCTTCTCCCTGTTGTGACACCTGCACTACGTCGTATTGTAACTTTCGGTGGACCTGCGCTTGTCACAATCAAGGAAATGTTTAAGCCACGAACCACGGCGTCTTCCTCTGCTACGTATACCGTTAATCTTTCCTCAGATAATGACTGCTTAATGCTGTACTTTTGTCCTCTCATAATAACATCCGTAGTTTTCTAGTTTTGCCGCCACGCACTACTTCTCGATCGTATACCATTCGTTTGTAGATGTCAACATTAGTTATACAGTATACCATATACAGTTTAACTCGAAGGCATCAACCCTCTAATAATACATTGTTTAGTGTCCAAATCTGTATGCCATAAAAAATAATAGGTGTATATATACTATATCTAGGTGTCTAATACACCATATTATCGAGAATAATATTGTCATTATGGTATCTTTCAAAGCACGAAATTCTCTACTGCATATTCTTGAATTCATATTTATTCAGAGACTTAATAAGTATGTAGATTGCACACAAAAATCAATTCGTTCTCATTGTTTGAATTGTTTTTACTAGTATTTATCCTTCAGGGTTTTCGGATATTTTATTTGCTCGGCAAATAACATTGGTGCCCATTCTGCGTCGCGAAATCGAATTCCTTTATTATCCCGTTTTACTGTTGTTTTAATGATTTCTCTAGACGCAATATTTTGCCGTTTCCAAAATGGCAAGAAAAAACTCTCCCGATCGGCTGGTGAGTGATCTCGGCCAGGCATTCGTGTGCCAAAACGCCAATATCCCCTGGCGTTTTGACCCAAACGATAATAAAACATCATTTTCCTCGTTTGTGAGCTTTTAGATATTTGGGTCAGTGCCAAGTGCAAGACCGACTGCACAACTGAACGCCTGCTTATACCCGGCTTATACGTCGATTAACCTGGTACTGTGCCTGCACTATTGTATATGACCCAGTGTTGCTAAAAGCATAGTATATTGATGGGTCGATGCTCGTCTAGTTTTGTATGTATTTAGCTGAAAAGGTCGAATCTGATACTGTAATATCATCTCAATACGTAAAATATGTTTTCAGCATTATTGATGCAATTACTATTCTGTCCCATGTCAGACTGCACAACCGTCATCCAGAGACATATATTTGGAGCTTTCTCTCCAGTTGGTTATACAGCTTCTCTACGTCCCTTTTGACGTTGTCCGGCAAGCTCCTTCCTTGACGGCCCAGGGCCCGAGTACCTAACTACTATATTATAGAAAACATCCTTCCTAGGCCACAAAAAATATCCTAGTAACCTCGATGCGGCCGGCGTATTGCTCATCAGTCAATGTTCTATTATATCTCTCTGTCCTAAAGTCACATTTTAAAAGTAGCCTTAAATATAATAAATTCCACAAAACCCGAATACTTCATTAACTATGCGATCTTTTAAAATATTCACTTTCAGGAAAAGTTTCCAAGCTTCCTGTTTTCATTCCAGAGATGCCACTTTTATTTTATTTATCTCGGCGTATCTGTTAGTAGACATCTATCGGCGAGTTGTCGAGCTATTTTCGTAACTTTCTTTTACTGCAAGTCACATTCCACTCGGGGACAGGGAGGTAGACCTTGCTTTGATAACCGTTTCAAACATCTCCGAGTATTACTATAAATTGCAATGACATACAGAAAGAAAAAAATCTGTCAACCATGTACTGTTATAAATAAACGATATGCTTCTTTCGGAGTAATCTAAACTAATATTCATTTTATTTTCGACTATATTGAGTACCTTTCAAAATCTTTTCCGCATCCATAAGTTGCTGTTTTCAACGGATTTTTTTGAAATGTTAACGAAAAGTACCTAACTGCTATCGATATTTTACGAATTAATTTGCATCTTCGCTATACTAGTCTCGGTAAACATAACAAACTTTCATAATTCTCCTTTAAATTTGATGGTTTATTTGTAGTCATTTTATTTCTTGTTTGACAATACATTTTCATTTGATAATGTGTAATTATTACGTTATTGATAATTATATAATGGAGCTAGCTGTTAATTGGCTTTCAAAAGGGCGACTCATGGATAATTTGTGAAAAATACACACCATCTTACCTTAGGTTATTTATTTTTAAACTGAACTTGAAGAAAACGCTGTTTCAGCTGACCCGTCTGTGGGTTAAGTAGCACTCTGCATAGCTGTTATTTTTAATTCCCTATTGATATATATTTCGTGGGGCAATGTGGCTAGGCTGACGACTCATAAATAATACTGAGATCTCTCATATTTTTTATAATAACAATATCTAGCGATTGACCGTCGTTTCCAGACATATCTGATCATCGCACAGATGAACTCCCCGTGTGCGCTTTAGTATTTTGAAGTGAAACTATGTAGGTACCTACGCTTGAACTGTTGTATCGTTCAACATTCGTAATATTTCTCCGTGAGTTATTATTTTAATCAACTTGTATATTTGTACGGCAGCGCCCAGTTTAACTTAATACTAACTTATCTCTAAAATCTGCTAGTCGATTTATTCAGTAGACACAGTTAGTGTTTATAAATTGCCCTGAATGATCTCATTAGATAGGATTTTTCAGTGCTCAAATAGAGCAAATATTTGTATACAGATAGGTGCATACTACTTGGACTAGGAGGTATTTCAAATCTTAACGATTATTTTATAAATGTCCTGTTTGTAATCAGATCAAAATCCAGATAAAGAAGCCGATCCCCCAGAGGATGCGGTTGCACTTAAACCCATAGTGATAGAAGCTGTAGAAGAAAAACATGTTGAAGAAAAGGCTGCTTTGAATGAATCTGAAGAAGAAAAGAAAGATGTTTTCGTTGAAAAGGTTTCTGAAGTGCTGTCCGATTCAGAATGCGAACAAGATCGCAAGAAATCTAAGACCAAGCATAGGAAAACTATGTCCATGTCCAATACTATTGAGCTCGTAAAGACTATGGGAGATGAATGGATAGTAGCAGCAAAAAGAGAATTTGAAGAACATTCTAAAAAGAAAGATAATTTATGTAAGAAAAAAGAATCCAAAGACCACGGAAGCCACCAGAGTTTGGATAAGAAAAGAGATGACTCAGATAAAGGTTCAGACTATTCTAAAAGTTTAAGCGACGGTCGAGATAGTGGCGGTGTGGTCATATTGCTGTCAGACGCGACTGTTGGTGAAACCGACGACTTCGAAACAGTCGAGGAAAGCGATTTCTCATCCAAAAAACATCAGAAAAAGAAGGAAAGCAAATCATTAAAAGAAAACAAAGGATCAAGCAAAACAAGCCAAATAATGAGCGCGCAAAAGATGAACGTTAAAAAAATTGCAAAGGCATCTTCTGCCGGAGCACTTAGTTTCATCAGAAAGCGAAAGTCACACGGCAATAGTGCTAGCTCAGCACCCGGTTTTATAAACCAAAGGGACTCGGTGGACTATGCCACACTTTCTACTGCGTTGTTCATTGATTCAGAACGTACACATACTGAAATGGTAGAAGACGTCAAAGCTTTACTGAAGAATAGAATCGAATTAAAAGTAAATTCAGCAGACGATCCCGAAGTCTTAAACCCAGCTGGAAACGCGTCGAGCGCATCTGAAGATGATGATGAAATATTTTATGATGCCAAAAATGGTTTGGAGAGTTCTGAGGAGACTCGCAGTGCGATGCTGCCACCTAAAAATATGTTACCAAAACTTGCCGAAGCCCAGCGAGCCGCCAAGATATCCGGCCAACGGTCACGAAAGACCTTAGGTGGGTCCTTAAAACGAGCTGGAGGCGGTAGGAGGAAAGTTAGAAGAAGAAGCACTGTTGAAGAAGTAATTCCTCCGCCTCTTCCTCCCCGAGTTATAACTACTGCTCCACCAACCAAGCATGGTACACATTGGCTTTTTGGAAACTCTTTTAAAGGTAAACACAGGTTTCAATACGCTTGAGTTTTTTTATAATATTATGGCCATTGTTTCTTTTCAGATCCCTGGATGAGTTTCTTCTTTTTTCTGGATTACTTTTAACGAATTTATATGGTTGTTTTCCAGGTGCTGCTTTAATTTTGTTTTATTAAACATTATTATGTTATACCTAGTCTCATGATACATATGATACATCATCGTCTTTTATGTTATATTTCAACCATGGATATATAGTCTTCTTACATAATTTCCGAAATTTTATTCTATCTAGTATATAGTTTAGTATTTCTTCCTCTTCACAGTAGTCGGTCTTCACCTGGTATGTTTAATACGCTAGAATCCTGGTTTACTACTAAGATCAGCGTACCCTTGCGTTGATATCACTTATTGGATTATCTTTTTTTCTCTTTACAGGAGACGGAAGACGTGATGACGAAAGTGGTGCAGACAGTGTTTCCCATCTCACAGACTCTTCTCATTTCACTTCGGACCACGGCTCCGATAGAACTGAAACATCGTAAGTACATATAAATCTCAAACTTGTGATTTTATAATTCAATATCCACCTTCTGTCATGTAGGTCCATCTTTTTATAACGTGTGATCGAAGTATATTTTTTTTAATTCACAAGATCGTATTCAGCGATTACATTTTAGCGAGCCTTACATTTTTTTTTATATTATTATATTTTATTTACTTGGGCCTCCAATCATGTATGTAATCGAATCACATTCGATCTAACATTCTTCCAAATAATTAAAATTATTCACAATAAAAATTCGTTTTCATCCTGACGCCATCTGTAAATCAAAATTATTTATGTTTTACTTTTTTACTAACTTCTAATCGATTGATTTTTTTTTACTATTATTCCATTTAAGTCGTACTTTTCGTTGAAGATACTGAAAGGTTGCAAAAAACGACTCAAATGTAATAAATAGTACTCACCACGGTTGCTGCCCTGATTTGTAGAGTCTCCTTTGAAGAGGAACGAGCTTAAGTTAATACTGAGGCCAAGAACAGGGCACACAATGGGCAAAAGATTCCTTGTGGGAAGAAGCGAATCGCAGCTCTGCGATGAATGTGATGTTGTTGTACATTGTACATATAGCAGTACAATGCCATAAATATGAACTTCACAGAGTACAGCTGCGAATTGCGGATATCTATGAGAATGTCGACGAATTGAAAGGTGCCCTGGCGGTGGGTAAGACGGAAGAGCTTGGCAAAATTGTAAAGTTCTTTAACAGAATATGAGTGAAGACCTGATCGGCGGATCCCCTTCTAGAAGAGAAGAGGCGATATGACAGCGAGTCGCGGTCAAAGCCTCGGTAAAATCACAAAAAAAGTACAAAACTTAATTCAAATTCCATCAAATTCGATAGTATTATTTTTTAAAGTAACTTACTGTTAATAAAAATTTCAAACACCATCGTATTCAATGCATTATTAGAACAAAGTGGCACTTGGTTATATTGATCAATAGTTAGACACATGCCCCCACATCCTGAAGCGGGCCCCCCGACCTAGGCAGTGTGGCGCTCTACAGAAGCGTTTTCCAAATGGTGTTCCAAGTAAAATAAAAGGTATTCAGTGTATTTTTAGCGACTTTGTTGTATATTTGAATAAATCCACTTGATTTATGGAGGACACACAATAATTAAAATTTGCATCACCCAACCACATATTTAAAAATATTAATATATTTCAAGTAAAATAGCGCCGCAAGCGAGTTTTTGTTACCATTGGAGCAAATTTGTGATGGGTGTTTATCTCACCTATCAGCCCTCCCCTTATGGGTGCCATGGTTAGAGCACTCGCACGACAAGCGAAATATGTCTGTTTGAATCTCACTAGGTCCAAGATTTTTTTTAATATGTGATAAATTTTATGTTACGAAGGTGGGTCAATAAGTCCTTAGAAAAGCCGACAAGTGGCGCGACTAGTACTGTAAGCGGTTTGTTTTCATGCAGCGGCACTACCGATTCAGTATGCTGCGAAGTTTCAATCATATTGGTCGGGTTGTTGTGTGTTTTTCGTACATTTAAAAAAAAAATTTGCTTGTGGAAAATGGAAAAATGGAAAATGGAGAAAATTGAGTTTAGAGCTGTTATTAAACATTTTAATATAAAAGGGTTAACAGCAAAGGAAATAAAAAATGAGTTGGATTTAGTTCACGGCATATCTGCTCCTTCACTCGCAACTATTTATAACTGGTTAAATGAATTTAAACGTGGTCGTACATCAACAAAGGATGAACCACGCTCAGGACGTCCTGTAGAGGTGACTACACCAGAAATGATCAATAAAATCCACGATATGGTGTTAAGTGACCGAAGATTAAAGTTGAGTGAGATAATTGAGGTTACAGGGATCTCAAAATGTAGCGTCATTTCTATTTTACATGACAAATTGGGCATGAAAAATATTTCTGCAAGATGGGTGCCGCGTTTGCTCACAGTCGACAATAAACGCAATAGGGTGGTGGCCTCTAAAGCCCTGTTGTCGCTCATGCAACGCAATCCGGATGAATTTTTTCGTCGCTTTGTGACTGTAGATGAAACATGGATACACCACTATACTCCCGAGACAAAAGAACAGTCAAAGCAGTAGATTGCGAAGACAAACCATGTCCAAAGAAGGCGAAAACCGTAAAATCAGCTGGTAAGGTTATGGCTACTGTATTTTGGGATGCACGTGAAATTATTTTCGTTGACTATTTGGAAAAAGGAAAAACAATAACAGGGGATTATTATGCATCTTTATTGGACCAGCTAAAAAACGAAATTGAAGAAAAATGGCCTCATTTTAACAGGAAAAAAATCCTCTTTCATCAGGACAATGCCCGTGTTCACACATGTTTACGATCAATGGCTAAAATTGAAGAATTGAAGTTCGAATTGGTCGACCACCCACCGTATTTGCCAGATTTAGCCCCCAGTGACTTTTTCCTTTTCCCAAACTTAGAAAAATGGCTAAGTGGACAAGGTTTTTTTGCAAATGAAGAAGTCATCGATCGGACAAATGCTTATTTTGAGGACCTTCCGAAAACTTATTTTTCTGACGGTTTAAAAAAAATTGAGAAACGTCTAACCAAGTGTATTGAGCTCCAAGGAGATTATGTTGAGAAATAAAAAAAAAATACAAAAATAAAAACTGTTTTAATGCTTTTTTCTAAGGAATTATTGACCCACCCTCGTAAAAAATATATGTATTGTAATAATATTCATTTATTTATTTCGTCTGCCTACATTCAACTTTAGATTAACTAAACCATTATCAATACTAACATTATAGTATGGTTGTTTGAGAATGGAAAGCATTTCCTTTTATCGTCAGTGACCGGTGTTAATGCCGTGTGATCCATATGATCGTATATCATCCCTAGGTGGCGTGGAGGATCAAATCTGGCGTCGAAGCCTGTGACGAGAGCAGAAAGCTACCGCGACAGAGCCGACAGGGTGAAGAGGACCAAACGGAAGACCAGCGATCCGAACCAACTCACTTCGGCGAAAGATTACCAGTGAGTTTTCATACATCTCTCGTTTTGTTTTGCATGCCCTTTTTAGACGTGTCCCTAGTACGTTTTTCGGAATCGCAAGGAAATGGAACGGCGAATAAATTGCTTGCCAAATCCGTAGGTATACATAAGTTATTTGCAGAAAAGTTTGCAAAATTTTCAGAACGACATAATATTTCATTTCGACGTGACTGAGACGTACGTATGTTTTTTTTATTATTATTCTTACTCTGATAGCTTTTTGTATAATGTGTAGATCGGGTATATTTTGAAAGATAGCCAATGATAATAATATGAGAGTAGTAGTCAGTTACGATTTTTCATACAGCAGATACGGCGGTCGTTTCTACAAAACTACTAAAATCTTCAAAGTATGCACAAAAATCCCTTAAACATTAAAAACATCCTGGCAACATAATATTAACGATTGATATATTTTTAACACCCAATGACAGTTTATCGCACAGGTAAAATTTTCGCAAGTTGGCTTCCAATTTTTTTCAGTGCCTGATAATATTGGCACCTTGATTCAAAACCACAAAAACCGGTCGCCGATAAATTAAATATGAAAAACTATGTAATCACGTGATTCGACGTAATTAGGTACGGTGTATGTGGCCGGAATCCGAATGGATTCGGGTTCAAGTCCCGCCCGGCACCATAATATTTTTTAAAGAATTTTCCCAATACGTACGTTTCTGATATAAGTATATGATTATTAAATTTAATTTAATATAACGCAAAAATTTTATAGTACTTTTTCCACTTTTAATAAATAAATCTGGACCAGTTTCGTCCGCCTCAGAGGGAGTCTTTTCAACTAAATTATCTTTATACAACAGGCATTTAATTATGAAAACAAATTCAAAAGATGACATAAATAAACTACCAATAGGTACATTGAATTATCCATCCAATAATATTTTCTCAATAGCAATTAAATTAAAATCAATGTAATTGGATATTAATATTTCATAATACATCGTTAAGGACACTAAAACAAATATTCTAAATTAATAACATAAAACAAAATATGAAGCAATAAACATTTATAATAAAATAACACATGAAGCACACCCAACCATTTTAGCACGTGTTGAAATTTACCCTAATTTTTGATCACACATATTGACGGCTTTTGACGTCTTTTAAAGTTCAATCTTTGGCCATCATATAGGACATAGGTAACAAAAATATCCATTTAAATACATATCTAACTCACTTCAAAAACCGTTTTAGGGGCTTTTGAAACTAGGCGCTTCACATAATATATTATCACCAAACAAATATTTGGTGGAAAAGGTAGGTTTTAAAAAAAATGTGTTTTATTAAATTAAATTTAATAATACAAAGCATTTCCACCATGAATTGACAGTTAACACAATAAAAAAAAATAAGTACTTATATGATTTTACTTTTGTAATTAGATCATTTTGATTTTCTTTGAAAAATATCTAACTTAGTTAATCCATATGTGGTTATCGTTTACTGTAAGCTCGTCTTAATTATTTACATATATTTCGACAAACACTAGTCTTTGGATTGTTTGCTTTCTGTTTCAATCCGACAAAGACCCGACCGTTCATTCTACTAGTTATCACATCCAGTTGTTAAAAGATTGTTTAATGTGTACATAAGCCTCTTGATAAAGCTCTATCAAAATGCACATCTATAATATATTTGAGCGCAGGTGCCCGTGAGAGCAGGTGCAAATACGTTCGTCCACAACGGTGCAATCACCCCTATCTCACGTTAGCGTACGCCCAAACTATATATCATAATAATATTATTATCTTGCAATTCATTAATAATATAAATTATAATCTTGATTTTATATTTATCTCTGGTTAATTCCACGTGTGTGTGTGTCGTCTTTTTTATCATTTAAAATCTGATGCCCGTTTATTGTTGTCTCTTCTTCTAAGTTCTTCTGACGAGCCTTCACACTTGTCACATACGAGGTATTCGGACTGATGGTCGTTGTCATTTTTTTAGTGTACATTTTGCAATCTCGCCTCGATCCCCTGTATCTTATTATTCCTTGTTGTGTATATTTTGTTCAATTTTTTTTCAAATTTTATTCAACGTCATTATCAGCTATTCTCGGTTTGACTATGGGATAATGTCCTCATCTAGCCAATTTCCTTTTAGAATAGCATAATTAAGTATTGTTAACTATTACGGAACCAAGAGATACATAAATACTTATATTTCAGAAAATACTAATAAAGTGATCGATTAAGATGTAAATTACATGGAAATGAACACGAATGCAATACTGGTCAGTACCGGTTTTATCCGCTTGGGTTGGCATTTGCCAACAGCTATTTATTCAAATGTATATTTCATAATGCCAAAAAAATATAACGAATCTTGTTTGAAAAGTGTTTTTTTACAAACATTACTAAACGCAGCTTTCGAACACTCCGTCGCTTCGAATATTGATATATTCCACTTGCGTGTGGCGAGTTTATATAGACTTTTTTTTAATAAATTCTTAACACAGTGTTCATTTTTTACTTACGCTGTTTCTTCATCCATAATGTTATATGACTACTGTTACTTAGGTTTTTTCCAAGATATGTTGTGAACGTCTTGAATGTATAATTTATAAAGTTAATCAATATTTTTTTCCAAACTACGGGACTTCAATTTTTGTTCTTTCCAAATGAGTATTTATCTTAGGCTAAGATGATATTTTATTTCCTGTGAGAGTATCGTTTTCCAAATATCAACGTAATGTAAATCAATTAATTGCTTACAATTTTATTTTAATCTTTCATTTTCGTAGGTATTGTCAAATTCTTAGTGGAAATCCATAATAAAATATTAAATCAAACAATGTGTATGGCACTATTATCAGAATTTCGCGTGCGTCTGCCTTAAATAAACGTTCTCGATTGACAACACAGACGAAATGGGTCGTTATTATAAATGTGTGGTTAAACTACATTTTCTGAAACAAAAATGTTGAAAAAAAACTTTCTCTATATAAATCGCGCCTAAATGTATGAAGAGTAGGTAAGTATTTAGCCAATAATATTGCATTTCGGCATTTGTAGTTGAGAGATCCTGTTAAATTTACGTAAAACTGTTTATAACCGCTGAACAATATTGCATGTATTATGTACATAATTATAAAGATTTAAGTAGGTACATATAATAATATGTAGGTACAGTTTCTTTTATTTTCTATGTATCGAGTATCGACTAACCTACGTCAGATTCTCAATAAAATTATATTCTTTTGGAAGCGCTATGCCAGCTAATAAAGCCGTCGATCGCTCGAACTAAAATAGAAAAACAAAAAAGCTCATAATTATTCGCATGTAATGAGACTGTTGCTAGGACATTAAGCTTTAATATTACTGGTCGAATTATATACTGCTGGTATCTGATTGATACATACACCGTTTGTCTATCATGAGAAATGTTTTGCGTTGGAATTTGGACGGAATCGAGCTTTATATTTAATTCAGGAATTTAAATTGAATACGTTTGCTTTGTAAATAGTGGATCAGGGCTGGTACGACCTTCGCCCTTTCTCGAATTGCTAATGGATAAAGATAGTAATAGTTAAAACATGTATTTGATGGTCTACGTACAATAGACGTGGACCGTGAACGTAATATCGCTGTGAGAGTTGATGTGAAACTATTGAATTTATATATACAGCCAGTTACAATAATTAGGAACTTATATTTATCAACTTTTTAACAGTTAATAAAAAATAGATTATTTTGCCCTATGTCTTCATTGTAATATGTAGTCAGACCAGTCGTGAAGGGTAGAGGTAGGCTGTGGAGATCCGACATAAATAGTGCACAATGAACTTTGTCAATCATGCTTAACTGTTTTCATTGAATTTAGAATACACATTGCACATGTTGGTAAGTTTTTAAAATTCCTGTAACCCCTATACTAAACAATAATAGATAAAAAATATTCTTCTATGTATATCTACCTAAAACATTTTAAATTATGTATGATTTAAGTGCATAATTTTAGATATTTTATAGATAGAGGAATATTTTTTGACTAGTATCTATTATTGCTTGGTATACACACGCAGGGTTTAATTGAATTTTCGGTGAAAACAAATACGTGTGACTGACAAAGTTTATTGTGCACTAATCATGTCCGATCTCAATGGCCTACCTCCACCCTTCGCCAATCAGGGACAGCGTTATGCATTTTTAAACCAAGCGACGATTTCTTCGAAGCATATGATGTTTTAACTCAAATAATTCCATAAATAATCATGGATGAACATTTTTTAATGTTTGGAATTTGTATTATTTAATGCCATGATTCTACTAGCAAATAAAACGGCACTTAATATAGGTTATGTAGGTTGGCATAATATTTTTTGCCTGGCAACTTTGGCGTAAGATGCTTTTGGTATTCAAACTAAAATACTATCTTAGTATTAATACTATAAATAAATTATCTGATAATCCATACACATGGTCCGATTCATCTAAATAATTATTTAGAATGTCAGGACTCGTTTACATTGAAATATCTGTCAATATTTTACTTTGTTTACCTATGAAATTCACTACATATTTACCTGCTTCGAGTAATTGCATTTCCTAAGGACAGCGGTCCTGCCAACCTGACAATAAAGACATGCCATCCTCTCCTGTACAAGCATTTTTTATTTTTGCTATTCTACACAATTCCTTTCTGTGACATTTTTGTGTTATTGTGTGTAGGTATTTCTCAAAGTCTAACTGGATAACCTGAAGAATAATATTCCTAAGTTAGGAAATGTTACTAGTTGTGATCCTACATTTTTTTTTTATACTTTACTATGTAGCGTAGCATTTATTGTGCAGATCACAACTTGCAAGTGTGAAGTAAAATTAAATTACTATTGGCTCGTCAGAAACTGAACACACTGAAGGTTACAAATTAAACAGCACGTTTCTCTCATCACAAAAAATACGCAATTTTGGGCACTGATTACACTCATGTTGGACTACGCCTCAGTTTAAAGCGCGGGGATTCACATCTTCCCTTTCTATTACTCTTGCGGCAGGCCATGAGTGATGCAATACGGATTAGGTGATTCGACGAAATCACGCGGGCTTCCTCGTAATTCATTTTGAAAACGACTTCCACGTCAGCTGGTTAAGGATATAGAAATAGGAATGGTTAATGTTTAAAAATCTCAATTCCATTTATGTTTTATTACAACTGGATGTGGATGTAGGTACACGCTTTTTACAATTTCACGATTCAATTCCTATGGGTACGGTGCGAAGCTGCCATATAATATAATATGAAGTTGATAATGAATATTTTCAATGAGCTTAATTCTTTGAACGATTGATTAATTTTACTTTCAAATATTTTACATTGGCATTTCATTATGGGTTAATTAAATTTGCAGTCGATTAAATCAAATTACTTTTCTGAATTCACTCAGTCATCTGTCGCGCTCGCTTGATAGACTAGGTACCTATTTCAATTTTCTTTGGCGTCGAATAAAATCTCGGATTTCCCTTTTTTGGTATTGTAATTTTCTTACGACACTGAACATCTGGTCAACTCTTACAAAGCTGAAAGGAGATAGATACCTCTCGACCCTCCCAAATCCCTATACGCCCTCACAATAACGCCTACTCTAAAATATCTATCGCCGTCTCTTTCTGCTGCCTCCTGAGGGACCGATCCTCTCTCCCTCTCTTGTCTATCCCTCGTGCTAGAACAGGGACTGTTAAAGTTTCAATCGGAAGTATGCAGGAAAACTGCATGCAATTACTTATTTGCGTACCTATATTTTGGAGGAATTATGGGCGTGTTATCGATTATACATTTATTGTTACTATACTGTTCCAGTTATAGATTTTCTCAATAATATTAACGTTTCAGCATTTAATATTCCATAAAAATCATAAGATCCTTATTCTTATGAATGCTTATCATTATACAGTAGTGTTCACTTATCACGAACCCGGCTAAAGCGAACTTTCAATCATTACAAGTTGTTTGAAAGCAGGATGAAAATTCCATAAGAACTGTGTAATTTCTATTCATTTAAAGCTAAATTTTTGAAATAACGTAGCATTTTTTCTTGGAAACTTTCGCTTATATAAGTGGCGATCAAACTATTGGTTAAAATAAAGACGATGGAAATGATGAAATTGAGAATCATGAATCAAGACTGACTATATTCAGGCCAGTAATAATATAGTAATACATTAACAGCGAACAGGTTACCGCATTGCATTCGAAGATAATCAATAACTAGCTTTACCATCGTAACTCACTATCCAGTGCCCCGGCCTAACAATAATCGACCCTGGGGATGAATACAAAACAGCACCAGTACCCACTACATCGGAAGCCAAGCGCAGTTTTGGGGCAGTTTATTGTTTCCTCCAATCACAGAATACTCCACAAGACAGTACCTGAATTAGAATTATAATAAATGAAATAAATTTTGTTCGAACCAAACGAACAACGATTTATAACGAAATAAAAGTTATCTATATTTTGTAGATAACTGAGTGATTTTGTTGATTCGTTTATTAAAAATTGAAATGATAAACGGTTTATCTGAAAATCTAAGTGCTGTTTCTATACGTTTGTTGTTAAATGAACTATGGTCAAAGCCATTAACTTACGTGCTGTACTCGAGAATAATATGCTTCTTATCAGTGAACTCTGGCTACTATCTTGGTATCTGTAGTTAGGTAAATAACGGTTTGGTTCTGCATAAATTTCCGACGCATTCGTTGCATTTGTTTAGCTACACTATTTAATCTAATCTGGTTTAATAAAGATAGATATCTGACAATGACATCACGTATACTGTCATTCATTGGAACACTTCACTTTTGATCAATATTAAACATTAAATTGAGTTACTATAATATATAACTATAAAAACATGTATTTTCTTTTTCTATGTCTTTTTAAGGCATGTGCGGGATGAAGTTTGGTCGCACCATTGGCCCATAGGAAAATGAGTCTTGAAAATGTAAAAACCGTGTACCTACTGCTATTCTTATGCTAACTTTCTTACGTGAAAATCGTTTTCAAATTAACCATAAGGAAGCCCGGGTGACCTCGTTGTATTGCACTACTCACGGCCTTGAGATTTGAATTCCTGGGCTTTAAACTAAGGCGTAGTTTCCTCTTACCGTCGCGCAGTAGGCTCTTTGCACAATATAACAATGGGAGATTGATCACTGCCAGTTTTGATGCCGGTTAGTTGATC
This sequence comes from Rhyacophila brunnea, assembly GCF_057557595.1. NCBI lineage: Eukaryota > Metazoa > Arthropoda > Insecta > Trichoptera > Rhyacophilidae > Rhyacophila > Rhyacophila brunnea. The sequence continues at coordinate 18,034,051 of NW_028233068.1, read as the reverse complement.
ACAGCCTCTTTAAAATTTGACATGCCTACTCTATAATTGAAGAACATGAAATTTCACGCATGTCAGCGAATGATTAAGAACTCCTCCAATGTGTCTGTAAGAGTTGGCTAACACACTTGTAGATGCAATGGCACCAAACTGCATCTTTGCATTGCCATGGATCATCATCCCTCTACCAGATGATACACATTTTCTGTTCTCTGAGTTTTACTCAAATTTTTCCCTGCAATAATGTTGTCGTATGTTAGTGAAAATTGTTATTTTGCTATAATTTCCCAGTGTAAAAAAAGTGTTTCTTACAGCGACCTAAGTTTTATTTTCATCGGGTCTCGGTCATAATAGGATAAAACCAAAATATTATGAATCACGTACACTAAAGTGTACCCTAACCAATATGTTTGACTCTCCAGGGATAACTTTGAACATTGTCTCCAAATAGAGTGCTGGTTAAAACAAATTTAAGTCATTAGTTACCTTATAATAAATGAATTCCACTTTACTGCCCTTTCGTTATTTAACTACATCCTAGATTATTTTTTTAAAACACGTCAATAATATAATATAACTCGGTGGAGATTCAACGTTTACTTGGATAATTAATTCTTGATAATTTATATAATAAGTTTTTCACATGGTATTTATTCACCACATGTAATCAATAAATAATGATGATATACTTAATCGCTTCTCTCAGCCCTTCACTTTTGCGAAAGTATATATTATGTTGTATGACATGTGATATATGAGCGAAACTACGATACTATATTGTTCACTTTTGGGAAATTAGAATTTGTCATGTTTTATATATTTAAGCTGTCTTGTCTTGTCTCTAAGTCGTTTGTCATTTCACCTACATATAATAATTAAACTGAGGAATCAGCAAACCGATTAATTTCGTAAATCTCTTACAAAAATCATTAGCGCGGTGCCAGGGTTACGCATCGCTCGGAAATGCATCATTAATTATCCCACCTGAGTTTCCCGCAGTGCACCGGCTGCGCGGAAAACTTTGACAAGCTTCGCCCGGCATGAAAAGAGTATTACCAGAGACCGCTTCAGTATCGAACGGGCGCTTAGCGCTAACGCAGTACTGACGCGAAAGCTGCGCCGCAAGCACGCCAGCCCGACGAGCTTTATCGCGACGCCGTCGTCATAATTCAATTTGACGAAGTACCAACAGACACTTACCGACGCGCTAATTAGCCATTCTTAAAATATTAACAATTACATATTTACATCTTTATCAAAATACGCGATTTGTGTACCGCAGTGGAGTGCAAGGAATTTCACAACGGCGGGATGAAATAAATCACACCCGCAATGTTTGCTTAAAATCATTTATTTTATTTGACGTTTGGACGAAACATTGTAAGCACGGTTGTATAAAATAACAATATATGCGAATAATTAACGTGTATGTATTTATGCTATTACACTGTGTATTAATATAACCGAAAACATTAAAGTAAACAAAAATGCATTATTCATAGTATATTTATCGGACGATTTGTATACAAAGTTTGTACAAGACAACCAAATATATTGCCGATTTCAATTGCATTAGCCTTTTGAGTGTTCGCTCGATCCACTACGTGAAGTTTATAGATCGGATGTATGCTGATATATGGTGCCCGAAATAGGTATCTTATCTTGTAAAAAAAACGATTGTACGATTCATTCAGCCATTTAATTTCAACTTATAATAAAATTCAAAAACAAATGAATGTCTACTGGTGTAATCCATAATGTTGCTACACTATATGTAATATATGTACTTTACAATCACACCACATGTATGATGGGTAATAGGTATACACTTCTTAAGTGTTCATTGGATGCATATAATTACTTTACTTCACTTTGTTAAATATCATATTATGAACCATTTCAATGATAACAGTTACCACATATAAGGAATACCTATTATGTTTATGGAATTCGGACTTAGTTTTCATAAGACATCTGCCATTTGAAATAACATATCTCTTTGAACTAAAAAATATAACTTAAATAAATGATTAATTTCTCAATAAACCAATATAAAAATTAACAAAAAAATCATCCTTATGTATTCGTTTTTATAATCTGCATATATGTTGTTATAATTAGGAGAATAAGTGATAGTAAATCTTGACATAAGTAGGCACGTGTATTTTTTTAGTTTTGCGGTATATGTTACCAATATCCATAAGTACGTACATAATTTACCTACTAAAACTAAATGATAATGCAGTGTGTTACTATACTTTAAATATATAAATGGTTTCATTTTATTAACTAAAAATAATATTATGATTTAAACATACAAGGTATATATTATATAATATACATAATCATTTTGGTGGTATATCAATTTGAGAAATAAGCGGTTTTTTTTTTAATTTTATTAATGAGACATTTTTTAAAAGATGCATCAATATGCACTGCCGTGAGTAAAAATTGAGTATTATGAAAAGGGTATGTAATCGATCGTGGGTTGATACTAAAAATGTGAAAACGTCAAATCTCATTTTTAGAGTTGCCCACATAGTATTATCACTCGTGAATACGTAAATCGCTGTGAATGTGCTTACCCTTTCACATAATGTAGATCCGCCCAACTAAGTACCTGCCCATTTGCAACCCTTTCCGGTACTCTTAACCCAAGCTTATATTACCTTCACGTCAGTATATTCTAACAAATAATTTGCCAATTCACGAATTTTCACCGCGTAATGAATACAACGCCGTGTTTTGATGTATGTAAATTTAGTTCCTTTATCTGAATAATTTGCCCAAATTGCCTGATAATAGATGTTATCGGAATAATTAGCCAATTTGCGTACATACGATAAGAACAAACAGTAAACAATTTGTACATTAGACCACTAAAGTAAATACCTAATGATTTCTGTAACGCGATGAAAGTGTGCTGCTATTTTTAAAGTAAATTTGTATAGGTACCTACTTGATAATCTGTTTTTCGTCAAAATGTTTCCACTGTCTTAAACTAATGTATTCCTATATCCCCAATTTTATTACATTCAATATGAACATTAATTCAATTTTCATAGCATATGTTGGCAAAATTCATGAATTCGATAATGAAAACCTAATCCAACCTAACAAATAATCCAGTATGTCGGCTATTTTCAAATTTTTTGTTTGTAGCTGGTTTCCTGTAAACCGAAAAGTACCGTGTTTTATTTAGACATGAATTTTATCTCGGTACTATACTACCCAAAAAGGTTGGACGGTCTTATACGACCATATTTCCGATACAACATTTCACGGTGAAGTTTGATACGACGAACTGCACACGTACAAATTTCCGGACACGAACTTCATCATAGTCCTGAGATAGAGCTGAAAAATATCTAAATTATGTCACTAAACAATATTTTATAGATAGAAGAATATGTTTTATGGTGAGCAGGGATTAATGAAATAAAAATAACTAACCAACTACTAACAACTAAATAAGTATGACTGAAAAAGTGTGCACCAAACTTGTGACTGTGACTTTTGTCGGATCGCCCATAGCCAATGACATTAATATGGACGAATCATCTGGAAAAGAAAATGACACTCGCTTTATTGTCGGGTCTGCCGAATGGCGTACTCTGTTCTAACGCCATTACAATAAATGTGATATTGCTATAAATTCCTGATGCTTTTTGTTGGGTCTGCCGAATGGTTCGGTTCGAACGGGTTCGCTCAAATGAACATTGACATTAGAAACACTGCTCTAACGCCATTACAATAAAGGTCATATTGCTATAAATTCCCGATGCGTTATATCGCATAATGGAGATTGCGTGACGTCTACCTATACATGCGAATGCGCGAATTTACTTGCTAGCTACTGTATTGAGTGCGTCGTCCATTAATAATGTCATTGCCCATAGCATACCTAAACTATTATGGTTTGGCTTGGGCGGGGTTTAATTGAATTTTAAAACTAACCAGCACTATCTAAAAATTGTATTCTTAGTTCAATGAAAACAAATAAGTATTACTAAGAGTTTAGTGTGCACTATTTATGTCGAATCTTAACAGCCTACTGCCACCCTTCGCCACTGGGTCATGTACACTGTAGGTAGGTATACACGATAATGAATCGAGAAAGAGAAAAATGTCAAAAAATCCATTAGATTACAAGATTCGTAAAATCAAAAAATCTTTGGCGAGATGGAGCAAATTTCCAATTGAATTCTGTGCTAATAGCATTAAATCATAACTGAAACGTTTCGATCCATTTCTTTTCACTATACTATAACAATAGTTATCAGTAACCTTTGCTCATGACCTATTGACTTTGTAAAAAACCTCTACATAATATATTATTTTAAATCTTATTATAGTTCCATATAATGTGTCATCATCATCTTTTTGTCGTATCATCCCCTAACGAAGATTGGTCACCATCAGAGCGAACTTTGTTCTATCATCTACTACCCGGAACAGTTCGGTGGAGCTGCACTCGTACCAAACAACGAAAGTTCTTAAGCCAGAAAATGTATCTTCTTGGATAACAAGTTGTGGGATACTGCACGTTTGTCCTTTCAAGTACTGTAGTATTCTGGTTGGTCATCAACGGCTCTATATTTCAATGTGGATTTTGGCCTCTCTTGAGCGTTTCTTGACAGAATGAGAAATGGCTGTTAACCTATCAGTTTCTCGTTCTGGATCCAAACACGTATTATGTAAATAGAAAAAAAAAACAATTGCAATGTAAATTTTCCAGTAGCGGGTTTCGAGACTTAGGTATGAAGTATCCCTTACGGATTCAGAAATGTCTATCCTACTACTCGCCAATCGTGAATGCTACATATTATTATATAGCAGGGTTAGCGAACCTGTTTACGTACGTGTGTCAAAATTTCCCAAATATTATTTTTCGACTGTCTTAACGTGCCGAGCAGTTTTTCATGGGAAAAAATAGTTTTTAGGAATGCTATTTAAAAAATGATCATGTTCTAGATACCACTCACAGAACATAGCACACATATTATTATAGCTTGATCACTTTTTTCAATTACGCCATACATTTCGGTAATTTAGAAACTGTCTGCCAGAATTACTACTACTAGCCCCACCAAGTTTTTGTTTCTTATGTGATGCAGCCATTTTTTGTGGGTAGAAATGAAATGATTTGTCAATATTTACAAATGTTCATTGAGTCTTTACGCACAAATTGACGCCAGAACTGCTCCGATCAGATGAGGCATTCTCGCGCTATAGAGGTCTCAAGCATTGTAAATCGATCAAAATTATAAATTCACGGCGCGGCATCCCCCGTCGCCTGGTGAGGTTAGTGTGATAATATTATATGTAACACATAAAGCCTAAGGGTTGACCTATGCAATTATATATTTACATTAAACGTAATACTTATTCTTGAAGAGAATGTGCCTGCTATTTTTATAGAGTGCCATCTGTCATTTATTATTATAGGTATTTTTTCTCTTAAACGCGTGCCATTCAAAATCATCTCGCGTGCCATAGCACTATTATATAGTGTAGTTGTGTACCTAGACGTATTTAGTAAGTGCACGGCATACCTCTACGTTTTTCAAAAATAAATTCACACCACGGTTAATATTGAAAAAATCAATGTTGTGTACCGTTGTAAAAAAAAAGGGTTAGGTACATATTCAAACACGCGCGTTAACGTGATCTTACTCCCTACTTAATTTATCGTTTATCAATTTATGGCTACGGCCGTATGTTGTAGCTTAGCCACTGGGAAATGCCAATAGAAATGGCATATTTAAAAAATATACTACTTTATTCTTAGGTCAATAATTATTATAAAGCAAACATTATTAATTATTATAAAGGACAATAAGGCTTCAAAATTATGTAAATAGATTATCTACAACGTTTAAGGAATGTCCAAGATCTTGCTTTGAAAATAGCACAAAAACTCCATTTTGACGTACGCTGAGCATGTGGGCCGTTAAAGTTTTAATTCAACATTCATCATTCGCATTATTCGATGATATTACCTATTAATAGTACGTATATATTATTGATATTGTAATTGTCTGATTTATGATGACTTGAGTTTTATTAGACGTATCATACTCGCATATTTTTTAATGCCTACCTCGTAGTTTTCCGATATTTGAATTATATTGTGATTCATTCATTCGTTGATTCGTTGATTCGTTGAACGTAAATATTTCATTGATGCCTCAAAACAAACACAATATTCTGTGTTTTATTTGTAAACTTTTAAATTCCTCGCATTTTATATTGGTGAGAGGCCTATAGGCTATTTGGGTACCGCCAAGGAGACATCTGTTGTTGGAAAACCGATTTCGAAATTCCTCAGCGCCGGTCATAACTCGGAACTGAACTTGTACCAAAAATTTCACCTCCGGAAACACCTTCGATGCGTTTTCCCACAGGGCTGCCTCAACCGCCTGGGATCTTATTTATTTACTTCGTATAAACCTATTTTTCCGTACGGCCACCCAAATCAATAACCGTTACCACCACAAAAATGTTTATCGGTGTTCTACCGGTACTAAATAATATTTACATAAAATCATTCAAATTTAAACGAATGGCAATATTTACCATTCCTCTTAAAATCCCGATCGTAATACGTTGAACATCTGTAACAATAATTCTACATTAATGTTATGTGTAACCACGTTATGTTTTTTGTTTGTGTTCATATGTGCGTGTGTAGTAAAATATCAACGGAAATAACTAATAACCGGCATGTCCGCAAAAGTATCATTGATTAGTAGGTACAGACCTACACCAGTCCATGAGACGTAAGTAATACATAGTATGAATGCCTGTTATAAATTAATTATTAATTGAGTCAGCTTTTCCATTTTACAAATGATAATACAAATTATATTAAATTCTACAGGATAAAAGTCCTGTTATTAACCTTACCACTATAAGAGTGATAAAACTATCGGTATTTCAATCACTTAAACGGACCATATTTTCGTTATTTTCAATTTAATATAACTCACAAATATATTATTTACATTCACGTTTTAGGCGAGTTAATAATCCATAGATCCGCAGAAAAGCTGCATTCCTACTTCGTCGATATTTCTCGCAATGAGAAACGATATTATTTATTCTTACTCATAATACGAGTACAATGCAAGACAGATCATAACAGAAGAGTAGTCCGAAAGAGATTCTCTTAGCTAAACATCATACAACGTTGCTGATCGGATAGACTTGGTAGATAGATAGGCTAAAAAATGAACTGCAGTTATAGTCGCCAGCCTTCGATAGAAGACGTACTAAGAGATGGAGTATTTTACTTAAATCTTACCTTTTTCGAAAGCTCGTTTAGTTCAGTTTACGTGTGATCACAATCAATTATTACATGACGTGTATTACATTAGTTACATTATAATAATGATAGTAGTGGACAGCCAATAATCAAATTCTAGTAATAAAACAAAATGTTACAACACTTCCGCACTGTAGATGTCCATATTCATAATATTAATGTTTACTATTTTTTTTTTAATTTCTTATGATATTTTGCTTGAAACTTTCACGGTTTTTTATTTTCATATGCAGTTATTTTTAATGCCGCTATGTGTTCTTTCTTTCTTTCTTCAGCATTCCGGGTTCATTGTATAGGCTATTATTATTCTCTCGAGAGCACGAAACGTCAAGTAAAAGAAGAACACGATGACAGTCCAAAAACAGAATACGACAAATTGGTACTAGAATTTATTAGATTGCCTGATTCTGATGTCTTACATAATAATACAGCATATGTTAAAATACATTTATGTAAATCACATTCACATTGTTGTTGTCTTGTATTAGACCAAAAATGTTGGAAACCTTCTTTTATATAGATAGAGCCTAAATGTATGAAATTTAAGCAAAAAAAATTCTTCGCTCTTCTACTGATTAAGTTAGGTATACGGTACTTCGCACTCCAGGTTCATTTTAAAAGAAATTTACACTTATATTACCCAATTAGTTCATTACATAGGTATATTGTGCTCATATTGCCAAAATAAGCCTTAAACATTTGAATTCATAGGATTGGATAGTGTATAATTAAATTCGACTTAGATTTAACCTTTTATACATATTCCATAATACCGTATCAAAGCAGACAGAATAAAAAAAATTAACTGTAAAAACCTGTGGAAATGTACTCCCTCGTCAATACGTTCATCATTATGGTTAAGATGTATAATCACGAAAAACAAAACAACAGATTTTAAACCAGAACGCGAGCCGTCGTTTTATTTTCGGAGCTACCAATAAAAGAAAAAAATAATGAACTTCTTACCAATACAACCACGTGTACGATAGTTCAATTCAAAAATCGAATTTCTTTCAAAATTCCTAATACGGAATACATAATATTATATAACTCCAAATTCTTTCTATGATACCTTTTTTCGTAATTATTGCGCCACATCCTATTTCAAGTCTTTTCAAGAAAAGCAGGTGTGAAGAGTGCGGTAGTTTACGGTAAGCCTAAATATCCGCAGCCCCGCAGTTTTCCGTGACAGCCGTTATCGAGTAGCAACTTTGTAATGAATAATAAATTTACTTAAATCGTATCGGGCAGTTTTGTATGTTAAATGCAGCTGCGAGGATGATACAGCATAGTATCGACTAAAAGTTTAAGTTGGTAATGTTGTTTAGCTTAGTTCCGTTCCATTAGCGAGCGTCAATCAGGCAGCATCTGGCGCGAACGTGAAGAGATGTGCTCTGAAAAGCGAAAGGCGCGCTGAATTTCTCACGCACTTGACGCTGAAATACAGAATCGACACCCACCTACACAATAACAGCTATTCTGAATACATTAGGTACATCTCACATGAGTATTATTTAAACTTAAACCATCCTATGAATCCATGTTTTTGTTGTGATTCCTTATATTATTATGTTCAATAGGGATCGGCGTAACAGATTACTTAGTAGTTTTTAAGTGAAACTATTTGGTGCTAGTTCGTTCAACGGAAACCAACCCCTTTCAGTGGTTGCGCGGCGGCTAAAATAAAAATGGCGCGTTACACTTTTTGTTATGTTTGTCAGTGTCAATGCATGAAGTGGCTATCACACTTTTTGTTATGTTTGTCAGTGTCAATGCATGAAGTGGCTATCACACTTTTTGTTATGTTTGTCAGTGTCAATGCATGAAGTGGCTATCGCTCGCCCCACTCTTTACGGACCAGTTAGTAAGGCTACGCTTCAAGTGAAGTAGCGTGTTTTTCGTTGTATTGTATCATCTTCTTTTGGTAGGTGACCAACATGCAGTACATCTCCCTAACCTGGACCAGTTCGTATCAGATCCCCAACGCCTTGGACATTAGACCACTTACGGATGTTTCGTACCCAAGAGAATCTCTTTCTACCCACTCTTATGCTGCCGTCTACCTTCCTCTGCATTGTGAGGTTGGGTTAATCATACATCTCGTTGCAGAAAATATGGCCGACGTGTTCAGCTCTTTTGTGTTTGCCGGTATTTATTTCCGCTTCAAAAATACCTATAGGTACTGAAATATACTGAACATTCTCAAGTTAGGAGAACTTAGATCGGCATTTGAGTCGGCCACCAGTCGGATCCACCAAACTGACCAAACTATATATATATATATATATATATATAGGAGTATATTATAGCCCTTCTGCGTTTTGCCATTGTTTGCACATTTTCATCTTTACTATTATGCAGTAGTTCACAAAGGTTTTCCATTAAGAATTGACAGATAAAAACATTAAAATACATGAAAACAAACAAAAAATATTGTTTTAAGACGATTTTTTTTTCTTTTAAAAGAAAATATTAATCTTGAACCTAAACTCTGCGCGCCTGCTACGTTAATTGGAGAGTCTATAAGCAATTCTTCTGTAAATAATAAAAAATATTTCGAGAACAAATTCTTTGATTGTCCATTTAAAAATCTATACATCAACACAGAATATGACATTGTTGATTGATTCTAGTACACATTCGAATACCAAAATTATGCATACCATCTAGCTTAATATTATATTCTACGATTTGGATTAAAATTAGTTTTGCACGTAGGTGGAATATCAATTTTCGCAAAAATGTAATATTTTATTCTTCAGCTAATTTCGATCTCAAGACATACGAAATTGTTTGAATAAATCTGATCTATTAGAATTAGAATGTGAATTTACCAATTATGATCATTTTTGTTTGTTCATTTATATCAAATATCTTTCACACCCTGGCAATTATATCAAGTATCGCTCGCGTGCTGAAAGTCGTATAAACCTTGTCAATTATTGCTTTTGTGAAAATGTGTTCTTTGGAAAGTATGAATGAACGTACCTTTAGAATTGTCGTGTCAAACAGTGGTAGGACACACGACGCAAAACCCCGCTGTGCTTGGACTCATTTCTACATGCAACTGAGGCCGTCATATCTAAAGAAGAAGTTTCGATACTCGCAAGCATGGCCCTCAGGCCAGGATCTTTGGCGGTCCCTCCTACATGTCACTAAAGCTAAATAAAGGCAGTGTTCTTCAACGCTTTACAGTTCCAGTAGCGTTTTCCAAAATAGTGTTTGTGGTAAAATTAATGGTATTCAGTGTATCGACACACAATAATCAAAAATTGCATCACACAACCACATATTTTTAAATGTAAATACTCCTGTGGCCGTATTCTATACACAGGGCGGCTATCGGCGGTAGTTTATCATATGTATGTATTGCGAGGTTAATTGTTACAATAAGTTAACTGTATAAATTGTCATAAGGTGCTATATTTTAACAGATGCTTTTGGCTGTGTTAACTTTTAGAGTGAGATGAACAGTTTAGACGGCTAACTTATTGCAACAACTATAATAGTACCTCAATACATAAATATGATAAAATACCCTCGATGTATAGAATAGATAAAACCTTTTGCATATGGAATAGATAGCGCCGCAGGCGACTTTTTTCACTATTGCAGCAAGTTTCTGCTGATTGTTTAAAAAGTATCGATGTATCGGTCAAAAAATATCGATACATGTAATTACACAATTAATTCCGTACCTATATGGCAGAAGCATATTTATAAGTCATTTTTTCGCATTTTACAGGAGAAGGTTTTTAAGGTTTAAAGAAGTGTCACAAATCAGGATATGATGGAAATTGGATTGTTTAATGTTATTATTATAAAAAAACTAGTATATTTTTAAAATATATTTGATAAAAAAAGAAAATCAAGCAATTCAATGAGTTATTGAGCATTTAATGACATATGAGGTTTTGGCATAAAAATATTTTCAACATTTTGACATATCATTTACAATAATAGATGTTTTATTATAGAAAAACTTATGAAATTAAAACAAGAGCATGGAAATTAAATGAAAACATGATAAAATTAAACTAACAGTGATAATAATATTGGTAAACAGTTGTTTATGAGTATTACTTATAGTATGTATATAAAAAAATTAACAAGTATTTAAATTTATATAAAATGTATGATAAACTGGATCTATCAATGGCAATAAACTGATGAGGTCATCTTTCTTAGATTGATTTATTGGCAGAGGACCGTTATAGTATTGCTTAATGTTAACAATGTTCCTTCTTCCTCTTGTTGTACGTCGTAAATGAAGTTGAAGAAATGGGTCATCTTCATGTAATGAATATTTAAATTTTATTAAACCAAACTCCTTCTCATACCTGAACGATCTAATTTTGTTCCAAACGACATTTTCTCCAACTGTATTAATTTTTCGCTTCACCAGTTGATTAGAAAGAAGTCTTGAATAATTGTAAATTTCATCCTGAGACATCTCTTTACCAATAAAAAATTTCTTGCCCCTTACTGTTCTAACAAACTGATACCAATCATGGGGAATATTAATTTCTATGTTGGAAGTTTTCTTGGCTTTTTCAACACGTGAATGGTCAGTGTCACATGGGCCTGGGAGCAAATATTTATGGTCCATGACCTGGATAGTTGGTGATGTACTTACAAAGAAAGATAGAGCTGCAGTTATTATGTTATTTTTATTTTGTCCCGGACAAGAATCAGAGGATGCAATAACATTTTCAACAGTTGGACTTAAGGTATTCAGAAGACTTATCACACAAAACGCTATTTCGTTGGCTCCTCTTGCAGCTATACCCTCGTGCCACATATAACATGAGGTTTGGTTCGATGTGCAATTTCTTATGGTCAAATTATATGTGTACAATTGTCTTTTATAGTACACTATACTTGAGTTAAGAGAAGGCGTTGGCAAACACTGCTGCAGGTCGAATGCTAAAAAAGCAATTTTAGCTTCAGATTGGAGAGCTTTGGTCTTATCGTTTTTTTTTTAATTCATAGCCTTCATCTGCCACTTGCAAACTTGTGGGTTTCCAATATTTGTTTTATTTGTAAATCTGTAGCACATTTTAATTGAATATTGTATGTATCACAAGTTTTTCATGTGTTTTTGTAAAGTACTTTAAATTTATATCCGGTGTTTTTAAAAATGAAGCATACGTCATACTATATGATACAGGAATCATATTTTTTCTGTTTGCATATAACAATACATTTCAAACATTTTGGATATGTTTAGCTGCCCAGACAGGTATTCTTTGGATGTGCGACGACGTGAATAATGACTTTCATGTTTAGGAAAGCTTTCTATGTGTGCAGTAACTTCGTCCCGTTCGTTTGTTTTCTTGTTTATGGGTAGTGTTTTCCACGGTTATCATTACCTTGTTGTTTTTATTTAATAAAAACAACGATACAATGCAGTTCCACCATGAATTGACAGTTAACAAAATAAAAGAAATTATCATTACCAATAAATCCAAAGACATGTTGAAACATTTTTTTGCAAACTTTATATTCCAGTCCCTCTGTATTGCTAATTTTATAAATTCAATAAAGACAGCTGCCAAAAATGCAGAATACCATAGATAAGTCTGCGCATGTGTAATTTTATAATATGCCAAAAGCGTATATGTCAGACATATATGCTTTTGCCTTGTTAGAGTTTGAAATTTTATATTATGCAAAAACGTATATGTCAGAGATATATGCTTTTGGCTTATTAGAGCTTGACATTTTATGACATGTATTGTTTTTCCAAGTCGTTTTACGAGAAATCTATAGGTTTTAGAGATATATGCTTTTGCCATAACATAAAGTAGGCATTTTTTGATATATTGGCATTCAAATCTCAAAATCGCCAAAACACGACTTATAGATATGCTTCTGCCATATTGGTACGGAATTTATATTTTAAATCAAACTAATACCCCATTTACACGTGCATGGATTTACTGCTGACAGTAAGTATTATCGCGGCAATAACAAAAAAATAATGCAAAATCATGCAAATTGCAAGATTGCATGCAAGCGAACCTGCCGTTAAAAAAACGAACTACACCGCGCAGACTCATTTTGAGGTTAACCGATTTTCACGGCCTGTCATATAGTACCAAATATTGATAACATCGCATCTCGCATTTATTGCTCAACCTCAGTGTCAAACTAAGTATCAAAGGTGATTCAAATTCATCTATGGTTTCAGGGAAATCAAAACCTACTTTTCTTAGTATTGTTCTTCCTGTCAAGCAATGCACGTTCGGAGTTCCGAGTAATTCCGAGAACGTAATTGCAATAACAAAAAAAAAATCCAAATTACCATCAAAGGAAAATTTACTCAAGTGCTGTCTTTCGGAAAATATTTGATAATATTGAAACAATTTGCAGAGGACTTATTGGTGTGATTATTTATTCCTGATATCACTTACTTCGCAGGCGTATAATGCGTCAATGTAAACAGGAGCTTGTGGGCGTGTCACGGAACGATTATCAAAATAATTGTATATCAAAGTGGATGTAAATCATGTTTTAAAACATATTACGACCATTGATAATATCAATTGTGATCAAACTATTATTGACATAAATTGATATAAATATTGTAGATACTTACTTATCTACCTAAGTAACATTTTTACGGGAAGGCCAGAATTTTATGCTCCGCCACTGATCTGAACCAACATACCTTCTGAATTGTCGTGTCAAACCTCACTTTAATTCACGCAATGCATCCCGAACCTGATGTCTGGTTTGTGGTAAATCTTCAATAACATTATTAGAACAGGTATTCAACAAAATTTAAATATTATAGGTAAGTAATCAATACATGAATCGCTCTTCGTCTCAACGAAATGTAAACATCACATTTTGTAATGATGCCAAAAAATTAGTGAAATATTTAATCGCGAAAACTCGCTGTACAGAAATATCATTCGTTCATAGATTATCCGTGTAATTTTCTTCTTGGAAACTGAGGTTCCATGCTTTCAATAACCTCTGTATTAGGTGTGACTTAAATACGTAGAACTATTAATTTTGGTAGCTAATGTTCGTAGACCCGCCCACGTGTGACAATGTGCGAACATATATGTAAACTTATGACAGGAACAAATATATGTATATTTTTTTAATTTATATGATTTCAATAAATTGTTATAAAAAAACTGTAAATCTTCATTTCAGACAGACCATAACGTCGAGGTATTTAATTGCTTTTACGTGAATTAATCATATATTTTCGACTATAACCATCGGGATACTTAAGATGACCGTTTTGTACCTGCAACATTTTATTACGGTTCCAGACCGGTTTGACACATTGAAACATGAAAGAAAGAACTTCGATGTTTTGTTATAATGTCCGTATGTCATATATGTAACTATAGTTGTGATTGTTCTTATAAATAACTACTATAAATAACGGTAGCGAAGGTTGGAGGTAGGCTGTTAAGATCCGCCATATATAGTGCACATTAAACTTTGTTAGTCATACGTATTTGTTTTTATTGAACTAAGACTACAATTTACAGACGGTGGTTGTTAGTTTTTCAAAAATCAGTTAAGAAGAGAGTTATAACATTTCCCCAATTTTGATACAAGACCATATCCCAAGTCGAGAATATTTTTAGTGCACGACCGGGCTTAGAAATAATTAAGCATTAATAGGTGCCCTTAAAGAACATTTCAACTGTATAGGCGCAGCTTTCTATACAAAACAATGCTGACAATTTCTAGATATGGGTGGATAGCACATACAACTTTACACTATGTATTTTTACTTTCGTCGGAAAATGTTTCCATTACCAGTAACAACACTCCCTTATCATTTTTTATTAATCAGACATTCTCAGAAATTGCGAGCTATTTTTGCAATATTCAATTATCAAATGCCCGCGGTGCATTATTTTCGCGGCGGGGTAGTGTGCGCCAGGGATTGCAATCCCGGTATTTGCGAAAATATATGAAATGCTGCTCATTTTTTTATTATTATGCATCGTGGTAGAAAGGACTTTAATAGAACAGTTACATATTGTGTAAACATCCAATCCCGTATAAAAAAATTGAAAACCATTTTCTACCTAATATCCCTATTATTATGATGACTAGTAATAAAAAAAATACCTGGATGATGTAAAACTGACGCTTTCCAGTCGCTTTGGCCTACCATTCACAGATCTCCCGCAGCGCAGTCCAGCCATCCAATTTTCTCTTGCTCTCGGGAAATGTCTGTATAGCCCGTCTTCCTGGCAACTCCTCCGGTCTTCTATACACGTGGGCCGTGGTCGATCCGGCGCATTTTCTGCATTTTCCTCTTTCGCTCCGATGAAGAGTGTTCAGTCCCTCATTAATTTTACATACATTTAAACAATTGATAATTACTAACTAGAACAGCCGTCTCATAAAATCTTAACTTAAGGGGGGACATGCTCAGCGTAGGTCAAAATGGAGCTTTTATTCTATTTTCAAAGCATGATCCTGGACATTCCTTAAACGTTGTAGATAATCTATTTATATAATTTTGAAGCCTTATTATCCTTTATATTTATTTTAATAAGGCTTCAAAATTATATAAATAGATTATCTACAACATTTAAGGAATGTCCAGGATCATGCTTTGAAAATAGAATGAAAGCTCCATTTTGACCCACGCTGAGCACGTCCGCCCTTAATGTACG
The DNA here is from genome assembly GCF_057557595.1 of Rhyacophila brunnea. Lineage (NCBI taxonomy): Eukaryota > Metazoa > Arthropoda > Insecta > Trichoptera > Rhyacophilidae > Rhyacophila > Rhyacophila brunnea. The sequence continues at coordinate 18,018,073 of NW_028233068.1, read as the reverse complement.
CTGAAATTAGCGTTATTTGAAACACATAAAAATTGTAGGTAAAAACTTAAATCGCAATGTTCAAAGATTTTGATAAAAAAAAAATGTACGGAAAATGTCGGTTTTTATGTAGATACATTTGATTTAATTTCTGAAAATATGCTATTTTTGTTAAATGTGTGTCAATCCTGGGATCAGTATTTCGATGTCAGAAATCCGGTATTCATAAATCGAACGGGATCCCGGGATGCAGATCCTAGCACGCGCACTCGCACCCAAGCGGTTTGTATGATTGGTGTTCGCCGTATGTCTTCAATTTTATTTTTCCACTGACCTATTTTTACTGTCGGATATTGTACTTTTTTTTAACCCGTTGGGCATTGTCTTGTTTCTAATAACGATTGATACCCTTGGAAAATGCGCTTCGTTTCATTATTTAATAATACCACCGCGCGCCTTTATAAATACGGCCGTTTCAACTCTTTTTGAAACATATTTTTTCCCAAGTAGTGAAATAATTGGTTAAACTTAACTTTGCTACTGTATAATCGTTAACATTCAAATTAATTATTGTACTATTCCTTATCCCTTCAATCATTGTGCAGTACCTAATACAATCAGTGTTTTATAACATAACGTCATATTACAATAGTGTCTACTTACTTTACTCCAGCATCGGAGCATAAGGCAAGAACACTTTCAGAGTCACACCACTTGACTCGGTCCCGAACCTCTTACCATGTGACACCTGCAGCGCGTAGGTCGCTTTTGTACCATCGCTAAAGGGTGAGGTAAAGTTGGTCACCCCGACGAAATTTGCGGAGCGAAGTGAGACTGACGAAAATATTAAACCTACCTCATGGTAGTTAGTAGTTATTTTTATAATATAGCGAAGTTCATCAATCTCATTAATCTCAGTAATTTATTGATATACTTACGTCTTAAAATTACATAACATTTCATGTTACTTATTCATATTTTTTTTATTCCATTTGTCCGAAATATCCTCGGTTGACTCGTCTAAATCTAAGGAATTTCATTGATTCCTGGGAGCAGATTTAATATAATATATTTATATTTATAATATAATATGTATACTTAAGCCTATGCACGTTATTATATATTGAAGTGACGTGGTATACGATTCGGTTCCTTCATTAAGAGGTTTAATTTTAGATTTTCTTAATTGGAAAGTCGACTTGGCCGCTTGTGGCAACTCCAAGTATCAACTTTATTGTTCTGGCATACTTACGCAGTATTTTGATCTCAAGTTCTGTATTTAGTACATTCTTGACTCATCGTCGGTAAATGGAAAATCTTTGTAGGAACATTATACAGACTTAATCTATTGCTATCAAATTCCACGTATTTTTTGGTTAATTTATAAATTCCATGAATTCGATGTATCCGCTGTTTGCGTAGACGCATTATAATATTTAATACATCAATTTTATCGGGTATTTGTATTAGAACTTAATCTCTGTGTAGACACTACACATAATCTGAGATTACCCGACCTTGTACGGTGACCTTACATTAGTGATTCCTAACCGGGTTTGCGGAATCCTAGGGTTCCGCGAGAATTCGCAAAAGTGAATATAATTATTATCAAATTTTAAAAAATGAAGTACTTAAATGTTACTTAAGTAATTCAATTGACGTCAGTAATAATTAACGTCACCGTCTACTACGCGATGTTCATTTTGTCAACACTTTAAAATTTACACGATAGTTTCGGCTCAATACATTTTTTTTGCTGTAGGTACTATTTATTGTTAACTGTGTTTTCATTGACCTATTCAATAGTTTTATGTTGAAATAACTAGACCATCAAAATATTCCTCGAGAATTAAAATCATCTATAATTAGTGAGGACGGCGTTGTAATTTACTTATTCGCCAATGTCTGCTGCCTTACACGTATATTTTGTAATTTTCTTATCTGGGCCTTATTAATATATTATGTCGACACATTATATATGTTACACAGGGAAGTCAGAAATAATCTGTTCTGCGATGTTACATTTTATAGAATCTCGAATCCTGGTTCAGAAAAACAAAAAGTTTGTAATCACTGTCTTACATGGATGCAACGTTCCAATTTTTAGTTCACATCACAAAATGTCGGTCGTTCCTTTCATTTGTTTTCCAATTTTCCTATGAAATAGTACAAAATTATCTATAATTAAAATCTCTTTTTTTCTACGCAATTGTACCAATATGTACATATAGTTAAAGTGCCGATGTTTTCTTTTATATAATGGGTTTATCACTTCGTTTTCACCACACATGAAAATGGTTTTACGACATGTGTTTCGCTCATTCGATGACCTTATCGAGTATCGAGTAAAGTATCACAATATAAATGTGTTTTTAATAAACCTACATACTTGAGTTTATAAGATAGAATTATCAAGTTGCGCGCATAACATAGGTACAATGCATAAAAGTGAATGATGTATGTTTACTCATTTTTTTAAAGAGCATTAAAATATACTTCTATGTGAGCCTTCTTTACTTCTTGTAAATATAATACTTATACATAACCTACTTTTGATAAAATATCCATTTCATCCAAACAAACATTTTTCCATAACGAGCCACTAGTCTTACTATCGCTGTGGGAGACGTTTTCTCTTCACGATATTATTACTTTTTATTTTCCGAATGAATAATGATTCTTATTTTCTCATGAGAAACGCACCATGAAGGTTTTACGGACAGAAAAAAAAAGAAAACCTTATTATAGGTATATTATGTCAAACAAATTATTATATCATAAATTATTTCAATTAGTTGTTGAAGCGAAGTTTGTCTTTTTTTGTTACCTACACCGCGGAAATATTTACATGGCAGCAACAATAGTGTTCCTGCAATTTCACTATCCTTCTATCCCTGTTACCGATTGTATGCAGGACTATTTTTTGAAGACCTTCGTAGAGGTCATCTGCACTTATATTATTAGAAGCCTTGATATGATTTTTTTAACATAACATTTTCAGGAGGACGGAAGATGGAAAATGTACGAAATTTCCCCGTACTTCGATACACAAGGCCGCTGTCGGCGCCTATCGAGGGTAGTTTATCATATTTTTATATTGAGGTATTATAATTATTGTTTCAATAAGTTAGTTGTAATTTTTATAATAAGTGTTATGTTTTAACAGCACCTCTATTGGCTGTGTTAACTTTTAGAGCGAGATAGACAGTTTTGACAGCTTACAGGCGTATGCATATAACAGCAAACTGCATTCAAGCTATTTACTGCAAATTTGCATGCATAAACCTAAATGTATCTGACGGATAGTGACGTCACGTCGCCGACGTAATACGCGTCATGCCATGGATAATGTTACCTAATTTTAAATTTAAATTTCCCGAAAATTAATTTAAAATTTTGAAATTGTGAATCGGTGTAAAAATGTGCAAACGGTACCATATAAATTTAATAATTATAAATAAATAATTATCATGAACTTTAAATAATTTATTTGTTACAAAATCATATTTATTTTTTACTTCATAATGCACGAAATGATCAAAGTATACCCAGTAAATATTTCCATAATATGGCAATACAGCTTCACGGATCATTGTCAATATTATATTTACAAACACCTCCATTGAACCACGATTTCGATCATTTTTGCAAGCTTAGCATCATTTTTATTTTCATTTTTTAGCATCATCATGAATCCTATTGTGGCACAACGACGACGGGCAGTTAACTTCACGCAAGATGAAAAGGAATTATTAGTTAGCTGTGCCGATAGGGAAACATTGATAATCTCTGATGTATCTTTTTTGCAGTCGCAAGCGTCTCCTCCTTTCTGTTTCACACACATTTTCGCAATAATTTATAAAACCTACGAAGGTTTCAAGCCTCCTACTAAAAGTTTGTTGTGATGAAGTCATTGTGTATTAAAGTGACACTGACAGCTCGCGCAGATCGCCGCCATTTTAAGTTTGGTGCGCATTCCTGTGCGCATCTCGTGACGTATGCATTTTTTATAGTTTCCTTAATCGGCCGATAAACGGCTTACTACGTTGAACGCAGTTCAAATGTATATGAATACGGCAGTTAGACGGCTAACTTATTGTAACAATAAATATTATAAACTACCCTCGATAGCTGCCGATAGCGGCCTTGTGTATGGAATAGATGTGATGGTGTTATTATTACAAACTACAGGCATATAACACAATGCTAGCAATATAAGTGGCATATTATACTCGTTGGTATATGATAAATTTAAAAAAAAAAGGTCGCAATGTTAACATTTTAACTAAAAGTGCACATGACACTACTGTGTCTGTTTGTATGAGTGTATATAAATAAATATTATTAGGTGATCAAAATTGACCAGGTAGGTATTACTTGTTTTCGTGTTTTTGTTTACGTATTTATATACCTGCTCGGGTGAAATATTGTAGGCCCATATGCATAAGGCGGTCCTGATTGTATGATGTTGTCAACACGAATCGTGCCACTATCTAATGTTTAACTTGTTAAGCGTTACAATGATAATATCATGTTTTCCGTATAAAGTTGGTAAAACCTCACACCAACGTGTGCATATAATATCATTTTTGTGCCACAATAAGAACCTAATATACTTGATACAATAAAATTGTCATATTTTAACACTTCCAAAATTCAATATTGGTCTGACATAGGTATTGTGTTTATAGCCGGGCGCTTTTCATGGTAGGCAATCATTTAGGCCAGCGCCATCCAAACCCGATATAAGGTAGGCGCAAATGATGTTATTGAAATATAAATTGCAAATGCTTTTTGAAATATGCCGTGGGGCATAGATATAGATCTTCATAATATATAAATAACAGTAAAATAAGTAATAACTTCAGTAAACTTTTGAATTCCCAGCACACCGTATTATTCGTTGATCAACTTATTCTTTAGGGATATTCTGATGTCAAATTTTGATGTTATTCCAAAATTATATAGGACAGGCGAGCACACGGGGGGGGGTCGTTTCCAGTTTTTTGGTTTTATTACATATAATTATTTTTCGTACAGTCTGTGCAACTACAGATCTCACTCTTTTACGTATACAATATACCCGATCCCCGTTGTATTTTAGACCAGCGATACTCAACCTGCGGCCCGCGGGCCACATGCGGCCTTTTAAGCTTTTATGTGCGGCCCGAAACTCATTTATTATCAGAAATTTCGTATATCTTGAAATTCGTTTCGATTTTGACGCACAGATAGTGACACCCGAAGAGGATTGTCATTATGGTCCACATCAGATCTGGTATAAGAGTGTTGCTATTGCACACGATTAATTAAAAAAACACGCATAATTTTTAAAATCTCAAAAATGTTTTGTAAAAATGATTTTTTTCGTCACACCAGTAGTGATGCGGCCCGCGTTACTTTACAAATATATGTATTTGGCCCGAAGAAAAAAAAAGTTGAGTATCATTGATTTAGACGATCAGTGTAGTTATCCGTTCAGTCTCAGTTGACAGTTCAGTTAGGAAACGGCGATGAATGCTTACGTAGGTATTTTTTTATCCACGAAAAATGAAAATTATTTTTATAATAATTCTCTAAACATATTGATTGGTACAATACGTAGACTCATCCATTTCAACTCGTGACACTCAAATATGCGGGGATACACAGGGCGCTTAATTAACGTCAACGGATACCATAGCCAGTCCACATTTTTCTTTCTTAACTTCCGGTGCATGGTTGCTGCTGCAATGGTCCCGTGCGGCTCCGTCTCGGGACGGAATCAGCACTTAAAATCACTTCTTTCAGACACGTTTATAGCGTCAAGGAAGGCGGCCGTGCATATCCTATATTTGACGAAATAATAATATTTCAATCGGAATTAGAAAAGTAGTATGAAAAATACGGCAAAACGTACACGTCAGTTTAACTGGCAACTCTAAAAACGGATACGATAACTGATGGAAAATCCATTCCGTCTCCTCTCCGTTTCGGTTTCAGTTTTGCATGTATACGTCAGATTAACTGACAGCTCGGCTGAAACGGAGACTGATCGGACAACAAAATTGGTCCTTGAAAAGCATATTAAGCAAAATTACATATTATCCGTTTCATGTATTACGGAATTTAACCTGCGGGATAAGCCACCATAGACTACAGAATATTAAAAATACAGTAATATATTCGTGCTTCAAGATGCTCAGATTGTGAAAATTTTTCACCCGTTTTAGATTTTGTAATTCTCTGACAAAACGAGCGCGTCGTCGAAGGCTTCAAGGAAAAACGCCACTGTATGTTGACTAAAAATAACATAAGACAAAAGGTATACACGTGTAATTTAATATACTAATATATATGACTGGGCCGGTGTTTTTCCGTTGCAGTATTTTTTCCGCGATACTAATGACCGAACGGAAAATTGTGCGGTGGTCGTGTTTTGTTTGTGCAAAATTTCACGAGCGTTGTAATTTATAATGGCGCGTATCGCATCCACTTGCCTCCGCCCTGCAGACGCTGCTCTGTTATGCTTGCCTCGCCCTCTCTTCAAACACTCCGCCAACCGATTAGGTAGCCTTCTATTGCGCACCGTCTTGCCTCCAGGAGTAATATCTACCCCTTATGGTTTTCAAAACTTTCCGAATGGATATTTGCTTTCTCCGTCCACTTATTTTCTTTATTTTCGTCTCGTCGTCCTGTCATTTCAAAGAACTCTTGTCTTTCTATATACGAGTATAATTCATTATAACAGGCCTGGGCCAAGTTTTTGGATGAAGGGCCACATTAAGAATATAAAATAAAAGGGGCGTAAGTAAAATACCATTTTTAGACATACATTATTATTTATTATCATGAAAAGGGAATTTCAACATAAAAAATAATGATTCTCTAATAACCAACCATTTAATGAGAAGAATAAAGTTATTGTTTTACATCTTTTAACATTTTTTTTAATTACAGGTGCTTGCTAATTTTGTAGTTAAGATTCTTAAAACTGCTTGTAAATGTTCATCGGTTATGCTTGATCGATTGACAGTGACGTCCCTAGACAGTGCCAAAATGCCGCCACATTTTTTTATACAGTACTTTTTATCATCCTTTCATGACTCCAATATCTAAGAAATGTTTTGTATGGATACATTACTAACAATATATTATATTATGTATACCACTAAATCTAATTTAAATGCCATCTCTGCTTCAATAGACAATATTACGAGTCTACGGTTTCAGATAGGTACATTTAAAAATGACGATTAAAGAGTTTTTATTGCTATGCATAATTGAAAATGTCCGAATTAAGAGCGTTGTAAAATTTGCGAAATTTCAATAAATCGCAATAATAAAACATGATGTTTTCGGGATATTTTATGCTTTGATTTTTTACACTCAGATTATGAAAAATACGCATCTTTTCAAAATGTTGGTACTCTCTGAGGAAGTAACTGCCTTATCTGCTTAATAGAAAACAGCCACATGTTCTGATTAGTCTCAGATTAGCTTATTTGGTCATTTTAATTTCTGGATTATAAAAAAATCCTAATATTTCATTTCATTACAGCATAGCAACCTTCGATTGTATTTTTTAAATGACATGGTAATAAAACATTTTTACCGTTAGATGAAAATTTCTTAACTTCCATCTCTTTTCATTGCCGTACGTACCGACCTCCCTTCGACGAGTTTTCTTTCATAACTGCATCGCTACCGTATTCATTCGAGAGTGATCATGTTTTATCCTCTACTTTTTAAGATTATTTGTTTATTATTTTTGACAACCATTGCTGCTGTAAATTAGGTCACAGGAGTGAGAACGTTGCAAGGTACCTATTACATAAAAACCCCGCGAGGTCTTGCTTGCTCACTTTAATGCCGATACTTACTCTACCCCGCCGTGGAAAATTACCTGACCACCCCCCTACCACCATTGTTCGCAATTCTACCCACCTGTGTGCAAAACAAATATACTTCCGCCGCCCTCTTTAATTAGACGTCCATTTATTTTTATATCGTCCTACATCATCGATAATACGTTCCAGTGTGCGGCGTCCCAGTTTGTTTTCTTTTTCTTCGCGGTCAAGACGTGTCGGAGATATAGACACTCTCGGCTTAGGGTAGTCAAAACGTAAACCTATCGCATTGCTCAATTTCTTTTTTGCTAAATAAGGTTCATGGAGTAAATCTGGTTTATCAAAAACTATTGTAGTTGTCTTGTTTTAATACTTATTCATTTACTATCTTCGAAATTTCCGAATTTTAAATTATAAATATTAAATAAGCCGATATTTTATTCGCAAAAAAAAAATAATTGAGATATTATTATAATACAAAATAATATATTATTATAATAATTATTCCGTAGTAGCGATTAGTACCGGTTTCGCCAGTTTCATTTAGACATTCGCTATTTATAATAACAATTTAAAAATAAACATTTCTGTAAGTACACGAACATCAATTAAATATAATAATGTAAAAAAAATCTTTGTTCAAATTTAAATTAAATTTACTTAATTAATTCAATTCCTACTTCTTATTGTGTCCAAGAAATTTAATATTAGAATAATAGGTAGGTAGGTACTTTGAGTTTTGACATTAGATCCCTTTTCCAAGAATGGCCATTTCCACTATGCCTGGTATCAGCCATCCTTCACAGAATATGTCATTATCAAATTTGTTTACTTATTCTTGTAATATAGGTCTTCAATAAGAATTTAATAATATATTTTGCGGGTCTCGTCAGTGTGGAATTATTTTAAAAAATAATTTTTAAAATAAAAGTATTCTACTAGCTCTCATGAGCTAAAATTTGAAAAAAAGTGTTAAAATTGTATGTGATTATGGCGGAACCTTCGAGCTCGTCCTCGAAGGTCGTCAGAAATGTTTCACTGCCGGCTGGCACTCAACCACCAGAAGTCATCAGGAGGACATGCTCCGAGAGGTGAGAATAATGATGTCCAGTCGAGGCACCATTCAATGTGAATTCCAATGATATTATGATCTTTTAAAATTGGTTTCATTTATTATGAGATGTCAATTTCCAAATACTACAATGTTCACGTTTCAGCACAAATGCTGCATTTATGGTAAAGGACATTTTTGTGTTTCAAGATTTAGTGACTGATTTTAACATTAATTATTTTTTTATATTGTCTTGTATTTTCAATTCATATTTTTCGTTGGATTTTTGTGTGAATTTTTAAGCCTTGGCCTTGTATGAATTTATTTTAATTAGCATTTTCTATATTTCTTATAATTTATCAGTCCACGTATTTTATAATATAACATTTTATCATGCTATCCAAAATATAAACTTTTTTCCAATTACCCATTTATTTCTACTAAATTATTCACCTTATTCATAGTAAAAATATTGTACGCCCCATGTTTTTTTTATAAACTGAGTGACCTCAATGAAATATGACTGCATTTTTTATCTATTTCTATAATATAAAATTGACCAATGTTTTTTTGTTCTTTCCACAGTGATGCCGAGGCAGTCGGTGGTGGACCCGTCCTACCTGGAGGACCTTCGGGTGGTTCCAGCAACTCTAGCCTCTCGTCTAAAAGCAACGATAGCTCACATATAGAAAATCACGGTAAGTCAAATGAATGATTTCATTAGAAACATACCATAAAAAAACTAAAAATAATCAAAGAATTTAAATTTTTAATTGAATTTGTAACATTATTATGTTGTAGTTGTTAGTTGTAGTTAGTATGTTGACAAATTTCAATTGAAACATAGCAATTAGTTTATTGGTGTCATCTTTGCTTTCATTTCTTAATACTAATGACACATGCATTTGACCTATTTGTGATTGTGCATCTAAATATCTGCACATTCTCTGATGAATTTGTGATATTATTGCAACTAAATGGATTCAGCAAGCTTGTAAATTGCGCAATATTATAACAAAAAGAATAATTTATGGAATTAACTGTTTCGTAGAATTTATAATTGTATCGAAATTTGGTTGAAATGCTTGCAGTGGAATATAGTGAAATTCGCTATAAATGAATCCTCATTGCTAAATAATTTGTGGCTAATTCCAAATTTTTCAGGTTCCATTTTATGAGACAAGCTGTTCTTCAGCGAGTTTGTTAACAATATTTTTTTATTGAAGCATAACTCTAGTCACAATAGGTACTATTTCTATTTAGTGTGGCTAAACTAAAAAAATGTCATTTGTCACTTTTTAGGATCCCAATCGGAATGGTCTGATGAAGAAGAAGACTCCTCGTCACCGTGGTCTGCGCTAGCTCCTCCGGAACTCCTGGCGACCATGTCAGGTCTCGCTAGAAAACGGCAGGATCTTATACACGGTGAGTTGAAAACAAACAGTTGTAATCGATGGATGATACAATTTACTTGCATTTGGAAATCACTGATATGATTTGTATGATTTCGTTAACCCATATACAATGACCATTAATAAATGATTAAATCACCAGCAATCTATGTGCATATCTGAGAATATAGGTCAAATAATTTATTAGTATTGAATTTATTTTTGTATTTTTATTTAAAATAAATAAATACTATTTTAAGAGTAAATTTGTAAAATACATCTGCTTTTTCATTGCCATGTTCTGTTTATTTGGGTTAGAGTGATATTTGAATGTATCCTAATGAGCTAACTGTTTATTATTCAATGTATTTCTTCACGTCATATTATATTTAAGTCGATGTAGTTGAACTTCTAAAACTTTTTTGCTTAAAAATAGAATTATGGTTAGAAGTAACCCAATATTACAAAGGTTACAAGTGGACTCTAATTATTACAATTGACAAAATACATTCAGTTGTTTTTTTTAATCATTGTTGATATATTATATTTGAATACACAATTTACATATTTTTAACAGTTTAGTATCAATTTTGAGATAATAAATAGCATAACATCTTTTAAGAACCCTTGGAAGTTTTGAGGTAAAATTGAGCTTTCGATTTGGATTCTAAACAGAATGTTTTTTCTGGTTCGTTACTATTAATATAATATATAACCAAAACTATTACCCCAATCTATGTTGGGGCTCCAAAAAGGTTAATAGACCTTGGTATATATCATCTACTTCAAATCAAATTGTATTCAAGTGATCACATAATTTTGAAATGATCATTCTATATGTTATATATATGTCAGGGACAAGTTGCTTTGAACGCATTATATGAAAATATACAAGAATATCGAATCATTTAAAAATGTATAAATAAACAAACAATGAAGAAGCTTAGTAAAAAATACTTATGACTCTTGTTAAATATTTTTAAAAAAAATTGGATGTCTGAATAAATATTAGAGTTCAGAAATACTATTCTACTTTGACTAAATTTAATCATTTTCAATTCTCCATCAGAACTAATATCATCGGAGGCATCCCATGTGCGCTGGCTTCGAGTTCTTCGAAGAGTCTTCCTGACACCGCTCCAGCGATCCGGCGGTTCTCTGCTTCCATCCAACGAACTAAAAAATCTATTCCCCAATCTACCAGACGTCCTCCAAAGGCACAAGAGATTGGCAGTCGACCTTAAAAATTTGAAAGCTAATGCAGCCACCGTTAGGACCAAGCCATTAGCTGAAGCTTTGGTTACCACTGTAAGCTGAACATATTATCAATATTTTATCATTTATCTTTTTTTTATACTGATGTTTCAATAAATTATATTCATTAAACATTAAACTGTTAAATGTCGCTACTATAGGTTATTTATCTCGTTTTTCTAAAATCCAGTTAGGTGAAGCGCGATATGCTGGTGCTCTAGCCAAATTCTGTGGAGGGCAGGGGTTGGCTCTGGAAGCTCTCCGAGAGCGCAGGAAAAGAAATAAAGAGCTGAACGCCTTCCTCGCAAGGAGCGAACAAGACCCTTTGTGTACCAGGCTACGACTACAAGATTTACTTGCTTGCGTATGGCAAAGGTTTGTTCAAAACTGTTACCTAACGTTTTCCTATGTAAGTTCTGTCACCATCCGCAGTATCAGTATACTGAATTTGTACATTTCTAGTTTTACAAATTTCTCCATGTACCTAATAATAATAATCTATCCGAAATCTTCCTAAAATATTTGACTTGTCTTGAATCATGTAAATCTACACCTAAGGCTGAAGTCTTTTTTCATGACAGCAAGCCATCCCTGTCTGATTGTTTATACCTACAATGTATATATTACCTCGTTTTTGTTATTTACACTCCACTTGGGGACAGTGTGACTTAGACAGGACAAGTGCAGGCCTCAGCCCTCCATCAAGTTTAAAAATATATAATAACATTATCGATATTATCAAAGGCCGGTGTTAGACTATAAAAGATCATCGACAAAAATGTTTTATAACATTTCTTGAGCATAAAATATTTTATAAGGTTTTTTTTTTATTGTTAAATTGTTTTCATTACAGGTTAACTAAATACCAACTACTCCTTGAAGGAATTGTTAAGACAGCTGGTGCTGAGGAGGATCTAGATCCACAGGCTTTAGAAGACGAAGATTTTGCCAGGGTTGCCCACGCTTTACATTTAGCCAAAGATGTTCTTCATACAGTGAACACGGCCATCAAGACCACTGAAAATGACCACAGGTATGTTATATTTAACCACCTGATTCTCCTCACCTCCCATCTAATTTTTATTTCACAGTTTTCTATGTTAACATTAGTCTTTTTTTATGTGAAAAGTAATAATTTTATTAAGATTTAAGCCCTAGCTAAACGTGAAAATCTGCAGCATTTTTAGATAATGAATGACTGAAATCCATGTTATAATTCCATGAATGTGTAGTAACTATATAAATGTTTTTGAACTTTCGTTTGGTTAAATCTTCAGATGTTTTTCAACTGGGTGCAAGGACAATAATTGGCCGCACTGTCAAATGAAATAAAAAGACATTCGTTACGATTTTGTGCAGAAAGTAGACAAGGAATTTTAATCAGTATCTACTACTTAGTAGTTTTAATTCATTTTGCTCTTAACGTAATGATTTTATTGCGAATTGAGAATTAGCATGCCTGAGGCTTTATATAAAAATAAAAGAACTCTCTTCTCGGAACTTATTCATATCCACAATTAAATCATCATTTACGTGTGCATATTTAAATTCTCATCAAGTATTAAATAATATTGAATATATATTTTTAAAGTACTTATAATTCACGAATGTCTATTTATTTTCGATTTTGCGTGGCGCCCACTTGTCCCGTCGCTGAATCGTCCTAGACCAAGAGTGTCATTATTTTAACATACAGTAGGCGCTCGGTAATCCGGCGTTCACCAATCCGGCACGTCCAATAGTCCGGCATTTTGCAACTCAGCTCTCCTGCTGTATAATCCGGCAGGTTTCTCATTAAACTGCCGGATTACAGAGCGGAGGAGAACCGTTCGCTCGGCAGTTCGGTGCCTGACCTTGACAGATTATTTATTATTTCCTATACAAATCCAATAATCCGGCATAGGTGAAAAAATATGGGTGCCAGATTACCGCGCGTCTACTGTACTATGTATATCATTTTGATTCACGTAAAACTTAGATCACTGAATCAATTATTATTGCAATTTGTCTATGGTATAGACTAGTGACGTTCATTGATAATATGCATCCTCGTGGATTTTGTCTAATGTCTCAGTGATGCTGTGCCTGGCTTAGCGGCACAGCACTAACTTTGTAAATCTATGCACGCTCGCACTCGAAAAAGAAAACATTCAAATGGATATTCGTACCAGCACTACAGACACTACAATTATTTTAGATTTAGTAGACAAAAAATCGAAAGGCAAATTCTCAGCCGACCAGGGGCAACTAGCGAAAATTATGAATTTTATTTTATTACATACCCAAAAAGAAGCATAATTAACAAATTCTCTGTGTCCTTGAGTGCCCAAATTAATCTTTCTTTCACATATGATTGTCATGCAAGCTTTGCAAATGTCAGTAACGTCAACAATACTATTTTCGTTCTAGATTGAAGTGCATCCAATCGAAATTAGATATTCGAGGAGGGGGTGACGTAGAGATCAGTGAGGAGATAAGGAAAATTGACCTAACCAAACACAGCCTCATCATGGAAGGAACTCTAAGTATCCGGCAGGAGTATAATAAGCGAGTTAATGTCCTGGTAAGTTCTGCTTATTATCACTTATGAATGTTTCAATTCAATTATAGTTTAACCCACCGATGATCAAACTCATTGTATTCACATACAAACATAAAAATATATCATGAGAGACTAGGTATTTTTATCACTCCAGCGCATCTATTCTATACACAAGGCTGCTATTGAGGTTAGTTTATCATATTTATGTGTTAAGGAGGTTAGTTATTACAATAAGTTAACCGTCTGAGCGTTTACTATAAAAATAATTATATTCACTGTTGATAGCACTGAATAGGTACATCAATTTAGGTGGACTGCTGTTTTTTTTTTTTTTTTTACTTATTCATGTAGTACTCTTATTCGCGATTTTACAGAATCAAGTTTTTTACACCTGCGGACCATTAAAAATAGGAGAAACGTTTTGCCGACCACTGACACATGAATAAAAAATATTATTTATATGGTCACATAATATAATAATAATAATATAATCTATTTTAAGGACAAAAATGCAATGCACAAATACTTGCAGTTGCATGAGTTTCAAAGATGTTATTGGAATTTTGGAATTTGTAGCATCGGCATTTGGATGCCAAAAATTCGCAGATCACCGTTTGAGGAACACTGATCTAAATAATGCAGATTCATTTTATAAAGAAACTTGCTGCAAATAAACATGCAATCCAAAATAACTTGCAGCTAATGTAATCTTTAGTATGAATAACCTATTGTCAGCTTTCTTTTCATGTATAAAGAATCCATTTCTACAAGGTAATTCTTCTACATCTTTGATTAAAAGACATTATTTTGATGATGTTATAATAACTGTGATTTTACAGGCTCTGCTGCTGAGAGAATGTCTAGTCCTCCTTCATACGGATGGGGAGAAATATGTTCTGAGACCCATTCCTCAGACGAACACGCCCTTCAGTCCTCTTGTGAAATGGTAAATAAATATTCTAATAGTTACTCTTTTTACCCATATAATATAAATGTAGTTTCCAAGTCAACCGTAAAGTTTATAAAATTTTATCTTTTTCCAGGAACACGGCTCTTTTCCGGCCAAACGCTGCCGTTAAAAATGGCTTCTTCTTGGTGAACATTGAAAACATGCACATGTATGAACTGTCTGCCACCTCACCTTCAGAATACAACACGTAAGCTATTAACCCTGTTCTTTTGATTCTTCCTCTTTCGTAATCCATGTCCATAACTTATCATTAAAGGCCGGATCTTTCGAGTCTTTAACCGTCAACCCATAAAAAAACACATTAAAATGGTGGACGAATCCAATATCCTAAGGAGACTTTTGCCCAAATGATTCTTAGTATGGATTTCTACAATTAGTCAGTTGTTTTTTCTGGCAGCTCAGGTGCGATGATAATTATTGTAATTAAAATAATCGTCTTGCCAATATTATAATGCGAAGTGTGGCCACTTCAAACGAATTCAAATTCGCAAATCGCAATTAAAAAGATCGCATTACAAAATTGATGGTTTGTTTTATTGCAGGTAAGTAATGGTAAACCATTTTTATAAACTGCGTGTAGAATATGTTTTTCATAATTAAATATCGAATAGCTTTTGCGTACCTACCATTAATATAAATACAAATATTGAAAGATTTTGTCCGCTGACCCGTTTTATGTTCTAAATGTATCATATTGATACCTATTAGTATTACCAAGTGACAATACCGATATCGCAAAAGTACCTACATATCTTTTATTTTGTTAACTGTTAATTCATGGTGGAACTGCATTGTATAATTGTTTAATTTAATAAAACGCAATTTTTTGTAGTACTTGTACCACTTTTAATCAATAAATTAGGACCGGTTTCGTCCGCCTCAGAGGGAAATGAGTTCAGCCTTTATGCCTTCAGTTGAAAATGTCCCTCTGAGGCGGACGAAACCGGTCCTAATTTATTGATTAAAAATGGAATAAGTACTACAAAAAAATGCGTTTTATTAAATTAAACAACAATACCTACATATCGATAAAAAAGTCATATACTTATTTATTTATTTAGATATTTAAGTATTTTGAGGATGCTCTGCCCAATCTGGTCTATTTGATTATAAACTATTGACATTGAAGAATTTCATCAAATTGATCGTAAGAAATTTCCTCTTCAAAATACCAGTGGCGTACGGACTATAGAATACATATGTAGATGCGAGACATCCCTGGAAATATTCGTTTGAATAATTAAAATACCTACTATTATAATATTGTGTATTGCATAAGCCGTAATTGCATTTTTCTAAAAGGTTTGCAGTATAATATTACTTCAGATTTTCACTTATTGAATAGGTTTATTATAAATATTACGTATTACGTTAATATATTTAGATTTAGAATATTCCAGAGCTACTAATCCGCAATGCCACACACTAAACTACTCACCGTGATTAAATTAGTTATAAGACCTTGAGTAGATAAAATGCATGTTACAGACCTACAAACTTATCTGAAGAATGGGATGGGGGAGCCATTGTTGAAAACTACCCAATCAAGACTCGTAATTGGACAAAATCTGACATTTTTCAAATTTTGACCAATTTTCAAAATGGCGTCCTATGGTAGTTCGTAGTTCCATTTTTGGCCATTCTACAGGTAAGTTTGTAGGTGTGTAACGTTAAAAAAAAGTCCCGCCGTCCCATTTAATACTTCAGATTTTCACTTAGTGATTGTATTGCGTTAATATTTATTGTTGTTTAATTAAAAAAACGCATTTTTTTGTAGTACTTATTCCACTTTTAATCAATAAATTAGGACCGGTTTCGTTCGCATCAGAGGGATATTTTCAACTGAACAAGGGAAGATTCAGTTGAAAATGTCCCTCTGAGGCGGACGAAACCGGTCCTAATTTATTGATTAAAAGTGGAATATGTACTACAAAAAAAAATGGAGCCATTGTCGAAAACTACCCAATCAAGACTAGTAACTGGACAAAATCTGACATTCGAATGAAATTTTCAAAATGGCGTCCTATGGTAATTCGTAGTTCCATTTTGGCA
This sequence comes from Rhyacophila brunnea, assembly GCF_057557595.1. Classification (NCBI taxonomy): domain Eukaryota; kingdom Metazoa; phylum Arthropoda; class Insecta; order Trichoptera; family Rhyacophilidae; genus Rhyacophila; species Rhyacophila brunnea. The sequence goes on along the minus strand of NW_028233068.1, from coordinate 18,001,005 downwards.
ATTCTACAGGTAAGTTTGTAGGTGTGTAATGTTAAAAAAAGTCCCGCCATCCCATTTAATTCATTGTACGCTAAAGGCGCGCCGATTAGGTGGCCATTCGACATAATTAGCATTATATTTAAATGTTGTTATTAAAAAGTAATTATCTGATATATGATTATATTATGTATTTGATTTAAATACTTACATATTATAAAGTGTAAAGAACTATTCATCACATAAAACGACTAGTACCTAGAATCTAGATACATATTTCATTAAAACACTTTATATGTACTTTCGTACTTTTTCCACATTTATTCCATAATGTTGATAATTCAACCGATTTTATCCTAATGGACATTTTCAATTGAATAACAGTACAAAATATAGGTAGGTACATATTATTGCATAAAAAGTCAATTAAGTATAGAGGACGTGGGAGTCAATTGTTTACTTGAACTAACTTGTTGGTGATATTTGTCCTTATTTATTAAATGACTGATTTATATAGATTAAGAAATAGCGTAACTTCAAAACTGTGAAAAATTTGCTGTGTTTAAAATTCCACATAGGTGTATGTATCAAAAAAGGTTCCCGACCAATGACAAAAACTTGAAGACGATTTTATTGCTTTTGTCTCATGATACGTACAAGAAGTCCACAACTTAAAAATGAATTATTTTCCATACGATAGTATGTATCATCATCAGCTGTAGTATATACCAATCTATAATACCGTGGATTTACAAGAATAAAATTACAAAGCAAAGGATAATCTTTGCAATATGCTTTTAAAACAATATGAACGGCAGGTTTACATAGGTCGTAAGTGCATTTGCTAGTCACGCAGCCTTCGCTATCGAGGCTTGATAATTATATATTATATACTTACACAATATTATATATGTGACATATTATAATATTTAGGAATATTATATTTCATCCATTGTTGTTATTTTTAAGTTAATAAGTCAAAAGAATAATATCAACTAAGATTTAATAACAATAAACAAAAATGCAAAATGTACAAAGTGTTTAAAAGTACCTTATATACCTTCTAGAGGAAAGTGGTATAATGGTCCCTATATCTAACGGGTACGAGTGGCAAAAATATTAATCAATAAATTCTAATTGATTTATGTTTTGTACTAGGTATTCTATTAGTCATTATTTACGACCGGGTTATGCCTTCTGGCTTCTTCGTGCTATCCGATCGTAAATCGCATCACCGATCGTAAATGCACATTGACATAATAAAAGATTGTTAAAACCTTCTTACCTATTAGTAAAGGATCAAGTAAAAAACAAATTTTGATTATCTGAAGTGTTTGTGAAAACCCGTAATGAATATATTACATACTATTAATACATTCAATAGGTAAGCCCGTTAAAACGTCATTTCCCGTAAACAATGGAACCAGCTAATGTGAAATATCACGAAATATACCTACTCACTAAATAAAAACAAATAAACAATTTTAAGCTATAATCCATAATCGTCAAAACTGAAGTGATCTCGGATTTTAAGAAAATACGTAGATCAGTTAACAAACGCGCAGGTTAAGTTTTTTTTGTTTTTTCTACCATATTACTATAACATCAAATTATAGTTTCATGTGTGAACTCCCAGATTGGATAAAGCAATGGACTATTAGAACCAAGGTCAACTTGTTAAGGCAAATGGTAGGCACTGCAACTGTGTTATACCCAGGGCTCGAAATGGACCAGAGCGCACCGGAGCGCCGTTCCAGTTCGTGAAATAAGTAAAGTTTTCGTTCCGTCTTGTGGAAAAAATAATTTGATCATCTGAGCTAAATAAAAAAAATCTAACAAACTTATTTTTATAAAATACACATAATAACATAACACATCACTATGTTAATATTTTCAGAAAATTGTCGAGCGCTCCGGTTCGTAAACTTTTCCATTTCGAGCGCTGGTTATACCTATTTATATCTAATATTTTCTTGATAAAATAATTTATTATCAATGGTATTAGGTACTATATATACACAATGTATCAATGTCGACTAATTATGATTGTATCATTTTGATAACTTCCGAAATAAATAATTATATCGGGTTTATATATTTCATTGAAATAATACTATGATATATATTTTATAGTATTAGGGAGTAGCAATTAACAGAAAACGCATGTACTTACATATTTTGCATGATGAATATAAAGTGTTTGAAAATGGCCTATAAAAATGTCAAAAAAAACATGACAACATCAGTACCTACCTATATATTAAAATTGAATATCTCAATATGTCCAACCACTTGCTTGAAACACAAAAGTACGATTTGAAGTATCTTTCGTACGAAACTTTTTCTAAAGGGTTTCATTAACCACGTAGGTCCGATATTCCCCATTGTACCTATCCATAAATCCATATAATATAATAATATGTTTTCATATTATATATTTTCGTAGTATCAACGTAATATACGAAATCATTCAGATTTGGTACGATTTTAATAATACACTAGCTGTCAGGTCCTTCTCATTATGGGAGCAAGTGTGATTTGTTATTTGATAGTGAAAATAAAAGTAGTTTAGTAGAAATTTTAAACTTTGATTTCAATAATAGGTATATAAAAAGTGGAATATTATTAAATATTATAGATATTACTATTAACAACTAATTCTTCCACTCTATATGTAAGCGCTTCATTAATTTCTCTAAATAGGATAGTATATCTACTAATAGCAGCGTTTCTATATAATTAAGTATCGATAAAGTCTCTTGCACATATTATCAATATCATTTATTTCATATTTCATTGTACCTACTACATCGTACAACTTATTTTTCTGAAAAACATAGGTTCCATAAATTATTAACGCATTTTTTAATTAAAAAATGTTGTAATATTCGAGTCCGTCCCAAAAAAAAAAGGACTCCAGATGTCCGGTGTCTACTTATCATGTTTTGCTCCACCATATATACCCTGTGGATAGATTCAGCGCCATTCCAGAACATTGGAATCTGATTAACTTAAACAAAAGGCTAGGTAGAGGCTGTGGAGTGGTGTTGTGGAACCAGGTCTAATGACACATCTTATTTTCTCATTTCTGATGTCATAAATACACATATAACTGGGATTCACTGTCATTCCACATTGAGTTGAATGTTGTGGCGGTGTTCTACGACAAGGGAATCAAGGACCTAGTGCCACAGCTCACCAAGTGCATCGATCGTAATGGGGACTACGTCGAAAAATATTGGGGATATGTACCCAAAATTTCGTCTGCTTTTTTTATAAAAATAAATTTTTCCTGATTTTTAAAATAATAAAGGTCTTTAATTCTTGGACAACCCTTCTATCGAAAGCTGTCAACACTCTCGATAATCAGAAGGCAGCCTAAATTGGGACAGGTGCGGTAGCATAAAATGATAATTTTTAAGCTGTTTATCACGATTTGTATCAGATTCTAAATATCCACATGTGATGTCATAGGTCTCAAAAATATGGTAATTCTCAAAATGATTGTTCATTTTGAATATATGGGAATAAGCTAAATACATAGTAAATAATGTTAGTATTTAATACTATGAATGATTTATTCTATAACCGATTTATTTTTCTCCTCTAGGTGGAAGAAACATTTGCGGGAAGCAGCCAAAGCTTTGGAAGGAAAAGGAGGAACTACGGATGAAGGACCTCCACCCCCTCTCCCATCAGCACCTCCACCAGGTACCTAATAATTCATCTCATATCTCACAATTCTACAATATTCTTATTTCTAGCGCAATCTAGTTTAATGCAGTCATTACATGACATCTTTCTCAGAGGTTTCTTATGATAAAGTGACATGTACATTTTGAGAACAAATCCATTCTGTTAAGAGTCTCGTGCTATACATTATATCACATTACTATAAGTAATTGTGTACACGTTATCGACATTATGTTTCTCAGTTTCAGTGACCACCACAGTGGAAAGTGTATCAAACGGTAGTAGTATACCGGCAGCTTCCTCTGCTCCCTCCGAAGAAGGAAATTCCAACCAGAAGCCAGCTTCTAATGAAGATGACGGCAATCAAGTCAGGTAAGATTACATCATCAATCTTTTATTTATAAAATAGACATTTTGCTACATTTACATTATGATTCCCATAGTAATTGACTAATTACAACATAATTCTATTTAATTTTCGATTTTTACCTCGTCATATTACCTAAATAACACTCATTTCATTGACTTGGATATATCTAAATCTAGTGTATTTTGAATGTAAAGAGTGAGGGTATCGGTTTTAACTAATTTGGAACATTACAGTGGTGCTCTTCAATCAGTGGTAGGCGAGGAAGAAGCTGGATTACCCGACGATGAAGGCAAAAGGTTCTCCAAACTCCTAGCTCCTGAGGAAATATCTGTTGTGGTTCCACCTACCACCATGACAGCACATATTCAACTGACACCAGAAGGTAGCAATAATAATTTAACTACATATTGATTCTTTATACATTATTGCATTTTAAAATCTTATAAAAAATAATTGCAATAGATATCTACATCATACGTTCAAGTATTTTGTTGTCAATAGCATTGCACAAACGGTAATGTGTCAGCTTATAATGTCGTTTGTCCGGGTCTGGCAAATAATATCATGTTTTTTTCAATGTGTATTTGTACCCAGAGTATGGGCTAATAGATTGAGCAAGTGGCAAAGATACATTTCTCGTAAAAACAAAAATCTATTAATACAACCTCCAATTTGTAAAGGCACATTATTATAATCTTAGGAACAGACATGGTAAAAAATTCAACCCATTATCATCATCGTCACTGCAACCCAGTGTGGGGCCTTCACCATCTACAAGAAACGTAATACAAATACCGTTGAACATCCTCAAATATCACTTTTCATTTACATGACATACTTAAATACTTATGATATAGATGTGAAGATTGAAAATAACTTTTATCCAATATTTCTCCACCCTCAAGAATCGTACATCCTTACAACCACCACACTCGGTTGGTAACCCGCTTTCCTTTATTAATGTTTTCTGGAAACGCCCCTTGGATGGTTAGTGGTCTTCCATCCTTAAGACATAACCTGCACAAATGGACCTATCTCCACAATTTCAATGTTTTTAAAAATGTACCTATCTAAAAGGGCACAGATATATTAATCTGATATTTTAATTTCAGAGCGACTCCGTCGAGCTGAAGAAAAGGTAACAATGGCATTGTCGGAAGCTGCAGAAGCGGTAAAGCTTGTGACAGGCAGCCAAAGAATCCACCTCAAAGCGTCTACAGAGCAACTTGTCGGAAAGGAATTCACCCAACAGGAGGATCTCGACCAGGAGGAAGCTTCCATGAGCACCGAGCAGTTGGTCATGATTGCTCAGAGTCATGGTTAGTTTTATTTGTTTAAAATCTTTATTCTTGCAAACTAATAAAATCGTAAAATCTTGATGTATAGGTTGAGCTAGTACACACATTTTCTATGTCCAGTTTTTACTGAAAATGAATTATATTATATACGTTCTGCATTCTCTGCATAATACCTTTATGCTGTAAAAATATTGTACATCTAAATAGGATTTTTGAGAATATATTATTATTTCATTGAAATTCAATTTTCTCAAAACACACAAAACTGGGCACATAACATCGGTACACTAACTCATCGGTATATAAGTTATTGATTCATAACCCGCCATGCTATATATTGTGGCCCACCGATAAATGGAATATGCAAAAAAAATGAGCGTAACCTAATTGTCTCCAGACTAGATTTAGTATAGAGATATTCTTAAGCAAACATTAGTATTTTTAGTTCCCTATCATCCAATTTTATTATTGGATATAAAGAGAAAATTACAAATTACAGATTTAAGATATTCACAACGTATAAAATATATAATATGTCGATATTATCAATTCTGAAAATCTAAAAGGGGTGTAAGGGACATTTTGGTGAAAATGTGTCATTCATGCAATGGGATGGCTTAGATTTAGAATATCATCTCAACTTAGGTACCAAATGTATGTCAGCATGAGTTATTCTGTTATTAGTTACTAAGTTACAATTATTTTTGGTAGAATAGATAGTTGGTGAAAAATGTGTGGCGATATCAAAGATATTGAAAAAACCTTTTAGCGATAAAAGTGAAGGAAAAATAAAATAAAAGATCTCTGGGATCTCAAATTCTCATATAAACTCTAATTCTAATTGAACACTATTCAAAGTTCACTTTGTTTTTTGCATATGACAGTACCACGCTAAACTGGAATTTGCTTCAGTGATCTTTAAACCCATCGCGCCCTATCGGCGCCAATTTGGCGCCGGTGTTAAGGGATGCAGGACATGATGAAAATCAAAAAAAAAAAATCATATTTTGATTTTTTTTAAAGTTGAAATTACTTAATAATATATGTAGCTATCATTTTATGATGTTAGTTATATACAGTCCAATATAATTTTTTAGAAATATTTGATTTATAAAATCTTTATTTGTCAAAATAATGATCAGTTCGCTAGGTATGAGGTGTTTGAGACAGTAAAAAACATAAAATGGCCCTCCATTTTCTAAATATCTTGAAGAGTATTATATTTAGCTCCAGTTTTAGTATATCTTCCTTTTATTATTTACTTCTATCATGGACTTTTTATCTATGTCATTTTGTATAAAAAAAGGCTAAAAAAACCCAAAAAACTATATTTGACATGTTTTTTTCATTCCACGTATACACAAAGTTTACTTAAAATATAAATACTTAATAGAAAAATTCAAAACCTATAAATATTTAAAAGATTTATTTCAATTGAATGAATAATACATAAGTTATATCAATATTAGTAATCAGTGTGTCTTTTTAAGTGATCCTGAAAAATTTATTCTGTCTGGAATGGGTTAAGGTTTCATCTGAAAGAAGATTCTAAATCTTTCGACAATATTAATAAAATTTTAATTGCCGTCTTGTAATGTTTCCAATTGTCAATTACCTCCTTTGGTATTCACACTTTTTATTCTACATTTAGGTATTCATAATGATATTGTAGACCATTTGAAAACATTTTTCATAAAAGAAACTTATCGATACATACATTTATTGTTTCACTGCCAAATTTTTGAGTCAGCAAAAATGTTTTATGAAATTTAGAGTTGATGGTGCAGTATCGTTTCAATCATTTGAATTCATTTTTATTTTCTTTCGTTTTCCAGTGAATAGTCTCACGGAGGTGCTTCTCCGCGCATTGAGAGTCAGCTCATCCGACTGTTCCATGACCAAATGCGGAATCCACACAGATTACGGCCTGTGCGATTCGTGCTCGCAGCAATCTTCCAGATATTCCACCCTCCGCAGCTTGCAACAATCCAACGGGAGCAACAAATCATTTGACTCCGGTGACATGCAAGATGGAGACGAAAAACAAGATGGCAACATAGAGTTGAAAAGGCGGGACAGTCGGATCATAGATGACGCAGAACGACGCATCGATAGTATCGTCGTTGAAAATATTGGCGAGAGCAGTACTGACCCTGTCAATGGTATTTACTTTAATGGCCAATTCTTCGGCGAAAAGACAGTTTTACATCTACAGTAAAATCCTGTTTATTCGAAATTGACTGAAACTAAAATTGAACAAATATTGAAATTTTGTAACGTTGGTTCTGTTTCCGATACAATTTCTTTCAGATTAATTATGGTTCAATCATCGAATTAGTGGAAATCTCACTATACGTAGATTTTATGAACTTCAGTGAACAATTTGATTTACAGAAAATTTCAAATTAACTGTGTTCATGTTAACGGGGTTTTATTGTATGTATGTATGTATTCAAATGATTTAATGAAATACAAAAATACTTTTATAATAGGATATTAAAAAATTTGTTATTCCCTATTGTAAAAGCATTGGCCACAAATTAGTTTTAAAATTTATAGAAATGAATTACCCAATTACATTTAAATCTATGCATCTTATTTATTACAGACTCTTCTATCTTGTTATAGTTCATACAATCTAAAGCCGATTAAATTTTCTTTTACATTTTATTACAGACGTGGAGTCAACCAAAGTGTCAAAATCTGGATTGGGCTTGAGGCGAACTCTGAGTATATTAGAAAGACGTCTCATCTCCTGTGAAAGAGAAAGAGAACTCCTTAGGGCCAGACTGCAGCAGGCCGACAATAGAATTCATCGAATGCACCAGCTTCACAAAGGTTAGGAAGACGTTTTTTTTTTTCTTTTTAACACTACAACAAGCCATGATGCGAAGGCAAAGTTGAAGTATCCATTTAAAACTCTGGTACATTCAATAACCTATTATTTTTACAGATTGCCTACATAATGAAGAACCGGTAAAGCAAGAAGCCTGCCAACCAGCAGTTACAGCAAATTCAACGGTAAGCTTTCCCAATTTTACTTGTATAATGTAATCCATACTAATAATTATTAATAATATTGAATTGCTTTCATGTGATATTAAAATATTTGCCTTTTGATCAGCTTTTTGACCATTTCCATGAAACTTAAGCGCATTTTAAAATCCTTGTCCATCTGTTCTGTTATAACTCAAAAACTACTGCACCAGCATTGATGAAACTTCCACAACATGCAGACTGCATTGTTGGTACTAATGTTCACTTCTAAATCTCAAAACACTCCGAGAGAAAACTTCTCTAAAATAGTACAATAGATTCGTCACAAGTAGGCAAAGTTTTCAAATAGCAGCGCCAGAGGGGTGAAGTGAGGTGCAGATAGAGGAGTTTGGGCCTCAGCTAACCATTGTCAATTGTACGTCTAAAGGCTCTGACTAAATATTCATAAAAGTAGAACAGCTAGGGATCTAAGGGTGAACGTATGGTGTGATGTGAAAACTGCTTCTATTTCATAATTATTCAAATATTTCAAAGTATATTTTTTTTCTTTTGATTTTCAGGATCAAAGTGGTGGGGAAGGATGAATGCAGAGCTAATCAAAAATATTGGAAATATAAATTTGGAATACAGCAAAAGAATAATATAAACAACCGGATATAATAAAGTCATATCAGGATGTTTCGTCTATTTGTCTACAAGAGGCGTGCGGGAAAAATAATTCTTTATTACGGCGATGTTAAACCCGGCTGCGTTTGTGCGATTCAACAGCTAATGCAAAAGGAAACTGTTAATTTTATTGCTGTACATAATGAGGTCATAATATCCATCAATTGTAATGAAATGTAAAATGAAGATTTAATATTATAAGTACGTACATATTTGTGGCAAATAACATTAACTAAATCAATCAAGCCAAATTTTTACCGACTTTTTACATTGAATCAATATTTTTATTAAAAATGCTTGTCTATTTGAAATGAAATAAAATCATGGCATTGTCTCTGTTTTTTTGATAAAAATTTACAAAAAAATATTTAAAACCCATTTGTAAAAAAATTCTTTTACAATTTAGATAGTATTGTAGGTAGAATGAATGCACACTATTTTATACCGCAGTGAGATCTTTGTCAACCATCTGTGAAATTGGACATATCAATAATTTCCCGACATAGTTCTGGTATCTTGTATTGGAAATTTGAATTTACAAAACATCTCAAAGGAATTTGTTAAAAATTTCGGATTATATTTTCTCTACAACGTAAGACTTTATAAAAATATAATGTTAAAATTATTTTTAAAAATGCAGCATGCCCTTCTTGTGTCGGGGGAGATTGATTTGTATTGGAAAATGGTTTGCATGAATAATCTTGTAATTGATTTAAATCGTAAGAAATAAATAATTACGAATTACTACAGAACTTAACATACGAAATTCAATTTAATGCAGTAACAATGATATTATAATTTGTATCTTGGCAAATAATTTGTTATTTACTAAATTGAAAATGATTCTTGCCTATGATAATGTAATTGATGTAATTTATGTAACAGTAAATTTTGTTATAAACATTGCCTGAAGAAATAAGACTAGCTATTTGTGCTAATGGTACTATCTGAGTTGCTAGCATAATATGTAATAAAATAATTAGATGATCTACTAAACAGTGAAAGTTTAACAAGTTTACATAATCAGTCTTTTGTTGGATTTACTTTTAACTATCTCACAATAGCTGCCACATTCTGTATGGAAAAAAATGTTCCCAACAGTATTTCCTTATTAAAGAATTGTTTTATTTGCAAGAAAGACTTCAATATTTATTTTTTTGTTTTTCCAAATAAAAAATAATTTACAATATTATTGTGTTTCTGACATAATGTTAGGTAGGTACCTATTATTAGTTTTAATGATAAGAATGCTTTAATTTTGCGGGGCTAAGTGTCTCCAGATTGTACATGATGAATTCGAATTTTTAGATCTTTCAACGCCTTAGGAAGGAAGCGGTCACTGAAAGCCGTAAAAGGTCTTGTAATGATGGTATTTTTAAAAATGGGTATACGGAAACAGCATTTGGATATTCTTTGAATAAAACTTGTCATTACAAGCAACCTTTCGTTTTAAAGATTGATATAAATTATGTGGATGATGTAAATTATGTATTACACCAATATTAGTTATTAAAATTTATAAACAACACACGCAGACTAAAAAAGTGCTAATTCCAATGTGGCTTGATTCTCCCAATCAAATCTTGAAGGCGGTTGACCAAATATTTGATCTGCCAAAATACACCAGTCTATACTGATCAATATTTACATTTACATAAGTACTGTAACGTTACTGAAAACATTGCCATTATAAATTATTGTAACTTATTATTTAGGCGTCTACGTCTATTCCTTTATTGTCAACTCTGTACCGAACCATTTTACGGCTGATTGCCTACCGACAGATACACATTATGTTGTTACCGAACACTTTGGCCAATAGTCTACACTCTATGGTCACCCAAAATGCTTCCGTTGACTTTAAAGTCATTTGTAAATAGAATTTTTGGAAGTACATTCGATGATGAGACGAGTCACACCTGAGCACGCCCTCATAAGATATAAAAATAGTGATCAAAACTAGTTTTGCTTCGGCGGCGACAACTAATCGACAATTATTATTTCATGGAAGTAATAATAAATTGTTCAGTCTAGTATTTAAAGTTTTATCATTTCACATTCGTTAGTAATTAGATGACTGACACTTAAAAGTAGATAACCATTTCTATTGTTAAATAATATACCTTGTATTTGTAATAAATCTCGTTTTGTAACATGGAATTGTAAAAGTGTCTTTGTAAAAAGTATGTGTAATAAAATAATATATTTTGTAATAATTGTAATGTTTTATTATCAAAATGGTGGATGTTATTCATCGAAAAAAATTCCAGGATGAATGATTAAAAAAGGAATGTTAATGTTAAAAGTGATATACCTAATTAGAACTGAAGTATAAACATGCAGTGTTGTCATTTTGACGTATTAGATTAAAATTAACATAATATTAAAACGGTTACCTCAATTTAGAAATTACTGCAGATTAATAATTATAAAGAACTCCGATATAGAGCCAGTGAAAGTGAATCCTACCATTTTAATTCAATTTTATATTTTGAAATATGAACGCTTTGTTTATATGGTTAAGATACATATTCCCAAAAGTATAATTTGAAAATGATAGTAGTTAGTCAAGACTCGGTACATCATATTAGGCTGTTGAGTATCCATAATTACGCTTTCTAGTCGCATTTACAATTAAATGCCGTATTCAATTCTATGTCTCCAGTCCATTTTACATACATATAGATAGTTACTGCATGGAACACGTGAAGTTGTGATGATTAATTCGTCGATAATTTGAAATACCCGCTGTTCTTCTATTCAGTCATACATGCACCATTTTGGTTTTCTCAAATTATATTCAAGCAGATTATCAATTATGTAAATAACTTTGTTAAAATGTATTGTATTAATTTTTCAAAAAATATCTGTTATAAATAAAAATGTGACCAGAGCTGGTTTCTGGTGTCAAAAAATTAGGTATGTAGAAAGATTTAGTTTGTAAAATATTGCAAATACATAATATTAAGTATAGAAATGTTTGTTTTATACTATTATTGTTATATTGATGTCTTTTTATTGACACTTTCCTGTAAATGAATGACTATAATTATTATATCACCTATTTATTATTACATCTTTAATGACTTTAATCATTACATTCTTATTTTTTTTTACCATCACATGGAATATGTTATTAAAAAATATATATATAATATATGTATACAGATTGTTTATTAACAACAACAGATACCTTTTGACATATTATTGTTTTTTTCACAATTTATTTATGGAAAGTGTTAATTCATTAGATACCATCGAGTATTGTTTTTTCTAGATTTCGGCTTGAAGCTTCAAAGATATTTTGCATCATTAGTAAAGCCACCATTTTATTTTTAAGACCACTAATTTAATAGCTTCCATTATCATATGTGCACGTCACACACGCACCAAAGTATAAATAGTTGGCCAATTCTAGGAATGAATAGTGGTAATTATTTATTTAGCATTTATTTTGTTTTTGCAATTAAATTTATAAATAATTATAGTATGTAGTTAATATTATATTTGCACTAAGTGTAAATACAGATATCTCTACATAATACACAGTAAATACAAATATAGTAACTTACATCAACATAACAATCGCTGTTGCACTCGCTAAATAGGCTTACTCGACAAAGGATAATTACTCATTCGGTGAGAGAGAGGTTATTTCACACGTTAATCTAATCCGTAGACAAGTTCCCCATGTAATTCTAGAAAAATGTAGATACATATTGTGTATAATAATTAATTATCCATCTGGTTAACATTCAATGCATATTTGAAATGTCATAATATGTATTATGTCTAAGGAGTCTTGATGCCGAAAATAAATTTAAATAATGTCATTCCATAAAAACATCCATTTTTTTGTGCATTTTTTTAGATTTGCTTTAAGCTTTTGTTTATGACTGATCAGTCATTTTGTTGTTTAACTTTCAGCCGAAATTATGTTTTTAAAAACTGATGAATTTTATAAATTTTATTAACATTTTGTAGTATTTAATTGTTATTTCTCTGTACATTTTTATTATATTAATAGGAATAATTATTTAAATACATATTAGCACTATCGGTTTGATCTGCTGCTGTGATTAAGTGACAAGCCATAAACGTTTAAAAAGAGAAACATGATTTTAGTTACAGTCCTACAAACTTATCTAAAGAACGGTAAAAATTGAATTACGGACTATTATATGGATGCCATTTTAAACATGTCATTCGAATGTCGGATTCTGTCCAGCTGCGAGTCTTGATTGGGTAGTTTTCAACGGTGGCCCCCCCATCCATTCTATAGATAAGTTTGTAAGTCCAAATCTTTATTTGAGTAATATAAATAGTGTTGTCATGGAGACAGTTTAAAGAAAATATTATGTTTCGCTTATAAATTAAAATGTTGCCATTCTGTAAAATATATTATTATTAATCGCATAGAACCCAATTTAAAGATAATTGCTTTATTGTTTAAATAGATTATTGAAAATATTAAAAAAAATTAAACCACGCACACATTCACAAGTGTCTCATAATATAAATAATTGTAATTAGAGATAGACCTAGGTAAGAAACAACATAATAATTTATATTTAAAATTATTTCATGACCATATTTTGTTATTGTAGAAATAATTATTGTTTTTTTTGTTATGAGACATCGCAATCTGTAAAGAAATGTCGAATGAGCTTTTTAAATAAAGTAAAGGTAAACAATATTAGTTTTTTTGATCATTTGTACTACTTTGCCTATCTTAACTCTCATATGCCACGAAGTTTCCTGATCTGGAATCTTCAATCCATGTTTCAAACACCCCTCCTCCAAAAAGTTTTTTTTTAATCCCATTTAGCCGATGACATCTGCCAGCACCACGTTGCCTCTCTGACTTTGCATGTTCTTAGATGGGCGATACCTCAACATATCACTATTATTATATTTGTATCAACTATAACTGCTACTTAAAGGTAATTTGTAATGACCCACCAATACCAATCTGGAGTAGTTTCCCAAACTATTTCGCGGTAGGTACCGCCCTCTTTTAAAGCATAATAGTGGTTCTTGTTAAAAAGGCTAGCGCATTATAGCCGCTTCCTTCATACACGATACGGACTCGCGCATGCGCAGTGCAAAACGATCTGTCATCCATCTAGGAAAAACTTTAAAAAAAATTAAAAACCCAACCGCAGTTCTGCCAACCGTATAGTACATAATAATATTAAATATTATTTTAATTACACTAGTTTAAAGTACGGTATTAATTTTATTATAGTAGTAGGTACACTGAAAATACTGCAAATTTTCAATAAAAAATTAAATATATGTTGTTCATTTTACAATATACAAAGTAACATTTTTTTTAAATTCTTTTTACGCAGCAGCACCCTAGCTCTTCAATAACTGTGTACATAGGTACGGAACATGATCATATTATTTAAGCTAGATACTTTCGTTGTAATTTAAAGAAATTGAACACCTACCTAATTGTGTTCTCTACACTAATCTTACTAGGCAAGTACCCATATACCTAATATGCAAGAACTTTTTGGCAGTACAAGTATTGTTAATGATTTATTAAGCCATTATATTTATTAAAACTTCAAGTAGAAAAACGAAACTCCCGCGAATAGGTACTTAAACTAGCTAAAAGATAACAGAAATATCGATATAATTGGGAGAAAATCCTGAATCTAAGGATTGTTAGTTGACCAAAGATTAGAAAGAAACTGAGGTAGGTGCTTTGAATTCTAATTGATTTAATTTTTATTCTATTGGATTTGAGTCTTTTTTTGCGACCCTATTATAACTAGGTATAATTTCTATGTATGTTTAACAAATATACCTTCTTAAACTTGACATTTTGGTGACACAGTTGATGCAACAGTTACGGATTAGGTATACCATAACAATGTTTATTTAGTAGGTAGGTAAGTATATTTATTGACATTTCTCATAAGCCAATTTTATTAAAAATACATTACATACCTAGTTCCATTGTTTACGAGTAATGATAATTTAATGCGCTTACTTACTGAATGTAGTAATAGTGAGTACCTAGCTAGGTATTCAATGTATATTACAGGTTTTTACAAACATTTGTCGTCGTCGTCAGTATGCATTTAATGTGTCTGAAGCATAGATTAGGTATGAAGATACCGAAAGGCAAAACCCAATTCGCAAGAAACGACTCAAATAGAATATCACAAAACTTAAATCAATTAAAACTCATTTAATCAGTTTGAGTTGAATGTAGGCTGCTTCCTTCTCTGCATAACACCTACCAGTCAGTTTAGAAGTGATCAATGATCGATCGTTGGGCACAGGTAAACCTTGCAATAGTCAAAATCATATCTATAGAGTACAGAATATTCTTAATGATACATATCCATTTGTTATATGAAGGGAATTAAGCAAGATACATGTTTGACTAATTCCATGATACCTACATCTTTTAAATTTGTTTGTTCCATTATAACTCAAAAAGTACTAGACGATACCGATAAAAGTGATAAAACTCGCGCAGATTGTCATTGTCTGTAGCAATATAGAGTAGATTTTCATCCTAACGTAATCGTTGAACAACAAACATCAAATGCAATGCAACCAAGGGATTAGGTGCGAAAGCTGTACACCTATATACTGTCACGTGGCCACGTCACAGCACATGCGTGTGGATGATTCGGTATATAATTACGGCGGCTCGCTGCAAGTCGCTTTGCCGTGATGTAGTGTTTTTAATAAGTACCATAATAGTTCACCATCGACAAAATTAGTCTATTTAAAAGAATGGGCTTACAAATAAACGAGGCAAAAACTAAATACATGCCTGTATATGTCACACCACGAGAAGGCGTACCAAAGCTAGATATCGGTGCATACAAGTTTGATACTGTCAACAGTTTCATATACCTTGGTTCTCTTATAACTCGACATAATGATATTACCCTTTATTGTTATTTGATATTATTAAAGACCCCTGAACATTTGTAAAAGAAAAATTCTCCGCCGTATATATGGACCAGTCAGGGACGGCACCAATTGGAGGAGAAAATATAATGCTGAGCTCTAGGATGCGATGGCTAGGTCATGTGCACCGTATGAATGACAATGAACCGGCAAAGAGAATGATGTCTGGCAATCTAATAGGGCGTAGAAGAAGAGACGGGCGAACGATTCGCTGGTTGGATGGAGCTGCCAATGACTGCCGTGTTCTAGGGGTACCAAATTGGAAAGCGGCCACACTGGATAGGGATAGGTGGAGGAGGCCAAGACCCACACCGGGTTGTCGCGCCCCTGATTATGATGATGAAAATGGCATGTTTGTTTTTATACAAATCACCACTTAGAAACAGGCTGGGGAAAAACCATTTATAAGCCCTTAAGAACACATTAAAGATTCATAAATAAATGAAGGTGAAACAAAATATGTACTTGTGTCAGGTCTTCCTGTTGAAATCGATATCAAGAGATAGGGAGTTTAATATTGGCGCGCAGCTAATAATTATTCTACCCTCCGTGCTGTAATGGATCCAATTTTCTTTGCTAAATATGCAGCGTTCCCAGATCGGAAATTTTAAGTATAAAGTAAAAATAGTTAAACAGAAAATTGATCCTGAAATGAACAAATTACAGAGAGAACTTGTTCTTGTTTGCCACTTTTGTTTAATTATTAATTATACTTTATATTGAAAATTCATTGTTTTTCATTTAAAAGCATGCATATGAAGAGTTCTACGACACTGATTTAAAAAATCAACATATCGGAGATCCTTTTGTTTGTTTGAGTTTTGAGGAGGCGTACATTTTTAAAATATTTTTATTAGTAATGATTTCTTTGGAGCATAATATGAACGCCTGTAAGAATCTCTGTCTCTAACCAGTCTTCTTGCATCGATCCAGGTCATACTGGCACCCTATAGCTCCACCGTACACTCTATAGATAGTATTTAGTGGCCTTCCAGGACGCCGGAATCCAGTTGGCTTGAAAAACAGGCAAACCAGGTTGCGGTTCTCATTTGGCATCCACAGCATGTGGCCAAGCCAGGTCTAATGTCGCCTCTTCATTCTCAGTGTGATGAGAGGCTGCTTGGCCCACTTTCTTCTCTCCTCATCACTCCTAAAATAGGCACACCCATTATCCGTCGCAAACATCTGTACTCGAAGCGCAGTATACGGTTGCTCTGAGCCTCCGTAAGGTGTCATGATTTGCTACCATAAAGAGGCACCGTCAGAATGCAAGTATGGAATAGGCAGCATTTATTTTTGACTGAGTACAATTGTGCTTCCCAGACACTGCGCATCGAGTTGAATGTTGCTCCAGCCATTCCCATTTGAGTTTGAAGCTGTCGACGCTCTCTATGTTTTACCCGTCGCTAATCAGAGAGAAACCTGGATCAGGACAAGTGCGATCACACAAAATGTTGATTTTATTCACTAATTTTCAAAACAACACGGACAAGTTGTCATCCAACCTGTCGATTGTCTCTTGAATGCTCTCGATTGAGGTGTCCCTAAGTTAAATCCATATTATTTAACTCTGTTAATGGTAATCAAATACAGGTGAACTTGTTATTTACGAATAGTATAAGTGCAAGTTTTGTATTCAGTAAGGGGTGCATTCTGCCCCGGGTGCTTAAACACCTTGCTACGCCCTTGGCCATATGAGTGAATGATTGAAGTGCCAATACTGTTCTGCAAACTCTGCTTATACTACAGTAAGTTCTCAACTTACGTGATTAATTTGTTCCGAAGATTTTAGTGTAAGTCGAATAAAACTTAAAATCACGCAATTTTTTAAATAATGTGTTAGTTTCAAAGGATAAGTGAAAATAAAATTGTCCTACATACATACATTTAAGAAAACATTATTGATTGATAAAGTGGTTTGATTTTGCAATCCCCAGCAGCATTTCCACCAAATAAAAGGGTTAGCCTATCGTCAGACACCTTAAAACCTGGCATAGATTTTTCTAGTTGAGATATCGTCGCTATAGGATTGGTTTGTCGAATATTCGTTTTTGTCGAAATCGACCTTTTTATGCAGAATATTTTTTTGTATCTAAATGGACCAGAACCATCCTTTTCATTATATTACTTTGTAATGAATACAGCATTCATATGCTGTAAAAACAACAATTTAAATACCTCCATGTATAAATATAGGATAATGAAATTTGTTTTTCGTGTCCTGAACATTTGACATTTCGTCTATTCGACAAACCAATCTACAGCGACTATAATATATAATGACTGAGCTGGCATTTTTTCCAATAAGCCCAGTTTCGTCCACATTAAAAATTTGTTGTGGCAGGTAATCCTCATTTTTATGATTTCTACTAGACTCTTGATAAAATTCATAGCTTCCTCTGTATCTGCATATCTCGGCAGCCTCACCTGTTATTTTGATATTTTTTGGTTTATTACGGCTTTCAAATTTTTGAAACTGCCCGTGGCTTGCAATAATGTATTAGTATCAACAATTCAACAATATCATCATTTGACTCGAGTCTTTATCCTGTATGAGTATAACGTCGCTTAAGAAACAACACCGCGGAAGTCAATTAATTAAAATTGTCAGGGGCAAACAAAAACCATCTCAAAAAATTGAAAATTGATACCTATTAACTTATTTTTTTTGTGAACTAAACACAAAAAAAAATAAGTTAAAAGTATCAATTTTCAATTTTTTGAGACGGTTTTTGTTTGCCCCTGAAAATTTTAATTAATTGACTTCCGCGGTGTTGTTTCTTAAGCGACAATAAGGCGTATTTAAATTTGTTGTTGCTGCATATCTTCCATCCATATAACTAATATTTCCATTTCTTCTATTAACATTCCTATATTCTTGGTAAGTATCGTAGATTGCATTACTACTCTTTGTTCGAATTCGCGTAAGTCGAGGACTTACTGTATTATTGCAGACACATGTTTTTTAAGACATTTTATATAAATTGGTGAGGGAACGTAAAAAGTCAATGAGTATTTTAATTTTTAGAATTTATTATCATTTCATTTACAATACATTTATTGCTCATGGTCGACCATTAAATGGTGGCTCATGGTCTCATTAAACTATAAGAGTTTACCATTCACAAAATCAAAAAAAAACATGCAGAATCACATTCTTCCAGTACGTCATTATAAAGAGTAATAAATAAAGTATTTTATTGAAAAAAAAAACAATGCAAGGTACACATGTAAGATTATACATTAAAAAAAACTATACATGAATTGTACAAAAAACATTAAAAAGAACTCTCGCGAATATATTATACTTAATTAAGACTTTCAACTGGTCGTTAACCTAAAATTGTATGCCACATTAACTCACAGGGTAACAAGGAGATGACCGTAAAAAATACTAATATAATAAAAAAAAAATCGACCACCTGCATATCAGAAAGACAATATCGGTTTCGCGATTTTAGAGTCAATCAGATACACTACTGATTTTTCTGAAAATCAATTATATCATAATATAGTGAACAAAGAAATTTTAAAATATTTAATGGAATTTAAATATAAGATAATGAATTTTGTATTTAGTCTCCTGAAAATTCAATACATTGGCCGTTTGGACAAACCAATTCTAAGACGATAATTTTACAACCAATCCGAGAATTGTTGATATTAGAGGATTGATAGTGTCAATTAAAATAGCAGGATTTGGCTCATTCAACTGGTAAAGTAAGATAAGAAATGCGGCATTATTCCATTATACCCACTACAAATAGAATGCATCATGTTGAGATTATCGAGTTGTAGTTACCTTGGTTACAATAGGCAATTGCTTAGAGCAACCAAGGTAATAACAACTCAATAATCCAGTCGACATACATTCTACTCGCAGTGGTTACAATAAAATAAAGCCCCTGATATGATTAAAAGATGTTCAACAATAATAGAAAAGAAAATAAACAGTTTTTGACTTATTAGAAGATAAAAGAATATTAAAATAAACGTTAACTTGTTTGTATAGATAAGAATATATATTTAATTACCACATCAAGGGTTCCCAACAGAGTGCCCGTGGGTGCTTTTGTGCGCCCGCTGCGAAATATTGATACAAAAAATAGTAAACATTATTTTGATAGAAATTGTACTCCAAAATGACGATTCAATACATCTGATAATAATATCATTTAAATGTATGCATTGACATTTGATAATATGTCTGAGTACAATTGAGGAACCCGTAATTTCAGTGAAAATATGAGTCGAGTATGACATCTATGAGAATCGCCTGCCTAAAATAAAATAACTTCAAATTTGGCCAATGATGATGTTTTCGGACTGAGGTATGATTTTATCGAAAGGTGTTTCGTTAAATATCTTGTGCTTCTCAATCACAGATCGGCTGCAGGTGAAATAACAGATAACCCACATAAGTGACCAATGTCCAAATTGATCAGATTTGATGGGACTTGATTACTTTATGCTGGGCCCTTAAATTATAGTTTATTCAAATTTTAAAAAAATGTTAGTCTCGGTAACATCGCGTGTCCGGAAACTTCCTGTGAGAGTGAAGATGGAAATTTCACCCTCAAACCATTCTAAGATTTAATCCCAATTCCCCTCTAAATCTTGTTAATTCTGGAAAGTCATTATTTTTATCATTGATTTTCCATATAGAATAAGGTAATTTCGCATACGTTTAACGCATACACAATCTTTCAGTCATTGGTCATCCTATTGGTATTACGCAGTATGCAGCCAATGGGATTTCATATCGCTAAAGTGCAGATGAGTCCGAACTTGTACATGAACTCGTACTGTACGATTTTCACTCGTAAAGGCATCTCTATGACTACAGCGAAAAATTTTAAACCTTATCGGTTTTTACTTTTTTTAATTTGTCTACAAAAGGTAGCCTGCGACGCATTGTATCGCCTTGAAAATAATCTTATAATGAACAAACACTACGCAAGGATCACAATAATAGTTAAATGAAATGCAAAACTCCTACAAGCAAAAGAATAAGTTATTGAATTTCGATAACTATCCATTTGTTCAGAAATGATATTGAAATTATTATTTTATAATGCTGAAATTGTTCGCAACATAACTGGTGGAAACTAGAACTAAATTCATGGAAGTTTCATTGGCAGAAATGAGTACCCAAAAATGTGCTAACTCTGATCAAAACACAGTTTAGTGTAATACATAATTTACTTTTATCTCACGCTTTCGACAGGTAAACAAGCGAAATTTTTAATAGAAACATCGCCTTTTGCTATCAGAATTATGAAATCATATCTTTTAAGGGACTGGTAAATGATTTTTGCATGAACACACTATATCTAACAGTGATTTTAGCCATAATAGCTTTAGTACAATAATTACTGTACTGCAATGGCGAAGGGTGGAAGGGGGAGGTAGGCTAACATCCAACATATAAAGCACTAAACTTTTTCAGTCAAATATATTTGTTTTCATTGATCAAAGACTACAATCTGTAGATAATGTTTGTTAGTTTTTAAAATTCAATAAAACCCTGCCTAATCCAAGTCATAGTAGATCATAGTAAAAAAATATTCATTTATCTATAAAATATCTAAAATTAGGTCATTAAACCATACATCATTTTAGTTATTTTATAGATGGAAGACTATTTTTTATCGATTATAGTTTGGTCTGGGCAGGGAGGGCTAAATGATTTTTTTAAAACTAATCAACACCATCTGTAGAAATTAAATAAGTATGACTGAAAAGATGTACATTATTTTTCTCATCCATGTCCAGTCCATGCAGTTTAATTTAATTTTAAAAACTAATCACCATCTGCAAATTGTATTCTTAGTTCAATGAAAACAAATAAGTATGACTAATAAAATTTAGTATGTACTATTTATGTTGAATCTTAACACCCCACCTCCACCCCTCGCCGCTGCTGTACTGTATACTACATTTAAATCATCATCTTTTACAACTATTACAAACATGCATTATTGACAAAGCGGTTTATGAATCATACATAATACATCAAACATCTATTATAAGTAGTTATCCTTTAAATTCTTACAGATTTAGCCACCAATTCAGTCTTCAAAAGTTAAATCCATTTTGAGCATGGACTAACGACAACCTTCAAAATTCTACTTCATTCCGAAGCTCCATTTATATAAGAAACAAGCGTTATTAACAGGCATGATATTCCTTCGTAGCTTTTAATCACATGATTAAATTTGTAAGAAATTTGACTATATTTCACACATTTCTGACGACAAAAAGTCCTATTTTATTTAAATGGTTTTTTCGAATAAACAGATTGCCCGACACACTGATTTTCTACAACTGGTGAATATTATAAACTACGAGTACATTTATACAGTAGGTAAACAGAATTTATAACTACAAAGTGTTCACTTCTTATTAATTTGAATTTGATTTGGAAAACCTAAGATTTATTGAAAGTACATAATATTACACAAACTATTTTATTAGATTCATGAAGATCTATAGGGGACAGGTTTACCATAATTAATTTGTTTTGCTTCAAACTAGACATATATTATTTTTAACAACATTGATTATGAATTCAAAGAGGAGATTATGGGGATATTGCAGATATAACAGATTAATCACATTGTTTGATACAAGGACAGAAAGATGATATGAATAGATTTAAGCGTGGAATAAAATTATCTGTAAAGAAAGTACGGATTTAAAGCAATAGTGTAATCTTAAAGTTGGAAAATAATATCTCATTATACTCATATTAAGCCTAGGCTTCAGATAATGTGTTAATTCACATGGGGATATGCGAGAGGTTTTCCATAATTATGTGACGTCACACCTTCAGGGAAGGGGTCTAATAATACATTCTGATAATTTGTGACTGAGGCACTGCAGAAAATGTGATATCACAAAACCAATAAAATAAAAACTATTATTTTTCTGAGAAAAACATATTACGTGAGATACTGAAATGTTTTTTTAACTAATGTGGGGAGTTAAAAATATGTGAAGTAAGATTTTGTTACAAAGTAGGGCGATGGGAGGAGTAAGGAAAAAATACTGAAAATTATGTGACGTTATTTATGGATGACCCTAAAGGAAGAGTATTTTCCATGTATTGTTACACAACATGATATCAACCCATAGATCCTTAAATATTCGTATAAATCAATATTATTGTCCAAACCGAGCAGGCGTTACATTGAACATATATGTACATAGTAACACAACAAATAATAATCTCTAGATGTAATGATTAATTACCCTTATTATTTTAACATTACTTATTTACATTTGATGAAAGTCAATTAACACATACAACAAAACATATTTTGAATACAGATTCCACATCTTAAGATTGATCATGGCAAAAGTCTTTCGCTACATTAAGCCGCGTTGACACGGTCCAAGTACGATCCAAGTACACTTGGATCGAGTGCCAACCAAGTGACAGCTTCATACTATTTATTCCTATCCAAGTTAACTTGGATGACTAGGACGCGGTCTAAGTAGCTTGGATAGGAATAATTAGTATGAAGATGTCTCATACGAGTGCACTTGGATGGCACTCGGTCCAAGTGTACTTGGATCGTACTTGGACCGTGTCAACGCGGCTTTAGGCATTTAGGCATTTGATCAATCCAAAAATAATTTTCAGATGAACAATTGAAACTGAGTATACTGATCACATTAAAGATTAAATCAATGGAAATGGTATTACAAACATAGATTTAATACAAACGAATACTATGAAATAATGAAAAACCGTTAGACATAACTAAGATTTTTTTGAAAATGTCATGTTAAATAAGGTACCTATGTGTGTATTACGAAGAAGTACACTGTATATCAGTATTCAGATCGCAGAAGATTCTATGTGCATTTTTTATATTTAAATATTTTCTTCCACAAGTTTTTATTTAAAATTAGATTAATGATAAAATAGATAAAATTAGATAAAATAGGATTAATGTACCTATTTAGGTACATTAATCCTCAATCCTCTGGCAAACAGACAAATCTGTCAGTGCATTACAAACCAAATGCCACAAGTTTCTTGAGCCCGGCACGCCCGCTGGAGTGTGATTCACACAATGCACGGTTAGAAAAAGCAAAGCCATAAGACATGGCCATTTTTATACCGAGGGATTGGTACAATTCGGTAAGAACTGTACCTTAAAATACGTCTTCATTTAAATACTCGTTCTCAAAATAATGGGAAAATTTAATAAAACCAATCGGAACAAGACAAATTTAGACATTTTAAGCAATTGCAAAACTATTTTCATAGCAAACAAGCCCGTATGACTTATAATAACGAATATCTCAGATAAACCGAATATGAATATTTTTCTCTTAAAATACACCAACACAAAAACGGGTTAGATAAAACTAAATTATTGTGTATGTATATTACTCAAATATTTTGTTTGCTGGATTAAATTTAAATCATATTTTTGCTCTAAACATTCTTGAAAATGAATAGATGGGCCCTTCTGCCACCTGAGTACCGAATGTATTATCAAGATTCGCAACTTCACCCCTTCGTAAAACCGCTGTGGTTAAAATAGGCAGGCTATATCTGAGTCCTCGTAGGGAAGCGTGGGGGAAACTGACAGTAGAGGAGTCACGGTTGTACAAACATGGAAAGACACCATGGAATTTCTTGACATAGGCATGCAAACTGGGCCGGATGAAGCAGTTTTCACGAATAATGTAATGTGCGAAATCTGTTTTGACACCTTTTATTAATTGTGGACTTTAGTAAAGCGTCAATTACATTGAGCTACTTTACGAGCTGTTTATTGGCGAATTTAATAGCGGGCGATTCAGCTACAGCGATTATGATGACACACAAAACTTTCCATTCGCTGAGAAGCCACAAGCCAGCGACTATTTTGACAGAACATAGTTCGTTTTTTTACCGAGAGGTTGCTACTGCGCAAACGCAGTATGCCCACGCCGGCGTGTAGCGTGTAAAGTTGACCGGCTTTCAACTTTTCTCGGTACAGTGTTTACAATCTGCTTGTTAGCTTGTTCGATGATTACACTGGGCGACTTTACAGGCAGATTGTAAATTCGCCAACAAACAGCTCGTAAAGTAGCTCAATGTAAATGACGCTTAAAAAAATAAATGCATGTTAATCATAACAAAATCAAGATTGATAATGTGGATTTGCTCAGTAATACATGAGGATTTTTTTTAGCCGTGACTGCACTATGTCAATTCCCCTTCGACAAGTGAACTGAGTTTTAATAAAAGTTTATTTTTTTCACCTCGCCTGATCAATTTTGTCAACTTCTTTCATAAAATGGGGGAAACGATTATAGAGTTCAGAAAACGCTAGCATAGAGTGCAATTGGATAAAAACATAAGACGGAAAAGATGAGGAAAAATTACTTTTCAAAATAACAATGTAAAAGTATCGACAGATGACTGTGATAACTATGACAAGAGTCAAAAAAGGCAGTAAACAAACTCGCGAGAGCTAAAAATGCAAAACGTTCCTAGCAGCGATGAAATTAATAGTTTTTTACAATCAGGTATCGTAGTCTTCATCCAGTTGAATCTCGACGGACTTACTTTTCGGAAGGGAGGCAGATGCGCTCCTCTGCGTTGAGATTATCGGTAACAGAGGGGGCGGTTCATTGGGAAAATTACTCTTCCTCTTTTTACTCATCGAACAACCTGATGGACTGGGGTTTTCAATCCCGTCTGAGTCAAGCCGGGACGGGTCGAGGCGGGGAGGCATAACGGCACCGACAGCCGTAAGAGGAGGCATCCGGATGGTGGGCGACCCTCTCGTGGCCTCTGAAGAAGACCTCTTGAGCAGTGGAGGCGGGGCTCTCTTCGGGCAGGCGTCAGACCTCCCAGGCGGATCGGGGAAGAAATTTCCTTCGTGACGTGGAGTCCTTGGCTGCCACGTGAGCGACGGTGTGAATGGGGAACCACTTTCGCCAGACTTCAGAGTCAAGGGGACGGCCGATAGATCCAGATGGAATACGGGGGTAATCGAGTCGGCGGACGCGCTACGTGTGAAAGCTCTGGAGTCCACGCGGAGTTCAGGCGGTCGCGTTTCCAATGCGCTTGCCGATTTGGGCACGGGGTTTCTATCATAGTCATCCGATGGTCTGGGAAAGGCTGACGGGTTTCGCGGGGAATAGTCAGGGTTGGGGCGGATGACGGAGCCGTAGGGCGGCGGCTCTCCATCCCGACCGGCGTCTTCGTCGTCCGCCGTGCTCAACGTCTCCGTGTAAAAATTAGGCAACCGGTTGGGCCGAGACTCCCGGAGGGAGGTGTTCTGCACGGGCCCGGCCAAGCCGGCCGCATGGCGCTCTTCCGTGCGGAAGCGATCCTCAACAGGAATGTCGACGGTGGCATCGCCTGCGCCCGAAAGATGACCAATCGGATTACGGCCGTTGTTGTACGTTCTAGGAGGCCGGTTAGAATTGTAGGGCAGTCTCTTTCCTGTGGGATCGCATTCGTTCCCTGGATCTCCAGCACGACCATTGCGGCCAAGTGGATGACGGAGGAGAGCAAGTCCGGTGGGGGACAGAGCGGTGGCGGGGGGACCAGAAGGTCCGGCTGGGACATCTGGGAATCTACAGGTACTGGGAGAGCTGTCTGCACTCTGACTCAATGCCGACTCTTTCTCCTCCGCCTGACTCATGTCCGGAATGTTCTTCACCTGAAAATAGATTGTAGATTAGAGATCAGTGGATATTTCTGAGGTACGAGGGTGGGTCAATAAGTCCTTAGAAAAGCCGACAGGTGGCGCGACTAGTACTGCAAGCGGTTTGTTTTCATGCAGCGGCACTACCGATTCAGTATGCTGCGAAGTTTCAATAAGATTGGTCGGGTTGTTGTGTGTTTCTCGTACATTTAAAAAAAAAATTTGCTTGTGGAAAATGGAAAAATGGAAAATGGAGAAAATTGAGTTTAGAGTTGTTATTAAACATTTTAATATAAAAGGGTTAACAGCAAAAGAAATAAAAAAATGAGTTGGATTTAGTTCACGGCATATCTGCTCCTTCACTTGCAACTATTTATAACTGGTTAAATTAATTTAAACGTGGTCGTACAATCGACAAAGGATAAACCACGCTCAGGACGTCCTGTAGAGGTGACTACACCAGAAATGATCAATAAAATCCACGATATGGTGTTAAGTGACCGAAGATTAAAGTTGAGTGAGATAATTGAGGTTACAGGGATCTCAAAAGGTAGCGTCATTTCTATTTTACATGACAAATTGGGCATGAAAAATATTTCTGCAAGATGGGTGCCGCGTTTGCTCACAGTCGGCAATAAACGCAGTAGGGTGGTGGCCTCTAAAGCCCTGTTGTCGCTCATGCAACGCAATCCGGATGAATTTTTTCGTCGCTTTGTGACTGTAGATGAAACATGGATACACCACTATACTCCCGAGACGAAAGAACAGTCAAAGCAGTGGATTGCGAAGGCAAACCATGTCCAAAGAAGGCGAAAACCGTAAAATCAGCTGGTAAGGTTATGGCTACTGTATTTTGGGATGCACGTGAAATTATTTTCGTTGACTATTTGGAAAAAGGAAAAACAATAACAGGGGATTATTATGCATCTTTATTGGACCAGCTAAAAAACAAAATTGAAGAAAAACGGCCTCATTTAAACAGGAAAAAAATCCTCTTTCATCAGGACAATGCCCGTGTTCACACATGTTTACGATCAATGGCTAAAATTGAAGAATTGAAGTTCGAATTGGTCGACCACCCACCGTATTCGCCAGATTTAGCCCCCAGTGACTTTTTCCTTTTCCCAAACTTAAAAAAATGGCTAAGTGGACAACGTTTTTTTTCAAATGAAGAAGTCATCGATCGGACAAATGCTTATTTTGAGGACCTTCCGAAAACTTATTTTTCTGACGGTTTAAAAAAAATTGAGAAACGTCTAACCAAGTGTATTGAGCTCCAAGGAAATTATGTTGAGAAATAAAAAAAAATACAAAAATAAAACCTGTTTTAATGCTTTTTTCTAAGGAATTATTGACCCACCCTCGTATATGTAGTGTGATACACGACTTAGAAGTGCAAAAAAAAATTTAAATAGCCTAAAATAATTCTCACCAAGTCCTTGAGGAAATCGAATCTGGACTCAGCGGATATGCAGAGCTTGACGTGTGAGGGACTGAGAGTCTTGGCATTTCTTGCGTGCGTCACCTCCAGAGATTTAGTCAGCAGCGATTCCACAAACATCTCCAGGGTTCGAGGTATGATCGAGTTAAGGATAAATGAACATAGTATTATATACATAGTATTATATTAAAGTTTTCTCGAAAAACCAATATTGAAGCAATTCTTAAGTTATTTTTGAGTGACATAGTCGCTACCGATGAAGCCATTTAGAGTAGAGTAATGAAGAAATACAATCTTAATATAATATCTTTCTTCTTTTGACCATGTCCGATCATGGAGAGATATAGGATCATATTATCATGGGCCTCCACGATGGCCCCCACAAGGGGGGGCTGACAGGGCTCTAGCCTGGGGGCCTGGGCTTAGGAGGGGCCCGGCATGGATGTAACTCAGCTTATCACAAAAGGGGTCGCGATCAGAGCTTCAAAATATGACGCTGAGTGCCGACAATTCAACCGAATTTATTTACCCTTTATTTTACACGGAACCCTGGAGTTCCGCGGGTATGTCATTTGAGAAACACTACTGTAGAACACCACACTGCCCTTAACCTTAGCGATAGGTTGGGGGGCCCGCTTCAGGATATGGGGGCCATGGCATCCACCAGTGGCGAAGGGTGGAGGTAGGCTGTTAAGATCCGCCATAAATAGTGCACATTAAACTTTTTCAAACATACATATTTGTTATCATTGAAATAAGACTACAATTAACAGATAGTGTAGGTTAGATTTTAAAATTCAATTAAACCCTGAGAAACCAAGCCATAATAGATATTAGTCAAAAAATACATGTCTATCTATAAAATATCTAAAATTATGCAATTAAATCATACATAACTTTGAGTATTTTATAGATAGAATAATATTTTTTATTTATTATAGTTTGGTTTACGCAGGGCTTAATGAATCAAAAAAATGAAGCAAAAATATGTGTAATATGTAGTTTTAATCCAACGAAAACAAATAACTATGAATGAAAAATTGTACACAATTTTGTCGCATTGCCCAAATTAGACCAAATCTATTATGGTTTCGTTTAGGCAGGGTTTAATTGATTTTTAAAAACTAACTAATACCATCTGTAAATTGTAGTCTTAGTTCAATAAAAACAAATACATATGACTAACAAAGTTTAGTGTGCACTATTTATAGCGAATCTTAACAGCTTACCTCCACCCTTCGCCACTGGCATCCACAGAGCGAAGGTTTATACAACTAAACGAATTTTTGTTTTTATGACAATATAACAACTTGAAAACAATATGCGAGACCCATGATTTGAACCTGCGACTCACAGTATTATAAGCCGACGCGTAAGCCACTGAGCCATCGTGGGTGTGACATACATAGTACACTCAGGTAACAATAAAATAATTTTGTTTTATCTACATATTATAATATATAATATGGATAACTTTATTAGTGAGAAGGACGAAATTGATTTTGAGAAAGAATTAAGTATCAGTCAAAACACAGCTCTAAATTAGATAAACATGTAACACCTCATCTAACACCTGTAATCGCAGCAACTTGGCCTCTCACGTGACTCAATTATGATGAATTATAAAGACTGTCACCTACATGCGTCGCAGATACGCCAATTGGTTCTTGGAAGAGCAGGCAGCCTATAATGATTTTTCAAGGAAAATCATCACAGTGATGAGGCATATTTTCACCTCAATGGGTATGTTAATAAGCAAAACTGCCATATTTGGGACGAGAAAAACCCGCCAGTGATTTAAGAGACCGTTACATGCTGCGAAAGTTAGTATTTGGTGCGATTTTTGGCCTGAAAGCAAACTTCTTCGAAAATGATGAAAGAGCGATCGTTTCGGTCAATAGCATCTACTATAGGGAAATGAAAACTGATTTTTGTTAAGATTTAGAATCTGAAAGCATGTCGTCCAACAGGATGGCGCCACATGCCATACCGCTCGTTAAACAGTGGCTTTATTGTGTGAAATGTTCGATAGCCATTTAATTTAGATACTTTAAGTGCCCATACGCACTTGCGGCAGGCCGCTAACCGCAGCGGCCTGCCGCATATCGCAGCCAATTTTAGATGACTTTTTCACACATTTCGGGCTCTATCTCGCCCATAATCTTAAGGATCTTGTCCTTCAGCGTGTTAAGAGTTTACGGATTGTTGGCCTAGACCAGAGGTCGGCAGTATATTGATGAGTATTAATGTTTAGCTCCAGTTTTAGTATATCTTTATTTTATTATTTACATTTATCATAGACTTTTTACCTTTGTCATTTCGTATAAAAAAAGGCTAAAAAAACACAAAAACCTATATTTGACATGTTTTCTTGATTCCAATTATACACAAAATTAGCTCAAACTATAAATAAATAATAGAAGAATTCAATACCTACATGTATTCAAAGGATTTATTTGAATTAAGTGCATAATAAATGAGTTATATCAATTTTAGTAATCATTGTGCCTTTTTCAAAAATTCACTGTCTCCAATGGGTTAGTGCCCATACGCACTTGCGGCGGCCTGCCACCTATCGTTTTTTGTATGCAAAGTGCGGTAAGATGGTCCAGGGTCATTTGAATGATAGTTTGTTCCATGTGCAATTGCAATGACTAAATCATATAAATAAATATATTCGCAAAAAGTTAACAGTATGTGTTTTATTTAAAAAAACAAATCTGTGCCAGAGATTGGATAAACCTTTACAGCTTGATAGAACTAACACGCTTTTGGCGAGGTCTCAACATTGGACGTGTTAATCTTTATTTATGATCCACCAGTATAAGTTGTCCGCTGAGTGAGGGCGCCACTTCTAACATTTGACATATCATTCAATATTTTTTATACTGTGATAAGCTTAGTTCTAAATTCGAACACCTGACGATTTATGATGGTACATTATTTTAAAAGGATGGTAAATTAATCCTTTCCACGCGGACGGAATACCTGTTGTACACTATTGGCCATTAGATATAATTAGCATGTTATTTAAAGTTGACTCCTTGAAGTTCCTGTCATGTATTCCAAAATTTTACCGCGTTTACACGTGCATGGATTTACTGCTGACAGTACGTATTATCACAGCCATAATAAGAAAATCTATGTGTAAACATGTATTATCGTGCGAGTTGCAAGATTGCATGCATGTATCAAAAAAGTTTTGAAGCTTGTGAATTTTTACGTGACAGATGGAACTTGTGCGATATCTGCGCCTGCGCAGTAGATAGCGGCTTTTCACAACCAGTGAAATAGCACCTTACAATGACAACATCGCATCTCGCTTACACTTGAAGAATGAGATTGGTGAGACAGTCAGCACTTTTACGTGTAAACAGTTATTATCGCGATAGTTTAATTTACACCAAATTGGTGCCAGTAACCCAAAAATAAGTAGGTATGTTGTGTTAGGTTTTTGGTCTCAAAACACTTTAACCACAAAACGGCATGGAGTACTGTATCTTTACCCCCTTCCCAATTTAGTATGAAAGATGACGAAACGGGCAAATCTTTTTACTTACTATTAAACTGCCACATCGTACTTGAATCAACAAAAATATATAAAATAGGTATGCACTTAATGTACAATAAATTATGAAATTTTATAGGACTTAATTGTGACTTCTACAAAGTATAATAATTTATCAGGTGAGTCTAGCTGTGCATGCTTTAATTAGGTATCTATAAAGTAGACTAAAGAATACTTGCCTAAAATTGTATGACTTCTACTGTCAAATTTATGTCATGTTTTTTTGGCCATTTCAAGATTTCCACTATACGATACGACTATATGAATTAGAAATAGCCATACATACTTTTCGAATTCATAGCTCATTCAAAAAAAATCATTGAATACATTGTCTCATCAGCATTTTGTAAACAAAGACTGGAGGAATGTCTGTAATATACGTCTTGATAATAAAGAACCAAAATGTCATTGGTAGGTTTTAGCGTGAAAAAGGATATAGATTATAACTGGAACTGCTTGTGCAACCTTTCCCACTTCTTCGTCGGTTTGCATTATCTTCTTGATGCGTCCCTAAAATAATTAATTTAAAATTGTGTTAAAGGATAGGCTTGTCAAATTACGCACATACTCCACAACAACTCTAAACTCTCGGCAATTTCATTAATTTACTCACAGCTGGAAACCGTGCATTGTATTTCTTCTTTTTGGAAGGCATTTTGACTTTTAGACCGATTGGTAATTTTGATTTATCAATCAAATGATAGTAGATTTACGACGATTAAAAACATTTTTCTCCTAAATTTGAGGTTATCGAGAGGATGTTAACACTTTCGGTACTCATACTTTCTTTTCTTTTATGAATGTTGTCTATGGCCATTGTAGGCTACAAAAAGACCCTTAATTTTAAAAAATACGATATTATAAAGAGATGTTTTTTAGTTAAAATATAAAATATTAATATGTAATAAGCATCATAAAAAAGCGCGGGCGTCGACTTTGAAATTGAACAATCATAATGTCACCTTATTCCAAAAAGATTAAAGACCCAACAATACACAAAAAAAAATTAATTAACAGATCATTATAATATTAATGCATTCGATGTGGAGTATTTTTTTCATTTCGCATCATTTTATTTAGTATGTATTATTGTATTATAAATATAATATGATTACAAATTTAAAATCAAGCTGTGCATAACATCAATCGGCGATGAACAAAACTAAAGAGACAAACTATATAGGTACCTACTGCCAACCGTATACCTACTGACCCAGGTAAGGCGGATGTTGGTGCCCTTTTGAGATGTGGCCACCGACATTACAAACTTATCTAAAGAATGGATGGGGGAGCCACCGTCGAAAACTACCCAATCAAGACTCGCAACTGGACAGAGTCTGACATTCGAACGACGTTTTCAAAATGGCCTCCATATGGTAGTTCCATTTTTGACCGTTCTTTAGATAAGTTTGTAGGACTGTATGTCACTGTCGACCATAGCTATCGACACAATTTCGGTGGTCCAAGTCAGACGAATGACGAATCAATTCGCCGTGTATCTTTCAACCTGAATGAAACAAATCAAACTAAACCATGGACAAATACGTACAAATTGTATGAATAGAAAGTAGACCGGAAATGGTTTGAGATTTGACGTTTGGTTCAGTGTATCATTGAAAATCAAACCGTTCTCGAACCATCAGAAATGGTTTGACATGAAACGTCAAACCATTTCGGACGATCCATAGACTAATGACGATCTGTCAAAGTGATGATAGGCATTATTCAGCATTTATATATCGTGAGATGTTCATATTAATATTTTTGACATTTACACCATAGGAGTTCACTTGAATTATGTATATTATAGATTAATAATCAATACCTATTATTCATAACTAACCATACGCGAACAAGAAGCCGCTTTTGGTCTTATTATCAAAAAATCTAGCCATATTTTCTATGGTAAGAGTTCGATCTAATATCATTACGTAGGTACTTGTAATTATTATCATGTCAGACCAAGAATTATTTTCATTTTATTTACGTAATTATATTGTAACGGAGGTTCTAAACTACAAACTATCTTAAATCAACCCGGAAAGATCAGGTTTTATATTATTAGGTACCTACCTAACGAATTTTATCAATTTAATATGTCCAATTGTCGTCTAAGTCACAATATCATACCTACTGTCGACATGAATACAATCTAACAAGTGGGCAATTATGAAAAGCTTTAGGCAAATGTAATTTTTTTAAACTTTTGTCATACCCATAAATCTTATAAATGGCTACCTATTCATGAAGCATTATTTATATTTTGTACATTTAAAATAAATGAATACGACAGTTTGTTAAATTTGTGTTATTGTAGACGACGATAGGTTAGTACAGGGGTCGGCAAACTTTTGGACAAAAGGAGCCAAATATGAGTGGCACAACGGTTAAAAAAAATCAAGAGCCATACCTACATATATTTTTATAAATATGATTAATTTAAATGAATTAATTACACCCACGGTGGCCGCGCGGCTTAAGCGTTGGAATATAAAGCCGTGGGTCCCAGGTTCGAATCCTGGGTCTGGCAAGTATACATATTGTTTTTCAATTTGTGTGTTAGGGTATGGACCTAATAGGTTGAGCAAGTGGCTGACATCCATTTCTCGTAAAAAAAAAACAAAATCTGTCAATACAAACCTCCACTCTGTGGAGGCCCATATGATCTTATCAGGATCGGACATGGTCGAAAAAAATACATTTTATAATTGTTTATTTATTAAGCGAGAAGATTTCCCGAATAAAACTAACGTCAATATATGTTTTTATTGTTGAAATATCAAATGGAGAAAAATTTAATTTGTCGACTTTTGCAATGGGCGGATTTAAAACAACGACAATCATACCTACCTTTTTGCCATCAACCATCACGGAGGAAATATTAGTTTCGCGATAATGTCATTATATAATATAATGTAATACGTGTACAAACAAATCAATAATAAAAAATAAAAATTCTAAATTTTTGCAAAAGTTTTGTAAAAAATGTGAATTGGGAATTTGGCAAAGAGCCGCACACCAATACCCAAAGAGCCGCATGTGGCTCGCGAGCCGTGGTTTGCCGACCCCTGGGTTAGTATTTCATAACAAGTTGATGTTTCAATAAATGTGTTTCTGTTTTAGAGGCTAATATGTTATTGAATTAATTTTAAGTACTGGCAACACTAAGTAGTCGTCAGAAAAGCGTTCCCATGGACATTCTGCCAAGCGCTCCCAAATCCAACAAATCAAACGGTTCCATTTGATTTGTTTTATTCAGGTTGAATGAAACGTACCTATTGTCAAGATGTGCTGCCATTTATATGCCGTTACGTATTGTCTATGCCTATCAGTGCTGCCAACCGAACTATAATTAAAATAGGTACTATAAGCGCTTGGCCGTAGTCATGGGGCGTGTACGACGCGGAATAGGCGCGGGGACGGGCACGGGTAGAGTGTCCGTAGTAGCCCGCGCGCGTCCGGTCGTGTTCAGTGTCAAATCAGGGATAGGAAACCATAAACACAGAAAAGTTTTTGCTGGAAAACTCCTATTTGAAATGGCAAAACTTTGCAGAAAAATATGGGGACCATGAAATCAATATGGAAAACACTTTAACAGAAGAATTTTGTAACTTATACAAGAAACTGCGGGAACAACCAGGCAAATTTTTCGAATTAGAGTTACATGCGCAAATGTTTGATTAAGTATATTCTAATTGATTTAAGGTTTTTACTATTCTTTTTGAGTCATTTTTTGCGATCCGAGTATCGCATTTCGGCATCTTCAAACACCACCAATGGTGAATACACACTGTCATCTAATACAGTTAATTCCTGTTTATTTGGTAAATTCATATTTATTAATTTTAATTTAAATTCAATCAATTACCCTTGGTCGATAATATATTTTGATTATATATTGGATAATATATATGGAAACTAAGTTTAAAAATGACTTTTCGGTTCATATGGTGTAAATGTAGGTGTAGAGTATACGCTTCATAACTTTTCACCCCGGCTCTAGGATGGAAATGACGTACCTACTTAATATATTTAATTTTTATTATGTTTATATTTTTTTATTAAGGAAAACAAACATTTACGTAGATTACAAATATGTATAAAATAGACTAGAAAAAAGATATTGCAACCAGCAAAGTTTCCATATAAATTAAAATATAGTTAAGCCTAACAATATATAAAGCAAGAAGAACATAAAATACAGAAAAATTCGATAAAGAGATAAATGAACAAGAATATTGAATTATTATATACAAAAAAAAAACATTTTTAAGTACCTTTATAAATATAAGTAAGATAAGTATACAATATTATAAGTATCTGTGTTAAGAATTATTGAAATTTAAAGATATTATTTTTACATAATTATAATATTATTTATATAGTGAAAAGTGCAAAATTATAAAACGTATACCTATTTTACATCACTTCGCACTATCTATGCTTTGCGAAGATAATACCACAAATGCACCTGACGCGCGCGGTAAGCTCATGATGGTTTGAGACACCCGCTGCTCGCTCGTTTCCCGCATTGGCGCCCGTCCATTCAGTGCGGACATCTCTATGCGCGCGGTATGGGAAGATCCCGCCGCATGTACGATCTTGTCTGCGCCAAGCTACACGCGCCAAAACAACACGCGCGAACACCCGTCCCCGCGCATTGTCTACGGACATGTCGAGACGTGTTCACACGTTTGAGTTGCCCGCACCGCCGCCGCCCCGCGCCTGCCAAACCACCACGTCCGAGCACTAATTTTCGTCTGTGTTCTATGTACGCAATGACATATTAAATGGACAACTCACTTCATACCGGCGCGCACGAGAAATTGTGCATGAAAGTCATTCACAGATGTATAGGTAGATGTCACGTGACCATATGACGTATCCATTTCCATTATGCGATACAAGCTTCGAGAATTTATAGTAATATAACCTTTATTGTAATGGCGTATTAGTGTCATGACTCATTGCGTTAGAAACAGATTCTTGGTTACTTACGACTTCTCGGAGATTAGACGCAAGTGAGCCAGCGTATCACAGGCGACTATCCAATGGTTTCTGTCATTCAATTGCATTGAATAAACATTATCTTAAAATGGCATTTTATAAATAATAAATAATACTAACACATGAAAAGTGATATCCCATCTTTCTTGGAGTGTTTAGTAGATTTTTTTTACAATTTTTAACTAGGCACATTGGCATTTTGTAGCACAATAATAACGGTGGAGTCGAAACCTGACAGTCAGAAATTTTGTATGGGCAGACCCAGCGGTGTCGCCAGACCGCTTGCTAGCAGAATGTTCATTTGAGCGTAGGATACCGATATTAAAATATGAATTTCGCCATCCGGCAGACCCGACACAAAGTGAGTGTCATTTTATTTTCTAGATGCTTCGTCCATATTAATGTCATTGTATGTACGTTATAAAACAGCTGGTATAGTACGGTAGTAAAATAATATAATTTTATTTTGAAGATCGGAGAAAATACTCAAAAAGTATTAAATTTCCAAAGAGATTCGATAGTGCTTTGGAAATTTCGATATTGCCATACTATAAATTGCTGCAAAGTACTATAATTTCGCAATATAAAAGGCCTTGACTTTGGTTTAAAATGAAATTTCTTTAGAGCGTTTTTGAACCGAAGCGGTACCTAAATATAAAGGGGTCTCGGAATTTCTCATATTATTATCCGTTATTTTTTTTATGAAAAGCAAAAAAACTAGGTATAAATTTTCAGCATACAACGCGTACTATATTTTTTGCGAAAATACTATATTTTCTTGGACCGCGTACTAAAGATGGCAACACTGATGCATATTGTCTATGATTGACAAATATCAAAATGGTGGAATGTATTCGTGAGTTTCGCGTCGCTACGCCATCGAACCGTTGAATTTTCGTACGTTAATATCAATTGAAAACTGTATCATCTTACCAGAAATATTTAGAGGTGAGCTAGTTTGCATATGTTTTAGTAATTTCCATACGGTGTAATAGTCTTAAGCATTCTTAATTAATTTGACATAGCTTCATTTCTGAAAATGTCATGTCGTTTTTATAATATTTTTACGCATTCCAGCGAAGCAGTAAACGTCGTAGTAATAAGTAAAAAAACTATTTCATTCGTCATGTTATATCATCTATCGTTTCATGATCAGTAATGTTACTGTTAAATATTGTTTATAGGAGGTAACCTAAATGTGCCGAATACGTCAATATCCATAAAATTATCTTGCTTGACTCACTTAAAATATCATTTCTATATTTAATATTCGTTATTATTATTACTTTTAATATTACATTTAATTGATAGTTTTATTCATTCATATATTTGACCCGGTGATTCCTTGATGATATATAATTTACCATTTCTGTCAATGTGACTTATGACAATGGTCGTCTGAAAGCTTCAGTCAGTCATGAAAAACTTCCTTTGGTAAAGGCTATAGTACTCCATATCGTTTTTGCGATCGAGGTATTTTAAGACCAAAAACCTAACACAAGCTACATATTTATTTTTGTGTTACAGTAGGTTGCGTTAGGTTTCGGCTTGGTTTTTAGTCTCAAAACACCTCAATGATAGTATTATGGAGTACAATACCCTTCCTTTTTATATTTGAAAAATAACTCGTTAGCCCTGCACTCTTGTCATGCCAATATCATCCCGGTTATAGTGCTACAGATGACCGCATGACCATTTATCATTTTTTTTTTTGGCAGAAACAGTTTATCCCATGTAGATAATATAATTAAATACCCTTTTCTGTAGGCGGAGATACTTTTTGATCCAATAATTGTTAATTTAAAGTTTGATATTTTCATACATTCCGAAGCATCATTACACTAAGGTTAGGGGTTAGGTTGGGTTTGGTCTAAAAAGAAAGTTGTATAAGGTCATGCAGTCATCTGCGGCACCATTACCTATTATAGAACAGTACGTCTTTTGCTGGAAGGATATTGGTCAATTGAGTCGTGACATTGTAAAAATATGTTTTTAACCGACATATGTGAATGTCATTTTTAAATCAGTCATGAGGAAAAACCCATGTGACGATATCGTATTAATTGATTTTTATTTCATCACTCATGGCCTGCTATGAAAGGAATGAGTGGCCAGGAGTGAGGTGTATTTCAAAGGAAGCGTATTTCACCATACCGTCGAGCAATAGGCCTTTTGAACAGTTGGAGAATAGTTTGGCAAGTAGTACGATTGATAATGAGCAAAACTTATAATTTTCATGACGAATTGGAAATTGAGTATTTCTTTGTATTGTTTAATTTGTAACGCCATGTCTTCAGCCAAAATATAATGCGTTTGTTCTAGTTGAAGAACAGCAGTGTGGAATTACATTGATTTTACTAATTATATTATCTACTCTTATTACAGGTGTTCAGATAGGAACATGGATATGTCATATCCCGTGCGTGCCCCGGGAGGATTACGTGGTCACATGTTACGACCACCATTCATCCCTCCAGGAGGAGTCATGCCACCGGTGAGTACACATGATGTCGTGTCAGGCTATTAATTATAAACGAACTAATCTAAAATAGGCGCAGCGCAGCTACTTAAAAAAATTGGAATATTGTCCGTCTATCTTGTAAACCTTTTAAATCTGAAACAATTTATTTTTACGATAAGTTACAACTGTACAATCTTTAAAAAAACTTTTGGCAGGAAGAGTTAAAAAAAGGTCTCGATTTTGATTTTGGGCAAAACATATTTTTTTTGTTGCGAGAAAACCACTCATAATGGAAATAAAAGTTCCGAATTTGGATTTTTTTGTTCACAAAACCAAAATGATGACCTAATGTGGTTCACATCTCAATAAGGTTAAGATATCATGGTATATACTGTTGAACAAGGTCTGCTTGTCAACTTGTTAAAATTAAAAGCCCCTCTTATTTAGTTAATCGCACTTCGACTCCAGCGACTTCCGGTTATTGCCTAGATCTTCTTGTCGGACAGTAGCATTGAATTTTCAATTTCGAAATTTAAAAAAGGACAAACCACAAAATGACAACAATTAATGGCATTTACAAGCCAATTAGGTTTAATTTTTTTGCTCCGCTCATGGAGACTTTCTTAAAAATAAAAATTGTAGATTGCCCACCTTCAGTTTGGGCAAACCCGATATAAAATCTCATTGACTGAAAACTACTCCATACTAATCATTGGCTAAAATAAAATCTCATTGGCTGCATACTGTTTAATACCAATATGCCGAATGCTGTATGAAGCATCAGAAAATGTGTATGCATCAAATCTATGTGAATCCTAGGCCTATCCTATATAATAAATCAATATGAATTTTATGGATTGAATGATTGAATGTTCAACGATCTTAGACGGAGGTGGATAGTAAATTTGATTGTACTATTCAATAAACACCTTATTTTTGACCAAAATGGGATTTACAAGTTTTCCAAGATCCTTTCATACCAAATTGACCTAAAAGTTTGTTCGAATATTCCGCAACCGTGTTCGTTTACTCAGTTGTCGGTATCTCTTTATTTTCATGTTTCCTTGCTTGTTTGTGCCATATGCCATATTTAGTGTTCAAATAATGGGAAATTGTCAATTAATAATGTATTAAAAATCTGATGTGTTACCTAAATTTTGATGTAAAATCTGCCACATGATACATTAAAAATACACGCTATCACGTGAATCAGAGCTTCTCAACCAGTGTGCCGCAAGCGCAGAACAGATTAATAAGACAGAAATGCAATAACCATTGACCAAGGTTTTGATGCTGAGCTTGGCTTGTTAGTCAATTTTTTTTAACAATTAATTCATAAAATAGTAAAAAGATATACATATTATAGTGTTACCTACTGCCAAAAGTTGGTAAGTCTCGAAATCTTGTTATAGGGTAATTATTGCAATTTGAAAGTTTGACATGCCCTATAAAATCAGGCATAATGCTAATTTCTATGTGCTTTATGTACATGTTCTATATAT
Organism: Rhyacophila brunnea; assembly: GCF_057557595.1. Classification (NCBI taxonomy): domain Eukaryota; kingdom Metazoa; phylum Arthropoda; class Insecta; order Trichoptera; family Rhyacophilidae; genus Rhyacophila; species Rhyacophila brunnea. The sequence goes on along the minus strand of NW_028233068.1, from coordinate 17,960,420 downwards.
CGGATGACCTTGATTTTTTTTTCTAGCATACATATTTATATATAGACACATAATCCAGTGTTACCTCTAAATACCCAATTTATCGACTTACCAACTTTTGGCAGCATCCCCACGATATGGTATTTTGATCATAACTCTTTTTGTTATTTATATAGAAACATGCCTATCGACATAAAAATCCAACATCCATTTAATGTTATGTTTATTGTTATATTACTAATAATAATAGTATATTCATTGACATGTTTTCTTTTTTAAGTACATAGGTATGTAAAGTTTTTTAGTCATCTTTACATGATTTAAGAATATTTTCATCCGACGCCATGACAAAACAAATCGATCTGCGCACACTTCGACTGTCAGTCTCCGATTGACGAGTCCAGGCGATGAGTGAGAAATTTCGTCGCACCTAATGTTGAAAATTATTTGCCGTTTCGCTGAAGTACGCTCTTAAGTGATGTGTTAAATAAAAGTGTTAATTCAAAAATTCGAATATCTCGTGATAAGTTAAAGGTTGGGAACTGTAAACTAATAAACCTAACTTTAGTTGCTGCATCTCATTTAATTATTGATTTCAAATGTTTGTCTGCAAATTCATATGTGTGAGAAATCTTATATTATTTTGTTTTTAGGAAAATAATTACGTAGGTACCATCTATACAAATTTCCCTCTAACTTATTCATCTTTATGTATTCTATCATATTACACAGCGGAGTTGTTGTTATTTCAGCATGTTTAATTATGTAAAACAATACTTATAGATGTTGCTTATAGACCATCAGGGCCACAGTTCTTTCATTTGAGAAAGTTTTTATTTTGTTAGTTGACAGGCAATAATAGTTTGGGGGATCCATTTTGAAAAAATTTCCTTAATATTTTAAATTAATTTTCAAAGCGTTGGGAGGGGCGGGGTTGACAAAATCTAGCAGGTGCCACAAACTTCAAATTTACCCAGCCCGCGGTACCGCACTTTTCCAGGTACATCCTCAAACCCAGCTACCTCCTACTTTGAACCTAGCCATAAACACATGGCCAGTTATTGCGAGCTGTTACATCCACTACTGGTTATTTAATTATTAGGATCATTAGTGTCCGTTCCCACTGCACTGTATTGTCTTTTAGACATACCTCATCAGAATATTAAACCAAACATAGAATGGCCCAGTACTAATTTATCAGTGCCACGGGTCTACCAGTGGACAGGCTTTGCATGTTGCAGAATTCTGAAAGAGTAGGGCCAGTCCGTTGAGAAAGTTGTTTGAAAGCAAAACATCTGACCGAAGAATAAGTAATTTTCAATTTACATGTTTCTTGGATTGCCCAGACCCGAAATCCCCCCCCCATCCCTTTCTGCGCGCCTGTTGGTTTATTATTTTTAAATTAGGCTGTCATTTTTTGCGTACACAGGCAACAGAACCCTTCACCCTGCCCTGAATATCAGATTTGAAGTAAAAGTTATTACTAATTCCACAACGTGTCATAACACAAATGATGACAAATCAAAAATTAGTAAATGTTGCGTTGAAAGTTATGTATTTTAAATGATTGCATGATATAATTTTCCAGATGATTTCGTTACCACCATATAGGGCTCCCGGGGCTCCCTTATTGCCGCCACCGGCAGGAATAATCCCAAAACCTTTGGGTGCCCCTGTTAATATTTCGCAAGCACCGCCTTCCATCGTCAACAAAAAAGACCTCTCCGAAGGGACCCAAGTCACCGTTTTCATTGGTAAGTTTCACTGTCTTTTTTATCCTCTTATTGCATTCAAAAAAATAGTTATGTTATACAAGAGTGATTGACCAATGTGCTACAATACACAATCAATGGACAAAATATGTAATGATTTAAAATAGTAAAGTAGAGAACATACAGACAAAAAGAATACTAAATTACTATATAATAGTAGTAGTAGTTACAATAATATTGACATACCTCGAGTTTTCAAGAAGCTACAGCGTGGGAACGGCTTAGGCAAAAGGGTTGCATGGCTGGAACATGGGAGTGACATAGAGAAAGTAATTGATTAAATAATCACATAGGTCTACACATCGTTTATTGCATAGACAGCATCACAAAACATCACACCTATAATCCTAAAGACTGCTGAGTTGCGAGTGATGTTGGAAATAAATTAAATTCGTAGACTACTTAGGAGTTCTACTTGTTGTATTGAACTTTATTATATAGTTATCGTTGTACCTACTGTAGTAATAACTGCTATGTAAGTATTATTGGAATTGTGCGTTTTTAACATTTATAATTGGGCAGGTAACATCACATCTCGCGCGCCGGATACGATGATTCGATACATCCTGACGTCCTGTGGGCCGGTGGTGAACTGGAAGCGGGTATCAGCATTTGGCTTCTGTGAGTTCAGTTCTCCGGAAGCCGGACTGCGATGCGTGAGGCTGTTGCATGATCGGGAGATCGGGGGAAAGAAACTAGTAGCCAAAGTAGATGCTAAGACTAAGACGTTACTCGATGAATACAAAAGTAAGATGGAAGCATTGCCTTATCTCATTGTTTTTAAATTATTTACACCTTCAATATGTATTTACCTGTATTTTTCTGTATGTTTGGTTGCCATTTTTTTTTAAATTAACACATGCGCCTAGACGCTGTGAGATGCTTTATTGCTTGCACCTAGATGCATTTCCATCCCACTTTTTGTTTTTTTTCCCTAAGTTAGGTACTATAAAATGTCTGCAAAAGAAATTTCACTGCAGAAAATATTTTTGCAAAAGTCTTAACTAAAGAGCCTAAAGCTCAGTTACCCAACCTTTTTATGTCACAACCCCCGTCTATAGTGATCAAGTAAGTAACCTGTAATCCTCGGCCACATAATATATTATATAATAATCAAAAATTATATGTAATAAACTAATTAAAGTGTAGCTGGCGACACGCTAGAAATCATGGGTTGGGAACCAGTAATCAAATAGTAAAGATGATAGCAATGATATTTCTATTACATAATGAAATTGTCACTTTAAACAAATTATGACTCGGTCTTTTGAAATTAAAACATGTTTAATACACTAATTATCTTTCAGCATGTAAATTATTTGTTTTACTGAAATCAATTTTTAAATGTGTGTTATTTGAAATATGTAGATGAGCAACGTCAAAAAAAACTGGAGCTGGAGCCGAATTCGGTGAAGAGAAATATTGATCCCGATGACCAGTCCGACGAAGACTATCTCGATGCCCAACAGAAGGCTGTGGACGAAAGCGCCCTCCACAGGATTCAACAGCTCATTTCTGAATACCAAGACGATATGAATAACTTCGAGGCCATACAGCTAGGTATTTAAATGTCACCTCTTCATCACTCATTACTATTCCTACTTAGTATGATACAAAGACAATATGCATATTATTAATTTGGCTACGGCTGACAGTTCAATCAATGTTGAGGAATCGATATTCAATGTTGTATGTAATAAAAAAAATCGTAAGATTCCGTCTGGTTTTGATATAATAATATTGAATTTGTTATTTATGTTGTCGGATTTATTGTTTAATAACAAATTGTTAATTCCTCGGTTAACTCGTTAGCTTTTTAAAATTCCAGTGAGAAATGCTACCATTTATAATTATTGTTGATATATGAAATGATATTATTTTCCTATCTTATTGATTGTGTGGCATCGGATTATTATTATTATTATACCGAGCGTGCGGGAGACTAATAACAACAACTCACAATAGGTTGAATTGAATAGAGGATTGCCTGAAAACTTGCCAATCGAGAGTAGATTTTGATTGTATTATATTAAATTATCTAATCCGCAAAAGAAGCATAGCAAAAGAAGTAATCAAATGTGCAAAACGAACATAGTAAAAACCGGTTTGATGAAGGAGCAGTACAAAATTCCCAAAATAATTTATGATTCCTTCTCGGAGAATGACTACCAAAAATTTGAGTGTTGTGCCACTGATAAATTATACTGCAGTAAACTTACTACAAAATATTGAATCATTTCCTTTTTCATACATTATACATATTATAAAGGAGACTACATCAGGATCAAGATATCAATTTGTAGTTATATTTTTGTTGTTTACAATTTCGCTACAATTTGTAATTAACAACATTTACTTTCAGAGGAACAAATTGAAAAGCGCAACAGGATCCTCCAAGAAGCTGATATAGAAGAAGAAAAGCGAGACGTCATTCATCGAGAGATTGGCAAATTCAGAGAAATCATGAAGGTTGGTTCATAATTATATATATTATTATTATAATATTCATGCTTCCTTTCACAACAGAATATCTCCGGTTGAGCATCTGTCACTCGTGGAGATAGAATTTTTCATATTTATAGCACTTTTGCGAAATTTTGAAAAAATATATGAAATAATCAATGGGTTGCCAAAAGTCAGATGATCATGTTTCATAAAAAAAATTCTTTTGATAATATTTATTTAATGTTGTTAATCTTTGTTGTTGTTAATTCAGAATTACCCTGCTTTTGTATATTTCACTTCAATCTTTTCACTCATGGCTGTAAATGTTGACTGTTGGTATGTATATGTTATTATTATAATATACTATACTTGCATCATCATTTTAAACTCAATCGTGATGGTAAAAAAAATCTGAGACATATTGTTTAAAATCTTAAAAATATTGTTGGTATAAGATATTTATATATTTTAACGCAGCCATGTTTCAATTAAGTTATCTTCTACAATGTAATATTCACGTGTTCTAAATGATGCAACGAGTTGAAAAGATTAATAACAAGGTGTAAATGGTCATGGTAAGGATTGATAGCAGGAATTGGAAGTCAGTTGTTTGATTTCATTTAATTAACACACACACACACACGGTACTGTTGTTTTACATCTTCACCTGTGTTTCGATGAACTGTCTCGTATGTATGTTTTTACCGATATGTCTCATGAAAGATTATGTGATTGCCATTGCTTAATGTTGGTGCCCTCCGTTAGGTACAGTCAGTTTGCTGCAAAATGAATTGAACGTGAACATCGACCGCCCCAGAGCTAAGTCCTTTGCAAGGCATTGGTGAGTCTCGATGCAAAATATAATGGAGATTGACTCATTGACGTGTGTTCCCCGAATGATTATTGTTCAAAATTGCTTAATCCTTATACTATTGGTACCGTATAAGTAATTATTTACTTTTAAATTTCACTATTCAAAATGAATTTCCTGATAATTATAGTAAAATGATACTTGATATTTTTATTGGGCTACACTAGAATCTCGATTATCCAGATTTCTAGTTATTTGGATTTATATGATCATCAGTTTTGTAAGACTATTAGAAAAATGTGCGATTTAGAAAAATATTTAGATTTTTATGAAAAAGCTTCAAAAAAATATAAAAAAGATTTTTTTAATGAGTTTTCAATTATCCGGATTTATCGTTATCCGGACTATCTTCATCCCTAATCAATCCGAATAATTGAGGTTCTACTGTATTTTAAAATAATTATTAAAAAGCTTTTGTTTAGTTCACGATCGTAAATCTAGTTTTCAACGTAGATAACATCATTCTTTAACGGATGTAAGATATTATAATATAGTCTGCATTAATATGATTAATTACTTATCGTTTGAAATAAGTTACCACTCACCCGAGGTAGAGGATATTTCTAGTACCATTTCAATGCCACATCGTGAGTTACATTGATAATTGATACTAAATCAATTAAAAGTAGCTTATTTACCATTATATCATGTTCATTAATTTTCACTTTTTATTATCGGTGAGCAGTAAATAGCTACAATTTATATATTTTTTCTAGAATCTAAACGCACCATTCCGTTGAAAGTCATTTTTAAATTATCATATCTATGAATGTCGAACACGTCAATGAGTCAAAATGAAACAGACGTCTCCCGATTCCATCGGTCCCTTTCGAAAAACAGAAAAATTCACACAATAGCAAACATTAATACGAATATATGCGTTTTTGATGCTGACGGGTTGGAACTTTTCTTATATCACTGCCCATGACATTTGATAAAATATACAAATCCAAATTTAGTAATTGACCCTTTGTGAATACCATATCCGTTTTGTAAATTTTTTTGACTCGAAAACATCCTTTCCATATTTCATTAAATAAATAAGCCTTTTTTGCATGAAGCCTGCACTCAATTGTCACTTTTTAAATAATATTAAAATCAATGCCGTTTTTAAGATAGGCATAACATTTTTTAAAACATACTTATATTATGATATATTATATACGTTTAAAGAAATTGCTTTCGAATAGTCTATTAAATCTGCAATTGATATTAAACATAAATTTCAACATATTTTACTATTTCAATAGGTATCTATCCAAAACTCGGTTTTCAGATAGCAGAACGGCCCATCTAAATTTATTTCTATTTTAAAGTTTTTAAATACAATCTTCAGTGTGGCTAAAGGACACATCTGTGAGTGCACTACAGACCAAATGCCGTTTCTTGGGCCCGGCACGCCTGCTTGGAGTGTGATTCACACCATATACGGATAGAAACGAAAGACCAAACGACATGTCCATGTTTATACGGTTTATATTATATTTAAGGGATTGGTACAATTCGATAAGAACTGTACGTTAAAAATATCTATATGCACATTCTCACAAAAATAAGAAATTTTATATATTTGTTACCAATCAGAACAAAAACATGGCAAAAGAGCCCATTTGCTTTATAATAGCTCGGTTGAACCGAATATGAATATTTTTTTCTCTAATTAAACAAAAAACATCCAAACACGTTAAATGATATTAAAATATTGTTTATATCACTTAAATATTTTGTTTGCTACGCTGAATTGAAATCTTATTTTTGCTTTCCTCGACATTCTTGAAAATGATAGATGGAAACTTCTACTATCTGACTACCGAAGTGTATATGCACCTACTTATTTAAAAAAAAATATTATTTACACGTCTTCAATGAGCCAGTGCAGGCAAATAAATATACCTCTTCCATTTTTTTTTCATTCTCAAATTTTTCACATCCTCCGACGCTCTGTACAGTTAAATTTGTGTTTATTTAGTGTTAGTCTATTTCTTTTCATTGTTTAGACTTTCATAATCAAAATAAATGGTGACCTATGAATCATATGTTTCAGTTAAATATGTGCAGTATGCACGCTTCATCACTTCATGAACTGATTGAACATTCTTCATGATATGATTTGTGACTGAATCACATCCATATAAAATAAAAATTAAAAGATATCTGTTGGTAGTTACACAAATGACAGTATTGATTTGCCTAGTTTCACTGATATCATTAGATTCTACAAACTGTCAATTTACTACTAAAAAAAACATCAATAGAAATTAACAACGAAATCGAAAATTTCTGGCCATTATCAGGGATGGCGAACCTTTTTGTTCAAGTGTGTCAAATTATATGAAAAAAATATTGAATAGTCAGTAATTAAAAAAAAAGGAATTGTAAAATTCAAGATTCACTACTATATATTTTCTAAATTTACATACTTGATACATAAAATATCAGAAAAATCATTCCAATGTCGCATAATCTGTTTGAACACAAATAAAACAAACTAGTGCTGCCTGGGACCCATGATATTTTAAGCTTGACACGTAACCACTCGGCAATTGTGGATGTCACTTAAATTAGTATAAAAAATATTGAAAGTTTTCCATTCAAAATTTGAATAAATGTGACACGCGTGTGATAGGCTCGCCATCCAAGGCCTATGCACTATACCAGGGATGGCGAACCTATGGTATGCGAGATGATTTTGCATGGCACACGAATGTTTCATTTTGAAGAGAAAAGAAATTGGTATTTTATATATATTTAAAAAGTGTTTTTTTAATAAATCTTATTTACAAATAATATAAAACGTATTTCCTTCAGTTTTTCTTATTATGTTTACCAATCGATGCGCAAACGGAAATGACGAAATTCATGAATAAACAACAAATCGCATCGTATTAAAATAGCAGGTCAATGCTTTTCAAGAATAATCATTACTTAAATTAATTAATTATCGGCAGTCATTCAAATAATATAATAACTGCTTGCTATTTTGTCTCAAACGTAATTTTTAAAAATGGAAAACCAACCGTTCAGTGATGGAGAATACAATATGAAAGAAGAGGGGTTTAAATGCTTCCACAATCCCTGAGAAACTTGAAAACAACGAACAAAAATATTCAAAGAAAAAAAGATATGGATTAAGCTAGAAATACGATGAAAGATAGAATATCAAAAACTCAATTGTAATTTTTAAACTTTTTAAATAGAATTTTTAAAACTTAAAAAAAACTTTTTTTCGCTATGAAAAACCGCTTGGCACGTCAGACAGTCGAAAAATATTATTTGGGAAATTTTGGCACACGTACGTAAAAAGGTTCGCCAACCCTGCCCTATACCATCATACCAATGGTTTGTAACTTGACAGTTTTGTGTTCAGATTAAGTTAAATTGTCATACTGTAAGTAATTAATTAATAAGATGCTTAGAAAATACAACTTATTTTAAAAATTGTCATAAGTCACCATTGGTTATGTACCTAATTTATAATTAGACAATATTTACTGATTCGCAAACCCTGTATTTGTAAGTTACGAGTTGGCGATTTGTCATTTAATTTCAAGCCTTTAGATGGTGTGTCGTACATAATATAATCGTTTAATTAATTCTTTTTTAATTATTTTAATGAATATTATAAACCAATCGTTTTAAAGTCTTTCTTGAATAATATAAACAAAGCACTATCAAATTGATGCAGTTGTTTAATATACTTCCATAGCCCTAAATGAAAATGTGGTGGACTCATAACCAAATTTAATATCTCCACCATGAGAAAGGTGTGGAACTCCACCCTAGTTTTGCTTTTGTCATAGATTTATTATTTAGTTCGGAAGTAGTATTCATTCATTTAGATTCTAGTCAAATAAATCAATTCTATTAATATAGTCTCTTCATCTGTAATGTGTAATTTTCTTACACACACCATCTTAGGCAATTAACATGATCAAGTGCTGACATCCTTGTGAAGCTGGATTCGGAGGGAAATTTAAAAATGGAACAAACAGTGGACGCCTGTCGTATACGCGACATATAACCTCAAACTGTTGTGACAACTTCCTCTTCAAGACGAGTGAGTATTGATGTGATAATGAAATAGAAGATTATTCTCATATGGTTGATAGATATTTCATCTTTGATTGTGTTAATATTACGCACTTGGTTATTTATTTTCTTTTCTACGCATACGTCGACCGAAGATGACTTTGTACACGCGTCCTGATGAACATTCGATAGAATGATAGTTTACTACTTACGAAGCAACGACGGGGCGATTATACGCATGGGTGAGCCTTATTTCCAACTGAATTCTTAATAGCTTCTTTTTCCTCCCACAGGTTCTCTGATCTGCGATGTTGTTACTTTTTTTTCATTATGTCTTGTATCTTTCTACATTTTTTTCCTGTATAATTAACTTGTTTCAGCTCGTAAGGATACACACACTTATAAATATTCTTTTTTAAAAAGAGAGTGAAAATTTTGCAGAATGTTTTAAAATTTCTTTACGAATGATTTTTTGAAAAATATTGCTTTAATTAATTACAATTGTTTTTCTCTTATATTAATTTCGATTTCAGTTATAATAGTTCATACGCAAATAATGAAAACAGTTAACAAATTATATATTATATTTTCATAAAATATCTTTTTTCAAATAGGCTTCAATATAATTTTATTTTATACATACATATAAACGTATATTGTTTTACCCTTTTATTCATTCGTTTGATACAAGATTGAAAAGCATTGGCTGCCATACATAAATTACATTTATGGTTGCAAAAGTCATTAGTTATTTCCTAGACTAAAATGTGTTTAAGCTATTTTTAAATATGAACCCGCTCTTTCTTCCTTCTTGTTGGCCACCTCCACCCGCAGAAACAGGAAGAAGCCAAGGAAATCACCAGAAGGAAAAAGGAGTCTGAAGAACAATCGTCGAGGGATAAGGAGCGCGACAGAGACAGGGAAAGGGACCGTGAAAGAGGTGACAGGGACAGAGATAGGGGAGAGCGAGATGTCAAAGAGAGAGACAGGGAGCGAGATCGAGATCGGGGAGAGCGGGGCGAAAGAGACAGAGACCGCGAGAAGGAACGGGAGAGAGAGAAAAAGTCCACCTCCAAAGAGAGGGCTAAGAGTAGAGACAAGGAAAGAAAAGCTTCAAGGAGGAGAAGCAAATCTAGGTTAGTGAAGTCTAGTTTATTTATTGACTTGACAATAATAATTACATCTCTTCAAGTGACTCAGCATTTATGTCAGAAATATTTAATGTTATGATATAGCTCTTACTGTACAATTGTTTAAAGGAATAAGTGAATAATATTGATATATGTAGTGGGAATGTCAATATGTACTGCTTTCGCTAATTATATTATTTTGTTAGGTCACGGGACAAGGAAAGGGAACGAGAAAAAGAAAGAGAGAGGGAAAAGGAAAAAGAAAAGGAGAGAGAAAGAGAGCGAGAAAGGTAATAAATTTTAATGTACGTAATATTATTCATTTAATGTTTTACTTACAAATAAAAATGTAACAATGCAATATTTTCTTTCCAGGGAAAGAGAACGTGAGCGTGAGAGGGAAAGAGAACGAGAAAGGGAAAGGGAACGGGAAAGAGAAAGAGAGAGGTATTTAGAATTTATCTGTTGATTAAATTTTAGCTAATAATTTGACTAAATAATGTTATAATGATATTATCTTTTGCTTCTTTGTAGGGAGAGAGAAAGAGAGGCAGCTGTCAAAGCTAGCATAAATACTCCTGTATCTCGAATGGATTCGAGAAAAGAAAAAGAAATGGAAGAAGAGGCTAGAGAGAGGAAAAGAGCCGACAAGCGAGCCAGAGAAAAGGAGGCCGCTTATCAAGAGAGGTAAACTCTATTTATTTTTTAGGTAGTTCGACCTTTTATATGCATCAATATTTGCATAGTAATAATTGGATTGAGGTAAACATAAAGGACCCAACTAATGTTTTTAGGTATTTTGAGTTATGAATGGGAACTAGTCTTAAATATTCCGAATTTCAATTTGTTAAAGAGATCCAATTACATTCGGTGTAGTTCCCTTTTTATTTACATTATTTTCTTTTTGTCTAACGGAAAGATATTTGATATTTGTTATGAAAAAGGAACGAACTGCAAAGTATCTGCCACAGAGTATCATGAGAGCAAGAGGTCAAGGTTCTTTTGATGATATAGAGTTTATCTTAACCATAAGTTATTTTTTTTAGGTTTTTAAGATATGCAAATATTTATTTTCACTTAAATGTTTTATGATAAATAAATAGTTTACGACTTCGCAAGTAATTAGAAATAATAAAAAGAGAATCACCTATTGGTTCCTTTATGTAAAATTGTTTCTAGTGATTGTTTGTATGAAAAATGTCATGTATGAAAAGGAACCAACTGTATTAATTAATATCATAACATATATTACTGCATTTTATGTCATTTAACTGGTAATAAAGATATATAAATAATTGTCACAGTATTTAATAGTTTTCATGTTCACAACATTTACATAAAGTATCTAAAGACGCATACAAACTTTCAATCTCAATATCTCCATTTAGTAAATTTTCAGTTGGGTCCTTTATGTTTATCTGAATCCAATTACGAATCTTGGTTCCGACAGGTTGAGAAACTGGGAGACACGCGAGAGACGCAAAGCCAAAGAGCACGACAAGGACAAAGAGAGAGAAAGATGCCGAGAGGAAGCAAGAGAGAAAGAAGCAAAAAAGCTTAAAGAGTTCCTGGAGGATTATGATGATGACAGAGACGACCCCAAGTATTACAAGTCAGTAATCACAACTAATCTTTGTCAATTTTAAAAATACTTTCAAATAAATAGCAGCAGTACTATTGTATTGTTATTTTATATTTCAGAGGAAAAGAGATGCACAGAAGACTCGGTGACAGAATGAGAGAGGCGGACGCTGATCTTAAAGACAGAGAAAAAGAAAAATCTGAACTCGAAGAGTTAAGAAATAAAGTATTCAGTTCTGAGATGGACAACCCTACTGAAGAATTTGAAAAGGTTAGTTAGTCATATCAAAATGGTTTATATAGAAATCTAGATTCCCATTCTAAGATGTTGAAGAAAACCTTTGCAACTTTGTAGCTGAAAAAAGGCTCCTCTTTTCACACTACAGATTCATTTCATTTACTGCTTACTTCACAATTATATTTACTTCACTTTCATAAATTAATAAATGTGCAGCTATTGCCTCTTCTTTACACTCTGAAACTGGCTTATTTGTTGTGAATTGATGTTATTGTTTTATTAATTACTAGGTACATACGCTGACCATTTGGAATATGAAACATCTTTGACCGTAACCAAGGCATCACATTATAATACTAATATTGCCTTTAACTGTTTGTGAAAGGTCCGATAACTTCAATTTTCTTATTTTGAATATCTAAATAAACCATCATTAAATCGCATGCCATATGTTTGAAATGTCAATTGTCAGCAATAAACAATCGCCTCATGTTTTAATGTACTTAAAAAATATTAAATCTTTCTATGGCTACCAATTCAACCACTTTTCAAATGTTTCAAGAATAGCTTCAAGTACCGTAGTACATGGGTTCATGATGTTCCTTCCAGTATTGCCAAAGCTTTTTTTTTTTATTGCTCGTTGGGTAAGGGGGTGTAATTGTTCATTGTCAATTTACAATAATGTTTATTTGGGTCGCTAATTTTTTTTAGTTTGAGAGAGCAGTGCTAATGTACATTTGTTAATGTCTGATGTATTATTGATACATATCACTTTTTATATTAAAACACTCATAATTTATCCTTTAAGCGGGGTACTCATTAGCAAGCCGTAACTTATTGTGACCGTTGCAGATACAGTAACCAGTATGGACTCCAAATAATTAGCTCGCGAGCTTGCCGCTTGCAGCGATCGATCGTTTTGTCAGTTTTTGCCGCGAATCAAAGGGAGGCTCGCAGTCGCTCATGGACGTTGAATGTTGCTCTGTTGCTCGCTGCGAACAATGGAAATACTTCGATAGTGTTGTTGTACATCTTTTTATGTGAACATGGCTGCTAACTGGAATGAGGAGAAATGCCTACTTTTAATTGATGTTTACAAAAATAATGGAGTGCTATGGGACATGGGATATGGCGGCTCGCCATCGGTTACATGGAAATAATTGACGTCTCGTCCACATCTAGAGTTGGTTACAGTATCTGCAACAGTCACAGTGACGGCTCGCTAATGAGTACCTGGCATTAGATTCTTTATTTGATAAAAAAATATTGAAGGCTTAAATTTCCTGTACATGATATACATACTAGAAATATAATAAGACAATATGAATTTGTTGAAACAGTGCTCTGAAAATAATAATGTATGAAACAAGAGGTAAAGTCAGTAATTGAAGCTTCTAATTTATACCGCAACGTGTAAACGTGACCTCATTTCATTTTACATTTATTTTTTAAATGTGAGTTTGCACAGTTAAATAATAGTACAGTGCAGCAATATGTAATTCGCGTTGATATGATTTTTCTGTTACAGATTAAAAAAGAACGCGATGAAATGTATAAACCCCGAATACTGATTGATGTTAACTTGGAACAGAGTCTGCAAAGGGAGAAAGAAGAACAGCGAATGAGGGACAGAGAAGAAGCCAGACAGCAGGTTAGTAATAATATCAACTGGAAACAATATGTAGTAAGTACACTACGCGTTTAGTAGATTTTAATTATTGTGTTACATTGCAGGCGAGAGATAGACAGCAGAGACATAGAGAGAGATTCTTGCAAGACAGAGCCTCCAGAGAAATCCCAGCTCATGCTGAACCAATCGATTCTGATTCCAGGTTAGTAAATAACTTTTACTTGTATGAATTCACATTTATATATCAATAAACATCATCATCATATATTATTAGTGAAATCCCAATTTGACTTATAAAATAAATGTAAATACATAAAGGGAAAACGTAAATTGGGGATATTGAATTTTTTTTTAAAAAATCTTTGTGAACCGGTAATGCTTTTCTTTGCTGAGACATTGAAGTTTGAATTCTGGTCACGTAAACTGACAGTTCCATACAAAAAAAGATGAATCCATTTAATTGAATTGTATGAATATTATAACACTTCTTAGGCTGACGATACAGATCATTTATGTCCTTGGCGCGCTGCACAACCATCTCTCTTCCCCATTAAGTCACATTCAGCCTCTACATACCTCTTAATTTTTCCAATAAAAAAGAATAATTCAATGTATAAAAGCTTAGATTTGAATAGAATAAATCTTTATTATATTATTTATTATCATGTGCACAACAGTTGTACGGAACCCACCTTCAGTTTTGATTTAAATTCATTTTGCCGTTATAAAACCTCATTAGCTGCATACCATTTTTTTTCCCTTTTTTTTGAGCTTGACCCCCTCCTGCTATTGTTTCATGCCTGAATTATCGAACCTAATTTTCAATATATGTAGCATACTTATACAATATAAATGTGATTGTGTGTTTCAGTGGCGGTGGTGGAACTCCTGCACTCTCTGATGGAGGAAGTACTCCTCCCCCTCCCCCTGCCACACCTCCATCACCCTCTTCACCGAGATCGCCACCCGGATCTACTCCACCTCAGGTTGGCAATACTAAGTTCTCGTATATTTAACATGGATTGCTTACTTCGGCTGAAACGCATAGAATGTTGGAAGTTATGAAAATCTATTTTACAGTGAAAGCCATTCACAGATAGAAATGTGATGACAGTGTGAAAATTTTAATTAAGCTGACACTGTTGCTTTCCACAATCAAAATGTTTTAACTTCCCATTGCCCGATGATTATTATAATATTTTTTAATTGACATACACTGGTTAGAGTATGAAAATAATAAAATTTCATAACATGGGTCGATAGTTAATATAAACTTTAAATTATTTAATATTTGCTGTATCGGTGGTTATACCTACAGTTTTTTCATATTATTTTTCAATGAGGTGGCAATGAGATTCTACTTAATATTAAAACGTCATCTTCGTTTCGTGTTGGTAGTTTGAATAATATAATTAGACATATTTAATATTTCTAGTCTTTCGTGTTTGTGTAGATAATTGATTGCTTTGTCGGAAATAAGTAAATGATAATAAAAACTGTATTTGTATAATTTCTGGATAGTGCTAGTGTAGTGCACACCCATTGTACACCAATCACTATTTACCCGAATAACGACCTGATCATTGTTTAGTGATTAATGATACTTTTATGCGTCAGGGTCTTACAGTTTTATTTATTTTTTGAATCCAACATCTTTGAATTATGTGTCTATTTATCTAAATTAAAAATAATTTTTGTTATATTAGGATATGGGTGACAGTAGATCACCCCCTATGGACATGATGAGGGTAAAAATAAAGAAGGAAGAAATCGACGGAAGATCGCTTACTCCCCCTCCCATAGCCCGTCCATCCACACCACAAGTAAGTACATATTCAATATCGTCATATCAGAGATAAGATTCATTAAGTAGTGCAATGTTTAAGTATTACCTCTAATACAAGAATTTTATTCATTCATTTCACATTCAACAATCATAACCGACTTTAACCATTGCTATAATTATTGTGGTAATAGTTTTCATCATCGGTGTCTTTATAGCAACCATGATTGGATCCAGTCTCCTAGTCCCCTAGGTTGTTAGGCATTCACTAAACCCTCATTTCGAAGGAGTAATGATCATTGTTAACTTAACTAATGCCATCTTAAATACATATAACTAATTATGTTTTTTTTTTGTCAACAGCATGATAAATCAGCCAGCAATTCTCCTATTTCAATATCAATGAACATCAAACACCACAACATGTACGGACAGGGACATGATTCAAGACAACAGAACAATTACAACAACTCCTCACCAAACCACAGTCAAGGTAATCGATTCGGTATTTATTACGTGTATGGGTTTCATTTATTTTTCATTTTTTTTTATTGTCCCTGACAGCTGACTTACATTGTTTTTTCAATTAAATAGCTCAGTCTCTAGAGCAGTCCTCCGCAACCTTTTCTCACCCACGGCACACTAAAGGTCTTCTCAGAATTCCGTGGCACACCGCACGTAAACAATTTATACACCAAAACATGGACCCCCATATACTCTAAAAAAGTGTTTTTTAACCCTCCTCCCGCTAACGGCATCTAGAAATGCCCATGATAGTTAAACCGTTCACCGCTAAGGGCATCCAGAAGTGCCCATAAGTTTCTACCTCCGTATTTTCGTAATTCGGCGAGTAATACAGTCGAAATTTGTTTGAAAAACTAGCTGGGTTATTCCTTTACTGACATCTGTGACTTTTTTTCAATAAGACTTTTTAGATAATTCGAAATTAAGCAAA
Organism: Rhyacophila brunnea; assembly: GCF_057557595.1. Taxonomy (NCBI): domain Eukaryota; kingdom Metazoa; phylum Arthropoda; class Insecta; order Trichoptera; family Rhyacophilidae; genus Rhyacophila; species Rhyacophila brunnea. Next base: position 17,944,007 of record NW_028233068.1, on the reverse strand, counting down.
GACACATACCCTGTCGATATTGGAGTAAAACAGATTTCCAATGATTGGTTTCAAAATTTACCGCTAGTTGCTTTGCGCAATTTGCGCCGGCGCGAATTGATGTTAATGATCTCATACATGAAATCGGCTAGTGCGGTGATAATTTTCAACAGTCGATTGCTTTCGTGTTGTGATTGATACATTTCAAAGTTTTTTACGGTTTTCTATAAAATTATTATTGATGCGCCATTCTGTTAATAATTAATTATGTGCGTTAATTCTTTAAATGAAAAGTGATTTTATGAATTAAATCAGTGGTTGTAAAGTGAAAACGAAATTATTAACACATAAATAATTTAAAATTCCTATAATAAATCTTTTGTACTGTATGGAAATACATACGAAAAATTGAGAATAAGTAAATAATAATCTGTAAAATATTTAAATTTAAATTAAAAAATGTAGAATAGATTTTCAAAATTCACGGCCACTCATTTTTATTTCAAGGAAAGTGATGATTAAAATTCTTCTCATTTTAGTCGAATAAAGAACTAAGATTAAAATTTAATATTATTGTGTAGTGAATTAAAACTTTAAATTTCCTCAAAACTGTTAAGTTATAATAGCATATTTAGTGTTTAAATAAAAATGTCTATCCCTGATGTTGAATGTTTGGATTCGGACTATGAGATGGAAAGTGATAATGAAGAAGCTGCGCTAGTAGAACATCCCGACGATGTTGACGAGCCTTCCAATATAGGCAGTGATGAAGGAGTGGCTGAACCGTCTACCAGTGCAGCACCAGACAGTTTACTCCAATCGTGGACTGCGGGTCCCTTCGTGCCGATCACATACGATTTTGATAGTTTCAACTCAGGCGTTAACCCTAGTGTACAGCTCAATGAAAATTCCACAGAAATGGAATTTTTTCGTCATTTTCTTAACAAAACAATAATGAATACCATAGTTAACCATACAAATAATTACCACAACCATATGCTCAACACACAAGCCCACACTCCGAATGCAAGGATCCATGCCTGGTATGATACATGCCCAGAAGAGATGTATGTTTTTTATGCTGTATCAATGTTGATGACAAGAAATCGCCATCTCACAATTGAAGAACATTGGAGTGCTGATCCATTATTAAATTCTAAAATATTTGGCCAAACTATGATAAGAGATCGGTATGAGTTGATTCTACAAATGCTACATTACTCTGATACCCAAATCCCTACTGGAGATCGTCTTTATAAAGTGCGCTCACTTCTTGACCACTGCAGAAAAATATTCAAAGAAACAATGCTACCAAACGAAAATCTCTGCATCGACGAAAGTATCATTGTTTTTAAAGGGAGATTAATATTCAAACAATTTATACCGTCAAAAAGACATAGGTTTGGAATCAAATTATTTGTGATTTGTGATGTGGAAACCGGTTATATTTTAGACTTTATTATTTATTGTGGTGTAGAAACCGAAATAAGTGATAGTGAACTTTTGGGAATATCTGGGGCTGTTGTCACCACTTTGATGAAGGATTATTTTGGTAAAGGGCATAAACTATTTTGTGATAATTGGTACAGCAGCCCAGAATTATTTCAGTTTCTACATAAAAAAAAGACAAATGCTTGCGGCACGGTACGTAAAACACGAAAGTCAATGCCAAAATTTGATAAACTGAAGAAAGGACAAGTAAAATCTCTTAACCGTGGCCCATTGCTCGTGTTAAAATGGCATGATAGGCGGGAAGTGCATATGATCAGTACCATGCACGATGACTCCATGGTACCGTCAGATAAAATTAATAGGGCCACAGGACAACCCATTATAAAACCACAATGCGTTGTGGATTATAATAAAAATATGGGCACGGTAGACAAAGCTGACATGATGTTGAGCAGCCTCTCGTGTATGCGAAAGAGTCTTAAGTGGTATAAAAAGGTTGGATTCCACATCATAGATTTATTTTTATTAAATAGTAGCATACTTTACAAAGTTATCACCGGTAAAAAAATTAGTTTAGCTGAATTTCAATTAAACGTAATCCGGCAATTAATCGAAACATATGGCAGTGCCTCAAGACCATCGACATCACAAACTACTCGTGTAGTTAATAACCCAAAAAGAATTTTAAAAACAGAACTCCTAAGACATTTACCCCGTAAAATTCCTCCAACAGTAAATAAAACAAAACCATATCGAAGATGTCGTGTGTGTATTGCTTCAACTACTAAAGATAAAAAAAGAAAAATGACGAACATTTATGCTCTGTGCCCTGTTTTTATGACTACCATGACAAAATCAATTTTTGAAATATAGTTAAGCCATAAACATTAATTAGGTGTGACTGAAATATGAGACCAAGTTGTAAGGAAATAATATAACAATAACGATTGTGTGCGTTCTGTGTTGGTGTTAAAAAACGTGTGAACATTAATCATCGGCGCAAGTGTCTACCACTTATCCGGTATCATAGAGGCCACTTCACTCTGCGGTATGTACTCCAAGCGTGCTTTATTATGTATGACAGAATTTCTTAAAGCTCTGTTGCTTAATTTACGATCTTTTTGTTTATTTTCACATGCTGTAAAATTAAAAGGAATGTTTTATTATAGCTAGAGCCACTCAGTGGATTTTTAGGTACATTTTTAATGATGTTTCGGTATGATTTATGAATCGTAAAAATCGCAGCGCGCCCGAACAAGTACATGAGCGAAATTATGTCGCGATAAAAAGGTTAAAGGGTGTCCGAGGTAAAATTAATGGTTTTGATTGTATGTTTAGCGATTTTTTGTGTTTATTAATACATCCACTTGAATTATGATTAGTTGTCGGGTTATGAATAATTATTTGTCGAGTATTGACATAATAATAATAAATTATTGTATCCTACAATCGCATGTTTCAAAATATTAATATCAGCGTAGTAAAATAGTGCCTTTCTGGTGACTTTTTTTACTATTAGAGCAAATTTGTAATTTGTTCCCCCTTGTGGGGGCCATGCACCAAAATTACATTAATAATTTATGTTTTTTTATTTGATAAATAATTAAATATATCTACAAACAAGACAACACACGACGAAAAACTAAATGTACATATTTCCATGTATTTGTATTATCAATATCATAACTAAGTAATGTGATAACTGAGCTTGTTTCAATGAACGTAAAAGTTTTATATATTTTGACTTGATATTTGAAAGAGCAATTCAAAGTTATCGATCAAGACCCATCAAGCAAGACTGCTTATTATTTTTAACTTTAACTTGAGTTGAAAAACTTTTCTCACCTAGATAATATGTCGTAGAAAATGGGAGCTGAACAGCGATAGCCTTGTCGGAAATCCGAGGATATTCTTTATTAACCGAAATCCAGAAAATAGCCAAAGGAACATCGGCGAAGTTCAGTTATAGCATCCTGTCGTTTCTCAATTCAACCAATTCCTCTCGAATTTATAGGGAAAGCGCTTCTATAGAATTTTCGGCATTGGTTGCAAAAGGGTTTTGAATCCAATCATATTGATTGTATGAAAGTAATGATGAAATTTCTTTTGCAGTAAAGTTAAATATTCTTGAGACATCCAAAATTAATTGTTTGTTTTCAATGGTGGTCTGGTAGGTCCTTTGGTACATTTGTAGGGATCCTTGTCTTAACTCCTTCTAATTTATCAGAAAACGTCAATATATTTTCATTCCGCCTTGCATTGTTTTATTAAGTCCATGTAGGTGCTCAAATATATTACCAGCCTTGTACGCAAATTTGGCTATTAAGTAAGTATTGTATATATACATAATTATTTGTATTTTTTCTTGGAAGCAATGCACCACGGCACAGTTAGCATTGTCTCGTGGCACACCGGTTGCGGAGCATTGCTCTAGAGCAAGATTTATTTCAACAAGTGAATACTTAATTGGAATAATTAACACAACATTGTTTTGGATTTAAAGATTTGTTCTTTTTCAGATATTAGCATGAGTATGAGTAAAAGCAAGCGTCGCAAGTTAGATGTCCGAGACGTCTTCAACAATGAGGAAGAAGAAGAGTCTGGGTCTGGAGAGGGAGGAGGTGGGCTAAACAAAAGACGACCTCTCGTTCCTCTTGATTACTCAGACGTCGTTCCACCTTCCGCTAGAGGTAAAAAGCACCTATGTATTACTTTTGGCTGCATTTACGATAGTATTTACTTGACTTTCTTAAACCGCTGTTCCGATTCACTATCACTTTTAACATTTTCTTAAAGCAGCATTTGAATATCTATAGTCACTCTCGTCAATTTCAAGCAAGTCACGTATATAATATATATTATATATACTTTAATTTAGTACCTATTTGAAATTTAAATGTTTAAATCACAGTGATTTGTATATTCATTTTTTTCTATATTCTTTGTTTCACAGTTTTACTATTGACCTATGTGAGGCATTATTATTTCTATTAATTTTACTTTCATAATTCATTTATATTCCTAATGTTTTTCGTTTTTTTCTTCAGGAAAGAGTTCAGAAATCCAGCCTTCCTCCAAGACATGGAATTCGTCATCTCATTCGCACTCGAAGAGTGGTAGAGATAAAGACAGAGAAAGAGAGAAAGACAGAGAGCGAGAAAAAGAAAAGGAAAAGGAGAGAGACAATGCCAAATCTCAAGAGGAAAAAAGAAAACAAGTTAAATCTCTAATCGACAAAATACCCACGCAAAAAGATGCTCTTTTCGCTTTTAAATTAGACTGTAGCCAAGTGAGTCACTTTTCATGTTTGATATTGATAAGTTTTTATCGAAGTTCTTTGTTACTCTTTGTACAATAATAATTATTCAGCTTTGCCAGTAAAATTGTTAAAAGATTTATCGCCACTGTCATTGTTTTTTTTGTTTGGCAGGATGCTTTTTTAATGTGAAATTCAATGTGTGACATTTTTAGATTGACATTCCCTTGATGGAAAAGAAAATAAGGCCGTGGATTAATAAGAAGATAATAGAATATATCGGGGAACCTGAACCCACCCTCGTAGACTTTATATGCAGCAAAGTCTTAGCAGGCAGCGCTCCACAAGGCATTTTAGATGACGTGCAAATGGTAATTATCTGTGTAAATTTTGTGCCATTAATATAGGATTTAGCACTCGCACTCTAAAAATATGATTTATAATAGTTATAATTGTTTTTCTCCTAGGTGCTGGATGAAGAGGCAGAAGTATTTGTAGTTAAAATGTGGCGCCTTCTCATTTATGAAGTTGAAGCCAAAAAACTAGGACTCGTCAAGTGACCATCGACTGAACGCCATGTCATAAGTCAATAACATGATTATAATATCATGTCAGAACAGTGTAATTAATATATTATAGTATGACCATAATTATATGTAGTAATAATTAGAGTTGAACATTCACTCATTAGATGTCGCTCACAAACATTACGTTATTATATCATTAATTAATTATTATTACATTTTAATATAATCAGCGAGTGCCAGTTGTCATAGGAAATGCATGACAGTACCTTTTTATTAGCCAATTTAAAATATGTACATGAGACTTTCAAAAATATCTTTCTGTAACTAAACATTATAAATATCACGCGAGTTCGAATAAATCAATTACCGCTGCCGAAAATTACATATTTCCATATTCAACTGTATGGCTGAATTACATGAATAGTCTCGACAATTCCCACATTCACACGGGGAGCATCATCAATCATAAATTGCTATCACACACAATGATTCAGATATCAATTGGATCGTCTCAAACCTTGTGATCGGCTTATATCATATCGAGGGTGCTCCAAACGGGTGTTGGGGATTTTATGGCGAAAATGAGTTACTTATGGGGATGGTTTATTTAGAAAGTCATGAGCAGCATTGCAAAAGTGTTTCAGTAAGAGTTATCAGTTACAAGTTAAACTATTTTTTGGCAGGGAAAAATATATGACGAAACCAATAAAATTCTTTATTCAAATTACTTTGCTGTAAAGTTATAAATTATTACTTAGGCCTTTGTGTACTGGCCATTTAGGTATGTTTGTGTTGACGGTATTTAAAATTTAAAGCGACCATTATGTTGCCAAAAATATGATCGCACAGGTGCTGTAGTGGCATGCGTCGTCAGTCTGCTCATAGTTGTCACGTCAGGTCTGAAAAGAATAAAAACTTTTCTATTTTACTCCAGACTGTCCATTCCATGTTGGGTCGCACTTTCAAACTCATCTCGACTGCAACATGTTGAATTTGTCTATATGATTTTCTTTGGCATTCGCAAAATACATGTAACTTGATCGTCCACCGCAACCAGTGTCAATGCAACATTTTAGATTTTGAAATATCAACTAGGTCAGTTCTACACAGCCAGCATGTTGAACATATATTATGCTGTTGCTATGCAAAGAGAGTTGCAACATTGCTGACAGGCTTAATTTATGGCCATATTGGTGTCAAGTTGAATTTCAGTGTACGTTGTGCCTAAGTGTAATTTTTTTTGACGCAGACAGTTGACAGAGATCGCGTCATTTCATGTAATTTGAGCATTAGGAAGATAAATAAATTGTAAGAAGATAGCTTCCCATTTTTTAGCTATCATCACATCAAATCATGAAAAACTCAGTGTCAGTCACTATGACTAGAGACCGCCAGGTTTAACATGAGGCTCCCTGGCAACGCAGCAGCTGAGCCTCACGTTAAACTTGTCGGTCTCTAGTGCATCATTTTTATTAAGTCATCTGTATATAATGTGTCAAGTCAGTTCTCATCAAATACAATAAAGAGTTGTCTACTACACAATGTTATTAATTATTCAGAAACCTTATATAATTTAAAAAATAATTCGCTACTCTTCGGCTTCTATATATTGACATCTACGTTGTGGCGCTGTATGAGATAACAGTATTATATTTACATGCTGGTGGAATGAGGGTTGATTCTGAACCTTGGAAAAACAAATAAAGCAAGTTCCTGATAGTTACCATGGTATTACGATGGTTTTAGTTCTAGAAACGGCCGCAGCGGCGTGTACATTTCGATATAGAAGTCAAAGTCTACTTACTATAGAATGGAATTTTAAGTCATAGAATTATATCACAATTTATTTTGACCACAAATCTAAGTATGAAGGTTCGTCTTGTCAATAAAAAATAGACATTTTTATAAAGATTTTAAATGGATATTTCTGTAATTTCCTTAAATAAATCACTGAACTAAGTTCCAATTTGATATAAGTGCCATTCTTGTAAGCAAAAAAAATTGGGATCACTCTCTAATATGTATCAGAGTTTGTATGAAAATAATTGGTACATTATTCCCAGGGGTCCTTTTTTGCCTTGTTTTCATATGTTTAGGCTCGCATTATTATTGTTATTAGCATTGTTTTACTATAAATGAATTCCATAAGTATCTCCTATGCATATGGGTGAAAGGGTGACCGGACAAAACAGAACACGACAAAACAGAACAGCCAGGGGAAAAATGAAACATTAATTTTGTGGAATCTATTTATTGATTAAATTTTAAACGAAATACGTATACTTATATATAAATATTTAATATTTAAAAAATAAAACAATTTTTAAGTGAAATCATCAAGGTAAGATATTATCGTCGGGTTAGTGCCAAAAGTTGGTAAGTCGATAGTTTAGGTATTTAGAGTTAACAACGGATTATGTGTCTATATATAAATATGTATGCTAGAAAAAAAAATCAAGGTCATCCGATATATAGAACATAGTTTTTTAGCTATTCATTATTTTAATAAAAATACGTAACTCCCGTTTTTTCGATTATCCAACATCAAAAAAACTGTAAAGATGCTTACAGTATTAATCTAGATAAAAATCGAACCAAATGTCAATGAAACGGGGTAGTCAAATCTTTGTAATGGCACTAACCGATTTATTTTAGTTCAATACTTGAGCTAAAAGTTAAAACTTCTTCTGAAATAAGTTTGTAATAACATTTACAGTATTCTCTTAAGCCGCAGTCGAGTCAAATTCAATGTACTAGTACTGCCAAATATTTGTAACTTCAGTTACAGCGCGCATTTGCCTATGGTTTTGGCCATTTTGCGGTAACTCTAGCCAGAATTATCATTCTTTCTCCTACAACTGTCAGAGCAGGTTGGTGATCAGGCGTGATCGTAATTATTTGTGGAACGTTATTTAGTGTTAATATAAAATGGGTAGTAAACCATTTCCAAAGTGCTTGTCATCTAGAGCTGTGAGGATTTTATAATCAGTTTATAAAAATACAACCGATGGCTGTAAAACAAACTGATGTCCGATGTCATACTGATCAGGTAACTACATTTTGTTGATTCATTTGTCTTTACTTTCGTTGTTTGGCGATTAATAATTGTTATATTTCTCAATGTTTTGATAATAAGTATATTGATTATGATATTATAATATTACAAAAGTCCAAGTGTTTATAAACTTGTAATAATTACTAATAAAAATAATAGCTTATAGATTCGTGACGTGTCACAATGCACGGTGCATCAATTTGAATATCAATAAATAACTTCGTTTTAGTTTTGTTTGTAAGTTGTATTACCTCTAATAATAATATAACTTATCTTATATAATATTAACAGCCAAGTCCTCTGACCTATTTCTTAACTAATATAGAATCATAATAGCCAAGTTATGGCTTTGTGACGTGTTGCGTTTCAAGAGTAATAATTTAGAATGTCTGCCTAGCTTTAATGTCAGTGGCTCGGTTATCATTCGTTTTTTATAATAACAATGATGAATAAGATTTATTGACACAATAATAATTGTTCCAGGATCCTATGCTGTTATCAACTCCTACGGAAGAAATCAAGGATCACCAAAATCATTGCCCATACCGGACATTATACTAATTTTTTTTATTAGTCATATGAGAGGGCGGCCTGTTATCAATGTGTTTAGTGAATTAAAGAATGGATATTATACTAAAATGTTGTGATAACTAAAGAAAAAAAAAGAAAAAATGTGTCGTGCTGGAATAATTCCATAAGAACTAAATTCATGATAAAAAAGGACTACCTACCTACAAGTGCATCATGTAGAAACATTATTCCCGAACCTTCCATAAGTGATAATGAAATCGAAGAAGACGGTGTAGTGTAGTGTTTATTATAATAATCATTCAATTGTGTTAAAAAAGAACGGAAATAGTGAATAGAATCATGTTAAAACCAATTATTTGTAAATTTATCTGTTTATTCATGTGTTATTTCAATGTAAGTTTGTATATTTTTATTATGTCCTCAATTTTGGAACTGTAAACTTTTGTAAGTATTATAAATTTATTTGTATTTTTTACTAATTAATATCAATATTTTCATATTAAAAGTGTCTTGTATTATGAATGTTTTTAAAATCAACTATTGATTGTCTATTAATAAATTAATTCATTTTATAATTGTATCATACCCATAAGTTTGTATGCTATTTTGGTGTACCGAGATTAATTAATACGATTTATTTTAAGTTTTTTCTCTTTATTAGGTCATGTGGGTAATTAATTATTAAAATAATTAAAGTTTATGTAATTTTATTATTTTCCTGACTTTTCCAATGTATACTGTTGAAAATAATGTAATTCCTATGACATTAATAAATTTCGAAATGTGTATGTTAAGTATTACTTATATTATATGTATTTGTAATATGAACAGCCGTATGTCCATTAAAATATTTATAAATACATTGAAATTGATCATTGATAATATAAAATTGCTTTCAAATTTATTTCTTTACCTTTAAACCTTCCTTTTTTTCAATCCTAACACAATGCTATGCAAAGATAACTCTCAAAAGAGCTGATTCATTTCTGCCAAAAGTTTGTAAGTCCCACCTCATCTTACAAAATGCGATTATTTTGTATGATTAATTTAATTTTTGAGTTTTTTAACATGCAGGGATAACTGTTAATACTTCAATTCATCTAAATAAATAAAGCACAAATAAATTAGCATTATGCCTGATTTTAGAGGGCATGTCAAACTTTCAAATTGCGATTACTCCATAACATGATTTCGAGACTTACCAACATTTGGCAGTATACCGACGTTATATACTTTCATTTTTTTTACAATACCGTTATTTTGAAAATAATGCATTTTTTATATATTATAGAGTATATAAAATTGTATAATGTAATCACTGCATGTTGGCCATTTGGCGTAAATACCTCAATTTATCTGTTTGATTTTGATAATCATGCACGACTATTGCCACTCGATTACTAAGTGTTTCATACTTTTTTTTTATAACTTCAAGGCGACCTGTATGAGCACTAGCTAATAACAATCGGGGTGCCGGACGAAATCAAAAATCATGAAAAAAATGGTTTTTTGTCTCTCCTGTAAAAAAATGCGCAATCGTAACACTTATTTTGAATTGCGCAAATTTTACAACGGAAACAAAAAAAACATTTTTTTGTGGAAAAAATGGGTTTTTGTCTCTCCTGTGAAAAATTGTGCAACCTTAACACTATACGGTCCGCGAATTTTTGCGACGACCTACACCAATATCCGGTATTTTTAAATGAAAATCAACAAATTTCGATCACGAAGTTAAAAATGCTATAACTTTTGAACATATTGATATATTTCAATAAAATTTTCAGAAAATACTTAAAATATATCAATGCATCAAATTGTGTCATTTATTTAACACTTCGTCGCTATAGGATTGGTTTGCCGAATATCCGTTTTTGTCGAAATCGACCTCTTAATGCAGAATGTTTTTTTGTATCTAATTGGACTAGAACCATCCCTTTCTTTAAATTACTTTGTAATGGTAATGAATATATCATTCATATCCTGTAAAAATAACAATTTAAATATCTCCATGTATTTAAATATAGGATTATGAAATTTGTTTTTCGTCTCATGAACATTTGGTCTATTCGGGAAACCAATCCTACAGCGACGACTTGTCAACCTCTGGCCCGCGTTCCATAAAGGTAAAGTATATAATTTGTAAATTTTCATAAATTGTTTATTATATGTTATTAGATTAGTTCAATTTGTTAAATATAATGTAAAGGAAACAGCCTATTGATATAAAGCAATCACAATATATTATTTTTAATTAAAAAATGTAATAAAATATTCAAATACAAAATGTTTTACACCGCTATAGAATACGTATCAATTCATTTTTAGCGCTACTACTCATATCTCTGATTATCAAATATAATAAAATAACAAAGACTTCACACAAACTGTGAGTGTTTAAAAATAAATGCACATTCATTCCCGAACGAATACTTATTTAGTGATTTATTGGTTTTACGAGTTTTATGGCTGAGGCCTAGCGATAGAGGCAGTGCAGTGGCGTGCATATTTTCGCGTAAATTTAATTAAATAAAATGCACGCATATACATTCCCACCGCTTATTACAATTTGGTATTTTTGTAGGAATCGAGACAATCCAATAACAGTGCAGAGGCGTGCGTAAAAAAATCATATAACAAAATCTAAGAGCAATAAATTGTAAAACAAACATCCATATTCCACAAAAATATTTGAATCAACACTCAATCTTATGGATAACTTTAGATAACTGGCTAGGCATGAAATAATTATTGGCACATAATAATATAGTGTACGAGTAGATTTAAAACAAATTAAACACTAAAACTGAAATTATTTGAAATAGTTTATAAAACTATGAATGTAAATGAACTAACAACTAATACACTTTTTTAAATGATACGAAAAAAAGCAATTACAAATATGTAGATGTAGAGGTACTTTACACTCTTTGGACATGTAAATAGGTTCTTTTCGAAGTTTATGTGAGGAACACACTTTACACTTTCTTCTTAAACGTTTATTAGTTGCGGAAATCCCCGGAAATATTTGATGTTGTTTTACACTGCCAGAGAGTCTTTGCAATGAAGTAGGTGAACTGGTTTTATGGGTTGAATCTATATCAGAAGATGTAGAAGGTGCATGCGTTTCCGCAACATCAATTGATTCAGATGTCTGTATATCCTCGATCCAAACTTTATGTTCAACAAAAAATCGTGAAATTTCATTTTTCATTATTAGTGAAATGTAAATAACGCAATATTTGAAAAACCGCTTACGTGGAATAAGTGGATTTGTCGGCCAATAAGAATGAGTCGCTTTTCTGACAATGCCCATTATTATCACCAAACCGAACCACTTTTTCAACTCCGACATGGTTATGTCCACACATTTTTTTGATTTAGCTTTAGGACTTAAATTATCAGTGTCAAATGTTACTCTTGATAATCCTTCAAATGGCTTGTTCTCTCTCGGCGGATCATCATCGTTCCATCATTGTCGGCCTCAGTTTCTGAATCCTCAGAATCACTCGCGAAATATGTTGTACGTGGGCGTGTTCTCAAAGGAGCAAATGAGTCTGTTTCAATATCACTAAAATCTCCGATATCTTCACAGTCACTGGGAATATCTGACATACAATCCGCATAGTTTTCCTCTAAAAACGATTGGTCCTCCATTTTAAAAAGTTTTTTTGGAGATAAAACTAATAAAAAATATATATCCTAGCTAAAATATACTTAGATTAATTATTTTTTCAATGAAATTAGTGCAACAAATATAAATAATAATAGCTATTATTTATGCAGTTACACAAGCAATAACCTCCCGAAAAAAGCGAACGAAAATAACGCGATACAAGTTCACATTTATAACTGTTCTCATTTTCAAGTTAAAATTTCTATCATGGATGATGAAGCATGGTGGACATTTCATGGGTAGTAAACCATTAAAGACAAAATATCAAATAGCACGCAATTTCATAGCTAAAAATCGCGTTCATTTTTTTTAAAAAAGAATGCAGGTTCATAAATGGTTGACTGCCACTGAAAAGGGTCGACAATTAAATTTCGAAGTTGAAGTGACGACACTGGAATATAACATTGAGTGTTTATTACCTTTTTTGTTTATGTCTCGTGATTCACCCGCCTAGAAACGGGCTTGTAACTAATTAAAAAAATGGTATAGGTACAAAAAAAATACTGAATGGTATTACGTCCGCCATCTCTGTAAAAACACCGAAATATTTTTTTTTCCATCGTGATTTTACTTCTTGCACATGTCATTCAACCATCTGTCGATAGATCTTGCAACCAAATATTAAATTTAATATTTATTTTTCACAGTAAAGATATGCGTAAGTTAAAACGCCACGTCGGCGTCACCGGACCGTAACGTTCGGCTCGCTAAGGACGCCAATGTGGCGTTCCCGGACCGTAAAGTGTTAACACTTATTTTGAATTGCGCATATTTTACAAGAGTCAAAAAAATCATACAGTTTGTTAAAATTGCGCAATTCAAGATAAAAGTCGCGATTGCGCAATTTGTCCCAGGAGACACAAAAAAGCATTTTTTTATCTCTCTTAATTATTTTTCGGGATTTCGACCCAAACCCATCCTAAGCTTGCCGGCAACACCGAGTTACGTTTATTTGAGGCTTTCTAGCGATTAGTAATGCAGAAATTAGGTCTCTCTCTGGAAAATCTCTGCTATTAAAAATCTATCAACATAATAGAGATAGGACAATTTCAATATTAAATTTATATTTTTCCTGAAATGTCATAGTTATATTTATCGTTGTTCTGTTTTGTCATGTTTTCTGTTTTGTTTTGTTCTGTTTTGTCACCGAACCGGGTGAAAGGCACTAGGATGCAAATACTTTTACAGTTAATACTATAGTGAAATTTATAATGATTGTCACTTGCCGAAACGAATGTTCTATGTCTCATTCATGATGAGAGCGTTAATAAATAATAAAATCTATAGGTTCTTTCAAATAATATAGTATCCTATTTTTTACCCCCATAAATGATATGTCAAGCGATCCATGGAGGTAAAGTGACGAGCTGTGTTGGTGCGTACTTTAGTGGACATTTGCAAAAAAAAATAAAGTACATTAGGCATCATTAAGGCCATTGGACCCGTTTTTTCCTGTCTTCTCGGAATCGCGGAAATGATAAGCATATTTAAAACGAATTGATACACAATAAACTCTTTATTTATTTAAAATCCAATAAATAGTATTCAACTAAAACGTTCTGTGTCATTAAAATTTTTCGAATCGCTTTACTTTTTAAAATAAATGACAAATAGTAAGTCCTGTTTTCGAAATTGGTCAAAGCGACTGTCACGCCACAATGAATGTTGAACTTAATAATAGTTTTGCAGGTATATATTGTATGAGAGAAATGGGTAAAACAATACATTTCATTGATTAACCCACGTACTTTTTTTAATTTCAGAAAAATAAAGATTTTAAAGCCATTTTAGTTTGAGTATACATCAGCCAATTTTGAATGATTTTTTCTCACAAAATAATATATACTGCACAATAAAAATATTTTTTTATTATAATATAACATTTCCGTAATACTATAAATAATAATTTATAATAAAAAAATAAATAAAACCCCATAAATTCGGTACAATTAGTGACGCTATATTACCAAAACATGTCGTACATTTTCATGTATTTATCCTGTTTTCAGACAATTTAGAAATATAATTATTTTGCAAAATTAACAAAAAGAGACCATTTGATCGATTAATCCATACAGTTTTTCTAATTTCTTATTTCTAACCTTAGTACGATCTGGAATTTCAACGGGTAAGGACGTCTTTTTTTTTCCCAAAATTTAGTCCGAAACAATATTATTTGACTCATGGAAAAATGACCTCTACTCTCTTTGCAGTAACAATCAAATTGGCAAGTCGCAATTATTTGTATCGTTCTATTCCGAACACAGGACGCATGCCAGGTGCTATAATTTGTGTTGACTAAAATATCAAACATCATATAGTACCACTGAATGTCAAACTGAAAAAAATGTAGTTTTATTATATTTATTATCTTGTTATTGAAATGGTTGCAGCATGTGAGATATTGTAAGATAATTGAATCTAATAACCACGATGGCTACAAGGAAGTACTGAAGGTATTCGTTCGGTGACCCATTTATAAAAAAAAAATATTTTGGTCTTGAGCAGTTTAGATAAAATATAGGTGGACTTTAATTGTTTTGATAAATATGTACCTACTTGGTTAGGCTTTAAGCGATTTGAAAAACTTTGCATGTACTTAATACAGTTTTTATGTACCTGGGTGGCCATGTTTTGTTATTTTCAAAGGGACGTACGTATCCAGTTGTATGTTTATTGGCATTATCAAAATGCGTTTTCCGCTGTATCTGCTTTAACCGAACAGTACCGAAAATTTAAAGTAAAATACGTTTTCTAATGCTGTCATCGTTATGGCCACTGAAACATGTGTCACAATTTTATTAATCGTTAAAATAATAATAAAAAAAGTCTTTTGGGGCACAAAATCACGTATATGTTTTATGATATATGTATTTTTCAGATGGTTTGTGGTAAAATCTTTTTTTTCATACTGCCACAATTCAACTATTCATAATTAATTGTTTGTTAAATTTTTCATAGTGATCTTTGACTTAATAGGTAGGTGATAAAGTTTTTACCTTACTTTATTGTATTAATTTATTTTTAAGTGAGAATTAGCTGCTTTCGTTGTCAGTGTGTATTTGATGAGTGCGCATAGTGCCTGACGATGTCGAAAGGCGAAACCAGGATCGCATAAAACGACTCAAATGAAATAGTACAAAACTTAAATCCATTAGAATTTAATATATTTAATGCCGAGTTGAATTGAATGGAATCACCTTAGGCATTTACTAGTAATTATTTAACACAAGTAAAAAATATATTGAGGTAAGAACCTAGTTCATTGAATAATAAAAACAATATTACTCGTTACATCACAACTGACAAGATGTATATGAATTGTATATTGCCTGAACTCGTTGATCCTAGACTAACACGGTTGATGAATATAAGAAACCCTCAATATAATAATTATATTAGATGCTATCAATAGAGAAGAAAAAAAAATTTAAAAATAATAATTTATAATAGTTATTCTAATACATTACATACCGTTAAGCCTGTACACTAATTAAAGAACCAATTATTAATTTTATATACACTAATGTTCCGAAATCCTCCGCGGCGACCAAAACGTACTGCCGTCAAATACACGTTATTATAATAATGGTTTCTTAAATCTTGATTGTTGCGTACTAAATTTAAAAAAAATTGTGCCTTGACAAATATTCATTGAATTGCTTTCTTTTATGAGTCATGTTTTTATAATTCAATAAAAACGCAATAATAACAGACATCTTTTATGCCATCTTGTGAATGTTTTAAACTTATAATTTGTAATGTTAGCTCATGAAAAAATGAATAACTTTTGTATTCATACACACCGATATATATAAATAATATACCAATTTGAAACACCTCAGAAACATACATAAGTATTAGATTTTTTTTTGAAAAATATTTGGACTGAATTTGAACCTACAATATGATAGGTTCAAGAAAAGGTGTCACTTCACAAATTCAGCATATCAATAATATGAGGTTCTTATTTGGAGGTCTACTATTTTTATTATTATAATTTATTCTACCTACCACAAAAATGTTTATAAAATATGGTAGAAAAAAAATATTATTAATTCAACACTTTTAAGACCTCTGATTTCGTATCTACTCCCGGAGACGCTGAGCGAAGCGATTTTTGTTTTTTTTACTTTGATATGCGCTGAAGCTTATGGCTAATTGTTGAGGCGCTTACGTCAAATTTGATTCTTACGAATGAACCCATAGGCCTTAAGAATAGTGATGCTTCCAGGACGGGCGTTTATCTCACTTCCAAAACATGCATTTTTGGAAGCCAGGTATATTCTTAAAAAATATGTTAAAACTAATGTTTCAATGATTCCGTCACCTAAAGAACTAAAACTACATTTTAATGCTAAACATATTATTCATAAAAGATGATGTACGAATAAAAATTGGACTTCGTTCGATCGGAAAAATGTATATTTTATATGGTTTTTACTGAACTGTACGTTTATTTATTAAATAAAAAATCACAGGCTGAAAACATTAATGAGGTACAAAATATTTTTAATTTGTCATTGGTCGAATCTCACCCCATTTAATGGTAGATATTTATTTCGCTATACATTAATTTGTATTACTGATCACAGTGCAGAGGTTGAGTGGTTTTAACTAACTCAGAACAACTATCAACATTTTTTTTCTTTTATTTTGTTAACTGTCAATTCATGGTGCAACTCAGATGTTCTAAATATAGGATAGGCAACGAAGCGGGTTACTCATGCAACCAAATGAAGCATGTCGACGACAGCCGACAACTTACGAGAAAAAACGACGCGATAAAAAAACGCAGGGCATCACTGAGGATTTACGTTGGCCCTTTGACCGTAGTACCTTACGTAGTTACTACGTACTCATATAATATAATAATGTTCAGCGAAGGAAGGTTTAAAATAACAACACTGTTAGGATTTTAGTATAATTATATTTGAATGTTGGGAATTTATGAAAAGATAGGTAGGTTATTTAGGTACTTACTCTATATGTCTTTCAAAAGTAATAAAGTAATTAAAAGTAAATAAAATTATAAAAGGTTATTAATATATATTATGTCATATTATATTAATCAAAAATAAAGTTTACATAAAGATATAGAAAACACATTATTAAATTCTTGCAAATATCCCATCACTAATTAATTCAGCCTTAATTAAGTTTAACTTACACATTTGTAATTAGTTCGGGTTTAATTAAGTTATACTACAATATAATATATATACCTACAATATATATAATATATAAACAACTTTCCTTTCCTAACTTATATAATATATAGTACGTTATCACCGGCCTTCTGCGCGCTCTGAAGCGGAGATGGCAGGCCGTGATAACGTCAAGGTCAAAGCGGGGGTGGGGGACAGAAACGCACGGGGTATTTGGTACTGGGCTGGTTTATTTCATCGTATTGCAGGGTAGTCGTTACAGATACGATACAGGTTATTGTCGTCGTTGGCGGTCGGTTGGTAATTGGCGGGCTGCAACGTGGTGTCGCGGCTGGGCTGCTGATTGATTGCTTGGCATCCGAGGCGAGTCAGTGCTTGCGGCGTGGCGATCTGCCGATGTCAGATGTGGTCTTTTTGGCGGGCTGTCCGAAATGCTGGCTTGGCTTCGCGTCCGAGGCGAGCGAAGGCGAGAAGAGATTTTGCGGTCGATGCTGTTGGTTCGCCGGTTGATGTAAGAGAGATGCTGGCTGGTCGACGTATCAGGCAAGAGAGAGCTTTCGCGCCCATCCAGATCCAACTGCCAGATTCGCGGCATCCTGTTTTATCCGTCGGTCGGGAAGCTCCCTGTTTTACCGACGGATTGACTAGTGGCGGCGCGAGCGGCCGTTTTTGATAGACCGTGTCTGTTTTGGCGGGAGTTTGACGAATTTGAATTTCAAGGAGACGGGTTCCGCTCGGCCGAGGGTTGCGATCACCGCGAAGAGTGGACGTAGGCTGTGGTATTTTGGGAAATATGATGGTTCGGTCCGCCCTTTGAGGTAGTCTCCTGTGGGAGATTTCCATCTGGTATCAACGTACATATCTATATGTAGGTATATGGATTATAAATATCTGAACACAAACACGTCTCATAATCAATTAATATTGTAAACAAAATAAATAAATATATATCACGTTATTCACAATTTTTAAAAAGTGAATAATATCAAAGTATCAACGCATACAATGATATAACAATGCTCAAATATACGATACAATCAAAATGTGTTACTTATATTCAATTATAATATTAATAATCAATGCGTTCACTTAAATGCGGTCCTGAGCAATACAAACACGACTGCTGTGTAATGGTATGT
Organism: Rhyacophila brunnea; assembly: GCF_057557595.1. Lineage (NCBI taxonomy): Eukaryota > Metazoa > Arthropoda > Insecta > Trichoptera > Rhyacophilidae > Rhyacophila > Rhyacophila brunnea. The sequence continues at coordinate 17,925,227 of NW_028233068.1, read as the reverse complement.
AAACAGAGTAATTCGGAACGAATTTAAGCATGCGTTATGCAGCCGAGTTTATTTTAGATTATTATTTTAACATGTATAAAATTAATTAAACATACTCATTTGTGATACGTCACGGCTCCTAAGCGTTTATTCTTTTCATTACTGTCGTTTTTACAATTTAACACACTACACACAACCATTTTTACTGAATATTACCTAGCTCAGGTGAACCTTTCATGTTGATTTACCAATGCAAACTGAACGTCAATGTGACGCACGTTGAAGTGCTACCATAACTTGATTACCAGCCTGCCTCACCATACTTTCATATATGTTGCCGTCCCTAGGTGCAACTGCATTGTATTGTTGTTTAATTTAATAAAACTTTTAATAAGTACTACAGTAACTTAAGTGGAATAAGTACTACAAAAAAAAAAATGCGTTTTATTAAATTAAACAACAACCATCATCTTCTTATCTTCACAACAGTATATTTATGATATATATTGACATGGAATATTAAAACAAAATACTTTGCATTTCACATCTATATGTACATCTGTAGCAAAAATTTCCAAATAACTATCACTCAAAAAATTGCAAATACTAATGCATTGCAATCACTGATCAGTATTTAAATATTCCTCTAGGGAAAAAGTATCAAGTGATTTGATATATACAAAAAATATTAATAGGGCCGCAATGGCCCTAAGCATGTGGCATTCACTAGTCGCGTGTGAAGAACAACTTATAGGGTTCTAAATGTTTATTTTGTCAAGGATGAACACTTAGAACCTTGTAGTATTAGGCTCATATAGTGTCTGTGATTGTGCCTGCATGTTGCTGAACCTAGGTTCATTTTACATATTCTATTTTCTTACTTCACTCAATCATTACAATTTTTTGAAAGTTTGAGGAGATGAAAATATAAATGACATGGTTTGAAAAGTGTACACGAAGAAGATTTAAAAAGAAAATCTCCAATTAAGATCTTTAACATAAACTATTTACAATCAAGTACCTTCAATCAGTATTATGACACTGGACACTTTATCAATGCACTGTTAAAACGATATTCTTGTGTAGTCCTGTCAAATCAACCTTAGAAAAGAAGTAGTGTCCCAAGGTTTATTGACAATAGGTAAATCATTGTGTGAATCAGATTAACCTAGTACAGGAAGATACCATGGATGTCTCATTTTTCAAATGGTGTTGAAAATAATTTCAGAATTAAAACAATGAACTTTATTATAGCTTGTACCACTCCCTATGGCTGATCAAAATTGGTTTCTCAATCAAGACAATATATTTACCAAATGCCAAACCGAACTCTTCCGTGCGGTCCATATTTTGGTCTTAACGCAATCTATCATAAATGGCCAAACCGTGCTAACTATAATATAACAATCATTAAACAGTAAATAAGTATCATGATTAGATTGAAAGAAAAAACACCTAAGTTACTTCTAGCATGCAAAATTCGCATCTAGCTTATGGCATTAAATCTAGCATTTTTTGAGACGGCAGAAGGATTAAAATTCTCATAAAATGTAGAATATTTCACAAGATTAGCTTGAAAATGAAAATTTAATGTAGGTAATAATATTAAAAAATGATAGGTATTAATAATTACTATTTGCTTACGGGCTAGAAATTTGCCTCGCAGTCGATCTGTTCATGTTTGCATGAATCAGCCCAATGATGATTCAGGCCTCATGGGCTTGGATCCTCTGAGGATGCCATGGTTTAGGCGGTATCAAGGTGGCTTGTCTAACCGTCGGAGTTTACGGATGTAGGCATCAGCATAGTCCGACGTGGGGACGGCAAGCTATTTTATCCCCCCTGTCTGCGGATTCGACGTACATTCTGATCACACGGCCACATGCCTCATACCTGGATAATCTGTTGGGTACATGTTATAACGGTTTATACTAAATACAACTACAATCTAACTATTCTAACATAAAACTCTATACAACTAACTTTACGTATTGTTTCTATATTTATTTTAATTACTATTTTTCTGCTCAAAGCAATGCTCCTGAATAAGTCAGAGTTTGATTTATTTTCCTTTCTTATTATCATTTGTCATTAATTTATTTTTATTTTTCTCCTGTAATGTCGTGCGTTTATTTTGTTTTCGTAATGTTTTTGTTATTTTTCTCGTTCTTTTATACTAGTCAGCGGAGGGGTCGTGGAGCTGCAGTCTTCGACTCTTGGACTGTCCAGTTTTTTTGTATTCCGAGAGGCTACATTCGTAGACGTTTGGCCCTCGTTCGGAATTATTATTTCGTTAAGCACTTCTATTTTTTTCTGGCGCTATAGGAGCGTACCTAGCCAGGCGTCTGCCTTCGCTACGAGGGCGAGATAGTGGTGTGACTACTGAGCCAGGCTCGTCCCTAGCAGCGGATATCTTTCTATGGAAAGTTTCCCACTCGTCTGTTGGTCTCTGTAGCATCACCTCATGGGTAGATACTGTGCTTGCATCCGTTCCTACCGCTGTGGGCAAAGCGTCATTTAGCGGTACAACGGCCAGGCTCGTTGACGGCATGGCTTTCCCACCGGTAGTAGGATGGTTCTTAGCCGCAAGTATTCTCTTCCACTTCCTCTTCTTTCTTCTATTCGCGGATGGCGACACTTCGAGACTACCTCCCGTTGTTCCACGACATCTTTCAGGCGTCACGTCCCTAGCCTCCTCGTGAACCTGCGACGAGAAAGGAGAGTTCGCACTCTCCACACCATCAAGCTCTGGTATCATAAGTTGCCCGGTTATGCTGCCTTCAGATTCGCTCACTTCGAGAGGAGACCCCCTTAGTGCTTCCAAATTATCTTTTTCCTCATCTCCTATATCGTCTTCCGCTTCCGTCTCAGCGGGAGGGTAATGTTTACGGATTTGATCCACATGAAATTTATAAGGTCGGCCACGCCGAGCTACGTAATACGTCACTCTCCCAACTTTCCAGATAATTTCATGAGGCCCTGTCCATCTAGGTTCAAGTCCCGCACTTGCCCCTGGCCTTATTTTGGGGTATTCCTTCGTGTATACCGATTCCCCAACTTGATAAGCCGGTGGTTCAGCCGCACGATCCTGTCTTCGGCGTTGAAAATACTTTTCTTGATTGACAAAGACAGCCTTATTCATACCTTCACGGTTCCGCTCAACTCCGTTACTTTCTCTCGATCTTAACGGGTTGGACCAGTATCCAGGCCTACACATTTTCGCTCCCCAAAGTACTTCAGCAGGGGTGAATCCCGTGGCTGCATTTCGCCGGCATCGTAAATCACCCATTACGTTCGCAAGATGTTCATCCCACGTGTTTTGCTCAAGGCCTGCCAACCGAATACGCAACCCCTTTTTAATCTCCTGGTTACGGCGCTCAGTTGGATTTTGTCTGGGGCTCTAAATAGCGGTCGTCCACTGCAAACAGTCCCATTCCTCCAACGCTGCGAGCCATGCCGGGTGACTAAATTGAGTTCCATTATCCGTTAAAAGAGCATGTGGGCTTCCATAACGTAGGATGATTTGCTACCACCGCTGATCGCAACGGAAAGGCTTCAGTCCACCGCGAAAACAAGTCGGTGATTACCAGAATGAATCTATTTTTTAAACGTGTGGTAGTATAAGGTCCCATCAGGTCTAATGCCAGGATCTCCCACGGCCGCTTAGCTTCCACATGGGAAGTTTCAGCTGCCCTAAGTTGCAACGCACCACGCTTCCTGGTGGCACATATGCCACAGGCCCGTACGTAAGCTTCCACTTCACGTCTATGCCTGCGCCATACGAATTCATCGCGCATAGCGTATTCGGTCTCCAATGATCCTGGGTGACCGTTTTCGTCGTGAAAAATCTTCATAACCTCCTTTTTAAGCGAGGCCGGCACTACGATTTGTTGCGCTTGACTTTCGCTTACTCGTACCAATATACCGTTTTTCACAATCAGGCCGGCGAGTCCTCTACTCGGCTCAGCATTCGAATTTATACGTCGTATTAAATCTCGTATCGTCGCATCCGTTTGTTGTTTATCAATAATTCTTTGTCGCAGCGCAACCGTTATGAGCAACACTGCTGTCACTGGTGCGGGTTTCCGCGTGGGTGCTTCCATTCGTTTGTTTATTAGGAAATCTTGAAAGGTGATCGGCCAGGTGGTTTTCAACACCTGGGCAATGTTCCGTATCAAAACGAAACTCGCTCAAAAGCATCGCCCACCGAGCTAATTTACACTTATGATTTTTCGCCGTATTTAGTAATCAGCGTAAACTTTCGATCCTCGAGGTATACCCGATATTTTGTAATACCGAAAACCGCCGCCAGGTTTTCAAGTTCATTTCTGTGATACCTACTCTCGACTTCATTCACGCGTCTACTCGCATAGGCTATGACATCGCGTCCACCGTCCTGTTTCCATTGGAACAGCACGGCCACAATTCCACGTCCGGAAGCGTCCATCTGTAGGCAAAAGGGCCTTTCAAAATCCGGTCTGGCTAGCTTTAGTGGTTGTTTCATGGCCTCTTTTATTTTTTTGAAAGCGTCCGTGGCTTCATCAGTCCAGTGAAATTTTACCGTTGTTCTAAGTAATTGAGTTAGAGAGACAGCTATTTCAGCAAATCTAGGTATGTACTCCCGTAACCACCCGCATAATCCTAGAAAGCTACGCACCTCCTTCCTAGTTGTGGGCTGGGTTGCCGCTTCTACTTCTTGCAGGTGATGCAACTGTGGTTCATTTCCGGTGGCTGTAATGTGGTGCCCAAGGTAGTCGACCTCTCTGAGACCAATTTGGCATTTCTTCGGTGCCACTCTTAGTTCGTGGTATTGTAGTCTTTCAAATACCATTCGTAAATGGTTCACGTGGTCCTCCCACGACCGACTATACACAGTAATGTCGTCCAAATAGACTAAACATATATTGTTTATGAGTCCGACCAGCACCTCTTGGCTCATGAGTCTCTGAAATGCGCCGCAGGCGCCTTGTAAACCAAATGGTAAGACTTTGAAGTGATAGCAGCTACCATCAGCCGTAGCGAAAGCCGTCAGTGGTCGGGATATCTCTATCAAGTCTTACTTGCCAGTAACCACTACGCATATCTAGGCTGCTAAAAATGGTGGCAGTGCCTAGGTCCTTGAGTGTCTCTAAAATAAGAGGCAGGGTAGTAGCCTCCTCTTTCTTCTTTAGTGAGGGCGTTGAGTTTTCGGTAATCCACACAAAACCGGGTGGTACCGTCGCGTTTGGGTACTAAGTGTACAGGAGAGCAGTACGGAGAGTTGCTAGGCTCTATTACACCATCCGCAAGCATCTGCTGCACGCTTTCTTGAATTTGTCTTCGCTTATTTTCGGATTGTCTAAAAGGTCCCAACCTGAAGGGTGTAGTATCCTTTAAATGAATCCGAAATTCCGTGGTTCTACTCGGTGGTCCGTGTTCGGCAAACCGGTCGCTAAAGTCCGTCATAACTTTAGTTAAAGCAACGCGCGCCCTTTCAGGGATGTCAGGTGACTGTTCTGCCAAGGTAATTTGTTCGCTAGGCAATGGCGGTCTCGTCGTTTGACAGTGAACAGTTTGTCGTATGTGGTTTCCAAAGTGTACACAGCGACGCTTCATGTCAATGACCGCTTATTGTTTGTCCAGCCAATCCATGCCGATGAGAAGGTCGACATGCAAATTGTTCAAGGCGAGAGCATCGAATTCCACGGGGCTGTCACGTAAATATCCGCTGAGTAAAACGTCCCCGCTTGTGCTCAAAGCTTCGCCACTCGCGGTAACGAGCGTTTGAGGAGCGCCCTTAACTTTGTATGGCGGGCATACCAATGCCTTCCGTACGAGAGTTTTCGTGGCTCCAGTATCGACGATGGCCTCGTAACGTCCGGTTACTCCGTGGATGCTCAAAGGCAGTTTGAGAAGGGGTGCACCTCCGTTATATGAGCTGACCCCATACCCAGATACACATACCCCAGCAGAGGCTACGTCGTCTTGTACCCCGTATTTTAAATTATTTACACTACTAAAACTATTTCTACACAGCGTATTTAAATATATTTTATCACTATTATCATTATTCACACTCTTGTTACTATTATTAGTATGTGATTGAACACTATTACCGTTCACTTTTTTATTTAACACTAAATTTTCGTAATCATATAACACACTTTCATCAAGTAAACATTTATATAAAACATCTAATTTATTAACTACAACATTATTATTATTCACTAAGGTATCACTAAAACTATTGGCAATAGCGATCTTCTTTGGTGGTACGTTTTCGCACGCCGTAATGTAAGTCGACCCGGTACTACCAATTTCATTATTATCAAGACTTTCCTTATAACTAACATTTTTATTATTACTTATTTTACGTTTCTTATTATTTATCTTATTTATTATAGCTAATATATTTATTCCCGCTTGATTAGATGAAGACATTCGTTTATTTAGTTTTTCGCGTGCAGCATCCGACGTTTGTGGTGACGCGGGTTTGCTAGCTTTGAAACATTTATATACATAATATCGTCTTGAGTTAACGTCGTATTCATAATTGCATTTTTATTGTTTGTACCAGATTCGATACGCACACAATCAATAGGATTAATATTAGCATGTTTAAAATTAAGTTTATTATCAGTGTTACTTAAAGTTTGGTCATTTACTTGTAATCGTTAAGGTTATTTCCATCAATACTTATGGCTTCAAGTTTACAGTTAGGTTTTTCCAAGGCAAGTCAATAGGCGGCTTTACTTTAAGAGTTTGTTCAAATCGATCACTGAAATCGCTAGGTACAATTAGGTTTTTACTCACGATTGGTGATTCATCGGTGCTCGCAGCACGGTTTGTTCCGAAGAACTCGTCACTAGGACTTGGCGGATCACACATTCTTCGTTCGTCCGTCATCTTTCTTACCTTTTTAATTTTATTACATTTTATGTTTTCGACGAGCAACACCGAATGATTTTCATTCAATCTTTGTGGAGTATCAATGAAATCGGAATTTAAGTTAATGTCTTCGCTACCGTGCGGCACACAACTAGGCTTGGCGTGATTAAATTTATTTTTACAGCGAAATATTCTCGTTTTATTCTTGACTGAAGGTTTTACTCTGAGAAGTTGTTCCTAATAAAAATCGGCGTTGCTTGTCGATACATTTTTACAATTATTATTCAACTTAACATTATCAACAATAGGCTTCATAATAAAGTCACTATCTAACTTATCACTAGGTTTCACGGGCGCCGTAATGGAGTCCCGAACACAACACTTATCATTATTTTCTTGAATACCATTGTAGGTGGCATCCGCAGGATCACGAGGCCTCCTCGAGAGCCCAAGGCGGCTTCTCGGTTCTGCGGCGCCCCTTCAATGTTCTTGCTCCGTTTCCCGTGGTCTCCATTCTTGGTTGCGTCTCCGTGCAGGGTAGTTCGGGTATGTATGGTTCTGGTGGTAACCGAACTCGCAGTACTGACACTTGCGAACGCCGTTTGCGTCATAAAGTGGCGTACGGTTTCCGCCATGGAAAGCACCTCTTCGTTGTTGGCCTCCTCGAGCCAGGAAGGCTCCGTTTGGGATTCTGGCCTGATTATCATTTGTTGATTCCCGTGGTTGCGGGGGTGGTTCAGGGCGTGTCTCAGCCTTAAATATTTGTTGACGTGGCTTTGGGCGTGCGCTCGACTGTTCTTAGTTTTGATTACAGTCGCATAGGCAGCCGCATTCTTTTCGTCCTGATCGTTGTGTGGCTATCGCTACGAGAGGTCTAATTGTAGTTGGTATAAGGCGTTGAGCCACCACTAGTAGTTCGTCCAGGTTGGACCAGCCTGCTTGACTCACCCGCAGTTGATCCATTTCACTTAGCAAGTTGAAAATGTCGCCAGGTCCTTCTTATTTAACAGAAACCCGAAGACATCTTCATCCGGTCGTTGTACCAAGTTCTGCAGTTCCTTCCGTTGTTGGCGACGTTTGAGGGACGATTCGAACTGCTGGCGCAGCAGGTGAATAAATGACTGCCAGCAGGTATTTGAAGATATCGTCTTCCCCCATATTTTTGCCTCATCTCTTAATCGATTTAGCGCGAGTCCTGTCCAACTTTCGGGCGGGCTCTTAGCTGCGGCGAAGTATGCCTCACACCCTTTGATGAAATCTGATACCTGATATAGTGGGTGTCCCGTGTAGAAGACTTCGAGCTCCGGCTTCAAACCCCAAGGTTGGTACAATTGTGGTATGGCCGGCACTGCTTCTGATGTAGGCTTCAGGGCTGTCGATGACGCTACAGTCGGCAAATTCACGTCCTCGTGCGGCCTCATTTCGAACACCAGAGGAGGACTCTCCCGGTTTGATGTTGGAGACAGCACTTCTTCGATGAGGGTCACGTCGGAGTCCGCTTTTTCATTAGCCATTTTTTGGTTGTTCCGGCTCCTGGATCTCGTTAACACTTGATACACATTGAAGTTAAAGTCCCTCCACCAAAACCGCCCCGTACCACCCTCGGTCTTAATCGAGAGTATCACGGGACCCATCAATTGGTGATGTGAAGCATCTAAGAATTGGCCTGGGAGTGTCCTGGGAGAAGATGCCCAAGACTTAGATTGCTACGCTCAAAGTGAGCTCTGACTGAGTTTACAGAGTTTACTCTAATGCAAAGTGCCAGGGAGAGAAAAAGCACATGGAAATTACTAAAAAGAAAATGAACCTACTTGTTTATTAAATTAAAGAACGAAGCTAATCATACAGGCAGCAAAATTTATGTGAAGAGATCTTCACGCCCGTAGTAAGACGCCGCAAATTTTTTGAAAGCAAGATAATTGGCCTTAGTAGCAACCAGGTCGGACGATGATACACAGTATGATTACTCATAAACTTTTATTTAGCGTTCGCGGGATTCAATTTTATTTCGCGGGTTCTGAAGAATCAAAGCGATTCTTCACGCCTCATGTTGCCAGGGCGCCATTTGAGATAGCCGGGGTTCCGGCGGCTAGCTCAGGTGTCCATCAAACCCCGGATTTACAAAAAAGGATATATTTATGTTTGTTAAATTCAATAAAACACTTAAGTCTTTCTTGTGCGGGTATTAGCGTTATATATTTTAATATTTAGTTGGACAACGTTATTTTGTAGTCTTCCATATATTTTGTTTTTACAATAATTTTCGCAGGTCCATACATAGTTTACAAAGGACGCTTACTGACTTTTTTTTATTCTTTTCAAATTCCTCGTACTCACGCCGACCAGTAAAAAGGACTCTCGTGATTGGCCAAATCTGATCGCATGATCCTTTTGATTTGACGAATCACGAGGACCACCTCGGCGCAGGCGCGCGGAGTTTTTACCGTTGCGCAATGCGCGGCAAAATTTATTATATTTTAAATACTTATATTTAGTCTTAAAATTATCTCTTTCATCCATCATCATTTATACTTTAAAATCTATCTTGATTACACCTCCGCCCAGTAAGTGATTTTCACGCACCAGACGAAGGCCTTTTCTCATAAATAAATTTTAACGTAGTTGAGCAGGGAATCAGATCAGGTGTTTTATTCAATTGTTTATAGAGATCAGGGTTGCGGTTCGGCCCGTCTTTTATTTATTTAATATTTACGGAAATCAACAAAAGCCTGTTGACAACAGCTATGTGTCACAATCCTTAATGGAACTGTCAAAAAAATCTCGGTGTCCACCCGAATTCCGGAGTGGTGTAGGTCATGGCTGGGGAGGGCTGACAGGGCTCGAGCCTGGTGGCCCAGGCTGTGGGGGGCGGCGTGTCGGGTTGACCAGACAAGTGAGAAACACAAATCATAAATTAGCTTTAATTGTAAAAAAAGTCGCTTGTGGAACTATTATACTTCATGGCCATGAACATTTTAGATTATATAATTGTGCAATATATTTTCTGATTATTATGTATGGATACTTGACAGCTCCATACTTAAAGTAGATGTATTAAAAATCGCCAATAATTCATTGTATCAGTACCTAACCTGAATTTGAACTAAAACACAATTTGAAAAACGTTAATGTAGTGTTTCACACTGCCTTTAATCTTAGCGGTAGGTAGGGGGCCCGCCAAATATCCAAGCCTGAGGGTCCGTTTCAGGGCCGTGGTGTAGGCACACCGAGTGCAATAAACAAAAGACCGATAAACGAGTAATTAGGCTGTGTTGTGTTGAATAGGTTTGTGTATAAGTTAAATGCACTAATACTTTTTTTGTCCATTTTCAATTAATATTTTGGAAACTCAATATTAAAAAACCAAAAATCGACGATAAACATTCGGCGAAAAGAACGACTACACCGACTAGTCGGTGGTAGTGTAAGTCAAAAGAAATATTTTTTTCAGTGGAATTTGGCATAAATATTGTAGCTCTCTAGAGTCTAGACCAGTGGTCGGCAAACTACGGCTCGCGAGCCGCATGTTGCTCTTTGGCCACTCGAGTGTGGCTCTACCACAAATGACCACGTACGGACTAAAATAGTGAAAGATAGAACAGTCAAAAAGTCTTCGAATATAACCAACCAGCAAGTCGAAGATCTTAAATTGGTTTCAACTTTATCAATAGCAGTTGACGAGTCTTGTGATGATGACACAGCACAAATTTGTACAATTTATTTCATCTACTTAAGTGGGTGGATGTATTGACGTTATAAAATGACGTCTATGTAATACGGTTGATTTAAAATGAATTTATAAAGAGCTTTTGAGTGGCTGTCTCCGGCATAGACCCGCGATTAATGTCTTATGACAAGAGTAAACACATGATTTGATTGACGTTTGAAGCATATGCATTTAAAGCTACTTATTAGGTACCTATTAACATGATAATATGCCCTGTAATTGACATCCACCGACCTGCACATAAATATTTATGGTTTTACGATGGAACAAAGTGTCTGACGTCTTTACCTTAACAACTACCTACTATAATAATACTTAATTTAGCTTAAAATTACGTCCTTTATTGTAATATGAAATAATATTTTACTATTTTCACAAAATAAACAAAACTTTACCTCTTCATAGAGGAAATCCTTGACTTTTGATATTCCTAGTTGCTGGGGTTCCCACACATTTCGTAGCTGATCCCCTTCATCTCTTGGACATCATCTCTAGTTTTAGGTTTCGTTTGAATCTACGTGGTGATGTGAATTGCCCGGTCCTTGAAGAGAGCCGGGGGATGTGGCAGCCTCCAAGTGCAGGTGTTGTATTCGTCTTCATTCTTCAGTGGTGATTTGATTTCCCGGTTCTTGATGAGGACCGGGAGAGGTTGCCGTCTTCTAGTTCAAGTGTTGTGTGGCAATTTTCAAAAATATAATGATTTTTGAAATATTATTTTATTTAAAGAGCCTGGCGCGCTCTTCACTCGGCCACCGCATCCTTTTCTTTGCTTCGCGACTGTGGTTTTCTAGCTTCCTTTTCGTATTCGTAGGTGGCAGTTTATCGGCGGCTGCTATTCTTCTTTTTTCTGGTGGTGGGTTTCTTCTTCGGGGTTTCTGCTGGTTGCTTCTTCGGGGGTTCTTCTGGATTTTTGCCTAGTCTGTATAGGCGGGTGTGTATTTCGTCTTCGCATTCTTTGATGGCGTCCAGTGTTGTGCAGCAGTCTGTGGTTAGGTAACCTTGGTTGTGTATTTTATTCCTTTCGTGTTTGAGATATGAATAAATACTCCATAGAGAATCTTCTGTATGTTTTTGTTTTCGGTCTTTTAGAAGTTTCGTATTATTTTGGATCTGTTGTATTTTGGTGGGCAACTGCCAGTCATCCTCTGTTGTCTCCGTGTGCTTTTTTCTGGTGACCGGCTCCCATCTATCTTCTTGGGTCTCAGATAAATCCAGTTCCGGAGTAATATAGTCCGGTTCCGGGGTAGTATATAGGTTCACATCGTCGTCGCTGCTGATGTCAGCCTCCGGCAGCGGCTCGCTCTCCGGGGCCTCAGCATATTCGGTTTCCGGTTTTGGCGGGGTTTCCGTTTCTGTGGTCTCGGCTGCTTCAGTGTCGTGTGGTACCGGAACTAGCGTATCCGGAATTTTCTCTGCTTTTGAAGCTGTGAGAGTTTCCGTTGTTTCATTTTTCGGAGTCTCGGTGGTTCCGGTTTCCGGGGTCGCTGTTGGTTCGGGTACTGCAGTTTTTGTCGCTTTGAGTTCCTGGGTCTCGGGTAATTTGATTTCCGGGATGTCGATTTTCTGGGTGACGACTTCCGGGGTCTCTTTCGGGATGATAACTTTTTTTCTTTTCTTTTTTCCTTTTTTCGGGGCGTCGACTATGTCCATATCTTGCGGCTCGGCTGTAGTGATGGGAAAGGTCGGTGTGTGCTGCGGGTCCTTTGTGGAGATGGATAAATCCGTTTCCAAGGATACCTCCGTGATAGGTATTATGTCGTCCAGTATGTGATCCGTCTGGGTATGGGATGAGATCGAAATGTTGTTGTTCGGTTTGTCATCCAATATGCCCGGTTGGTATTCCGTGTGTAGAGGTGAGTCAGCTGTAAGAGTCTCCGAGTGGTGTGGTGAGTCGATTGTGGTGGATTCGGTCTGCGTTTGAAAATACTGATTTCGCACCGGACTCCAGATATCATCGACTCACCGCTATCATCGCCAGCCCGAAGATTTCTAGCCGCCATCTACCTGCCGCCGAACAGTCTTTTTGAAGATAATCGCCGACAGCTGACCAAACTAGGATCTTCGCCGGGCTTTCATAGTGGAGAGTCGACCCATCTTTCGTACCAGACTTGAATTGCGCCTTCTCTCGCCACCCTGCCCAGCCCATCACTCTCACTCGCTCATACCTACCTGCTTTACCCACCTCCCCGTGAAGTGCTAAGCCGTGAGCCATTGCTTTCGAGTGCTCCAAAGTGCCGTGTTTCGTGTGCAACCAAAAAGTGCGACCGCTGCCAGTACCGGGCGGTTCAGTGTTTTGTCGTGTGCGGTCCGAGGATACTATTTCATCTCATCAGTGTTGTCGTTGTCCCGGATCGCACAGCTCGGCATCAGCTCCGTTCAGCTCGGTCCAGCCAGTGAAACGTGCTTCGAGGAGACCACCGGATCACCGCGCCTAAGGAGCCAAGGCTACAGCTGAGCTTTCTTTCACTTTTATTACTTTTATTATTTTACTTTTTAACTATAACTTAGTTTGATTTAAAACTTTCTCCACCTCTCACTTTGATTTTAATTTTACTCTCAATTTCTCAATTTAATCTTCCAATTTTGAATTCATCCTAACTCTTATTGAATACCTATTCAAATCTCGAATAATATATCAATACCTTTGCCTCAATATATTAATAACGTAATAGTTTGTCCTACTCTGGAATTTTATTTTTATAACTTCTCAATTTTTACACTTTAATATTTTTAATTTAATTTCTCAAATCTTGAACTCACGCTTAATACCTAATTCAGCTTCGTATAATATATAAACACCCGTGCCTTAGCATTTCAATAACAATAAAATAAATAATCGATTTTAATTTGATTTAATTAACTAATGAATTAAACCTCGAATTTTTTGAATAGTATATTAACACCAATAACTTTTCATCCTTAATCTACATTTTTCATTTCTCACCTTGATTTTAAAAATTTTTCAATTAATTTTTAATAGCTTATTTACCTAGTAAATTGCAGGTACTTCTCCAACAACAAGACGACAGACAAGAAGCTCCTCCCAGAACAGCCACCCCCCCTCAAGTCCCTGACTCCCAAAAAACTATCACCACAGATGACATCCAAAGCTCAGACTCCGAAGATGAGGAGGACAGCCGAACTTACTCTTCCACTTCCTCATCCTCCATCCTCCAGGAGACGGTCCTCAATGACAAGACGCGCCAGACACCCAAAAGGCTGGACACAATCTTGGAGGACGACTCACCCTCCCCGCTCAATCACTCCACCCCAATGTCACTCGGTAAAAAGGAGCGTAAAAGAAGGGACCACAACCTGAATAGGAGCAAATCCTTGAGCTCTACAAAAAGCCGGCCTAAGGCTCCCAAAAGCTTAGCCATCGCCCCTCCTCAACATCCTTAACATCCTCAACTGCAAACCCCCATTCCAGCCTCACCGACAGGATTCTCTAGCGCCAGTTGCCAGACTTATAAAATTGTCCTCCGAGGCATCGACTCTTCCTTCCCCGAAGAAGAAATCCTCAAAGAACTCACAGAAGTCCAAGGCTATCCCGTCCTCAAGGTTCAGAGGATACGGAAAGGGCAAAACAGGACCCCCATGCCCCTAGTCCTGTTGGATGTAGAGAAAACAGAACGGGGCAAAGAGGTATACAGCCTGACCAAGATCTGGTATCTCCGCATACAGGCAGAACCACTTAAAAGAAAATCCTCAGCCGGGCAGTGCCACAATTGCCAGGGTTTTAATCACTCGGGCAACAACTGCCACGCTCCCCCGAGATGCGTAAAGTGCGGTTAGGATCACATCTCCTCCTCCTGCGCACACACACGCGAAATGGGACCAGCCACTTGCGCAAATTGCAAAGGGCCACACCCCGCTAATTTCAAAGGATGCCCCAGCAAACCTGGCAACCAAGGTCTCACCAGACGCCAGTCCCCGATGCCTCTAATGAGCCTGCCGGTACAACGCCCGAACGTTTGGGCCATGCGGGCGGCCTCACAGAGGAACAGCGCCCCCCGATCCCAGGATCACCCAACCGCCACCAAGGCCCCCGTGGCATATGCCTCCTCTTCCACCTCCAATTTTATCACCCTCCCACAGGATCATCCGCAGGTACAGCACATATTGATGCTGTCCCAAAGGATGAAGCAACTGTCGGAGGAAGTCCACTCTTCTCTTCAGCCAATCTGCCCAACCCTCTATGGCCGGTAAAATAAAACCGACATCACTTCAAACCGCGTTCTGGAATACTCGAGGTTCACTCCTCAACGACAAACACGAAGTCCGACACTTCCTGCGTGAGCACGACATTGACATACTTCTTGTCAATGAAACATGGCTCAAACCCTCGCACCGTCTTAACATACCGAACTATACTATCCACAGAACCGACAGACTTACTAAAGGTGGCGGAACAGCCATCATCGTAAAATCACATATCGAGCACTGTTCAACACACTTCCAGCCAACCGCGCGCGTCACACGTCCGGCTATAGAATCTACCTCGATATTAGTAACCACTAAGAATTACGGCTTAGTTAAATTCACAGCTATCTACTGTCCACCGAAACAGAAACCCACCAGGTCAGATTACGATAATTTATTGGACACAAATAATATTCCCACAGTCATAGCCGGAGACTTCAACGCCAAGCACTCCGCTTGGAACAACCGTAAGTCAACAGCTCGTGGAGTATTACTACACGATTTCATTCAAGCTAGTCAATCAGTGATAGTCGCACCTCTGACGCCCACTAACTTCCCAAACAGAGGAATGCCTAGTATTCTTGATTTTGCCATCATCCGTAATACCAACTACATTCCCTTCATTCGTACGGTAGATGAACTCAATTCAGACCACAAACCGGTCCTAATGTTCCTTGGGGACGCATTAGACCCATTAGTTACGTCACCAGACTCCCAAAGATATAAAGTATCCTGGGAAGACTTCGCTATTCATCTGGAGGAACACCACACGATTCCATTAGATCTCTCTTCAACACCTAAGATAGATTCCGCAATAAGGAACCTGACGGCCTCTATAAACGAGGCTGTCAGGTCTGCTTCCACGCTGATCAGTCAGACTGACACACACAGATTGGATATGCCAAAATCCACCAGAGCCAAAATCAACGCGAGAAACCGCGCCAGAAAAATCTCCCAAATCTTAGGGGACCAGTCCTCCCTCCGAAAGTTTAAGAAACTAAGGAAGGAAGTTTGTAAACTAAACGCAATACACGCTAGTGAGACCTGGAACTCCAAACTCACAGAGTTACTAAAGGGCAGCGACCCATTCTGGGAACTCTCTAAAGCCCTGAGGATAAAGAAATGTCCTATTACTCCGCTGAAAGCCCATAATAAAACGGTTTTTACGACCGCGGAGAAACTCGAGGTATTCGCGGACAGCCTCCAAAATCAATTTAGACCCAACGAGATAGACACTTCCAAAAGGTCCACCAGGCGATACCTAAAATCAATTGAAGATAGGGCCAGCGCAATAATACACGATAGAATAGATCCTCCACCATCTCCGATTACCCCAACCTCCACTCAGGAAGTTGAATACTTAATCTCACGACTTAAAAATCGTTCAGCGCCAGGCAATGACGGAGTGAGCAACCTCTCCCTCAAGAATTTACCAGAGAAAGGCATCCTTGCCTTAACAGGGATCTTCAATGCCTGTCTAGAGCTGCAATACTTTCCTGATGACTGGAAACTTGCGGACATCATCCTCCTGCCAAAACCGGGCAAGGATCACACACTCCCCGAAAATCACCGGCCGATCAGTCTCCTCCCTACGATGAGCAAACTCTTAGAAAGACTCATAAATGCCAGACTTCAAATCATTATCCATGAGAAGAAACTCATACCAGACGTACAGCACGGGTTCAGAGCCGGTCACGCCACGAACCACCAACTGCTGCGTGTAACAGAATACATAACAGACGGTTTCAATCACCATAAATCTACAGTTGGCTTGTTCTTAGACATTGCTAAAGCCTTCGATAAAGTTTGGATCGAAGGACTCATAGTTAAACTCTCTGAGGCCGAAATCGAACAACCAATCATTAAAATCCTACACTCGTTCATCACCGACAGACACTTCGCAGTCAAACTGTTCGGAGAAAAATCCTCAATCAGACCCGCAAGCGCCGGAGTCCCACAAGGCTCCGTACTCGCTCCGTCTCTGTATAACCTTTATACAATAGACATTCCTATCCCAGTAGATACCCCATTAGCTTCGTGCATAATAGCACAATATGCAGACGATACAGCGATCCTCTCCCGATCGATGAATCAAGACAGAGCTACAGAATTAGTCCAAAGGTCGGCCGACCGGGTTTCCGCCTGGTGCGACAAGTGGCGCATAAAAATATACGCAGACAAGAGTAACGCCATTTGCTTCAGGCGCAACTTTAGGAAACCACCTCCTAAACGTAAGCGTAAACGTAAACGTATTTCCACACCTGGTAATGCACAAAACTAAAATCCCTTGGACCAATACGGTCAAATATCTTGGTCTTACGTTAGACACCGCACTCAATTTTTCGAAACACATTAGCGATAAGAGACGCCAAGCCGACATAGTATTAGCTAAGCTCAAACCCATGATAGGACATAGGAGCAAGCTTGCCCATCGCAGCAAACTGCTATTATACACAGCTATCGTTCGCCCCATTATGACCTACGCGTGCCCCGTCTGGGCATTTGCAGGCCTAAAGTATATCAACAGACTACAAATCGTACAGAACAAAACTCTCAGAGCAATCACAAATGCTCCCTGGTTCGTCAGGAACACCACACTCCACAGCGATCTTAACTTGGAAACCCTCCAAACCCACATCCTCAAGCTCACGAAGCAATTCTACAGCTCCATCAACAACCATCCCAACACGACAATCAAAGGCTTACTACAATATGACATACACGCTCACTATCAATTCGATCGGCCAAGGAGGGTACTCCTACTGATGCCCCCCTCCCCTAACTAACACACTGTTTAACTTTACTTTCTTTCTTGTATCTTTTCTTATCATTACAGACCCCTTGCTACCCTTGCTACGCTGCCAAGCGATCACCCAAGATGACCAGATGACCAAATAACCATTCTTTCCCTACAGATTAAAACCACAGCGGAGGGGTTTTTGGCCGGAGGTGGGCTTGCTCACCTCCGGAGTTTTCCCCCCCTCTGCGGCTCAAATTTTGATGAGCAAACGGGCTAAGACCCGAAGTAACACACGATAAAGATGCGATTATGGATGCCGATTCTTTGCTTTTTTGGCCTTCTCTCAGTCTTCCTGGGAGCACTCGTCTGGTTCGGAAGAAGATGACCCCGGCTCTGGATGACCCCGGCTCTGGATTCGAATTGGACCAACGCTAGACCCCACGGACTTAACGCTGGACTCCGCAGAACCGGACAGAAGTGAGATGTGAGGTGGGGAGATGATGGAGGCCTGTGACGGTGGTGGTCCTTGTTGTTTGTTCATGAGAAACACTTTTTAAATATACTTACTAGAGATTCCTTCACCCGGATCCCAAACCTGGTCTCGGTCGGTCGCGAAGCCGCCGAAACCGGGTTCTCTCACTCTCAATCATGCTTCACTCCCGATAGGCACTTCATATAAAGGAGATAGGCGCTAAAAACCGTCTAGTTGGCCCAAATATATAAGCACATACCCTAAGTAAGTAAGCATTCGGCGTGATAGCTGCGAAGCACCCGGCCGATTTATCAAGATTTTACTAAACATGCGAATTTCCTTATGATTTATATTACAGACGATAGATCTAATTACTACAAGCACAATAATCGAATAAAATCTTTAAAAAGTTAAGTATTAACGACGTTATACGGCTCTCTATCCGTTGCGTCTGTGGCCCTGGTACTTTGGGTGAATAACACGGCGCGCACTCACACATACAAAGTTATTAGCGGCACACACATATACCATTTCGTTTTACCCGCGGCTTACGTTGCTGCGTAGGTAGCAAATATTACCGCGTGAGCTTAGATATTTATTTATTTAATATTAACAAAATTACTGGCTTTAACTATATTCGATTATTGTGCTATACATTTTATATTTAATTATTCACAATTACATACAATTACAGTATAATATTATAATAATCCTTTTGCTACTGCGTTCATCTTCTTTATGATTTCAATCATTCTTCTTCTTACATACCAGAACATAGATATATTTATACTTTATTTAAACTTATACCTAACATGTTATTCCTAATACTAGGACAGGGTTTATACAGAACAAGGCAATTATCATTCTTCTCACATTCACACCGAATTACCTTCTTCGTAGTACGTACTGCTCTGTCCAGCATGTTTACATACCGGACGGAGGACTTAACCTGTGAAAAATGAAGATATTTACATATGGTTATACAAGTCGATTAGGCGTTTTTATTAAGCCGTATAGTTAGAGGTCAGGTTTATATGTCTGCTTATTACTAAATAATTTTCTATGGGTAGACGCCCACCTACCTTCAGGAGGTAACACTAACCTAACCTAACCCAACCTAACCTAACCTAAACTAACCCAAACTAACAAATAATCCAGTATATCGGGTATTTTCAAAATATGTTTTCCGCTGTATTCCTCATAACCGAACAGTACCGCATAGGTTGTATGAGTGCCTAGACATTTTCCAGCGCCTTTATAAGAATGTGGAGAATATTCTAAAAGTAAATAGTATCATGATACCTACTTTTATATTTCATAAACCATCTACTACCTACACTCTACAGGGATTTTATACATTCGCCTAATATGAAAATATCATTATTCATTATTTAAACTAAGTAAGAATGCGAAAATTCTAAAAGAAATTGCCATTACCATATAGATAATATTAAAAAATAATCAAAACAATTATCTTTACTTGATAAAGCAATATACCTACAAAAGTTTATGAGTGCCTAATACATTTTCTAGTGCATCGATAAGAATGTAGTGAATATTTGAAAAGTAGATTACATTATGATAATTTTATATTTCATTCACAAACAATCTACCTTATCTATGAGCTCTATTTTATGAAAGCCTAATACATTTTTTTTTAAATATGGAATATCAATATTATTTTATAAATGGGTGAAAGCATTGCCATTTTTTATAAACTGTCTACCTGCAGGGTCTTATGACAGCCTAATACATTTTTTTTTTTTTTTAAATATTCGATATGAATATCTGTACCTCAGAGGCAGACGGATGCAACTCCATTTTTGGGGAAAATGAGTTTTTTTAAGAATCGTCATGCTAAAAGCTTTATTTATTAGAGGAAGAGAGATGGAAGTCCTAGTCCAAGATATGCATAGCATAAAGATGCAAATGCCATACCTACCTTAGAAGCAGAAGGATGCAAATCCAATAATCCACTAAGATAAAATTCTTTCAAAACGTCTGCAATATGTACTAGACGAGAACCAGCCAGGAGAACGAGCTTTAGAGAAGAATACAGCACTATGGACCATATCCAAGTCATCAGAGAAATCAGAGCGGTAACAGGAATACAAGCTGCTGCTCTCCATGGGTTATAAAGACTATGTGAAAGCGTTCGATTCCATAAAGAAATTTGCAATACTCGGAAATCAAGGAATCCCCGGGCGCTATATAAATATTTTCAATAATATATACAGTAGCGCAACAACACCTCCATAAACCATCGCGCATTTCCTATCAGCAAAGGAGTCCGATAAGATGATACAATCTCACCTAAACTATTTACAGCTACACTTGAAGACTTATTTAGGCAACTTGACTGGAATGACACGGGTCCCCATAAATGGAGAATACGTGAGTCATCTGCGCTTTGCCGATGACAATAAATAGTAGTTTGCAAGACAGAAGACCTCCAAAGCAGAGTGTAGGAACTCACTGGAGTAAGCAACAAAGTAGGCTTGAAAATAAATGTATCAAAGAAGAAAGTCATGTTCAACTGCTTTTCGGGCCAAAAAGAGATCCTCATCAATGGCATTCAGCTCGAACAGGTGAAAAACTACATCTATCTGGCACAACAATAGTCTATAGATGGATGTATATTTGATGAAATTGTTTGCAGAGTAAAGCTAGGCTGGAGTGATTTTGGCCGCCTAAATAATTTCTTCAAAAATGACCTCCCACTATGCCTAAAGTGCAAAGTGTTCAACCAGTGTGTACTTCCCGTAATCACATGCGTGTGAAACATTGACCCTAAGTAAAAGAGAGATCCAGAAACTTAGAGTAGCATAACGTGGTATGGAAAGGTGCATGCTGGGCATAACGCAAAAGGACAAAAAGAGGAATGAGTGGATAAGGGAACAGACAAGGATTAATGATGTGATAGAGTTTGCTAAAAACCTCAAATGGAAATGGGCTGGACACATAGCTCGAAGAAAAGACAATCGTTGGACAAATTTAGTCATCCAGTGGTATCCAAAAGGTACAAAACATCCGCTGGATCGATGAAATGATAAAGTTCTGCGGAAAAACTTGGCAACGCAACGCACAGGAACGAGAGAAGTGGAATCAGCTTGGAGATTAGCGAGGCCTTCATCCAGCAGTGAATAGATTCAGGCTGGTGATGATGATGATGATGACATAATAAAATTTAAAAAAAAATGTGTTTTGCTTTGTTATATTTATACCTATATTTTTTTTTGACTTATAAATTGTTTTATTTTGGCTAGGTAAATAAGATACAAATCCACATGAACAAAATATTTTTAGAGGCAGAAGGATGCAAATCCACACTACGTTTTTAATTTTATTTTTTTTAGATATAAAATTGTACTATATTTATTCCTTTCTTACATATTCCAGAAGTACTTTAATTGATTTAGAATAAAAAAATAATGATCATTCTATGTATATTTTCTTAGAATTTATGAGTATTCGTTTAAAATAAAAATTGGTTTTTGGCTCTCCTGAACAATTGGGTATTTGGCACTTGCATCCGTCTGCCTCTGAGGTACAGATATTATTTTAAGCTAGGTGAAAATTCTAGAAGACGGTGACATTTTTTCAAAAACAATCTACCTGCAGGGTTCTATGAGAGCCTAATACCTTTTTTTTAAAATATGGAATATCAATATTATTTTATAAATAGGTGAAGGCATTGCCATTTTTTACAAACAATCTACCTGCAGGGTCTTATGACAGCTTAATACATTTTTTTCAAAATATTCTATATAAATATTATTTTAAGCTAGGTGAAAATTCTAGAAGGCAATGACATTTTTTCAAAAACAATCTACCTGCAGGGTTCTATGAGAGCCTAATACATTTTTTTAATAGTTAAATCAAAAATAGGTGAAAATTGTAGAAGGCATTGTCATTTTTTCATACACAACCTACCTGCAGGATCTTATGACAGCCTAATACATTTTTTTTCAAAATATGCGGTTTGAATATTATTTTAAGCTAGGTGAAAATTCTAGAAGACAATGACACTTTTTCAAAAACAACCTACCTGCAGGGTTCTATGAGAGCCTAATACATTTTTTTAAATTTGCAATATCAATATTATTTTAAACTTAGTAATAAATAGGTGAAAATTCTATTTTTAAATATGTATGCAATATATTTTAAGCTTAGTATTAAAAACGTGAAAATTTTAGAAGGCATAGCCATAACCAAGATAATTTTTAAATAATAATAAAAAACTATTTTCATTAATAAATTGATTAAGTATAATATAATATAACCAATATACACCTACCTTTTATGAGTGCCAAATACATTTTCCATTGTATATATTACTATTATAAGAATGACGTGAATATTCGAAAAGTGGATTGATTGCATCATGATACTTTTGTATTTCACAAACCATCTACCTTACGTCCTTCTATAATCTATACCCATAAAGCCAGGTACCCTAAATAAATTATGTATTTTGTGATTTTGTCTGCACGCAAAAAAACATTGTTGTAATAATATACTATTATTGCTTTCTTCGATAAAAACTTTTATTTTTTATTATTAGACACATGGGTTGTCTAGAAATGCATTGTTGGGAAAAAATATACCTAGCTCTTGGTTTCCCAAACTATGGGTCGCGAGCGAATATTGAGTGGGCCCTCGCCACTGTATACATGAATTTAAAAAAAATAGGAAGTGATAAATTTGATATTTCATTCATGAAACACTTGAAACTTTTATTATTGAAAACCAAGTGCATCAAGATGAACGTACTGTCTGAAATTTCCAGTCATTTTGACGACTATTGGGGAAGAGATGAAAAAGTTTGATTCGTTGCGTTGGATTTGTAACCCATTTCAAGACGGCTTACCAACTAGTATGTCAACAAAAGCAAGTGAAGAACTCATTGATTTATCAGAAGATATGTCACTGAAAAATAGTTTCAATCGTAAACAGTTAACGAAATTCTGGCTTATATACTTTTGAATATCGGATAAAAGATTTTATTTCTTAATGATTTCATTTCCACAATATAAAAATATACTAAATATAACAAAATTACAATATTTTCGTATCATAATTTGGTGCGAAGTACTATTATTTTGTAATAGAGGAAAATTTGTCGAACCAAGAGAAAAAAATGTTTATGAGGTAAAAAACAGTTCTCGAAACGAAACAGAGTTTTTCAGATTCGCAGGTAAATAATTTTGATAGGAGGTAAAAAATCTAACTATATATGAGAGGCGGCGCTCGTGGTGCAGTGGGTAAGGCACTGGTCTTCCGCCCGAGCGTTCTCGGTTCGATTCCCGGTCAGGACACAATATTTATGTGTTTTTCTCAAAGCCTGGGTGTTTGTGATTGTCCAAAATTACTAACAACCACCTTGTACAAAAAAGCAAGGACATGGTTATTAATAATTAAAAAAAAAAAAAACTATATATGAGAAAAATACTATAATTTTTGGGACCACGTACTGTAATTTGGTCACAAAATTACAGCAACACTGGTCTGGTGCAATGCTGCCAACCGTATAATAAAATTATAGTATGTGTACTATAATTTTGATCTGTGTACACTATATACCTACACGCATCAAAAATTCGCTGTAATATAAAAAAATTCGCCTGCGGCGCAAGTTTACTTTAACATTATTAAAAGTTTGTCGATATTAAACTACCTAACTACCTAAATGTAGGTAAGTACCAACTCAACAATACGCTGAAAACACTTACTAATTTTTACCTCGCGGAACAACATTTGGGAAACGCATCACACTGCCGTTAACCTTAGTTTTAGATAGGGGGGCCCGCCAACGATCTTGGCCTGGGGGCCCACTTCAGGATGTGGGGGCCATGATGGACCCACTAAAAATATATAAATACTTATATCAACGAATCCAAAGCGTACAATGCAGTTTTAAAAATGATATTGAGCTCTTAAGATTTTATTTTTATTCTATTATACCCTTTTTATTACTAGGTATAATAAAATTAATACCTTACCTACTATAAAACAGTGTAAATTAAACAATAAATGTACGTTGTGGCGCTGATGGATGACAGTCGTTTCATTGCATTCCAGTGTAGCAGAGATCGCAGTACGAGTCTGTTGAATCCAGTGTTGCCATCTTTTTCTATGCTGATTATAGTACGAAGGC
The DNA here is from genome assembly GCF_057557595.1 of Rhyacophila brunnea. Lineage (NCBI taxonomy): Eukaryota > Metazoa > Arthropoda > Insecta > Trichoptera > Rhyacophilidae > Rhyacophila > Rhyacophila brunnea. Next base: position 17,901,082 of record NW_028233068.1, on the reverse strand, counting down.
GTAAAAATTATAGTATTTCTAAAAAATATATAGTACAGGAAAATATCTCGTCTCGTGGTATATTTGGCGTAAAACTATAGTATTTTACATTTTTCGCGGAATTAATTATAGTATTGTACTATAATCATAGTACGGTTGGCTTCACTCGTGTACCCATGATTGTGGCCATAAATAAAACTAGTAACATGCGATGATTTTTATTATATGGCAAGAAAAAATAAATAATGAGAACAGAGAGAAATGTCATCATCCTATCAGCTGGTGTCTGTGTTTTCGCTGAAAAATCACGACCCAATTTATGTTTCGTTCAATGTAGCTCCTTGGAGTGTAATTTGCGTGAAGTGGAACAGCGAAAACGTAAAATAAATGATACTGAATATAAACGTGACGTTACTTAGGCATCAAACGTGCAAATACGTCAACACATAGTGAATTTGATTTTTTGACAATAGATTGTAGGTTAGGTTATTATTTTGATTTACTAAAATGTTTGGACAGCCTCGATGTAGGGAATGGACGCCCCTTGCGACCCAACAACTTCGATTACGAAGTCTTATACAGGTAAATAATATGGATTGTCATTCCTAATTTTAAATAGTCACTGAGAAAACACATTCTTCTAGTAAGTACATTAAGCTACCTTTTATGATAAACAATAAAATTACCAAGTGAATGTGTATAACGTTTCATTTGGTGATTCAAATCAATTTGAAAGTTTAATGATATATTATATTGATTGCTAGTGTAACATTATATCCGGATTGACCTTCCAGTAGTAAATATTGTTTTTGATGTTTGCAATGAATATGGAATCATGTTTCATCTGACATCTCTTCATTAACGTCCTTTGCTAAATACTAGTGAACATGGTTTGACTTTGTTTACGAATTATGTTTGTTAAACAAAAATAGCTTGTGTTGAAGGTTCAAGATAGAGTATTTTATGGCCTAATATTTTGTAGGCACCAATGAACAATATTTGATAAACACGAAAAAGAATATGTTTTGGCCGTTCAAAATCTTTGACATAATAAATAGAACTGTGAAGAAACAGTAATTATTTTGTTTTCTATTGTTTGATAAATTTATTCAGAAGATTCCATGGAGATGCCTAAAATGTTAAGAGCATACTTCAGTGAAACAGCAAATAATTTTCAACTATAGGTGCGACGAAATTTCGGACTCGCTGCCAATCGGAGAGCGAAAGTCGAGCTGGGAACACGTCAATTTGTTTTGTGATGGCGTCGGGGGTATTAATTCTTAAATCGTGTAAAGATGACTAAAAACGTTACCCATTTACTTGAAAGAGAAAACATGTCAATGAATATATTATTATTACTAATAGAACAAAAAACATGACATAACATGGACGCATGTTGATTTTTTATGACAAATAATGTTTTGTTCGGCACGCGTCGTTTGCACAATCTTCGCGTCGCGTAGTCACAATCATTTTAGACCGTGCCCCAGCTGAAGTATAGCCTTAAGTATAACCTAAAATCCAGATAGACTGGTTGTCACTAGTTGATATTCTATCGTATATTATAAAAATACTATATTGTTTGTATAAAATTTATATACTTAAACATAGATTTATTTACAAACAATAGTAAGTTGTTAGCCATTTCCCTAGGTCATTACTCTAGATCAGTTTCCCAAAGTGGGCGATTCAAAAGGTTGTAGTAGACTGACAGGGGGAGGAGGGGTTGCATATAAATAAGGGGGCGATGGAAGCAAAAATGATGTTGAAGAAAATTTTTGAAAAACTGTTTGAACATGTTTCATATTGTGTAAAAATAAAGCTGAACATTAATAAATTGGTAGGAGTGTACCAGATTCATCCTTTTTATTATTCTAATTGTATTTCGTCATTTTAATTTTCTTTGTTTTTATGTTACTATGGTTGATTTTCAGAGTATCTTATAGTAGAATGCATCTTTCTTTCTGTTTGTTGGATATTCTCTTAACGGCCTATTGGACAAGAGGCTCGACTGGTGAAACCATAGATTTTTTAGTGCAAGGTCAATTCGCTGTTAAACATCATTTTTTTTAGTAAAATATCTATTCTAGTGCACACCGTCTTTTTTAGTGAAATATCTATTATAAAAATGTAAAAACAATGAAGAAAGAAGATGAAACAAAATTCAAATTCAGGTTCCGTAAGTATGGCTGTCTTAGGAGTTTTTTTCAGCTACCTACCACAGCCCACCTTACTTGAACAGGCGGCTTTCACCACTGCCGTATAACCAGTAAGTTCTGATAATTTGGGCAGGAAACAACAGGGCCAAGGCGAAACAACGGACGCGATCTTAACAATGCCCTCAATAGCAACCAATAACAATAAGCTCATTATCCCCATCTACTTCTTACGCAAGGGAAGAAATCGCATCTGTGCATATTGATGGTTAAGCGATTGTATATTATTATTTCATAAATTTATAAATCTATATATATAAAAGAAAGTCGGGTTAGTTACACCATTTATAACTCGAGAACGGCTGGACCGATTTTTACGATCTTTGCATTGTTGGATTTGTCTCAGCCCCGAATAGCAGAATAATTATTAAAACATCGGAAAAATTCACGGGAAAAAAAATTATGAAGAAAATTAATTTTCTCATACATTTTGACATTTTGAACAATGAACGCGTAATCGAAAATAAAAGAAAATCACAAAAAAATTAAATCCGTATACAACGCCATCTCTGATACATGACAAAAACAATAAACAAACAAACAAAAGAAAGAATGATAGTCGAAATGTCTAACTGTCAATGGTGTAGTGTGCCCAACATTTCGTGCTTCATGTCAACAGCTCAATTTGCTTGAAAACGATACGAGTTACACCATTTATAACTCAAGAACGGCTGAACCGATTTTTATGATCATTGATTTGTTGGATTTGTCTCCGCCCCGAATAGCAGAATAACTATTAAAACATCGAAAAAATTACGGAAAAAATGTGAAGAAAATTCATTTTCTCATACATTTCGTATGGAGCGGCTTTTTTGATTGAGAACTGATTGACTGATTTCGTTGATTTTTTTTGTTCTTCATTTGTTCGTCGTTTGTTGTTCGTTTTGTACGTCAAAATCGAGACGGAGCGATTCACTTTCATTCGGTTGTTTCGGTATATTCATTTACGCGATGTAATCAGCACCGAAGGAGATGCAGCTAATGTTGGTCGATTGACTATTCTACTGGCGACGTACATTGGCAGCCCGCGTCATATGCATGAAAATGCGCAATATGCAATGACATAATATTATGTTCGTCATTACGGTCGTCCAGATCTATTCATCACGTTTACGTGGAATCCGAAATGGATAGAAATTGTTCAATTGCTGCCCCCGGACAAACATCAAATGATCAGCACGACATCACCGCACGTGTCTTCAAACAAAAAATCCTGTCGCTGATGAACTACATTGTTAATCATCGCGTCTTTGGGGATACTCGATGCTGGATGTATTCGATTGAATGGCAAAAACTAGGCTTACCCCATGCACACATTTTTAGTTGAAAGAATTCGACCAGACCAAATAGATGACATCATATGCAACGAGATTTCTGATCCCGAAACCGATCCAGACCTGCATGATGTTGTAATTACTAACATGATTCACGGACCGTGTGGCGCCATCAACCCCCAATCACCGTGCATGGTCGACGGCAAGTGTTACAAACGTTATCCACAAAATTTGACGGCGGAGACTATCACTGCGAACGATGGTTATCCACTATATCGGCGTCGATCACCCGATGATAACGGTAGAACCATCACAACAAAAGTGAAAGGAAACGATATCGTAGTCGACAACACTTGGATTATTCCGTATTTGCCACTTCTTTCCAAAACATTCAAGGCGTATTGCAACGTGGAGTATTGCAATTCAGTGAAGTCCATCAAATACATCTGCAAATATGTCACCAAAGGCAGCGATATGGCGGTTTTTGGTGTTCAAACTCCCAATACCAACGATAAAATCACACACTATCAAGTTGTCGATATGTGAGTTGCAATGAAGAGATTTGGCGTATTTTCTCATTCACCATTCATGAACGTCATCACACCGTTGTACATTTGGCGGTGCATCTGGAGAATGGTCAACGAGTTTATTTTAATGCATCGAATGTTGCTCAACGTGCTGTAACACCTCCAGCGACAACATTGACCAGTTTCTTTTCGATTTGCCAAAACGATCCGTTTGCACGAACGTTGCTCTACTCTGAGATGCCACGTTATTACACTTGGAACGCTTCATTGAAGAAATTTCAATGTCGGAAGCAAGGCGATGCAGTTCCTGATCATACGGATGTGCGTTTTGCTGATGCTCTTGGTCCCATTTACACAGTTCATCCGAAGAATAACGAATGCTTCTACTTGCGGTTGTTTCCGGTGAATGTTCGTGGGCCGACATCATTTGAATCACTTCGAACTGTCAATGGTGTGGTGTGCCCAATATTTCGTGCTGCATGTCAACGGCTCAATTTACTTGAAAACGATACTCATTGGGACATGACAATCGCTGAAGTAATTATTGTTTCTGCATCTCCAAGTCAGACACGCACATTATTTGCTATCATTATTTCGACATGCTTCCCATCGAATCCACCTGAACTGTGAAACAAGTACAAGGATGACATGTCAGAAGACATTTTACATTGAATTCGTGTCAGTTCAGTGAATAAGTAAATACATAACCAGGCTTTGCTTTTGATCGAAGACATGTGTTACCTCATGTGCGGCAGTTTGTTAGTCAAGTTAGGAATGCCAACGCCACATCGTGGAATAAACGACTCTTTCAATCTAGAATTGGAACGTGAACATGAATATGATTGAGATGCATTGAACCAATCAGTTCGAACGAATGTACCACTGTTGAACCCCCAAAAGAAGGAAGTGTACGATACGTTAATGAAGGCAATTGATGATGAAAATGGTGGCTTATTTTTCCTCAATGCGCCCGGTAGAACTGGGAAGACATTCCTCATGTTCATGATTTCGCCACTGTTCGTGCGAGATCCGAAATTGATGTAGCAGTTGCTTCTTCCGGGATAGCGGCCACGTTGCTAGAAGGATGCTGAACGGCTCATTCAGCGTTTAAATTGCCGTTAAACCTTCAAACAACTCAAAAACCAACATGCAACATTGCTAAATACTCAGCAATGGCCAAAGGTTTGAAAGCAAGTAAAATCATCACCTGGCATAAATGCACAATGGCGCACAAACGCGCATTGGAAGCACTCAATCAAACTATGAAAGATCTGCGATCAAGATGTTTTGGAGGCGCAATGATTCTACTATCTGGCGATTTCCGCCAAACACTACCAGTCATTCCAAGATCGACCGCTGCCGATGAAATAAACACTTGCCTCAAATCATCGACTCTGTGACGCTATGTGAAGAAACTTCAACTGACGAAAAACATGCGTTGCATTGCTAAACGTTCCATCTGCCGAAGATTTCTCCAAGCAATTGCTGACTATCGGTAACGGCCGTGTTCCTGTCAACGAATCGAATGGATTGATTTCGTTTCCGCTGAATTTTTGCAATTTCGTCTCAACGAAGGACGACCTCATCACGTTCCCAAACATCATTGCTAACCACGATCAACAAATCACAACGCCAATCCTTTAGTGTTTGTGGCCTGAATCTAGAAAATGAATGTTTCTCTTACGGTCAATTGTACGTAGCATGATAACGTGTCGGCAAACCATCCACTTTGTTCGTTCTCGCACCTGACAACAAAACGAAAAATGTCGTATAGCACAAGTTACTTCAATGAAGGGAATCGACCCGAGTGCAAGCCATCCACCAAATAGTTTAACAGAAAGTAGTGCAACAATGCTACGCGAATCATATCTATTCGCTTCAATAAAGCAAATGCCTTGCTGCCACGTGAATTACATTCATTTCAATGTAATTAAAATACTTTTCATTTTGATTTGATTTTTGCACATTTATTGAACTTAATTAATTTTGAGTATTCATAAAAACTGAATTAAATTATTCAGCTAATAAGTTAACACAATATTTCTTGATTCTGAGGCGGTACGAAGTTCGCCGGGTCAGTTAGTTAACTTTATAAATTTCTTCTTCTGTTTTCTGGTGCTACAATCTTATGTGGTTCTCAGTCTCATCGAGCGTCTCGGTTCCTCCAGTTTTAGGCGCCCAAGGCCTTTAAATCTAACTCGAAATTAAATATTTTCTTTCTAGATATAAAATGACTATAAAAATAAATAAAATTGATCCAGATGACTAGTACTATAATGCTAAATTTGTGTTTCAGATTGTTGGATACAACATCTACGAGGATGAAACCTATACTCAAAGCGGGAGTCTGTATTACACGCTACATGCTACAACAATGTCTGCACCCTTTTATACTAGCGAGAAGCTCCTCTCAAATCATCCAAAATGGCGAGAAATCGATTCAGGTATAAAATCAATCAAACCAAATGTATACATCTATTACTATAATTACTATGATTCCATTTCACCAATTTTTGTAAATATTTATTTTTGTATTAAATAATCAATATTCTCTATTGTGTAAATTTATATATAATTAATTGTTTTTATCGGAGTAATTATGAGGTGTTTCACATTATTGAATATGTCAATAAAAATAAGTTACTGCGCATCAGTCACAACAAATGTCTTAATAATTTAATTGAGGCAGTGTTATCTTCTGTGGCTATGTGTGCTTTGTTACATAATTGCCAGGATATTTTTTTTTTGATTGAACTGCAAGGAATTTCATTAATTCTTATCTTAAATGTACAGCACATGTAAATAAAAATAACAAGAAAATACCAGATCTATGTGTTCATTGTAAAGTTATTGTCTTGTGTAAAGTCTATCGATTATTTTTCTTCTCTCGACATTATTAATGACATATTATTCAAGACTAAAAATACATTGTCAACATAAATTTATTTTCTTATATTCTAGTGTTTTAATCAATAGAACCTTACATTTCCTTGTGTTACATACATTTAATATTTTTTTAATAATAGATATAATCTAGGTACAATGCATTGGACTCCTTTCAAAATAAATCTACATTCATTGAGGTTTTTAAATTTCTACCAATCCCACCGGGTATTCTATTCTGTTTTAATGTCTAGTAGTTATTCAATATTATGTTGTTATAAACGAATAAAGAAACTGTTTACTGATGTGTTAAAAAATTCATAATAAGTTGACATGCAATATGTACCAGAGTGTACCATCCTTTAAATTCTTTGGCTACCATTATTTTGTTGTAGATAAAGAAATTAAAATGATAAAATACATCATAGAATCAGTGTCGATGTCTAATATATGAAATTGTTTATTAAGTTTCACTATATTCATCACGTGCATTCGTAATGAATCATATTTATGATAGCCTCAATACCTTATCAATAATTTTATTGGTTGTACCTACATTTATGATGTAAAATATTGTTATTTGTGTATTATATATTATTTAAGTCACTCTTGGATAGGAATTTCCTTCATTATAATATTGAAATTTGCAATGCTTTTATAGTAGGTAAAAATTAGTATTCAAATATCTTATTACAAACCTTCTATAGAATAGATATAATAATTAATGTCATATTTTTTGTAGTTGTACGTAGTGACAGTTTAAAATTTATGTTTGTTATCTCTGATTGTTTTAGAACTCATCTTGAAGATGTCATCGCAGAATGTTGTTGTGAGAATTTGGCGTCACACTCTGCCCGATAGAAGAAAACCGGAACAGGCATCGGACGGTATTTCTCACACTAAGACAGACACCATAGTACAAACGTGGGGTATTAATTTTACCGGTTTGCTTCACATCGGTGCAAATCTAGCTCTGGATTTTACTCCCAATAGTTTCAAGGAAAACACCCTCGTCTTTCAAATGATCGGAGGATATTTTTGCTCGTACGACAGCATTCGACTGGAATCCGTCACCAGAGCTTTCTCCAACTGCGAAGCGGACATAGTCGCCGTAATGGGAAAGGAAGCGTCCCCTTCGAGAAAGATTCCAATCGATGCGAGGCACGTCCGCGGTTTCCAAGAGTCTAAATCCGTCTCACCCGGCAGACTCAGTTGGAGAAATGAAACCTTAGACGCTAAATATGTTTCAAAAAGTCAAAGCCCTCCTGCGAACAGTGGATTTAAACAGAATTTTGCCAGCACTAAGTCGGTATCTAATGTAAATCGGCAAGAATTTATGCGGGGCTCGAGAGAGTTTTATAGATACGATGACTCTCATCCGAATACAGTGTATGAACATTCCCCGAAAAGCGATGCTAGCGTCGAGATCAGGGAGTATTCCGGTTCCGATGAAGGATCCGACGTGTTGATGCCGTGCGGCTCTGTGAAAGACGTCGATAGAATCGGTATCGAAGAGAGCGAGACGGCTGAAAACTTTGATGCCAAACAAATTGTGCCCAAATGCAGATATTCTTCGTTGAAGTTCCTGAAATCAGAAATCAGGCCGAGCTATACCGCTGAGAAACTTCAAAAGCTGCATCTGCTGCAGTATACGATCAAAAAAAGAACGCAAGCCGTTCAAGAAATAAAAGAGAAAATATATCACAAATCAGCGATGGAAAATTACAATGACCTCTCACCTCAGAGCTCTCTCGTCGACAATGGAGATTTTTCAAGATCAGAGAGCTTGAGTGTCTCGTGCCGGGAATTCAGTTTGCTCACCGGTAAAAATAGACACTCATCACGATGCAAAAATCTTGGGACGATATTATCCGCCAGCAAATGCAATCTTGTTGATGATTCGGATGCCGGAGTGGAAGGTAGTAATCTGAAAAGTTATGAGCCGTCTGATGAAGTGAGGGGAGGCAGAGGAAAGAGTCTGCCGCCCGACAAACACGGCGCCAATGTTCTCGGGCAGAGAAGGTATTCGGGTTACAAAGAAGAAGATGGATCGAAGCCTACCGATCGACGATTTACTCTGGCTCTTAATAAGTTACTTGAGTTTAAAGTGAGTCTTTTCATTTAGAATATATTATTATAGTATTTCATATAGAATATATTACAGCGTTACCCTAATAGGTTCTGCAGGAACCTCCAAGGTAAAGTTAAGGGTTCAGCAAGAGTTGCTAGTTTTTATAAGACACGATTTTGACAAAAAAAAATTTGCAGACTGGCTAAAAATATTTTAATCACGCTTCATATTGTGCTGGATGAAATGGTCCAGATTATTATAAGTCGACCATTGCAGTCACGATAATTTTAATTTACGTGTGAAGATTACGGGTAGTCACGAGATAAAGTCCTCGTTAGAATGTTTCGAAGAGCAAGAGTTTTGCAACCATAAATTTCAATTAACAAAGATTTTCCGATTATCACAAACTGCATATTATCTTGTAGACAGACATATGCAAAAAATTCAATAAAGTATATTTATCGCTCCAAGAAAAGATCTTGTTAGTTGTAATTTTGTATCTTGGCTGTTGAGCAAAATAAGACTCTTTTCCAATCTCCGGTTTCGCAGTTTTTTTTATCAAATATGTTTGGGGATGCCCCACATCTACGGCATCTATGAATAGCATGCGCTGGTAGAGCCGTTTGTCATAAACACAATTCATCCATTTTCGCCGTCACAGATGATTTTATTGCTTCCATTAGATTACGATAATGCTGAATATTTGTGTTTTGTTTTTTCCTTTTCAGTCGCAACCGTCCCCTTCCCAACGGCTGAGACACGCCCAGCTGACGAGAGCCATCGAAGTGAGTCGGTTTAAGCGGCGGTTGCTTCAAGACGAGAGAGACAGCGCTTCGGCTGCTTTGAGGCGTGCCAGAGACTTCCGGACAAAACTTTTTGAAGAGAACCAGGATAGTGGTTAGATTATTTACTTGTATTTGGTTTCTTCCATTATTGCCATCTTTCTTTCCTTATACAGAAAATGGCATCTCCATTTTTTCGTAATATTTATATGTTATGTGTTTTTTGTATCCCATGTACAATATCATTTGCATACATTTGAAAGTTTTTTTTCTTTGTAGTTTTTAAAGATAACAACATAAAAATTCAGTATCTCCCAACAACCACAAACTGAATTAGAAGGTGCCATATCCCAAGGTGTCCACATTTTAAACAATACATTATTTACAGTTCACAAAAGCCTCTTTCATAGTAAAGACGGAAGTGTTGGTTTCCTAAACTCTGACTGTTTAATAAAGCAACTATTTACTTTTGTTACTTTAAGTTTTTATGCTGATTCTTGACTGTTGAATGTATTCCTCGTCTCTTTTGGGAATGTGACGCTTTATTTTAATACAATTTCAGGCACCGACTTGATGCAGAAGTTGCATTCGCTGAAACGGAAATCAGACCAGCTTTACGAGTTAAAGAAATCAGAAGCCGCATTACGTGAATTGTGTGCCAGGTCCTCCAGTCAGCTGCACGCAAGAAGATGGAAGATCGTTCAGGATATACAACTTATTTATCCCATACACGAGGTGCCATTTTATTTTGTTACTTAAATATTATTAGCTTCCGTAGTTATTGCGATTTATCCAAGGGATCTTGAAAATACTTAAAAATAGCAAAATTTGCTATGAAGATAAATTTTGAAAAATATACATTTGTTTTGGATTCAGGGAACTGGGGGGTTTGAGTTTAGGTAGTGATGGGTACCGTTGAGTGATTGTGGTAAACTTCATTAGTTATACATATTAATACATACACAGCTGTAAAGATATAGACAATAAAACTAATATTCTTCATAAGGATTTCAAAGATGATTAAATTTTTTAAAAGAGTATAATATCAGTGGCAAGTGGCGATTTTTGCTTGTAGGGATGCGGTTAAAAAAACATATCTTCTTTACTAATCGTATCACAATGCTATTATTTATTATTGTGATCTAATTGAGATTTTACAAATGTTTTTATTACATGCTTTTCTATTACTGTGATCAAAAGATCTCATGAGCAGAAATAAGTTGTTGACAGTCTATAAACACGTATTATGTATGTAGTTTCGTAAAAAATAGTGACATCACGTTGAAAGAGCACCATTAAATGCGCACAGTCACAGGTTATAAATGTGTATAATTGGTTCATAATGAAATGGTCAACTGATTTTTTTTAAATGCAAAATAATTCCTTTACAAAAATTTCGGGATGCTATGAGCTTTGTAAAAATTGTATTGCTTTTATTATGACAGGATGATGCTGGCCAGTTATGCATATTGGGCGTTCACCTGCCGGCGTGCCGCGACCCTCTGGACGGGCTGCGCCAGTGTACAGAGACTGCGTTGGCTGTGGCACTAGGCCGCGTTGCACATTGCACTGCCATGGCCGCTTCCATCCTAGCCGCTCCTCTCCGCCATCCCCTCAAACTTATGGGCTCCCGCACCAAAGTCTTGGACCACCTCGCGCCACAGGAAGGAGAGTATGTCACTGCTCTCTAATTATCTATTCTCTACCTTGGTCATGACAGTCGCGTATGGTCTCAGGCTACGTGCACTTCTTAATCATTCTTAAATCGCTGAAGTATTTTCCATCACTTGATTATCATATTATGTACAAATTGATCATCAATCCTTTCACAAGATATGACGGTACATACCTGATGTGATAACAGTGGATGAAAATTTAATAGACTTAACAAACGATCCTGTGCACATACTCTCATTTTTAGAGTTGTCAGCATTTTAGATTTCGTTTGGAGTCAATATCCTTGATTAACTAATAACAACCATTAAAAGGCCATCCATACACTGAAACAGCATGTAGTTTTCAACAGTGCGTCATATTAAACTTATGATATCTTCATGGAATATATGTTTACTACGTATATAAGAGTGTGATTGTATCCGTCAGTGGTGAGGGGTGGAGGTTTGCTTAATCAATGACAAATTCTCTCCATAATACTGGAATTCGGCTAGCTGAAAGAAAATAATATATATAAGTGAGTCTTAGGCGTAAAACCCACTTAACGCAGCAAGTGGGGCTCTCGCGCAAAATTTCACAAGTGGCGCGTAAATCATCGAAAATACAACGTAATCAAATACGCCAGCGCACACTGGATTTGACGACGCATTATGCGCGCCCGCCCCATGAGTCATCGTTTTTTGGCTTCTCGGCAATACGAATGAACGAAAATACAACGTAGTCCATTCATTGAACGCGTCGAGCAAAATCACGCTCTGGAAGCGTCGTCGATCGACGGGCGAGAAGCCATTATTTAATAACAGAGAGCTCATTGTTTAATTTTATTGCGTGTCCGATATTTCGCTGGTAGAATAATGTCATCGTGAATATTAATTACAAGCCCCGAAATAATATAATATTTTTATTGCTTTGTTATGAGAGACGCTGATAATAATAATTATTTTGTGCTTCTTGGGCCCCTTATTATATAGGTGAAGGGTAATGCGCGGCTGGGAGGGGGCCTACTCAGTAGTGAGCGCATCGAGCGCTTTTTTGGTGGGCTTTATGCCATAGACTTGACTCTCCTGAGATACATTGTCCCTTGTAAAGGGGTTTATATGCAAAAACTAAATTTTACAGGAGAAAGGAAAACAACATAAACAGCAAGAATTTCAGTGATTTATAGTACCTACCTATGATTTTTAAAGCAATTAATGTCAATGATTGAAAATATAACCATACAGAACTGAAATTTTTGTTATTTATTTATTTAAGTGTGTTTCCTCTCCTGTAAAATTATGGTTATTTCATATAGACCCCTTTTCGACGGACGCCTTCAAATATATATTATGATTTAGTAATGGAATGGAGTATATTGTGAAATATTTTGTGTATATTTTTTAGAACAGTTTAATCAAGATCAAAATATGTGATTCATAGATTGTTTGTCATTTCCAGAATACCCCTGTTCGCCCGCAACAAAGACTCCATGATGTTTCGCTACGGGTTGTTCTTGTTAAACAAGAACATTGCTCAGTTATTGTGGGCCACTCATCGAGTCATTACTCCTGACCCCAGGGACACTCTCACTAACCTGCGGAGACTTCTCACCTTGCCCACTCCTTCACCCGGGTACGTCCTGAAAAATTATTTAAAGTAATTGATATTATTCAGTTCAAGTGTGGTGCGAATTGAACTTTTGTATGAATGCTAACTTTATAGAGTATCATCAGCTATATATTTCTGTGTCGTGTAGATCGTGGCTAATTTAATTTTTTTATTTATGTAAAAAAAATTATAATCGTCACATGCCTAAACAATAATGCAATTCAATTATGTCAGATTGGAAGCTTCGCGAGTCTTCGGATCGGCGTCCTCAATGGAGACAGCGGGTTTTGCGTTGTTCCACCCGCTGGCCATGGCGACCACGCCCTCGCAGCACGCAGCGGGCCTGCAGCGCGTTCACGCCAGTATGCCATCTCCCAACTCCTGCCATGCCCACCCTCTGAGGAGCAACAGCTCAGCACCCCTGCCTCCTTCCAGTTTGAGGAGTCTGGTCGCCGATAGATCTGCCAGAGGCCTGACGGGCGGAAGCTGTTCAGGACATCGCCAATTCAATCGTTTCAAGGTATATTCATACTATTTAAGTCAATTCACTATTTGATTTTCTGTTCATTATTTAATTTACTTAAAGTCGTAAGTAAGTGGTTTTTTACAAAAATTGATTTTTGGCCATTATGTAGTTCAATTATTAACACATTGATCGCCAACTAGTTTTACATAAAATAGTGATTATTTGTCTCTAAGGTATTATTTGATAGGTAATGAAAGAATATAATGTTTTTTTTCATTTTGATGATTTTTTTACGTAAATATTGGTTTTTATGATGTGCCGGCCACATGTGTCCGTCGCGGCGCCAACAAGTTAATTTATTCTATTGCGCCGGGCCGGCCACTTCGCCGGTCACCTGTCCATATGTGTTGACGAGAGCATGGTGCCATTTCGCGGTCGAATTATATTTAGATTTAGATAGTATAATAAACAGAAAAGGCACAAATACGGAATAAAAGTTTTCAAATTGGGTAGCATAATATCTGGATACACATAAACTGGAAATATACGTATACATACCTTATAATCATTTTTTTTATTCTATTTTTTTATTATTGACATATTTTTTATAACTTACATTTTATAATCTATTTAATTTTTATTTTTATATCAACAAAAACACATTTACAATTTAAAAGGAAAACTTTTTTTTTCATTATGTACATTCTTTACATTAGTGAGCCTATATTTTGTGACTGGGAAGACATATTTTCAGGCCAAGTGGCAGTAATATACAGAAGGGCCATGCCGGTCACCGCGTATCGAAAAATGCACTGCGCACGTGCCCGCCGGCGCTGTAGAACAACTCTAAGGCAGGTCTTCTTTGCCGGTCACCGGTGACCCCCATGGCCCCCTGAACGTAATCCAATGCCGGTCACCGGTGACCCCCATGGCGATCAACGTGTTAAAGAGACAGATTTATATTAACACCCAAATCCATGTACCAATTACCAGATAAAAGCAGCATTTTTTTTATTTATCTGGAACCCAAGAGCCACTCACTGACCATGATCGAGACAAGTTCCACAAGATTCTGCATTAAAGTGAAAGAGACCAGCAATTAAAAAATAATAAATTTTGTTTTTTCTCTTTCAGGACTCCGTGGATGGTCACAGTCCAAGAGCAGCTATGGTCATCAGGAAACACAGATATTCAAGAAGTGTTGGAAGTTACGTCGATGAACAGGTTGGTATTACAATTTAAACTGTATTAATTAATAAATATGTATCCGAAAACATTAAAAAGAAAAATATTTTTTTATTTTAAGTAATCTTTTTTTTTGTAAATTTTAATTATAATACTACATGATTAATTGTAATAAAATAATATTGTAATAATAACAGTGTATGTTATACAATTATGTAAGCGTAAAGCTAAATCGTAGTTTAATAAAAAAAAAATTATTATCATTCCTTTATTAATCAAACTGTTTTTATATTTTTCAGATGCTCCAAAGTCTGGAGATGAGTCCGTCATCAGCCATGGGAAGTGAACCTTCTCTTCTCACCCAATTGGATAATCAGCGATCCGGAAACGACAATCCTTCTGAATCTCCGTCTGAGAATATTCAAAACGTGCTGTCTTTTTCCGAATCGGATCTCACCAAAGTCACTGATATCATTTCGCCAGAAACTTGTTCTTCGGTCAATGACCTTTCGTTAAGATCAGAAGGCAAAGTTATCTTTTCTCTCGGTGACCCTCAATCACCGGAATCAGGAGAACTGATAACGACCAGTCAAAGAAAACTGGAAATTTCTCCCAAAATAAGTATCGACGATGCAGATTCAAATTCAGAAGATGTGTGTGATCCGAATGACATCAAACGGCAACTATCTGATGAAGAAAACACTAAAAGTCTTTCCAGGGAAATGATCGAGGCCCGAGATGCACAAAATGATGTAAATGATTTGATTATTGAAATCGCTGGGTTGACAGCAGACTTGTCCACCAATATTACATTTGGCGCTTCTGACCAGAGTCTCGAAGGTGACATAGATAAAGTTTGCCGTGTTTCAGGAGGCGGCGAGTTGGTTGATGACTTTGATCGCTTTGAACCGTTTGATCCTTACCCTGTGAAACGTTTAGACTTTTCCAATTCAACAGATGTAAGTCACAATTCAGGAATATCCAAGTCCTCTGATATGACACAGACAAATAACATAAATACGCATGAAAATCTCAATACTGAATTTGAACAAAAACTTTCATTTGATGAGAATAATTCGAAATTGTTAATTTCACAAGCAGTTTCATCTGAATGTAATGTTTTACTATGCTATGCAACAAAAACAGGTGACCTTCCGGCCGATTGTAAATTGTTATCCGGTCAAGCTTGCACTGTAGATATTGAAAAGTTAGGTTATCCGCCGTATTGCAGCAAGCCTTGTTCCAAAAGTTGTCCGAGAATAACGGGCGAATTTCCACTTGGAGGATTGCATACTGGGTATGATCAGTGTGAAAATGGCGATGAAGTCATGCAGGACGTGATCGTCTTACCGAGCGCCGAGGCCGTCATGACCTCGAGTTCTCACTTCACCGACTCTCCTGCACTCTTGGATTTAGAAGGTGCGGAGCAAGCTATGGAATTGACTCAAGATGTGTTAGATCAATTGAGGCAGAACCGCTTCCATTTTGACAGAGATGCGACCGTATTAAGAAAATGTAAATTCGACTGTACTTGTAATAAAAATATATCATTAACAGCGTCGGGTGACGTGTGTAGGATATCGGATACTCAAATATCTAAAGAACATTTGTGTCAGGGCGAGCAACAGATGGCTGATCAAAAAAATGGAAGTATAACATCTGACGAATTCGGTTCTAAGTCTTTTAAAATCGGTGCGAGTGTCAGTAGTTTTGGTGAAGAAATCGGTAGCTCTTCCGATAGATTATCTCATAAAGGGAATGTTATTCTGGAAGAAGACTGTGGAAACTCTGTGGGCTTTTCCAGTTTGAGTGATGATTTCGTATCGGCCTGTTCTACGTTGAGTAGAAACTCGGCTGATTCCAAAAATGTAGATCAAACCGCTAAGGATTCCAGTATAGAAGATTTCAGTTGTAGTGAACAATCAGTTTTGGGTGTAGTCAAAAGTTTTCCGGTTACGTCCGACAGTATTAGTGATAATTTATTTAGTGATATCAATGTGGATCTTTCAAGAGATGTAGTGAATGAAAAGAATGCCGATGATGGTGTATAAAGGGAATCCATAACCGGTGTGATTTATCACGATAGTAGAGATTAATGAGTTGACGTTGACTGATCATTAATGATAAATGTTGATATCATAGTAATAATCGATAGCTTTGTATGTACATCTCTAAATATTTTTATATGGATGCAGTATTATCAGATCTTAAAGTTTATTCATTGTAATATTTGTAAATGGTGATCTAATCTTCTTTAAATCGGATAATATATGCATTGAACTGACAATGCCATACAATCATAATAATATGTATAAATATTGTAAACTACTTTAGTAAACAGCTTATTATGTGTTGCTTGAATTGCTTCGAATGTTCACTAAGAATATTCACATACGTAAAATAATTAAAGTGTCTACATAATAAAGCCACTGTATGTATGGCATTGTTTTCATAAAAATATATAGCTTCTATGTTTCGTAAGCAAGTGGCAGCGTAATTCAATAAATATGACGTGTTGATACAACAGATTAATTATAAATTCGTCATTTTTTCAAAAATCTACAAATGCTAAATTTTTATATTTTATATTTACTGCCAAAAGTTGGGAAGTATCGAAAACATGTTATGGAGTATTTGCAATTTGAAAGTTTGACATGCCCTCTAAAATCAGGCATAATGCTAATTTCTTTGTGCTCTGTGCATGCTCATTTTTTTTTAGCATATGTATTTATATATAGACACATATTCCATTCTAAATACTTGGCTTACCAACTATTGGGAGCAACACCACGATATTTTGTTTAATTGTGAGATACAACTATCATAAATACGCTCTAATTGAAAAACATACATACTTACTATATTTATTTTATTTTCATTTGTACGGAAGTAATTATAAATTTACCTCATTGTAAGTAAGTTTTGATTGTTTAGGCAGGCGACTAGACCTGGAAGTGGGCCAAGCGTGACATTCGATTGCAACCATAGAAAATATATAAATACGCCCCTGCCTAATTCTTGCACAATGGAAGATATGTCATCTGCTCACCTTATTCTCACTTCACCGCTATAATAAGTGCAGTGGCACCTATCAACATTCTCATACGTCTTCTCCGTGTCTCTCTCTCATACATTTACGTGTATGTTCTGTCTTACTGTCTTTGTTCTGGTGTTTCAGTCTTATTTCAGAATTATGTGTCTGTGAGCTGCTGCATCAGCCTGGCCGAGTGTTTGCACATATGACATATGCACACGAGTATCTCCTGACTTTGCCGAGCACGCCACTCATTCATTTATCAAACGGCGATGCTTGGCTGACGGTTCTTCCTCGTCCATAATGTTTCCATTTTTTGATTGACTGTGTATGTTACCTAAGGTTACAACAGTAGATTAGAGCATAGTTTCTTAACCGGTGGTCCGCGAAGATTTTTGGGTGGGCCAACATTTGAAGTGGGGTTGTATTATATTTCGACAATTGTTTCAAAAATAATGTAAAAAAAAAAATTATTATTTTATTCCAATGTTGATGGATTTTTTGTGATCCGCGGATGTAAAAAGGTTAAGAAACATTGGATTAGAGCACCCTGTTCCAATTATAATTACCCTCAAATGTCTTGAATAACCTACTAATTTCTTATCTGAACGCCACTTTGTTGATTTTTTATCACTTTCACTTTGATTTATCCACTTCCGAAATCTCTTCAATTTGAATTAAGCATAGTCATATATATGTTACGCCGAATGTGCGAAATTCACTATTACATGAAATGGGCAAAATATCTGGCGAGTGCGTGATATCGGTAGTATTTTTTTTTGCCTAGTTCATGCATTGGGCAAATTAGATAGTAGCGCTACGGTGGTGTTTTTTGCAACTAAACCAAATGTGTCAAATGCTCATGCATTAGTCAAAATAGATGGTCGCGCTCCGGTGGTGTTTTTTGCAACTAATCAAACTAACCAAATTTGTCAAATGTCATTGATTATATAAAAATATACCAATCAATAACTACAATGACGTTCATATCTATTTACTATGCCCAAAAAAATCTAGAACTATAATATGATAACGGAAGAATTTTATTAAAAGGTATTTTCGCGATTTGATTCGTCCTTGGGTATCAATCGTGCAATGGTCGATTGTTTGTTTGTGATAGTATGATTTGATAGTTTGTTGACACTTGTTAGCTAACCTCAAAATGGACATTCAGTTGAATTCAGAATTACAAAACCTAACCTAATAATAATATTATATTATGTCCAATTATAGGTAATTAATAAAACCATCCATATTAAATTTATTTTTTCTACTGTCATGTTGACAGTTTAAGAATTCCATACCCTGGCGAATTCATGCACTCGGCAGATAATTTTCCTAATTCATGAATAAGGCAACGGGCTCGACTATTACATGAATTAGGCAAAATTTTGCCCATTTCATGTAATAGTCAATTTCGCACATTCAGCTTAACATATACATTGACATTTTCAGAGATAATATATCATTATCAAAATCGAGTTTTCCGAACGACACCATATACTTATACCGTCGCAAATTAATTGTAATGTCGTTTAATGCTTTTTATATACTCGATATGCTATTACTGCACTGTGAGCATCTGTCAAACTATTATGAGAGTATCCTACCAATTGATATACGAATACCATTGATTGAATACATTTCCTTTATTTGCCTGTCATTTTATCTTTCAAATTGAGAATTTGCGTTTACATGTATGTTTAATACGTCTTCTCCCAGTCTCGTTCTCTCTTACTGATTTTCATGTTTTTTCACTCATGCGTTATAGATAATTCAAGACAAATATATTTGGTGATTATATCACTATGTACATACCAGTGGCTAAGGGTGGAAGTAGGCTGTTAAGATCTGCCATAAATAATGCACATTAAACTTTGTTAGTCATACATATTTGTTTTTATTAAATTAAGACAACAATTTACAGATGGAGTTCGTTAGTTTTTAAAAATCAATTAAACTCTGCCCAAACCAAACCATAATAGTTTTGGTGTATTTTGGGCGATACGACAAAATTGTGCACACTTTTTCATTCATACTTATTTGTTTTTGTTGGATTAAGAATACATATTACACATATTGTTGATTCATTTTTTTTAATTCGTTAAGCCTTGCGTAAACCACGCACCACCCTCGGGTCGAAATCCCGAAGGCCGAAATCCCAAAGGCCGAAATCCCGAATGGCCGAAATCCCGAACGCTGAAATCCCGAATGGCCGAAATCCCGAAAAATAAAAAAATACAAACATCAATAATTGCGCAATCTTGAATTGCGCAATTTTGGAAAGAGAGACAAAAGCGCATTTTTTCTGGAAATATATAAAACGAAAAATAAGAAAATACAAACACCAATAATTGCGCAATTTTTGCAAGAGAGGCAAAATCCATTTGTTCCGCAAAATTGTCTCTCTTGCAAAAATTGCGCAATCTGCAAAAATGGGCTTTTTGTCTCTCTTGTAAAAATTGCGCAATTATTGATGTTTGTATTTTTTTATTTTTCGGGATTTAGGCTTTCGGGATTTCAGCATTCGGGATTTTGACCAGCACCCGGTTTTCCCAGGGTTTGATTGAATTTTAAAAACTAACTATATAACGCCATCTGTAAATTGTAGTCTTATTTATTGAAAACAAATACGTATGACTGACAAAGTTTAGTGTGCACTGTTTATGGCGGATCTTACCTCCACTCTTCATAAGCTGCCAATGTGAAGTAACAAATTATGCTCTTCAAAACAAAAACGGGATGTTAATTACAATACCATTCAACTACTTGTTTACGCTTAAAAAAATCTTAATACCGATAAGCAAAATTAATGACGATTCTAGTGAAACGCAACTGAATGCAAGTACAGAGATCGAAATAAATAAATAATAATGTTTATCCTAAAACATATTGAAAAAAAAATATAGTGACTTGAGTAATCTTACGTGTATTTGTTTCTTGATAAAAAGTCGAAACGCTGATCTAAGGAATCAAATGCTCACTAAATAATTTTGATTGGATAATTGGCATTCATAGAATCGAGGAGCTACTCACTATTGTATGACTTTTATCTATATTTTTTGAAAGCAAATTCCTTAAACCATATTCCTGGAAACATTTTTAATGAATAAAAAATGTTCTATTTAAATAGTTTTTGTTCAGTATCTGCCGACATGGAAATTTGCCAAATATATATCGTCGTTGAAACTAGAAAATTGTGTAACTCCAAAAACACTACTTTACAGGAGAGACAAAAAACATTATGGTTTCCTATACAAATGTATGGTTTTGGAGTGAAATCATCCATGATTTAACAATGATACAATTTTTCTGGAATTACAAAATTTGCAAGACGGATAGATATTATCAACGGCCACTAGATGGCATTCAAAGTCAATTTTCGATTAAAACGGAGTTACACAATTTTCTAGTTTCAACGACGAATTATATTTTATGTACCAAATAGTAATTTATGTGTATCAGATAAATAAATTTAAAATTTAATATTAATTAAAAGCTATTTTGTGATATGTAATGCATGTATTTTTATAATGGGAACACTATTCTAAATTAACTATACATAGTTTCGTATGTTATAAGTCATTTTGGATTATATTATTTAACATGTCATCAGTTTTTTTTTAATTTTTGGAAAATATTTTAAATCAACGAGCATACATTGATATAATATTTATTTTCACACTCTTTCATTTAATTTTAAAAGCCTGTGTAAAGTGAAATTATCTATGTTAAATTTAAGCCAAAGACAACTTTACATAGTATTACATTGCTATTGACATTTCAAACGTGATTTTTTTTACGTAGGTATGTTTAATTTTTACGCATTGCTTTCCTCTCGCCTTGTTGTTTCTGTAAACCAAAATAGAAAATTTGTATTGTTTGTAAGCTTTTCTAACCATTATTGATGTCATGTTATTAATTTTTCTATCATGTTTTCAATCACATATCTGAAATAATATTCTTAAAGCATGGTCATGGATAACTTACACGTGTGTCGCTACTTATATATACATAATACACAAGCAAATTGGAATCTTCTCACTCAAACTGAATTAGACTGTTTCTCATACATATTGTAGAAAAGAGAAGGTGACAGATGGTATTAGTATGCCTTATTTATTTAATTACCTATTACCCCAGTCAAACTGCATAGTTTTTCCCCCAATTTAATTGTTAAGTTACCATACATTGAAAAAATATATTTATTACCAATAATTTATTATAAGATATTCGTAATATTGGTGATATTATGTAGTGATAATGCTTAGCTAAATTCTTTGTAAATGTATATCATAATAATAATATATTTAATTTGGTACGTTTTGGATCAAAATTGCTTACATTGCTATTCAATATTAAAATTCTGTTTATTTTTACTTTACTTTCTTCAGAAACAGTGTTTTTTTTAATAGACTGCGACATCTTTAATTAGGTGGGTGGCTGTTTGCTAAACTAAAATCCTCTCGGACTTCCATATTTATTCCACTCCCGTGAAATGATTTTATATTTGTTGTCTCTGCTTGTTCAAAAGTTTGGAAACTAATGGGTCATAATTCTTTTTGTAACCTACTTCGAAGAAGAAAATAACAATGCGCTCACTCAGCTTATAAATAAAGTTGAAGAAAGAGCTTCTGCTATAACAGGTATAAATCGCTTGACATTTTAATGATGCCATATAACTAAAGATATCCCAAGCCATTGGAATAATTTTGTCGTTTGTGATTTATTTCATATTTCTTCTTTTATCAGTGAAAGTTTCCAAAAATGTTGATAACGCAATCTGTTTAATTATTCATGAAAGTAAGAAATGGTTAAGTAACTTCATGCTGAAATTAATCCAAATTATGTACGAGGGTGGGTCAATCAGTCCTTAGAAAAGCCGACAGGTGGCGCGACTAGTACTGCAAGCGGTTTGTTTTCATGCAGCGGCACTACCGATTCAGTATGCTGCGAAGTTTCAATCAGATTGGTCGGGTTGTTGTGTGTTTCTCGTACATTTAAAAAAAAAATTTGCTTGTGGAAAATGGAAAAATGGAAAATGGAGAAAATTGAGTTTAGAGTTGTTATTAAACATTTTAATATAAAAGGGTTAACAGCAAAGGAAATAAAAAATGAGTTGGATTTAGTTCACGGCATATCTGCTCCTTCACTTGCAACTATTTATAACTGGTTAAATGAATTTAAACGTGGTCGTACATCAACAAAGGATGAACCACGCTCAGGACGTCCTGTAGAGGTGACTACACCAGAAATGATCAATAAAATCCACGATATGGTGTTAAGTGACCGAAGATTAAAGTTGAGTGAGATAATTGAGGTTACAGGGATCTCAAAAGGTAGCGTCATTTCTATTTTACATGACAAATTGGGCATGAAAAATATTTCTGCAAGATGGGTGCCGCGTTTGCTCACAGTCGACAATAAACGCAGTAGGGTGGTGGCCTCTAAAGCCCTGTTGTCGCTCATGCAACGCAATCCGGATGAATTTTTTCGTCGCTTTGTGACTGTAGATGAAACATGGATACACCACTATACTCCCGAGACGAAAGAACAGTCAAAGCAGTGGATTGCGAAGGCAAACCATGTCCAAAGAAGGCGAAAACCGTAAAATCAGCTGGTAAGGTTATGGCTACTGTATTTTGGGATGCACGTGAAATTATTTTCGTTGACTATTTGGAAAAAGGAAAAACAATAACAGGGGATTATTATGCATCTTTATTGGACCAGCTAAAAAACAAAATTGAAGAAAAACGGCCTCATTTAAACAGGAAAAAAATCCTCTTTCATCAGGACAATGCCCGTGTTCACACATGTTTACGATCAATGGCTAAAATTGAAGAATTGAAGTTCGAATTGGTCGACCACCCACCGTATTCGCCAGATTTAGCCCCCAGTGACTTTTTCCTTTTCCCAAACTTAAAAAAATGGCTAAGTGGACAACGTTTTTTTTCAAATGAAGAAGTCATCGATCGGACAAATGCTTATTTTGAGGACCTTCCGAAAACTTATTTTTCTGACGGTTTAAAAAAAATTGAGAAACGTCTAACCAAGTGTATTGAGCTCCAAGGAAATTATGTTGAGAAATAAAAAAAAAATACAAAAATAAAACCTGTTTTAATGCTTTTTTCTAAGGAATTATTGACCCACCCTCGTACTAAAAGAAATCTCACTCTTAGTATAGCCAATACGGCAATGTGGGGAACAAAATTTCTCAATCCTGGCAATACTTCCACAACAACAAGACTAGCATTTGTCGTGTATTTTGCACAATATAAAATATTACAAAATAAATGTTTTAAAACTATTAGCTAGGTACCTACACTATTTCTTTTAATCAAATAGATAATTCACAAGATTTAAGAATGTAACATTCTTTTTATTGAATATACATCCCAAGAGACGCAGGTTCAAACCTGCTGGGTGTCATATTTTTTTCAAAAATGATTTTTTTCTATTGGTTATAATCACAGAACAGATAATAAATAGAATACCGATCGGCTATATTCAATACGCCGCACGTTGAAGTAGGATTTTTGAATGTGTGAGTGTCCTACAAAAATGAAGCACGCATTACGTACGTGCAATAGTGTGTGTAATACACCAACATTAAATGAGAGAGCATAAACCGAGAGCAGTTTTCAGTATTAGACGTACAACGTATTCTTGACACGTGTGTAAGTTTAACACGGATTCTTCCTTACTCGAGACGGTTACCTGCTATCGCCTTACCCGTTGGGTATTTCAGTTCCCATTATTTCTGAGTTCCCTGGTTATAATATATCTCTCAGAAGTGTTTGCACATTTTTTTTTTTAATAGACCATGTCCAATCCTAATTAGATCATATTATGGGCCTCCACAGAGTGGAGATTTTGTATCAGCAGATTTTCATCTTTAATAAGCTGACGTTTAGGTCACTCAGCCATCGTGTGTGTGGGGTTTTAATTTACCACCGGTTAATTATTGTCAGGAACATCAGTGAAAAATATATGATAAGGGCCTAGTATTCTAATTAAGAGGTATCTATATTTATTGAATAATAAAATTAACATGCAATAATTTACCATTAGATCCAAAATGCTAAATATAGTAGAAAATTGTTTTCCATAATACCTAATATAGTATAGCTAAAATTATTATTGTATTTAAAGTAAGTTAATATAATGACAGAATTTATATGTTACATAAGTGTATAATATTGTATAGGTATTATATCAAATAATAATTTTATTTAATCTTATATTGGAAGAAATAAAGATCAATTATATAAATAAGGTGTTTATTTTAATAATGGCAACATTTATTATTTAAAAAGATTGATTTATTAAAATATTATTTTATGTTCTCAAACAATTTACTGAAAAACATTTACCTATATTACTTATACTTCCACACTTTAATATATTTAGGCTCCATGTATAATTGGAGGGTTTTCCTCAACATCATTCATAATATAAATAAAAAAACCAAATGGATGTCAATGCAGCATTTGCCTCTTCGAAACAATACTCAAACCACGGTTATCAACCATTCTAACATTTATGCAGCTGCAGATTTCACAGTATTTTTTTTTTAAACTGCGTTGGTTTCTCAAAATTCAAGAAGTTCTATTATTTACAATTTATTTATTTCAATTAACAATAGAATTTTCAGGTTTTTTTTAAAAATTCGGATTCAGACTGTTACCTACTAATACCTTAAGGTCATACACGACTGAAACGGCGAATCAACGCAATCCTATACTGAGCCGATGTTCATCAGACGCGGTTCGTCACGCAACCGCATAGGACGTTAAAGTGTATCGTTTTTTTTTGTGCTAGCTGCGTAAAAAAATATCGTTATTCGTGTAAAGATGACTAAAAACTGTCATGTATGTACTCGAAAACGAAAATATGTCAACCAATATTCAACAAAGAACAAAAATCCCCCGAAGAAACCACGGTAAATTGAAATTTTGTACTAATTACTTATTTGTTTCGGAAACGTAAAAATCGCCATAACTTTAACTTGGCGTCATTTGTTTCTGTTGAAATTTTGTAAGCTTATATTACACATTATAATATAGGTATTTAATACCATGTTAAACACAAATATTAATATACCTATATGCTTACGATGGCGTATTCGCTATAACAAAGTTATCATTTGATATTTATAATATAACAAAATCTAAATGTTTTTAGTAATAATATTATGTTTATGTTGATGTTTGTAGAATAGAGAAAGAATCATCAGAAAAGAAATATGCCAGTACTGACGATCGAGCCGAACAATGTGTGGTAATTATAATCTTTTTAATTTTATTACCTACCGCATGCATGTTTTCGCAAAACATATACATTGAAGTTAATTTAACTTTTAAAAGATAAAGTACCTATTATGAATGCTCCACTGTAGAATGCATAATACCTACTCGTACAAGTGCGGCTGTCCAAATTTAAAACATAGTGGGGGTGTTTTTTTTTTAAATGTCTTTTATTTTATTTCTAAATACACGTGCATGTATTTTTTTTAAAGTTGTAAATTGTTATATTTTTGACAACTACATTTTTATAACTTAATATTTTGACATGACAATCTCTGTCAACATCTTGACATTATAAGTATTTTATATAACACCATTATCAAAACTACAAAAATATACTTACCTACTTATATTTACCTACTTAGAAACCGTATTAGTTTACACTTTAAAGCAATTATTTTACTTTCCTACAAGTTAAAATAGATCATTTAATTAATGGGATCTTTGGCATTACATTTCTTCAATCAATTTATATAGAAAAGAATGTAAATGTGAATATTCACCTATAAATTAAAACATCTGCATTGTTATCCCACTTCGCGGTGTTACATCTGATAACGCGAGTTTAAACATTTCTGAAGTAAATTAAGTTAATCGTTCTTGAATGGTTGGTTTTGAATTTTTATAGTCTAGAGTACATCCCCACTTAAAAAAACTTATTTCTTTCTAGGAAACAACAGAAGAAGCAAAAATTCAACACGATACCACAGGTTCAATAAATGACGACAAAATCGCCGCTGCTGAAAAAATCAATATTGAACAAGATTTTTTTAATCTTCAAGGGCGTCGTGTAGTTGATTTTATGTACCTTTTCCAACAGTTACAAACTATAAGCAACCACGATTCATTATTCAACTGTAAGCTAAGCCACTTAGAGATAACCTCTGAAAAACGCCTTGGTTTTAATTCGTGTATATATTTAAAATGTCAATTATGCCAGGAAATATTTTCAATTCATACATCTGAAAATCGTAAAGATACGATGAACTTGAACGAAGCATTTGTATCAGGGGCCATGAGCATAGGTATCGGTTATTCAAATTTAGCTGAGTTGTGCACAGCCGTTGAAATCCCATGTGCTGCGGAAGGTACCTATTCAAAAAGCCATATTAAAGTATGCGAATGGTGGGAACAGACAAAATTAAATAGTATGGTAGCCGCTGGTAAAGAAGAATACGACTTAGCAGTCAAAGACGGTACAGTTACCAAAGATGGAATCCCTTTGATAACCGTGGTGGCAGATGCTTGTTGGTCAAAACGTTCTTACAAGACTAATTATTCAGCGTTGTCTGGTGCAGCTGCCATAATTGGTTTTCGCACAAGAAAAGTTTTATTTATTGCGGTAAAAAATAAATACTGTACAATATGTGCTAGATATACTAATCTAAACATAACTTTCCCTGAGCATACTTGCTTCAAAAATTATGAGGGCCCATCGACTGGAATGGAAGCTGAAGGAATTTTGGATGGTTTCAAATCTTCGATCGATATGCATGGGTTGATATATTCTAAATTAATTGCCGATGGTGATTCCAGTACATACAAGAAGATTAAAGATGCCTGTCCATATAATGATCTAACAGTGGAAAAAATTGAATGTACCAACCATTTGCTGCGAAATTATTGTTGCAACATTGACAAAATTTCTAAAGACACAAAGTTTCCTCTTAATTTACGTAAGCTGATAAGTAGCCGGAAACTTCGTCTGCGAAAAGCTGTGGTTGGTGCAGCCAAATACAGGATATCTTCGGAATGCGACTTTAATACAAAAGTTATTGAACTGCGGAAAGATCTTTTGAACGGTCCAAAGCATGTTTTTGGTGACCATTCTGCCTGCAAATCTTATTTTTGTAAATATGTAAGCGAGGGAATTACTAAAAAAGTTGATTTAAATTACTTACCAGAATTACAAGACTCTGGTACATTTCAAAGAATTATGTCGCATACTAATCGCTTAGTGGACAATGCCAAAAGTTTAATGTACTATTTAAATAGTAATATAGTAGAGAGTTTTAACGCTATCATTGCCAAATTTGTTGGTGGGAAACGCATTAATTATTCCGGCAAACAGTCATACATGGGGCGCTGTGCAGGTGCAGTCGTATCATTTAACGATAAACATCCTCACTCCAGTCTTCACAGATCAATATTTAAAAAAAGCCCTAGTAAATTGATGAAACACCAAGAAATAAAAAAAAACAGACGGAAGGAATATAATAAGACACATTGCAAAAAAAAGAATCGCACTATTGTGAAGGCTTCAAGTGATTGTCACTATGGTGAAAATTGTGAAAAACCCGATATTGACCAAGATTCGTATGGCAAGGCAAAGCGTGATTTTTTGAAAAAAATTGAACTTACTGATGAAGAGAAGCATAACACTGAAAGAAGAACAATATTACAAGCAGATTGTATGGAATGGATTGAACGAAGAAGAACTCTTTTGACTGCATCTTCTTTTGGAAATGTTTGTAAAAGAAGTCAGTCGATCAGTTGTTCGAACTTAGTGAAAGCATTATTGTATGGAAAACCATTAGATAAAGTAAAATCAATAAAATATGGTAAAGAAAATGAAACCACTGCAATCGCTCAATTAAGTGAACAACTAGGTATTACAATAGAAAACTGTGGCTTATTTATTGATAGTGAAAAAAATTATTTGGGAGCTTCACCGGACGGTTTGTCAGGTGATAACATCATTGAAATAAAATGTCCGTTTTCTGCAGCAGGAATGTCCCCATAAAATTTTGGAAAATCGATAAAAATGGTAGAGAAATTATAGATAAAAACCATATTTGGTATTATCAAATACAGGGGCAACTGCACATCACACAGAAAAATAAATGCATTTTTGGCGTTTGGACCGGTGGTAATATTCCTCTAAAAATAGAAATAATAACGAAAGACGATACATTTTGGGATATCAAAATGCGGGACAGACTTGAAAAGTTTTATATGGATTGTATTTTACCTGAAATTTTAGACCCAAGATATACACGAAATATGAATATAAGAGATCATGAATACATAACACACGCTATTGAAAGTAGAAAACAATCAAAAGCACAAAATTTACCGAAATGTAAAAAAAAATTGCTTGATGTATTACAGCCGACAGCAAGTACATAACGCCCGTAACTAGAGTTGGGTATTTCCCGAGAAAATCTCAATCTCGAGATTCGGGATTTCCCGAAATGGGGAAATTTTGAATTCTCGAGATTCGGGATTTCCAGAAAATAATTCTCGAGAATTCTCGAGATATCGGGAAATTTTAAAAAAAACTGTAAAAATCCTAAAATCAGTGTAAAAACAGACAAATTCCAAAAAAAACATGATTTTTTTTATTTATGTAAGAAGACAAACAAAATAGAAGTAGGAAAACAAACATTATTCAAAACATTACTTATTAAAATAGAAAGTCAATTAAAATACTTGAAATATACTTATACCGACCTACCTCTACATGATTTTGATTACCTTTGATATTGCTATGCTTTTTGTACCACTCATTTTCTCGGAATAGTTATATTAATATGTATTTGACAAACATTTTTAATAAACATTAAGAAAATAATTTAACAAAATTTGGTTTATTTTAATTTTCTTATTAAATATTTAAGTATCTTATTGTATGTAATATGTACCTACCTACTTACTATTTTTTGTATTCCCCTGTCATAGGCATTTTCATGGTTGTACTTATTATTTAATTGATACCTATATGTAACAATGACTATGTTATATTATTTCAGTAATAACAATAACGTTAAATGGACGCACGCTGAATGTTATGACAAAATTATACTTCGTCTGGCACACGTTATGACGTCACTCCGGGCATCGCATGGTTACGATCTTTTACCCGTATTTTTAGACCATTGCTCAACTGATGCATGGCCTTAAGAAGAACTCGTATATGATTGTTCGCTTCGTTCCTGGTATAGGTAAATCAGTAAAGAGTGGCACCATGGACACGGTAAAACCACAATGCAGTTGTAGTGGTATTGTTTGCTAGCATAGAAACAAGCATTGGAGAAAACTATTCCAATACAACCGCGGTCGCCTATAGTGCCACTGTAGAACGATTTACCTATATTTAGCACAATAATTAATTTAACACAATTAAATTTTTAAACAATTTAACACAATAATTAAGTTGGCAATTTGTCTGCGCTGGCATGTTTATTCATTGAAAAAACATTACAGTTATACATGGGGGATAAACATTGATTCTGTATAACTAAGGTAAATTATGATTATTATAGGACGCATTTTTGTGCTAAACAGTATTTCATTGTCGCGAATTATGGAGGTTGATTAATAATGGGCACCTAAATAATTAGGTTTGCACTGCACTTGCATTTTTTTCACGTGGTTAAGTTTACACATTATTCATTAATAACACTAACGATTACACTCTTATAATATCGAGACGAGTGGAGTTTACTTTGTACTAGGTGGTCCCTCGCAAGGGCGTAACTCCTATCTTCGCGGGCGAATTCCTACTGTCTCTAAAATATCGCTCATTATTAATTCTTGTCTAGGGTGGGTGGGAGACGCTAAGAAAGTTCTAGCTTCCAGAATGTTCAGGGTCTTCTGCCGTTTTCAAAAATTCCCGTTGGGACCGTTAGGTACTCGGGTCTGGGGTGGCCTTGGTACGGTGCGTACCTTAAAAATCGCACCTCGTCAATACTGTTTATGAAATATTATTTTTATATTTATTCTTTCGGAAGGGTGTATTTGGTGATACTACCTATCTATGTTACGTCTACCTGTTATGATATAAATTTTAAAAACTAATACATGGAATGTAAAAATAATGTTTATTTCTGAGTTAGCAGTCCGCGAAATATTTTTCCTAATTTTATTAACATGGGCTTTTTATAAGTGTGGCTTTGTTAAGAAAAAATGCGAGATTGATTTATAGCTAACTTATTCAATAGACCAAAAGAGAATTGCAATCACGTGTTTACATAAAGATGTCCACTCCCCGGTGCGTTAATGCTGCAATTACATTATGATCACGTCACATGCTGTCACGATGACATATTTAGTCTATGGTTTTGTCATTCCGCAGAATACTTTGAATGATCACTATCTCTAAAAATTATGGAAAGTGGCAACTCTAATTATTTATTAGTATTTTGAATTATTATGGTATATTAATATGGTATTCATGGTAATCTCAATTAATTTTAACAGTTTCTCCGTGTGCGTATGTTAAAATTACTTGCGATATTGCATCCATAGATAATATTTTGAACAGAACCAGCGCCACCTGTCTTTGACAGAACTCAACCAGCAGGTCATAGATAATAGACGTAAACACCAGACATAGATAATAATTTAATAGAAAATCCATAGAGAGAAAAAAATAAAAACAAAGAGCATGTGTTTTGACGTTTCTCGAAAATGTGTAGAAATGCCGAACATAATAAAAAAAACATTCATTGAGTCCGGTTGTCGATGTAGCGCGTTGCGCGTAAGGTAACTTCATTGTTGTACTGGCCATTTCGGCAGATTTTATTAACTGACAATGTTCGTTTAAAAAAAGGTTCACAATGTTGTGCTATGGGATGGGAGCATCAGTCTGATAACATTTTAAATACCAAGAAAAATTACATTACACACTTTTTTCCCGTAGCGGCAGCTTACTGTGACAGCACATAATGTGATGATAATGTATTTGACGCTTAAGGTGATGTCTTTACCTACCAGAGGCACCTAGCGGAAAACTACGAAGCTTGCAATTTGAGACATTTTTTTGATAATTTACAATTTCAACTGTATTAACTCATTCGACACAGATGACACGACTGCCGTGTCCCTGTTAAGCGGCCGATCGATCCAATTAGCATGTTATTTAAATGCGGTAATTTAAAATTAATGAAAAGATACGCAGCGATTGTGTTAATTGATAAATATGCATCTGAAAACATTAAAAAGAAGATAAACTTACAATTGTAAAAAAATGTTATAAAATATGAATTTGTCACAGGATCTTATTACATATATTTTATGGTCATATTTATTATTAAAATTTCGTTTATTAAGTTTTCTATGCAGAGTTTTGACGAATTCATAGTTTTAATATATTTTATATTTAATTTAAAAAACATCAATTTTTTTAGAAATATATATAGGTATAGCTTGAAATCTTTTTATTTATATGAAATTTTATTTAGGTATGGTCCCAATACTTAAGCTCGATTTGATATAAATAGAAAGGATTAATAAAATAATGAAAGGAGAAATAATAATAATTAATACAGTTGAAATTGTAAATTATCATAAAAATATCTCAAATTGCAAGTATCGTATTTTTCCGCTAGGTGCCTCTGGTAGGTAAAGACATCGCCTTAAAACATTACTTTTTATTATAATCATTTGAATGCTCATTCTTCCAATAATTTTGTAATTTCAGGATAAATTATATCATAAATAATAATACATCGGTGCCTCAAGTGGCTGAAAATTGACAATGGCACCAGCAAACATGTGTAATTATCGTGTAATTTGTTTTTTATTAACCTTTTCAATATTGGACTATGTGAACTATTGTGAAATAGAATACTATTCATCATCGAGTGACTTAACTACAGTGAAGACATTTGAATATAATGGAGTTCTGCTGACATGTTATTTGGAAACTGAAGGTAAGAAATAATATATTACTAGCTGAGCCAGCTGGCTCTCGCCAGTCTGTCTCGCTAGGTCTTGCAGACAGCTTTTCATCATAGTGACTTGGTGTTGGATTTTAATATAATAATTGTAAAGTGTGTATAGACGGCGCCATAGTTTTCCCTTCGGGATGGATTTTCATTCACGTCAGACAATTGAAAATTTATCTGATTTGTCAGTTTTACGATAAGCATGTCGTCACTGCAAATACAAATTTGGAGTCATGTGCGTAGTCTATTCTGGAGTCTGGCCTTCTCAATATCATCTGACACCATTTCAGGCTGCTAAGCCTAGCAAAACAGCTGGCAATCGCCGATTGCTACCACTGTCATTTGAATTTTAATACAATATATGTGTAGGTATGTGCATTTAAATATGATAAATAGTTATACATCTCAATCGTGATTATCATAAATAGCGATCCAATATAACGCGAATATTAATCTCTTTCGGGTCCCATTTACATAATAGAAAAAGGTTAGCAGCATAAAAAATAAATTTAAACATTATTTTGTTTCATTGTCTATAAAAAATAAATGCTTGGAGCCACAGAATAATATTTTAAAAATCATATTTTGTTTTAAAAATTAAACTTAAACAATATAGTTTCCCGGTGCGGGACATTCATATCGAGACAAATGTTGATAAATAATGAAGTAATACATATTATATCTGATAAGAATAGGAATTTATAAGACCCAAAGATATGGAATCAGCTTAAAAAGGCCTTCATCCAGCAGTGGATTGATACAGGTTGATGACGATAATGACGATATAAATGGGTAGGTATATAAAATCACAAATTTAAAAAAATATTGCAGTTTATATGACCAAGAAGAGTAGAATTAGGTTGGGATAACCTTCATCCAGCAGTGGATTAATCTTGGTTGATGATGATAATGACGATATTATGAATGGGAAAATATAATATCAGCAATTTTGATAAATATAGTAATTCATATGACCGACAGAAATTCAAACAACTTAGAGAGGCCTTCATCCACCGGTGGATTGATTCAGGTTCATAATGATAATGGAAATATAAATAGATATAATATATTATCACCGATTTTGATAAATACAGCAATTCAAATGACAGAAAGGAGAAGAATCAGGCATGGGAGGCCTTTATCCAGCAATAGATGGGTTCAGGTCAATGATGATAAGGACGATAGAAATAGGTATAATATAGTAGTAGAATCAGGTTGCGGAACTCTTCATCCAGCAGTGAATTGATCCTGGTTGATGATGATGACGATATGAATATGTAGATAAATGTAATATCACAGAAAGGAGTAGAATCAGGCTAAGGAGGTCTTTAAGTAGTGGATTGGTTTAGGTCGATGATGATGATGATGACGATTTGAATATGTAAATAAATATAATATCACCGATTTTGATAAATACAGAAATTCATATGACAGAAAAGAGTAGAATCAGGCTAGCGAGGTCTTTATTAAGCAGTGGATTGTTTCAGGTCGATGATGATGATGATGATAATGATGATAATGACGATATGAATATGTAAATAAATATAATATCACCGATTTTGATAAATACAGCAATTCATATGACAGAAAGGAGTAGAATAAAGCTAGGGAGGTCTTTATTAAGCAGTGGATTGGTTTAGGTCGATGATGATGATGATGACGATATGAATATGTAGATAAATATAATATCATTGATTTTGATAAATACAGCAATTCATATGACAGAAAGGAGTAGAATCTGGCTAGGGAGGTCTTTATTAAGCAGTGGATTGGTTCAGGTCAATGATGATGATAATGATAATGACCATATGAATATGTAGATAAATATAATATCACCGATTTTGATAAATACAGCAATGCATATGACAGAAAGGAGTAGAATCAGGCTAAGGAGGTCTTTAAGTAGTGGATTGGTTCAGGTCAATGATGATGATGATGACGATATGAATATGTAAATAAATATAATATCACCGATTTTGATAAATACAGAAATTCATATGACAGAAAGGAGTAGAATCTGGCTAGGGAGGTCTTTATTAAGCAGTGGATTGGTTCAGGTCGATGATGATGATGATGATGACGATATGAATATGTAGATAAATATAATATCATTGATTTTGATAAATACAGCAATTCATATGACAGAAAGGAGTAGAATCTGGCTAGGGAGGTCTTTATTAAGCAGTGGATTGGTTCAGGTCAATGATGATGATAATGATAATGACCATATGAATATGTAGATAAATATAATATCACCGATTTTGATAAATACAGCAATGCATATGACAGAAAGGAGTAGAATCAGGCTAAGGAGGTCTTTAAGTAGTGGATTGGTTCAGGTCGATGATATAAGAATGATAGAAATAGGTATAATATCACAAATTCGTTAAACCGATAGTAGTAGAATCAGGTTGCGGAACCCTTCATCCAGTAGTGGATTGATCCTAGTTGATGATGATGATGATGATTATGATGACGATATGAATATGTAGATAAATAACATTAGAAATTCAATACTGTCAAGAATACAATCAACGTAGAGAGGCCTTCATCCAGCAGTGGATTTATTGAGGCTCGTGATAATAATGGCATTATATATAGATAGGTAGATAATAATATTATATCACTGATTTTGATAAATATAACAATTCATGTGTAAGTAAGGAGTAGAATAAGGCTGAGGAGGCCTTCATCCAGCAGTGTATAGGTCAAGATTGATGATGATAGGGACGAAAAAAATAGGTAGATATTATACAATATCACACATTTTGATAACTGTAACAATTCGTATTAATTTCTTTCATTGTTTGCAATGGCAACTTTTTTAGTATGGAAATTAGTAGCCTAGGTAATTATTCAATAACAAAAATAGTGGGTGAACAGCCACAAAGAAGTATTTAAAAAAATCAAATTTGGAATATCACGTTATCTATGATATGACGGACAGTGGCGGACACACCTGTCAAATTTTTATTTACGTAGTGAATTGTAGCAAGATTATGGTTTTTTCACCGGAAAAAAGTGCGCCAATGCCTACATTACGATATTTGAATAAAAATAATCGAATTTGTTTGTCAAATAAAGGATTAGAAGGTCTTAAGCGACGAAGACGTCATTCTGCTATTCGTTAAATGAAATATGGCGTATCGTATACGGTATGTAAGAAAATATCGGATATAAACGTCAAGTACCTGTAAAATCATTGAAAATTTGTGAAATGTGGTCAATTCAAACGGTAGATGAATCGGCAGCGCACATTTTGAAGTGAAGATGTAAAAATAACAATAAAATGTCGCTTAAATGAGCTGTTGGTGAATTTTCCAAAATCTCTTAGGATAATAATATATAGGAGATGATACCTACATAATATATTGTGTATCCCATATTAAATTTATGGTTTTTTGGTATACCTATATATATATATATATGCAAATAAAAAAGACCAGTGCCCAGCGCCTACCTTTTTGCGGCACTAACTACCTGGCGCTGGCTATAAAGCGGTGTTGCCATCTTTTTCTATATTGAAGTACAATAGGGTAAAAACTATAGTATTTTTGAAAAAAAAATATAGTTCAGGAACATTTTTTGTCACGAATCCTTGGCATATATGTGGAAAATTATAGTATTTCATATTTGTCGCGGATTCAAAATTATTGGAGATAGAATTGTACTATAATATTATAATACGGTTGGCAACACTGCCGCACAGTGTAATGTCAATTATGGAAGCTTCTATGTGTGTGAAATTTACTAAATCAATAGGGTCGATTCGGCTCTTCCTATCTCGGCGTTGATTTAGAATCTAGCTACTTGATAATATGTTAAAATTCGATCGTCATGTCAAAATCCGCGCTCCACAAGGCCGAGATGGTCTTCCAGAGAGTTGGTCGTATGACTGGCGACGGATCAGCGCTCGAAATGGAAAATTTACGAACTGAAATGTTCGATGATTTTCCGAAAATATTACCATATTTATCTAATTTGATAAATGTTTTGTAAAAAAGTATTCGATTTTTTTGTTATATGGCCTACCTAGCTCAGACGGCTAAATTAATTTTTACATGAGATGGAACGATGGTCATGGGCAGGGGTCGGCATACTTTTAGACCAAAGGAGCCAAATTGAGTGGCATAACGCTAAATTTTTTTTTTCGAGAGCCATACTTATATTTTACCACATTTTTATTAGCTCGTAGTCTTGTTTGTCCAGTACAAATTTTTTCTTGTTTGTCCAAAGTTTGTATTGGACGATTGAAGATTTTTAACTAACTTCCCGACTAACTAGACATATGAAACTTTTAGAATATATCAGAACATGATTACTAGCTTTATTATCTTTAAGCAGAATTGAATTCATTTTCAGTTAATTCTGTTTTGTATGGAAAGTTATTTCGGAAAAAATTAAAGTAAAACACTATTATTGGTTACTAAGGGGGTCCTAGTAACTAAATTATTAATATATAAGTACGTTACTATGGAAATCAATATGAAATGTCACAATGACATTTCAGTATTCTATATTTATTCAGTTTTTCTATCAAGTACAAAAAAAAGTATTTATTAAAACATAGAATTGTCAAGTTTATATGATTCAACAGAAAATTTAAAAACGTGGTATAAAAAGTACTTTTTATGTTGTAATTATTTATAAATATAATTTATTTAAATGAATTAATTACATTTTATAATTGTTTATTTCTTAAGTGAAGAAGATTTCCCGAATAAAAGTGACGTAAATATATGTTTTTATTGTTGAAATTATAAATATAATTTATACAGAATATGAATTACTTATAATTTTTACAGAATATGAATTACTTACAATTTCACGCATTCATTAAAACTAATATGAATAATGACCTTCCTTGCATTTCTTTGGAGAGTTTCTGTATGTTTGGTAATTTATGTAACTTGTAGTTTTTAATTTCAGGCGTGACTCCAAATTCTCATCGGTTATTTGGCTTCTCTAAATGTTATTTATATTGTTCATGTTTGAAAATGATTGTTCACATACATATTACGTAGACTCGAATATGAGTTCGGAAAGCTATTCCACGTATTAAAAATCGTAGTATTTACCTTATGTAGATCTTTTAGAGCGGTCCACTTGTGTTGTGAAATTAAATTGCATTTTTCTCTGTCCAAATCCTCAATTTTGGTGGCAAGACCTACAAATTTGGAAAAACTCTTTGCTTATGAAATCCACCAATAAAATTCTATTTCAACAGTGCTCGTGTCAATATCAAATGGAGAAAAATTTAATTTGTCTACTTTTGCGGGCGGATGGGCGAATTTAAAACAACAATCATACATTTTTGCATCAACCATCATGGAAGGAAAATTAGGCTCGCAATAATGTCATTATATAATATTATAAGTGTACAAATCAATGCCAAAAATAAAAATTGTGAATTTTGCAAAAGTTTTGTAAAAATTGTGAATTGGGAATTTGGCAAAGAGCCGCAGCCCAGTACTCAAAGAGCCGCAGTTTGCAGACCCCTGGTCTAGGGGATTTCATGAACCGGAGCTACTTTCTGGTGCGCTCCGGGCCATTTCGAGCCCTGCGACGAATGAGGTCTAAGAATACAGGCGCTTTGAATTGCGTATGATGCAATTTTTATGAGAATCGCTGCAAGCGTATGGTACAAGCATATCCAAAAAAGTATAGTAATCAGTGGATCTCTTATAAATGGGCATCGCAGTGCGCTCTTGTCAATCACAAAGGCCTACCGTACATTTTCAACGGACGCGCTCCCTGTCTTGGCTGGGATCCTCCCTATCGATCTGCATGTATAGGTATTTAAAGGCGAGGAGGCGGATGCCAATGACTTTCATCTTACGCCGCCTTGATAGTAAAAAACTATTTATGAAGAAGCGGACTATCCGTCTAATGTTAAAGACCTAGCAGAAAAATGGGATGCCTCCACCAAAGGCAGGCACACATATATTATGTTTTTTCCAAATATCAAATAAATGGCAAATGGATATAATAACCACTTTGAATCCAGATCATTACACAAGCATTTGCAGTCTCTATGAGCTTGGTCTTGATACCTGTTTAACATGTTCATGTGGCGGCGAAATACAAAATGCAAACCACATCTGGGAATGTCCTAAAATGTGTACAGAAAGGGAAGATTCACGCAAAATATGTAGATTAGTTTAGAAAATTCCTATGAAACACCCTCAAACAGTAGTGGTTTTAGCTACGTGAAGGTCTGACACATTGACAAAGTTTGGAGGTCCCCTTGTGAAAATTTTGTCTTTACGATAAGCTGCTATGAAGTATTACGATAGGTATAATACTAGTTATATGTTGACAGGATTTTTTATACTTGCTATTTTATAATCTAAGATATCGGCACTTTCTAATGAAGTGACTGGATTTTCTGCTTCATTGAGAAAACCGCCACTGCTTCAAAAAGTTGTAAAAATTGTGTACGTTCCTTCATTTACCACCTTTTATTAAGTGCCGCCCCTACACAACGCATGACCTGCCTACACCCACGAGATGTCTCCGAGTATTATAACTAATAGTAGTAATCGCAAAGAGGTTGGATGGTGCCTTTGATTAATAGTCATAAATTCCACTACAGTAGCCGGGTGCCGGATGTAAACTGGTTAGAGCTTGTCCAGATGACACGATATGTAACGAGTGCACGTGGATGGCTCAATGAGGTCAGCTGTACCTCGACTGCGTGCGAGAAGTGACTCTTGGCAATTACATGTGGATGACTCAATGAGGTCACATGTACCTGGAATGCGCGCAAGTCAAATCGCGCCATCTCCTTAGCGATGCATAATAGATTTTTTCTAAATATAATATTTTAATAAGGATTTACAGCAGGTGTATTAAAATTTCATTTTCATTTAGATTTCTTTTGTTTCAGGAATTAATTACCACGTCAGATCGCTGAAGCATGGCAAACTAATGGTAGACAGCACCGACCATTCTCTATTACCATCAAACCGAGTCCGATTTTATGTGAACCATAATATCATACGGGTGAGGAGATTAATACCAAGCAATACTGAAGAGTGGAGGCAAGGATGCACTAAGAGTAGCTGCCGCCCCATCATCCATCAAATAAAAAAAATACTTTTAAATAATAGATATAAGTCAAAGAAATTATTAATTTAGTTTAATAAAACAAAATTTTATAGTACTTTTTCCACTTTTATTGATTATATCTGGACCAGTTTCGTCCGCCTCAGAGGGACATTTTCAACTAAATATTTCTTAAACAAGACAGTAAGTTTTGCCATACTGACTTTCTTAATTTATTTTATTGTGTTAACTGTCAATTCATGGTGTAAATGCATTGTATTATTAATTTAATTTAATAAAACGCAAATGTTTATACTACTTTTTCCACTTTTATTAATTATATCTGGACCGGTTTCGTCCGCCTCAGAGGGACAATTTCAACTAAATAGTACTATAAAAATTTACGTTCTCTTAAATTAAATTAATAATACAATGCATTTCTACCATGAATTGACAACTAAATAAAAGAAAAAAAATCAAAGAAATGTTGAAACAATTATTTTGTTGTCACTAGATAATAATATAGGTATCATTCGATTCATTCATTCACAATTTAAAAAATAATATTTATTGATTTATGCAATAAAATTGCGCCTCATATTTTTTTAATCATACAGTTTCTTTTTTTCATTTCATTTTTTTTCACTTTTGGCTTTTGGCGCTCACGTAATCCAGCCCGGGTGTTTCGCACCCCTAACAGCCCCGCTTGGCGCGCACCTGAGTGGACAATTCATAAGTAAAATGCAAAGCCAAACTGAAGATCAATCAAATCAGATGATAACTATGGAAAAATTTGCCTCCACCTTGTTTCATGTGTCAAATTTATGCAGAAAGCCTAGCCGCATTTCAGGCTTAAATTTTTGGATAATGTGACATTATAATAATATATTGCTTTATTTAAAAATATGTGTTTATCATTTAAACTTGATATTCACCTCATACAGGTACCTATATAAAAATACGACTTATGTTTCAATCACATTGTCAATTTCGTCAAATATGAATACCAAAACATGTATGTGATGTCATAATATTAATATCAATACTACTCACATATGTTAATGTAGGCCGGGGGCATTGAATTGCGAGTTACGATGGTAGTGTTACTTAAACATTATCTTCGAATGCAGTCACAGTAAATATTGAACATGTTGTTCAAATTAATTAATGTACATACAGTCGAACTTGGTTCTTACGGAAGATGGGACCGACTGAATTTGCTCATTGTAAGCGTTACTCGTTATATCAGAGAATAGGTATTTTTAAATGAGCGATCACATTACACAAAAAGTCGAAAATAAAAACCTGAAAACCATCGTACAAATCCCCGAAACAAGCATGGCATTCATAAACTACAAAAGAAGTTGTTTATTGTAGTGAACGCTGGTAGGTACCTATGGACTTCACAAACCTTGGATTTTTCAACCATATACGTAGATACTTTTGTATTATTGTCGGCGAAACACCAATTAGGTAGGTAGGTACTTAGACACTTAACTAGTGTCATAAACGTAATCCGACCCTGGCGGCATCCTGTCCGATCGGATTTTATTGCTTAGGGTCGAAATGTTTTTAAACGATCGATACATTAACAGTATTTTAGCTCGGTATATCCGATAAGTTGCTCGTTATAACAGTGAATAAATGTATGGAGAAAATCATAAACCAAAATGTCAACGAATGTTTCCTCATTACATCCGAGACCTCGCTATGTCCGAGATCGTAATAACCGAGTTCGACTGTATTACCATTTTACAATAGTCATCATTTACTACAAATAGTTTACCTGGCTTACCATATTGTACTCTTAAAGAATAAGCAACAACCAACACTACGATCGAAATTCACAGCTTCGTGTCCCGGCCTGAATATAGCCGGCCTTGGTATGTAGGCAGTGGCGGCTCGTGGATAGGATATTTGGGGGTGCTGCGGTTGATTAAAAATAAAAATAAACGTTTATTTGGATTATATTTTACTATTAACATCAAAATTAAATATAAATTATTAATTATATTAATAATTAAAATAAAGAACTTTGCATAAATTGCTTGCAGCTTATAGCTATATTTTTTTCCTCGCTGTGGCGGGCGTGCTCACGTGCGATGCAGAAACGGCGAAAATATATTCGTCTATCGGCGAAATACTGAAATCGGACGGCCTGACCCGCAGTACTGATTAGGTTTCCAGCTGCGAACCCCGCTCCCCGCGCCCCCCTTCGTCAACTCGAGCAAATTCTATCGGAAATGGTACTATGCAAAATCAAGTACCTACCGCGGTAAGATAATATTATTGGACATTAGATGTATCGGAGCGCGGGCGAGCTTATTACACGCTTAAATAATATATATATTTTCATATAATATACATAAATTTATGTATATTATAACATTACATTTTTTCTCAATTTGCTTAGGGGTGCTGTAGTTCCGCAGTGCATATGGACGAGCCGCCACTTTATGTGGGTATCTACATAATTATTATACTGTAATTATTATGAATTGTTTACATAAACCTGGTATGTTTCAGATCTGTACATTAAAGGGGACGATTCCGATTGTATGGTGCTCTCGATACAGTATTAGCAATGCTAACCTGCCCCAGCTCCCGGCGACTCCAGCAACAACCACAACCACTCAGATCAACCCCATTACGCCGAGTTCAGAATCCGGGTGCCCACCACTGCCAGCAAAAGCTCTTACGGTGATCAAGAATGGCAACAAAGCATGGGATTGTAAGTTTAGTATTCTCACATAATTGTATCAAATCATTTCCCGACATTGCAAGAATTAAAGGAAGGTTTATTTCCATAATAAAATAAGACAATCTAAATATTATCGTGTATTTAAGGCTCTCCATTGGTCTCCATACAAAAAATGCTATATTTTTAACACCGTCATTGTCCACGTCTCCACACCCGTTAGAACCAAACCACACGACACTGCGATTTGCGGCAAATTGTGCGCTTGACACAAACTACAATGATTAGAATCAGGCAACATCTACCACAGTTTGCGTCAATTTGCTGTATCTAAGTGCATTGTCGTGGATGTGGATATATAGCGTAAGTCGTAACTTAATAAAAGTTAGACGTTCTACAAGTAAACAGATGATGAGTCAGAACCTCGCCCTACAGACGTATCACTATGTAGATTGATTGATTTTTTTACAACATATTTTCCATGTTTTCGTATTTCCATGTATTGTGATATTCTTTTTTTTATAAGATTGTATCGACCTGGCCAACGCAATCTTCAAATGTAAGAGCAGTCTTTTGCTTGGGGGTCCGATAGAGCGAGAAGAACTGTGCTCTCACCATGTTACACCACTAGTTTTTGACGGTACAGATGCCGGAATAAATGAATTTCGCCACATGGTGAGCAATCATGAGTTTAAAATTAAATTTCCACATGCAAGCTATTTTGATATTTAGCCAATAATACAAATATAAAATCTTGTAGGCACTTTTAGGCTATGAGACAATCGAGTCGATAGAATGGCAATGCGGTGGTGCCCTCATCAGCGAACGATGGATTCTTAGTGCAGCTCATTGCATTCTCTATGAGTAAGTAATATAAAACCCCTTTTTTACTTAAATACAATTAAAAAATAATTACATACATACACATGATTGGGGCCGTCAAACTACAGGGGATTTGTACCAAAACCAAATACAACCACTTTAAATACCTAGATGTAAATGCTAATTATAGTCCTATAAGTTGCAAGACTGCATGCATGAAACAAAAAAGTTTAGCGGCCTCTGAATTTTCACGCGATAGTTTCACAAGTATAATATTATCTATGTTTCACAACTTGGGGGACATGTGCACAGGAGTGGTAGAATGATCGTTGTGATCCTGGTGGCAAACGATAGTACTACAACACCGGTCAGCATACAAAATATGCACGCAACACCAACAAACGCGTCTCGCTGATACTTTTAAAAATTAAATTAGCGCGACAATCAGCATTTTTGTGTGTAAACAATTATTGTCGCGATAGTTTAATTTACACATTATTGCTGGCAGTAAATATATGTATTAGTACGACAACATCTTCTTGGCTACGCTTCTAGGCGCTGCTGTCTACTAAATGGGAGGAGCTTATTAGTTTATAATGGAATTCCGGGTAAAATGGGCGGAGCATGTTAGTTCACAGTTTTAACACGTAGCCAAAAAGATGTTGTCGTACAATATGTATAGGCGCTATTATGATGATTCCTGGCACTTGGCACATACACATCACAATGTGGCGGACAAAAAAGTAGTAGGTATTAAAATAAAACATGATATAATGAAATCTCACTCGCCGGTGTCGCGATGAACAAGGATTGCTTCTTGTAATAGTTTTTTGATGAAAAGACATTATTAGACAATGTATGTATTGTTGATATAAAAAGTATTCTTTAATAATTAATTAAATAAATAAATAAATAATAATTATACCTATAACATCTTTGTAAAAAAAAATGGGTGTGTGTACTTATGTAGTGTTAGAAGTAAGCTTAATTATCTTGTTAAATTACACACTCAAGAAAAAGGACTGCTTATTGGAACGCCGTTGGTTTATTTCTATACACTTACAACTAAATTATATAATGGTTTCTCATTGTTTTTATTTTTAAAGTACCAACTGTCACTGACGTTTAATCTTTTGTTTACGTAAGGAATTGCAAATGGCCGACAATAATAAATTCGCTGCCTAGGAAACGGAACAATTCTAAACTATAATATTATACTGTATAATCGTCACGATTGCAGTATCATACTGTGGCGTAAAGGTAGTGCGTTCAGCTAATAAACGAACAATCGGTGGTTCGAATCCAACAGAGTGCGTTTTTTTTCGTGTGAAAAAATAAATTATGTGTTACATGTCACACGCCAAAAATACACTCTGATCTTATTTCCCAAACGCGCCAAAAGAAGTATAACTTCAAAAAATATATTCCTGATGCAGGATGGTGGCTGTTATCTGTTATATGTATTAGAAATCACAATGATGATAACTACATAATACAC
Source organism: Rhyacophila brunnea (assembly GCF_057557595.1). Lineage (NCBI taxonomy): Eukaryota > Metazoa > Arthropoda > Insecta > Trichoptera > Rhyacophilidae > Rhyacophila > Rhyacophila brunnea. The sequence continues at coordinate 17,856,362 of NW_028233068.1, read as the reverse complement.
GTCTGTCCTACAAATGTATACATATTATTTAGGCTAAGCTCACAGATAGGTACTCAAAATTCTTCATTTTCGACTTTCAAATAGCACCCGGGCCCCTTGTAAGTATACCTATCAGGGCTGGATTTACCATGTCTAAATTGACTATAGTCATGGGTCCGTGTCCAGATTTTATAAAATTAAGCTAAGGAAACAGTGGCCATATACGTCAATAAATATTAGAGGTCAAAAGGTGCAACAGGTGAAGTAAATAACTAGATAGATTGATTATTGTTGCGGTTTTTATTCCCCACTTCACTTACAACAGGCCTATTGCATCAGTTTCTCACGTTCGGAGGCGCAATGTAAAAAATACGTAATATTTTCACAAAACTTTCATGTTTATTTCCATTACAGAGTTGAAAAGTATCGGGTGCTTTTGGGATCACCTGTGCTAAATGCCCCTATCAACAGAAAAAACCTGTTCCATGCATCTACAATCGTTATACATCCAGAATACAAACGTCCTGCCCAATACCATGACATAGCGCTGGTACAACTTGACGTGGAGTGAGTATAATAATACCAATCACTTATTTATTTGTATATGTTATGCTGAATGTGCGAAATTGACTATTACATGAAATGGGAAAAATTTTGGCTAATTGATTCATGTAATAGTCAAGCCTGTTGCCTTATTCACGAATTAGATAAATTATCCGCCGAGTACGTGAATTCGCCAGGGTAAGGAATTCTTAAACTGTCAACATGACAGTAGAAAAAGTAAATTTAATACGAATGGTTTTATTAGTTATAATTGGACATAATATAATATTATTATTATTAGGTTAGGTTAGGTTTTGTAATTCTGAATTCAACTGAATGTCCATTTTGAGGTTAGCTAACAAGTGTCAACAAACTAATACAAACATACAATCGACCATTGCACGATTGATACCCAAGTACGAATCAAATCGCGAAAATACCTTTTAATAAAATTCTTCCGTTATCATATTATAGATCTAGATTTTTTTTACGCATAGTAAATGGATATGAACGTCATTGTAGTTATTGATTGGTATATTTTTATATTATAATCAATGACATTTGACACATTTGGTTAGTTTGATTAGTTGTAAAAACACCACCGGAGCGCGACCATCTATTTTGACCATAGATAATATAGTTGCAAAACGCACCACCATAGCGCTAGTATCTAATTTGTCCAATGCATGAACTAGGCAGAAAAATTACTGCCGAATTCACGGACTCGGCAGATATTTTGTCTAATTCATAAATAAGGCAACGGGCTTGCATTTTTCATGATTTAGGCAAAATTTTGCCCATTTCATGTAATAGTCAATTCCGCACATTCGGCGTAACATATACGATAATCAGATTTTAACATCACTAAATTTGAAATGATCTTTTTATAGGCAGGAGCGAACACAAAATAAGGTAGGTAAGTGAGGTGCCTTCTGGGCCAGGTGTAAGAAGGTATAATCATTGAGTGTGGAAAAATATGGAATAAACTTAAACATGTGTTAAAGAATATGTTATTTTCAATAATCTGCGGCTTGGCTTACACAGGGTTTAATTAAATTTTAAAAATGAACCATCACGATCTGCAAATTTTAGTCTTAGTTCAATGAAAACAAATATGTATGATTGAAAAATTTTAGTGTGTACTATTTATGTCGAATCTTAACAGCCTACGTCCACCCTTCGCCACTGCCATCAACTAGGTACTAGATGGAGGCTTTGGTATTATTTAATATTTGCGTGATATTATTACTTTTTCATTTTTGCTTTTAGTGTCTCCTTTGGACGGTCTATATTTCCAGCATGTCTTCACATAGAAGTAGCTAATATCGAAAAAGCAATTGTTATCGGATACGGCTATACTGGGAAGAATATTACTCATCCTCGAGAAAACAGTAATCTTCTACAAAAGGTACAATCTTTTTTTATGGATTCATGGTAAACATTATTCGAATATTCTAGTTAGTTAGATCCTTACCTGCAGGCGCGTACACAGAAAAATGGTTTGGGGGGTGAGTCTATTTTGCTAAATGCCACTGACTTCCGTATTAACCCTTATATTCTAGCCATTTCAGTCGTGGAATATCACACTTTTCCAGGTACATCCTCCATACCCAGACACTCTGATTTTTTTGTCAAGTTATCAACACCTGGCCTGCGGCTATAGCCACGCCACGGGTGCTCATCTACGAGTTAATGCAATCTGTCGCATTCACAAGTGGTCTAACAGCCATAATTATTACGATCATTAGTGTCCGTTTGTATTGTCTGCGCTGTCTTGTCTCCGGCGATAATATTATAGCGGACGCCTCAGATGGCTTTGTCAATTCATAAGTTCCTCTGACACAGGTTTTGCGTATCGTAAAATGCCAAGAAGAGAGGGACAACCCGTTGAGAAAGTTATTCGACATCCAAAATCATCCGGGTCATGGTTCTTATGCGTCGCAAAGAAGAAGAAGATGTAATATTCTATTCACCCAATTATTACTATTTTTTGATTTAAGTTTTGTACTATTACATTTGAGTCGTTTTTTTGCGACCCGGGTTTCGCCTTTCGGCATCTTCAGGCACTATGTGCACTCACCAAAATGTAAATACACACTGACAACGAATACAGTTAATTCTAACTTATATAATAAATTAATACTAATAATAGGTAAAAATTTATGAAGTCAAGAATCACAATAAAAAATATAACAAACAAATTATAAAAATATAACAAAAAAACCTAATAATAGATCATTAGTAATTATAATCAATAAAAATACTACATTCAAGAGGTATAAAATCGTCAATACTGGGAACAATGGCAACATATTGGGAATTTAATGGAGTTAACTAATGAGATATATCAATAATATCAGTCTTTAAAAGTTGTTAGTTAAACATTCAATAATATTCTTACATATCTAACATCATAAAAGTGTACTGCACTTCCATGAAAAAATGTTTTTGAAACCAATTTATTGTTAAGCTGGGCGCAGTGCAAAAACATAATTTTTTTATATTGTCAGTATTGGAGGCCACAAACTGGTATAACAATCGGTCAATAGTTGTGATTGTGCATCCAGGGCGCCGCACCATATTGTTTGAATACCACCAAGTAAGATTTAATATATATTATAGGACATTGAATTTGAATTGATGTTATTTTTACAAAAACAAGTAATGCAAGCAATTGTTATTGCAACATGATTTTATTCGGAGTATCAAGGAATGGAGTACCAACGATTTTATTCCGTTTTCTTCCAGGCAGTATTGGATAAATTTTCACATGTCGACTGCAATCTGTCCTATCCGGCAATTTTCTCACTTCCACATGGCGTTAACCGTGATATACAATTCTGTTATGGTAGTCTACGGGGTCGAAAAGACGCGTGCAAGGTAACTTTTGTTAATAAATACATTATAATATTATACATAACATATTATACTTACATACATATATTTTTGTGTAAAGTCAAAAAATAAATGTTCCATTCAGTCTTATCACCAAGGAATTAATATATAGTTTGCTATACAATTTAAATATATTTTCTGCATGTATGGAGATGGGCTGGACACATTGCTAGAAGAAGAGAAAATCGTTGGACGAATTTAGTCATCCAGTGGTATCCAAGAGGTACAAAACGTCCGTAACGTAGACCTAGAGGCCGCTGTATCGATGAAGTGATACAGTTCTGCGGATGTACGTGGCGACGCAACGCACAGGACCGACAGAAGTGGAAGCAGCTTGAAGAGGCCTTCATCCAGCAGTGGATAGATTCAGGCTGATGATGATGATGATGACACAGTACATGACAAAATATTTTGAAGACAACCTTTTTCTATTGTATCTAGTACCCCTTTAATTCATCGGTGTTAAAAACGTTATATTAATGATATTTTTTGATTGGTTTTGTGGTAAATTTTTCTTAGTTTTCTAGTTTTTTCAGTGCTATTTATTTAGTTTGATGAAAACTAAAATCCCATTATTATTAATAGCGTTGAGTATATTTTTTTTTATTTTTGGTTTTTTGATTTGATGGCCTCGCCACTGTCGTATAGTACAGTAAGTAAGGGCGCAGACAAGTCACGACACTGTATTTGGCGTACGTCGATGCAGGTCTTACTGGACTCCACATGCATCCAATTATCATCTACAATTAGAGAAAAAATCCAGTGCTCTGTCGTTTGTCTGCACCCTAAGTGTAGCCAGCGTTGTGTCAAGTGAGGGTGTTGGGGCTGCACGGCACCCATGTGGTGGGGGAAGGCAAAATACCCCGATTAAAAAAAAGAAATATTAACTGTATACAATGTTTAAATATAATATAAGGTATGACAAAATATATTGTACTGATAAAGAGTGACCAAAGGGCGGGCGACAAATCGAAGAATAAATGCAAAAGATATGAAAAAATACATAATAATTTTCACAGAAAAACACAACAATCATAGTTGTACACAAAAATGGTAACAAAAACCATTCTTTCAAAGTCTCAATACGGGTCATTATCCTAACATAATATAAAATATTTCTATTATTTTTAAATCTAAATATTTTTATTTTTAAAAGCAAATTTCTTTCACAGTATTTAAATGTATACATATTTGAATAAAGGCATTCCACATGTTTTAATTAATATATTTTTCTCAAACTTAGGGAGATTCTGGTGGCCCACTCCAAATTCGGAACAAGAATGTATACTGCACATTTACAGTCATCGGAATTGTGTCGCAGGGAAAGGGATGTGGTCATCCAAAAATGTCAGGATTATATGTGAGGGTTGCTCCCTACGTCCCATGGATCGAGAGTATTGTCTGGCCATACAATGTATAGACATACACAGAAGATGTGAGAATGCAACCGTCAAAGCAACAACTAAACATAAGCCAATGAAGTTTGAATAATGGGAAAGATTGGATTAATAAAATAACATAAGTACCTACTAATAACTAAACTGTCAAAAAATACATACATTATACCGAAATGTATCGATACGATTTTTTTATATTGTTTTACAAAACCATCTGCAATTTGTATTCTTAGTTTAATGAAAACAAAAGTATGACTGACAAACTGTGTTTTATTTTTTTTCGGATCTCCACAGTCTACCTCTACTATTATGGTTGCTAGGCAGCGTTTAATTGAATTTTAAATACAATTAAAATTTGTATTCTTAATTCAATGAAATCAATTTAACATGACTAACAAAGTTTAGTGTGCACCATTTATGTTGAATCCCCACATCCTACCTCCACCCTTCGCCACTGCTATCCTCACAGCGCACGAAATGGAAGATGTTACTAACCGGAGTGCTCGATAATTTTTCGAAAATATTTAGATATTATTTATGTAATAATAGTATGTATTATATATAAATATACCTGCCAAACTCAGCCGATCAAATGATATGGCATAATTTTGTCGGCACCGCAGACAAAAATAGAGGTTTACGTCATAAATATATATTTTTTACAATGAATAAACTTTTAAATAAATATATGAAGTAAATTAATTTTATGAATTTTTAATACTTCACTTTTCCCACAAGGCGGAGCCGATAGTTTTGGGATTTTCACGAACAGGAGCTGTGCTCCGGTGTGTTCCGGTCCATTTCGAGCGCTGTATCCTCCAGCCATAAGAAAACGGCCGAGGAAACATATATAAACATGATTATAAATCACACCTGATACCCAATGGTGTGCCAACCGAAATAACGGGAATGGGACGATTTGACACCGCGAACTGGCCTCCGCCGATTGGCCTCCGGTAATTGGCCGCCGGTACAATCGGACGCCGGCCCAATTGGACGCCGACCCAATTCGACGCCGACCCAACTGGCCTCCGGGAGATTGGACGCCGCACAGTTGAATTAAATGCGCAAAGGAATAGACGTACGTTACGATTTGTTGGAGTAAATAAGCAAGTCAGTTTAATATGCTTCTATCTTCTCAGTAGGTGTACCTTATACATTTCGCGCTTGACACATTTTTAATATAGATTGAGAATAATTATTATGCCTGATGATGTTTATTAAAAGAAAATAATTCTTCCCTCGCTAAAACTTAAAGATGTGCATAATCAATTAATGTATTGTCTATACATGGGTACTTATTTATATTTACAACAAATATTTAAAATAATGTTAGATGTTAGAATGAAAATTACATTATATTTCAGCGTTTTATCGACTTAATATTATAATAAAGCTTAAATATGTATATTATTATGCATACATGCGTATTTTAAGATAGTATGAAATTACAAACAAAATATTAAGTAAGTTATCTGCTAAGTATAAATGTTTCAGTAGTTTGATTGATAAACTACTTAGGTACTGGGTGCCGGACGAAATCCCGAAGGCCGAAATCCCGAATGCTGAAATCCCGAATGGCCGAAATCCCGAAAAATGAAAAAATACAAACATCAATAATTGCGCAATTTTTGCAAGAGAGACAAAAACCCATTTTTTGTGGAAATATAAAAAATGTAAAATACAAACATCAATAATTGCGCAATTTTTTTTCAGGAGAGACCATTTTGTAGAACGAATGGATTTTGTGCATCTTACAAAAATTGCGCAATCCACGATTGCGCAATTGTTGATGTTTGTATTTTACATTTTTTTTATATTTCCACAAAAAATGGGTTTTTGTGTCTCTTGCAAAAATTGCGCAATTATTGATGTTTGTATTTTTTTTATTTTTCGGGATTTTGGCCTTCGGGATTCCGGCCATTCGGGATTTCAGCGTTCGGGATTTCGATATTCGAGATTTCGGCTTTCGGGATTTAGGCTTTCGGGATTTCGGCCTTCGAGATTTCGTCCGGCACCCAGTACCTAAGTAGTTTATCAATCAAACTACTAAAACATTTATACTTAGCAGATAACTTACTTAATATTTTGTTTGTAATTTCATACTATCTTAAAATACGCATGTATGCATAATAATATATATGTTTAAGCTTTATTATATTATTAAGTCGATAAAACGCTGAAATATAATGTAATTTTCATTCTAACATCTAACATTATTTTTAATATTTGTTGTAAATATAAATAAGTACCCATGTATAGACAATAAATTAATTGATTATGCACATCTTTAAGTTTTAGCGAGGGAAAAATTATTTTCTTTTAATAAACATCATCAAACATAATAATTTTTCTCAATCTATATTAAAAATGTGTCAAGCGCGAAATGTATAAGGTACGACTACTGAGAAAATAGAAGCATATTAAACTGACTTGCTAATTTACTCCAACAAATCGTAACGTACGTCTATTCCTTTGCGCATTTAATTCAACTGTGCGGCGTCCAATCTCCCGGAGGCCAGTTGGGTCGGCGTCGAATTGGGTCGGCGTCCAATTGGGCCGGCGTCCGATTGTACCGGCGGCCAATTACCGGAGGCCAATCGGCGGAGGCCAGTTCGCGGTGCCAAATCGTCCTAGACCCGAAATAACTATCGCCTGACAAACTAATTGTTGTGGAATTTAATATAATTAACAAATTTGGGAATGTTTGCAGTGACTAAATGGGTCCACTAAAATGATTGTGGTCTCCAAGCGCCGTCTTCTCACAATGGCCGTTTAATTAAATTCTCGTTAACGAATTCCAAACGAAAACGCCCCAATAAAATAAAATACACTGCGCTTAATCAATTAAAAATGATTGCTCCGGCACGAATGTTATTACGAGCCCATTATTTAGAAATAAAACAGTTTTTTTACAGATGATAAATTTCGTCATAAATTCCACGATCCAGGAGGAATTTATGAGTTTGAAATATTTATGGAACTTACCTAATTATAATAAGTGAGGAACTAATAATCGAACGAATACATATCTAAATCGACTTCAAAATTTAATAACCAATTGTAATTTACACATAATAATTTTGCCAATTTTTCGAAATACGTTTTTTTACATCAATCGATTCTCTAATGAAATTTCCAACATTTCTGTATAAACCTAAATGCATAGGATTATATTGAAGAAACAATTATTATTTTCATGCCACTTCGTAAGTATCATTATTTGCCAATGTTTTTTTTTATATTTCGATATTATAGAACTAAAATCGAATTAAGTATAGGTTTGTAATTTCTAAATTTCGCTTTCCTACACATTTTATGGTTTGGCGCTTAGGATAGTTTAGAATTGAATAGACGTGATATCACTTATCTTATCAGCATTCTGCATTTTATACTTAAACAATGTCTAAAAGTTTGGAATAACAAGAAGAGAATATTGATTTTTCTTTATTAATGTGTTCAGTACTTGAATAAGACCAAATCAGATCAAAACATTCAAATCAGGTACGAAAATACCAACATTTTATATACAGAACAGGAGTCCATATGACGAGGAAGAAATGAAAATGTCATGAAAATCAGTTGCTTAGTGCTAATGAATGTGAAAACTGTAACTTTTGATCGAAAATTCTCGAGAAATAATGACGCAAATTAATTGATGGCATTATCGGACCTTATTTATTCAAAAATATGGATGACATTGGTTCGAGCGTGACGTGGTTTCAACAGGATGGCGCAACGTGCCATATGGCGACCGCAACCATCGACTTGGCGATAAGTTGATTTCAAGAAATGAATCTGTCAATAATTTTCCTCCATTTTTCAAGGACGACACCTCTGGATTATTTCATGTGGAGCTCGTGAAGTCACTGGTTTATGCTGATCAACCAGAAACAATTGACGCATATTTTTTTGTGTTATTTTTTTTTTACAAATTAAAGTTCTATCGGGCTATAAAACCATCCTTTAAAAGCAATAGTGATTTTTGTGGCCGTCTTTATACATTACTTTTCTCAAAAAAAAAAATTAAGAATGCAGCACTGGATAATTTCAGTTTACTTCCGTAAAACCATTTTCGCAGGCAGGCTTTCCTCCAAAAATCTCTAAGATGCCGGATGTTTTCTCGGGATCATAAGAAATAGTGTAGGTACTATTTTCAAAATAAAGGACAAAACTGAGTTTTTCAGAATAAAATAAATCTAAATGACATCATGCTTAAATACGGGACGTTCATCTTAAATAATAATGGACAGATAGTCACCGTCCTCAGAAGGCATTTTATGTACTTACTAATTTACGCGCGCAGCCAAAGATACTACGTACCTATAGGTATAAATCTTGAAAACGCCTCAGATATATTTTTTATATAATAATATATCGTCACTGTTCTGGCAGAAGACACTAATTCGAAAAAATTACATATTGAGTTAGTTATACCAAAATGTTCCTTATTTCAAACTTTACCGTCTGGAAACCTTCTTAATAAATAAACAGTCTTTATTTTAAAGTCATCCTTTTTACGATTACTGATAGACCATTTCAAATATGTTAACATCTTCAAAGTCAAATTACTCAAAACTAGTATTCTCCAGTTAGTGTGTTCTGCGAGAACAGAGACGATATTAGGTATAGGTACGAGTATCTACTAGAAAAAGTCTTTGAAAAGATGGATAAAAAAATGGTAAGATCGTAACTTCGGCTAGGAATCAAGGTAAGTTTACCTATTATTGGTACCTTGGCTCAAAGCACAACAGCCGATTACTAGTATTAACGGAATTAGTGAAGCTCGTCAGTCATCAGCTGTGTGAATACGAATTAATTTCGTCGTGATTATGCTGGTCGCAGGTGGCTTAATTTTGTGAAGCACCTTAACCAGAATCCAATGGATGCTGGTTCAAGTCCCGCCGTTTATCAAAGATATTTTCTGTGAGGTATTTTAAAATTATGAATGTTCAATGTTATGCCGGGTCCACACTGGCAACATGTCGCCGACAACCTCGTTAAATTTTACAATAAGTATGATAATTATCGTAAAATTTCTTAAGCAATTATGATAATTATCGTAACATTTAACGAGGTTGCCGGCGACATGTTGCCAATGTGGACCCGGCATTAGATTCTCAAATCGTTTAATGCGAGTTTTGTTTACGTGTCAAACTTTAATAAATTTCATGATGCAGAAGTAACTATTGAAAATAACATTATCTTTAATACATCTTAAATGTATCGTTATTCGAACTACAACACGTCTTGTTCCAGTTACAACCTCACACAGAAGGCAACCCTACCCATTATTTTTGTGTTCCCTGGATATAATAAAAATATGATTGGTTTTTTAATAACACCTTTAAATAAAAACAATTTTATTGGGTATATATTTATGGACTTGTCGGTTGACTCGAATTTCAACTAGTTAATAGACGGTTTTATTAGTTAACCAAATAATGGCTGGAAAATGTTGATGTTTAATGAGGCGCATATAATGTTATGTAAATTAGAAATATGTTAATCAGCAAAGTTACCGTGATTTGACTGAGCGGACTATTATTTTTATGATTCTATCCATTTATAACTTTATAACCAGCTGGTATTATAAACACCTCGATTATTGTAATGCGGTATCACAATCTCGCTGAGACTACCCGAGTAGGCACGCTCGTCCCTCCTCGTGTACCAAAATATAGTATGAAGGAAAGTCTAGAGAAGCATAGATAAAAATCACACAAACAAAATGACGTTATAGTAAAAAATATGTTGTCTTTTTGAACGCTGTTTGAACCACTGTATTAGGCGGCTTAACAAATCGAAATGAAGAAAATAAACTTTAGACAGAGTGCATAAACCGCAAATATAAATTGAGCAATTAGAAAAAAATGTAAATCTTATATTATTTAAAAATAAATTCAATAACATCTTTGTTCCTGCTTTCTTTTCATGATTTTGTCTAAACGTAAAACTGTTTTGCTTATTCAGATCCGCAGGTTTATCTGTTTATTCATGTCATATGATACCATTTTTTTTCCTGTGGGTGCGGGCACTTAGGTTGGGAGCACCTGCCTTATATAATCAATAATTATTCATACTTTTTAATTTCTTATTTAGTCGAACTTAGCTATTCCCAGCATATTGTGTCAGACTTCTCCCAATAGGTATTTTTTATTATACTTATTCGATTTTTTTCCCACTGTATATATATTAAATTTACAGGGTTTTGCAAGGAACGGTTGTAAGTTATTAGTCCAAACTTTTTGATCCAAGCATTATTGGTTATCCAGGGGTCAGCAAACTTATTACACATAAGAGTATGAATATCCCGACTATTAAGATTTTTTTTCAAGAGCCATAGATTTTCGCTTTCCTTCACGATTTTCTGACGATGAGTTGGTTGGCACTTTTTTGCGATAATGCTATTAATTGGTAATCCTAATTGTGAATTTCATGATACATGACATGAAAATCGTATAATAATTATCGTAGTGGCTTTATTTTGACATTCAATATTTTTCTTAATATTCATTAATAAGCGTACCCGAAGCGCCGCATGCGTAGTGACATCCCTAAAAAGGGCTAGAATGCCGTCCCCATTCAATTTTTGCCATTTTCAAGATCAAACAGTAATGATTTTGTTTGGTTTATGGTCCTGACAGGTTTGGAGTTACCTTTATTATTATTTTTTTACTGTACGATAAACCGCCATTACAACCTCCACGGGACGCCACGACGCACGCAGCTCACAAACGTCGATCTGCTGACTCTTGAGTTATTCCATCCTTAATTATTAATTATTGGAATCAACTTTACACCACTTTACTTGGACGTTGTCAACGAGGTTGCCAAATCTGCTGATGCATACACATGGAGGACGATTTCGGAAGAGGCTCGGACCCACCCTGGGTTGCTAACCTACTGATGATGCTAATGAAGTTAAATACTTGGTAAATATGTATTCAATTATTTTGCCATCTTTCAAAGTCAGAACTTTGGTTGGGTGGGATGTTTTGTATATTATTACATTTTTTGTAACCTTTGACATTTGTATTTAATCAGGAAATGCCCTAAATGGTGACCGAGTGAATTTTAGGTAGGGCATGGCTATTATAAACGAAACGTTAATATTGTTGTACTGAAAGGTGTAACTAGTAAAATACGCTAATGTAACACGCTATTCCCACAGCATAATGGATATATGCTTATCTAGGCCTATATATTATTTAACACAATTGCTTTATAAAACGCATTTATAAAAAAATACTTATTTTTTTAAGTGCTAGTTTCTAGACATCATTTTTTCAATCATAATAAAATCTAGCTTTTTTATTCCCACCAGATACCTAGTTTTTTTAAATCCTATCTAGCATATTTTTGGTTCTTGGTAACACTGCCTACGACCCATATTACAGTAACAGTTTTGGTTTCACGACTCAAACTCAATGTCAACCGACCGATTTCGGGTCGCAAAGGGTTTTTTGAAATTTATTAATTATGTATTATTTTATTTACCTACCCTATAAAATAGACAAGGTGTTCCGTTAAATTGTCAGAATTTGTGAAGTGTTCCATCTCATTTCTTTAATTTATTGATTAATGTATTATGACGCCCACGATGGCTGCGTGGCATAAGCGTCGGTCCATAACGTCGTGAGTCCCAGGTTCGAATCCTGGGTCTGGCAAGTACACACATTGTTTTTCAATTTCAATTTGTGTATGCGTCCAGAGTATGGACCTAATAGGTTGAGCATGTGGCTAACATCCATTTCTCGTAAAAATAAAATCTGTCAATACAAAACCTCCACTATGTGGAGGTCCATATGGTAAAAAAAATATTTACCTACCCTACAAAATAAGCAAGGTGTTCCGTTAAATTTTCAGGATTTGCGAAGTGTTTCATCGCAGGAAAAGTTATATAGATAAGTATATAGACCAACTCATCGCCGGTAATGCATTGAATCCTTTGTCGATATTGAAATATTATGTAATCAGCTTACAATTGCATTCAAGTTTTCAATCGCCAGATATTGAAATAGAAACGTAACGTCAGTAATAATTAATAATATGTCAACATATTTATATCATATTATACCTATTGGATTTTCGTGCTTTTTTCGTCACAATAATGGGTAGTTATATATGGTTCCAATATCGATAAGTATCAATATATAAATCAATTTTGACTTCAAATAGTAGTAAAATATTGCATAATTGATAAACCATTATTGCTTTGCTAATCTATCGTAATAATATCAAGTACTATTATGTTTAGATAGTTGTAATTAGTAATTACTAATCAGTAACCATTATAATTTTTGTATCTACAATTCTACCCGTTATATTCGGCTTCTAATGCCGGGTACACACTGGCAACATGTCGCCGGCAACCTCGTTAAATTTTACGATAAGTATGATAATTATCGTAAAATTTAACGAAGTTGCCGGCGACATGTTGCCAGTGTGGACCCGGCATAAGAAATATATCCACAATTTAAAACGCACGTCACTACCTATCCACAATCAAGACATCTTGACTTGATCCCCCAAAGAAATTCAATTGCTTGGTTCATATAAGTCACAGATTGACGAGTGAATTCCACAGGCGATGATGGATAATACGTAGGTACATATTGTATGCATTTCCATAATAATCATTCTCAAACATTTGTCAGATTTTTTAAAAATATTTTCTGACGAATGCTCGGTTTCTGATAACCGATGGTTTATCGTCATCGTATCGCGACATATTATCAAGGTTTTTGCAGAGCTCATACTCGATGTTGATTGGGAGTCTCTCTATGCCCAGCGTAATTGTTCAACCATCAAACAATACAGTGGCGAAGACTCCATACCAGGCCATTAAAAAATATTTTTTAATTGCATATTGACATATTTATATAATCACTTGATTATTTCATATTCTATAAAAAATATTTAATTTACCAACGACAGATGTCGTATATGTAGGAATGTATTGCACAGATTAGAAAACAATCTGCAAGGGTTTAAAAATATACCGTAGCGCGCCATCTGTCTTGACGTAAATAAACGTCGGATTGTGTGTGAAGGAATTGTGAATTTTTTCGTATGGACTTTACGTCACGTAACCTCGTCGTAATATCGTCAATGATTTCTGTCTGCAGATGACAAAAATAAATTAGATTTTTAAAAAAAATCTGTAGTAAAACGAACCTTAAAAATGTTTAATTCTTTAAAATAATAAATATTGAATGAATTGAAAAACTTACAGTCAGGTCGTGGTGTCGAACAAAATGGTTCCTTTCGAAAAATGTCTCAAATTTTAATTTCCGAAATAACTTATTCTTGTGTTGGCAAAGGGTTGAAGATTATTATTATTAGTATTAATTTGAATCTTGATCTAGCGAGTAGCGACTGTGTATGTATATCGTACAAATTTCTATCAAATGTTGCGTTTTCTTTCTGCACATCAAAGTTTCCATGGATAAAGGACCTAACTTTGAAAACCAGCGGTTTAGATTATTGGGTCGAATACATACAGGTTGGTCAGAATGAAGGGCCACAGGGAACCGTGAAGCCTTTAAGTGATACATAGTTTAGTAAGTTAGGGAACTATACGTAGGTAGGTACCGAACATGCCAGGGGCGACTCGATATAAGGTTTTTTCTGTGCACATTTAGAGTAAATTACTTATTAAGTTCATTATTTTATTTTAGGCAGGGATATTCAAAGTGGAATTTTATATACGTAAACGTAAAGGGTTCTCTCATAGAATACGTGAGGACTTATATTAATTATTAAGTTAATATTTTTAAACGCGCTATTTGGATGCGACTAAGTGACGACTCATATAGCTATGTATTTTTTTTAAATATTAGGTATACCTATATTTTCAATTAATTTCTGAGATTCAGTTAAAATAGGTATTATAATATATTGTTATTAGATTTATATTATAATTTAGTTATATAAATGCGTGGCAAACCACGTAATTACAAATATATATAAGGTATTCTTTTGTTGATTTTTTGGGAAATAATTTAATCAATTCCAGATTAAATCAGTATAGGAAACTTTAATATACTTAATAATAATATTCGCTTGCAATTTTGATTACATTGCTGTGTTAATTTTAAATTTAAAAAATAGTGAAATATAACTTATAAAATTACTCCATTCATAATAATCGTATTAATATAAGTAATTTGGTAGATAATGTGTAATATTATGAGAAAGTAGGTAAAGAGTATTTAAAAATAACGGCAAAACTCCACCACCTAAAAATTCATAGAGCCATAACTGCCAAAGACTGTAGTGTAGTGAAACAGTTGTTCAATTAGTAATGGAAGTGAAACAATCACTAACACACAGACTTTGAGATAATCACATAAATATATTGTGACCACACCGAGATCGAACCCGATGCCCCTGATGAAATATCAGCGTCTACGACTGGACAGGATCTTATATTTTGTTCTTTGATACTGATGGTAGCTATTAATTCTCGACTGCACTTAACATCAAGCACATTGCATAGTTTCCTTTCGTTCGGCGCCGCTCCGACTATGTCATACTGTTTTCTGTCAAAACTAGTGAGCTTCACGCTAATGTAGATGTGTTTATAGTATTGACTATTGATAATGGGTTCGACGTTCGGCTAAAACACTAAATTTGAGGGATTTCGAGATATTTTGAGATTGCTCTAAACACCTAAACAATTAGTACATTCTTATGTTATGTTATATCATGCAAATTGTGTATAATGAAGCATTGATAAATACAGGCGGCTCTCGACTTTCGAAAGTTCAACTTTCGCACAATTCGCTATTTCATACGTTTATTAAAATTTAGGTTTCTGTTGATAATGCAAAAACTGTGCGGTTCCATGCAGTCGCTACTCTCTCCTCCTTTCCCTGTCACCTTCTCAAATACGTAAAAGGGTGGTATTCAAATATCTCTTGGCAAGTTTATAAGGAAAATACTTGATTGCTAATAAGCCTCGTTAACTTTATTATACTCGTTGATAAATTGATATTTTGAAGTACTTACACTTTTTGACGTCTGTATATTATTATCTCGTTAGACGCCACTGGATATCGTTATGATAGACACATCGTTAAACTATGATGTTTTATTTGATTACAAGTAAGTACTTACTACTCACTAGTAGATTGTAGTACTTACTTACATGGATAGGTGCTTTTACTTGCATGTGACCGCACATTGGCTGTCGTGACCTGCCCATAATAATAATTTTATTTCATTCCAAGTCGTGTAATAAAAAAACACACGCTACTCTGACACTGAAATAATGCTGTTACATTTATTATTTCAGTTAAACACAGTTTACGCTGCGTCCTATCTATAATGGCGGTAAAAAATAGATTCGTCTACACGCCTATTAATAAGATTGTATCCCGTGGTGGTCGATATGTATTTTTTTTTATAAAAAAATCACTTAAAATGTTGATGTTTATTAATCGTAACACATTTATCACACAGCAATTAAATGTTTGGTACCTAACTACCAGTGGCGAAGGGTGACTTTTTGAAAGAGGTAGGTAGGTTGAGGAGATCTGAGAAAAAGAACACACTTGTCAGGTATACTTACGAGAAATAAGAAGATAATACGACATTACTACTAATGAATTGGTACACACTAATGACAACGACACACTTCACACACTAATTCAATGACACTTCAAAAACACCACTGACGATATAAAATTAAGCGATGAGTTTAAATTACGTACACATCAAAATCATTACAAAAAAATATTTTTATTTTTAATCTATATTTATTAATACATATTTGATTAAACGCCAATGTGCCGTCATGACAACAATATTATGCGCGAAGGTTTTAGGCTCTGCGATAGGAGCCTACCATATTTCATACAATTCGATAGACTGACTGAGGTTACGTCCACACGAAAAAAAATTCACAATTCCTTAACACATACTCCGACATTTGTTTACGTCAAGACAGATGGCGCGCTGTGATATATTTTTAAGCCCTTGCAGATTGTTTTGTAATCTGTGTAATACATTCCTACATATACGGCACTTATCGTTGGCAAATTAAATTATTTTTATATAATATAAAATAATCAAGTGATTATATAAATATGTCAATATGAGGCTTGAAAATTAAATAATCGCCTAGTATGGAGTCTTTGCCACTGCTACCTACCAGAGGCGAAGAGTGACTTTTAAAAGGATTTAGCTACGAGTAGTACGCTATAACACCAAAGTACTGATAGATTCACGATATAAATGTCTATGTTAGTCTACTTACTGTTAGTAAATGCGAATTAATTCTAATAATTTTAGCTTTATCGATTTGGTTATATTAATAAATTCTTACTCGCACGTAGGTACATACGTAAATTAATCGCAAAGTGTATGATTTCGGTGTTTGGTTATTCAACACCATCCTCAACCCTTCCTGGCTACTTTATTTATTTGTTTGTAACATTATAACAGAGCTTAATGAACACTGCAGGTGAAAAAATCTCATCTCCACGAAACCTTATCTCACTGTAAAAGTCAATATTCGCACTGGTTCTTGAATTTGCCGCCTCTTAGACCTGCCTACCCCCACAAAACGTCACTGATTGTCCTTGGAGAAACACTAATTGAGCTTTAAATTGAAAATGATTACATAATAATATAGGCACTTATGATAGCAATCATATAGGCAATCAGGATAAAATTAATATAAATGACCGAAAAAGCGTTGAGAGTTCTTTGCAAACAATGTAGGCAGGTACATTCCTCAAACAAAAATCTCGCTGACATAATTTGGGCCATTTTTTAAATACTAACCATTCAGTATTGTTGTTGCAAACTATTTGAATACATTTCTACAAACTATTATAGAAAAGAGTACCTAGTGAGTTGATCTGAAAGCTTATAAATTATAAATCTGTTTGCTACTTTCAATGTTTTGAAAGACCTGAAGCCCCACATCTTGAAGCGGGCCCCCAGGCCAGAATCTATGGTGGCCCCCCTACCCATCGCTAAGGTTAAAGGCAGTGTGACGCTTTTTCCAAATAGTGTTCCAGGTAAAATAATTAAGGGTGGGTATTCAGTGTATTTACGATGGCAGCGCGGTTTAAGCGTTGGACTATAATAGCGTCGTGGGTCCCAGGTTCGAATCCATCTGGCAAGTACACGTCATATTGTTTTTCAATTTGTGTATGAGTCAGAGTATGGACCTAATAGGTTGAGCAAGTGGCTGACATCCATTTCTCGTAAAAACAAAATCTGTTAATATAATCCTCCACTCTGTGGAGGCCCATATTATGATCCTATTAGTATCGAACACGGTCGAAAGAATTCTTAAGGGGGAGAGGCATGCCAGCAGAGAACCTAGCGGAAAAATACGAAGCTTGCATTTTGGGATTTTTTTTCTGATAATTTACAATTTCAACTGTATTAATTAATAAATATGTATCAGAAAACAAATTTAATTTTAGGTATGGTCCCAATATTGAAGCTCGATTTGATATTGATTAAAAGGATTTCAAGTTATACACACTTTTGAAAGGTGATCAGGCGCGCACACAAAGAGGAGGTCTTCATGTCCGGATCCCTCCCCCCATAAACGTAAAAATACAAATTACTAAATTACATGGAATATTACTTCTTCTTATTCTTCGTCGGGACCTCATCATGACTGAGGATCGTGACCAGGATGATTTATCTGTTGAACAGATTATGAAATGGGTTAGCCCCATCCGTCTCGGCATTCTACGACACGCAAGGCATGTGGCCAATGGAAGACCCGTGGCATCATAGATTGATGCAACTACCTGGGGCGTCCAATGTTTGAATTACTATTCCGATACGGCTCGTATAAAAGGCGACACAAACAGACACTAACGATCATATTATTAATAAAAAATATGACCGTTAAGCTACGCGCATTCGATAACTAGTTGTGGATGCGACAGCTCGCAATAACTCGGAGATTTATTATATCTGCAAGTCAGGTGTTTATAGCTAGACTCAAGTATTCAAGTATGAAGTTTCTGGGTATGGGTAATGTACCTGGAAAGTGCGGTATTCTGTGGTTGAAGCGACTATAACCTATACGTAGTAGGCGTGGTAAATTAACCCCGCGCCCTCCCGCCTTCTTAAAAATCAATAAAAAATCTTATGAATATTTTTTTCAAAACGGACTCCTATCATCATCCCACATCATTTTTCTATGTACCCATCTGAAGAAGTTCGATTAAATATGTAATCATACGCCTAGATGAAAGCCTCTCCAAGCTCCACTGCATTTTTTTTGTCTAAAAGTGTGAATAGGCACGGGTCATGTCATTTACGACTGCTAAACTTTCTGATATTCACATATGTAATAAAAAGCTATGAATTTATAATACTAGGTACTAGGGATTCCAATCCCGGGATCCCGAACTATTTTCGATACCTATGAATCCCAAGATTGGTAAACATAATCATGGAAAACAAAATACAAAAAACGAAAATATAACAGAAAACATACTTTTAATAACATATAACTAGGTACTTACATAAGAAATAAACTGAGTTTGAATGAAGTTTGATTTATTACCAATGTGTTGCCAACAACAAAGTGATTCCATCATGATCTCATACGTTTTATGACAGTTTCATATTTGACTGAATAATTAGATTTATTAAATATTTCGAAGATTGAACGTACACAATATTAACAATAAATGTCTTAAATAGAATAAATTATACTAGATTTATTTTTGACCGTATTTATCAATGTTATTTATATGAAAATTTTATATTAACTATGGAAAAATGCCAATCCCGGGACCAGTCCCGGAATCCCGGGATTGTCAAATTGTAATCACGAAATCCCGTGATCAATATTTTCGCTCGGGATTGGATTCCCTACTAGGTACCTATGCACTATCAAACAATAGGTAATATTCACTTGAGTGGCGCATCATATTACTATTGAAAACAATTTTTAATTTAATTAATTATTTAATAATTTATCATTATTAGACCACGTCGATTCTTGACTTCTGACTCTCGAGAATTCTCGAATTTATTGATTTCCCAAGTTCTCGAGAATTCTCTAGAAAATATACGCAAGCAAATTGTTTCGAATTTCGTTAAAAAGATTGTTTTCGTCAAAACCCGAGAGATTTTTTTTTATTTAAAATATTTTTATAATTTATTATATTCTCATAGATGATTTTTCAAGAAATTATATTCCCGGAAATGTTTGATGAAATTTCGATTAAAGAGAATTATTTTTTCTCATTATTTCTCGAAAATTCTCGACACAATAAATTTCAATAATTAGTACCCAATTCATTTTTTATTGTTTTAATTATGTCACATAGCTTAATAAGTAGGTACCTACAAAATATCTTACACCTCTGCGGCCAGGCCAAAAAGTTAGGTACCTATGTACTAATCTAAATAAAACGAAACGGGTGAAATGATTCGTGTTATTTTTTTAGTGCCTACTATGATTTGTTGTGAATACCAAGACCGTAATCAGCGTTTAGCCGGCAATTTCAAATCCCGTAGAAATAAATAACAGATGATGTGTTTAGAAGGTACCCACTACACATACTGACGACGCTGGATACTCCTTGATTCAGTCAGACCTTGCCAGCGTCCCGGAGCGCATCTTAAAACGTGACTCCAATGTGTTTAGTGCCTACGCTTTTTTACCCGCGAAGTTTGATTTTGTGCATTGTTCTAAATTCGGATATTGAGTAATTAGAGAATATATTTTATTATTCATACAAAACTCTTTTATGCCATATAATTTTCACACTATTTTTTTCTAAAATAATATTAAGTAAATTGTTTTAGGTACTTTAAAAACTTTATGACGTGATTCTTTCTTTTTTAATTTGGAAAATAGAATCTTTGTCATGACGACGATGTCATTAGAGAATAATATGCTAGAGAATTAGGTGCTACGGATTGAACTAATACGAGTTGAGTAAATTTCCATCAAAGTTAAATATTATACGATTGTAAATTATTTCAACGTTCTGCATTCTCAAATATGATCGTCTATTATTATTTCATGGAAACATATTGATATTTATATATTGGTTTTAGTGTTTAAAAGAAAACAAATGAAGCAAAAACATTAAAATCATAATATGGTTCCTATGAAAATCACAATAGGATATAACCTAATGTTCGGAATAAAACGCATAAGTATAACTTTTTGTACAACGTTCCGTGTTTAAATCCTGTTTGACACATAATTACGCGGTAATGTGAAAACTGGCCCTTTTTTAAAAATAAATTTCACTTGTGCACTTTTAATGGACGCATCTCAATTACATATATACGATTAGTTATCATTTGAAGTTTACGTGTTCCCAAAGCGTCAATTACATTGAGCTTTTTTACGAGCTGATTATTGGCAAATTTATAATCTGCCTGTAAATTCGCCCAGTGTAATCATCGAACAAGCTAATAAGCAGGTTGTAAGCACTCCACCGAGAAAAGTTGAAAGCCGGTCAACTTTATAAGCTACACGCCGGCTTGTGGGCGTATCGCGTCTGCGCAGTAGAGCGTGGTGGTGGAAAAACGAACTACTCATTTTGAAATTTACCTTTTTGACGTTTAATGGAAACATTATTATGGAGCGTAGCGACCTCCCGGCAAAAAAAAGAACTACGTTCCGTCAAAATCGCTCGCTGGCTTGTGGCTTATCAGCGAATGGAAAATTTTGTGTGTAATCATGAAATCGCAGTAGCTGAACCGCCCGCTTTTAAATTTGCCAATAATCAGCTCATAAAAAAGCTCAATGTAATTGACGCTTAACATTTAATTTAAAAAAAAACCTAATTTCTATATTTATATATAGGCCCAAGTTCAATCGAATTATTAACATTGACCATAATATGACATTTAATATTATGCAATGTTGTTTATTCATCGGGTTCGATAAAGATTTTGCAAGAAGCGAATATCCATATTATTACGAGTTATCGAACAATTTGTGAATACATTTTCTACAATATGTATTTGGAATAAGTATCTAACGATAAAATCTTATATTTAATGAATAATTTTACTGTGAGGGATTCTTTAATTGTACTTACATATTTTTTAAATTACCCAAACTAATTAACCTACCGCTGTAGTATATTTTTTGGAAGGTCAGTTTAAATTAGCGTAATTATTTAATAGTATTTTTTTAATAACTTCAACTAATTAAATTTAGTACTTACGTTCGGTCTAATTTTATTTAGTTTAAAGGGTTTTTCAGTTTAATATAAATATTTTCCCAAAAAAATTTTTGAGAACAAAATACAACAGCACAATTAGTTGTTATTAGGAAATAACCACTTTTCTATATTTGACATCCAAATAATCTCGTTTTTTCCTGCTTTGTCGAAAGCATATAGGTATCTTCCGAGCACGATTAAATTAAACTGAAATCTATTACACATTTTCTTTATAATACACCTTGTAAATGGTACTACTTTGCGCTCATTTTATTATTCTAGGATTACTTTTGAACATTTTTAAAATAATCGATAAACAGCGATACTTGTTTTCGGAATCGACAAGAACGCCGCAATAGGTTCCAGAACATAGTTTAAGGCAATGGCGAATGGTGTGGTAGGCTTTGGAGATCCGACATAAATTGTGCACACAAAAGCTTATCAGTTATACAATCATTTGAACAAAAAATTCAAATTGTAGATGGTTTTGATAAGTTTTAAAAAAAATTAAACCCTGCCTAAAGCAAACCATAAAATATGTAAAATGATACCATTAAATTATATATAATTTAAAAATCTGTTATGATTAGGTTTAGGCAGAGCTTAATCGAATTTTATAAACCATCTCCAATTTGTATTCTTAGTTCAATGAAAACAAATAAGTGTGACTGACAAAGTTTAGTTTGCACTATTTATGTCGTATCTCCACATACTACCGTCACCCTTCGCCACTGGTTCGAGGTATGTGTGGAAGACATTTTGGGAGTAAAATGCTCTGGTTTCTCATCTGGGGCTACGGGTTCGATTCCCTGTGAGGTCACAAGTAATTTTCTCATGTGATTGTTTCACGTTTACTACTTTACTTCTGGCATTTGACCTCAATGTAGTATTACAAAGATCAAGAATAATAGTCGTAGTTTTTTTTATTTCTGGAAGAATGAATATTTTAAGGCTTTATGATTTCAGAATAGGTAGATTATTTAAATGATGTTTTCTCACAAAAATATAATATATTCTTAACACACAATAACAAATATTTGACGTAAATTATTATGAAACCATGGTACAATATGTGTCATCCGTGTCCAACTTCGAGTTGGGTCTGATCCCACTCCCGATTGTCATTCTTCAACTTGAACAAACGTATTATATCTGGTTGATGACACTCAAGCATCAACAGAGGAAATAATCAACTTCTCATTCACCGTGATAATGACATGTTCAATATTCAAAAAACCCAAACTGCTCTCCTAGAGAGCAAAGAACCTACTGCGAGACGGTAAGAAAAACAACGCTTTAGTTTAAAGCGCGGGAATTCACTTCTTTCACTCTCGTGGCAAGTCGTGAGTGATGCAATACGAATCAAGTGATACGACGAGAAATGTGTTCCCTCACGGTTAATTTGAAAACAACTTTTATGTAATTTGGTGGACAAAATGAAATTATATTATGTTACAACTGTTACACGCTTTTTATATTTTGTTTATTTTATATACGCCTAAGGTGCGATCATCCAAAATCCATCCCGCGGTCGACAAAATTGGACATACAAACTGATTAGAACTGTGAAAGAGATTATATGTATAGGAGGAAAGTACTGAGAAGTAGGAGAACTAGTAGGTACTGATACCTATGTGTTTCCTTTAATTCGCGATGATTACATCCTAAATGATAGATATATCTTCAAAAACTCCAGTTATTTTCATTAGTCCTAATACTTATTTAGTTATATAATACTTTATACACGTAAGGTAGGTATTATATGTAATTATGTAGTTATATATTCGCTTTTTTTTTAGATACCTATCTATATTTTATAAACAGACATACAACGCTCTAAAATTGGTAATGGTAGGTAATAATATAAATAATTAGACTACGTTTCGAAAATTTTACCCCATTTAGACTCTGTGTACGGGCGGCTTTGTGCCTAGGGGCGGCACTGCTCGGCTCCGTTGATCGCGGAAGCCGTGAGACGATCACAAGTAAAAATTGAGATAAGGCAATCGTGTCTCCCCTATAGCCTATAATGTTATCCCCTTTAACTGAATTACAATGGCAAATTTTAATGGAATGAAATTTACTGCCGACGCCTGGCAGGCTTGAATAGAAGTAGCATGGCATTCTTATTTTGTAATGGATGGCCATTCAACGGTGGTGGCCACACTCACTTTGCCACTTATTGGCCCATTGTCAGCCAGTTAGCTGTTGCGTGAATGCGACACACACAAATCATCCTTAATTTATTAGAGAACCCATCGAAAACATGATGGGTAAGATGTATAACAATAATTTTTTTTCAATCACTTGTCATGTGAGTCCAATTAGTACTCTCGTCATTATTTGTGTAAATACCGCGGGTGTGTGGGCGTGCTATGATTATGTAGGTAATTATCAAGTTATTTACTTTTACTTACGCTGGCGCCATACCATCTTCAAGTAGGCTCTCACGCGGCCAAATTTTCTGCTGGCTGAAATTCAAAAGCTGTATTTATAACGGCGAATTTAAAAATCATCCATTTCAGTTCTTTGACAACAGAACTGTCAGCGCTCGAAATGGAAAAGTTTACAAACCGAAGCGCTCAACATTTTTTCTGAAGATATTAACATAGTTATAAAACTATATGGTCTACTTTTGTTATATGGCCTGTAATACACCCTCCACCACTCACCGTGTCTGTACAGCTGTGGATTATGCACAGCTCTGTATTGCGACATAATGAATATTAAATTGCTCTTATTTCGTTCCGAACGAAGCCGCACGGGACCGATTATTTGCAACCATGCACCTCGGTGCTTAAGACTACTCTAGGAAAGTGATGAAGTGAGGCGTGATCCGCCCTGTGTACCCGCGTACCGATGCTATTTAGCTCAGACAGTATAATTATTTTTTCACAAGACCAAGCGATAATTTTACCAATGTAAAGAACCGGAACAGCGTCCCGGTGCGCTGTGGTCCATTTCGAGCCGTGGTTCCGGTTCAGTCGAGAGTTTTTTTGGGATTTTTTACCCACATTTTTTTATCATTGAGTAAGATACTCCGTTTCAGCTCAAAGTCAAGTGATTTTTAAGAGTTTCTGTATTTTCATATCAACAACGTCGGCGGCTTTCTTTTCCTTTTGTCACTTTTTTCCCTAATAACAATTTCTCTGATTATCGATATCGTCATTATAATTTCTCATGAAATCAGAAATTTCGAAATTTCGGAAAAAATATTTCTCGAGAATAGCCTTTTATGATTATTTCTCGAGAACTCTGGGGGCGAGATTTCGCGATCACAACCTCTATTTGACACAATATGGTTAACAACCAATCATCGTAAAAAGTCTGTTAAGATACCTCTACTATGTGGACGAGAAGAAGTTCTATCTGGGAGTGAAAATAGTGATTTCCATTACACACAAATGCATGGCCCCCACAAGGGGGGGCTGACAGGGCTCTAGCCCAGGGGCCCGGGCTCAAGGGGTTCCCGGCCTAGTGGGCCGACCAGTGAAATGAGATAAATACACATCTTAAATTTATTCTAATAGTAAAAAAAGTTATTTTGTGTTATTGTATTTCGGGGTTATTACCATTTTAAAATATAAGGTTGTGCGATGCTATTTTTGGTTGTTGTGTATTGATACTCGACAACTCCATAATTCGATGTGTTAAAAAGAACGCTAAAAATACACTGAATTTTATTTGACATTTGGAAAATGTCACTGTAGACTTGTAGAGTGTCACCCTGACTTTAAAATAAGTGATAGGTAGGGGGGCCGCCAAAATTCTGGCCTGGGGGCCCGCTTTAGGATGTGGGGGACAATGCATAAATGATAGGTAGATATTTCTTACACAAGACTACTAACACAATATTGATACGTGGGTAACAACGTTAACGAGTGACAAATAATGAAAAGACTTTATTATGCATATTGTTGAAAATCGTGACATTTTGTAATTCACCAGATTACGATTTCTTGTTTGACCCAGACGAATAAATTTATCAATAATAGCAATACCGGCCCGACATTATTTTATTTCACAGTGTCGTGAATGTTCATTGTCTCGTCCACCCCTAACTCAGTGGCTTATCAACTTGTGAATAAAAATACCACGTCCGTTCCTGAACGGAGCACAGTATGCGCCGCCACGAATAAAAATATTAAAGATTGTTACGAGGAATCGTTATTGGCCATTCGCACAGTCAATTGAGCCACTTCTCATGGGATTTTCGCCAGATGCGTAGATCAAACTGGTTGCTGCGATTGTAGAAACATACACTAGTAATGATCTACCGTGAGGACAAATTTATTTTGATTTTTTTTTAAATAAATAAATCAAATGGAGCTGTTTATAAAATGATCCATAGATATAGTGGGAAACGTATGGTAGACTTGTAGTATTAGAGTATAATTACTACAAAAATAATAGGAGGAAAATACAAAATAATAATATTCTTTATAATAACGTGTTATTTATTTTACTGAAGCTTATTGCTGTTTAATGTATAATTTCGCACATAATATCCAATCATTACTAATATAGATAATATACTTAACATTATTATAATACCTGTGAGGTTAATACGAGTAGTTAAACTTATTGTCAGCAAAAAAAAAAAAAAATTATACTAAGTATTACATTTTTATTTTAGCCATTCAGTGATTTATCAAAAATATATTTTCAATCAATCTGTCTTCTACGGGCGCACTCCTTAAGGTGATGTCTCTAGGTAAAGTTGTTATCGAAAAATAGCTAGAAAAGTTTATTAATCGGTAAATATATATTCAAAACTAATGAGAAAAATAAAATTAAAAATTAAAAAGTATCGTGGAGTTCTGTATTCCAAAAATACGTGTCAAATTCGGTACATTTATATCGGGTGGCAAGAATGAATGACGTAAGTTTTATTATCTCTGTAACCAATGGTCATTCAATGGTGTGTCTGAAACACCATAGACATTTTTTCCTTTAAGTATCCACATTTTTATATTAATTATATTAATAATTTTTTTACCTATAATATTATAATTATTACAATGTGCTTAGGTGATATTTAACTACACAAATAAAACAATAAACTTTAATGAGTGGCTGTGATATGACATAATTAAACCAAAATGTCACCAAATTATCGAGAAGTCCTCTGTTTTTTATTAACCTTTTCAATATTGGACCATGTGATTTGTGAAATGGAATATGACCCACCTTCGGAGTTTAAGAGTGTTCCAACTACAGTGAAAACATTTGAAAATGATACAGTTCTACTGCCATGTTATTTGGAAAATGCAGGTAAGAAATCCCAAACATACTATATTATAGGACTTTTTGATATTTATACATTATTATAAAGTTGCCAGAGAATGTTGATTGTTGAAGTTAATTGTGTATATTTTAACACTCTCTCATCGGAAATGCATACCTATGCAGTTGGCTGTAATCACAGTTCGCCATGATATACTCAAGACTGTATCGGAAATAAATGGCCGTATAGTTTTGAGATAAAATATATGCCTCAATAAAACACTTATATTATACAATATGTAATAAAAACTAACGGAATACAAAGGAAAGACAGAATGAAATAGGTAAGTAAGTAAATTAGAAATACAATCATATCGTATATATAATATATTTATAATTCTGGTAGGTACTCGTAAGTCGTATCTATCACATATCTGATAATACTGACAGCGTTATTATCAGATATTAATTGATACCTACCAATCAATATCCAATTAATTGAATATAATAAAATTGTTTTTAACTTTTTCCACTAAGGCATTCTGGCCCCAATGATTCTAGTAGGCAGCTCAGGCCAGTGGGTTTAGCCCAGAGTATATTATTATAATCAGGACTCGAAATGGACCGGAGTGCCGTTCTGGTTCGTGAAATCGGCAAATTATCGCTCCGTCTCGTGGAAAAAATAATTTGACCATCTGAGCTAGATATGCCATATAACACACTTATTTTTATAAAATTCACATACAATTTCGACGCACTCGGTCCAAGTGTACTTGGATCGTACTTGGACCGTGTCAACGCGGCTCCCACTTCATCATCATCAGGGGCGCGACAACCCGGTGTGGGTCCTGGCCTCCTCAGACAGCTCCGTCCACCTGTCCCTATCCAGTGTGGCCGCTTTCCAATTTGGTACCCCCAGAATACGGCAGTCACTGGCAGCTCCATCTAACCAGCGAATCTTTGGCCTCCCTCTTCTTCTACGTCCTATTGGATTGCTGGACATCACTCTCTTTGCCGGTTCATTGTCATTCATACGGTGCACATGACCTAGCCATCGCAGTCTCCCAATCTTAATTGATTGAACTGCGCTGCAATCTTCATACAGTCCGTAGAACTCAGCATTATATCTTCTCCTCCAATTGGTGCCATCCCTGATCGGTCCATATATACGGCGGAGAATTTTTCTTTCAAATATGTTCAGGGCTCGTTCATTTCGCAGAGTTAATGTCCAGGTTTACGATGCGTAGGTGAGCACTGGCTTTACAAGTGTTTTGTAAAGAGTGCTTTTAGTTCGACGAGATAGTAAGCGGGACTTAAAATGTCTTAACAGACCAAAGTAGCATTTATTCGCAGACATGATTCTCTTGTTGATGTCTTCTGTAATATCATTATGTCGAGTTACAAGAGATCCAAGGTATATGAAACTGTCGACCGTATCAAACTTGTATGCACCAATATTTAACTTTGGTGCGACTTCTCGTGGTGTGACATAGACAGGCATGTATTTAGTTTTTGCCTCGTTTATTTGTAAACCCATTCTTTTGGCAGAGGCTTCTAGTGCTGTGAATGCCTTTTTCAGCGCCAATTCTGATATGGCAATGATGTCGATATCATCGGCATACGCCAGCAGCTGCACAGGCTTAGTAAATATCGTGCCGCTGCCACGGGCATCAATCTTTGCATCCCGTATCGCCTTTTCTAGCGCAATATTGAAAAGAAGGCATGCCAGAGCGTCACCTTGCCTTAGGCCATTCAGTGATACAAATGGCTCGGATATTTCCGCTTGAAGCTTTACCCGGCATTGTACTGGTGTCATTGTCATCTCTACAAGTTTAATTATTTTCGTCGGAATTTCAAATTCTCGCATTGCTTCGTATAGCCGGTATCGATTAATGCTATCATAAGCTGCCTTAAAATCGATGAACAGGTGATACGTGTTAATATTGAATTCAGTGGTCTTTTCTAGAATCTGCCTTAGAGTGAATATTTGAGTAACACATGATCTCCCTCGTCGAAAGCCTCCTTGGTAGTGCCCGAGTATTCCTTCTACAATGGGTTCCAGCCGCTGGAATATCAGAATCGACAACAGTTTATATGCAGAGTTAAGGAGTGTCACCCCTCTGTAGTTACTACATTCTATTTGGTCTCCTTTCTTGTGCAGGGGACAAATCAGCCCATCCTTCCACTCTTCTGGCATCTTTTCTGAAGTCCATACTTGGTTGATTAGGCTATGTAAATGTTTGAGCAGGCTTTTCCCCCCACATTTTATTAATTCACTCTGGAGGTTATCTATTCCAGGCGATTTGTTTGTTTTTAACCTTGAAATGGCACCTTTTACCTCATTTAATGTCGGTGGTTCTTCGTTATCATCCATGCCACTTTGTACTGATTCCTGGTCATGAGTATTAATGTTAGTGTTGCCGGCATCATTATGGGGGGTATTTAAATGTTGATCAAAGAAACCCACCCACCGGGCAAGAATACGGTGCTTTTCTGTGAGTATCATGCCATTGTCATCCTTGCACATTGTGATACGAGGCTTGAAACCCTTCCTAGCATTATTTATCTTTCTATAGGACAGCCGAATTTCTTGGGATTTATAGTGTTCTTGGAGTAGGATCATTTCCTTTTTTAAATAATCACGTTTCTTTTTCTTATGTAGTTTCTTTTCTTCACGCCGGCGCTTTTTATACTCATCGTCTGATGCCCGTGTTTTCTTCTGTAGCATCATTAAGTAAGCCTCATTCTTTCTCGTAGTGACTTCGCGGCAATCTTCGTCAAACCATTCTGATCGTTCACCTGTTTTTCGGCGTCCTAAGGTATCATTAGCTGAGGATACTATGGCAGTCTTGCACTCTTCCCAGTGTTGATTCACCTCTTCATGGTCTTCAACCTCAACATTGTCGCTCAGGTGAGTGTTCAAGCTCTCCTGGTACCGAGCCAGTTCCTGCGGAATCTTCAGTTGCGGCTCCCACTTACAGTGACCATATTAGTTTTTATTGTGAAACTAGCTAGTATTGTTGTAACTCCACGTTGGTGATATTAGTAATTAATAATATATTTATACAGTAAATTACGTGTTTAAGAAAATAATTAAATAAAAATCAGCATGGAAAACTCCAAAAATGTCAACGAAAATAACGATAAAAGTGGCAACGAAGATTTTTTTTACATTCGATAATGTTGGAAGTGTATTTATTCAAAATTATAAAAATTTTTGCGCGAAAATATCGGCAATAGTCGTAGCGATGCTGCGGACAGTGGATGTGGCATCATCGGGACCAGCGAAGAAAGTGAAGAGACTTTGATCGGGAGGGCCCTTAATTATCGTAATAATACAGATTGTGAAACTGATATCATCTCGCCCAAAAGAAAGAAATGTGCATATTTCAGCTATGGTAGTGATGAAGAAGAAACACCCCACAATCAGCTGGTCAGAAATCATAGAGAAGGATTAAAAATAAGAAGAGGAAGATATAGATCCAGAACACCGGTGAAATCACATTAATCTACATGTCATTATTCCTGATATACCTACCTACAGAAAAAATATGTTTGTTACGTTGTATACGTTGTATACGTTGTATACGTTGTTTGTGGTTCTAATAGAAAGGGAAATCAAAGAAAACGTACAATGTAATATTATTGTAAAATTTGACTATAACTGACTTTAACTATTGGCACTTCATGTGGGAGTTTGTTTAGATATCATACTTTGAAAAAATATACTGATTAGTGCAAGCTACGTTGGATCAAATCGTAAACTAATTTCATTGTGACAACTAAAAACAACTAAAGATTGTAAACATTAAGTGGTAAACACTGTGTATTACTGTATACTAGTGTGTGTGTGTGTGTGTAGTTACTGACAAATTTCAAATCTTATGGGCTGACTAGCGGTTTTCTACCTTCTAGGGTTCGAAACGGACTGGAGCGCACCGGAGCGCCATTCCGGTTGATGGAATCCCCAAAACTATCGCTCCGTCTCGTGAAAAAATAATTTTGACCATCTCAGCTAGATATGTTATAAAAGAAAATAAAATTAACACAATAATTATTTTTATAAAATATACATAACATTGATAATTACGTTAAAATTTTCGGAAAATTAGTCAGCGCTACGGTTCGTAAAATTTTCCATTTCGAGCGTTGAAAACTACGTTTGGGTGCAAGTGCAGATTAATGTCTTTCACTCGCTAGAGCAATATTTAATTGTTATTTGGTGTTATCATAAGTTTTTTACTTTAAGGGTCCTACTCCTACAAGAAAGTCCCGAATTTTGATCGGAGTACATAGCTAATACGTTTTGAAAAAAAATATCAAAGCGCAAAAGGAACATTGCTGTCTGTAATGCTCCACGAACAACGCATCATTTTTTAATCTCGATGATATACGGCCATCC
Source organism: Rhyacophila brunnea (assembly GCF_057557595.1). NCBI lineage: Eukaryota > Metazoa > Arthropoda > Insecta > Trichoptera > Rhyacophilidae > Rhyacophila > Rhyacophila brunnea. The sequence continues at coordinate 17,824,737 of NW_028233068.1, read as the reverse complement.
TTTTCCGGTACGAGGGGTTACGGTGAACTTTGATACGACTAAGTGTAATATTATGTACAATTTACATGTAAGCTTTTCTCATATGCCACAACAGCATAAACACTATGTGATATCCAAATTGTTAAGATTATATATAATTATAATATATGACGTATATATATATATATCATCACTTTTAACACTAAACAGGCATAGAGGCCCAATGACAGTAGTTTAGTTTAACAGTATCTAGTGTATTTAGTAATAGAAGTGAAACAATCAAAACACCCAGGCTGTGAGAAATCACATAAATATATTGTGTCCTCATCTAGAATCGATTCCGGAGCTCCTGGATGAAATGCCATTGCTTTACGCACTGCATCAGAAGAGTCAAAGATCATTACCTATTAATCGTGACATATTTTTAAACCTGTAGTTATGATAATCAATTCTGTACTTTTGGAGACTAGATTTGATATATTTTGAGTGTTGTATTATAGTATTTGGGTATATGTAGGTAATTTTATTTTATTTGACCATGTTTATTCAAAATCTGATACTTACGCATAATTCGAAAAATTGTTGGTCATTTAAATACCTACTTAAATGCCTACTACAAATAACTGTGTCTTCGAGGCGCTTACTGCAGATTCCCATATTGCCACCCATGTATTGTGATCATGGCCCCACATCCTGAAACGGGCACCTAGGCCAGGAACTTTGTCGTCGTCCCCTATCTATCGCTAGGGTTGAAAGCTCTACAGAAACGTTTTCCAATGGTGTTCCAAAGGGTATTCAGTGTATTTTTAGTGATTTTATGTATTTTCCAATAAATCCACTTTAGTTATGAAGTTTTCGAATATCGACACACGATAATCAAAATTTGCATCACACAATCACATATTTTAAAATGTTATCAAATATTCTTAAAGTAAAATAGCGCCGCAGGCGATTTTTTACCATTAGAGCAAACTTGTGATGACTGTATGTTTATCTCACTTATAAGGTAGACGCGCTACGCGGGCCTCCCAGAGCCCCGGCTCGCAGGCTAGAACCCTGTCAGCCCCCGCTTGTGGGGGCCATGATTGTAATGAATGAGCTTTATGACATGCTCCCAATTTTCCAATGTATGTCAAAATTATATTGATTAGCAAAATCTTTAGATCAACATGTTACGTAATCGGTAGCCCTACCCCCCCTCTGCCACCCCTATGCATTTTGGGACTCCTTTGATACACCTCCTCATTATCAATGTGTTACAAGTTACATGAACACCACTAACACCGATTCAATAGATTTTGGCGTTGGGGGTCTCTTATAAATATCTAGTTTAATTTGTTGCAGCTATGTATAGGTCAGTGGCGACGGGTGGAGGTAGGCTGTTAAGATCCGACATAAATAGTGGACACTTAACATTGTCATTCACACTTATTCGTTTTCACTGAACTAAAAATACAATTTTCAGATGGTGATGAGTTTTTAAAATTCATTTAAAACCGAACCATAATAGTGTATGCTATGGGCGATCCGACAAAAGTATTACACACTTTTTCAGTCATACTTATTTGTTTTCGCTGAATTAAGAATACGTACCAGGGCTCGAAATAGACGGTAACGCACCGGATCGCCATTCCGGTTCGTGAGATCTGTAAAGTTATCGCTCCGTCTCGTGGACAAAATAATTTGACCGTCTGAGCTAGATATGGCATATAACAAAAAATCTAGCACACTTATGTTTATCAATTTGATAACCATGTAAATATCCTCAGGAATTTTTCGTTCGTAAACTTTTCCATTTCGAGCGCTGATAAGTACGTATCATCAGAGGCGATCTTAGTTAGTATTTTTTAAATAATTAAGCCGTGCGTTATCAAACCACAATAGATACAAATGATTCTTCTATCTATTGAATATCTAAAATAATGTATGATTTAATGGCATAAGTTTAGATATTTTATAGATAGACGAATATTTTTGCCTACTATCGATTATGGCTTGGTTACGTAGGGTTCAATTGAATTTTAAAAACTAACGAACGCTATCTGAAAATTGTAGGCTTAGTTCAATGGTAACAAATATGTATGACTAACAAAGTTTAGTGTGCACTATTTATAGCGGATCTTAACTGCCAACCTCCACCCTTCGCCACCGGTATAGATACGTATAGGTAAATCATTCTACAGTGGCGCCATAGGCGTTTCGCATATGTATTGGAATTTTTTGCTGCAATGCCTGATTTAATGCTAACAAACAATACCACTTCAACTGTAAGTCGCTTTTTCCATAACCATGGTGTCACTATAGAATGATTTACCTCTACTTACTAATAAGGAAAGTAAATTTTAAGCTATATTTAAGGATTCATAATATTAAATCTAATACTGAATGTAGCAGTATTTAATGTTAACTCTTACGTCTTTTCTCAATAGTCTAAAATCTCTTCGTAGAATGGCATATGTATGTAGTAACCGTAATAAGTTTAATATCTATCTACCTACCCATAAAAAGACAGCTGTCGACTTGTGAGTCATTTTTAAATGGCATTTAATTGGCTAAAGTAATCTTTCCGATTCGTGAATGAACCTAGGTAAGTGTTATCAAACGAAATCAGGGAATTTAAATAGTAAGCAGTGCGGTTTTAGCTTTTTGCAAAACCCTGCAATGCCTGTGCTAACTTTTCTCCAAGCCGCCATCATTATAAGGGCTCAGACACACAGCCCTCCAGTTGCAGCGAGTCGACACAGGTCCTTGATTCTAAATGTATTCTATTTGAATCTCAAATTGGATTATTTTATCCAACCAAAGATCCTTATCGGATGCATTTGAAATCAAGTCGACGCGCTGCAACTGCAGTGTTGTGTGTCTGAGCCCTCAACCGTCCTCGATAATGGATATTTAATCATTCTAAAAACGCATCATTATTCTCAATACACATAGATTGAGCGTATTTTTATTTTTCTGTTTTCGATTTAAATGTTAAATAAAAAAGATGTACTTAAGTATTTTTTTTAATTAGCAACGTAAATTAAAATTAAATAACGAAATTTACCGCGTTTTTGTGACAGCTTGAGATACGTGTGCTCAAATGGAAATTTTATCAGAAAAAATATAATAAAAAACGTATGTTTTTGCAAATCCAATTAGAATCCAATAACAAGAATGTGTATCATTAAATTGTATAAATATCAGCAACCTGCAGACACACGGCATTGCAGTGATCATGCGTCGACGCAGGGTCTTATTTGATTCCGATTACATTACAATCGGATGCAATAATTGGGATCAAAAAAGACATGTGTCGACGCACGTCTACAGTAGTGCCGTGTGCCTGCACCCTAACAATACTGTTTTAAGCGGTATAGAGACAAACGAGTAAAATAATAATAAAATATAGATATTAAGTATGTACACTTTAAAATGCTTGAAAGCACCTGATATTATATTACAATACTTAATTGCCAGACAGGGGTGAATCAAGTTCAAACGTAATTACAACAGGAATTATACACTTAATAAATTCAAAGACTTAATTCTTTTTTTTTATCATTCGTGACAATTTCACTCTATTTTTGACAACATCTTAAAAGGATATATTGAATACAGTAAACCTTTTATCATTAAGATTCCGTCCTGCTATTTTTCTAATTAAGTGATTACGGCCATTACAAGTGCTTGCCTACTCATAGAGAATATTTTTTTATCTACGTATATGTACTGGAATATAATATGCAGTGGCGTAGCTACAACATTGCAAGAGTATACAAAGCATTAGGGCCCAAAAATACAATATTTTATTAATATATCTAAAGTAGTAAATAACTGTAATTTATGTTCTAATTATAGTAAAAAATAAAACTAAACAAATCTTAGTTTACTGTTATAAAAATTGATTAGCTGATGAGCTGGTAGCTAATAATTTCATTTAACAAGAGGACCACTGATATTAATAGGTACCTACTCTACTACGTAACCAGCTATAAATCAATAGGTCGTATGTCAAGAAATTAGTAGCCAATGTAAACTTGCAATCAGTCGTATGTCAAAAAATATGAAAAATTAAAAATTAATTTACAAAAATGAAATATTCAAATAATATTTTAGGATATTAATCATAAAAACGATACATCCCATAAAATCGGCTTTTCAAACACACGACTGTGTTAGAGATATTGATTTATAGTATTTGACCGTTTTGGGCGATCTAGCGACGTCTACTGATCCTTTATTTTCAAATGTCCACCTACAGCCGATTTGCCAACCAGAGCCTCTCGAGTCTTCTATCGCCTTCGAGGGAGCAATTCCCCGAACTTTGATATGCATCGCTCTAGAATAAAATATGCGATGCACAGCGAAATGTTTTTCAATTATAAAAAGACATTTTCTTGTTTTTTTTTTTGTTTCAGGAATGAATTACCACGTCAGATGGCTGAAGGATGGTAAACTAATGGTGGACAGCTCCGACCATTCTCTTTTACCACCAGACCGAGTCAGACTTTACGGGAACCATAGCATACAAGTGAGGAGGCTAATACCAAGCGACACTGGAGAATACATCTGTGAAGTATGTGCCAATAAATTATTCATTTACTAATAAGATAATAAGTCACTTACTATTTGAGTAGGCACTTACTGTCTTATAACCAGGGTTTCTAACAGAAACTGAACCGAAAACCGGAAATATCTACCGTTGTTTTTGTCGGAACGAAAACCGGAACCGAACCGAAAAAATATCGATTTTTCGGTTCGCTACGTATTCAAACACGATATTAATATTACTCCCCACTTCTGTTTTGTCGTTCAGTTGTCGTGACGCATCTCGACATAATTCTCATAATAATTTATAATACTTTAAATATTATTTTAAAAATTCGAAACAATCGAGCTTAAATATTGGGACCATACCTAAATAAGATTTCATATAAATAAAAGGATTTTAAAAGGATAATAAAGAGGAAGTTATACACATTTATATTTTTATAAAAATCGATCTTTTTTAAAATAAATATAAAAAATATTAAAACTATGAATTAGTCAAAAATCTGTACGAGAAAATATTAACAACTTAATAATATATAATATATATAAATAAACTAAATTTTAATAATAAATATGACCATAATTTTTTTACAATTGTAAGTTTATCTTTGACTTACTGGTCTGCCCTGGTTGTTGTGTCAAACAGGAACTTACTTAAGCGATTTTTATAGGGAAACCACAAAAGGCGAGGTGCGACAAGTTGTCTCGGATACTAGGTCGTTCTTTGCATAGACAATGAACTGCACAACCAAACCGACCAGTAACCGCGTCTACGCGATAACTTGCAGCTTCGTGTGCCTTAGTCCTAATACGCACGCCGGACTTCTGTTGTCAAGTTACATTAGGTACAAACCGACACACTTGACTCAGGACTAGGATTCCAATCCCGGGATCCCGAGCTATTTTCGATACCTATGAATCCCGGGATTGATAAACATAATCCCGGGATTTCGGGATTGATTTTTTATCAATTTTTATGGAACATAAAATAAAAGCAAAAATATAACAGAAAAAATACTTATAATAAAAAATAACTACATTAGAAATAAACTGAGTTTGAGTGAAGTTTGATTTATACCCATGTGTAGGTAAGTTGCCGATTTATTTTATTTTTTCACATAAATTATTAAAAATGAGAAAGATTGAAAAAAACAATGCTTCGCACTTTTAACAAAGTAATTCCACCATGATCTCATACGTTTTACGGCAGTTTCATATTTGGCTGACTAATTAGATTTATGAAGCGGAAAGGCCATAAGTACGCCATGATTATTTGCTTTACTATTTTAAATCTCGCTAATCCATTCAATTAGTCTTTATTATCAGAAACAGCAATCTCATATTAAATTCACATTATTATTTATATTAGAATATTATTTACTCCATTAAACTTATGTATTTCCAAGATTGAACGTATACAATATTAACAATAAATGTCTTAAATAGTATAAATTATACTAGATTTATTTTTGACCGATTTTATCAATGTTATTTGTGAATATAAAAATTTTATATTAACAATCGAAAAAAATGCCAATCCCGGGATTGTCAAATTGTAATCCCGAAATCCCGGGATCAGAATTTTGGCGCGGGATTGGATTCCCTACTCAGGACTAGGAAATTCAACTTCGACTAGTAGTATTAAATTAGATCCCGGAGCGGAGCAACTCAAAAAAGGGCCCGCTCCAACCCTCTGGCTTAAACTGTTAACTGCATTTTAATTGCATGCCATGCTATTTTATCAATTGATTTGTTATCCTTAGCAAAAACTGTAATATTATAATAATATGCTTAGTTAAAATTTTTAAAGCTCTTGTGATAATCGAAAAGCATTTTAAACACACCCCACCCCATTGATATAAAAATTATAGACGATCAGCCCCTATATCTTGAAAATGATAAATTTAATATTAACGGTGATCACTGCGTAGTGCGTATCTACTCCACCGTAGGTATAAGAAATTTAATAATATGTTGTAAGTGTGTTTTGAAATTATTGTAGGTATCAATATCGAATTAAATAATAATGCAATGTAATAACGATGTGAGAGACTGCATGTTAAGCGAAACAACTGTTGGAGATAGTATACCGTACTCCTATACATTACTTGGTATCAGTAGCGAAAGGTGGATGTAGGCTAAATAGTGCATACAAAAGTCAGTCATATGTTTTTGTTTTCATTGAATTACGACTACAATTTACAAATGGTGTTTATTAGTTTTTAAAATTCAATTAAACCCTGCAAAAACCATGCCATAAAATTTAATATTTATATATCTATCAAATATCCAAAGTTATGTATGATTTAATTGCATAAATACGGATATTTTATAGACATAATAATATTTTTTATCTATTGTAGTTTGGTTTAGGCAGGGTTTAATGGATTTATAAAATGAACTAACGATATATGTAATACGTATTATTAATCCAACGAAAATAAATAAGTATGAATGAAAAAGTACGCGAAATTTAGTCGTATCCCCAAAGTAAACAGAAAATATTACGGTTTGATTTAGGCACGGTTTAATTGATTTTTAAAAACCTACCAACACCATCTGTAAATTATTGTAGTATTAGTTTAATAAAAACAAATATTTAATACTAACAAAGTTTAATGTGCACTATTTATGGCGGATCTTAACAGCCTACTCTACCCTTCGCTACTGCTTGGTATACCTATACTTACATCCCTCCGCAGTGTGTAGGTATCGCAGCAGGCTTTATTTGTACGCTAGAGACTGACAACAACTACTTGAGGTGTGGAGACTTATTAGCTCGCTTCAATTGGACGTTTTCCGCACCTCACATATTGCTGTATCAAAGTAGACATTTGCAGATCAAATTTAGCTTAAAGCCTATGGAAAAATACTCATTCGTCAATGTTATGTAGATAACCAAAAGCAATACATTGACCACTATTTGAAGATGATAAATTAGGTAAAACACCGAATAATAACGTACGTTATGTAAAAAAAGAAACGGATTTCAAGCCAGAATGCGAACCGCCATTTTGTTTTTGGTGCTGCCAATAAAAGAAGAAAAATAATGAAATTGTTACCAATACAACCACACGTAGGTACAATAGATTGTTCGATTCGAAAATCGAACTGCCTTAAAAATATTCCTAATATGAAATTTGCAAGTATAAGATTCCTACGATCTAGATTCTAGAGCCCATTTTTTTATTACATATTCTATAATATTTTGAATGTCATTAGTATTTTGTTCACGACAGGGTTAAAATTATTAGAACGGCTCGCCCGTCTAGCCAGACATCAGTTGCGTACCGTCCGCACTTCGCACCGAAAAGAAACTTTGATGATTGGCTGTAATCTTGTAGCGAAAACAATAAAACTTCATTGACCCGTGTGTGACGAACATGTCTTACAATTTGCCAACTGCATTTCGTACAATTAATCAATTAAGAGACAAATTAATTTCAATTATTGTTTGAACTGTTCTTATCTTTTAAACTCAATTACGGTATGCTGACATATTATGTGATCTTTGAGTTTCAAATTCTGGTACAAATTTGTTTTTTTATAAATAAAGCACACAATATTTATGTATTGTTAACTTTTTGCGAATATAATATTATCATTGAGGATGACTTTCCTTAAAAAATCTTTATCGGTTGCCTGCTCTTCCAAGACCCACTCTGCTCGACACTCGACCCAGTGGTCGGTTGGCTTTCAGCGCTCGAAATATAAAAGTTTATGAACCGGAACACTCAATAATTTTCCGAAAATATTAAAGATTGCCAGTTTGTTTGTTATAAGTATACGAAATATGCTGTCAAAAAATATTAGTTTTTCTTCCTTATCTACCGCATATAAGCAGTACATGGTTTGTCTACCCCCACAGGACGTCACTGCTTTGTCATAATCAGCGCTCGAAATAGAAAACTTTATGAACCGTAGCGCTCAATAATTTTCCAAAATTATTGTGTGCCGGTTTTCATGTTATACCTATATACTTACCTCATATACCTACATACCCTTAAGCCGCGTTGTCACGGTCCAAGTACGATCCAAGTACACATGGACCGAGTGCCATCCAAGCGCACTCGTATGAGACATCTTCATATTAATTATACCTATCCAAGCTAACTTGGAGGAGTAGGACGCGGTCCGAGTAGCTTGGATAGGAATAATTAGTATGAAACTGTCGTTGGATGGCACTCGGTCCAAGTGTACTTGGATCGTACTTGGACCGTGTCAACGCGCTTTTAGACGGGCAAAAACAATAACAGCCTTTAGACATATTCCGATACGCACTACCACTAAGGCGTAAAACCCACTTAACGCAGCAAGTGTGGCTCTCGCGCAAAATTTCACAAGTGGGGCGTAAATCAACGAAAATACAACGTAATCAAATACGCCAGCGCCCACTGGATTTGACGACGCATTATGCGCGCCCGCCCCATGAGTCATCGTTTTTTGGCTTCTCGGCGATACGTATGAACGAAAATACAATGCAGTCCATTCATTGAACGCGGCGAGCAAAATCACGCTCAGGAAGCGTCGTCGATCGACGGGCGAGAATACATTATTTAATAACAGAGAACTCATTGTTTAATTTTATTGCGTGTCCGATTTTAATTACAAGCCCCGAGAAATTTAATAATATTTTTATTGCTTTGTTATGACTGTTATGAGAGACGCTGATAATAATAATTATTTTGTGCTGCTTGAGCCCCTTATTACATAGGTGAAGGGTAATGCGCGGGTGGAAGGGGGCCTACTCAGTAGTGAGCGCGTCGAGCGCTTTTTTGGTGGGCTTTATGCCTAAGATTTCGGCCGGTAACGTTTTTTCAACGCGCAGGCGAAAAAAACTATTTACAAAATCTGCTGTCAAAAATGGTAATAAGCAGTGATTGGTTTGTTCTCCTCCGCAGTACCTACGTCAATGCTTTATACAAATAAATAAAATATTATTTACGATCGTTTAATTAGTTCAATTATGAGGTACTAATACACAGATATTGAAGATGTCGGAAGCCGATTCCTGGAATAGTTTAGGTACATACTAAATCCAAATCCCATGGAATGATACAAAACTCTTATTAATCAGAATCGAGTAAAACCTTTGTAATAAAACAGCACCACATCTTATTATTGTTTGTAGAAATAGGTGTGTGCGTCATGTCAAGTACCTAATGAAACTTTATAAAAAATGTAATGATTTTCACAATAATTCCAGAACCGGAGCGCCATTTTCAATTTTCAATAAAATTACTTTGATTTTCTAAATTTCATTATCACACGATTCGATACACTATGTTTTATTTGCTCTGACACATTTGTTTCATCTCCTGAAGATTATTATTACTAGGTAGCGGATTTATACATGCACATATGCACTTAAAACCGTTAAAATATGCACAAAAAACGAAAAAATATGCATAATTACATAATAGAAAACCACTTCACCCAATATTACTGATAAAAATCGAAAAACGAATTATTAATTTTAATCATACTTTTTTTTGTGATTTTACCGAGGCTTTCACTGCGACTCGCTGTCATATCGCCTCTTCTCTTCTGGAAGGGGATCCGTCGATCAGGTCCTCACTCCTATTCTGTTAAATAGCTTTATAATTATTTTGCCTAGCTCTTCCGTCTTTCTTTCTTTCTTCTTTAGACGCCAGTGTTTTATGCACCAGAATCGCTCTCCTCCGTATTCATCCCCTCTGTATTTTTGATGCATCGTGTAATCATTGAATTTCAGATAGTCTAATTCAGACCTCAGCCAAGTCTCTGAGATTAATGGTATTGTTATTTTTTGTCTTATTGAAAAAGTTCTATATCATTATTTTTTTTCTTCATACTTCTGTCATTCCATTGTAAAATCCTAATTTGTTTTTTACTTTCCATTTTGTTGCAGAACCTCCCCTAGAATTTCTCCTAAATTTCCTTCTTTGAAGTTTTTGCATACCCAGTCCACCGCTTTAATTATTAATTGTTTAATGATCTGCTGCCAGTCTCCCCCTTTCAGCAAGATTTTCATAATTTCTCCCATCGCATTAACCTCTGTCTTCCCATTTGAATTTGCCTTATTTTTTGTAGGCTTTACGCTACTACACGTTGTTCGCAATGTGCCCATATCGCCAGCATTTGTAGCATTGCATTACCCTGAATACATACGGTTCTACAGCAAAAGAGACGCCATATATGTGAATTATTATTCTCGGCAATATTTTCTCCCCAAATTTAATACTGACTGACGAGGTCTTCGTAAGCTTTCCTGTGTCACTTTTTCTTGTCAACCTCTTAAGGTTGGTCACTTTTGCATCACTTTTGATTTCCATTTGCAGTTCTTGGAGGTCCATATCAATGTCGACTTGTCTTATTACTCCATAAGAGTAGGAGTCATTCTCTTTATAATCATACTTAATACAATAACAAAAGAAAACAAAAATTTTAATGATCGATATAAAGTTACATTATTTTCAAAATTGTTTTTTACAAGTGCAAATAATTAACAATGTAAAGTAAACACATCTTTAAAAAACAAAAACGACACACTTACCTGACTATTTCTCAATACTATTTACTATTTTTTTTAGCCCGAAACAATAAGTTACAATATATTTTTTTAATGTGTGTTTAATTATTATTTACATTTATATAAGTACATTAATTTTTTCCTCATATCTGCCAGTATTTGTTTATTATGCCGAAAACGACCTCTCAACGTCCACAAATGTGATTGGCCAAAGTTTAAATAAAGGTGCCTGAGTTTTCACTTTTGCTGGTAAATCCACACCTATTCAGTTATGTAAGCATCAATTTTGTCAATGATTCTCTAAATCTGGATTTCTGGATAAAATGTTGGCGAATTTTTTGTTTATGTCTCCCATCACATGTGGGATGTAAGACAATATTTTTTTAACATCTTCCACCGTGTCCAGTGACTCTATTATAACGACATCCTCATGTCTCATCCAGTTCTTTTAATACTCGATCACCACTATCGTCGAGAAATCTACGAGGGAATGGGACGATTTGGCACCGCGAACTGGCCTCCGCCGATTGGCCTCCGGTAATTGGCCGCCGGCCCAATTGGACGCCGACCCAATTGGCCTCCGGGAGGATTGGACGCCGCACAGTTGAATTAAATGCGCAAAGGAATAGACGTACGTTACGATTTGTTGGAGTAAATAAGCAAGTCAGTTTAATATGCTTCTATCTTCTCAGTAGTTGTACCTTATACATTTCGCGCTTGACACATTTTTAATATAGATTGAGAATAATTATTATGCCTTATGATGTTTATTAAAAGAAAATAATTCTTCCCTCGATAAAACTTAAAGATGTGCATAATCAATTAATTTATAGTCTATACATGGGTAGTTATTTATATTTACAACAAATATTAAAAATAATGTTAGATGTTAGAATGAAAATAACATTATATTTCAGCGTTTTATCGACTTAATATTATAATAAAGCTTAAACATGTATATTATTATGCATAAATGCTTTGTAAACATATGATTGATAAACTACTTAGGTACTGGGTGCCGGACGAAATCCCGAAGGCCGAAATCCCGAAGGCCGAAATCCCGAATGCTGAAATCCCGAATGGCCGAAATCCCGAAAAATAAAAAAATACAAACATCAATAATTGCGCAATTTTTGCAAGAGAGACAAAAACCCATTTTTTGTGGAAATATAAAAAAATGTAAAATACAAACATCAATAATTGCGCAATCGGGAGCGCCATTTTTGTAAGAGACAAATCCCATTTTTGTGGAAAATGTGTCTTTCCGATTGCGCAATTTTTTTTCAGGAGAGACCATTTTGTAGAACGAATGGATTTTGTGTCTCTTACAAAAATTGCGCAATTCACGATTGCGCAATTATTGGTGTTTGTATTTTACATTTTTTTATATTTCTGCAAAAAATGGGTTTTTGTCTCTCTTGCAAAAATTGCGCAATTATTGATGTTTGTATTTTTTTTTATTTTTAGGGATTTCGGCCTTCGGGATTTCGTCCGGCACCCAGTACCTAAGTAGTTTATCAATCAAACTACTGAAACATTTATACTTAGCAGATAACTTACTTAATATTTTGTTTGTAATTTCATACTAACTTAAAATACGCATTTATGCATAATAATATACATGTTTAAGCTTTATTATACTATTAAGTCGATAAAACGCTGAAATATAATGTTTTCAATCTAACATTATTTTTAATATTTGTTGTAAATATAAATAAGTACCCATGTATAGACAATAAATTAATTGATTATGCACATCTTTAAGTTTTATCGAGGGAAGAATTATTTTCTTTTAATAAACATCATAAGGCATAATAATTATTCTCAATCTATATTAAAAATGTGTCAAACGCGAAATGTATAAAGTACAACTTCTGAGAAGATAGAAGCATATTAAACTGACTTGCTTATTTACTCCAACAAATCGTAACGTACGTCTATTCCTTTGCGCATTTAATTCAACTGTGCGGCGTCCAATCCTCCCGGAGGCCAATTGGGTCGGCGTCGAATTGGGTCGGCGTCCAATTGGGCCGGCGTCCGATTGTACCGGCGGCCAATTACCGGAGGCCAATCGGCGGAGGCCAGTTCGCGGTGCCAAATCGTCCTAGACCCATCTACGATGTTTTATAAATAAGTGCAAAAGCCTCATTTATTTATGAAATATGCACTAATGCCTCAAATATGCTCTAATGTCCCATATAAGTATAAAGGTTTATTTTTTGATCCTGCGTGTCTCAAAACGGTCTTCTATGCAACTCTCATAACTGTGCATACACTCAAAACATGCACTAGCATATAAATCCGGTCCCTATTATTAAACTCAAATGCGGTCTCCTCGAAATTTTACCAGTTACCTCAATGATCAGTCTGAAAGTTGGTAGAAAAAAATCGTTTGGTACAAGTCGGTTTACGGGAAACCAGGCGGAAACCGCGCTAATTTTCATAGCCGATTTTGCCAAACTTCATGAATTCAAGAATGAAAACCTAACCTAACATAACAAATAATCCAATAGGTATATCGGTTATCTTCAAAAATTGTTTGCCGCTGGCTTCCCTTTAACCGACAAGAACCGATCTTTTTTTTATATATCGAGTTTTTACAAAATGAAACTGAAATAATTAATCATTTAAATTCGTATTCAGCAAGCTCTTTATTTCACAGCCGCACTGAGATTAAAACGACTAGTATTCGTGTTATAATACAAGCCTACAAGATTTTTTACATGCGATTAACCATAATTTTTAAGAAGAATAACCACGTAGCATTGCAAGTAACCATACCTAAATTTCTAAATAACTAAGAAAAACAAGATGGCACCAGTAAGGCCGAAATTTTCTTGTATATTAAGAGCGTACTTCAGTGAAATGACAAATAGTTTTCAACAGTAGGTGCGACGAAATTTCTCACTAGTCGCCAATTGGAGACCGACCGTCGAGGTGTCCGCACGTCGATTTGTTTTGTAATGGCGTCGGATGAAAATATTCTTAAATCGTGTAAAGATGACTAAAAAACTTTACGTATGTACTTAAAAAACAAACATGTCAATGAATATAAGTACTATTATTATTAGTACCTAATATAACAATAAACATAACATTAAATGGCGCATGTTGGATTTTTATGACAAATTATATTTCGTTCGGCACGCGTCATTTGCACAATCCGTGCATCGCCTAGCCACGATCTTTTTAGACCAGCGATACACAACCTGCGGCCCTTTAAGCTTTTATGTGCGGCCCGAAACACATTTATTATCAGGAATTTCGTACATCTTCAGATTCGTTTCGACTTTGACGCACAGATAGTGACACCCGAAGAGGATTGTCATTATGGTCCACATCAGATCTGGTATAAGAGTGTTGCTATTGCACACGATTAATTAAAAAAAAACACGCATATTTTTTTAAATCTCAAAAATGTTTTGTCAAAAAGGGGGGGTTTCATGATTTTTTTCGTCACACCAGTATGCGGCCCGCGTTACTTTACAAATATATATTTATTTGGCCCGAAGAAAAAAAAGGTTGAGTATCATTGTTTTAGACCATGCCTCAACACTGAAGATAGCCTTAATCTAAAAACTACTTTTGCTTGTTTGTTAATTTTGTGTCTAAATTGTTTCTCAAGAATTTGAGATTTTTTGAGATCTGAAGATTCTCGAGAATATTTTTGTTCAGGTTCTCCGGTATTTTTCTTTGATGTAAATAAATAAATTGAATGATCTGTTTTTTAGTTCTTATACGAAATACCTATATTTGTATCCAATTCTTCGTTTGTAGTCACCGCACTGTTTGCTGACTCTGCGGGGTATTTTCGATCACAACCTCTTCAATTAATCGACTAATTTATTGTCGTATCAATGATGTCATATATCAATGGTTTTCAAACATTTTCGTCTAGCAGCTCCCTTCGTGTCAAAAGATTTTTCACAGCGCCCTTAAAAACAGATACCGAACCTATCCGCACACACGAGATGTCACTGCTGACTGCAGTTACCCTTATCGTTTATCTTAATCCATGTGAACTTCTTTATAGTAAATTTAAAGTATGTTTGTAACCAATTTCTAATGTGAAATAGGTGCAGTTCAAAATAATGTATACGCCGGTCTATATATTAATTAGATAATAGAATTCAATGCATATTAATTACCTATCTTAAACGCGATAGTTTTTCAGATACCTTTGTCTTTTCATATGAGATGATTAAGGAAAACTAGGTATGTAAGCGCGAACATTGTTTCGTCTAATTGCTTTTGAAACGTTAAAAATACCATGAAAAAAGGTGCCGGAACGCCGTTCCACCGCGTTACATAACAAAAAAAGCCCTGCAGCTACATAAACTTACTAATAACGAAAATATCTTTCCATTTAAAAAATCAGCTAACTGGTTGGAAACAAAATTTAACATAAAAGGTTTAACATTGTAATTTTTCTGTCAAGTTCACGTTGTCTAGTTTACTTCCGTTGCCCATTGATGTCCATGGTGACTAGAAACTACACGTGAACGGATAATAAAAAATACTGTATAAAAAAATGGAGAGGCATTTTGTCTAGGGACCTATTGTGGTCATGTTATTGTTCATGTAATTCAATAATAATTCCAGACAATAGATTGTCTGGAATTATTATTTTTGGTACTGTTCAGTTATTAGGAATACAGCGGAAAACACATTTTGAAAATAGCCGATAAACTGGATTATTTGTTAGGTTAACCTAACCAAACCTAAACTAACAAATAATGCAGTTTATCGGCTATTTTCAAAATGTGTTTTCCGCTGTATTCCTGATAACCGAACAGTACCTTATTTTTTTCAATCAGCCTGCCCAGGGCGCCGCGACACACACTTTAAATACCTACAACAGCTGTCATACTATAATATATTATTTTCTGTTGCCTTAACTGACGAGCAATATTATAGTAATATAAGGGGGTACCTTGGTATTGTTTGCTTTTTAATTGGAGCCTCTGACACCAAAATAGTTGTGCAAATAGTGGTTCAATTAAAACTCCTAAAATGTCATTAGACTTAAGCTCCAAACGCCAACAGTCTAAAGTAGGTAATTGATCTCCAATAATATTGGCATCATGGCATCATTTTGAATACACAATTGTAAAACATATGGACTTCCATCCACAATGTAGATGTAGATGTCTTATTCCACTATTTTATTGAGAGTTGGTTATTAGCAACAGGCCCGCTCCGCCATACTAATAATGTACAGGATCTACATCGTACTAGGGCGGTCGAAGCAGTGGCGCACCCAGGAATTAATATTGGAGGGAGCCAAGTAGGGGGGGAGGGGTAAAATATATTTTTCATGCAAATGAAAAAAAAACATTAGTAGGATTTGTAAATTTTATTTACACAACAAAATCAAGTTTTATTTTCTTTTTACAAAGCTCTTGAATTACTTCGGCCGTGGTTACTTTAATCTCCCTGTGTTTGAAATGGCATCAACAGCATTTCTGCATGGAGTGTGACTGCATTTGATTTACTTATCGAACTTTTTATATCATAATTTCAATTCGGCGTTCAAAATTGCAAGATTTGTAGAAGGCATATCACGGCCATAAAATTCGCACAGGTCACGAAATATTTCCAATGCTCTTTCTGTTGGAGCATCTCTTCCGTTTGCAAGAAGAGTTAAAAACTACTTCAGTACTTCGCGATGTCGCATGAAATATTCATTGAGCTCATTTAATATTTGGTCAATAAATGGAAAAAAGATAGTTCTACTGAAATACTCTTCTACCGGAACATTACACCTCAATGTTTGTTTCAATGTAGTTCGCGGCTTTTTTATTTCAACATTAAAGTTATTGGCTTTTGCACACGCTTCATCATAAATAAGTTTAAACGAAGATTCTGCTGTTTTGCGAACTGAATTTAGTTCACCCACAACATCGTCAACAAAAGTTAGAGCAGTTAAAAGGTCACTGTCTGATTTTTTGAATATTTTAGACAATGGCAAGGTGTACGCAAATATAGAGTCTGTATTGTATAAGCTGGCGTTCACGTCACGTCATTCGCGAACGGAGAGCATTGTGCCATCGCGTTCGACTGTTGCAAGTTTTCAATGGGAGGGAATGCAGTGCTGAAGCGGGGGGGAAACCACACGCCAACGTATAGAACACAGACTCTAATTTGCAAGCATAGTAATGATAATGTAAAACCAAACTCACATGACGAATTATTCAAAACTTTTGCGTTAGAAGACGAATACGAGACAAGTAATTATTTCTAATCTATGAATCACTGCATCAAATAGTTCTACCATGAGCATGATGGCTTCATGCCGTTCCACTTACCTAGTTGGGCATACTTTTGACGTAGTTTCCGGTGAATATTTATCAATATTTTCAACAATGACTGTCTGTCTCTTAGGGGTATTGAAGAAATTATATACTTTTTCAATAATGCCAATACAATTTCTTATTTCCTTCACAGCTACAGCATTTAAATTTGCCAAATTCAAACTATGTGATGCACAATGAACATAATATAAAGCTTGTGGATATATGAGATTGGACACCATTAAACTTCCCGCTCATTGATGCGGCACCGTTGTAACCTTGTCCACGTAAATATGACAAATCGATACCATAATTATGGAAACTTTCCAATATTTTGTCAGATAAGCCTTTTCCTGTGGTGTTACATGAACAAATTGAATGAATGTTCACAAATTGTGTTCATATTTTCATAATCTATGTATCTAATTCACAAAGAAAATTGTTCTGTTGTCGAAATGTCACAAGTTTCGTCGGCAAGGATTGAAAAACATTTTTATTAAATTGGAGGCATAGTGACGGTAACCGTTGAGCGTGTCATTAGCGACTGGCGGATTGGAAGTGACTAACAGCGAGCATGCCGGAGATGTGCGCCTAGCATGCTAAACCATTACTCAAATAATACCCAGAGCTACAATATTTATGCCGAATTCCATCGAAAAAAATATTCTTTTGATTTACACCACCACCGATTAGTCCGTGTACCTAGTCGTTCTTTTCGCCGAAATTTTATCGTCGATTTTTGGTTTTTGAATAGCGAGGTTCCAAAATATTAATTGAAAATGGACAAAAAAAGCATTAAGTATTGCATTTAACTTATGCACAAACCTACTCAACACAACATAGCCTAATTTCTCGTTTAACGGTCTTTTGTCTATCGCACTCGGTGTACACCACTCCGGAATTCGGGTGGACACCGAGAATTTTTTGACAGTTCCACTCCCTGGATCAGGTTTCTAAAAAAAACCGACGGAAATTTTTGTGTTAGAAATTAAAATCTAAGACTTATTTCTAAAAAGAGTGCTTGAGAATTATTACAAATTATTTTTTATTTTGTTTTTATTTGCCTAAGCCCAATGTATAGTTATTGGCTTTCAATTTCAATGTTTTTGGGGGGTGTCAGGGCTCCTTCCCCCCATGGGTGCGCCACTAGGTCAAAGGATATCAAAAAAAAATCTCAAATTGTAAGCTTCGTATTTTTCCGCTAGGTTCTCTGTTGGCATATATTATCCCCCTTAAGCATTAAAAGTTTCACAGGTCGATGCCTTTCATAAAGATATCCATTTTTTTTTTATTAAATATTCACATACCTACATACAAATGGACTGTCTTCATCAATTCACGGTACCTAAGAAATCCTTACTAATTTTAATAAAACTATTAGATTAGCATTTAAATACATTAATTTTAAAGTCACATTTGACAACTTTTACACCAAAAAGTTGCTTAGAATCATTTTCAGCGGTAGTGTATGTAAATTCTTAGCATCTTTTAATCAAAAAAATAAAACCTTGCATCATTATCAGTTATCTACTTAATTAATCGTAAAGCCTCAACATATAAAGCATTAGATACAATCATTTTTTAATTATAAGCATAGCTTTACCTATATTAAAATGCATGTACCTAACATATAAAATTTAAGAGGAAATTCGAAGCATGCCAAAAATGTATAAATTATTCTTAGTCTTAAAATAATTTCTGTTTTGTCTCTACGCCATTGATAAAATGTCAGACACAAGCCGATATTTTTTATGTGGAGCGATGGCATCGAAACTCTCTCCCTCTCTATCAAAGGGTTTGTTTCACTCGCACGCAGGGGTTGAATCACATTCACAAAAATTCAAAGCCGACAAGTAGCTGGGATACTTCAAATTCAGCGAAACAAGAATATTTGCGAGGGCAGGCAGCAGACACCCCCGGACACTGCACGGAGCTACTGACACAGTCCCTTGCAAATTTTTATATAATATTCAAAATGTAGCAACTGTTATCATTATCCAGTAATAAATCTCGCCGCTTTCTCTCAACCAACTATCCGATGTATTTTTTAACACTGCGAGACCAACCCAAGCAACAATGTTTTCAGCCAGCCAACTGAGCGAGGGGAACATATATTGCCTTCACACATTCGACCGGATGTGATTTTACTAATATTTGATATTGATTTCTTCTAGTTTTTATCTGAATGTAATGTCTTCAAATCATTGCAAGGAACAATTTTCAAGGGTAAAATATTAAATATGGTTATTTAAAATGTGTAACATTAAATCTTATTTTCATTTCAAAGGTAATTCGTGCTGAACCTTGGTCACCAATCCAGCAAGTCCATGCCATAGAAGTTCTTCGTAAGTACTAATGTGTCATTGTGTTTATTATTTAAGTTAAATTACCATAAAATCTAGTGGCTATTTTGACTTGTACATACAGGGCTCGAAATGAACGGGAGCGCCGTTGCTGTTCGTGAAATCGGTAAAATTATCGCTCTGTCTCGTGGAAAAAATTGTTTGACCGTCTGAGCTAGATAGGCCATATACTATAAAATTTAATGGATAGATAGACATAGAAATAAATAGACATAAAATTTAATAATAATGTAAATATCTTCAGAAAACTGTTGAGCGCTCCGGTTCGTAACTTTTCCATTTCGAGCGCTGTGTACAGTATTTATTTATATAAAAAATAGACAAAATTTATATACCTACCTGCCCAAATGATCCTCTAAGGATCGAACATGGTGAAGTAGTAGTAGTATAATTTTATTATTATACTGAGTAAGCAAACTTCAAAATTTGATAAAAAATTTTGTAACATTTTATTTCTAGATCCACCGAGTGTCGTAGCAATCCCGGAAGTTGGAATAGTGGAAGTGCGTTTGGGAGAAGAAGTGGACATAGCTTGCAAAGCAAGTGGCACTCCACAACCGATCATTTCTTGGCTTAGTAAGGTAATAAATATTAAGGTGAAGTCTCTTGGTCCTATGGTTAATTAATTGCCATCTCGTATTAACCCATAGCTTACGAGCCGCACAAAATTGTGTTTTTGCTAATTACTTTTCAAATGCAAATTAACACGTTAATTACAAAATTAATTAAAAGGGCCCGTAAGCATTGTGTTAAAATAAAACAATTGCATTCATCTGTATATATAAAGTATTTATTTAAATTCTATTTTTGAATCATTAATCCAAGATAGTATACGTTTTTAATTTAATGTTAATTGGATATTTTATGTTAAATTTATTAGAAGCTTTTGTAAAGCAACATGTAGTTATTATCTTTTGAATTACTTATTAGTTGAACCGTAAAAACACAATTAATTCCTTAACAGATTGATAACAATATAACTATTACAATGATTTACTTCTAATACCTACTATTAAAATCATTATATGATTAGGTATCCCCTTATTTTCAAAAAAATATTGAATAATAATAATATAATAACATTCCATCTATATTTAATTGGTTAAAGGTTTTTTTTTTAAGTACCAGATT
Organism: Rhyacophila brunnea; assembly: GCF_057557595.1. Classification (NCBI taxonomy): domain Eukaryota; kingdom Metazoa; phylum Arthropoda; class Insecta; order Trichoptera; family Rhyacophilidae; genus Rhyacophila; species Rhyacophila brunnea. The sequence goes on along the minus strand of NW_028233068.1, from coordinate 17,803,924 downwards.
GTTTCGCCATAAGTTATTTGTTATAACAGAAGTTAATAAGTTTATAGTTATGTTTTGGAAATACTTACTAAAAATGTGTATACGTTTAGGGACAACCAATGGAACTATTAGATAATCGACCGAGATTGAAATTTAAAGCAACAAATCGACATCTTGCGGGCAACTATGAATGTGTTGCATTAAATGGAGTCGGTGAGCCTGCCAGAGCTGGTATTCAAGTCATAATTATGCGTAAGATTATTTCTCTTTAATTAGAATAACATTTAAATAATTGTATGAAACCATGAGTATGTTAATGTGGGTATTTCGATGCAAAATATATTGTGGATTGTGGATCTAATTTCAATTCACCAATTGAGTCGCCCATTTTCAAAATTCACCTTGTCCATTTTTTTTTTTTTTTTTTGAGATATTCACAAAAACATGTTTGGAACATATAGAAAAATAACCATTTTTTTCTTGTGGCATTGGGCGGGTGCTTTTAAAACTACAAAGCTTTTCCAATCAAACTCTATGGTAACATAATCGATAAAGTACCCATCTGACAATGAAACTTTGGGTGCGGGTCAATACTGCATCTTACAAAAATCAGCCTGTTGTTTTTGATCAAGAATAAGGATATAATGAATTGGGTGAACCATTAACAACCATATTGTCTGTTAAAAATACTGTTAATATAATCTTTACTCAGTAATAACCCATATACTCCGTATGGGAGATGAGATGGTTTTCAGAAAAAAGTCTACATTGAAATCAAATTTTATCATATCTTCAGATCCACCGGAAGTGATGACAGAAAAGCCATGGGTTCATACGACCCTGGGACAACGCTCCCAACTAGAGTGCCAGGTGGTTGCCAGTCCCCATGCAAAGGTGCACTGGTTTAAGGGGCCGGCGCCGGTGGCATTAGGGCCCAGGATAGTTTCCCACGTCACCAATGATAAACACATTCTCGTATTCAGAAGTGTGAGACCAGAGGATCTTGGCGTTTATACCTGTAAAGCTGAAAATAGAATTGGAATGACGGAAACTAGGATGCATCTCAGTGGTAAATATTATAATATTTTTTTTTAGGAATTTAGCAATGTTTGCTAATTGGTTTTTGTTAAGCTTTAATTATTGTGATTATTCACAGAAATTGTAATTATTATAATTGCAGTGACATCTAGTTAAGATGCCTCCAAAGTAATTTGTATTGGAATGGGTTCTAATATTACGTGAGGGTGTATGCTTTTTAATTAAAGTAATAGATAGCCCTATGAAATCGCAACTTTTGATGCTATCCCCCTTAATCATTAATCTGTGTTACCATTGCGGTGTATTGGGTTTTTTTCTCTAGCGAGGACTTTTTTTAATGGTTCCCTCCATATCCCAGATTCGAGAACATTAATTTTTTTAGATTTTCTGAGCACTCAGTTGAAACTTTTCTTTTCAAAATTTCATGTGAGTGCTTATTTAGGTCTAACAACCCCTTGCACTTGTCACTCACGATGGTGATTGCATACATTTAGCTAGCATGGCCTAAAGTCAAGCGGGGATATTACAACATCTACCTACGGTTGACACCGCGCCATTGATACGGCTCTTTTCCACATTAACAAGACCAGTAAAGTATTAAAACAATGATATTGTATATATTTAATAAACTAAATACATGTGTAATTTTAATACCTATTTCAGGAGTTGCAAATATTGCCATTTTCAAGACAGATCTGGCCAAAAATCATCCTACACCAACAAGTTTCGACCTGATTTGGGAGGTCGACAGCTATTCCCCTATCATAGGTAGGATATTGATTTAAAACTTTGAAACCTAACAATTGGTAAAATCAAGCATAATTATTTAACTTTGCTTTGTATTTTATTACATCTAAAAGAAAGATGAATTTTATTATAAAATATGAAATATTATTATAAATTTCAAAATACTTATTGGAAATCTCACATTAAATTTAGTAGCAGTCCCTTGATTGGTTATTTATTTTATATGAAGTTTTATAATTGTGCATATTATTATTGCTGATTTCTTAAATCGGTGAAAATATTTTTATTTATAAACCAATCTTTAATTCACATTTCTTTGGTTGACAAAAAGATGGGCTGTTTTATCAAAAAATATGTAAAAAGACATCCCACAATCGCAGGATTTCAACATTATCAATCCAGGGACTTTGGGATCACGGAATCGAATGGGATGCCAGGATTTCAAATCCGGCTTCAGAGCACTATTTATACATTATTTACAATGCTTTTCAGAGTACAATCTATGGTTCAGACCTTACAAACCAAAACCTGCACAAAAAGATGGAGTGTTTATCAAAGAGAAGGATGATACATGGACAAAGATGACAATTCCTGGAGAAAATACTGATGGTAAATTAAACATTTTGAATTTTCATTAGAAAATTATCGATAATTCTTTTAACAGCAGATATTTTAGATTACCTTTATCAATGCCGTTAGCCAAGTTCTTACACTTCATAGCATTTTACAATTCTTTCGATCCTTAGATTTTTCTTGCTATGTATTTCTATGAAACATAATGGATCCTTAGATTCAACAACTTCTAGGGCCCTGTGAGAGTAACTGTGTACCAGTGACCTGAGCCTTTTAGAAGTTCTACAGCAATAATTATTATACAACAGTAACTACCCGATTTTTGAACAGCTCACAGTCACATTGTCAAGATAATACATTAGGTAGCAAGTTGAGAATATGTAGTGGACGGTGGTAGAGCCTGCCAGTGCATTCTTAAATATTATTATTGTACTTTACAAGATGCCACATTAAGCCAATATTACTTTCAGAATCCCTTCTGTTTTAAATACGGGCGGCATATGTACATTGTTTGCACATAATTTTTATATTCAACATTCAAGCATCCAATCCACCCATGTTTGATAAGAAAATTATTTTTAGAATAAAAAAGTATTAAATTTAAACAAAATAATAACATAATTGCTTTCAGGACCAATGCATACAGCTAGTTATATTCTAAGGGGCCTGGCGCCTTCGACTGTTTACGAAGCACAAATTACATCAAGAAATCGGTAGGTAATATACCATTTTATAAATAATCGTTTTCATGATTAATGTAACACAGTAAAACCTCGAAAATCGAATTATAAATTACAATATGGCATAAAACAGTAAGACTTGAAAAAAGTTTTATTGTATGAATTTTAATGAATATTTAGATTTAATTTAGTTAGTGAATTTTGAATTAACCGTGTTCGTATTAATGAGGTTTTACTATAATGTTTGAGAAAAAATTACTTATTTATTTCATATGCGCCCAAAGATGCCTTCTCATGTGAATTGAATTTTAAGAATTTTTAACCGTCAAGAATATTTTCTGCTTTTTGCCTGAACCGTGACAATTCTAGTCTTTCTAAATTACTATAGTGAATCAATATTTCATCTGTCAATAGCATAATTTAGAATTATTATCATGATTTAAATTTTTTTTAAATTTATTTATAATAGGAGTCTAATTTCGATTTTTTTAAATTCTAGATTTGGATGGAGTAAGCCATCGGCCATTTTGCATTTTGCCACAAATAATGGTGGTAAGTATTTTATATTTTGATTTTGGAATTGCTTGCCACATCACATCACGCATGTTTCTGTTGGTTGACAGGAGTACGTAGAAAACATTCAAACACTTAGTTCAATCCAAATTCAAACAGAAAGCGATGAATGTGCTGTAATTATTAATGAACTGTGTCTGCTGTTTGTTTTATATTACGTAACATTACAGACCCCAACAGGAATGTATTGAGTGCAGGCGCGTGCACAAGGGGGCTGTTGGGTTCGGTCCGACCCCAGGAACAAAAAAAAAATACAAGAGGAAGCAAAGAGATGTTAATTTTGAGAGTAGATTTGATTTTTCTATGGCACTGACAAAGTACGCATACAATAACTTCTTGTGGCAATGAATGTCATGTTGTATTTGTATGTGTAAGAGTTGTAAGGGTTAGAGACAAGATGACAAGAGTCATGACAAATAGCATCATATAATACATTACAAATGTCCTTAAATACCATTGGAAGTTTTTTCTTGTTCTGAATGAGAAGAGTGCATCAGATAAATCCTCTGACCTGTCAGTTAAGTAGTTCTTGTTACACGTAATTTGTCTATTTTTATGATGCAGGCGTTCAAGACTAGTTATTGTTCTGAATACAGTCCAAATACTTCCATCTCCAATTGTTTATTTTTCTAAATTTCTATACATATATTTTATTATATACAGGCACAGTGATCTGTTTAATGAGTGCTCCTATAGCGAGGTATAAGTGAGGGCTTTTGAAAAGAAAATTGTAATTTCCATTTTCTAAAAATGTTGGCAAGTCTTTGTTATTTCTTTCTTTGAAGATTACTTTTTTAATTTGTAGTTATGGACGAAAAGAGGCCAACTGATGAATCAAACCATCTGCCAGTTCTGGAAGATGATTACTCAGAAACAGAACAAAGGAAGAATGTGACCGAGTTGCTTGCAACAATAATACTCGGCTCTATGAATGACAACAAATTAACTCCCGCAGCTCAAAATAAGGGTTCCAACAATTTCCTATCACATATTAGGCAAAATATCATAATTACAATGCTATGTATTCTTTCCCACCGCATATGGCTGAGTAGGTTTTCATGAAATTATGTTATTAATGAGAAAATATATTTTTGTAAAAAATAAATTAATTAACAAAAAAATGTTTATTATTATTTTAGACATCGGGTTAGTGCAACAATGGAAGCAGTGCTTTTTTCTGCCAAATTTTAAAATTAAAATTTTAGTTGAAACGTTATTTTCATTTGAATATTTAATTTTTTGAATTAATCTGTTGTAAAAATGAAAAAAGATTTTCCACACAAAGAAACAAGATATACAGGAAACACTGTTCGTGTACTTCAAGTGGGATTGGGAGCATTCATGAATGCAACTTTATCGTTTGAAGCAAAAAAACACTCCTCTTTATAAAGATAATTCACCTCAAACTTATATTTTTAATACAAATAGATAGTTTTTGATGCCGTCTTCTATCGAAGGTTGGCGATCAAATTGCAGTACATCTACCTATCCTAGGATGGTTGTATCGGGACCTTGGATATTGAGCTACTTACGGAGGTTAAACAGCCTCTACCTTTCTTGTCATTATGACCTGCGCATCTGTTCTATACATAAGGCTGCTATCGAGGGTAGTTTATCATATTTATGTATTGAGATATTATAATTGTTACAATAAAAAGCACCTCTCTTGGGTGTGTTAACTTTTAGAGTGAGACAGTTTTGACAGTTTAGACGGCTAACTTATTGTAACAATTATAACACTCAATACATAAATATGATAAATTACCCTCAATAGCCACCGATAGCGACTGGTAACAGCCTTGTACTGTATAGAATAAATGCACTGGGGTAAATTATACTATTCAGTATGGGTAAAGTATGCAGCCTTTCTGCTTAAATCTTGGGTTGTCTTAAAACCTCTTGGTAAATGTGATCAGCATAGGAAATCCCCATCGTACACACCGTGAAAACCTCCGGTCTCTGGTCCACAATATAGTAGCATATATTAAATATCACAATAATAAAATACATTACTCACACAGATGGGAAAATAAAGTAATCGGTAGGTTATTTTTAATACAATTAATTTAATAGTAAATATATTTCAATACAATGTAATCGATCGATTTTAATACATTCGTTTTCAATTCAATTCCTATAAGCCTTCTTCTCAACGAGATTTCAAACAAAAACAATGGCTAAAAATGATTAAAGATAGAAAGTCTAAGCAATTTCTTTTGCATTCCAAAAATTAAACCATTTTTGAGTTTCAAACCATAAAAATAGTATGTAATAACAATAATCAATTCGGTTATTAGCAGATCTAAACAAAAAAAATGTTACAAAGATATAAATCTTATAATCGGTTCAAAGCCTGAAAGCTGCTTTTTTAGAATCAATTCTTTTCAACAAGTATGTACGTACATCCATACAATTTTTTAAAGGAGATTTGAATGAAACAGATTTTGGATTTATCATTCATAAAAATGCGCATTAATTCGTCAAATTGACACATTAAGAATAAATCTGTCTAGGTCAAATTAATTTAGTAATTGTATAAAGTAATGATAAAAATAACAATGATAAACAAAGTGATTGCTCATCTAGGAAAATGTATGTAATATGGATATAAGTTTTACAGAATATGAATAATAAAACGAAAACTCAAAAAATTATCAATCTCTATTGTAATAAAAATATTTTTTAAACAATTAAATCCTTCATGACGAGCATGTCTAACGCGTCGACCGTGGGATGGATCTCAGTCGGTCATATCATACTACCGGCATACTTAAAAATCGTTTTCAAATTAACCTTGAAGAAACCAACGTGACCTCGTACTATCACTTGATCCGTAGTCATACACTCATGACATGCCGCAGAAATGAGGAAAAGAAGATGTGAATTCCTGTGCTTAAAACTGAGGCGTAGTTTCCCTTAATGTTATGCAGTAGGCTATTTGTACAGTAGAAGAATTGTTTGACGATGAGTGCCCAAAAAAGTCCAAAACTGTACCCCAGTATCTTCAGCCAAATACAATATATTTGATTAAGTTGAAGAACGGCAACGGTGGAGTGTGGAAACTGTGGTCGATCAAGGTTCGAACACATTATCATCACATCTGTGCTGTCACAGTAAGCTGCAGCTATGGGGGAAAATGTGTAATATCGTTTTTCTTGGTATTTAAAATGATATCAGACTAATGCTCCCATCCCGTAGCACATTTTGAATCTTTAAATGAACATTGTGAGTTAGCAGAATCTGTCGAAATGGCCTGAACAACGAGGTTACTTCACGTGTGCCGCGATATATCGCCAACCACATAAATCAATGAACGTTTTTTATTAAGTTCTAGCACATACACATTTTCGATTCACATCAAAATGCGTGTTCTTTTCTTCTCTATAGACTTTCTATTAAATTATTATCTATGTCTGGTGTTTACGTCTATTATCTATGGTCTGCTGGTTGGCATCTGTTCAAAATATTATCTATGGATACAATATCGCAAGTAATTTCAACATACGCACACATAGAAACTGTTAAAATTGATTGAATACTAATAAATTAGGGTTGGCACTTTCCATAATTGAATTTATAGAGATAGTGATCATTCTAAATATTCTGCAGAATGGTGAAATCATAAGACTAAATTTGTTGCCGTGAAAACACATGACGTGGTCATAATGTAATCGCAGCTTCACTGACAGTTTCGATACTGTTTAGTAGATGACAGCCTACTTGAAGGTGGATACAGGTTCAATAACAGAATTAATAAAAAATATAAAAACCATAAACATTTCTAAAACAAACCTTGAATTACTTGAAAACTTTGTTTAAAATATATTTTAATTGTAAAAACAAAGTTCATAAACACAAATTAATATTCATAAACAACGCATTATCACAAGTATTATTATTTCGCACACATAGAAACTGTTAAAATTGATTGAATACTAATAAATTAGAGTTGGCACTTTCCATAATTGAATTTATAGAGATAGTGATCATTCTAAATATTCTGCAGAATGGTGAAATCATAAGACTAAATTTGTTGCCGTGAAAACACATGACGTGGTCATAATGTAATCGCAGCTTCACTGACAGTTTCGATACTGTTTAGTAGATGACAGCCTACTTGAAGGTGGACACAGGTTCAATAACAGAATTAATAAAAAATATAAAAACCATAAACATTTCTAAAACAAACCTTGAATTACTTGAAAACTTTGTTTAAAATATATTTTAATTGTAAAAACAAAGTTCATAAACACAAATTAATATTCATAAACAACGCATTATCACAAGTATTATTATTTCTCATACAAAATAATTACCTATCATCTTAGTTAAAGTAGAAGTCTAAAATTTATAAGAACAAAAGCATTACATAAATATACATAAATAAAACTTCAAGTTAGATTGCACAATAAGAATAAGGCTATTATATTATTATTCAATTAAATCATAGAGTAGATACCTTTAGGAAAGAGAAAAAATATCACTCAGTTGAGTAAGATAAACTTCTCTGAGTTATAATTGTTGCCATGAGGTGTCAAGTATTAATTTAAATGCGTGTTTTAATAAGATAAATTAGATTATTTATTATTGTTAGGTGTATGTATGATATAGCATTTTCACTGGATCTGTGGACGAAGTGTAAAAACTATTGTAATTGGTTATATTAACAAAATTTATTCATCGTAAATGACTAGGTTTAAAGCCATAAGCCAGAGTGTTATTGTTTTAAAATCGGTAAATCGTTTAAGTACCGATTCTGTATGTGTATAGAAGCTTCTAAAGCAAGAAATTATACTACACCAACCGAGATTGACAGTAAAATATTTAATTCAACAGTTTACAATTTAAAAAATATATATAAGTACAGTGTAACCTCTCATAACGAGCAAGACAAATTGTAAAAAAATGGCTCCCTTAACGAGCGACATTTCGCAAAACGAGTGACGCGCAAGAGCTTATTGAGTTGAATCGTGTTTCACAGCAAGAAGGTGTGGAGAAGAGTTTGTCAGTGGAGGAGGTGGAGTTAGCATCTTCTGGCGCAATAAGAGAAATGCTGAAAGCATGGGAAACTGTTGCGTCGTATATTGAGAAGCATCACCCTAATAAGGCGGTGGCTATGCGAGCTACAAATTTATTCAATGATTAATGCTGTACCAAATTTGAAGATTTGGCAAAAACAAATGTCTCTAGACAGCTTTCTAGTAAAAAAGAATTACATAGTTATTGTCATAAATTCATAAATAATAATAAGTAATTTTCTTTGAATAAATGTAATAAATAAAAAAAATTGAGTATTTTTTTTTATCATGGAACGCATTATCGTATTTTACATTAATTTATATGGGAAAAATTGTTTCGCTAAATGAGTGTTATGCTCGTTTTGAGAGATTCCACTGTATTTTAAATCTACCAAATTTGATGCCATTGTCGTTAATATTTAAAGAATATATTTCCAAAAACCGATAAGTTCACATATGGTTATAATCCAACTAAAAATATATACAAACTGATTGAAACTGATAGATTAAAAAGATACAAACAAATGTATATCCAATTTTATTTCACTTATTATTGGGTTGATCGGCCAACAAAAATGAGTACATCATTCTAATTTTAAAATTCAATATGACAGGACCGATTATTTCATTTTGAAACACAAAACATTCTGCACAACAAATATCAAATTGTGGACGTATCGATATTTGGAAATACACGCCTTAGTTCAAAATTTTGGATACCTACTTTCAAACAAAAAAGTGTATAAAGTGATTTCATAACATGCGTGCCTACAATTACAACTTCACACTTAATTTCTTTAGAATCAGACAAATGTATCTTACAATTTTATACAAAAGCGTAAAAATATGCTCTTACAGAGTTGACCATGATTATTATATCAGTTCTATAAATATTGAAATACATTTTCGTTCCTTAAAAGTAATTATTATTAATAGTAATTATTCATTGCCTTAAAAATAAATCACACTGTTTTCTAAATTCATAAAACATACCTATGCAATAATGAGTATTACATGAAATCAAAATCATTAAAAATTATGATACGTTTGTCTGATTCAAAGAAATGAATTCTTGGTCATTAAAGTGATACCCCGTTTAATGAAGCCTCAGATAATAGTCGCTCTATAATAAAATTTAAAAAACTGCACATTTTTGGACATCGAATGTCATCATTAACACAATACCTTGAAATGTTGAGATTTTCCTTATAGCACTAGGGCGTCGATTATGTCAAGGATGTTGAATAAAACCTTATCAATAGAAATGAAAGTGACACTGAAAAAAGTTACTAAGCTAATGATTAAATTAGCTACAAGTCCTTTCGTATTGTAGATTCATCTGTAGCAAACATTTCGCTTTTGTGTGCTGTAATTTATTTGACAAAGTTGCAATGAGATAAAAATGTCTTGAGATTTGAACAAGATTTTTATTCATTGGAATATTTAGATAATTCATAAAAAGTCATAAGTAACAGTATATCAAATAGACATAATTTTTGGCACTACAACTCTTGATGGACGTTGGCCATCTCATATGTACAGTACCTATAACAAAACTTAATATTTCAATACTGCTAAGGCATATTATAGTATTATTTTTTCTATAGGTACAAATTCTAAAAAAAAGGGTATGAATACAAAAAGTTCATATTATGAATCCATCTAGTCTAGGTTTTGTCCATTTTTCTTTTATCTTTAGTCTGAGCACATTCTTATAATCCCCACATTATTGAAACGAATCATAATGAAGTTAGCAGTAAGAAAAGTAACAGATTTGCTTCATTAACCGAGGTATTACTTCAGTGCTAAACAGTAAAAAAGCAAATGTATGTCAATTGCAGCCGCTTCTGTCTGAAATCTGAAGAAGCATACGATAATATAATATCATGTTAAGAAGGTTTACAAATTGTAAAACCTATTCTAAACCAAATCTCAAATGTGTAATAACAAAAACCAATATTAATTTGTTTCATACCATTATAGTGGACTTACAATATTCATATTATGTCAGTCGAGGTATTCGATAATTGAATATCAGAAAGTGAATTGGCAGTGATCGCAGAATATTGCCTACGCATTTTTTCTATACATAAGACTGCTATCGGCACCTATTAAGGGTAGTTTATCATATTTATGTATTGAGGCGGTTAATTGTTACAATAAGTTAACCATCTGAACTGTCAAAAAGTGCCTTGTTTTAACAGCACCTTTCTTGCCTTTGTTAACTTTTAGAGTGAGATAGACAGTTTTGACAGTCAAGACGGCTAACTTATTGTAACAATTATAATACCTCAATACATAAATATGATAAACTACCCCCGATAGTCACCGATAGCAGCCTTGTGTATAGAATAGATGCGCTGATATGCATAATAATAATTCCCACACATTGTGATGCAAGTAAGACCTGATGACCGTCTCGCCTCTGGCATTCCTCTCAAAATACGGAAGGATAGCTGGGACTCAACATCACATGCAAAAATCGGACTTGAATTACCCAGACAATAATTATAAATGGCATTTGCTAATAAACCTCTGTACAATGTATTGATCGATTGCGCAAGTTTCGCATTCATATTTTTTAAAAGCTTGAAATGATTATCTCATTATATTAATTGAGTGAGCTAGCATTTACTTGGTAGAATTCCACTTAATAAAATGACAATACAAATTACATTAAATCCTACGACAGGTATTTTGGTTGAAGAATTTAATATAATTAACATCATCATTTTGTTGAATATCTCAGCTTTATAAAGGAAATATATAATATATTTATATATTTTTATAAGGATAAATCGCGTTTTCATTGCATCGCAAACTCTTTCATTTGATGATCCCTAAAACTGCACATTATGAGCACTATACTGAAAATTATCTTCTTAAAATCAGATTTGAGACTTTTGTTACGCTTTTCCGAGCTGCCAATTGAAAGTGTCACTATCAGAATAAGACGTAAGAAGTCCGTGTCAATTATTGAAAATTGAATTCAAAGGACACAAAGCTAGAATAAAGGACGAATGATCACCACAGCAATAAGTGAACAGTTTAAACTTTACTATCGCCTGAAAAAACAATCACTGAAACATTTATCATTGTGATCACATATCAGCGCATTGATTTAAGATTGTCTGATATTACATACTAAGACAATGCTGTGCATGTGGAACTTTACAGTAGATGTGTAACATAAACTTGCACGTGCGGTTTGTATATTTTACTAAGACAATATTATTCTTTGAGATGTGTAAACTCATCGAAAACTATTCCAACATAGCTCAATATTTGAAGTTCTTAGCTGTACTTCTAGCCAGAGATGTATAGAATATCAAGATAAATAAATTTATATAACATAATAATACATCAATATATTATAAATGACAGCTGCGAAAATTACAATGCATATAAAGTCAGAATTCTTGCCATTTTTCAAACATCGATTTCCATAGTTATTAAAATCGTACTACTGAAAAGTTCATTCAGAATTTGTTTCAGTTTATTACATTCCATACATCCCTCGGCCCGATTTCTTAGCAAACAGTCAATATAAGGAACATAAAAAAACACTTTGATTTATCGAAAATATTTTGAGAAAACTGGCCTCGTATGAGTCAAATTATTAATACCGATTTTATGTAATGTAGTGATACTGGTTGACTATAATTTAGTGACTGTAAAATAATAGTATTCGACTAAATATTTGTAGTATACCATAGTATTTTTATCTGTACCAGCATGTGAATAGATTCATAAGCTTATTTACCATTAAACCTACTCACTGCGATACTGAAGAAAATTAATACTCACAATTACATACATGACAAATTTAAAAATTAATACAGTAAAACCCCATTAATTCGAAATCGACAGGACCGACGATCGAAAAAAAAATTCGAATTACGAAATACAAAAAATATGGTAAAAAACAGTAAAAAAAAGTTTTTTTGTTTAAATTTTGTAACATTGTTTCTGTTTCTGATACAATTTCTTTCAGATTATTATCAGTGATGATTATTATGGTTCATTCATCGAATTACTGGAAATCGCTATATATAAATTTTAATGAATATTTTCGAATTAACCATGTTCGTATTAACGAGGTTTTACCGTAATGTATTCACCACAGATCACATTTAATAACACGGATGAATTACACCGGTAAATTTCTCTGTTAATCTATTCCTGAATACTTTCAGCATAGACATAATGAAGAATGGTAAGAAAATCTTGAAATTTAAATATAACCAAGTAATTCGACTGTGCTCGATTGTGCCAAGTGGTCAATTTACGTGAACTCGTGGTATATCATTGTTGATTTGTCAATACCTCCGAGGTGACGAAATTTAAATTTGACAAAAAAGTTGCTTTATAAGCACAAAAATTTGTTAGCTGAATAACAGGTAGCGAAGGGTTTGTCATCATTGAGTCTTTGTAATAGTTTCAATATGATGACTAGATACATTGGAGGAATTACGGCCTAATTAAAATGAAACTTGTCAAATCAAAGGTTTCTTTAAATAATCATATTAGAATTTTGGTGGTATATTGAATATTGAGGGTTTTACTAAACTATGCGGTGATATGAATGAACAGCAAATATTAAAAAAAAAAACAATGAGATTTTCACAGCTCAACGGTGATATAATATATACAAACCAAGAAACACAAAAATATTGGGAAGTGCATTATCTTCTGGGTGTGGTTGTAAGAAGGTCCGATTCTCGAGTGTGAAGAAATATGTGATAACTTAAAGATTATTAGAAGAATTATTTTCAATATTTACGTATGTATCATAATTATGCATTAAAGTTTGTCAAGTAAATGCAACGCGCATTCACTATTGGTAATATTTGAGGACATTCAGGTAGCTGGCTTTGCATTTTTTGCGTTTAATGGCTCGCTCTTCATTAAGTCATAAACCAAAACTGTCAAAGAGTCTCAGTCTATGGTGACTGGCTATCACATTTCTATCTTATTAATCTGTCCTGGGTTACAAACATTGATAGATGTTATTGTTGCCAATATATACAAACATTCACTGTGTTGCGGTTTACCGGTATCTCAAATATATATATTGAACAGTCAAACATGCATATAACACAAATATCGTCAACATATTTATTAGTATTCTCCGTGATTGATATACTTTGGCAGTAACTGTAGCAAAGAGAGCATTTCAGTCGTTTTCGAATATTAAGAAAACATTTTCTACTTAATTTAAAGTTTTAAAAGAAAATCTACAATTTTTTATAAATTTAATGTATTCAACGCACTCGGAAAAATTATCAACAACACTGTATATCCGAAGACAGTTATCTCTACACGATTATTATGACAGTCGACCGCTCGATTCGATAGTATGCTAAAACTAAAGGCATTAGAAATCTACAAAAATTGCTATTATTGAATAATGTTTCTTCACAAATGATCTTGCAGGAAGGACAGGAGGGTGGTCTCGTAGTGCGTGCTGGATTCTAAATGGCGAAGCGAGTGCCTCTCGTTGGGGTACACCTGGAGGCGGTACGGCTTGCCCGCTCGCACCAGGGCTTCGATCAGCTGCTGTGTGTGTACAAAATGAACATTCTCATCTTGCAACCCGTGAATTAGAAGCAAGCGATTTTGTCTGGAAAGAAACAAACCGAGATTTACAATAATTGCAATGAATTTATAAATGGCGAAAATCGAAAGAAAATTCGTATTACAAAATATGAAATGTATGCGGGAAAAATATAAAAATTTTGAAAAAAAAATATTTTGATCTTCATTAATATTGTTTACGATAATAGATGTGCCTACGAAATTTCCGATTCCGCATGTGTTAATGGGTCATAAAATGTCAGGATTATTTATATTACCTTCTTAAAATAAGTAATTTATGATGTTTTAAGAAAACTGACTTCAATGACTGGCTCATGAAATAGTGTACTTTATTACGATTTATTGAATATTTTTGTATGCCAGGACTCTGAAATCATTTTGAATTACGAAATTCTAATAAAGGTATGGTTTTATATGAAAATAATGTTCAAGGGACTTTTTTTGCGAAAATTTCGAATTACGGCGAATTTCGGATTATCCGTGTTCTTATTAACGAGGTTTTACTGTAAATTAACATTGGAAATGGTAATTTTATCATTCAAATGAATCATTCCAACATATTATGAAATAATGATGTTCTCTTGTTTATTGGTAGATTACTCCTAATAACCTAACCTAACCAAGTAATAAGAAAGTCGGAGTAAAAGTCAAAAAGTAAATTGCTCAAGTACAAAATTTGGCACAGAAAAGTGTGTTCCTACTTTGACAGACTTGCTTTGATGTACATATAATTACATAATCATTTGACGAAAGAGAAATCATATTTGTCTGTCATATTTCAATTAATAATGTCTCAGCGATTTAATTTGTAAATGAATCAAAAAAGAAAATAGCCATGTATGATCAGTAGAACCCTAATTTTAAATGCCCGTAATTCACATTCTCCTGCTATTTGCGTGCAGTTTCTGCGTCCCATTACAATTTAGTAAATTTAATTTAATCGTGTTTATTTCCCGCAATAAATAGCAAAATATTCAAAATTCAATTAAAATTAAAAATTCGACGTCTGCTATGCGAAAAAATGTGTCAGAACTCTTCCACTTAGTGATTAGATAGCAATTTGCATATGCATAGAAATTTGTTAAATATAACTATTACATTATTTTATGCTTACTCATCAGGGAATTTGTCGGCGTGCATGAGAACGCTGCTATTTGCATAACCCTCAGGATTTCTATGGGGCAAGTCCATGTACCGCTCCGTGTACGCAGTGTCGTACATTTCCCAAGAAGTCACAGGCGCACATGCCACACACACTTTGAACAGTGAAGGATGATGCGCTAGTCCCATTAAGGAAAGATAACCACCTGGTGACATCCAACAAAAGATATATTTAATGATTACTGATATATTGTAATAAAGAATTTGTAAAAAATTATCGTTTAAAATGCTTGTGACAAATATATACCTACATGTCGACTGTGTTTAGGAAAAAGGGCGTAACCCTCGATTTTTTGAAAAGTGCTTTTATTAGATATTAACAATATATGTATACAACTAAATACATGTTCTGTAAAAAGAAAGTAAGCCGCAAATGCCGATTTATTATCTTAATTCAGGTTTTAATTAAGTTTTAATTTAAGGAAAAAAGCATTTACCCTCAATTTTAATGATTTTTCTGTAATAACTCTTTAATTATTAGTAGATCGAAAAGATATTACACCAAATCATCAATCATCATTCACCCAATGTCTGTGTTTATTTTTTTTATTAATATTGAACCAAAATCATTAAAAAAATGTTTTTTGCCTCTCCTGTAAAATTTGTTCTGTGTGGGTTACGCCCTTTTTCCTAAACACGGTCGGTGTGTTTTAGTTTTAAGTACACTAGACTTTTTTCTGAAGCCATTGCCTCAATAATTACGAAGAACTTCCGAGAATATCCAAGGGTGTTAGGTGTCACCTCCGATACTGTCATACTGATGATAGCTTTCTGAATAATTTGTCACCAGACTTAATTCATGATTTGAACAGATATCAAGAATACGAAATAAAAATATACTTATAGTAAATACAATTGGCTAATGGTCACTTTTGCAAAAAACAATCTACGATAATTTGGGATGACATTTTGTAGTAAGTAAAAATGAGGGAAGACTATTTTTTAGTGTAACTTACGAGTTAAGCTGACCAAAGGATATTTTTTGGTCCACCGCATGGTGAGAGGTGAGAGGAACAAATTGGTACCTGAATCATTGTTATTTAATTCTGCTTGTGTTCAAATCAATATATATATTGTTACCAGACGAAAGAAAGACCCCGGCGCGACAATTTCAAATTCCGAATCCGCAATTTAATCAAAGTCAGGAGGACCCCGACCGAAAGTTTGGTTCTTCTGCCGTGCGGGATAGTGTCCCGGATTGACCGATAACTTCTAAGAAGGGCCTCTCCGGCCGATGCGCGCCCAAAAATTTACAGTTAAAAGCTGTGACAAACAACCCGCCCACACCCCTGGGATATCGCGCCCTCAGGGCATGAAAGTACCCCTTGCCGTTAATTTTTTTTCGATATTTTTTGAAAGTCAGGTTCAGTTCCAATCCGGCAGTGAAGCTGACAAAAACATTCCTCCGCCCGTCCTCGGCGCGGCAGATACCTTTAACGCGTGTTTCAGTTAGGATCCTCGCGTTAAAAATAATCAATCAAAAGTTATCATATCTTAGAAAAAGTGACACCCCTTATCGTTGTCGTGTGAATAATAATCTATACAGTTGCCCTTAAAGCAAATCGCGAATCCAATAAAGCAAACCATGTGTCGCGTCCTCGATAAAACACTTTCGCGCCGATTCGGCTAATGTGTTTAAACACGTGTTCCCATATAATGACTGTGCGATAGCTAAATCTAAGACTCCTGTGCAAGTGTAATTAATGATGTAATCCAACCAATGTCTGAAAAGTTAATGTAATTAAACGTCCCTGCGCAGGGAAATTGTCAAATCAAAGACGTGTTTTATCTTGAATTATATGTCCTGATGTCCACACAACCCTCAATCAAAGTGATGCTCGTGAAGAATGCTGCCAGCATACATGTGAGTCCTCCACCATTCTTCTCGGTATCAATATATATCTCAATATAATATATCAAAGCATTAAATACAGAAATTTGAGAGGCCATCATTTTATATATAAAATTAACGTTAATTTAAATAAAAATATTGACTCACCGTAACTCCAACCATGTATAGCTACCCTGTTGAGATCAATGCAACCAGTCTTGTCAGCTAGCCATTCCAGCACTTCTATCTGGAGACAAACAACATAAGGTAAATAATAAATAGAATTCTGATAGGCTATTCCCCAATACACTGCATTTTGACGGTTTTGAATATGTGAGTGTCCTACGAAAATGAACCACACATTATAAACGTGCAATAAAGTGTGTTGAAACCTTCAAATCGTCACCGTTTTAGCAAAACCATCTATGTGTCACTTTTATCAAAAATGACTTTTAAATACCAAGTCATTCCTTATTTTTTTCTCTATAGGCCAGTAAAATGATCTATGTGTTGGGTAAACTCGCTCCGAAGTTATTTCAAAAAATAAAAAACAGCTATGTGTAAGGTTCAAAAACCACGGTTCACAAAAACAACTATGTGTATATTATAGTAACATATAGATGGTATTTTGATATCGAGAGTGTAATGTTTTTTTACAGTTTGGCTACACATTGTTTGTTTATATGTTATATGCTATGCATTATGGTCTTGCACGACGGCTTGAAAGATGCTTTCTCAAAAAGAGAGACAGGAAATATTCAATAATTTCTGGAAGATGCCTACATGGTCAATAGGGTATAGGCGAGAATTAATTTAAAAGTTGGATAAACAACTACAAACGTCTCGATGACAGTGGCCAATTGAAAGCAACAATGACAAGTAATAAGAATCTGACTGAAGATAAATAATTGGTAGTGCAACCAAAAATCAAAACGGAGAGATTTGTGGAAAAATGTTACATTATGGTTGGATCTAATTCCAAAGTTCCCAGCCATTATTGCAGAGAAAATACCTCCAGGGTGTGTGTGGAATTGTGTTTCCGATCCAAAATACAAATGCATGATGAATATAAAAAATGGTCTCTGGAAAATGGTCATAAAGCAGCAGAATATACTCCAGTATATTTACCACCAAAAAATCAGTATCCACCAACCACGTAAAGATCAGTGTGCCATCACTGCCATCTGCTGTAGTTATAAAATGAAGAATGTTTCAGAAATGGAATACAATAGCCACATTATTAAAAAAAAAAAAAGATGCTAGAAGACCAAAAATGAAATGAAGGAGAGTACCAGAAGTATTACTGGACGGTTAGTAATCACAATGGATCTCCAAAGTGTGCTGCTATGTCCAAAACACAGGCACAAATGTATTATAAACAAAAGCTGCAACTACACAATTTCACCATATACATTCTTCATAATGTATCTTCTAATGAATTTGTCTCATCTCATCGAAAGCAGGACAATACAATGAAATAATTCTAATATCGGATGGGTGTGGATATCAAAACCGAAATAAATTATTCGCTACTGCTCTAAGTTATATCTTTAGAGAGAAAAAACATCGAGATTCAACAGCTTTTTCTGGAAAAAGGCCACACCATGATAGAGGCCGATAGTGCACATGCTACCTAAAAAAAGTATTTTAAGCCTCCAATATATTCACCATCTGATTATATAGCACGTATGCGGCTAGCAAGACCAAAACAACCTTATAAAATTAATGTCATTGATTTTTAATTTTTAAGAATTATGGATAAGATTAAATCTGGATTAAGTTCAATCAGACCAGGAAAACGAATCGGAGATCCTGTTGTATATGATATTAAAATGTTACAGTATCTACCAGATGGAACAATCTTTTACAAACTCAACTTTATCAGTGCAACCGTTTGACTGCCTTTATAATATATATAATGAATCATTGCCAATATCACAGTCGAAATACATACATCTTCAGGAATTAAAAAGTGTAATAGAGAAAGATCACCACTATTTCTACGATAACCTAACATTTAAACCTGCTAATAGAAAGTAAACGAACTTATAAATATAATATCATCTCACTATTGCATTAATAATTAATAAAATGATATTGCAATTTATCACTAATGCACTATGTATATTTCAACTATTATTTATGTAACAGTTTTTCATGAATTTATTATTATTCACATTTTGATGAATAAATTAAACTATGTGTATTTACAAAACGGTCAAAACAACTTATGTGACATCACAAACTGTATTTTTATTATTTTTGTATTAAAAATAAAAGATTTTTGTAAACAAAATAATAATCTTAGACCATTTTCTGATTATAATAAAGCATTCTTCATAATTTTAATGTTTAAATGTAACATTATTTTTTTATTCAGTTTTATCCTTCTCCTGCACAATTTGAGAAAGTGCACATAGATGGTTTTGCTAAAACGGTGACGAAATACACAATTAATGAGTGAGCGTCAGCGCATAAACTGAGAACAGTTTGTTGTCAGAACGAAGGACAAACGTATTCTTTAAATGTGTTTAAGTTTATCCCATATTCTTTCACACTCAAGATCGGTTGACTGTTACTCCACAGCTGTTAGGTATTTCAGTTCCCATTATTTCTGACTTCTCTAATATATTTATACCAAATACATAATTGTTTTCAATGAGTGATTTATGCTTCAATGATAATTCTATGTTGATACAATAATATGTAGGTTTGACTCACTTGGTCTTGGAGCTCCACGGAGCCCATGCGACATCTAATACTGCTTTCAAATTTGATTCCACGGTGTTTGGAGCCTCGTGAGTCGATGCAGACCACACAGTAACCTCTCGAAGCCAGCATATGCATTCGGAGGTGACGTAAGCTCTGGAAAATGACAATTTGTCATTATGATGGCTGTATTAAGCAAATATAATGATTACAGTAGAACTGTGATTACCAGGATTTCATTATGATCATCACTTTCGTAAGGGTTGATGATTGATGACGATTTTAAAGAATTGTATGAAATATCTTTATTTTGGAAGTGAAATAGATTTGTTTTTTTTTCAATTAACTGGTATAACTATTGACAATGAATATCCAAACATTTCTTATTAGAAATTTATTATATTTATTATGTTTAGTTTAACATCTTCACAAACGTACTAATAAATGAGAAGTGAAGAGACTACTGGTTGGCTTGCAACATTTCTAGTTTAACAGGTAATGTTGCCATAGAGATCTTAAATTTATAGCCTGATTGTGTCGGTAACACCCAGTACAAACTATCTTCATCAAACTTTCTACTGGATATTTATCTTATGTATTTCTTTTCGCCTTACAATGACTCAGTCGGTATAGAACTTGTATGGAAGCTATGTATGTGAGTTCGACAAAAAAGACATTGTTTTTTATAATCTACGTTTTATCCAGAATAAAGACACAACAGGTGGGAGCGAATGGCTAACAACAGTCCCTAGAAGGTCTGCTAATATAACCTCCATAAGCCTGTATCCTTTGCTTGGAGTGAAATTTGTAATCTACTTTTTTATTTCTCAGTTTAACAATTTACCAACGGCTCCCGCCATCAACATGTATTGGAAATATGAATTCACGATACAATAAAAATGTGTCAAAAATGTACGAATTTTAAAATATCTACATATTTTCATTATCAATCAAACATGGAGGGTGCATCACTTGAAAGTGACCAAGCGGATTGTAAACACTCATTATCATGTCAAATCGTATGGGGGGTCATTTGTTTTGAATAATCGAAAGTCTTGATCTATTTTCATGACCTATATAACAAAAAAAAACAATAAATTTTGTGTCAAAAATTATTCTTGTAAAGTGGATAAAGACCAAAAATGTTTTGAAAAAATCCTTCTATAGAGATGAAGCCAAAATGCCCAAAACATATGACATTGAAGCAAAAAAAGAGGAACACTGGTCCACAGATTAGGTTAGCTACAAATGACTCCGCAAAGAACTTCACACTAGTGTTATGACATTTATTTTCCAATTAGCAGGGCATATAAAAAGACAATCCGTCACAATGAGTAGATAAGCAGCCAATAATACTCTACTTTGGCATTATAATTTAGTTAAAAAATCCTGTAAAATGTGTGTAAAACCGTTCAACAGCATTCGAGTGAGTAATCACAATTAACATACAATATGGCAAACATTCTCCTTAAGTAAGAAAACAGTCACGATGGCCGCGCGGCTTATGCAACAGCCTATAACGTCGTGGGTCTCAGGTTCGAATACTGGGTCTGGCAAGTCCACATTGTTTTTCAATTTGTGTATAAATCAGAGTATGGACCTAATAGGTTGAGCAAGTGGCTGACATTCATTTCTGGTAAAAACAAAAATCTGCTAATACAAACCCCCACTCTGTGTAGTCCCATATTATCTTATTATGATTGGACATGGTCATAAATGGGGATGGCAACTGAGCGATATAAATATTTGTGGGGTTTACTAACTTGCTGAATAATTTCAAATGTCCTTCTATTTACAGTCAAATTTTTTTGATAAAAATCGTTTTAAATAATTCTTAAAAATTGATTGAAATATATCAGTAGATTCAAAAGTTATATAAGTAATATTTAATTTTGAGATGGAAGTTTGTTGATTTTTATCAAACATTGGCAGAATTCGATATGCATACATTGCACAAGTATTTGCAGTAGGTAAAGTGTTTAGAATGCATTATTAAAAAAACAATTAGGAGTCATTGCTTAATTATAACACCAATGAATTGTCAAGAATACTTTTAATGAACTTAAGGCTTTTTATTGTCACCTTGAAAGTATTGGTTACAGTCTGTACACCAGGTCCTCCATAGACGTGCAGCACGGTGGGCGCGGGACTGGCGGGGCCGGCTCCAGCAGGCCGGAAGAGCATGGCGTGTACCTCCTCCCCTGTCCCCCCGTCCAAACGCGTGCTGTACAGCTCTGGAGTGTAGAGGTCGGCGGGAGTCACTTCACATAGCATCATCGGGTCTTCCAAAGACCGAGGACCACGCTGCGGACGCACCGATCGCATTGCTCTACGCTCTGGGGGCAAATATACTCGATGGTAAAGGAGATAGATATGGTGGATCTGCCAAAGATGTTGAACAAATATAACAGAACAGAATATTGGATCCGGCTTCTTCTCCCTACAGTGTAGACCATCAGTACCCATACCAATTCCCGAATGAAGCACTATGACCGGTTGCGCAACGGAAGTGCAAGCCTACTTCAACGAAGTATATTAAAACTCAACCGGTAGTGTCGACTGCAGTATGGAATTGAAGTACACATACTTTGGCGGTAGAGGCGCTAGCAACTCTCCGTTTGACATATTATTAAACGTCAAAAATTCGTACGTAGTATTGAAGAGGACTGTTAATCTATTTTTTTCTATCTTTTACATAACTATTACCGCGATTTTGTAATACAGAAACACACATGTTTGTTTGCAAAATATAATGGAAATTCCGTGTTGTAATATTGTTATATTGGAGACGTAACTAGCTTGTTTAAAGATTAATTGGCTATGTACTTCAACAATGAATGGTTTAATAATGCAACGTTAACGGTAAGTACTGATTAAATATGAAGTCATTACCAAAATGGATAAAAATGTTATTTAATTTCCATGAAATTGACAAGAATTCCGTCATGACATGCTTACTTTCTATCTTACTCTAACGCATGGACATGAGGTATAAGCATGCTGAATGCTTTCTCACTCGCACTTATATTTCGCGTATCCGTTCCATTCGAAGCTCTATACACACAATATGTCCTGTAAAACTAAAAATTTTACGTGCTTCAATTGAAGCGGTTCGGTGACGTATTTTGCAGTGCTTCATTCGGGGATTGACCTCCAGGTCTGTTTTATTCATCAGATATTTGCAAAGTTCATTTGCAAAAGTCATTTTGTATTGCAGCTTTATTATTTTAACCTTCACACTCTAACCTTAATTTTCCAGGGCCTCCCTGACATATAAACACTTTGCTTAATGTGGTTTTTTTATACAATGAATTATCATTATTTCGGTCAACAATCGTCTATAATCGGAAATAACAGTACATAGGTAATGCTATCAATTAGCGTAATAAACGCCAAAATCTCCCATCAAAAATCCTGTAATCGACAAAATTAGGAGAAGAAATATTTAAGTCCCAATAATATTTGAACTTTGAAACTAAACGACCCCAGTACATCTTTGTCTACTCTTAACAGTTACAATACGTTACAACAAGAACAAGTAATTTCAAGAATTTTGGCATAGTTGAGAAAGTACTGTTGTTTTACCCCCCCGCATAGCTTGACGAAAAAGATAACAGTTAGTCAGCAACTAGCCCTTGAATGCCTAGGCGAGTCTCAAAAAACCCACAGAAGCCCTTTTGCGGCACAACATGCGTACTTACCAGCCATTATTTTAATAATAACTTTTAACCCAAACGTAAAACCAGTGTATAAGGAAAATAAAATAGTGTTTCATTCCTAATAACAAAGTGCCGTTGACATCTTCACAAAACTTTCTCTATGTTTATGTCACTTCTATAAACATCCATGTCCAATATCTTTTGTGAATAAGAAAATATACCTTACATTCAATTGCCTCAAATCTGTGGCTTTAATTCAAGTCAAAACAAACCCTCTGATATAAACCCCTCTATAATAGTAAGTAACCAACCCAAGAGTGTCAATATTAGGCCGCTAATTGCAATTTATTTACAAAAAATGTATTACATAATATATACCTAATATAAATTTTTCTATATACTTACTGTAAAAACGAGTATGTTTTTTGCCGTTATCAAAAATCTAATTTAAAATCGCCCTGCCCGCAAAGAAATGTTATCACAAAAATAAATGAACATGTCAAGTTGCGATATTTCTTCTATAATAGTTATGCATGAAGCCTTTGGGTAGCAAACGCCGAAAAGCGCTCCGCGCCAAAGTTTTGAAAATACCAATAAAGAAGGGCAGTCTCTCGCTCTCTCGCATCTTCCTACCCTTGAGTTATGTAAGTTTTTGAATATTCAAAAATCGATTGAAAATCAGCCCCCCGTAACGTAGGCTCGCGGCGCAGCGGACAGTGGTTTGGCCAAACATTAATACGATTCCCGCGTGCACTCCACCCCATTATTTAAAAACGCACGCTTAATAATAATCTAAACACATAGGTACATCACAAACAGCAAGTGTGATAGTGCGTCCCATCGATATCAGTGTTGTATAGTGCCGATTCGGAAAATAGATAAACAGATTGCCTCTATTAAAACCAAGTGCAGTTTTAATAACAATACCTACCTCGAGTGTTTTATACAACCATTTATCTCTTTTGATCAATTGTCCGATCTTAATAAGTATACCCCTTATGTGAATGTTCTTTGTTAATAATGATAAACCCAACTCTGTGTCAACATAACAAATTAGAAGTCCTGTATTGTAATATTTTATACTTTTATACAATGTCAATACACATAATATGTCTCTCCTACAAAAAACCAAATTAAAATGATGACTCCAAAATACCAGACGCTCAGATCATCGTCATCCATCTTCTTCGGAGTATCAGTAGGTACTCACCGAAAGCAGGCCTATGTCCAACGGGATACGGCTGCCCCCTGACGCTCTTTTTGTCATACTCCATGAACTCTCTAGGCTCCGTGATGGTAAGCGCCTCCCAACCCACCAACTTAACGCCCCACAACGGTTTACCGCTGATGATGTGGCCAACGGTGTCCATGGCATTTGGTTTTTGGTCTGCGTGTTCAACAGCTGCCGTGCTACAAATGGTCTGGGTATGTACGTTTGAATATGAAGCCATAACGCATTCCCCCATCTGAAATTTAATGGATTTTGTTGTCACACGTTATAAAATGATACTTTCGATACCATCTCAAAAGATTGCTGACAACTTTCAGAGCATGACAAAATACAGTAACCTGCTAGTTTATGGTGAGCGGACACAAACAGCTAGCGTGTAGTTATAGTGCATATTATAGCTGACAATATAGCGGCTATCACTTTTTTGTGTAGTACATAACGTTTTGTCTTCTATCAGATTATCTGAAGTTTTACAAATGTGTTGTTATAAAAAAATACTTTACCTCATCCATATCTATGTTGTAGGAGTAGCCTGGATTTGTCAAAAGAATCGGTTCTTGACCAATGTAATCTTTGTAAGAAGCGCAATACAGATGCCTCTCCAGAGGAGTCTCTTTTAAGCCCATGAAGTAAACAATCCCCCTTCTTTCGTGTACCTGAATAGACATTACAACAGTAGATAAGTGCATCTCTCAATAAATAATTACATTGAATACTTCGATAGAATAAAGCAATCTGGAGTACAAAATGAACTGGATAATATTTCTCTGAACCGCCGTATAAAAATTATGAAGCATAATAATGCAGTTCTTCACATCTAAAAAGATGAACCTCATATGTGAGGCAGATATTACATTTTGTCCCAGTTTGTGAGATTGCAGATGATTTACGAGGTTTGCAAAACAGTTTTCTCAGTTCATTCATGACGTCTGGCTGTACTCACCCATATTTTCTTTCCTATTATTTCCCAATTGCCGTGTGTGATAGCTTGTTTCGTTATAATATTCGGACCAAAACTGGAAGCATTTTCCACACCTTAGAAGAAATAAAACAATATATTTACAACATATAAACATGAGTAGAAAATTATACAATAGGAGTCGCACATGTTCGACACAGTGATGCTGTGTATGCGAACATCCTATACAGAACAGTATGAGAAATGCTGTCAGCAACATGTGGCATCGACAGGTAGCTATGATTATTGGTTATGTATGTGCACGGCCGTAAACCTTATACAGTGAAACCCCGTTAATCAGAAATCAAACAATCAGGACCAAAAATCGATATAAAATTTGAATTGCGAAATACAAAATATGTGACAAAAAAAAGTTATACTTCAAAACAAAAGTTTTTTTTATTGCGATTTTGTAACATTGGTTCCGTTTCCGTTACAATTTCTATCAGATTATTATCAGTGGTGACCATTATGGTTCATTCATCGAATTAATGGAAATCTCACTAGTGAATTGTATTTCGATTTACGGTGAATTTCAAATTAACCGTGTTCGTATTAACAGGGTTTTACTGTATGTAAATTAGAAATTGAAGGGACCAAAAAAAGAGAATACAAAAAAAAAATTGATACTCACTGGATTCAAAATGATTAGAATGACAAATTTTGGAAGAATATTATGTTACGGAGCGTTTTACGTGGGCGAAGTCGCGAGAAGCGATGAGCGGCACACGCAACTCAAACGTATAACCGTGTGTGAAAATGTTCATAAATAGTATTTTTTTGGTTGTACGGTTATACGTTTGGAGTTGTGCGCCACTCATCGCTTCGCGCGACGTCGCTCACATAAGACGAGCTGTTATAGGGTTAAAAATTATTTGTTATTATAAAATTGAATTACTATGGGTGTTTGAAATGACGGGATTTTACTTATTCCACAGAAAATATTCATAGTCACAAACTTACCATCTATATTACTGAGAGGTCCATTCAAAGCTGCCGTAACCAGGTACAAGTGAAGGAATCCAGTCTCTTCGGATGCCCAAATGAAGGAGATTCTAGATTTGTCACTCTCACTCGGCAGAAAATAGAGGATGTCATGGACATTTACCCACGCATCGGAGCGTTCACACAACAGCACCTGGTAGACGGACATAATAATAAAATATAAATACATACATACCACATACCACATAACACTTTAATACATCCTGGAACCTTCCATCTTGATCCGTTTATGACATTTCGACTTTCTAAATGGTTAGAAGTGAGATTATGTCAAATGATTGCAATTACATCCATTCCACATAGTAGGACTCTTTACCAGTCCTAACATTGCTTCAGAAACTTATAAAAGTTTTAAAACTTTTCACGACAAAAATATATTTGAACCAAAGATGTTAAAGAAACCCCCTTCATCCAGTTAAAGCTTCCCGTGGCTTCCCTATCAAAACCACTGAATCAAGTTTCAGTTTGTCATAAGTGTCATTTTTCTATGTAACATCAACCACAAACCACTATAACTCTTCAGTTTCTATAAAAAATAGTAGGCCATCTTTCGAATCCTGAGTCTGGCAAGTACACATGTTGTTTTTCAATTTATGCACGAGTCAGAATATGGACCTAATAGGTTGAGCAAGTGGCTGATATCCATTTCTCGTAAAAATAAAAATCTGTTATACAAACCTCCACTCTGTGGAAGCCCATATGATCTTATTAGAATTGGACATGGTAAAAAAAAAAATCTTTATCAATTTTGATTTTATTTAAACAAAATAAAGAGAGAAGACAATATGACATACCTGTATAGGAGTTGAGCATTCTTTCCGCCTAGTGTTTGAAGACGTGGACATGCTTGTGTCTGTGGCAGGGGTGGGGGCCGCATCATAGTGGAACGGTTCACTAAAGTACCACAGCGGAATGAGAACCAACTCCAGCCTCTGCTGCCGCCTGTCCAAGATTTGACACCATGCACTATAACAAACGATATTAAATGATTGTCATATTGACATAGTTATAGTAAAATCAATTACAAATTAGTTATTTATGGGATTACATTATTTAGATTGTCATCTCAGTGCCCAAGAAGGGCATTAGCAAGAGTTATTCCATGATGAAGTTATAATACGTTTTTGTCAGAGTAGTCAGAAATATATGATAAAACTAAAAATGTTGGAGGAACCCTTATCCTGCTAGACAAGTAATCCACAAACCGCAGCCCGTGGGCCACAAGCGGCTCAAATTAACAAGTACTTCATCACAAAATTTTTTATTGTATACGAAAAGATTCTAAATTCCTATTAGTATACTAAGTTCTATCGTGTGAATACATATGTACATAATGCGTGAAGAGTGATTGGAGTAGCTGATATGTAACTACTAAATTTAAAATAATAATATGTATGTCTCGTCGAGTATAATATATCATTATTTTTTAATACTTTTTTTTACCCACTGCGGCCCTTCAGAAATTAGAAATGGATAAATTGGCCCTTCTTTCAAATAGAACGTGCACCACTGTGCTAGATGGATCAAAATCGCTGAAGCAAGTTACAGTTCGACAAAAGAGCTTTTTATCTATGCTACATTAACAAAGAGCCCTTTTAAGGCCAGTATTAGACTATCAAAGATGTTTTATCAAATAATGTTTTATAACATTTCTTCTAAGAGAATTCTTTTATAAATAAGAGAGGGCATATTACACCGCAATAAAATATTTTATAAAAGTCTAATTTAAAAACTGGACAGCGAATGTATGTCCATGTATACAGTCTTTTATTTATATTTTGGTAATCTGGGTGGTGTTTATTATATACCATTTCATAGATTTGCGATTTTAAAAAAATCTCCTCTGCACATTATTGCATTTAGACTCACTATTGTCCACAGGGAGTCCATCCTATTCTTGGTATATATTCGCACCATGGGAAAATTTCTTCTAAAGGTTTTTTCAGGTCAAACCAGCGCAGGCTGGATACCTCTGGGAGGCTATTCGATGTCGTTGAAGCATCTGCAATCGGAAATGTTTAATATTTTATATCACTTACCAAATAGGTATACATATCATAATTTAATTTCAGAAGACTGACAAAATTTTGTAATAAGGAAACCACTGATATACAATTCAAAATGAAGTTTCATAAAAACAAACTTACATTACACCATAATCTAAAGAGTGGAGGTTGTATTAAGATTTTTATTTTTACCAGAAATGAATGTTTGCCACTTGCTCAACCTATTTGGTCCAAACACATTGAAAATCATCTTGTGAATTTGCCAGCCTCAGGATTCGAACCCTGGTTCCACATTATAAGCCGACATGTTACTAGTCTGCCATCGTGGGCAACAAAAAAACTTAGTAAATAGTTGCAATAAATTATAAGTATTCATTATAATTTACAAAAAACTTACTGTCAATGCATTTATCTCTGGTACCATATTTCACATTCCGTGGTTTGCTGGAAGTACTCTCACTGGATTCTGGACTAACTGTAAACTCTAAAAGACGTAACGTGGAGCGCGCATTGGCACTGCCGGCCCGCGGGAACCTGCAAACACATGTTACGTTTTTGATTTCTTCTTATTAAAGATTAAGTGTCACTATTATTTAGATCACTATTAAGTGTCAACTGTCAATTCTCGGTAAAAATTTATTGTATTAATTAAAATAAAACGTAATGCATAACATTTGGTACTCATCCTACATAATTTAATAATCAGGACTGGTTTTGTCTGCTTCGTACGAAACTATGATGCATACAAAACTGGTCCTAATGATTATTATAATATTATGTGGAATGGATACTACTACATATTATGGTGTTTTATTTTAATTATTTCATGTTATGTTACGGCCAAATAAGTCAGAACATTAGTAAAAATACTTTTCAAAATATAATATACATAATGCCGATTATGAATTTGTTGCAAGGTTTTAAATATTGTATATCAAAATCTTCATTCTTTGCCTGATACATGATACATAAATGTTCATCTTTTACTGTTAACTTATCATAATTACTAATTTATAAGTATAGAACAGAAGATTTCCAAAGTGAAGTATTCTAATGCCGTGATTACATTATGATGCACGTCACGTACTGTCACAGTAAGCTGCCGCTACGGGAAAAGTGTATTGTCCGGAAACTTCATCTTGGCTACGTGGCAAAACTGTGAACTACAATCAGCTAATCGAACTTCCGGTTTCAAAAAAGGAACGCCCCCAAATTATTCATTACATTTTTGACAGTCGTATTGGACGCATCTATCAATTTACGTAATTTGAAGCTTTTTATATTCAAAAGATGTCTAAAACAATACGAAGTCATGTTCGAATTATTATTAGTAAACTTTTGATTTATTGTGAAGAAGAAAAAGAGTCGCATTTAAAAGGCGAGCCTATACAATACTATATCACGGGTTGCTGTCATTGTCAGGTATGTCAAAATTCAGTGTTGTAATACTAGAAATATTTCCCCAAAAACTGGGAATTATGTTTGTATATTATATAGTTGTGTGTATTGTAATCTATTTTATTAATATTTTTAACGTATAATAATTAAGTATAAATGATCATTTAAGTACACTGGCAGTGTAATAATAAATTGGCAAGAAGAATATTTTCAAGAATAAACATTATTGGCATTAAATCAATTATTACGGAGATGTAAAATTTACAAAAATGCTTAAAATTATCTAGATACTTATACGTAGTGTATCATTAATTTACAAGAATATCCCAAGGACAGTTTCTAGAATCATGAAAGAAATGATTACAGCGAGTGCCTCCTCTTCAAAAATCGTAACGCCTGGAAAAAATAAGATTGCATTGGACAGTATGGACTTATGTACCATACGTCAAAAAGTGCAGGAGTTTTATACTGTCCACAAACAAGTTCCGATGCTGCAAAACTTACTGGTTTCCTTAGGAGAGTGCATGGATTTTCAAGGAAGCAAAGAATTTTTACAGCGACGGTTACATTTAATTTAGTATTAATGTATTTAGACAGTTAATTAGTTGTCCTTGTATTTTTAAACCGATAAGTAGGTACATATTGTTTTAAAATTTATAATGTTAGGTGGATATAATTTAATTTATAGAAAATTATTTTCACAGTAGGTATGTGTTTCGACAACAATTTTACTAAAAATATGATATAAAAGACATCATTTGTAAATTATAAAAAAATGTGTTGATATGAATATGAAATATTGAATATGTTATATCTTTCACTTCTACTTATTTAGTCATAATTTGTGTTCTCCTAATTATTTAATTAATAAATACCTGCAGCAATATTATCAGTTAATGTGGGTTCAATGATATATTTCCTTCCAAATTCAATAATTACCCTGTATTAATTATCCTAATATAATAATATTAATTAAGAGGTGAAATTATTTAAAATAATTTTTCTATTGATACTTATCGAACAATAATTGGACTCCTAAATTAATTACTTATTGAGAACACACTGATTGATATAAATTAAAAACCTAATTTCGCGGGATTTGTTTTCTCAAAAAATGACAACACTGAGAAATATTCTATGCTCGACAAGGGCGACTTCCAGTTGTCGCCTAAATAATGTTGTCGTACAGTAATATCGTTTTTCTTGGTGTTTAAAATATTATCAGATTGATGCACCCATCCCGTAGTACATTTTGAACCTTTAAACGAATATTGTCGTTATAACGTTGAATATTGTATGAACAAAATCTGCCGATATCACCAGAACGACAATGAAATCACCTCACACGTACCGCACTGCATCGACACTCGCATGACTCAATGAACGTGTTTTATCATTATCAACATGCCTACACATTTTTGACTCATGTCAAAATCGCATGGTTTTGTTTTTAGCGGTTGGCACTATGTATTTTTTATAAGAATGTTGTCTATTATCTATGGTCTGCAGGTTGGGTTCTGTTCAAAATATTATCTATGGATGCAATATCGCAAGTAATTTTAACGTATGCACACGTAGAAACTGTTAAAATTAATTGAAATTAGCATGAATAATAATTCAAAATACTAATACATTAGAGTTGGCACCGAAGTGACATTGAATTTATAGAGATAGTGATTGTTGAAAATATTCTGCAGAATGACGAAACCATAGACTAAATTTGTGACAGCATGACAGTACGCCAGATGCATCATAATGTATTTGTACCATAAAGAACTGGAAAGCGGGCCATTATAATATAATGATAAAAACAGTAAATCTTAAAAAAATACCTAAATTCTTCAGTTTCACTATCAGGATTACTATAAGACGGTAGACTGTATATTTTTACAGCACTCTCGTCGACTTCTTCATATAATATTCTATAGACATCATCTGAAAATCAAAATAAAAATAAAAACAGTCATTTTGTTTGTAACAATATCTGTTCAGATACAGCATCTGTACATTTGTAATCAATTATTTATTCAGCTGTTAGTTATAAGCTATTATTTCAATAAAAACATGTATGTAATCAAATATTATAAGATTTGATGTGAAATAGTAAAGATACAAATATATTGTTCAAAAATGAAATGAATTGATCGTGTACTGCCTCACTATATTGTAATAAACAAGATGAAAGTATCTGTATCTGCATACATACACCTCCATGTTTAACTGCTAATACGATCACGCAAATAATAATGATAACATACTGTGATAAAAGTATAAAATGAACCTTTTTGTAATGGCTGCCACCAGTATCCGGTGTACCTATTGAATTCTTCTTGCATTACGTATGACGGCATACCGGCTTCTTTAGGATCATCAGCTAGTCTGAAATAATATAGAAATGTTGTAGAATAATTGGTTCTTGTCTGTATGTGGCAAACAATTTTTGAAAATATCCGATATACTAGATTATTTGTTAGGTTAGGTGACGTTATCATTTTTGAATTCATGAATTTCACCGAAATCAGCTATGAAAATTACCGCTGTTCCAGCCTGGCTTCCAGTAAACAGATAGAATAATTTTCTAAAAAAAATACATCCGTATTTAAATTATATATCATACTAAACAATCGATCAAATGAATCCTCAATACAATAAAGGTATTAAATATACATAGGTAATTTGAGACACCTCAGAAACACACCAATTAACAATTTAACCTAGATCATGTACAGATGTCATTTATTCCAAATGAAAAAACTTACGATATGATCGATATCAATTAATAAAAATAATACTTTAGGACAGGAATATCATCATTTTATCTTATAAGCCTTGAAAATGCAAAATAACTTCTATATTTTTCAGGATACAAATCTAAAATAACCCTTTAAAAACTTTCTAATTTTCGTTTTAAATGGAATTTTGACTATCGAAATAAGAATAAAATGACAAGGATTCCTGTTAAATAACATGTTATAGGTGCAATAGTCTTACGCAGAGGTAGATAGATATTCGAGAACACAAGCGTATAAATAATATAATAAAATCAAGATAGACTGATGATATATAAAAACTTCAATAGTGTTATACCTAGAGCTACCTTTACAGGCATAAGTTAATCTGATTGGGTCCTTTGAAATAGTGCTGGGTGTGGTAATCATGCTCATGTGTATCTCCTCCATCATTCCCGCCAGCCAGAGGTCGCCGCCGGCATGATGGCAGACCAGTTGGCTTCTTTTGGGGCTCATCGTGGCATTGCAGTGGTGCACTGGCTGGGAAGTTTCCCGAGAAACATCCGGACCTCTATCACTGCCACCAAGCGCCAGAGCTCGCTACAAAATTTATTTCGGGTTTAAGTATACAAATACAAAGATGTTAAAAAAACGCTTCTCAACTAAATATATGAAAGTGAAGCTGGAAGAAGGACTCATGGACTACTGTTTCAATTAAGTGCAATTATTCATTTTACATTGTAGATTCATTTGCAGCAAACTTCAATATTTTTACCAACATCTCTCTAAAACTGTAATCATTTCAAAATAATTTTAGAAAGAGTTGAATCTATAAATTATTATGTAATGCCTAATTCATGAATGTTGTTCGAGTAATTTTAACTCAATATGGAATATAATGATATACGGCAGTGGTTTCCAAACTTTATGTCACTATGCCTCCCTTTTAAAAAAAATCTAATCTTGGCGCCTCCCCACCTTTATTTCATTAAATAATACAGACACCTTTTTAAATAGTCAACAATGTACCTACTAATACAGAAATTAAAAAAAACACATCCTGAAGCGGGCCCCCAGACCATGATCTTTGGCATTTGAATTTTGATCAGATTTTTGTTTGCTTCAATACATCTGGCCCATAAATCATTTAAAAGTGTTTCCAGATGGCGAACTTTTTTTTTTTGTAATTTTGATTTAAAGTTTCAATTTTTTATGAATGCCTTCACTTTGTCTTTTTGAATTAGTGAATGCATCAGTGGTCCTTGCATTAATTTATTCATTATTTTTTTTTTTAAATTTCAACCAAATAGACAAGTTCAACAGCAAAATTGTCGTTCCTAAACAAATTTTCCTCAAATTTCAAGATCATGATTTGACCCTTTTATGTATTTCATTTTTTCACGGATAGCCAGCGTACTTCACAATAGTATAGAAGTGAGGTATTATAAAATTAGTCTCCATATTTTCAGACCGGTTTTGCAAACAACCTTTTATAGGACTATTTCTTATGTAATTTATAACTAGCGGCCGTTTTATAAACTATGCATTTGCAAATTGCAAACCTGTGGCTACATTAATTGTGTTAAACTTTTCGCGCCTCCCTTTGCAACACTCCGTGGTCTCCCAGTTTGGAAATCGCTGATATACGGCGATGCTGCAACACAAGCTATCCCAAAATAATTGGGTAAAAAATGGATAGTCAAATTCTTCAATATGAAAATAATTATAATTCAACAAACCAATAATATGCAGATATTTACAAGGCATAATACATATGTCATAAAAAGTCATAATACATATAGCATAAACAAGTCGGCATCTTTAAATTTCAATCCTCCACCTAACAAAATATTAATTTTCCTCTGTTTACTAAAACCAGAACACATTAAAAAATTATTCAAAAATGTCATCCGAGTGTTTTAATATAAAAAATTCCTAAGGCTCCTTTTTGTTGTAGCCAAACTCTTTGTTAATAGCAGAAATTTACTCACCCCATATTCCGAATACATCAAATAAATAACACCAGACATTGTGAACATCATGGTCCCATCGATGGGGTGCATGTGAAACGAGGTTATCGGTCCCCAGATGGGCCCTCGGTAGTTGGCCAGTATCCGCAGCTCGTCTGTGGGCATTCCGATTGCCGACTTGTGAAAGTGAAGATTCTTATCATCAGAGTCTTCACAAGGTTTCCTTCAATGAATAATGACTACGGTTTAGTTTGAAATGAATATTGGCTATAATATTTCAGCCCATTTTCATGACTTTTCAAATTCAAATATGGGGTCTGCGGATGAATATATTACGAGTAGAAAGGTTCTTAATTAAACAAATTTCACGATGTGGAGGCTTATATACTCCGTTTAAGGGCGAAAATGGTAATTTACTTCACATATAAATTCATGAATGAATCTGGATTTTCTAATAAATTTCAATATATATTTACAGTAAAACAAAGAAATAGAAAAATAGAGATATTAAACTCATGTAAGTTTTGACTAATGAGAAATGGATGTGAGCCCTACTTGCTCAGCCTAATAGATCCACGCTTTGGATCCAAACACACATTGAAAGCAATGGCAATTTTCCAGATGTGTGATTCCAATCCGCGAACCCAGAGCTTCAGAAACGGACACTCTACCACTCGTCCACCTTGGGTGCTAACAATCTACTGAATGACCTATGTTGATGTAATATGTTTGCATTAAATATAATATGAAAATAAGATGATTTATATTCATACCATGCCCCGTCTCCCCAATTGTTGCCAGCACTGCTCCGTAACCTTTCTATGTATCTTACATGACCTACACTTGTTTCACACATACTATGTAGGAAAAAAACCCTCATATAGTTAAGCATATTGGAGCAAACTTCATTCTTGAAAACAAATTGGCGGGCTGTGGAACTGGTAATTCGGGCCACCTGATAGCGCAGCCCATTCACGGAGGCTTTCAATTCTGTCCATGAACATTTCCGGCGCTTTGGAGCAGCTTCAGCCATTGTTTGATCGCCATCACTTTCGTCTCCGTCTTTTGCATTTGTGTCCATTGTCTATGATTTTAATATTTCTCTATATTGCCGCACTGTAGAAAAAAGAAAAAAATATGTAGATATCAGTGGCTTTTGCTTGTAGGGGTGCTGTTGAAGAAAATACATAATATACATCTTTTATTAACTAAATATTATCTACTGAAGGTTTCGTAACTAATTGAATTTTAGAAGGTGGCCGATGATGTAATATAGTGTGTTGTGTTACAGCATAGCTGTGGTATATTCGAAAATTATCTACTAATATTAAGTATGTAATAGAATCTTTAGAAAAAGTAAAATTTTCCATACAAGAAATGCCTACATTATATTATTACATAGTACTTTATCGATTATTTCTGCGGATGCTCTGCATCTACAGCATATAGATGCATGGCATTTTGAAATATCCAACACCCGGCCCCATAAGTATGCCCTGATTCAATGAATAAAAACATTGGTGGTTACTAACACTGGATAACGTATTAAATTGGTAGTGCAGTTTATAATTAATAACCTATTTACTAGTTTACTGATTTAATAATATTACTAACAAGTAAAAAAAGGAAAATAACGAACAAAACGTACTAGAAGAGATATACGTGTCCGAAAATGGTAAGTCTGTTGGTGCTTTCATAATGGCGAAAATACATGTGCCTAGTAGAGTATATTATGTTTTATAACTTCGCACTTTTTACTACACTGATAGACCTCTTTTCCTGATTACCTCACATAAAATTAGATCAAATGATATTTAATTGTATTAATATGTGGTAAGTAAGTAATAAGAAAATACATAGATATATGTGAAAAAAATATTTTTTTAATATATTACATCATTTTCATCCTAGAGCCAGAGTACATAGTTATCAAGTGGCAACTCTAAGTGTGTAAGAAACATTATTTCGGACTTTCACAGTTGTATGTTTTCATTTGTTGTCACTTGTCCTCGATGATTCAGGATCATTGTGGAGGCCATACTCAAGAGATGATGTGGCGAAGTGTACTGTTGGGTGTAAATACATCAAAACCCACTAAATTTTATAACTTCATGAAGTATAACTTTCAGTAAAATTCAATCTATATTTCAGTTCAGGAGTTGGCAACTTTTTCAGACTCATGGGCCGCATTCAAATTTTAGTTTTAATATTATTGCCGCTAGTGTTTAAAACATATGAAATTTAAAAAACACAGTTTATGCAATACTGCTGTTTCTCTACTAAATGTCACTATTGTTTATTGTTCTTCAATTCGAACAGAATATTGATGTGCGTATCCTTACATGATTATTATTAATGACAGTATTTCCTCCACTTGTCAATACTGACAATGCTCCAATATCAGAATAGATGGATATGCGTCATTACCGCACCACTATGATCAATAATACTTTCATTACTCATAAGTTATGTTAAAATTAATGACAATATTAAGTATTGATCATCTAAGATCCGCATTAGAACTAGGTTTTTTTAGTTGTTTCCATATTATAGAACTAGGGTTTCGCAAAACAGGTTTCAATTTAAAAATCAATTTCGTTGTCAATTAACTCCTATGTTTTCAAGCACTCATTTTATTGAGCACCATTTGTATTCATACATCTAGCAATATACTTGACAATGGCCTCTGCCTGAAATGTCTAGGATTAATAACATATGATGGGTCCACTGCAAGATCGGTGCACCTGCACATATAGTGATTTTGAGATATCTGCATTTAAAGGTTTAAAACAGTTGCAAAAATATACAGATGTCGAGGAATAAATGAATGTATCAATAATTTTGTTAATACATATTGTTGTTATTTTTTATTAGTATTATTTGGTATTATTATTATTTTTATTAGTATTGTTGTTAATATAGTAGTTGACATTTTTGTGAACAGAAAAAAAACAATAAAACAAAAATTATTGTCATTCAAGTCCGAAATTCCACTGCAAAAATGATGATTGTCCATACTTTCCTTTGTTTCAGGCTGGCAAAATTTCTAATTATGCTGGACCGGGTAAATGGAATTCACCTGCATTTAACCTAACCTTAAAGGTGGCGACAGTTTGATAAATTGATCATACTGACAGCTGAAATGGCGGGTAAACTTTTTCTATGGGAAATTCAGTGTTATTGCTAACGAATATAATATTATGTAAATAATACTTACCACTATATTATGGTGAAAACTAGAAGAACAGAAAAGGGTAGGCATTTAACCTGACTATTTACAGAGGTATAGTTTGTTAGTACACAGTCAGTTCTAAGAGTTTAAAACACACTTTACCCATTACATTGCTGGACATATTTGAAGTTGTTTAATTTATTTAAAATAATATCCAAAGTAACTATATATTCACAGAAGAGTAAATTTAGATGTAGGTGAATATTTCATGAACTGAAATTGTAAAATAAAACCCAATACTGCTTTAATTATTACATGAATTATAATATTCTACATCTCATTAGTCACAGATGAGCGGTTTGATGTAATATTGTATCTGTCACGAGAAAAATTGTACAATATACCTACTTACAAATCAGACACATACTATGACAATTGATAATTTATGCATTTCTTACTAACACCATAGTAAGAGTAAAAAGGGTTAACAAGTATTATGGTATTCATGAAAACAAAATAACTAACCTATAAGAAAGTGTTGAACTATTTCTAACACTTTACTTTAAATGTGCCGTACACTTCTCTTCGAATCTGACGATACATAAATCGTAAGTATTCGGTTTCTCTTTGATGTCATAAAAGATTATTTTATAGCGCTAAATTAAGTTTTTTCGATATGGTAAGGATTCAAACTAGAAATTTAAAGATTTAGCTTTTTAATAATGTATAATTTGTATTTTTATCAATGAAATTGACAGCAACTTAGCCTTTTTCATTGTCATTTGACATCGGCCATAGACTAATTGCACTGATGTATATTATGATCTATGGTATATTTAGTGCATGAAAGTGTTGCAATTTGATTGCAATCTTTTTACAATTAAAAGTAATGGCAAAGATCCACAATCAAAAGACAAAAAATGAAATAGTTAAAATTTGACAGCACCATTGTTAAGACAGTAATTTATTATTAAAAATTACTTAAATAACGCATTTCTATGATTCAGAAAATTACTTTTGTGTATAATTTGTACCAACATAGCACAGAATACCCACCTATTTACTCAACAAAAATATTGAGAACAAAGAGAATGGACGGTGTCCAATCTCTTTGATTGAGAAGCATTTTTATGTTTTGTTTTTGGTTCGAATGATAACGTATTTTCAAAAGACGGCCAGGCGTACTATAGTTTTTGCAGAAAAAACTATAATTTCTTGAGCCGCGTACTATAATTTGGTGACAAAAAGACGGCAGCACTGATTAAAATATTAATGTTTATTTATATCTGGCACCACTGCATTCCCGAACAAGACCATCGACAATAATGTGTCATCACGGTAAACAAATTATTGCATGACGATTGGAGATTATTTCCGTGGGGTCATTTTTGTATCGCGGGAGCCCGGCACGCCTTTTTTCAATATAAATTTAATATTGAAATACACTATCTGACCAGGATTCTGTAATCGGAAGATTTTGTCCTGAACAGAAACGACGATGACACACATGCCAGTATATAATCCTGTGAGTAAAATTTTTGTCTTTCAATTTAAGTCTGGTTTGACGGGTTTGACATTGAAATAATATTGCTAGTAATTCAACTTAACCAATGTTTTTGGGCTCACAGCTATTGAGAATTTGTTAACCTCATATTGTCAATTTTCGTTTTACGCATAATAACCAAATCAGGGGTTAGCAACACCGCGTCCTCGCAATTCATATTAGACTAAGTCAATTTCTCAATTCAAAAATATTATTAAAATGTATAATATAATTCTTCGGGAGGGCGTATGCTTGATATAGAGGCGAAAGTGGTAATTCCACATGCCAGAATCGGAACAATATAATTGTTATTATAAAGTTTAATTAATGACGATTTTACCTCAAAGAGTCCTCAGTCAAACAGTCTGGCATGAAACATATAAATCAAATTGGCAAGCCTATAACTGTCTATATTCGTGCATTTTTTCGTTCCATACCTACTCTATAGTTTTGGTAATAGTGACGCAGATGCCAGCATGATCTTTTATAACTTTTTAGACCAAACCCAACCTAACCTACTGATACACCCCTGTTACAGGCGGGCTTCTCCCGGTGTAAAATAATCATTTAGTAGTCATAAGTCGAAACGTAACCCTGACCTCTAGAAACGGCTTCTTAAAACATCTAATCTGATTCCTTGCTCAGCTACGTAATTTTTTTTTTTTTATTCATGAGTAAAGGCCTTCGTCCGGTGCGTGAAAATCACTTACTGGGCGGAGAGGTGTAATTAAGATAGATTTTAAAGTATAAATGATGATGGATGAAAGAGATAATTTTAAGATTAAATATAAGTACTTATTCGTATATAATAAATTTTGCCGCGCTTGCCAGCAACGTTCAAATTTCCACGCGCCTGCGCCGGGGTGGTCCTCGTGATTCGTCAAATCAAAAACATCACGCGATAAAATTTGGCCAATCACGAGAGTCCTTTTTGTTGGACGGCGTGGGTACGCGAAGTTTGAAAAAGAAAAAGAAAGTAGTGAGCGTCCCGTTTCCAACATGTACGGACCTGCGAAACTTATTGTTAAAACAAAATATGTAAACGTGTAAAGAAAATGTAAAAAAATATAAGAGAATACCAAGTTACGCACGAGACAGACGTGGTTTCATTTAACTTCTCCTCAATTTAAAATATCTCTTTTTGTGAATCCGGGGTTCGATGGACAACTGAGCTAGCCGCTGGAACCCCGGGTATCTCACTACCCCACCCCAACCTAATATAATCTTAGTGTGTGATATTGATGCATCGAAATGTAT
This sequence comes from Rhyacophila brunnea, assembly GCF_057557595.1. NCBI lineage: Eukaryota > Metazoa > Arthropoda > Insecta > Trichoptera > Rhyacophilidae > Rhyacophila > Rhyacophila brunnea. The sequence goes on along the minus strand of NW_028233068.1, from coordinate 17,763,089 downwards.
GAAAATTTCAATAGAATAAACTGTTTTCGTAAAAAATTATAAAAACTCATGCGGGCATATCTGATCTGCGGCATATTTACCATAGTTTTTTTTAAATACTATAATTTTTACATCGTTGTATTAAAATCACTACAGTAAGTCCTCGATTTCGCTTCTAAAATGAGTCATTCTACGATTAGAACAATAATTATACTCGATAAAGTTCGAAATATGGATCATGTGAAAAAATCAGTACCAATGCAATCTACGATTATTACCAAGAATAGAGGAATATTAACTCATTTGGTGCTAACACCGCGACTGGCGCGTTTGGAGTAATTGGCCATTAGATATAATTAACGTGCTATTTAAATGTGGTAATTAAAAGGTTAGCAGTGATTCTGTTAATAGGAGAAATTGAAAAATTATTGGCTATAATTGGATAGAAGATATGCAGCAACAACACCTCCCAATAAGCCTTATGTTCATACAAGAAAAAGCCTTGAATATTTATGAAGGCCTAAAGTGCAAAAATAACTACATCACTGCAAGCCACGAATGGTTTTAAAGATTTAAAGACCGTAATAAAGTACACAACATCAAAGTGACAGGTGAGGTTGCTAGTGCAGACACAGGGAGCTATGAATTTTATCAAGAGTCTAGCAGAAATCATGAAAAATAAGGATTACCTGCCCCAACAAATTTTTAATGTAGACGAGACTGGACTATACTGGAAAAAAAAGCCAGATCAGTCATATATATCCCAACTAGAAAAATCTATGCCGGGTTTTAAGGTGTCTAAAGATAGGCTAACACTTTTACTTGATGGAAATGTTGCCGGTAATTGCAAAATCAAGCCACTTCTAATTTACCACAGCTAAAACTCAAGGGCGTTTAAGAATATTTCCAAATCTTCACTACCTGTGATTCAGAAATCCAATCGAAAAGCACGGATGACTTAATTGTGATTTAATTTATGATGAATAAATTTTTGACGTCTGGTTTCATCGTCATTTTATACAAGAGGTAGAAGAATATTGCAAAGAAAATAACCTACCATTTAAGATTTTATTGTAAGTTGATTATGCACCGGGTCGTCCGCCTTGTGACTATAATGAAAACGTAAAAATAATGTTCCTTCCTCCAAATACAACCTCCATTTACACGATTTGAGAAATCTTACATTTGAAAACAGTATTATGTACTCAAAAATTAATATCTCCGAATGCAATACTTCTAATGCCATCAAAAAGTCCTCGACTTACATGAAAACATTCGGAACGAATTAATCACGTAAGTCGAGGGTTTACTGTATTATAAAAAGATGACAGCACTGCTTCCCATAAAAAATTGAAAACTATTATTTGACATAGTGTATTCCACAGGTTGAACCTAAAGCATGTGCAAAACTACTCAGTATTAAAACCAGAATTAAAAAGTAAAAGTAAAATGATGAAATGACCACCTTTACTGTAGACATAGCTTATGATACAATATTTTTTATATGTTGACTTTATAATGAATGTCAAGAAAAGGTAGCCTAACATAATAATATGTAGGTACACCCAATCCTCTTTTTGCACGGCTTTTTTTTGGATGATTATTTTTTAATATCTTTTATTTACACTGATTTTTTTGCTTTAAAACACGGTTTAAAAAACTAAAAAGAATAAAAACACGTATGTTTGTACAATTAATCAAAAAATTGCATTGCAATGGACCACACGCCACTGGTGCATACATATGTTGTCACCGGATGCCGCCCAGACATACATACGTACATACATGGCGCCACTAGTCAGTCACTTCGGGTTCGATATTAAAGACGTGTCGGGTGCTTCGGCGTCAGCGTCATTAAATATTTCCAGCGATGAGAGTGATTTTTCGCCAGAGAAAAACAGCAGTAAACGGGCACGCTTATTGTCAAGTAACGAGACTGAATGAATATATTTCTCGATGCTAAATTCAATTTAAATTGAAAACTATGTATTTTTATGTATAAATAATAAATAAATTCGATTTATTTTTGAGTTCAAGAATTTCATATTTTGAGTTGATTTTAAGTAATGGAACCTATATTATACCATTTTAGTATGGGCACCTTATCTTTTTTTACACGGTTTTGTTAAAGTTTAGTCTGTGGAACGTATCCCCCGTGCAAAAAGAGGATCGGGTGTACTTCTAATTTTATTATTTTATTATTGACAATTTTATTTGCTGATAAGCATGAATTTTACTTATGTGAAATTATATAATACAAAAAAAAACACACACACACACATAATGTTACCATAATGTAGTTGCTGAAATACAAATAATTTGAAATCATATTGTAATATGCATAATGAATTTAACTATTCTCTTCATAGAAATCATTCATCAATTTAATATGATAAATATTATTCTAAATTTGCTATCTTAAAAAACTTTTGTTAAATTCAATAGTTTTTGTTTCTACTTAAAAAATAATATTAGATACTAATGAACGAAAACTATATATGCATCAGTTTAAGTTGTCCGCTGAGTGAGGGCGCCAAATGCTAACATTTGACATAATTATCATTCAATATAATTTTTTAATCATAATTATTCTATTCATAATTATCATTCAATATATAGTATTTTATGATTTCTTTCGCACAACTTTAAAAGCGGGAGCCTCAAAAATATCATTGGGCCAGGCCTGACATTGTTTCTGAAAGGCCTTGAATGTGGTAGTATTTAATAACATTTACACAAAACAAAATAATATATTAAATTCTACAGGTAATAAGACATTAGCCTTGATAATGGTGTGACAACTGAAATAGCTGTCAACTAATAAAACAACTTGTTAAATTTAATATAATTAGTATTAACATTTCGTTTTTAACCATTTGCCCAACCTTGCGCTAGATCAAATACACATGCATCTTTTGACCAGCCGCGAGTTCGAACATAGTACATAGTTAGATATTTATAGAAATTCAATTTAATCTACAAATGTATTAGCAGACAGCTATTTTCATTTTTACACCATTTTCGAGAATTCTCTCTTGGGATAGTCAGGAGAATTTTTGAGAATATATTTGGGTATATTCCATACTCAATTAATATCAATTTAATAGGTCTACTTTAGCATCAATTACTAGTAATGTAATGCCCCCAGGCCAAATGTTGTCACTAGTCGTAATGTGATAATGAAATCCATATTGTTGAAATAACATGAAACTTGGTGTTAATAGAAACCAATTAAATTGAATATTTAGCCTTAATTGTTACACTGATTATGTATCTTTTTAATTATAAATCCACCAAATTCTATTTGTCTATTTCAATAGAATACATCCACATAAAAATATTATACAGTACCACCCTGAATTTAAGTTTTATAACTTTACATTACCAGGATTTTAATCATTGCATGGTGTCTTGGCAAGATCAGCTGGGCTCAATCCACCCTGGATGATGGCCTCTCCTAGCTTCTCCAATCATCTCAGTTCATATTTTTTTTGCCATGTATTTCCACAGTGCCTTAACCCCTTCAAGGCGTGGTGTTACATTTTTCCATCTAACTATATTATTCATTGTACTTATATTTTTGTGTGAATGAAATTTTATTAAAAAAACTTGCAGTTCTCTGCAGAGGTCAGTGTGTTTATAATGTAATTTTATTTGTTCATATGCGCCACTGTTAATTTATATTAATTATTAAATAATTATGATGACCGTTACTTTTTAAATAAAATATCATTCACACAAAAAGCAATGGATATTATAATTTTTTGCCGAAAGGCAATATCATGCATTTAATGGTTAATAGACATTAACATCAATGGGTTATAAGATAGCCTTTTGGCTATCTTCTCTTAGGTGGTACTACAGTATGACTGGATTTGTCCAGCAGTTATCTATTTGTTGAGCAATATTTCAAACTCATTTCTTTTTCAGCACTTTGGCAACATCTATCACATAGATTAGTTTGTCTGATCAGTACAAACACAACAGTTACACTCTTATCCCTATAGCAGCTGTAAGAGTCAACCAATTGGTTTGTTAAGTTTGGGCATTCGGCAATGGTCAGTTTCTTATATTTGTGGGCAAAAGAAAGTCACTGAAGTACCCTACTCTCCTCTATTGAGATGTTTGGTTGGATTATTTCGAATATAATTATAATTTTTATATTCAGGCCAATTACAATAGTGAAACACATTACAAAATTATTCTGGCTAGAGAAAACCACATGGATGTAATCACCAGAAACCTTATCGCTGGTTTTGGGGGTATGATGCCTCTTAAACCCACGATATTTATTATCGAGTGGATAGGTAGACACAGCATTCAATGAGGTTGTTTGAGTCTTAGCAGCACATTCAATTTGATCCATTGGTTTGTTCAACAGGTTATTATATTTTACATTGTTGGCATTAAAAGCTATTTATTGATATACTGATTACATGTTGAGATGGAATTGAGTTTGGGCAAATGTGTCCAAGAGAGAAAAAAAAATATTAATATTCGTTTTCGGTATTCCACTCGTTTTCGGTGCGTAGGAATAACGCGACACCTATGTTTATCAGGTCTGTACAAATCGAACCCGGATCCCCCTGATAAGAAGACTGTGCCATGCGTATTGAACTACGTATTCCAATTGTAGTATTCATGAAGGTTTTTGATTTTGCTTTCAGCCCGTCCCATACCTGGGCATGATCCCAGGTGGGATGTCTCCAGGGAAGATGATCCGAGTTCAAGGCACTATTCCACCAAATGCTGAAAGGTAGTTTTTTTTATTTTCATTTGATCTCTTTTGAGAATTATATCATTATTTTGGGTACCCATCTGTGTTTTCTATGGCTATCTATAATATCTATTATGAAGAATAATTTTATAAAATCTTTTCTGTGCAATAGTCTATATTTTATAAAATATGTCTTTTATCAAAGATTTGTCTATCATAGATCAAGGGTGGGGAACCTTTTCATATCAGAAGACCGCAGAAACTTCAATTACTTACATAATATCCAAAAAATGCACCTACATTATTTTATAAATGAATGAAAAATGTTTGTTAATATTAAAGTTAACCATTCTTTTAATGACTGAATTGTGACTGCTTTTTGATGAAAAGCCTTTGGATATCTGGTCCATGTCATCAAATTTGGATTCTGTCAAAAAGCCGCAGGTACTCCACCCCTGGTATAAGAGTGTTTTGTAGTGCTGTCAGATATAATTTTCAAAATTCAGTAGATTAGCAAAAATGTACAGAAACCAATGATATTAGTTGCTGAAAATTAGAATAGTGCCTTCAAAGTGTGCTATTATAATCTGACTTGTATCTTTAAAATCATGTAAGTAAATGTAACCTTTAATCCAAAATATAAGATGAATAGATCTACTGATATTTCAGTAAACTTGCCAACACTGGATTGTCACTGTTGGATAAGTCATTTCAAAATGAAAGACAGGAAGAAAGTAACCGACTAAATTGTTGTTTGCATATATGAAAAATGATCTATGGTATATTAGTAAAATAATTACTTATATGTTACAGATTTGCCGTGAACATTCAATGCGGGCCCGGTGTAAACCCACGTGATGACATTGCATTGCATGTGAATGTGCGCTTTCCGGAACAGTGCATTGTCAGGAACCACCTCCAAAGTATGCAGTGGGGCAATGAGGACACTCACGGTGGATTGCCGTTAGGTCCCGGAGGACAATTTCAATTGCTGGTGCTATGTGAATCGAATGCATTTAAGGTAGGTGGTTTGATTATGTAGTATTTTTGTTGAACATTTTTAGGCATGATGTTATAATTTCACCAGTAGAGTGAATCTGACAAAAGTGTAAGGAAAAACAGTCACATCTGATTTAAAAATCACCACGAATCAACCTTTTGGTTGATAGTTGAGTGTGCTATCAATTGCACCGAGGTTTTGGCAAATGTTATTTTTTTGGAAATAGTACATACGACTACTTTGACAAGGTGACTTGCTTTGATTTCGAGTTATCTGGCCAACTGGTAAATCACTTGACACTCATTCATATCAGTAAAACAGAAATTGCCGCTGGACATGTAAATTTAATACATCATGCAATCGAAGCATAAAAGACAAGCCACAATAATATATATTATAATAATAATACTATCGACCTTATCTACTATCGAGGATACTTGATGGAATTTAAATTCTAATGGATTTAAGTTTTGTACTATGTATTCCATTTGAGTTGTTTTTTGCGACCCGGGTTTCGCCTTTCGGCATCTACAGGCACTATGTGTACTCACCAAAAGGAAAATACACACTGTCAACGAATACAGCTAATTTAACTACAGACAAACTTGGTTATTACGAGGTAGATGGGACCAACTGAATTTGCTCGTTATAAGCATTACTCGTTATATCGTTTTATAACATTTTTAGCGCCATGTTCTATTTAAGTATAGAACATAAAAAATCTGAAAACCATCGTAAAAATCCCCGAAACAAGCATGGCATTAATAATCTACAAAAGAAATTGTTTATTATAATAAGCCGCCGGCGCTGGTAAGTACCTACTGACTTCCTAATGTTTGGATTTTTTACATGCAATTTCAATCATATGCGTGGATACTTTTTCAATGTTGTCGGCGAAAACACCAATTAGGTACTTAGACACTTAACTAATGTCATAAACGTAATCCGATCCCGGCGGCATCGGTCTAGTTAACTGCCCGGTCAGATTTTATTGCCTAGGGTCGAAAATGTTGTTTTTAAACGATCGACACATTAACAGTTTTGCTCTTGCTCTGCAATTGAATAAACGTATGGAGAAAATCATAAACTAAAATGTCAAAGAATGTTTCCTCATTACATCCGAGATCTCGCTATTTCCGTGATCGTAATAACCAAGTTCGACTGTATATAACAAATCAACACAATAAAGTACCTAAGTAAAAACTTTATCACCTATCAAGTTAAGGATCACAAAAAATATAACAAACAAATTATGAATAGTTGAAGTGTTTGTAAAAAACCCCTATCACTAATAATACAATCAATAGGCGTATACATTGACAAAACCCTAATAATAGATCATTAGGTAATAATCAATTACACTACATTCTATTACTACATTGAAGAGGTGTAAAACTGTCAATACTGGGAAAAACAATGGCAACGTATTCAGAATTTAATGGAGTTAACTAATGAGATATATCAATAATATCAGTCTTTAAAAAGTTATATTAGTTAAACAAATATTCTTACATGCTACTTTTTTTAAAATTATTTTTAATATAACAAATCCACATAGTGTTAGCTAGACGTGTTTGTTGTTGTGTATATGTTTGTGTAGGCGCGGTGGTGTAGTTCATACAGTTTGCCGCCAGGGTCGCGACTATCATTCACTGCGCATGCGTACATATCGCGCAAGCTGATTCTATCTGAAAATTCAGATACTGCAAATTATTATTGATCCGTGCATGCAGATGCAGTCTTGCAACTTGCATAACAATGACGTGTTTACATTTTGCATTTTATTTTTATGGTCGCAACAATATGTACTGCCAGCAGTAAATCCATGCATGTGTAAATGAGCTATAATATTTGAGGGATGCTAAAGAATAAATTTCACCATGCAAATATGAAAGGAAATACATTTTCAGTTAGAAGTTGATAACGATAACCCAAAAATCTATTACAATAACAAATAACCATGAAAGTGGCAAACATTATGATAATAATGTATACTTATTATTGTTTTCAATTTTTTATAATAAAATAGCAACGACATAATTTTCTATACATACGTGATTCAAAATTATTGTGTGTAACATAATATGTATTAATGAGAATTGTCTTAATAAAAGTCCAGTATCACCGACCCCACTACACCACTGCTCCTGTCATTTTTAATTACTTGTACACGTTTAATCAGCAGCACTTCAATATTAATGTTTGTCATTTCTTTCAAATATCCTGTGTTTTCACTTTGAAATAATTGTATAAAAATTAATAATTTTCTTTCAACTTATTACAGTTGGCCGTGAATGGAAATCATTTCTGTGAGTTCCAGCATCGACTACCCTTCCAGAATGCGTCTTACATAACCATCGATGGGGATGTCACCGTGTCAATGATTAACTTTGAAGGGGGAACTGACATGGGATTTCAGGTAAACTACCGAGAAAAACTTTATTCACTATGAAAACAGTCACGACAGTGGCAAAACATTACATTGAAAATATAGCATGTATATTTGAGTATTCTGGTGAGAATTCAAAGAAGCGAACCTGACATTGGACTGCTAATCTAGCAGGGTTGATTCGTGGGCTTGAATCTATGTTAGAAACATGGTTTGCTACGATTCCGTCACAGCGTGTGGGGTCAATATCATTTGTCTGGAATATAAATCATGTTACATGGCTTATTGCTAGAACTACATACAAGTTGATTTTCCTTTCAGCAAGGACCTCCATCATACAACTCTGCAATGACCCAAGGCGGTGCTCCAAATATGGGCATGATGGGAGGCAGTCCGATGGGAATGATGGGTGGCGCCCCGATGGCCGGAGCGCAGATGACCCCGCCGTCCTACGGCGCACCGCCACCCTACCCTCAACAACAGCAGCATCCAAGTGAGCGCCAATTTAACTACAATACAGTTGTTTTTTGTCCCTCATTATTAACATGCACTGTTTCCTCATTGTTATTGTAGTAAAAAATAATCCCGCATTGGAGTTGAAAATGTTTGAATTGAAAAGAGTTGATTTGTAAAAGTTGTTAATCACCGAATATGATTCTCTTCCTAAATAATTGGCTTAATTGAAGTTAATTATTATCTTTAAAATTTTATACATAATTAGCTTGAAAATAATAATTAATGTTACCGTTCAAGCTCACCTTCTATTATTACAGTAAAGGCAATCAGTAAAAGTCTTCAGATAATCTTGGTCCCCACTTGTTGCACCTGGAAAACATCGCATTGTCTGTTTTATCCCAGATCAATGGTTATCGACCATTCCTTGTAAAAAGCTGTCGATACATCCTCCATTCTGTGGAGGCCGATATGGGAAAATGATAATTGAGTTTATTTGTAATATATGTACATACAAATTTGTTAATTCGCGGTGCCAGCAGGTCTATTGGGCTAGCAGGTCTATTCTTAACGGTTATCACTTTAGCATGTTTCTGTTATTTTCATTGGTCCAAATTAACCCAGAAAGGATTCTATAAACAAAACAGTTATCGGAGGCTATCTCTAATTCATAATACGGCAAAAATTTAGGTTGGTAGACATGTCCGTCTTTGGATATGTTCGTGCTGCCGAACCCGAGCGGATAAGACCGAACCGGTGTCATCTAGTCGGTAATGAGCCGAACACAAGAACTTTGTATTGACACGCCAGACATATCAACATGACTTACAATTTTATTAGTCATATCATTGCGATAGCAGTACAACAGTCGAATTTTGCATCTCATATCTCAATATGTAAAATTGACGTACTCTGTCTCGTTCTCAAAGTTAGCACGGCCAAGAGAGGGGCTGTTAAAAGGTATCACCTTTTGACAGTACAGACGGTTAACTTTTTACATAATTAACTGCCAGAATACGTAAGTGATAAATGTGATATATTTATCACTATGTTAAGTGATATGTTAGAATAGGCCTGCTGGTTAACCAATCGTTACAACTGCAGTGGGTTCGCTTATATTTTGTAATTTTAATTTAATGGTGTTACCGTACATAAAATATAAATTATTACATTATAAGCAAAGAGACAATAAATGTTTTTGAGTCTGTAATTTTTTGTTTTCCTTGCTAAAATACATTCAAAAACTTGTTTGATACATAATTCATTCACCTTCATTTATTTGCTTTAGGTGTTCGTATGTACTTTTTTTCTGTAGTCATCAGCATTGCCAGACGTCCTGATTTTTACGGGATGTCCCGTTTTTTAAACAAAAATAGATTGTCCCGCGCGAGATGGCTTAAATTCACGATTATTCAACAAATACAAATAAGCCGTTTAGGTATATTAAATTTGACTGGAAAGGTAGATAATGGACCTGAGCATGAAGAATTTATCCCACTGAAACCTTATACATATTGATGTGATTGCGAAAAATTAGAAATACTCAGCTGCACAGGAAAGACATAAGTTATTTAATTTCATTTATTTTAAGCATACCAACATCTTATTGCTTTACCGAATGGGTATTTTCTCAGATGAATTTTAAATGGTCAGATGCACGAAACAGATGCTCTATTGAGTTGATATAATCAGAATCACTTGTTCAATTCAACATAATTTATACTCATGTTCAGAATTTTACGAATATATTAAGCACCAGAAAGAAACTCTTCGAGGAGTTCAGCTAATTACAAATAGGCGAGTGTCGGGAAAAAATATTGTTTAATATTATTATTTTGATAGCTAAAGAGTTTTGTAGTTTGTGTTGTTTCATTTATGATTATTTTATATTACAGAAATATTGAACTATGCGTTTTTTTAGGTTATCCTGCTTTTTGCTCCTAAATCCCGATTTTTTTAATTTCACATATTAAATCCTGATTTGGTAAAATAATTATCTGACAACGCTGGTAGTCATTACGATTATGCTTGAGTTTGACACAAATAATGTTTTGAAAGAGTTACATAATAATAATCATTGGCATTCTGTAGTCATTATATACTGACACCATTTGAATTTAAGTTTGATAATCAATAAAAGCAAGAACTGTGCATATATTCAACAGTTTGTTGTCACAACAAGTGCTTGTCGGAGGGAGGTAAATAGATAACAGAAAGCAATACTGCACACTTCGACAGGACCTTAGTAATATATCATTATTATTGATACAGAATCAATAAAATTTTAATATACGAGGGTGGGTCAATAAGTCCTTAGAAAAGCCGACAGGTGGCGCGACTAGTACTGTAAGCGGTTTGTTTTCATGCAGCGGCACTACCGATTCAGTATGCTGCGAAGTTTCAATCAGATTGGTCGGGTTGTTGTTTTTTATTTTCGTACATTTAAAAAAAAAATTTGCTTGTTTATAAAAATGGAGAAAATTGAGTTTAGAGTTGTTATTAAACATTTTAATATAAAAGGGTTAACAGCAAAGGAAATAAAAAATGAGTTGGATTTAGTTCACGGCATATCTGCTCCTTCACTTGCAACTATTTATAACTGGTTAAATGAATTTAAACGTGGTCGTACATCAACAAAGGATGAACCACGCTCAGGACGTCCTGTAGAGGTGACTACACCAGAAATGATCAATAAAATCCACGATATGGTGTTAACACATCTTGAGCGGGAAGGGTATTTCTACCCGCGCGCCGTACCGGTGCTCGTCGGCGGGACGGGTAGAAATACCTTTTACGCCGGCTCCACTTGAAGTGCGGGAAAGGTATTTCTACCCGATTATTGCATACGAATATTTTATGTCAACGGTTTGAAAATGTTTCAAACTACACACACATCTACAAAAAAAAATAATTTACCGTCGATTCATTTACTTACACACACACTCTTGCGCAGCCCAAATGAGAGCTTGGGCGTAATCAGGAAATTTGTTTAGAGTCACTAAATCAGAGAACTATATTTCTGTAGACGATAAGAATGCTAAAACTATATGCGTCTTCTTTTTACACTTGTTTATTTTTTGATGGGTGAGCAGGAAGACAACATTTTGTGAAATATCGATGTATTCTTTAAACATGGTTTGTTCGCTGTACTGTGAATGCGATTATATGTATATTTTTATGATGTGTGATAAATACATAGGCCTCCTTTTCATACTATAATATTATCCTTTGTGAGCGAGTGAAAAGACGACAATTTGTGATAGACGGAATGCATTCTTCGCACTTGTTGTAAGTGATATTGTGCGGTGCGATAACGCTGGTATGCGAGCGGAGCAATAAATTATAACATAAGTGGAAACCAATGTTATTTAGATGTCTGTAATCTACTACGATCTATATTGAATATCAGTATTGAATTTTCAGTCTTGAAATACGGCGCTATAGAACGGGTGTGTTTTTACAAGTGAAATATATTTAAGTAATCGATATTTTATTTAATCTTTAAAAAATGGCTTCAGACAATTATGAAAGCGATGACGAAATATTTGCCGATAATTTGTCTGCCTATTCTGGTGAAGATTTACCAGAATTAGGCAGCGACAGTGATAGCGACAGCGATAGTGAAGAGTTCCCTCGCACGAGAAGGGTACCAGTGATACCGTTACAAATCAGTGATTCTGAAGACAGTGAAGTGGAGGAAGAGGAAGTCATGGAATGGTCTGAAATAGACAACCCACCGCATATTGAACCATTTTTAGGCAACGTTGGTATTTGCGTAGCACCAAACAATTCTGAAAATGTGATGGATATAGTTAGTTTATTTATTGGAGATGATTTACTTAGCATGATGGTAGAAGAAAGCAATCGATACCGCACACAAAATGAATCCCGAATCAAGAAAATGAAGAAATCTATCAAATGGAAGCCTGTAAATCTTGGTGAGATGAAAAAATTCCTCGGACTCATTTTGCTTATGGGACAAGTTCGAAAAGACACAAGAGATGATTATTGGTCTACTGATCCGAGTATAGAAACACCAATATATTCTAAAACAATGAGTCGTGATCGTTTTAGACAAATTTGGCAATCGTGGCACTTTTCAAATAACGATATCATTACGGATTCCAGCGATCGCCTTGAAAAGATTAGGCCAATTATGACATACATAATACCGAAGTTTTCTTCGGTTTATAAGCCTCAAAGGGAACTTTCTTTAGATGAAGGTATTATACCGTGGCGGGGAAGACTTGTATTTAAAGTATATAATGCATCTAAGATAATAAAATACGGTATCCTAGTGCGCATGGTCAGTGAAGCCACTACGGGATACATCTGTAATATGCTCATTTACAGTGGGCAAGGAAGACCACTATTAGACACCATCCAATTGCTTCTTGGTCCGTATTTAAATTTGTGGCATCATGTCTATATGGACAATTATTATAATAGTGTAAAAACCAGTGAAGCACTTTTAGAAAATAAAATTAGGACGTGCGGAACAATGCGAATAAACCGAGGCTTCCCAGAATGTTTTAAACACGTCAATCTTAGTGCAGGACAGAGTATTTTCCGTCGGCGAAAGGATGTATTGTTACAACTCTGGAAATCAAAGAGAGATGTTCGAATGATTTCAACAATACATCCATCTACCATTTTAGAGAGTCACAACACCGATTGGAATACGAGACTACACATTTGGAAACCGCTATGTGTTATCGAATATAATAAATATATGAAAGGGGTTGACCGTGCGGATCAGTATCTCTCTTACTACTCGATCATACGAAGAACAAAAAAATGGACAAAGAGAGTTGTCATGTATTTGTTAAATTGTGCTTTTTTCAATTCTTTTAAAGTTTATAAAGTATTAAATCCGACCAAAAGGCTAACTTACAAACAGTTTTTGCGTAGTATAAGCAAATTTTGGATAGCCGACCATATCGTTGAAACCGACGCAATTTTGGAAGAAGCAGGGCCATCTACATCACGATTACCAAGAAGAGTGGGTAAAAGTGATCATCCTGGTAGGTTATCACTCGATATGAAGAAGCATCGAATGATAAAAATTGTTACAGATGGTAAAAAAAAATACCCACAAAGACAGTGTCGAGTGTGTTCGGTGCACAAAAAGAAAAGTTTGACTAGTTATATGTGTACATTTTGTGACGTCCCCCTACACAGGGGTGAGTGTTTTCATAAATATCATACTTTATCCAAATATTAGAATAATAATTTTTGTGCGGGAATTTATTTATAGTGAATGGAATATTTTTTACGAAACCTTCCTGTAAATATGTGATTAGCACCATGTACTTATGTTATTTTAAACAATTTGTTCTAAAAAGAAACACAGCACTGAGGAGCAATATATGGTGAGTGTGAATTCCAAATTTCATTTAAAACTAACTGATAGTTTGGAAGATAGAGCGATTTTTGTAAAATTCGATTTTATTTCAATTGCCGCTGGTTTTCGCCCGCTGCGTGTACTTGTGAATTTGTACTGAGGCCCGCGCAAAATGTGTTAAGTGACCGAAGATTAAAGTTGAGTGAGATAATTGAGGTTACAGGGATCTCAAAAGGTAGCGTCATTTCTATTTTACATGACAAATTGGGCATGAAAAAAGTTTCTGCAAGATGGGTGCCGCGTTTGCTCACAGTCGACAATAAACGCAATAGGGTGGTGGCCTCTAAAGCCCTGTTGTCGCTCATGCAACGCAATCCGGATGAATTTTTTCGTCGCTTTGTGACTGTAGATGAAACATGGATACACCACTATACTCCCGAGACGAAAGAACAGTCAAAGCAGTGGATTGCGAAAGGCGAACCATGTCCAAAGAAGGCGAAAACCGTAAAATCAGCTGGTAAGGTTATGGCTACAGTATTTTGGGATGCACGTGGAATTATTTTCGTTGACTATTTGGAAAAAGGGAAAACAATATCAGGGGATTATTATGCATCTTTATTGGACCAGCTAAAAAACAAAATTGAAGAAAAACGGCCTCATTTAAACAGGAAAAAAATCCTCTTTCATCAGGACAATGCCCGTGTTCACACATGTTTACGATCAATGGCTAAAATTGAAGAATTGAAGTTCGAATTGGTCGACCACCCACCGTATTCGCCAGATTTAGCCCCCCAGTGACTTTTTCCTTTTCCCAAACTTAAAAAAATGGCTAAGTGGACAACGTTTTTTTTCAAATGAAGAAGTCATCGATCGGACAAATGCTTATTTTGAGGACCTTCCGAAAACTTATTTTTCTGACGGTTTAAAAAAAATTGAGAAACGTCTAACCAAGTGTATTGAGCTCCAAGGAGATTATGTTGAGAAATAAAAAAAAAATACAAAAATAAAAACTGTTTTAATGCTTTTTTCTAAGGAATTATTGACCCACCCTCGTATATATTGACATTGATTTTTTTTTTAAATGATTAATTGTTTATTTTCGACACATACTTATAAATTTACCGTACTAAGCTGCCGAACGATCGATTATCAAGGGCTACGCAATCGAGAACTGGTTTGACTATTGCATGTTAGGTGGTGTGTTCAATATTTATACAAAATATAATCTCGATTAACGATTCCACAGAAACCTTGTTCAATTAGTGACAACTATAATAGTATTATATTTGGTATAGATGTTGCTTGTTCTTGTGGTGCAAACATTAAAACTAATTACTTTGATCCGATGTGGTATTTAAGTATTTCTATATAATTATTTTCAATGTAAAATGCTAAATAATTGTTTATAAAGGAGTCTTCGCCACTGGTTTGTATAATTTCTTGATATCATACGCATACATTACGTGCTTGCTATACAATAATATTTATTTCCTTGCAATGGATTCAGCGTTAACTTGATGGTAATTAATGATTGATTGGATGACATCTGAAAACCACTTCATGTTTCCCTCACATTATGAATTTGTTTTTACAACATGATTGTGTTTTATAATACAAACAATATCGTATATGTACCACAATCGTAGAATGGTGTAAAAAAAAAACTCATAATATGCTACTTAAATACCTACTTATTTAATTTAAAAAATTCTTGAATTAATATCTTTTTCATTTCTCTAATATTATAACAATTATTGGAATTACAATTGACTCTTGATTTACCGTGATGAAAAAAAAACTTTTTATCAAAATCATCCTTGTCGCATTTCAAATAATTTAATTGACTTATGTGTATGTAGTAGAAGTGCTAAGTTATCCACTATTTTTACTATCATATTTGTTCTGGTTACCTATTTCTTGTCAGCACAACATTGTAATTTGTAAACGTTCTATGCCCTTGGTATAAGAATATTGTAATAATTGCATATTTTTCAATATATCATTGGATGTCTTGGATTATCTAGTAAATAGATTTTCCTATCTGTTCCAGTAAATCGGAAGTCAACTGTACACCTAAACTGGTTTTTAAATGTACAGACCAGTTAACTGTATTATGTATTAATTATTCATATGAAATAAATGTATTTTTCAAATGACTTATTTATTAGTAGATATAATATTATTAGTTGTTTTAACAGATATGTTAACTTAGTATGGAGTTTTTCTTTCTAATTACTGAGTTATGTTTGCTAGCCGGTTTTATGCAGCAACCTGCGGCATACAGCTATGCGCCCGCCCCGCTTATGGGATTCCAACCGCAGACTCAGGTATTTTAGTAAACCCACAAAATTACATGAGAATAAACCCATTTATTATTGTGGTGTCATTTCCGGATTCAGTGTTAAATTCGTGGGGGTTAAGTGTATAATTCAATGGAAAATTGTAATAACATTGTCATTTTTTATCACTAGATAGTTCGTAACATATAATGCCTTTGGAATTAATTATTTATTTAGCAACTCAAAGCAGATAGTGTTAAACTTCACAAATTTATCATTAATATATTTACACTGCTTTTATTCAATATTCAATTGTTAAGATTTTTTACACATTATGTAGGGAATTTTATATCACACATAAAAAACACTATTTATCTTAACACAGTCATTGTCCAATTTACGAATTATACTTGTAGTCTTTTTGAATTACACAGTAAATTATGATTTTGTTCTTTTTTGTGGTAGGAACACTGCACTATATTGATTGTACCGGCATATAATTAAGGCTGTTATTCACTGTCGTCCGTTGACTGTTGGCATATTATTTTAGTTTTATCAAAAATATTTGTATCTCACATGCGTGATTTATAGAACCGATAAGGGAAAACCCATCAATTTTATGATAGAATTGCTCAGACTAATTGAGGTTGCAGGTAGTCCTATTAAAAATAAATCTGAAAATTCTAAAATAAACTGATTACGTATAATGAAATCCAAATAATCAAGGTACAGATGACCGTGGTTCTGTTATACTAGGTATCTATTCCAGTCAATACAAATAACTGGACACATGTATGTAAGTACTAATAATGTGTTGTTGACAATGACATCTTTTTGACAGTCATGTTACTACTTATCTTCATTAATATTTATAATATTTAAAATTTCTGAGCTTCCTGCATCATGTGCTTATAATATGCTTTTATGCAATGCGCAAAGACTAATCAGCCTACACTAAACACATTGCATGTTTCCCAAATTAGTGTTTATAGGGTGGGGGTGAAACAATTATACAATTAAAATTTGTTCCAAATACACATACTTACTTACTTTTCAATTGAAAGTGTTATTTTCAAATTCTTAATTGTCTCATTGTCGGCCCTACCTATCTCGTATATTCTTTAAGAGAATCACTAAAACCAATTAATTTTTATCATAAAATAATTTGTATAACGTTAACCTACTAAATAAAGATAAATTAACCTATTTTGTAACATAATATGTATTCTATATTCACACTAATTATTCTTATATTATTTTTAAAAGATAATGCTTTTCTTAAAATCCCCCATATTGTTTGATATCTAGGTAGTAAAATGTAGTAAATCCAAACTAAATTAATTTATTTGTGAATTGTTTCAGATGCCCCCTTTTGGTAGTGGAGTAAATCCAATGACAATGGGAGGAGTTCCACCAATGGCACCGGTAATTTTATTTATTATATATACACGTATTAACCGGCAGTCAGGTATAAATTTCATATATTCGATTTCTTCCGTGCTATATCTTGAGTTCACCAAGAAACTCATTTAAGATTTCCCCTGCCATTTTTGATATTCATTAATGATATAACAGATATCTTCAAAGGCGTTCACATTCTTCTTTTCGCTGATGATATGAATACTTCAATAATTGTGTTTCCAGTCTTGAAGATATTATTTAAGAAAGATTGCAAAAATGGTGTACTCTTAACAAGTCATCAACAGATTTTTCCATTAGTTTTCACCGTAATTACCAGTCACTGAAACCTCCGATCCTAGGTTTCATTTTCGATACTATATTTTAAATCACATATTAGTCTTACTACTTACGAAGCTAATAAAATGATTGCTTTTATCATGTGGCGCTCTAGTGAGTTTAAAAAAATCTTCATCATAACCAGTGGCGGCCGGTGGTTTCCAAAATTGCTTTCATTGGGGGTGCACTGAAAATTTTCTTACCTTATTTAAAAAGCATATCAATTTAGCGTTGTTTCTGTTTAGCGAACACCTCAATCACTTCTCATTGAAGTCTGGAACTGTTTGTAAAAGTTTTTTCTCGATGCTTAACACAGGTAGACAGTTAAGTCTGTCCTGATTCATGGTAAGTATTTCTTAAAGACGATTTAATTCTTTTAATGGTTGAAAAACACTTTTCACTTTCCACAGATGTCATCGGACCATCCTTTTTTTATTTTGACTCTTATTATTATTATTGATAAAGTCTACGTTTACCGACATCATTTTAAAACACATACACTTCACTGATTAAACTATAATTATATGTATTGTTATGAATCTTTTATTCAAAATTTATCATTTTAAAACACATACACTTTGATTAAACAATAAGGATAATTATTATGAATCTTTTATTCAAAATTTATTTTTATGAACAAAATTATCGAAATAACGTGACAAAACACCTAAAAAAGCCGACTATAGATCGCAACGACAGAAATCATACTGAATTGTATTGTAAGTAAATAAATATTAAAATTCTGTCGATTGTTTTAAATAGGTAGGTACGTATTTTTCGACTCTCGACAAAGCGTCAGTTACTTCGTCTACAAAAAGCAACAAAACTCCGCGCCGCATAGTTAAAAATATGACATCTGTTATAATAATTCACTCACTTTGAGAAAGAACATGGCAACTAAGATATTAATTTTTTATAAATTATATTCAAATATAGAACGATTTAAGGATCGTGTCCATAATATTTATGTTGATAATCAATTTGTATTCAATATCAGCCTATTTTCAATGAATTTGTATGAGATTTAAATTTAAAAAATCTATTTTTTTATCAATCCTGCTAAATCTCAGTTACTACATTTTTCCACGTAACTGTTTTTTTTTTTCTGTGTCGAATTTTGTGCTGAGTCCCAAAAGGCTATAAAATTTTATGTATTTATGAGTTGTTTATGGGTTTCACGTGTCGGGTTGAACTGTTATTACACAGTGTAATATGAATGGCAAACCAAGATCGATATTAGGGCGCTCACCACAGTGCTCGTTTTTCATGACTGTTCAATGGGTGCATGCTTTTGGTAATTTACATGGATTAAATTGCGATAAACGAGTGATGACTTATGAATAGCATTGTTGCACATTGAGAGATGTTTAGGAAAAAGGAGTGCAGCGCACATGCATGGTGTTGGAGAAGCCGCCGCTGATCATAACATCGAGAAAAAAATGAACTTTGTGTCATTAGTGACTCATACTAGTACATATTTTACAGTGGATAAAAGCCAAAGATGTTAAAAGAACCTTCTATAGTAGGGGTGGCCACACTTTTTCTTTCTAGGATCGACTAGTTGATAAAATTATTTATGACGATCGACTGATATCGCTTGTAATTATATCATGCGAGAACAATAAAAACTCAAATTTTATAAAAAATGTATTTTGAAAACAGATATTTTATACATCTAAAAAATAACGATATGAAAAAATCGAATTAACGGCAATAATATACCTAATTCTTATGTATTTCACTTCTAAAGAATATTAAGTACACATTAACTGTAATTTCGACATAGTTACACAATTTACCTGTATATCGAATATTAGAAATCTTAAAATTAATTTTTTATTTTCATCCGAAGCCTTGCATTGCATATTTTTAGCAATTTTGTCGTATTGTACATGATATGAAGTTACCGCTAGGCGTAAGCACGCAGTCAAATTATCATTAGTGAATCGTGAGCGATACTTCGTTTTGATTTCATTCATTGAAGTGAAAGCTGATTACAGATATGTAGAACCAAAAAGGCAAATTAAATATGCTGCAACTTTCCAAAGATGTGGTTACAAATTAAGCTCCAAAAATTATTATGACTTAAAGCTCTGGCTTTCAGGACCACATCGCATTTTAGTGTCAATATTTCTCCTTCAAGTGTGGCAAGGTGTGTAAAATCGATATCTAATAAAACACTAATTTGTATGGCTATTTCTACCGCGTTTATACTATCATTAAATAAGAATGACCTAAATGTATCAACATCTTCTAATTTATAGAAATCCTTAAAGCTCAGGCTAAACTCTGTTAGCAAAGTTGATATGTGATTGAAATACTAACTAACCGTTATATTTTTCATATCTTACACTCGGACCTCATATTATCAAAATTTTTCAAATCACATTCCTTTAATTGGTCTTCATACAATGAAAGTTTGGTTTTAAATATATTCACTGCACTAATCATATTAATTAATGACTTTTTTCCCCCTTGGAAGTTGTAGATTTAATTTTTCTGTTTTTGACTCGTTTAAACAAGAAATAGTACAATATTATTATTATGTCCGCGATCGACCAAAAACACCTTTGCGATTGACGCACTGGCCATCCCTGCTAAAGGGATGGAGCCTAAATGTATGAAATTGAAGCAAAACAAAGACCTAAGGTACAATCTGTCACGATGAATACTTCGATAAGCAACCAATAATATTACACTTCGGCATTATTATTTAGTTTTAAAACATCTTGTAAAATTTGTGTAAAACTATTTATAACTGCACTCGCGTAAGTACTCACAATGAACATAAAAAATGGCAACCATTTCGTGAGTGAGAAAATCGGAATAGTAACCGACTGATGTTAATAATATCATGTATTGGTTAAGTTTACCAACTTATCATGTTTCATGCGTTTGCTAAATAAGTTATAAAAATAAAAACAATCAACCGTGACAATGACTTAAGGCGATGTCTTTAGCCTAAATAACACATATAATGTGACTTTTACGCCATCTATTTATATTTAAAGGCATCTACCATGAATTTCTAAAAATCTGTTACTAAAAACTTTGGTCAATTCCAACTAGATGGCAGTAAGTTACCATAATAAGTTGCAAGTATGATTAAATAAAATTGCCAGATGAAAAAAATCGCTAGACAAAAATTCATTTACATATTATAAGAATATAATATATTCTACTTACTATAATATTATTATATATATACTTATTCAAATAATTATTAATTTTTTTAAATAAGTACAATATTTTATTATATCGTATTGACATTTTTATGATAGTATAATAGTATATTACAATATATTGTAGGTATATAATTTGATCAAATTCAATTACACAAAAAACGTTGTTTATGGAATTACCTTCACTTATTATAATATAAAAAAGTTCCACTAGTTATTTTGTAATATGTGACAATCTAATTCACTGTGAATTGACACATATAATTTTAAATCGTCTGCCAAGAGTAAAAACTGGATTCCATTGATAACATTGACAATGTCACAAGATTTGATATAATACACGTGATATGATATAAGAAAATAAAATATAATCGCTAAGACACTTCGCTTTCTTCCATTTTTTGTGATGCAAGTGCTTTAGTCGTATGTTTTTAATTAAATCAAAATTGAACCATTTTGGGTAGCGACGCGAAGAGCCCGATGATTTTTTTATAAAGAATGACTTGTCAAATACATTACATATACATTGGTAAAATACCTTCACTGCAGCATTGACGCCACTAATCGAATATAAAATTTCCCAATCAATATTCTGAAATTCGTAATACATAATATGCAATAGGTCGCCCTTAAAGAAGTTCCACAAATTATTATTAATAAACTTCGATTCAGTACATTCACTGTCTCCATTTCCAACATTATGATGTTGAATACGACTATGAATATGAAATCAATTTATACTTGCCAACTTCTTTTTTCATTTTGAATAGAAATTTAGAATACAAAAGGCCAATATAGGGCCAAAGGAAATAATATTGAAACACATACGTAGATTACAAATACTTTTTATTATCACAAGTCTGGCAATTGTAGGAATATATTTTAGAAGAATTGCCAAAGAAACCAAAATAACCACTACATTATAGTAGGTATATAATATAATATTGTAGGTATATAATTTGATCAAATTCAATTACACAAAAAACGTTGTTTATGGAATTACCTTCACTTATTATAATATAAAAAAGTTCCACTAGTTATTTTGTAATATGTGACAATCTAATTCACTGTGAATTGACACATATAATTTTAAATCGTCTGCCAAGAGTAAAAACTGGATTCCATTGATAACATTGACAATGTCACAAGATTTGATATAATACACGTGATATGATATAAGAAAATAAAATATAATCGCTAAGACACTTCGCTTTCTTCCATTTTTTGTGATGCAAGTGCTTTAGTCATATGTTTTTAATTAAATCAAAATTGAACCATTTTGGGTAGCGACGCGAAGAGCCCGATGATTTTTTTATAAAGAATGACTTGTCAAATACATTATATATACATTGGTAAAATACCTTCACTGCAGCATTGACGCCACTAATCGAATATAAAATTTCCCAATCAATATTCTGAAATTCGTAATACATAATATGCAATAGGTCGCCCTTAAAGAAGTTCCACAAATTATTATTAATAAACTTCGATTCAGTACATTCACTGTCTCCATTTCCAACATTATGATGTTGAATACGACTATGAATATGAAATCAATTTATACTTGCCAACTTCTTTTTTCATTTTGAATAGAAATTTAGAATACAAAAGGCCAATATAGGGCCAAAGGAAATAATATTGAAACACATACGTAGATTACAAATACTTTTTATTATCACAAGTCTGGCAATTGTAGGAATATATTTTAGAAGAATTGCCAATTGCCTCAGCGAATGGAAAGTTTTGTGTGTCATCATCACAATCGCAGTAGCTGAATCGCCCGCTTTTAAATTTGTCAACAAACACCTTGTAAAGTAGTTCAATGTCATTGACGCAGGACTTGGATTTTTTAACACTTGTAGTTTGCACTGAGTAGGTAGGTATTTCACTATCTAACAGAATAACCACTACCTACCTACATAATAAATAGTATATTATACTGCTGTACGATGGCAGGTTATCGAATATTGAAGGAACTGCTGCTTGACGCCACTTTTCATGTCACCGTCCATGGGAAAACGAAATGTAGATAGCACCGGATTTTTTTTATAAAAACTATCATACATAGTTAGATTTTCATCACGTAGCAGAACATCGCCGAGGCATCTGAAAATATTAAATAAAAAATTAGATCAATGTTTACTTGTTGTACCTATAATTGCATTACTACTGGTATGGAGATAAGATAGGTAGGTACCTACCTACCTCTTCTGTCACACTTACTTTTGATTATCAAAAAACAAAGCAGTTTATAGTCAGTAGTTTCGGTCAATAATATTATGCTCTCATTTTAAAAATAAATTATATTACATACCTAGGTACCTACTGAACATTCAACATAACGAATTGCTTTGTCATAAACATAACCTCAAACTGACGTAAAGTATTTATAATTTTGCGAAAACGATGAGTCTTCGCCTAAAATAATATATATTGATGATAAATGCTTATGATGGTGATTGAAAATACAGTATATTTAACTCTTTTAAATAATTTTTGAATGTTTGTTTGACAACCAAAACTGCGTGACATAGGTAGTTTGTCATTGATGTATGATAATATTATTATACACTGAAAAGTTTACTTACTTGACAAAAATGTTACTGATGATCGATTCATTCCTGTTTTCAAACAATATAATAATAGCCAAATATGTAAAGAAGATGATAATTAATTGTTATAAACCCGATATTCGATCGACAGCACGAAAGCTACCATATGTAAAAATGCGAGATTTGTATATTTTTTGATTATTTTTATCATAAATAATGGTAAAAAACAGTTGTAATTTAAGCAAATACTAATTGCAAATAATTTGCAGTTACAAATTTTGAATATAGGCAGGTTCCTACGTATATTAAGTAAAATATATTTTAATTATTAAGTTATTTTTATTCATATGGCAATTTCGCCTCGAAGTTTTACCACAAACTGATTCTAGCCTAAATGAAGCAGAAAAATGTTATGTTGTCTTGTCTATGTGTGAGTTTCATTTTCAACGTCATGTTGTTGCATGTGTGTGTATTTTGTATATATGTATTGTTTCGAAATAGTTCCACGGTGGCAGCACCGGACAGCTAAACATCGGTTGAATTTGGACAATTATTATGATTTCGATTTCTATCGATTCGTTAATATACAAAAATACAAGATTAAATTTAAATAACTCCCGTAAAAACTAATAAATAGTATTTTTAATAGAAACGCTAAGCGTTTTTCGTCGTTAATTGAGTCTAAACCGAGATATTTCGATTTTAAAAACATGCTTTCTAACCTATAAATCGATGTTTTTTAAATTAAAAAAAAAAGATATAAGGGTATAATAAATTCCAATTTTCGTTTAGCGTTTCCCTAGGTAATAGATTTACGTACATTTTTATCGTAATTTTGATAATAAATCTTATGTCATTCATTCTTACCACCCGATAGAAATGTACCGAATTTGACACGTATTTTTGGTATATAGAACTCCACGATACTTCTTAATTTTTTATTTTATTTTTCTCATTATTTTTGAATATATATTTACCGATTAATAAACTTTTCTAGCTATTTTTCGATAACAACTTTACCTAGAGACATCACCTTAAGTTGCAAGTGGTCAATATGTTCTTTTATCATATGGAGTATCCCGATAGTATTGTCAAATGCGTATTTCATATGACCCAAAAACATTGTATTTTATATATTTTATGATGTCTTCTTTTATTTTTTCAGTATAAGAAAGAATCCAGCATGGGAATGAAAGCATTAAAGTATGGTCTACCGTTAGCAGGCGTTGGCTTGGGGGCTTACGCTCTCGGAGGCGGTTTCTCAAAATCTTCAGATGAAGACAGCGATTCCGATTACCTCGGATGAAGAAAAATATTTTATCTTCTCACAACCATGCTGTGACTCAAAAAGATTATAATCATCATCTACATATTTGCGCTAATAACACACCTGTCCATTTGAATAAAAATTAACTGGATGGCATTCTACAATAATAACTATTATTGTTTTAATTTTTTCTTTTCTAACAATAAATTTCAACATAAACACACTTTCTTCATGTGCAATATGTACTGATTTTAGTTGAATTTGGTCTAATGTTGTAATGAATTCAATTACATAGAGTTTTGCACTTATTTACCAAATTTGAACACATGAAGCGCCTAGTTTCAAATCACCCGAAAACGGTTTTTGAAAATTTTTGAGTTAGATATGTATTTAGATGGATATTTTTGTTACCTATATGATGGCCAAAGATTGAACTTTAAAATCGCCAAAAACTGTCAATACGTATGATCAAAAATTAGGGTAAATTTCAAAACCCGCTAAATGGTTGGGTGTGCTTTTCAAATACCCCTAAAATGGATAGGTAAGCCAAAATACTCTTTAGAATAAACGAATTAAAAAATAAATACACAAAGTTCACAGATTTAATAGATATGAGGTTTCTCTCATTTTTCTCAAAACTACCTAAAATTGTTATTCTCAGAACTACCTAAAATCGTTTTATGGGCTTTTGAAACTAAGCGCTTCACATGTCTGTTTTTTAAATTGTTTTATTTTTAACCCTTTGATCTTCCAACTGCAAGGTATTAATGCAAATCACGCCCAATTATGAGCCTTTTTAGAAAGCTGTCAAATCGTGATTTAGTTATAATTGTTCAAATAATTTTGTCAAAGGTGAAGATCGATGCACTTGTAGGAACATTTTGCAAGTTCTCTCAAAGACTGTTAACCAGTATAATGTGTGAATTGCAGGGTGTTAATTAAATCTGAGTGTTTATTCATGTGTGGTGGAATTCCTTTTGTTCGATTAGGTAATGTAGAAATAATGTTAGATGAAATCTTTGGGCAATCTTGGCGTCTGATAGTTTAAACGAATACACGAAAGGACTATAAATTTTACCTCCTGCATATGCGGGTGAACTTCCTGCTGTACGTAAGTCTGTATCGATTGCCTTACCGTATACTACTGTTAAATTAAATATTTCAAAGAATGCAAAAAATTTTCATATACTTATTTGTAAGATTTAAAAATATAAGCATAAATAATAAAGGCCCGCATGACTAGACTTTCAATATATTTCTTTAAGACAATTGTGTAAGAGGCCACATAAAACATTTTACCTAACATTCAGCAGTTCATGATTTTGATTATTATGTATTATAAAACGCTCTAGGCGTTACAGAAATAAGTAAGAATAAATATTTTATCTCAGTAGTCAAAACAACTCTTTCAACAATTGTTTCATTACATACTATTTCGATACAACCAAAATTGAAAATAATGTTTTACTTAAATCTGTTTTAATACTTTTATTATTGCACCTGATGTATTTTAGATCTTTGTTTTAATTTTTTTGAGTGTATATTATATTATATTTTATAGTAAAATTTGTCAGAATAAAATACGCATCCTTGACTCGACAAGGGTAGTGCTTAGATACGATTATGTATTGTGATTTTATATATTTTTAAATTGGCTTGTTGTTAGTCAGTAGTTGGGGAAGTAACTATTATAAATTAAATAAATATATTTTTACTAAATATGTGCAGCTTATCGTAAAGGTTTCAAGCTCAAAAATGTCATGATCAGAGGTGCCTATAATAAAAACGATTGTTCTTAGTAACGGGAATATATATTACGAATCTCCTACATCATAAGCGTGATGACTAGATCTTCGTTTAATTTTTATTGACTCCCATCAAATTTTTTCATAATAACCTTGTCACATAAACTTTTCAGACCCTTCTCCAATCCAATCATGTGAGACAATATTACAATATTAGCAATTTCAAAACAGTCATGTTACATGACTATTGCAAGCCACTAATTACCTAATTACCCTCAAATTTGGCGATGATTCGATAGCTAAATGAGGTTATTAGTTTCAATGACTGTTACCTCCATATTCCACCATTTCGAGATAATCGCAAAAAAACATCAAGCACATTTATTCCTGCAAATAAAATATTTTCTTAAGACAATTAATTACACACCAATACAAAATGTCATTATTGTTATTAATAAAAAATCACGTTTAAAGTTAATGGAAAAATATAAAAACATGCCAACTGATGAATATAACTGACTTCGCAATCAACCACCATTTTAATACTATTTTACTAAAGGTCTAATTAAACCAGCAGACTTGCAGACCTGATCAGATTCAACGATCGTCGTGAGCTATCATTGACTGTAAATAGCAATTGCACAGAACGATTTAGCTACCAACGCAATCGTGGTAATCTTTGATTTCATTAGTTCATTATATACGCTCAGTTTCTAGTGTTAACAATTATAAGTAAACGGTCATTTTGGTGGCAACACTAAACATCTTCTATTATGTTGTTACTTTAAAAACCAATTGCAGACAATATCAAGACAAATAATGAGTTGCTGATTGTATTACTAAGTTATTATTTTTGTTTTGAGTTAAAATAATGAATTAAGTCAGGCACTCTTCGTTTCATTATGTAAACGTCAAATTTGAATTGTTATGTCAAAACACAAGATAGGACACGCCAGTATGGCCTCTCTTGGTAGCTCAAGGCTAATTTGGATATTTTCGTACGTTCTCGGTAATCTTGACATGATCGTGCCCAAAAAAATAGGAATTGTTTCAATTCGGTCACGACTCCAGAAAACGACTCAAAAGGTGACTTTCCACGATCATGGCAGACAGTAGGCCTGAAAATCTGCCAATGTAATTTGAGCTTAACAAGCGGACCTAGATTTGATAGTTTATGAATAATAAATAGGATGAATCAAGGAAAATATAAAAAGGTGGAGGTAACCGACTTTGAAACCCAACGCCTCAAGTAAACCATAATAAAAATTATCAAACCCAAACTTGAGTGATATACAAATTAATTGGTTAGTTCTCCTTTCTTGATTATGATAAAAGAATCTCGTTATCTGATAATTTCTGTGTAAAGTCTGATATGCATGTACCAATAATTATTGATTATTTCGACTTCTTCAAAAATATTTCGACTTAAAAATCTTGTGTACTTATAATTCCTATATAATTTAGTAGTAGTATCATGCTACCAATTTCAATATCTGTTTTAATGGAAAATAATAAAAAAAGTATATTATATTTATCATCGTTGATAAAATTGTTTTTTATTTCTTAACATTCATATTTTTATATCATTAAGGTGGAAGGAATTACATATTTTTACTTCACAATAATTTATAATCAAAGTCATAATAAGTGCATGTCCCTCACCACTACTGGAAGTCCTACAAAACTCATGTGACCAAGAATGAAGTGATTAAATCACATTTGTCCAACAGGTGATTGTCAGATAGTTAAGATAATGATAATATTATGATAATGGATTCTAACAATAATTTCATAATTAAAGATATAAATATTTTTATTTTATTAATAACAATTTTATAAAAAATATTCACTATAGGTACATACATTGTTTTATCACATCACTGTTTGATCTGTAAATTGGGAATATGTATCTTGGGAATGTATTGAGTGTGAGTAGCTCTCTCTAACTTTTCTCCCAGAAGGTTGCTGGTGGAATCCAGAGACCTTAATGCAGTACTGGCTTGCTGGAGCTTTATCTGAAATTAACAATTGCATCAGATCACCATTATTAATGACTCACATCGTTCGAACAACTACAATCAGCCATGATTATCATTATGATGTTTCTTGATGTAGAAACATCCTCCAGCAATTGACCATTACACCTAATTTCCCGCCAAATGGTCGCTGGTATCAGTATCCAATTGAATTATCCAATAGTTTTTTGACATCCTAATAAATTATATGCAATGTTTTCTAATGCTAAAATAAATTAATCTAAAACACAACAGACTAAATAGATAGCAATGTGAAAGTCAGTTGCCGTGGAACAAGATTTTGAAGCCGGGCTAACTTTATGCGCCGACTGTCCTCAAATATTGAATGCGCATAACATTTACGTTAACATTCATGCATATTATTATACAGACATAACTATTGAAAATTGAATTGAATTGAAAATCTTGTGTTTAAGGTTATCCCATTTCTTCACACTTAATATCCGTAATCTGTTATACCACACCCGGTAACGTAAGCAAGTTTCCATTAATTTTATATTCCCCGATAGAAAAGGTGCAGATAGAGTCAATGTACTATGCTGAAGAGACATCTACGAGACAATGATATTACAATATGTACTGTGCAAGTCGGCCATGGATCCAAGTGATCCATAGCACCAGTTAAGTAAGTAAAAAATGACATGTTGAGAAAATAAGTGAGTATATTTTTGGATAAATGGAAAATTTACCAGCGTTGGACTATCATGCCGTGGGTCCCAGGTTCAAATCCTGGGTCTGGCAAGTACACATATTGTTTTTCAATATGTGTGGGTCAGGGTATGGACCTAATAGGTTGAGCAAGTGGCTGACATCCATTTCTCGTAAAAACAAAATCTGTTAATACAAACCTCTACTCTGTGGAGGCCCATATGATCCTATTAGGATCGGACATGGTCGAAGAATACTAATAAATCTCAGGTCTTCTAAACTCAAAGAGGTTGAACTAATATTTATTATGGCTTGGTTGACATAGGGTTTAATTGAATTTAAAAAATTAACCTGCACCATCTGCAATTTGTATTCTTACTTCAATGAAAACAAATAAGTATGACTGACAAAGTTTGGTGTGCACTATTTATGTCGGACCTTAGCAGCTTACCTTCACCATTGATGCATGGTTGTCATTGTTATTTTGATTTAACGTAACGTCTATATTCTATGCATATGACCCTAAAATAAAGTGACAATTTTAATAACTCACTTGTGATTTGAGTAATTGCTGCTCTGCGGAATTCAATTGGACCAATGAATTGTTAACTGTCATCCTCATTAACTCCATTATGTTTGTATGAAGAGATGTATTGCACTCTCCTATAAAAATATAAAAGAGTTTTCATACAAATATCACTGGCCTAAATGGCAAATAGACTAAATTGTGCTATGATAATTATCTCTCTGTACACGGGATTGATCGTCCATAAATGCCATAAAAAAATCAAAGGGTAAGGAAGAAAGTTCAATGTCGCCAAATTGCTGAAATGGGAATAGGATGTTTACCCAGAGATACATCAAAGATTGATATAAGAACCTACAAACTTATCTGAAGAATGGGATGGGGGAGCTACTTGACTGTCGAAAACTACCCAATCAAGACTCGTAACTAGACAAAATCTGACATTCAAATGAAATTTTCAAAATGGCGTCCTATGGTAGTTCGTAGTTCCAGTTTTGGCCATTCTACAGATAAGTTTGTAGGTCTGTCTGTACTAACTAATTTTTGAAAATGGATTGATTCATTTTACATAATATATGTTTCTCACCTAGTTTTTTATGCAGCAATGAATTCCAAACCCTGGGTTGTGGTCTGAGGGCTGGTATGATGATTGGCTTGCTTGAAGTCCCAGGTATATTCATGCGCTCTGGAATGGTTTGTTTTTAAATACATATCAAAGCGTATACTTGCCACTGAGGAATGTAAGATAGATAGTTGTTGGCACTAATTTATTTATGTGTAGTAAAACCAGCAGCACTCGGAATAGAAAAATTTATAAACCGGAGACTTGATAATATTAGTGTTCGATATTTTATTTATACCTATACCTACTTACCTTGGACAGATAAATGTAAAAACAATCTTTAAAATTTCTGACAAATATCCACTGAAGTTTGCGACATTCAAAGTTTGGCAGTGCTGCAGGTGAAAACAATGTCCGGAAACTTGTACGTATGCAGTTTGCCATATCACACTTCACCGTGAAATGTTGTATCGGAAATATATGGCCGTATATTAAAGACCGTCCAACCTCTTTGGGTCTTAGCAGCAAACAAATTTTGAAAATAGCTGATATAATTTACTTACATGTAACCGGCGAAAACATCTTATTTTTAAGGAACATATTATTATCAAAAATTAATATGGGTAATCTTTTCTATCTATATCTACCGCCCATTTAATAGTGGATGGTCTGTTTATCCCTTATGTATCATTTACTATCGTTTCATTTAGAAATGTAGCTAATACTAACGTGTATATTTTTATCAATCGTTAATTATTATTACTAATTACTTAGTTAGCATGTATTGATGTACTGGTCCCCTAGTTTGAGATTATATCGTAAGCGTTTCAATTTTACTATGTATATGTATTTTTGTCCTTCCATGCTTTTAAACATAGAACAATAAAATTATGATAGTCACAAATTTATTTCAGAATATTGCTCTTACCCTCGTCAGACTCGGGTGCTTCACCCGGCACTAATGCACCCTGAGGGCTGACTGTGATATCTGTTTTGGTCTGAAAATAAATTTACAACACTTAAAGATATTTCTGTTAATATTCCGCAAAGTACAAGTTATTTAGTTCTATTTTGGTGGAAACGTACATTTTTTTGAGGCATCGGTTCATCTTGTTCGTTTTCCGATTCTGAAGCTTCGCCTTGAACAACACAAGGAAAATGTTCCATTGTTCATATCAAAATATTCCACATACGAAAAAGAGAATTAACTAGCCCATCGACTGATATACTATTATACTAAACTAGCCGTTAAATCGTTAAAACAACAAAATAATGTAATTTGTATTGTTACATGAAAACTGACGTACATGGTACAAAGTTTTGAAGTGTTTACATTGAAACGTCAATTCGTTCAATTTTTCATTAATAATATAAATAGATTGTAATAGACAATAATTGCAAAAATTGCTATGCTATAAAAATCTGCAATATTTGCGAGCAAAACAGTTGAGCCCCACAATAAAAACTCGTAACATCATCACACAAAAAAAAAACATACAAAAACATCCCTAGAAGAACTGGATGCTGTAATATAAGTGCATGAAAGTTATTGATATTTTGTATTTACAGTTGTTTTTAATATTTCGATTACGAATTTCATTTAACACAATACGCTAAATGCCTTGCTTGTAAAATATTGGACTTCTTAATGGAATTGATAGCGCTACATGCATCACTACCTTTTATGTGTAAGTATTGTTACTGGATACATTTAAATATTGCACCAAAATCCAAGATTTTTGTTAATAAATAAACCAATATAATAATATGTTATATTTATTTATAAACCATTTGTAGTGACAATAAGTGTGTTTTAAATGGTTTTATACCAACTCATGTAAAAATATATTTCGGAATTATTATATTATTTGAAGGTTCATCAGTTTATCCAACTGCAGCAGCCAGTCCAATTGTCCAATGTCTGCGTCTGCCATCGATGGACAGTTTTTGGACTACTTCTTCGACTTCTTCTATTGCTATATCTGAAACATATGCGATAGTGCCTATGATGTCGTAAACATTCACAATAAGTCAAAATTAAGTGCAATAAAGTGGAGAGATGTCTGGACGGCGGTCAATTCTGGCTTCCAACCTTGATTCTCTGCCTAATTCCCCAGTAGACCCACTCAGAGAACTCTTTGAAGCATGCAAGACAGGAGATATTGTTCGTGTCAAAAAATTAGTCACACCTCAGACAGTAAACGCCAGGGACACTGCTGGACGGAAATCTACACCTCTGCACTTTGCTGCAGGTAAAATATAATCCTAAAATTACAATAAAAGTTTATAGGAAAAAAATCTGTTTATAGAAAGGAGTGGAAAGTATATAGGTACAATTTTGGAAATCGAACAACAGCTATCGACATGAATGACATCTGACGTTCATTTGTTTTTTTTTTCATGGATGCTTATTATTTTAAACTTCACACAAATTGTGCAATCGCTGCGTTAACAATGCCAAAGTACGAGTGAAATGTTATTATGGAAGTAAAGAGGTTTGTCAATTGTTTCCTGCATTAAATAAATACACCTACATATTTATCATTAATGTTTTGGTAAAAATCTATGTGCTGTTTTGCATTCTGCTTTCTTTTATTAAAATAAATATGTTACAAGTTCCATGGTTCTTGGATAAATATACCGCACTCCGCATCGTTAAAGTAATACTTTTAAAACTTCTAAAAAACAACAAAAAAAATCCAACCTACAAAGGGTAATTCTTTAACCAACTTCTTGGCTAATGTCTTTTTTAGGGGCAATCCATGATACCATATTGTGAATTTGTTAACTTAATTCGTAGCCTTTGATCGTGAGTCCTGAACAGGGAACACGTAATTAATGGGAACTGAAATACGGTGTAGAGTAACAGGCAAACGATCTCGAGTGTGGAAGAATATAGGATAAACATAAACATGTGTTAAGAATATGTCATTCTAAGCTTGTAGTTCATTCTGACAACCGCTCTCGGTTTATGCACTGACGCTCATTCAATATTGGTGTATTTGAAGGTTGCAACACACACTATTGCTTGTCTATGATGTGTGTTTGATTTTCGTAGGACACTCACATTCAAAAACCTGCTTCAAAATTTAGTGTATTGGGGTGGGGTATTATAGCCTATCTGAATTCTATTTATTAATCTGTTCTGTGGTCGTGAGTTTGGCAAGGCCTCACTCACAGGCATGTGTTTTATTTTTGAGGTACCACATTATCTTTTATATTAGGTAATAATAATGGTTTGATAAAAACAAAATATTGATGACAAAATTTACACCACTTCAGAAAATATTCTATTTTCTATTTATTTTTCACGGATTGTAAAACAGAAAATAATAATAGATTAATTGATTTCATTACTAACAACCTTTCTTTGGGGCTAATGTTGTATTGAAACTATCATTATTGACGAAAAATGGAAGGCTTATCTCAGTACAGTAAAACCTCGTTAATTTGAAATCAATGGGACCGAATTCGAAAAGCATTCCAAATTATGAAATAGGTATAAAATGTACTTAGCAAAAAAAATTATATCTTTTGTAATTTATTATTGTTATTTTGATTTATCGAATATTTTAGTAAAGCGGGACTTCTAAATTATTTCATATTACAAATTTCGAATTGACAATACTACTTATATCTATATATTATATTCACAGGATGGTATTTTAGTGAATATTTAGATTTACAGCGAATTTAGAATTAACCGTATTCATATTAACAGAGTTTTACATGTAGATGATTAGAATTAGGGAAGACTAATACAGAAAGGTTGAGTACTGCTGCAAATTAGTAGGAAAAGAAGTATAATAAACCTTGTTGATTGATATATTGTGTATCAACGCGTTAACAATCAGTATAATTGAATATCTCGGACATGCTCATAATGTGAATATTTTATATGTACCTATTGTTTTGGTAGTATGCAAATGTCATCTGCGACATAAATGATAAACTTATCTTTCTGATACCCCACTTCAATATAGTCAATAAACGTAAACAATTCATTACTAGGGATAGAATTATTTCGATATGCATGTATTGCATTCGGTATTAATCTCATTCAATAACAAGGGAATATTGATAAATTACCTTTGTGGAGGCCCATTTTCGCTGCTTGTGAGCTAAAATCTTAGTATACTTAAGGTGTGATATCGTCTATGTAAGTTTAATACCGCGGAAGAACCATTTGTCAAAATGTTCAGGAGGGACAAAAACCTTGCAATTTCATCAATAAAAAAAGATAAAAAAACAAATTTAAATGCAGTTTATTGTGTCTTCCTGTTTTATATTAGAAAATATATTTTTACTATAAATTAATTGCCACAGGATTATTCTGTAAATCAGTTGGACCTTACGCGTTATTGCCGCAACTCGCCGTTCGTCCACTGTATTGGATCGGGGATATACGCAGTCTTGCTTGCTTCCTTAGTATGGATAATTCATACGCGGGTATTGATTTTAACTGAGTCCAAATATCCATTGATCAATTTAAAAATTTTAATGCACCAATCAATGCGGCTTGTGCCGTTCAACTGAGAGTGCCAAAAATACATATTTTGGACATATTGGCTCATAGGCGGTATTGAACTTACATAGACGAAATACTCATACTGAGCCACTCTTAACACAGTCACTGTTGACCAGTTAATTACCACAACTCAGTCAGTGTTCAAGACACGCCTGGCGTGTAGCAATTAGCATGATAATTAAATGTGGTAATTAACTGGTTAGACCAGGAAGGAAAAGGAGGGTCGGGAGACCTAGACTGCGGTGGCTGGACTGTATAGACAGAGACACAGCATCCCTGAGACTAAGGCGGTGGAGGGGAGGGCAGACAGAGGGGAGTGGAGATGTTTCCTGGAGGCGGCCAAGACCCACATTGGGTTGTAGTGCCGATGATGATAATTAACTGGTCAGCAGTGAATGTATATGTCTGTAATGGCCACACGCCAGGCGTGTTTTGAGCACTGACTGTGTTAATATGGTTGAAATATCATCAGTGGACAACATCGGAATCTGAAAACCATATGAAGGAAGAACAATATTTTCATTGGTATAATAGGGTTATTCTCTTCTTGATTGTCTTCCACTCTGAATCAGCCATTTCGATTTTTTGTGTTTGCCGCAAACTTTGATCAGATACTGGAAAATGCTCGTGTTGTGTTTGTATACGTACCTACCGTAGTCCAATGCATAAGTCACTGGCTTCTCATACATGGTACATCTGAGTTCGATTCCTGATGAAGTTACAATATGTGATTGTGATTTTCTCAAGCCTGGGTGTTTCTGTGATGGTTTCACTACTACTACGCTACTGTTTTATAACTCTGTGAGACAGATTTATTATGAATTATTTTTCTTTTATGTCTTTTTATGTCAGCTATAAGTACACAATGTTTATCATTTCCCAAGATATCAGAGCAAGTTGTATAGTTACAGGAGCTTTTATTTTAGAAAATATTTCACCGCATAGTTTTTTTTTCATTATGAGAGTATTTTTATGGCAAAAGTAAAACGTATGTCGAAGAATCGGCCAAGTATCTTTTCTCAGTATATAACTGAAGAGTTAAATTAATGAAAATAAATTGATATCTTTTGAGATTCCAAAACCGCATCTATGATAGACATGACGTGATAATGTGTCCGCTTAAGAAGTTGTGGTACTCAGTTTTGAATACCAGTTCACATGTTGTTTTTTAATGTGTGATTGGACTTCTATTTCTCCTTTAAAAAAAAATGTTAGGAACCTCTTTGTGCGACTAGTGATGATAATGTACAAGAGTAGTTTTTATATTTTTTAAAGATCCGTGTATGGACATTATAAGTAGGTTAATTTGATGAGATATATTCAAGAGACATACTGCATGCACACTCTCATGAATATAAAAATGAAGAAGTGTGTCAACATTTTTAAAAACTCGTAAGCTATACAAAACAAAATCACATTTTATTTTGAACATACAAGTTTACATGCAATTTGAGATTAAAATTTCAGTTAAATTCAGCATCTGGTGAATTCCAGCTGCGCTGCCAACCCTTTTATAACTATTGGGGATGGCGTTAATTTTTGGTTTTCTTTTTATGTCTATTCCTAATGTTATTTTACTCACACTTAACCTTATATTTGTTATTATAAATGGCAGGTTACGGTCGCCGAGAAGTAGTTGAATATCTTCTGGCGACGGGGGCGTCGATTAATGCGCGTGACGATGGCGGCTTGCACCCCTTACACAATGCATGTTCGTTTGGCCATGCAGACGTGGTCAGACTTCTGCTAGGTGCGGGGGCGCCGCCCTCGGCCAGAGACAACTGGAGCTATACACCGCTGCACGAGGCTGCTGCCAAAGGAAAACTTGACGTGTGCATTGGTAGGTTTTCTGTTAATATTATTTTAAGAACTGTGCAGCGCAGTTTATGGATTTTATTGGTCTTATAGTAACCACTGATTTTTGATACATTCATAGTTATGAGACATTGCCCTTTTATATTCGATTCACTCTGAAATATCATTGAAATTTTGTTAACTTCAAGCCCTTTTTGAAGATTTACTTAAACTATTTTCAACTGAACTTGAACTTAATAGAAATACTTAGTTGTTTATGAGCAATATAATAAAGTAATTTAAATTCTACGAGATGATTGGCCATTGCCTGTCAAGAGTAAATAAGTTGCCACAGATTTAATGGTCCTGCGCCCACTGTTTATAAATTATATTTAATCTCGCTCGTATAACAATCTGTTTTTTTATTGTTCGCGAAGCACTATTGCAACATGGAGCCGACCCGAATATTCGCAACACGGAGGGAAAGACTGCTTTGGATATTGCCGATCCCGTCACCAGACCTGTACTCACCGGTAACAACTATTGATATTCAATACACTGTTATTTAATTACATCATTCAACACTGAAACACTCATACTTATTACTCAACTTATTTTAAAAACAGGTGAATACCGCAAAGAAGAAGTATTGGAAGCAGCCAGGGCGGGTTGTGAAGAACGGTTAAGTGCACTGCTGACCCCGCTGGCCGTGAATTGCCACGCGGCCGATGGCCGCAGGAGCACCCCGCTGCACTTGGCTGCCGGCTACAACAGAGCTAGGGCTGTCCGCCTGCTCTTGCAAAGGGGGGCTGACGTCCACGCCAAGGATAAAGGGTGAACCAGCTTTTTATTTATAACTATGTAGCTCTATATTAGGACATGGCGAAAATGTTATTTTAAAATTTAATTAACTGGTGAACAACAGGCTCACCCATCCCACAAATAGTATTTTTTATGAGGCACCATGCTCCATATGGTCTGTCTTGGGATAGAAATGATGATGTTAAGTATGTTGCAACATGCAATGATTTTAATGAGTTTTCTTTGTTTGTACCAGAGGTCTTGTTCCGCTGCATAACGCCTGTTCATATGGTCATTTTGAAGTGACTGAAATGTT
Organism: Rhyacophila brunnea; assembly: GCF_057557595.1. Lineage (NCBI taxonomy): Eukaryota > Metazoa > Arthropoda > Insecta > Trichoptera > Rhyacophilidae > Rhyacophila > Rhyacophila brunnea. The sequence goes on along the minus strand of NW_028233068.1, from coordinate 17,725,234 downwards.
GATAAAGCAGGGAGCCAATGTGAATGCGAACGACCTGTGGGCCTTTACCCCCTTACACGAGGCAGCTAGCAAGTCACGAGTCGAGGTCAGTATCTATTTCAATTTTTATCAATAATGAATGTAAACTCTCTAAACTGATATAACTGTACTATTAAAAAAAATATTCTTTTTCATTTCAGGTATGTTCATTACTTCTCAGCGAAGGGGCAGATCCTACTCAGTTAAACTGTCACGGAAAATCGGCCATCGATGTGGCTCCTACTCGTGATCTTCAAGAGAGATTAGTTGGTAAGAAATACACCTACAGCTATTTATGCAATTTTGCAAATTCTTATGCATCTGGATAAGAGTCAAATTTCTTTTTTGTCTACTGAAAACGGTGTTCTGGGTTCTCATGCGACAGTTTCGTTTGCAGCTGAATACAGAGGACACTGTCTATTAGAAGCATGTCGAATGGCCGATCCTGCTCGCGTGAAGAAACTCCTGTCCAGCCATTCCGCTTGTTTACTTCTCACGCCTGGCCCGGCAGCTCCTCCTCAGGTATTTTATACATGATGACTATTTGGCAGGGTATCCGATTATATTAGATTCATCTACAAGTCTTTCCGTAGTGACTTATAATAGTGATGCACTAATATTATCAGAGAAAATATTCCAAAAGGGTTTTTTTTTGCATAATTGAATAAAATATATTGGTCGCAATAGTTAAAGTGAAGCATTAGACTATCAAAAGGTGGTTGCAATCGCAACCACAGTGAAGAATGTAAGAAAGGAGTGTGTAGTAATGGATAGACAACAAGCTGGCACTGATTTTAAGGATGAAAAGTGGCTCCTGTAAATGCCGGACATATGCGATATGCATTTGAAGTTGTCACGTGAAATAGCCGTATTTATGAGACGTGTATTAGATGTTTAGTCGAGAGGTCGTACCTCATCTAAGTTTTGTTTTACACTTTGGTTTTTTTTGTACTGCCTGAATTGCACTGATCCAAACCAATGAATGAATGACTTTTAGAAACCTGGTACTAAATTGGCAGTGGCAACACTTCAGCCTAATGTTATTAGTCTAAATTCATGAATAAGCCCTGGCTGCTGAAAGTTACAATATATTTTATTTTTTCAAGATATAAACCAGAACAAATCTTGTCTGCTTGTAATAAATTTTTTATTTATAATTTCAATTATAGGCCACCGAGTTGCGTCCCGGTTCACCGGCCGGCGGAGGTGCAGCTGTGTCTCCTCCGACTCTCTCCCTCACCTCTTCCGCAGGCAACAACTCTTCTTCGTCATGTGTGACGGTCACCACTCAACAGTCTCTACCTGCTGGGAACGGCCAAGCGACCCCGGGTGCGGTTACCAACGTCTTGCCCTCCGCTTTGCCTCAGGGAGGCGTCATACAATTCGCTCATCCTTATACCGGCGATACTCCTCTGCATTGTGCTGCGGCTAGTGTGTATCCCAAAAGAAAACAGGTACATATTAAACATTAGAATATTTGACTGTAGTATATTGATTAAATACACGTCTTTCAAAGAAAGTACTTCTATTATTCATTAATAAATTTAACTTCTGCAGGTCATGGAGATGCTTATCAGAAAGGGTGGCCGGTTAAATGAGAAGAATAAAGATTTCCTGACACCCTTGCATGTAGCGGCAGACCATTCACATTTAGATGCTATGGACGCTCTGTTAAGAAATGGTTAGTATTTTTATTTTCTTTTAGACACACATTCGTCCCAACACCAATTTAATTCACTCAGAAATACCATCAAAATTGCATTCCCGGCCGTGCCCACAGACACGATTTAGTCTATATCGTCTCAACCTCTTGTATGGTACATTATTATGCCTTCATTGGTTTTTAATTGTTGGATCTTGTTATGATTATAGGTGCAAAAGTGAACGCCCTAGATGGATTGGGTCAAACAGCCCTGCATCGATGCGCGCGACGGGATGCAGCGGCTGCTTGCCGCCTCCTACTCGCCCACAGAGCCGATGCCTCTTTGGTCAGTCTGCAAGGATACGCCGCGCCGCAGTTGGCGGGAGAGGCCGCCGCTCTCGTATTGCAAGGTTCGTCGCATTTAATTTATACTTGTGATGAAAGGGTGAACATTTAACAATATCTTCTAGTATAACACTCCACCGTGACTGGCTCCCCTGTTTTATTGATAAGATAGTACTAATATAAACTAAAAAGTCTACTTATTCAAATCACAACAGGAAACTTAAAATGAAATTTTTTGATTTGTACGATTATATATTTCCTACTTCTTGATAAATTAATTCTTCTTCCTGATGCTACAACCCTATTTGATTCTCTTCACATTCTCCAGCATCCGCCTCTATGCAGATATATCTAAAATCTACATCTAGTTTTAAACTAACAAGGTCTTCAAATCCGACTCGACACATCCTTCTATCGTGTACGAGGTCAACTAGCTCCTTGTTTGCTTTCCAGCATCCCGAATGTCAGATTTTATCCATGATTGAACTTTCTTTTATATGTACATGGCTCAGCTATCTAAGGCACCCCGAATTAGTAGACTGTACAATGTGTGAGCTCTCTCGTGTAAAGCGTACAACTTATATTCCTGCCTCCACCCTGACTGTGTTATTAATCCTTACAGCGCGAACGCCACACCTTTTGTGTCCTGATTAGGAGGCCATTAGATATAATTAGCATGTTATGTAAATATCGTAATTAAAAAGTAATTAAAAGCTCCGCAGTGAATCGGGAGGTCCAAAGATACCATGCAGCACATTGATAAGCCCAACATTCTTCCCTTGGTGATGCATCAAGTTTCTTACATATTCATTATGATAATTTGCTTTATTAGTGCTTTGTACAGGATGCATTTCAAGTGTGAGTTCAATGCTTGCAACTTAGCACCTTGGTTTGACTGAACATTTATTATAGCACAATAATTTGTCTCTTTAAATTTCATAATATACTTTCTGTCATCAATGTCTCAATTGTTATCTTTTTTTCAGAACCTCGGGAAGAAACGAACTGTGCAGAATCGGAACGGAGACTCCTCGAAGCGTCAAGAGCAGGAGACGCGGATGCGGCGAGAAGACTGCTTCGTGTGTGGCCGCATTTGGTGAACTGTCGTGACTTGGATGGTAGACACAGCACGCCCTTGCATTTTGCAGCCGGATATAATCGTGTCCGAGTTGTAGAGATGTTACTGCAACACGGTGCAGATGTGCATGCTAAGGATAAAGGGTGAGATATCTGTTTAAAATTAGGACTTAAGTCTGTTGTTGATCTGAAATCAGGCACAAATTTTTTATAGTATTTTTCCATACATACATACATACATACTAATATTGCATATTTTCCTTAAATCGATTTTATATGACTTATATATTATATTTTTGTCTTTCAGCGGCTTGGTACCGTTGCACAATGCATGTTCTTACGGTCACTACGAAGTGACAGAGTTGCTGGTACGAGCGGGGGCTGGAGTAAATGTTGCAGATTTGTGGAAATTCACTCCGTTGCATGAGGCGGCGGCTAAAGGGAAAGCGGACATTGTTAGGCTACTTTTGAAGGTGTGAAGAACTTTTTTTAACACCTACATCTATGCATGCGATTTAAAAATGCTGAAAAGTTTAGTTCATATTGTATTTATTTGTCAGAGAAGAGAGAGCCATATAGCTTTCTATTTTTGATAAATTGTATTTAAGTTAACAACTGGAAAGAATTTGATCACAATACATATTTTTAGCACGGAGCTGACCCTTCAAGAAGGAATCGTGATGGTCTGACAGCTCTCCAACTGGCAAGAGATGGTGATGCTGAAACGGCAGATCTTCTAAGAGGGGATGCTGCATTATTGGATGCAGCCAAGAGAGGAGACCTGCCCAGGCTGAGAAGGCTTCTTACACCTAGCAATATCAACTGCAGAGATGCACACGGAAGAAATTCGACACCGTTGCATTTGGCTGGTAAAAATATGTTTTTGTTGTGAACACATCACATTAAGTGTGATCAATAATTATGTAGGTACATGTTATGATATAAAATATGACAGGATTGTATATTATTGTGTGATTGACAATATATAGAAGTTATAAATGTTGTCTTTGCAGCTGGATATAACAACTTGGAAGTAGCAGAGTGGCTGGTGGAGCGTGGAGCCGAAGTGGACGCCCGTGATAAGGGCGGACTCATTCCTTTGCACAATGCCTCTTCATATGGCCACGCTGACGTGGCTGCCCTGCTCATTCGGTGCGGCACTTCCATCAATGCCACTGACAAATGGGGATTCGCCCCCTTGCATGAGGCCGCACAGAAGGGGAGAACGCAACTATGCGCTTTATTGGTAGGCTTAAAATTATCGCAAATATACTAGAGTGCGAAAATTATTAGTTGAAGTGTCATGGCCGCCGTCGTGGCGCTGCGATATATTATGAAAGGATAGTCAGGATTGTAGTTCTCGAAACGGCCATACTTCACGTTAAACTTGCCGCAGTCTAGGAGTATTTTTTCTGGCTAGGAGGATTATTTTTTTCTTACTTTACTTTTAATTCTGATAGGGGAGATAATAATCAAAATATATGATGACATCATTATTATCATAAACTGATAAAGACAATATTGCTCTCAATAATTCGTCTCCGTAGATAGTATCTCCGTGATGTTTGCTGTGGAAGGTTTTGATGCAAACTGTTGATATATTTTTAACCTTTTCAATGATACTATCAATATCTCAGGGGTGATATCCGGAGCTAAATATCCCCCCGTTCTGTCATATACACATCTAGACGCCGACCTCCACTCTTGTCTTTTACACTACATTATTGGCACTATGAAATCGCAGCCATGATATTGTGATTGTAAAATGTACCTATGTAAATTTAATGATCTAATTCTTTTTTTGCATCACAGTTAGCTCATGGAGCTGACCCATTTCTCAAGAATCAAGAAAATCAAACAGCACTAGATTTAAGTTCGGCTGAAGACGTTCGATGTTTACTTCAAGACGCCATGATGGTGTCAGCCAGCACTCAAGATGTCCCCAATACCAATACTACTCAGCAAATTCAAGTTTCACCACAACTGCCAGCCTCTGCAGCCAGCGCTACGGCTTCCATGGAGACTGTCATGATGCCTAGCGGAGGAACCATTACACTGTCGTTACCAGTAAGTGCAAATACCTTACCATTACGTTCATCAAATTTCTTTATTACCTTGTCACTCTTCATTCACTCACTCCTGGGGTATAGAGTCATATCATTTATCATATTTCGCCACGCCTTTCACGTTTAACCTTGTAACATTCCACGGGATTTCATCATAAGGGATAGAGCATCGCTCTCTTTAGAAAGATTCAATAACACATCCGAGCCGAGTGAAATATTTCTTGGTAATAATATATCAGCTACTGGGAACTGACACGTCTGCTCATAAACTCGAGTGGTTATAATACGGTCACATCAGTACATCCTTAAAATCTATCGGAAACATTCATTGTTAAAAATGAAAGCAGATATACTGCATTCATAGCCTTTGGTACTATATATTGTTTCTTCAAATGTTTTTATGTTTTTTTTTTAATATATATATTGACTTTGGTAAGGCAGGAAGGCGTTATTGACAATTTACAACATGGCTTAGCACTCTATCTGCAAAATGATTTAGTTGCATCAATGGATTTCTTCTGTTTAAAAAAAAATCTTTCTAATCAACTATTTCTTTTATTCAACGAATAATTCACAAGATTTAAGAATATATCATTCTGATTATTGAACATATATTTTTTTGAAAAAAGTAAGTCACCCCGACGGGGAATCGAACCCTGTATCTCCCGAGTATACGCCTCATCCGTCGCATTACCATTATGCTACGGCGTGACATACTAATAGCGAACAAATTTTAACTATTGGTCAATTACTATACCTACCCATCAGCGTTCCTTCCAAATCAGCTACTTTGGCAATCGATTTTTGTTTCTTAAATCAAAGTAGGTATATATTACTATTACTTTTGATTACTAACCGACGTCGTGGAATTTCTCCAATATTTTTATAGATGTAGCTACTTGCACTTGCTAATAATTTATAATTAACTATTTCTTTTATTCAACGAATAATTCACAAGATTTAAGAATATATCATTCTGATTATTGAACATATATTATTTTGAAAAAAACACTTTCTGATATAGTATATAATAACCAATAGAAAAAATCTTTTTTGAAAAAAGTAAGTCACCCCGACGGGGAATCGAACCCTGTATCTCCCGAGTATACGCCTCATCCGTCGCATTACCATTATGCTACAGCGTGACATACTAATAGCGAACAAATTTTAACTATTGGTCAATTACTATACCTACCCATCAGCGTTCCTTCCAAATCAGCTACTTTGGCAATCGATTTTTGTTTCTTAAATCAAAGTAGGTATAAGTTAGTATAGTTAATTATAAATTATTAGCAAGTGCAAGTAGCTACATCTATAAAAATATTGTAGAAATTCCACGACGTCGGTTAGTAATCAAAAGTAATAGTAATATATACCTACTTTGATTTAAGAAACAAAAATCGATTGCCAAAGTAGCTGATTTGGAAGGAACGCTGATGGGTAGGTATAGTAATTGACCAATAGTTAAAATTTGTTCGCTATTAGTATGTCACGCCGTAGCATAATGGTAATGCGACGGATGAGGCGTATACTCGGGAGATACAGGGTTCGATTCCCCGTCGGGGTGTCTTACTTTTTTCAAAAAAGATTTTTTCTATTGGTTATTATATACTATATCAGAAAGTGTTTTTTTCAAAATAATATATGTTCAAAAATCTTTCTTTTAAATGTTGTGTGTATAAGCCGCAATACATAACCTCAATGTAATAAACTGTTTGTTTTTCAGTTGTCTAGTTCAACATACAGAGGGAGCAGCGCAAATAGTTCAATGTCATCCTCATCCGTGTGCTATTCCTTGGGAGCAAGAGCTGAATGTGGTCAGGCGGCCGGGGCGGCAGCTTCTACATTTGAAAATGATAACCTTAGAACATTCTTGGCTAAGTATGTTGTAGTTACAATATTATAATGATATATTTAATTCTGAGTTAGCACCGTAAATACTGGGACTAAAATGATTTGGCACCGCCATCTAGACGACGGACATTTAGGCGTAACTACAGAAAGTTCTTTAAAATATATTGTGCAACTTGCAAGCAACCATGCGTGCCAGAGCCACTGTAGTAGGATTAATAAAACACTTTCATTACAGCTTGGGTCTGGAGCATTTGACGGATCTGCTAGAACGAGAGCAGATCACTTTGGACATTTTGAATGAGATGTCACACGACGATCTGAAACAGGCGGGGGTGTCGGCATACGGGCACCGACACAGACTTATCAGAGGGCTCAAACAACGAGCCAGTGCGCCAGGTCAGTATTCTCATCATAACGGTCAAATTAAAATAAAAGTCAATTTAGATTCATCATCATACTATGTTGGCTTTGCCGAACTTTTATATTTTCTTTTCTCATAGAATGGTATGCGGGTACAATGGTAGCTGAACTCGCCAGGGATGAGCCTGAGTTTGTGGCTGTGGAAGCCGAGATGCAAGCCTCGGTCAGAAGCCACAGAGACTTGGGACACGCCGGTGGAATGTTTTCACATTATAGCATAATCAGGGTAAGCCCATGTGACCACATTTTTCATCAAAAAATTAAATGCTTTTGCTTGCTTCGTTTTTGATTATGTGACTCAGTATTTCTGAAAGCTATAACGGTTGTGGAAAAAACACTGACTTAACTTATCCTGTTCAGTTTTGTCAGAAGTCTGTTTGATTTTATTCATTTTATTTTCCTTATAAGTTTATCAATGAAATCTATCAAATATTTTAAAAAGTAGATATTGCGATAATCATTTTCTGCAGTTTACCATATTGTATTCGAAGTATGAGCATTAACTAGCACTACGATCGAAATTTACAGTTCCGTGTTACTGTCTGACTCATTGTGGTGTAAGAAAATTATTTATATTGTAAAATTATTACAATACCCATGTTTTCCAATCAATAGATCCAGAAAGTGCAAAATCGCCGCCTTTGGGAGCGTTACCGTCACCGACGTAAAGAAATTGCAGAAGAGGCGGCCGCCGCACTGGCATCATCTGGCACTGGGCCGCCCGTCTCCGCTGCCCTTGACACCCACTCACAGCCCTTGTCCGTCATTAACGCCAGTGCCTCAATATCCACGCCCTGCAGCGGAGGCTCGGGCGAGAGGATGCTCTTCCACGGCTCGCCATTCATCAATGCCATCGTGCAGAAAGGCTTCGATGAGAGACATGCTTATATTGGTAGGCTGAGTGACATACAGTTCTCATTAAAAATAATTATTACTGCATACTTAGTGGAAAATTTTCACGTTGAATAACTCGCAGTAAATTAGATTAATCAATGGTGACTCAATATCAAAGAGGTTTTAATTTTTTTCACTGTGCCAATAGATACATCTATGCACGTAAAAATAGTACTTATTATCACACGTTCAATTTTGATGTCTGCTCATTGGTTGAAAATCCCCGCTTCATACCAATTGGCCAATCAATGAATGAAATGATGTATCCGTCAAGCCTTTAGCTAAAAACATATCCTATATGGTAAATCAATGTTCAATATTGTTTGTTTGTTACATTTCAGGTGGAATGTTTGGAGCTGGAATTTATTTTGCCGAGCATTCGTCCAAGAGTAATCAATATGTGTACGGCATGGGAGGCGGAACTGGCTGTCCGGCTCACAAAGACAGAAGTTGCTACTCTTGTCATAGGTGAGGATGTGGACATTTATTACATTGTGGTTGATTTCTTCATTCGTAACGGTGACTGTTGTTATATTGCTGTACTTCATTAAACTAACATCTCCCTTTCAGGCAACTGCTGCTGTGCCGAGTATGCCTGGGTAGATCTTTCGTCCTTTTAAGTGCAATGAAAATGGCACACGCACCGCCTGGTCACCATTCTGTGGCCGGTCGTCCCAGTCAGGGTGGACTCTGCTTCCCGGAGTATGTTGTTTACCGAGGAGAACAGGCGAGTGCACTTACATTTATAATCAGTAAAAATACTCTTCTAAATTAGTGTTTGCATTACATACTTTATCGCACATGTGTACTTATAGGCAACATACATCTAAATTATATTTTTTGATTTACAGGCGTATCCTGAGTATTTGATAACGTATCAAATAGCACGGCCTGAAGACGGCAACACAAACGAACAACCCGCATAAACGAAATCTGTTGCCACACATAAAAAGATGGATAATTTTATATAGATCTGTATTTGTCATTTGGTCTTAGAATGGCAGTAATGACACCTTATGAGTGAAGTTTATTTTTTCGTGCTGTAGATTTGCGGATAGCTGACCTTTTTTTATTTTTACTAAATATTGCAGGAAAAACACCATAATGAAAGATTAAATTTTAATCGTCATGACGGATATCTCATTTCTTATGTCATAATATACAAGTCATCTTGTATTGAAAAAAAAAAACATGTGATTACAAAGCTATGATTTCTTCAATTTTTATTAAGTACTCGCATGTTAAAGGGGGTGGTGCTCAGTTCTCTGTTAGTGTTTGAAACACTGGTTGCCAGGCAGTTTGGCAAAATCATCAGTCATTATAAAACCATATTTTATTTATTATTTTAGCATTCATTTAATAGTAAGAAACAGGCCTCAAAACTATAATATCCAAAATTACCGCAGAACATGATATTGTGACATAATTTATAGTACATATCGCAATATTTTTTCAGTATTACAAGTCAATTACAAACTCCAATAAAAAAAAAATATTTAACGGAGCCATAGTAACAAAAATCTTGCAAATTAAATTAAATGTATTGTTAGAGTATTGTCGAAAGAATAAATCTGTGAAAAACAAATTATTTATCATATCGCAATATGATTTTTTTCAAATTTTTTAAATTCTAATTGATTTAAGGTTTATATTATTCCATTCGAATAATTTTACCCCCGGTATCGCTTTTCAGAATCTTCAGGTAGTATGTGCACTCATCAATGGTAAATGCACCCTTATAACGAATACAGTTAATTCTCGTTTACATAACCAATTTATGAAGATGTACTCTATTAATTGTTAGTGTGCATTGATGAGTGGACATAGTGCCTGAAGATGTCGGCAGGTAACACCTGGGTCGCAAAAAATTACTTGAATGGAATAGTGTAAAGCTTTAATCAATATTATACTAATCTATTATAATAATAAATAAAAAAAATCATATTGCTATACATATTTTATTATATTATTTTAGAATTATTAGCAGCACTACACCCCTTAATCTCTGGTCTTTTGAAAATATTCTAAGATCTCTATTCGACTCGAATGAAGTGGGAGGAGTAGGCTTAAAAAGACGAAACACATAACTCTTTATTAATGTAAAAATGTATGGGGTTGTCTATTCTTTTATTGAATATTTACTTCCAATGATCTCTAAGCAAAAAAAATACAGTCTTCAATAGATGATAGTACATTATTCTTAAGCTATCAATGAGGAAATGTATTTTATTTTTACTGTTTCCAATGGAAAGTGATTTACTATTCTTCTGTGTAATACGTATTTTAATTAACCGTTCGGTAGCTAGTCTAATGTTAACATTTCATATTAATCAATATTCGCAGTCTAGGCTTAAATGAATTAATTTGCTATTTGTTTCACAACTATTAGCATTATAGCTTGTAATAATAGCTATTGTGTGTTTGTTCAGAATACTATTTTTATCAATATATAATAAATAATATAATACATGTTCTGTTAAAAGTTATTAAATTGAACTTGTCTTGATAATAAATTCTCTTCTAAGTAAATGCCAACTCGAATAAATGTATTATAAATATTCTATGTATAAATAAATTATTATAGAAGAAAAATTGTAACTCTTATGTGTTTTTAATGTAATACGTAACTGAGACTTAAAAAAGATAATGTGATTTTAATTTTTTAGGATAATCTATAATTAAGGATAATAAAGAGAGTTAATACCCCGTTTACATGTGTGTGGATTTACTGCTGACAGCATGGGCCCCACATCGTGAAGCGGGCCCCCAGGCTAGGATCTTTCGGGGGCCTCCCTACTTATCGCTAAGGATAAAGGCAGTGTAAAGCTCTACAGTAGCGTTTTCCAAATGGTGTACACGGCAAAATTAATAATGTGTATGTTTAGTGTTTTATTGTGTATTTTAATACATCCATTTGAATTATTATGGAGACGGCGAGTATTGATATACAATTAAAAATTGTATCGTACAACCACATAACTTGAAATAATATCTAATTTTTTACTATTAAAGCATATTTGTGATGTGTGTTTATCTCACTTATCTGGTCGACTCGCCTCGCCGGGCCCCTCATTAGCCCGGGCCCCCAGGCTAGAGCCCTGTCAGACCCCCCCCCCCCCCTTGTGGGGCCATGGCTGACAGTATGTATTATCGCGGCCATAACATAACAAGAAAATGTACGTGTAAACACGTATTATTGTACAAGTTGCAAGATTGCATGCATGGATCAAAAAAGTTCAGCAGCTTCTGAATCTTCACGTGACAGTTGGTACTTGTGCGATATCTGCTCCTGCGCAGTAGAATGATAGTGGCGAACCTACCGGAAAAAAACGAACTCAGAGCATTTTGACGTTTACCAATTTCCACAACCAGGCAAATAGCATTTACGTGGAAATAGTTATTATCACAATTGTTTAATTTCCACACTATTGGTGCCAGTAAATCCATACACGTGTACAGGCGCTATAATGCAAAATGTAGAACTTCTAAAAAAATACAGATATCAATCTTGAACTATAATTCATTTCACAGTGAACATTTTATCATTTAAACCGTTGTAAAATATAATAATATTGTACTGTAAGATGCGACGAATTTTCAATTAACTTTATCATCCATAACTGGTCGGTGATTAAATTTAGAGTAAAATATTATTTTAACAAATATCTTGGTTACCAGGGGTCACCAAAAAGGTATCAAAATCAATCTTCAACTCACTTAAAAAAACAGACATTGACCTGCGCTATTTATGGATACTTTCAGCTATTTATGCAATTTTTAAATTACATTATGTATGACCAGGCAATACAAAATTATGGGAACCGGCTTACCCTACTGGGTGTGGTATAAACAGGTTATCTGATAAACTTAAACACAAAGTTAGAGAATATGTTATTGTCAATAGTTACGTCTGTGTCATAATAATATGCATTATAGTTTCTTACGTGCATGCAATATTTGAGAATGATCAGTGCGTTTTGTTTTACTTGGGTTTTTCGGCCTGATCATCATAAAGTACCCTGCCTCAAAACCTAGGTCCATAGCGATGGCTTTTACATAATCTCTCACATTAATCTGTTGTGTGTATAATCCATATCCGGGAAGATTTGCATCACTATTATTTTTATTCGCCGGCATAGAACGCAGCAGTGGCAACACTTTTGTATTTAAAATTCGGGAATATGTACCACCTAGTTCAGGGGTGGCGAACCTATGGCACGCGAGATGAATTTGCATGGCACGCGAACGAAAACCAATAAAAATTTTCAAAAAAGGTTTACAAATGAATATTATACTTACCTACATATAAAAAAATAATGACTACATTTGAGAAAATTGGGAAACCTGCTGCCCGCGGTGAAAATATATACCTAAAAAAATGAGCCAACTGAAAAATTGACCAACGGCCCGCGGCGAATATGCAAAAAGGTTCGCCAACCCTGACCTAGTTATTCATGGCACTATTATACATAAATACTGATTAGGTATTTAGTGAATAGACTCACTGAAATATGGATTTGTTTTTCCATTTCCTAAGTGAATTTGTTTTTCTCATTTTAGTGCCAAATTCATGTAATACATTTATATATTAGAAATCTTTGTTGTTTCTGCGTCATATCTCATTACTGCTACTTTTTTGATGACCCCTACTGATAGTTATCTGATAATGTGGAGACAATTGAAATCTATTAATAATAATTCTCCAGTCAGTGTCATATTCATGACTTGCAACTTCAACTAAAGAAAACTTATTATTTTATAATATTATATTTACAATTTACATTAATATGTTTTGAGCTATTTTTCTGACATAACCAGGCTTTGAAGAGATTAATTTTAGATAGTACTTTCTATTGTATTACATACTGGACTATAATAATTATTACATAACCATAAATATAATGACTGTACTTTTCTTATTGTGTATATAGGAAAAAATGTGATTTTTAATTATAAGTGTTCAATTGCTTCTTTGTTGGAATGGCGGGAATATAATAAAAACATAGTTACTGCTCACTTGTTGTTTTATTTAACGTTATTTATTTGTACCCTCATATAGGTCAATCATCCTACAGTGATACTGTGGGCGATTCGGAGGTATCGGTATCAATACAACTATGAATCACTTTTGCCGCCACTAGAATGATTCACTATTTAAATACAATTGAAATTTGCTTGACTTAATGATAAGCAACGCTTCGGACAAATAATGAGGCTTAACGGCCCACATGCCCAACGTAGGTCAAAATGGAGTTTTTATGGTATTTTCAAAGCATTAGCCTGAACATTCCTTAAACGTAGATAATCTATTTATATTATTTTGAAGCCTTATTATCCTTTATATTTATTATAAACAATTGGTGACAGCATAAAGTACTTTTATTACATAAAATAGTATTCTTTTAAACCTCGATCTAAAGCAGGGGGGGGGCAAACTGCGGCCCGCCGGGTATTTTTTTGTGGCCCGCCATCATTAATTGTATTTCTGATTACGAATAACTTTTTTATAATTTTTTAAAAAATATTGACAATAGATCAAAATTTGTTTAGCAATATTACGCGATCCATTTTGAATAGATATTGATAGTGTACCTACAGAGATACAACTTAAAATTATTGATCTGCAGTGTGACACTGATATAAGAAAATTGCATCGTCGTGAAGAAATCTCCAAATTTTACAATGCCCTTAATTCAGACAAATTCGACCAACTCAAAGATTATGCAAGAAAAATGTTCGTTATTTTTTGATCAACCTATATAATATGTGAACAAACATTTTCGATCATGAACCTCAATAAAAATTCTTTACGATCAAATATCTCCGATGCCCATTTACAAGCAGTTTTGAGAATATCAACTACAAAATTAACACCTGAATTTTAAAAAAATGTTAAAAAATGTACAACAGTTTCATTCTTCTCATCAATTTGTTTGTAATGTTTATTTTTCGTGATAATAAAATAGTGTATACATGTGTCGCTGAGTTTCAAAACCCGCTATAACACTTTTTTGAAATAATTAAGATATATATATCGTTGGATTCGTTATTAAAATCTCTACATGAAAAATCGCCTCTTTCAAAAGCCGCTACGATTAACTGTCATTTATGAAACAAAATCAATGTGTCTATCAAATCCCGCTATAACACTACTGAAACATTCAAAAACCTTTTTAAGTAGTTCAAAAAGTTTTTGTTGATTTTCTCAACATAATGAAAAAGTGTTATAACGGGTTTTGAAAGTCAGCGACACATATCTAAAAATGGTATTTTACTTGCGGCCCGCCGCTCATTTTGAATTCTTGAATTTGGCCCTCCATCCAAAAAGTTTGCCCCCCCTGATCTAAAGGCTTGAATTCACTAGGGAACAAATCGTGCAACATGACGCACAACATCTACGTCGATGTTTCGGGAATGAAGCCGCGGAACATGTTTCTTGTTCAAAATACGGACACACTACGCAACGTCGCAAAATATGTTGTACATACTTGTCGCAGAAATGCGAGAGCCGCCAAAGTGACTCTTATTGCAATATCATTAGAGCACATTTTTGTCTTTCAGGCCTTGTCATGTGATGGTGTCTAGACAATTTTTATTATTCTTTTTACCGACAAGCCGTTGAAGCCAATGGCACTTCACCTTTTTAAATGTATATATTTAATGAAATTGAGAACCTGCACAGAGTTGTTTGGATTATAACCAGAAGATATTATGGTATGATCTTTTTGTAGAATACCCACTCCATAATAAGATAATCTGCTCGCAAATAAGTTATATAATTGTTTGTAAACTTATATCACTTCACAAATGCACGTTTCAAACATTTGAAACTCTACGCACGTCCTGAACTGCAAACATTGTCATCAATTTAAATGTAGACTGGGCAGTCCATATCATACAAATTTGCGAGATTTAATCAAAACAATATTCGCCGAGACCACAAGGCGTTACTTTTAGTGAAACAAAATATTTGTAAACACGTCCACGTGCGTTTTCATACGTTTTCCATCCGTCAGAAATACAAAAAACGTGCACATTTGTTTAAAATACTTAGTATGATTTTTTTTTATACAAATATTTGCAAACAATTGATATGCAACTTTAAAACAGTGTTTAAAATGTTTATTTATTTACGCGGAGACTTATCTTAATTTGGGACTTGGCATAACACTTGATGGCGATTCCACAACGTTTTTAGTGTAAGTGAATTGACATGATGTATGCATGTTGAAAGATCTTGACTACACATGCCTACGTAAACGAGTGTAAATTTATAAACTGTTCATTTTATTATAAGTACACGCAAATTTAAATATCGAAAATATTATGCAATTGAACATAAATAAGACGTAGCCCGACAAATAAGATCTACATAATTTCCTTCCCAGACGCCGGATTTTTTTTTTCATTTTACAATAATATGTAAAAATCCCGTATTTCACAAAAACAGTGAATTTTAAACATAAAAAATTAACCTTTAAAAAATGCTGAACTACTAAAAAAACAATAATCGAGAACTTTTAAATGTTTACTTATGCTTCAAATACACTCTATGACGATTGGTCATTCGAAAAACCCGTTTCTTATGTTGGCGTCCTGTGTCATAGGGTGTCACAGAGTGTAAATACGATGTCATAGCTGTCATACAATATGTATGTATAAATGTTGGAATGGCATAGATATGATCATAGACACTAAAACGCTCTTAGCATATATGTGCCCGATCGTCATATAGTCTATTTGAACCTTTACGAACAACCGCATTTTTTTTGAAATGTTAATTATAATATTATATACATCCACGTATTAAAAAATATGATAAATGTTTATTATATATTTTTTTTTTAGAATTTCCATGTTTCCAGTATTTTAAACAAATGTGCACGTTTTTTGTATTTCTGACGGATGGAAAACGTATGAAAACGCACGTGTTGACATGTTTGCAAATATTTTGTTTCACTAAAAGTAACGCCGTGTGGTCTCGGCGAATGTTGTTTTGATTAAATCTCGCAAATTTGTATGATATGGACTGCCCAGACTATATTTAAATTGATGACAATGTTTGCAGTTCAGGACGTGCGTAGAGTTTCAAATGTTTGTAACGTGCATAAGTGATATAAGTTTACCAACAATTATATAACTTCTTTGCGAGCAGATTGGCACTTTGGCGGCTATCGCGTTTCGGCGACAAGTATGTACAAGCAAATATTCTGCGACATTGCGTCGTCGTGTGTCCGCATTTTGTACAAGAAACATGTTCCGCGGCTTCGTTCCCGAAACATCGACAAAGATGTTGTGCGTCATGTTGCACGATTTGTTCCCTAGTGAATTCAAAATTTATGTCGACATTATTATAGTGAAATATTTACAATAAAAAATTATATTGATAATCTCTCTGATCCCAAATTTGACAAGAATTGGGCATTTTATTATTCAAAAAATGGGCACGACTAACACATTTGAAGATAATTCTAAAGATACTGATTATAAGCTATGTCTTTGACTATTCAAATGTGATAAACATCCTACGAATAATGATTGTTTTATAATAATTATTGACCTAAGAATTAGGTAGTATTTTTTTTAAATAAGGTGAGTGTGACATAGAATTTAATGAGATGAATTTCAACCTGGTTCATGATGAATAGGTATGTTTTAAACAGTTGAAAACTTTACCATATGATCTACAATATCATTACAATTAATATGTACCTACAGAAGGAACCCACTGTATATCTTACTATAATACGACATTTTAATATTTTTTGATTACTAGTCAGTTTGTTACACTTACCCCAATATTGGGGTAAGTGTAACTAAATTCACCATTATTCCAAAAGTTCTTCAAAACCATAACGTATTACATGCATTGAGAGAATGTTAATCATTGCATTTAATGGATATTGATTCTTAAATTAAAACTTTTGTATAGATTTTCTACAAAAATGATCTCTATGATTTTTTTTGGGGTAAGTGTGTCATACTAATGTATGTAGAGCTAGTGATGTCCCGAAACAAAAATGACGTTTTTTATTAGGTAGGTACTTAATTATTTAATGTGGTTATCTCAGCAACAGGAGTGGTAGGTAAATCAATCAAAGGCTTTTGAAGATTACCTTATAATTTTATTCGTCTCGAAAGAGCACAAATACAAAGTATACAATACAGGAATGCAGAGTAACCCTAAAAATAGTCAGTACTTACATGACAAAGACGTAAGCACTTACAGTAAAATCAAAACGATAAAGAGGTTAGTCGACTGTGTGCGTTGTGAGAATAAGTGTACGAAAGAATGAGTTAAATTTGAAATGTTATAATAGCTTCACCAAGAATTAACAGGGTAAAACATTATTTTTTTAGCTCGAAACAGTGAGCATTAACAAACAGTTGATGAAATTTAATATACCTAACATGATTATTTTCGTATTATTACAAAATTAAATAACAATCAGCAAAAATAAAATGTGGATACAAATAAAGAGTAAGATATAAAAGAAAAAATAATAATTAATACACATAAACATCAAATCTCTAGTAACGTTTTGTGTCTCATTTTCGAATCATTCTTTCGTTTTTGCTGTACTTACAATTCAAGTTAAGTGCTTACTTACTAAACTATTTATTCTAACTTAATTATTTCGAATTGCAATATTTGAAATCGCATGACTAGGTACCAACGAGCTAGGTACCTACCGAATATTGTAACCAGAGATTTTTGTTTTAAAAATTATTTCGCCTCTTCGTCCAGTTGATGGTTGAGGCAATATGCAGATGATATTCTCTTCTTTCACTTCGTAAATGTCTTCTACTCTTGGAAATGAAAACATAGCTTCGTTTTCTTTTTTAATCGTCTTAAGTTTTCGAGCAAACTTTGTCAGAATTCTGTCACCTTGCTCAAGTTTTATTATAACTCCGACAAAATTTTTCACAGTTTTTTTTGTAGCAAATTGTACTACAATCCATTTTCCAATCTCTAACATTTCTGAATTATATGCAACTGCAGTATCATCAAACTGATCAAACATAGATATAGCATGTTAATTAAAGGATCGTTTTCCTCATCGCCGAGCAAATCCTTAATATAGTCTTGCATTTTATCTTCGCTTTCGTCACTTGATGTCCATGACAAATCTTCTTCCGATGACATGATGGATTTGTGTTTTTTTTTTGTTTTGGTGTACTTTTATCGGTTTCAATACCTTCTTCTGCATATTGTTAGTTTTGTCTTGCAATGGCTTTATTTTCTTTTCTATTGGGACATTATTTTTCATTCGCTCTATAACATCATACCATGTAATCACTTCTACTCCTGGGGCAACCATTTTTCTCTTATTCTTTATAGGCGCCTTACTACTGATAGAATTCAGCAAAAGTGTTTCAAACAAAGTTTTTTCTATATTTTCTGCAGGAAACTTTTGTAACAGTGGCCTTTCTATTAAACTTTCGGTAACTTCTTTATTTGGTAATTGAACAACTTTGCAACAGAATTAGAGGCTTAGAAGAACATTTTTGAGTCGAACAGTCCCCATACAAATTGACGATTTTTTTTTTCTTCAGAAAATTCGATTTATAGCGATTTTCGTGAATTCGAAATCAAATTTTCAGAGTCCCTTGGATTTCGAATTATCTAGGTTATACTGGTATACAAATTCTTACATATTATAAACATTCTATTTCAATTACGAACATTTTCGATCTTCGATACTTTGATCGATATAAATAATGCGTCATGTCCCATCACTAGTTAAAATATTGACTTTGCAAATTAATAGAAAATATATGGGGGAAGTGTGACACAATACAAAGGCACACTTACCCCACGTGATTACTTTCGTGGGGGAAGTGTGTCTACTTGATAAAAGGTTTCAAATGCTTATAATTCAGTAAAATGATTGTGTTCCACGTGAAGCAGCGTATCAAAACACATATACTCACCAATT
This sequence comes from Rhyacophila brunnea, assembly GCF_057557595.1. NCBI lineage: Eukaryota > Metazoa > Arthropoda > Insecta > Trichoptera > Rhyacophilidae > Rhyacophila > Rhyacophila brunnea. The sequence goes on along the minus strand of NW_028233068.1, from coordinate 17,705,978 downwards.
TTACAACCACAATGTGCAGATTTCCGTGTTTAAAAAAATATTTTAGTAACAGCTACCATCTCACTCGTCGACTTCAAAATGTCGTCTGGAGAATAATCCATGTAGTCACCTCAAAAAACATGGTATCGACACCATTTCTGATTATTTTTATAAATCGGTGACTTTGCTATCACCTTTCTATATATGGCATCATCCAATTTGTAGTAGATACTGAGATATCTTAGTAGCTACACTTACCCCAAAGTTATACTTACCCCGACTCACCTTACGCCATTTTTATTCGCATTTCCCAGTGGTTAAGCTACAGCATACGGCCGTAGCCATATATTGTCAAGCGTTCAATGAAGTAGGGAGTGAGATCATGTTAACGCGCGTGTTTGAACATGTACCTAACTGATTTTTTTTTAATTGGTACATGTTCAAAAACGCGCGTTAACATGATTTTACTCCCTACTTCATTTATCGTTTGTCGATGTATGGCTACCTTTAAACCTTTTAATTATTCAACTTGGTTAAATTTTATTTGTTGATATGACATCATAGATTAGTATACCTATTGTTATATGTAAAACAATACCTAATAAAAAAAACATTTTGTTATTACCTACCTTTAAACAATAATGATGTCAGTGGGTAAAAATGGCACTCTTGAGTAAAGTTTTAAAATGCTTTCTTTGTCCATTTGGAAGCGTCATACATAAAAAAGGTGTGCGTTAATCATTTTTCAAGTTTATTATTAAAATAAACATCAGTTAACTTACAAATATGGAAAAACACAAAATGTCAGTGCTACCTAGATTTATTGAATTTCGAAAAAAAAAGTTTATTGGTAAAAAATATCAGTACATCTACTGAAATTTCAGTAGACATGGCAACACTGGACTCTTAACGTCAATACAGTGTTGCCAACCGTAGTATAATTATAGTATTTTTGTACTATAATTTTGGTCCGCGTACTACGTACAATATAAAACAGACGCCCAAAATACTATAATTTGTAAAAAGTACTAAAATAACGATATTTCTGTTCGATAAATTGTTGCAAAATACCTACTATAATTTCGCAATATAAGAAGATTTGGAGAACTTGGAAAAAATTTCTTGAATTCTTTGGTTAGCATTTTAGGTGGCAAGAGGTACCTAAATAAAAAGGGATCTCGGAATTTCTCAAATTCTCCGTTATTTTTTTTCTGAGAAACAAAAAACCTATACATTTTCAACCGATGTGGGTCTAATTCCAAAAAGCGATACCAGCTCCACATTTGGTCAAAATCGAGAAAAAATACGCACGTATTCTTTGTGTAATTTTACACAATATGTATTGATCTATATATTCCAAAACGCGACAAAATCTTACGAAAAAAAATATTTTAAGTGTCGATTTATTACAAAAAGCGCCAAATCCGTGTTTCATACTATTTATACCTTAGTTGATTTCGCGTGTGTTATTCAATATTGAAAATGGCGTCCCCGTCAGTTGTTCTGGTTAACGTATATTATCTATGGATGGTTAGCATTGCCCTCAAAGTGACAGTTCATCGTCGTATTTACAGTGCTATATTTTTATTCATATTGAGTGACTTAATGCAAAATATAACACCATCAATCAATGGCGCAACTAGGAAGCGAAAACAAAACAAAGAAATGTGGAAAAAAGAGCGGGAGCGGCGTATGAGGTAATTACATTTTGTACTGCATGCCATCAACCGCAAAAATACTGACTTGTTTTTAAAAATCTCAAACTTGTATTATATTTTGTGTAATCTTTTAATTAATCATTGTTGGCGGGACATTGTTATGAATGGTAAATGCTTGCACCCAAGGATTAAAAATAAAGATTTTAATTTAAAAATAATCAGTATTGTCTACTAATCTGCCTATTATCATAATATTAACTGTCTGTAACTTGGTGGATACACAATTCAATAAAATAATCTTTAGTAGGTACTTACTTCACATAACTAATTATTATAAGGGTCGATTTCATCCGGTTCAATCGATCTCTAATCAGGAATACGTGTATTAATTAAGGCGCTAAGTACCAAAAAGTAGTTTTGCTTGTGGTTACAAAATACTGATTTGTCAAATAAAATTGTATGAAGTAGACATTTTTAAAAATGTAGTTTTACAGTATGAAGCAATCTCGGCAGCTTCTATAATTTTAAAACTTAAATTTATTTTGAATTTCCACAGTACATAGCTTTGAAATTGACATTTCCGGTCACGGTGTAAGTACCACGCAAAGAATCTTATTTTAAGCTCTTACGTACTAGCTCAGGGACGCTGGTGGGATCTAAGTACATATTTATGACATTTTCAATAGAGATGGGTAAAATATTATAAATTTAAAAAATAAGGTTTTTCGATACTTTTGTTTTAATAATTCAATTATGTATTTACCTAGTCCTAATACCTACAATCATTCTGCGTTTTATTTCGGTGATGTGAATATGACCCTAGAGACTATAGAGCAGTGGTTTCCAAACTTTATGTTACTACGCCTCCCTTTTAAAAATAAACTAATCTTGGCGCCTCCCCCCCTTTATTTCATTAAATAATACAGACACCTTTTTAAATAGTCAACAATGTACTAACACAAAATGAAAAAAAAATAAACATGGTTTTACTAAGTATGTACTTATATATTAATTTTTAAATTAATTTGTTTTTCATGCGATGAATGTGCTTGTTTATTAGCACAATCAATTTCAATAGTAGTCAATCCAAATTTATCATGTTCATTGACATATGGATTCTATCATGGGCCCACATCCTGAAGTGGGCCCCGAGAACAGGATCTTTCAACCACATATTTAATAGCCCTGAAATAGAACAGCGCCGCAGGTGACTTTTTTACAATTATTAAATAATGTTTACAAGTGCATTATCAACTATTCTAGAACTCAGTTAATACATTTTTGTTTGTTTCAATATATATCTGTCGTAGAAATAATTTAAATATGGATACATGGCGAACTTATTTTTTTTGTAATTTTGATTTTCAAAGCTCCAAATTTTTATGAATGCCTTCACTTTGTCTTTTAAAATCAGTGAACGCATTAGTGGTCCTTGCATTGATTTATTCATATTCTTATTTTAATTTCAACCAAATACAACAAAATCATCGTTCCTAAACAAACTTGCGTCAAATTTCAATGATTTTCAATGATTTGACCCTTTTATTCAGACTTCATTCTTCCACGAGATACCCAGTGCGCTACACAATAGTGTAGAAGTGACGTATTATAAAATTTGTCTCCATATTTTCAGACAGGTTTGCAAACAACCTTTTATAGGACTTTTTTATTGTATAGTTTATAACTAGCGACCGTTTTATAAACTATGCATTTGCAAACTTCAAACTTATGGTTACATTATTTTTTTCTTAAATTTTAAATAAATTTAACATCTACATATTCAAATAAATATATGTCACGTCACTTTCACTGTATGAAAATATGGATTCTGGTTTTAAGTGAATTGTGTTAAACTTTTCGCGCCTCCCTTAGCAACATCCCGCGCCTACAGTTTGGAAATCGCTGCTATAGAGTATCATAAATCAAGTACGTACAACTTTACTCAAATGTCCGCCTTTTTCCTTATGTGGTATAAGAGATAACATTATAATTATTATAATATAGTGAAGGATCCCATAGACATAATATGCGGAACGCATTCTGACAATACTTGGAATAGGTTCTAGGGGTCACAAAGATATATTATGTCGATGTTGCCATGCGATATTAGTGGTATTTTTTTTTTATTGAGGTTTTAATATTTTTCTTATAACCCACCAAAAATTGTTTTGAGTTCTTTAATAAAACCAAGACCGAATCAGGGATTGATTGAAAATGCAATAATTGTCTAATAGTCTAATAGAAGAAGAAGAAGAATATGGTTGTACTAATTCAGAAACCTTTGCTGGTGTTACCACAACAACTAACAAAAATTTCATCGCAATCGGATGAATGGTATAACCATACGAATAAAAGAAAATAGAATGAAGAAGAAGAAGAAGATGATGATTTTTCTAATTCAGAAACCTTTGCGGGTGTGCATACAGCCAAATGTCATCGCAATCGGATGAATGGTATAGGAGCGCATACGGGACAGACAGACAAACATTCATTTTTATATATAGATATAGCCTATACTCTTCGCGCAAGTGCAAGCAATAAGCTGACAAAGTTTTATCGCAATCGGATGAACGGTATGGCAGCGCAAAAAACACGAAGAAACAAACAAACAAATATTGATTTTTATATATTTGATATACTTACTTAATATTCTGAATTCCAAGAAGAAAAATGTATTTAAAAAAAAAGTTGCTTAATATCGCTATTATAACATTTATATCGATACGCATTGAACATCACTAGCGCTTTCTTGACAAATTAGCGGATTGTGTGAAACAATTATAAAAATGTACTTACCTCAAATTTCGAGGTTTTTTGGCTAGAATCACTTTACTATTAATTGTGGAGTACTTCTGGCCATTAGTTTTTAGTTTTGTTTTACATTTTGGACATTTCCTTCATCTTTTTGGCGACGTTTTTTAACAGAACTCGTGAGTGTCAACACACCGTTTTCAGCCATTTTATATGGAATGCCTTTGAACACTGCAGTGGTACTTACACCCTTACAAATAAAACATGCCAATGGACTTACATCGTCGCCAGATTTAAATATTTTATTGTATTTTTTTGACTTGCTTAATGCACTTAGACCAGAGTTAACAGTATTGGCGTTGGTACGTAGAACAGTGTTCTATAAAATGTCAGTTTTGAAAAATTTGGTACTTAGCGCCTTAATTAATACACGTATTCAGTTTATGATGTCGCCTTGCTTTTTCTTTTTTTTTGGAAGTCATAAAATAGTAGAACCATGGCAGTGTTGCCATATTTTTCTATGCTGATTATAATACAAAGGCGTAAAAACTATAGGATTTCTGAAAAATATATAGTACAGGAACATTTTTTGTCTTGAATCCTTTAAAATTATAGTATTTTGGTATATTTTGCGTAAAATTATAGTATTTTATATTTTTCACGGAATTAAAATTATAGTATTGTACTATAATTATAGTACGGTTGGCATCACTGAACCATGGCCTCAAATAAATTGATAATAGGTATTCATTTCAAAATACTTTTTTTCTTTTTTTTAGGTACACCCCCACCATTTTGCCGGGTCTCCCACCGTGCAACCACAATACTAGGGCCCTTAAATGTGGCACCTTGACCATCGATGACTCGCTGGCGTTCCTTTTCATGTTTTACTCAAAAACAGAAAAGATATGTCAAGACAATTTGATTTTAAAATATTCCCGTGGAAATGTGTGCCAAAGACGTCGCCCTAGAAAATCGGATAGCAATGTCACAAGAAGCATGACGTCTTGTAACTATTTTATACCCAAAATCCATCCGCGGTTTGAAGTGAAAGTTTGTAAATCCTTCTTCATGTACGCAGGTACTTGGAATTAAAAATGACCGAATTACAACGGTCATAAAGAGATCATTTGAATCGAATAGATCTTTGGCGGTTGAAAGACGTGGAGACCATCGCGCTTTCTATTTTGACAGGAAAGGGGCCAGCGTACATAAATTTATAGTCATTTAAAACTTCCGAGCCTCATTATTGCCGCTCAAAAAGCAACCAAGAGTGGATGTTTGCTCTCGGTGTACTGAATTGACTGAGAAAATAAAAACAACGGATTCAGAACGTCGAAGTATTTTGATGGCCGAGCATCGTACATATTCACATTTTAAAATCTAAAGCATTTTACAATATGCTGAATGAATGCAACGATGGCCTCTTGACGATTTCGTTTGATTGTCAGAAAAACATGGCTTTACCTAAGCTGCATATTTTAGTCGCCAATATAACCTATATAACTTTACAGTAGTGATCGGTAGTTCGAAGTCGAAACTAACACGAGACAACGTGTATACGTTTTGTTGGTATGAGTCAGAATCCCAAAGCCAGTGCGGTATTTCTTTATTAGGTAAATTAACAGGAAGTAGATTAATAGGAATCTATACGATACGCATGTTCGCCGACGGCTGTGGCGGGCAGAATAGAAATAGCACGTTAATTGGAATGTGTATGAAATGGCTTTTGAGCTATGCACCGATCGCAATAAAGAAAATGGAAATTATATTTCCTGTCGTCGGCCATTCTTTTCTACCTGCCGATCGAGTCTTTGCTAAGGTAGAAAAAGAATTACGAAAAAAGGACACCATTGTTGCACCCAGTGAATACATTGATGTGCTACAAAATCATGGTGCAGTATGGCACCTTGGTACGCAAGTTCCAATTTGGAATTGGCAGCAAGCGGTAGCTCAATGCATTAAGCCTCCTGGAAAGTGGCATTTTCGGTTTAATCCCACAAAAAGGTTCTTTCTTTACCGCAAGAATCTAATGTGGCAGTACAAGGCGAAGAGAACTATCGGTCAGAAATAAATTTAAAGGGCCATATAAACATACAAGGTAAAAATTTAAATTTTGAGCCTAATCTCGTCAGTGCTGGTTGGTGTTGGAGTTAAAAAAGAAAAATTAAAGATGTCGCCAACCTTCTCAAGAAACATTATGGCGATGATTGGCGAACTCTTGAGCTAGGTACTTAGATTTTATCGTGACATTGTGATTTGATTCCATTAATTTATGTCATTCTGTATTTTTTCATAAGTCCTAATTTTATCTTCTAATTCAATGTGATTATGCTATGTACCTACAATGTTATATGCCATTTTGTATTTTTTAATAAGTTCTAATTTTATCTTCTAATTTTAATGTGATTATTTTCCTAGAGTGTTATACTTATATCATTCTGTATTTTATAATAAGTTCTAATTTTATCTCCTAATTTTAATATGATTATGCTACCTACAATGTTATATTGTCATTCTGTATTTTTTAATAAGTCCCAATTTTATATTCTAATAATTTTAATGTGATTATGTTTGTTACCCACAATATTATAATATGTCATTCTTTATTTTTTAATAAGTCCCAATTTTATCTTCTAATTTCAATGTTACGTATAATGCTTTTTTCGGGTGGATGCACTATATTATATAAACCTATCAGATTTTGAAACTTTTATTTGTTCACCCCCTTGTTGTTTACTCTCTCTTTACAGATTCTACTAATACATTAATAATTCTTGTATAATAATATCAATAAATACAATCATATTTACTATAAAGATATTACTTTTCAGTTAAAAGACAAAAAATATATTATTTAATCTGTACCGTTTGTTTCCTAGCCATGCTGTAGCATCACTGGCAAACTCACGACAGTGCCATGGAAGTGAGGTACGAGAAGCGCCACGTCCAATTTTATTTTGCTTATATTTATTACATTTAAGAGTTTATCGGCTGAAACAAATTGCCATTTCGTTCTAATTTCGCCATAGAATACAACGGAAAAGGTAATCTCACGTTAAAACAAGTAATTGAAAATTTCGAATTGTGGACCTGTCGCTTTTGTAATTAGACGCCTCAGATAACACCGTACTATATTTTTTCCCCAAATACTACAATTTTGGAGACTCAGTACTATAATTATTCCACTTTGAAAAGATGGCAACACTGGGTCAATGCAGAGCATTGCTGCCATCTTTACCGAATTATAGTACGCACACCTAGAAATTATAACATTTCGGCAAAAATTATAGTACGCGTTGCAAAGAGATTGAGTCCAATCTCTTTGACACTTGTCATTTTGTTGAAAACGTGTAGGTTTTTTGATTTTCAGGAAAAATAAAAATAGCTGAGAATTTGAGTAATTCCATGGCCTAAATTTGTTTAAATCTTCCGACCAAAAAAGCTACCGCGAATTCAAGAAATTCAATTTTAAACCATAATTAATAATTGGCGTTGGCAGCACCATAGACTAATAATTTACTTTGGTTTGGACTAGTATATGGTATATTAGTCTATGGTTTGGACCATATTTGGACTTGGCAACACCATTCGAACCGCGAACGAAGCAAAGCAAACATGGCGGCGCCGTCAAACGGCTCCGGAAATTTAGTTGAGGAATTCGAAGAATCATTTCAGGTGAAACGTTACAATACATCACCAATCACACCTTTGATGTAGCATTTCCTTGTGACTTCAAACTAACTATCAAAAAAATATTTTTCTTTTAAAAAACACTCAAAATTACATCTCATTGTTCAGTGATAATATTTGAAACAAGGACAGTTCGTGTTTATTTTTCATTATTATACCTATCTACCATTCCTTTGTGTCAATTTATTGCTTATTAATTATTATATTAATTAAATTTGTATACAATTGTGGATATATAGACAACTGTCAAGTGACCTCATTAGACAGATAATTATTCATTTCATATAAACTTGTTTTTGTTTTTTTTCTTGATACCTATACCTATTTGTCTCATGTCTCATTGTCACAAATGTTTTCCCCTAACAGTGAAGTCTACGCTAAAGTCCTCCATGCATTTTACAATAACAGTGGTCATGTTTACTGGCTACTACTTTTTGTATGCTTTTTTGAATTCTGGTTTCCAAGCCTTTGCCTATGTTGTACTCAGATGAGTTAAAGACAAGTTATTATTAAAAATCAACCAGAATAACGACACAACAGCCGCTGTGATGATTTTAAAATTAAAATATCCGTCTTTCAGCGTTGCGTAGTATGCGTATTATTGGCGTGATGTTATTGTATTAAAATTACGACAGTATCAATGAGGTTTGATTATTTCGATACGCTCATGGAGACACCCTTACAAACGAAAATCGTACATTGTACATCTTCAGTTTAGGCTCACCCGGCGCAATTGCAATATAAATTCTCATTGGTTGAAAACTGCTCCATACTAATCCATAGACACCTCTTTGGGTGCATGGAATTTAATACCAGTACGCCGACCAACGAACGACCCCGAATGCTTTACTAACTGTCAAAAATTAGGTGAATTTATCTATTAGTCTATCCTATGTAGCAGTAATGAAGGGTAGTTTTGTAAGGGTAAATGTAGTTTTGACTTAACCATATAGCCTTTAACATTATTTAATCCTCTATCCAACAGTAAATCTGTCGTATTTAAATTCAATTTTATTCTGGGGTTATTCACAAAAATACAATCTTTAATGAATTTATGTGTATGCATTAGTACAGTATTTGCTACCTACAGTTTAGCTGTGGCTCAAAATTTGTTTCTTTTAACATGCTATATCTACACAACTGTCAGACGCTGGTTCTTTTGTATTGTATCTTTATTGCTTCTCTATTATTGTATTTCAATATCTTTGAAATTATTTCACATATTGAATGACATATATTGGCCGATATTGATTTTATTATTTTTTTTCTAGTCATGTCTGAATGTCCTCACAAAACAAGAAGCGGGGCCATGTGTGGAGAAGGAAGAGGTGAAAGTAGAAGTCGAAAGGTAATAAATTCTAATGCATTTACCTATCATTAACACGTTTTATGAAATTTTGTTCCAATTTGTTGACAGTACATAAAAAAGTCATGTAAATCCACGTCTTAGGAATGTACTTTTTCTTAAATCGAAGCAATCAATATGTTCTGAGTAGGTGCATTACATTATTCAGTCATTTTGAATATTCTAATTTGTATTTGCCTAAATTGCATATTATAAAATGGCATGCAATAGTTACAATTGATTATTTATTCCAATTCCATAAATAATGTTTCATAGATTAAGGCCTGATATAGAGGGCCTCGTTGCAGACTGTTTATTGCTTCCACAATCATTTTCCGTTTCCTTTTTAAAAAGCCTTCCAATGTCCTCGGTATCATTGAATATTTGTTGCACTTTGTCCTTTGAATAGTATTCGAGATTATTTATAAAGGTAATAGTGCCACAGATGACCACATGACCTTTTATAACTTTATTTTAAGACAAAATCCAACCTAACCTAAACCTAATCTACCCAACCTAACCTAACCTTAGTGTGTAATAGTGATGCATCGAAATGTATGAAAATATCAAACTCTAAATTAACAATTATTGGATCAAAAAGGATCTCTGAAAATTTTAATATCGAAATTAATATTGAAAAAGGTATTTAATAACGACCGTGTTTAGGAAAAGGGGCGTAACCCTCACAGAACAAATTTTACTGGAGGGCAAAAAACGTTTTTTAAATGATTTAAAAAAAATAGGCACAGACATTGGGTGCATGATGATTGATGATTCGTGTAATATCTTTTGGATCTGATAATAATTAAAGAAGTTATTAAAGAAAAATCATTCAAATTGAGGGTAAATGCTTTTTTCCTTGCCATAAATTGTCAACAACATTGGAGTTAGACAGCTTACAGCCTTTTTCCTCACCAATTTGAAATGGCTTTATTATGAACACATTGGCATTAGCAGCTAACAGCCTTTTATCTCAATGATTTTAAATTACATTCCAAGAGATATATTCCGTTATAAAATTAAGTTATTATAGATTTCGTTTATAATTATTCTATTTTTATCATTATAATAATATTATATTATCATATACCTATTTATCTTTCTTTTACGGAATTCAACAAAATATTGGAGTTTTATATATTATAATAACTATATTACAATTATCTACTTGGGATAAACTGTTTCCGCCTAAAAAAAAATGATAAATAGTCATGCGGTCATCTGCGGCACTATAACCATAAATTTTGTTGAAGACATTGCATCTTTGTCAATAATCGAAAAATCTTTTAGTTTTACAATACATGTTATAAGAGACAATAATAATAATTCAGTATTTACATGTTTTTCAAACAAAGTTTTTTTAGGATTTGGCTCCATTTGCAGAAGATTTTTTGAGAAATTTGAGTTTGTTAGCGCGCGAGGCTAATCCTATTTGCGCTATGTGTACTGGTAATATACTACAATAATATTAGTAATACATTTGGGTTCCAAACTGGAATATCACGGGCCGGGTATAATTCTGCCAGATGCTTTGAGTCTTTTTCTCGTCTCACAAATGGCTAATAACCACAGACTTTGAAGAAAACATTCTTTAACCCTTTCAAAGCGTCAAGAATACCGCTTTAATACAATAGAGCGCGTCATGATTTCAAGTATTGATAAATCACAATAAATGTCAGTCAAACATGTACAAATACAGTCATCAAAAATATTTTAAGTGTTCAACGGTGATTATGAATAGTCGTAATATTTTTAACGATCTTAAAAATAAACATTTGTGCCCTGATTATGATAAAGAATGACGAACAAGCCGCGTTATACAAAAAGCGTGTGACTTACGTTTCAGTCGCCATTTTGTTGACGTGTCGGCTCCGGACAAGTGCGTCGATGACAGAATTATGTTTAAAACTTCAGAGTTAATGCAACCGTAATCCCAGACCACTTAATAAATTATGAGAAATCCTTTTTTACACCCCACTTGATAATATTAATGGTTTATTTTGATAACATGACAATACACTATTCACTAAACAGAACACATAATCCACATAGTTTCAAATGTTATTAATTTATAAATTTCAACATCGTCTGATATGTAGGTAGGTCATTTTAGTATTTTTGAAACACTTAAATATTTTAATAGTTCACCTTTTCATGGTATTCTCTAAAGCACGGATACACGCATAATGGCACGTTACACTCGGAACACATGTATCTGGAATATTTTTTGGTTTTTGGCTTTTTTATTGTATTCGCACAAAGATGACAAACTCTGCAAGGATTTATCCGTTTATTTGCGGGAGGAATTATGTCCGGCATATGCTTTGCCATCGCTCTAGCTGATAAGCGCAGTGGATGGTCGACGGGTTGCTGTGCGCGGGATGTGGCTGGAACTTGATATTTTTCAAATATTTGCCTGATTACTTTTAACTGAAAATTAGCTAGACCTGTTTTTTTGCCTGTGATAGTACTAAACAGAATATATGAATTTAATAAAAACAGATCTATGATATGGAAAGCCACCTTTTTGTACCATTTTATTGATTTTCGCATACAACTTAGTGTACTTAACATCATATCAGCTTTATCTACAGATCCCATACATTTATTATATTGGATAACACATGTAGGTTTCAGTATAGGCTCTCCGGTCTGCCTATTGAATTTTCCTGTGGGTGTAAATGAATCATTGTGCAATGTAGTCAACATATGGACTTCGCGCCGGTCGTGCCATTTTATAGCCAATAGCGAGCTACTATTTTTTGACTCCACTTCTCCTTTCTTGAGCTTCCTAAATGTTGGCATATTTCTTCGATTTTTTCGGACTGTTCCGCAAGCATTTGTTTTTTTTTCGTGAAGATGTTTAAATAAGTCTGGGCTTGAATACCAGTTGTCAGTCCACATAGTATGACCTTTACCGAAATATTCGTTCATTAATGTCGTTACCACAGCTCCCGAAATGCCAAGTCCCTGCTCATCGACAATATCTGTTCCTTCCCCGCAATATATTATGAAATCTAATATATAACCAGTCATCACATCGCAAAGAACGAACATTTTTATGCCGAAACGGTGGCGTTTTGAAGGAATGTACTGTTTAAACAGCAATCTACCTTTGAAAACAATTATGCTTTCGTCGATACATAAGTTCTCGTGCGGCATCATTGTTTTTTTGAATATTTCTCGGCAATGGTCGATCAGAATTTTAATTTTATGTAATTTATCTCCAGGAATTTGAGTATTGGGATCCGAAAAGTGCAACATCCTCAAAAGCAAAGTATATCTGTCTCTTGGCATTACTTTCCCGAACATTTGGCTGGATAAGAGTGGATCGGTTGACCAATGTTCCTCTATTGTGATGTGACGATTTCTAGTCATCAACATACTTACAGCAAAAAAAATGTACATTTCTGGGACGTCTGTGTTGACCCACTTATGCATTCGTGATTTCGGCGATGGTTCTTGTGTTCTAATGTCTTCTGTATAATAGTTATTTGTTTCGATTACGATTCTGTCCATTATATTTGAATTCAAAAAATGCTCAAAAAATTCTATTTCTTTAGAGCTATCTGATAAATTTGTGTGCGGGCTGACTCCAGAAAAGAAATCATCAAATTCGTGAACAACTGGTATGAAAGGTCCAGTAGTCCACGAAGACAGATCGTCAACATTACGATTTACATTTAAATTAGAGGCGGCGGCAGCAGCACTTTCTGATGGGGCACTGGAAGTATCTGAATCATCGTAGTACTCATTTTCACTCAATTCATAATCTGAATCAGGATCATGAATTGCTTCTCCCATTTCATCGCTCAAATTACCAGGGATATCCATTTTAAAATAATGACAAAATATCGACCACACACAATATGCTATCACAAAATGTTTTTAATTTTTCCGATACAGAAATTTTCAATTGTGTGAAAATGTTTATTTACTTAACATATCTTTTCTTTATAAATGACTGATAACTAAGGTAAATAAACAACTTTTGTCCGTTTTACCTATTAGTATAATCGGAAAATAGTATTTAAAAATGTTAATCAACAATAAACAAAGAGAAATATTGAATCGCGGACTCTTATATTTAAATTACACCTTGTTCAAATTATTTTCCGAAACTATTAACTCGCGGATAATATACTAGCAGGTAGACGAATGAATGCAATCTCAAAAAGCATTCCTTTTGTAAAATGTTTTGTAAATTCACTTTGATCAATGTAACTTTCTCATATTCTATATAACAGTTTATGCACCAAATAGTTTTTCAATCACTAAAAAACAATATAACATATTATATCGCGAATTCGTATCGCTACAAACGCGTCAGTCAAATATCTTCGGCGCACATGCACTAAGAAGCGATAAGACACTATATACCCGGCAAGTTTGAATTGGCCCGATGACTGATATTTTTTTATCCAAGACACGCTCCCGAAAAATATTTATTTAAATTAGATAGAACAAAAGTTTAGGCTATTCATTGACAGATGTCAAGAGAAGGATGATTTCTGAATAAATTAAATCAATATTAGATTTTTTCGCGCCTGGCCGAAAGCAGTACTAGGCAAACGAAAATCGAAATGACTTTAGTCAGCTGACGCGCGGATGACTTGCGCGTATGGGCTGACTAAAGTCAGTTGCCGCGTTAGAAAGGTTAAAAGGCAGCCTAAAAATATGAATCCAAAGCTAAAAAAAGAGTACTTGGACTGGTACTGCTGGCGAAATTCCACACTGAAGCAAATATACACCGCTTCTCTGGAGTGGATTTTAAATATACTATAATGATGGAAGAATGGAGGAATCGAAGCTGTGTATATCAAACTATATTGTGCGGAACTCGTTCAGCATATTATTTAGGAATATTACGGGCAGGAACTTAATTATCAGGTATTAAGAGCACATACGTTTATGTAAGACCGATTCACAATTAGCCAGGCAACTTACAGAGAATAACCGTATTATACATGCAACTCATGGTCCTGTACCTGTTCACTATGTTCAAGGGTCATTATCTTACTTACCTCGCAGAGAGGCTGGAGATGACCTAATTAATGTAGATGCTGTCTAATAGTCCTCTTTTGAAACTGTTTTAATACTTTGAAAGATATTTTACAGTCTGTAGAAATAAACCATGTTGGCAGTGATCGGCGAAACCACAGATTCCCTGTTCCTTTACGTACATATATCTTCCCAACCCTCACTTTCGTCCATTGCACTGCTTACAGCTCCATAAAATCATAGCCATGACATACTGGTTATTGATTAGTATCATTATATTCAATCCTCTCGTCCCCCGATCACCACTCTCTCTTTTTTGGTGTTTTGACATTCCTACTCTTTTTTTATCCTATCTAGTTTATCTAGCATGCCGAAAGCCATTTGATTTCTCTCTGGGTTTCCCTATACAATTAAATTTTTTTTTTACAGGTTTATAGACTTAGCCCGGCAAATGGAAGCATTCTTTTTACAGAAGAGGTTTCTTTTGTCGGCATTAAAACCCGAATTGCTAGTTAAGGAAGACAATAACGAGCTTAGATTGGAATTGGCAAGGAAAGAAGAATTGCTAAAAAGGCACTATGACAAAATTGCCGTGTGGCAAAATCTATTAGCTGATTTACAGGTAATTATTTTCGCTCTGATCAAATTTTTAATCAGCATTTTACTCCTTATAAAACCCGTCCTAGATTTTTTAACTTTCTTATCTTTCACAGATTGTATGTACAGAAATAAAATTCAAGGGAGAAAGAATTTCTGATTGTACAGGTGATTGGACAGGACATTGCCTGATTACTAAAATTGATATCCCAACATTCAGAATAATTCGTTAAATCAAGAAACGCCAAATAATGATATTACGGTGTAATAATTTTTGAAAATTGCTTCAGATTGAATTTGTATGTTTTCTGCAGGGTTATGCCAAATGCGGTGGCCAAGCTAGTACGGCCACAGCGAGCGGGACGACTGTAGTAGGTCAGCCAGGTGTTTCTCCGGCGCCACCCGGAGCATCGCAGGCCATCACTCCGGTCGGTAGTGTCAACCCCATCAATTCGGCAACCGTTTGTCAACCTATGGCCCACGCTCCGCACAATCAAATGCAGGTCTGTAAATAAATAGAATTGTTTAATTATTTTAGGTGAGAAGCACATTTAAAATAAATTAACCAAGCCCGAGAATCCTCTGGATAACAGCGGTCAGATTACTTATATTATATCTATATTGAATTTGTCTATGGAGTCAAACCTGGACATTAAAGCAACAGACTCTCAGATGACTAGGTCCTTTTTAGATATGGTTGTATAGATGTATAATGAAGATTTCCTGGCCTGATCACGTCACCAATGCGGACGTTTTATGACAAGCCAATAAACCAAGAGAATGTACAGGTACCATCAACATCAACAGGTACCAGCTTTATGTATAGAACATGGAATTGAGGTTAAGATATACTGAGGAATTATACTCACGTGAAAAGTTTTACCAATAGTAGTCAGTCAGTCATATATTTTATTTTTTGTATGCCCCTTGACTTGTATCAATGACTATTGTTTTGATGCAGACCCAACAGCAAATGCAGCATGCGGCCGCGGCAGCCGCAGCGCAGGCCGCCCAACTGCAGCAGATGCAGCAGATGCATCAGCAACAGCACGCCATGCAGGTAGTCACTCCCACATCCACCCCCAACAACAGACCCACCCCCACCCCCACTATTAAAACTAACAACACCGCTATACAGAGGAGATAACAACTTTTATTGGCGGCTTTCAGGAGAGGCTTTTACGCTTATTTCATAAGGTGCAAATTTACATTAATATTATTGTGAATTCGATTGGATACCAATTTGGATTTGACTTGAATGTAGCCAACTTGGTAGAGGTAATATAAAATGCTATCCAGTATGCATTGGTAAATAAGTTTAGACTACTACTATATACTTATAACCAACTGTAAAACCTTGTTTATTCAAAATTGGTTGAATGGAAATTTTGAAAAAAACACAGTACAATTTACGAAATGTATTAAAAAGAACCAATTATGAATAAATTTATGCCAATATTACTTTTTAAATACAAGATGCAGTGTCTGAATATCTATAGAATAGCATAAAATTAGAAGTCTCTATTGTTCATGCCATCATATTTATATCCTTTCAAAAGAAAGTTTATTTAATAATAAGTTAACAGAGAAGTCGTATTAAATTTATCCACCCACTATTTCTTCCAAATCTTAAATCTATAGTTTGCTCGATTCATATCCAAGTTATAGCAGAATTATATTAAGTTTTGTGAATTAGAGTTTTTTTTTATTATTATACTGTGGTTAGGACCATAAATAAGTAGCCATTATAAATATTATTGTAGAAACATGAACCAAAAATATACTCAATGAAGAGACTGATAGTGTATTAAATTACTTATCAATTAATTGTATAATGTTAAAAAATACATTGCCTAAAGAAAGTGCCAATTTTAATAAAAATGTTACCATGAAGTTTTTCATTGTTATTTCATTTATTTGTAGATGTTAAAATATTGCTTATTGTGTATTACTGGAGATGGTATTTTTTTGTGCTATGATAACTGTTTAAATTAGCAAATTATAAACTAAAAAACTTATTTTATGGGATCAATAATTTCACCTTTTCGATTAAATTACTTTCATTTATAACTCTCTTATATCTTATAGGAATTCTTTGCTACTGTGATATTGGCACCTTGTTTATAATTTTAGTGGTATTAGTTGTTGGTGATGATCATTCTTACGTGAACTACTTTACTGATAATATTTTTAAAGAAACTCCGTGTAAGAATTAATGGGTGATCTATATTCGTGGAAATTAATCATATATTTCATTATTGGAAATTGTGGTTTATGTATTTGTTAGTTTTCTTCAGTTTTGTATCTCAAAATCCATCTCTACTCTATTATATTTTAACTGTTTCTTTAAAAAATCCATAATATTATGTTATTATTATTCCTATCGGTGTTATAATATTACTAGAACAGTGGAATGGTGACATAACATTAAATTGTTAGATTGCGTATTATACATGCAGAATCTGTATAAAAAGATAGTACATCTTGTTCTTGCATTTAAATTAATTATTAATTAAACTTAATAGCTGTGGTATTACTATTTTTTTGAGTAAGCCTTATAAAGAAGTCAATGTTCCACTTAACTAATTTTATTCTATAATTTTGTTGCCATAAAGATGCTTTTCAGTGTTTAATGTTATATTTTTTTTATTATGTATCTGTATGTGGGATGCTTTTGTGTATATTATTTTCATATTGTTTTTGTGTTCTTTATTACTTCTGCTTTATTGTGGTTTTGTAAAAATATGGTGTTTGCATGGCTGGAACTGACGCTTTTTGTAATTAATACAATATGTGGCTTATTATTTTATGTTTAATTATAAGCAAAAATGGTAATAAAAACGGCAATATTTCTAGGGGTTGTAAAAAAAAATAATATATCGTTTCGATATAACATAGGGTAGAATCTCGATATATCGGACTACTGCGGGTGAGAGGGTGACCATTGATGCCGAAAGTCCGTTATATAAAATCACAAACAAAATCCTGTTTATTCGTCGTCGGATGACATAAATCTGGTCACATGTAAATTGTACATTTCACCGTAGCACAGTTTGCTGTGAGCTTTCTATCGGAAAGAGATGACCGTATAGTATACGGTCTCCAATTTTATTAGATTCAATATGAACATTAATTCAATTTTCGTAGCCAATTTTGGTAAAATTCATGAATTCAAGAATGAAAACCTAACCTAACCTAACCTTACAATTAATCTAGTATATCGGCTATTTTCAAAATTTGTTTGCCTCTGGTTTCCTGTAAACCGGCAAGAACCGTGTTTTATTTAGACATGAATTTTATCTCGGTACCACATATTCCCGATACAATATTTCACCGTGAAGTGAGATACGGCGAACTGCATATGTATAAATTTCCGGACACGGATATATCTAGACACACCCGTTGTGGAGTGACGTAATGTTCGATGTCTACGCACTTGCTTTCCCTGTAATCCTGCTTTGAAAAAAGATTATTTTTTTTTGCACTTTTGAAGTATGCTGTTTTTTTATAATCAACTCTCTAAAATTATGAAAATGCGTGTAATATAGTTGAATTCCGTTATCCGACGAATAGTCAATAAATGTTATTAGATCGTCGAGATGCAATCTTATAACTGGTAACTTTGTTTTTGGGCATGTTGTTTCTTCTTCCTCGCCATCTTCACTTAGTCATGGTGTGATACCCAGGGTCACCTTCATCTACTTCGAATCATTGTAAACTTATTGAATGGAGTAATAATTGCATCCATTCACTTCGAGTTAACAAATTAAAATACTGTGTAGCTGTGTGAATTAGCAGCCAGCGTTTCTAACGTCAGTGCTACGTTCATTCCACGAGCAGGACAGCATTCTGACTTAAATTCGAGTGCCAACGTGCTTTTTATGCACTGAACTTACAAGCGGTGACACTTGGATTTAAACTTATATAATATTAACAGTTTTTACAATTTTCACATTTGACCGGATATTTTGTACGTTATATCGAGGTTCTACTGTACTGGAAAATTACTTTGCAATAAATTATATGCCAAGAGTTGGTGTGTAGTCGTTCATACATATTATATACTGTACATTAGTACATAGTATGACCTATGTACTGTGAAAGATGACATCTATGATTTTTATGGCTTAATAATAAGTGTGGGTGTTATGTTTCATAGTTTATGTTTGAGGACACTGTACAGTATACTTTTAAAATGACGATGCCTTAGTTGTTTTGAACATATACCTACAGTAAAGTATGTTTACCTTTTATAACCAAATTTTTATCACGATAATCCATATAATATTATCCTAGACAATGGAATGTGGGTTTATACTGAAGCCGAGTTTTTACTACCATTTTGCATATGGATAATTTCAAATGTTAAAAAGCTTTATAATGACATCACTTATTACAGCTTTTTTTGTTTCCTTTTGTTTATAATAATTAATGTCATTAATTTCGTTACCATTACATACAATACTTATTATATTTTAATTTTTTTGGAAATATATGTTTTTTACACTGCCATTTTGTTTTATTATTATTATTTTAATTCTCACTCACGCTACTTTAATAAAGTGGTGATAGTTTTGTAATACTAATTTGCCTATTTATTTATTATTTTTGTAAAGTAAAAAAAAACGCACCTGTTCGTTCATTTATAATCACGGAATTTCCAATATTAAGGAGCCACCAACTGCTATGATAATTCGTATTTGGTGAATTTTCTATGGATGCGTCAAATTTTACTCGGACAATTGATCACCGTGTATAGATTAATAACCTTATAGAAATTACGATTACCTACTCTCTTCGATATTGGAGAATGTTAATAGGTAGGTAATTGTTTTGTGTCTCCACAAATAACTTTAAGTAATATACATATATACAGTGTCTTCTTTAAGATTTTTAATAATTCGAGTTTACAGCCATTTAAATTCTGGTGGTTTTTTTTTATCCAATCCAAAATATTTTATCTGCAGTTATTTTTTTGTGAACTGCGTTAAAAACAGTCTTATCTTGTAAAACTCTTAGCCGGTTCTCACATCTAACTAAACTCGCCTCGTCTGCTGCACAGCCATAAATCAAACCTTCCAAGAATGTCGATCCGGTTTTCCATATGAAAACTGCACAGATCTACCTAGCGACAGTCGCACATAATCTTCGAAACGAATAGATATTTGGATGCGACGATCGGCGAGCCAGTATAAGAATGACCAATTCCCAATTCCAAAGACCAGGTGTTTGTATGCGTCCTGGCGCCTTCGACTCGCAGCCCAAGAGGCATGTGATTTGTCGATTGCAACAGCAGATGTTTTTTTCAAACTAAACAGTCACATTTGACCAATCTGCGGAGCTCCATTTGGCAATGTGTGTTTTGTGAATAACAATGACATTACATCGACGTGTTCGACACGTTGCAGGCGAGACGAGTTTTAATGTGAGTGCCGGCTTGAATTAAATTTTGGTTACGTGAGTAGGATTCTTGCATCCATAACTCATCTAGTCATTCAATAAATTCAATCTAGAAATACCTTAAATAATTCGTGCCCATCCAACAAAAAAAAAAATTATAAACCTTCTAAATACCAGGAATCGTTATTTTGTATAGTTGATCCTTTTTTTAAATTCGAATTTTGTTTTTATATTTATAATTAAAAAAGCAGTTTTTACTGTTTCATTGTTTTAAAAGTTTTTTTGGATTTTTGAGGTTAATAAAATAGAGGAACCATATACATACAAAGCTGCTCTGGTTTACATATGGAAAAAATGCTGCATTACTTTAAATATTATTTAAATGATGGAACATTTTGATGCCTACATACACAAAACAAATCCATTTTAGCTACATATACATAATATCTATACATTAGTAAATTGAAGTGCCTACAGTATCAAGTATGTTATAACTCGGACTAAGATGGGACGTATAAACAGTATTGTAAGTAAAGGAATCGTACCTAAAAATACCCAACATATATATACACGAAAAATCTGAAGTATAGCTGCAAAGTTTTCCTCGTACTTGTAGTAAAACTATAATATTGTTGTTTGATAGATGCCAGGAGGCGGGGGCGTTCCTCAGGGGATGTTCATGCAGCAAGGACCTCGTGGGGCGTTCCCACAGGGCGGTTCCTTGCAAGGACCATTGGCCTACCTCGAGAAGACCACCACCAATATAGGTAATTAATTTTTTATTTAACATTGTAATGTTTGAATGACGGTAAATTTTCACGGGCTAGTATCGCCCTCGAGGCTGGGATTTCAGAAATCTGTTAATACAATCTCCACAAAAAGCAAAGAAAGGACAAATAGTATACTATTATAATGATGAAATATAAATATATTTTATTGTGGAAGCCCTTAGGATCGGACCTAATAAAAATATATGTATTGCTATTATAGTCCATTCAAAGATAGTATTGGTGTAGCAGTCACTAAAAAATTCAATATTGTGTAAAAAGCGACATGCTGGTATCTTCTGTCTTACTCTCTCATGTATGACAAGATAGTTACAGATGTATCTCAGCATGCCATTTTTCAAATCAGTCAATTTCAAACCCAGTAGGAATAGTTTGAAAAAACATTGAAGTTAATCCCTCCAAACCAAAATCCGCCCCGCACCACACTCAGTCTTAATCGAGCGTCACACTCACTCTTAATCACGGAACCCTAGAGTGGTAATGTGAAGCATCTATTTCAATTTTGCCTGGGAATGCCCTGGGAGAAAATACCCAAGACTGAGGTTGCTGAGTTTGAATAAACAAATAATATGTCTTGTTTTAATTCCAGACCTAGTGGGAATGGGCGATGGCCGCAGGTGACGGGGGAGGGGGAGGGGCAGGGGTCGAGGCCGTGGCAGAGGAAGAGGCCGCGGTAACTAAACAATACCATTCATTATAAATTTTTATATTTCACTTTCACCTACCTAAATCAATATCATTAACATCCCAGAAAACCACGTGATAAAGCCACGGCACCACAATACAATTTGTTATTTTGGCCGACATTATTTTGTGTAGCAATTGCAGTCTTTAATAATTACAAGATAAAAAGAACTTTTTATATGCAATGTTTTTAAATTTTCTGTTGAATCATACAAACTTGACTTGACTAGCTTAAACGATCAAAAAAAATCGTATTTGATAGAAATAATACTGAAATGTCATTTTGACACTCATATTGATTTCCATAGTAACGCACGTATATAATATTAATAATTTAGTTGCTAGGACCCAGACCTCTAGCAACCAATAATAGTGGATTGGATTACGGATATCTTCCGAAATAACTTTTCATACAGAACAGAATTAACTGAAAATGAATTTAATTCTACTTAAAGATGGCTAAAAAAAAGTATTAAAAAAATGCATTGGCATCGTGTTCTGATATATTCTAAAAGTTTCAAATGTCTAGCTAGTCGGGAAGTTAGCTAAAAATCGATTGCCAGATTTGTACCGGACAAACAACCACCGGACAAATAAGAATACAACCTAATAAAAACGTTCCAACAAAAAACAATAAAAAAATGAATCCAAAGTTTTAGCACAATCATTGAATATATTTTTAAGTTTTGTTGCATAATATCTATGTTTGTGTTTTGAAGAGTTGTCTCTATACTCTTATCAAAGACAGTGCATTCGTTTTAAATTATTTACAAATCATTTCGTAATTCAACAGAACTTTAATATTTTGAGATATGATATTAATTAAAAACACAATATGCAGTAGGTACTTATTCCACATAGTTTAATAACAATCAGGACCGTTGACAATGTCCCATTGAAGCGGATGAAACTGGTCCTGCGCATCTATTCTATACACAAGACTGCTATCTGCCGCTATCGAGGGTAGTTTTGTATTGAAGTATTAACACTTATTATATATATTACTAACTTATTGTAATTGTTACAATAAGTGCTATGTTTTAACAGGACCTCTCTTGTGTGTGCTAAATTTTAGTGCAAGATATTATTGTAACAATTATAATACTTCAATACAAACATATGAAAAACTACCCTCGATAGCTGCCGATAGCAGTCTTCTGTGCATCAGTCTGATGTGAAATAAGTACTACATAATATTGCGTTTTATTTTAACCCTTTCTAAGCGTTACGAATCCCGACTTAGTACAACAGTGCGCGTTGTTATTTCAAGCATCAATAAATCGTAATAAATGTCAGTCAAACATACACAAATAGAGTAGTAAAAAATCGGAGTCAAGTTCAAAAATGATTATGACAGAACCTAATATTTTATGTGACTCTAAAAATAAACATTCGTCGCCTAAAACTGATAAGAAATCACGAACAAGATTTCTTCATTGAAAAAATGCCGGCTTACTCGAGCGGCGCCATGACACTTACGAAATGGTGCTGGACTAATGCGTCGATGACAGATTAACAAGTGTAAGAACAGTTCAGTATTATAGTCTACGGCTACGATTTCGACAAATATGTCATACACATAATGAATAATAATATGGTTTATGACTTTTATGAGCATTTTTGTTGAGTGTGTTAAAAAAATATCAGTCATAAATAGCTCATTTTTATAGCATCCAGGACATCTCAAACTGTGTAACTTTTATTTGAACTCCCATACACATTGCAGCACTGCAGGTCGAGTATAAATAAATCATCCTTGAGAACTACTGGCTATTTGAGAGTAATGTACTTACCACCAGTGCCTGGTTTGTACCTACCATTGACCCCGAACTGAATGGAATCGAATGACACATAGTTTATAACAAAACGGTTTATTTTTCGAATACCTATTAGGCTATTACAATTCGTAAAATATTAAATTTCAAACACTTTTTGCACTTCTAAATGCTTTATAGTCACCACAATTTTATTTTCAAGTTCATTTGTTTTTTTTTTATTATATTACTTCAATAACCTGTGGGTCTATTCTATACTTATCGAACACTAAAGTGATAAATAGTATCAAACTTAGGGTAGGTTTGTATCAAAATATTAGCACTTATTGTAACAATTACACGAAGTTGGTTTTTATTGTTGCAATAAGTGCGATATTTCAACAGCAGCAAGATAGGTGCTGTTAAAATATAGCACTTATTGCAACAATAAAAACCAACTTCGTGTAATTGTTACAATAAGTGCTAACATTTTGATACAAACCTACCCTAAGTATGATAATATTTATTACTTTATCACTTTAGCGGTCGATAAGTATAGAATAGACCCACTGGTACTAGAATAGGTAATCTCTTATTTTATTATAATGACATGATAGTAAGTAACTCGAGTTATTTTCGACTATAAATATAAGAAGAATTCTCCATAAAAAAAAATAGTAGTCATGAATCAAACCCTTTTGAATAGTGTTACGAAAAAAATAATTCTCAAGTGTCTGTCTCACACCAGCAGACGATGATTTGCCGCGCAGTGTATAAAAATTCAGTAGCGCGGGACCTGGTGTAGCGTAATACGACAATTTCCGCATTTATGCGGGAACGGGCATCTGATTGTTCGTGTCTTTTCTTTATAAATGGCTGATAACTAGGGTAAATAAATAATTTTTGTCTGTTTCACCTAATTCTATAACCAGAAAATAGTATTTAAAAATGTTAATCAATGATAAACAAAGAGACATATTGAATCGCGGACTCCTAGGTATATTTAAATGACACCTTGTTCAAATTATTTTCCGAAACTATTTACTCGCGGATAATATAATAGCAGATAGGCGAATGAATGCAATCTCCAAAAGCATTCCTTTTGTAAAAATATTTTGTAAATTCACTTTGATCAATGTAAATTTCGAATATTCTATTTAACAGTTTACGCACCAAATAGTTTTTCAATCATTAAAAAACAATATAACTTATTATATCGCAAACTCGTATCGTTACAAACACGTCAGTCAAATGTCTTCGACACACATGCACTAAGAAGCGATAAGACACTATATACGCGGCAAATTTGAATTGGCCCGATGACTGATATTTTTTTATTCAAGACACGCTCCCGAAAAATATTTATTTAAATTAGATAGAACAAAAGTTTAGGCTATCCATTGACAGATGTCAAGAGAAGGATGATTTCTGAATAAATTAAATCAATGTTCGAATTATTCGCGCCTGGCCGAAAGGAGTACTAGGCAAACGAAAATCGAAATGACTTTAGTCAGCTGACGCGCGGATGACTCGCGCGTATAGGCTGACTAAAGTCAGTTGCCGCGTTAGAAAGGTTAATTAAACATTACTTAGTATTAATGTCTTTCTACCAAAAATTGACAGTTAGCACCATTAAAGTTTCTTCAGAAGTTGATATAGTTTTTTTATCGCAGCTATGTATTCCTTCAATTTAATTAACAGTTTCATAATATTTATAATTTTTATATTATATATATATTATATATATTATAAAAACCATTTAACTGAATGGTTTTTATAATTTTTCAATTTCGGTTCTCCATATCAGCGCGAGGCGGGGTAAATGTCACCCTGGTTGAGGTTACCGTGGAATATGTAGAGCATCAATATCTGATGCGGGTGGGGGTTCAAATACTACATCTGGGAAAAAATATATGTATTTTTTTAATGTATTTTTGATCCAGAAAAATGTTTGGATTGGGAGAATATCAACAACCATTCCTCATAAAAAAATAAGTTTGATTACAATTGACACATAGCGTATATTTATAAAATCAATATGTTAATATTAAGGTTTTTGTGAATCCGCAGGTCGTGGAACGTCCCCTGAGTATGGCGGTGGAAGTATGACTCCCCCCTAGTAGATACCCCTCCCTCTAGGACCGTATCACCGTTACGGTCATTATCATCATCATACATATTCTGTCATCAACTAAATTTACGATTGGGCATAAGCAATTTTATTTCTTTACGTAGCTACTTGTAAGTGATTCGCACACAGAGCAATATCAATTCATAAATTTTGATAAATACTAACATAATATTCCCATAGTACATATACCTAATTTTATCTGTCTAACATCTGAAACATCACTGTAAATGTCATCAGATAAAGTACCTAAATATGTATTCATACATATATACACGTTGTTCTAGCCAGGGTTGGATTCACCATGGGCTACAGGGGATGTAGCCTAGGCTCCTAAAATTGATAGGCCTTAGTCTTAAAAGTAAATTGAAATAATCCTGAGTCAACTGCCATTGAATTCGCATTGTCTAAAAGTAGAGGTTTGTAAAATATAAATATAATTTTTTTTAAATTTATTACTAAAATATTAATATTTGGAATGCACGAATGTATCAGAATCCGCCACTGCTTTCTTATAACATTTACAATGTTAAGAGAGGCAATAATAATCTGATTTGATTTTGCGTACTTCACCAGTCTAAATTCGTTCTAAAATCAATAGAGTCTGAAATGTAAAAAATAATAAATTTCGATGAAATTACAAGTGGTTATGTGAACAAGCAAGAAATCATTTTTTTTTTAATTACCTACATTCTAAAAAGTTGAATTTTTTGGTGTCCCAATATGCAGGTGTACCAGGGCTTCTTCAAGCGTAAATCTGGTCTTGGTTCTACTTCATGTAGCAATAATGTCTTCTCATTTGATCGAAGACTCTTGGTAATACCAATCACATCAACGGCAATTGAATGCTTCTATATCCATTTTGTCTCGACACAAAGCACTTTTATTTTACACAATACATAAATTATGTTTCCTCTGTGTGCGACAGTAACATGTTTTGTGTGAATGATAACCTTAGCTATATGAATAAAGTCAATAAGTGTCAGATTGCTATGCCTAGTCCAGACAAGATACATAGTAATAATTTTATTATTCAAATAGTACAATGGTGTATACTGCACAAAAGCAAAATTTACTTACTAATTATAAACCATTGCTTCATAATGGCTTTTGTGGTACACCTAATTGAGCAATAGTTCAACTCTACAGTGTTTAAATATACTGTTGTTTGATACATATTTTTTACTGATACATTTAGCATAACCATGCACAATTCATAAGATGTATTATTATTATTGGTTGATGACTTTCACTGCTTCCTTCATTTAATATAAACACTAATTTACTATAAAAATAATGCGACTGTATAGATAAATTGATTTTAAATGCGAAATTATCTCAAATTTGTACATTACATTTACATGTATGTATGTAGATGGTTATTTACAATTCGCCCTATTGGCATGTTAAGGCATCAAGAATACAAATGGATGCTTAAGTGTACAGAATAAAATTGATTCACGCTCTTTCCATTGCTGAATCTATTCGTGACATTGATTAATTGATTTTTGAAGATTGTACTCATAATTTCATATTTTGCTCAATGGTGAACGAGTTTGCTCATCAGTGATGTAAAAATCGGCACTGACTTGAGCAAATTTGCACGCACGTATAGTTTATGCGTACGAACGTTCGTGTGATAAATTTTTTTGTATGCACAATTTGTTCATGCGCGTAAAATTCCACTCCAGTTGTTTTAATTGTATGCGCACAGCCGTATGCAGAAGTGAACACGTCAAGACTGAGCACACACGTTCTTTGATGAAATCGAAAAAACTGACAAGCCTTGGGATAGTGTTCGTGCGCGCAAAAGCGATCGTGTGCATAAATTTGCTCAAGTCTGTACCGACCTTAACACTTTTGTAGGATGGAAATATAAAAATGAAATGGAAAAAATCTTGGATTGAGTTGAATTCAAACACATATTGTTTGCAATCTCAATATTTACAGTATATTTTAATTGACTATTCAAAATGGATTTCCCGTGTAAAAAGAATGTTTATCTACAAAACTCATTAGTGTAAGGATCAATTTTATTATTATCTTGTATATAACTATAGTTAAATAACGTACTATTAAAGTTAATTATGCTACGTAAGAAAACAAAGTGTAAGAAATTGTAGTACTTGTACTTATTCAAATGAGCAGACAATTATAAATACCTAGTATAGAAACTGTTATTTTATTTATGCGCCTTTATATTGCACAAAACTTGTGTCATACTTTCCAATAGAGGACAAGGATAAAAGATATTTGAATGACATTTGGATAATATTGTCTCAATTGAAAACTCTTCTATATTGACTGTTGTATTTTTCTAAATTTAATGTAGGATGGGAAGGAATAAACTTTTTGTTTAAACTTGGTGTAAGAACAATTATTGTAAATAATATAATATATTATGTACTTATACATACATAGTCTCTTTCCGAATTATATTTAAAATCATTGGCAATAATTATAATCATTTAGGCATAAGTTAATTTTTATTAAAAAGTGATGTGAATACATATTTATACTTATTAATATTTTTTAATAAAATTGTCTATTGTAATTTTTTTATAATGAACTTATTTTTTCTTTATATTATTATATCTATATATTATGACAATTCATTACCTATTTATCTTTTTTTATCAAGAGAATAATTTAGATGCAATATGCTGTATAATGAGGGCATTCATTATCAAGTAGCACCTGTTCGAATGATTGAAAACGTTTCATTTTCTTTTTGCGTGAAGTAAGTAAATAAAATTATTAGACAATTCAAATAAAAATAAAATTCAGTGGTGAGTTATTTATAACGTGCATTATATTTGTTGAATTTGATCGGTCATAAATTATTCTCTCATCTCGAGACTGATAAAACTATCCTTGTAGCCCTGTGTGTACGGCACTGGCTTCTTATACCGTGGATAACGGGTTCGACGTATGGTGAGGTCACAATATATCTTTGATTTTTTCCAATCCTGAGTGTTTTACGGATTGTTTCACCACTGTAATTGGACCGTGCCAACTGTTGTGTTAAAAAAATTAAAGAAAATTTGCCAATTGCAGGATGTTTGCGTGTATGATGCCATGGTATCACTTGGATAGACTTCACCGGCTGATATTGGCTTTTGTACAACATAAAGTGGGTGCATGTTGGATAATGTATTATACAAGCAATACTTATTTCATAAAACTGTTCTAATTACAGATCGTTTAGGAGCATCGGAGACTAACAATAAAGAAAAGAATTGTTTTTGATATATTTTTTTTATTGAATTAAAACAATATATGTAGGTTATATAACATATCTATAATAATAATATATTTGTGCTGATTTCCAGCAATATCAATACATAGTTATTTATAAAACATTAAAGCAAATCATAAAAGTATACTCTGGCAATATCCCCTCTAATTTTATGTTGTAAGTGTGTGTAAGAAAATATTGCGCGATTTACATAGACACATGAAAAGCGTGGATGGATTTATTGCTGATAGTACGTATTATTGCGGCCATAACAAGAAAATGTACGTGTAAACATGTATTATCCTACAGTTGCAAGATTGCACACAAGAAAGTTCGGAAGCTTCTGATTTTTCATTCGACAGTCGAGAATTTTCGATCTGCGCTTGCGTAGTAAAATGACAGTGGCGACCTGCCGGCAAAAAAACAAACTACCAACAAATTTTTAGGTTAATCTATTTTCACTACCTGTCAAATAATACTATGAAATGACAACATCGCGTCTTGCTCACGCTTGAAGAATAAGATTGGAGAGACAGTCAGGACTTTTACGTGTAAACAGTTATTGTCACGATAGTTTAAAATATACACTATTGCTGCCAGTAAATCAATTTAAACATACAGGCGCTATTACCGATAGAGCTTTATACTGAAGAAAAAAGTACCAAATCTATTTTTGAATTTTAAAATTTTATTTAGATTTTTAACCCGATGGAACTATCTAAGCTCCCTTAAAAGTTTTTGGGCGCACACAGCTTAGAGGAAATACTGCTGCCAGGTAAACATATACATTTATCGTCATGTTTGTTCTGCAAAGGCAGAACAGTAACTTATCAGTAACTATTTTTATGTATAAAATTAATATTCATTGTCAAGTATAACGGCTCTTTAATGCCTATGAGACTTTACAGGTTTCAACGCTTTAAGTCCGGGTTTTATTTTTGATGTATCTGGAGCAATCTTAGGTATTGGCAATTTTCCTCTGCCTGTATCGAATGTTCCCCTGCATTCCTTGTCTAGATGAGAAAATAAATGTTTACCGCTATCGTCTTCAGTGCGAAACCTGTGTTTGCATCGATTTGCTGAAATGAAATTGACAGGTATCTTGTTAGGTACTTATTTTCATGTACTTACTATATAATTTATAGAAAAACCCTTTTGATTTGATGACAATACGTTAAAAGCCTCACACAATCCTCTAGGCCTTATGCAATATTTGGAAGAAGGTTTTTCCAAAAGTCTTCAGCAAAAAGTGAAATTACCTCAATTCAAACCAATACCATATTTAGCCAAATTACATATGAGAAAGACACCTCCCTAGAAAAAGGAAAACCCAAGAACATAAGATCTGCCACCACACCTAACATGGTTTCAGTTTGAAGCAGAGGTAAGGGAACAACTTCTGGGCCAATTGTTTTCACATTAAACGATTAACCAAAGAATGAATACACATGAAAAACAATCATGTATCTATGAAATATAGAGTAGCTCTTGGGTACTGAATACCATTGTAGAGTTTTGACTTACGTTGTGGGTGCACTATTTTAGTAGCCTCTTCATTAGATCTTTTTTTGTGAACTGTATTTGCAGAACCCTCATCCAAAAAAACAAGTGTGCATATTAGCACTACAGCCATGTAAAAACCTAGCAACTTCATGTTGAGCTGAAAACAAAAAAAATAATAAAATTAACATCTGTAAATAATTCATGAAGCCATGATCTTAATTGCAAAATAACCTTACATAGGGAGGGGTAATTAAGTTTAGTATGTTTTGTGATAAGAATGAAAGTAGTGTAAATTTTTATACAATCCTTTTTTTGGTTTTATATAGGCTACACTATCCCCACGTTAAAAAAATGCAGTTTTTAATGTGTTAAGTTTAAAATTCTAAACCTAGGTACCTACCTGTTTTTTTCTATATATAAAATCACTGGTATGAAATAATAAATAAAATTGACATTTTATGATGAATTGAATTCTGTATGTTAATAAATTATTAGTTATAGATTATCCCTTTGGCTGTCAGACAAGAATGGGATAATATACCTAGCTAGCTGGCTTGGTAAAGTTATTAAATTGTCAATTATCTGCTCATTGCTATTCACTTCCAATAATGGATTTACAATCAATAACTTCAACAAGAAACTCATTAATCTGGTTGTATTCATACAACATGCCCGTACCCCTTTAGAAACCGATTTTACCGGCTTAATGGTATTTTAATGACAAATTACAAGTTCTATTTTTATGTTCTCAGCAGCTAATTATTGCAAATTTTCCTTTTGGAATCCGGAATATGCAGACTAAAATTATAGTATGGTTGGCAACACTACACAAATCACTGACAAGTCAAATATTTTTAATGAAAGAATTCCACCTTCAATTTTTTCCCTTACTGCCAATGTACGTGTACAATTTAGGAAACACTGATCTACCACAATGAAAATATCAAGATTGGACCATCCACAATAGAAATGAAATTGAAAGCAAATTACCATTTTGCTGTTAATCGGAGCATAATATGGAAATAGGGGATATTAGAAGACTTTAATTTAATTTAAGATAATGTTGGCAACTGTGATCTGACGCATTGTGTCATTGCACTGAATCAAAAAAACAACATCCATTTTTTTGCCTAATTGCAGTAATGAATCTGCAAGCGCAATTTACATAGACAGCTCCTCTACCAACCCGGCCACTTTGGTAGTGAAATTCAAATTGCCTACTGAAACTTTAGATCTAAAGTTTTATATTTTTTTTAGAAAACGTTTAGTGAATACAATTGGTTTTTATTTCTTCAATCTGAGTCAACATAATATTGTGACATTATTTTTATAATTCATGCAAAAACTGATCTGCTATAAAAACAATGGTCTGATCTTGACCTTATTGAATTGTTTTTTTTGACTGACTAGTTGAAAATAATACAATATACTGTGATACATATCATAGTTCCTTGAATAAAATTCAAAGAACTGAGTTTTTATAGGTGTCCGGTATCGTATGTTACATATAATAATAAAATTGAATCTCAATTGAAGGGTACATGGCAAAAACAGGCTCATTGACAAAATGATAATTCGCACCGTGAGTGTAAAACCAAGGCAACTGCAAATTTTTCAATTTCGGGATTAAATGCATAACAACTACAAAAGTCGTGAACTTGATAATGTAAAAGTGAAGTAACTGAAAGAACATGCAATATAATGTAGATATAAACCAAATATTATGGTTTTTTTTTAGAAACTTTATTTCTCCTAACAAAACAAAGACTTGCAGATGCCTTGGTTTTACACTCACGGTGTGAATTGTGCAGGAGAGTAAAAAGAAGAATGAAATCGTTATTGTTAGGAAAATGGGTTTAATATTAAGTAAAAGAATTTATATATTGATTTCTCATTTATTTTGAATTATAATAAAAGTGATAAAAAGCAATAAAAACATATCCTTTTTTTGTGCAGTTTTCATACAGAATGAGCTGATTTTTGCCATGACTACACTTTCGTCTCCCTTAATTTATGAAACAATGAAACCGATTTTGGTAGTTTTAATGATACCAATCTTGAGCACTTCCTCTGTTGAACAAATTGGCATTTAAATCTCAAAAATGAAAAAAATGCGATGAGCCTGACGTGTACCCTTCAATTGCCATTGAATTATTATTACAATGTACAGTAGAACCTCGATTATCTGGACTGATAATCCTAATACAAAAATCTTTTTTTTTTCTTCGTAATTTTACTTTAAATCATTATATTTTTTTTATAATCACTGAAATCCTGATTAGATTCTACTGTATTAAAAAAATTTTAAATGGTTTTCACCGCTTAGAAATCGTCATGCATTATCATTTTCAACATCAATAAAACCTTAATTGAAATAATTCAAATGTAGTAAAAATCAAGTCCATTTCAGCAACCATGGATAAGATAAGATGGACCCATTTTACTATCATTTGATTCATAGGTATTTGAATACAAAACAACTAAATTATTATATGTTTAAAATCAATAACAAATCATTTCACTTACATTGTAAAAAAAATCCTTCGCTTGTTGTTGGTGCAGCCGTATTGAAAATTTACACAACCTAACTTGATGGGCTCTGGAGCTATACTGAATGTTTTGGTTTGACCTGTTGGTTAGTTTACAATAAATTGAATAAATTATATCCTTACCTGCAAACAGGTATTCGGTGGATAACACTTATAAACCTGAATCTGGATTTTTATTGACTTTGGTTCGACGAATTATTAAAGAAAATAGAATGAATTTATTTTATATTTCTTTAACTATTGTGTATAACAGTTTACTATTATGGTATTTTTGTCTATTACCTTAGTACCTGTTCATAATTTCAATAAATTAATATTTTCCTTCCTAGGTAGGCCAGCGCCATCTTTAGATTAATAAAGCTTGAGCATATCTTTTTGCACAAGCAAGGAGTGGTCCACTGTTCAGCTGTCAAAATCAGATCTCAGATTGCTTGACATATTGATTCGCCTTTTCTCGTTTCAAATTGAATTAAAAAATCCTCAAAGCAAATATATTAACTATCAGTGTTATTTATAAATATACATTCCTGTTATTCATCAGCCGTTAGATTCAGACTAGCCCTTCACAAAAACCGGTGGTAATATCGATTTCCAAAAAATATGTAGCATTAAGTTCTTCGACGTTGAAGACGCATCTGGCGCGTAATGATCAGGCAGCCGATCAATGTAATTAGCATGCATTTTAAATGTGATAATTAAAAAGTAATTATCTACTCAGCAAATCTATGCATTACATTTTGTAGGTGTGTTAATGCTAGTGTATTATTTATCATGTAACTCATCTATCCAAATCAAACCATTCCATGTGTCAAGACAGCTGGAAATATCGATTTGTAATAACCACTAAATCAGATGAACTCCAAGGTCTCCAAGATACGTTAAAATAATCTGAAAGAAATCTGAAACTAAGAATACTCTGACAAATGAACACGACAGACGCGTCAGTATGAGCACTCTATAGAATAATGTCATCTATAGACAACGGGAGGGACTGAAAAGGTAG
The DNA here is from genome assembly GCF_057557595.1 of Rhyacophila brunnea. Taxonomy (NCBI): domain Eukaryota; kingdom Metazoa; phylum Arthropoda; class Insecta; order Trichoptera; family Rhyacophilidae; genus Rhyacophila; species Rhyacophila brunnea. The sequence goes on along the minus strand of NW_028233068.1, from coordinate 17,671,907 downwards.
GACCAGTCGTGAATGTTTCGGCTTTCTCTTGAGTCGGCAATGGGTAGGCGCATAATATATTACGACAACTTTAACTTTGCCAATGGTGAAGAGTGCTTGTTGGAGGGAAGTAAGTGATGGGTAATCGAAAAAGAAAAGTTCACACTTGAACAGTCAGACTAATGAGTCTTAAGTTGAATTGTATTTCATTTTCAGCAATACTTTACTAAGTCACATTAAGTATTGCGTTGAATAATTTATTATTTTTTATTTACTAATAACTTAATTTTTATTTGTTATATTATTTCATGATCAAAGTCTCAAACCAAACACTTCTATCAGACTGTTAATTCTATACAATTAATATTTTACAATCATACAGTTGTATTTCTCTGGTATGCCGTAACTGATTCCCTCTAAAAATGCTGCCTCGTGTAGTGCTTGAAGAAAATCATGTGAGCATCCCTGTAGATAGTGGGTATGTAATAAATTTTAAGTTAAGTAAGCGCAAAAATCTGTAATAGATAAGGGTGTTGGTAAACTTATAATTGATTGGTGTTTGCTACCTTTTTATTTAATTTTTGCTGATAATTCGTTCCTGTCATAGAAATGTACTATTCTGTAATTTTTTGGAGACGTTCAAGAACACGCGCATTAGAGAGGTATAATAATACCACACACCCATATTTGTTAATTTCAATTTTTGAATTTGCCAAGATAAGAAAAAGCGTTGCATAACAGGTGTAGGGCAAATATTCACCATAAAAATATAAGCAGGAAGAATAACTGTACCAGTAGGTACCTCTAATTCTAATGGAAGTATGGCCTTACAATTATATCTTGGCTACGAAGAATAACGGTTAACTGTATAAATCTACACCCCCGACCCCTGCTATAGTCTGTAATGCTGCATACAGCGTTATAAAATCGTAGCCAAGATATGATGGTTGTAGTATAAACATATTCATATACAATAAACTTCTTTTTTTATTGGATGAATAATTCACAAGATTTAAGAATGTACCATTCTTTTAATACTATTCTGTTATAACAAAAATGTGGAGTGACCCTGACGCCGGCTAGTAATTAAGGTAATTCGATACTTTGATTTAAAATACAAAAGCTGGATAGCCAATAAGTAATGCAATTTAGAAAGCGCTTCAAACACCGTTTGTTAACTTTGTCCCAGATAGAACACGTATAGTTAAGTGGTCAGAGCACATGATGTGAATCCCAGGGGGTGCAGGTTCGAATCCCGTGTCATATTTTTTTCAAAAAAGATTTTTATATACTTCTCGGATGTGTTTTCAATTTATGTATATTCATATACATTAAATGCAGAGACATAATCAACTATGGTATATTATAGGTGAAACTCAAAAGACAAGACTTTTGATTGCTTTACACACAAACTATACTTATTAGAACAGCTAGAAAATTTTATTTGGTTTTCCGCAAACTAACATAATATTATGTGAAAATACTTTCAAGTTGTGTATTGTTGTTCAGTATTACATGTTAAGTTAATATCAGTAATTTTTGGTGGTTTTAGTGCTTTTTAGAAGTAGACATTTAACACCTACCCACTGATAAGAGCGAAAGGAGTTACCAAGCAGGTACCATCATTTGCTAATTAGTAAACTGAACGACACCTAAGTGTAATTGTTACGCTTCCTGGGTAGATAAGACTAAAATTAGCAATTCTGTAAATTTTACGATGCAGTCTTTAAACAACTCTACAATATCCGCTAGTTTTATACATTATTTGAAAAGTAAATAAAAAAAGAAATTTGTAGATTAACCATGGTCATTATCAACTTCATGTTTAAGGGTGGCCAGATTTTGGGAAATGCAAATGTGGAACGTTTTCGATGTGAATATATTTTTAGTTTTTTAAATAAAACAGCACATTTTGGAAATTACATCGCGATATTTTAATGAAACTGTTCTCTGATTTATTATTTCTTTATTTTTTTTATTAAATCATGAAAAAAATTTACTTTTCTATCTTGTAAAACTTGTAAATTGAGAATTTTATTGATGAAAGCAGTATGGTCAAATATCTACCTCTGTGTGATATTGTCTCTTATACGAGGGTGGGTCAATAAGTCCTTAGAAAAGCCGACAGGTGGCGCGACTAGTACTGTAAGCGGTTTGTTTTAATGCAGCGGCACTACCGATTCAGTATGCTGCGAAGTTTCAATCAGATTGGTCGGGTTGTTGTGTGTTTCTCATACATTTAAAAAAAAAATTTGCTTGTTTACAAAAATGGAGAAAATTGAGTTTAGAGCTGTTATTAAACATTTTAATATAAAAGGGTTAACAGCAAAGGAAATAAAAAATGAGTTGGATTTAGTTCACGGCATATCTGCTCCTTCACTTGCAACTATTTATAACTGGTTAAATGAATTTAAACGTGGTCGTACATCAACAAAGGATGAACCACGCTCAGGACGTCCTGTAGAGGTGACTACACCAGAAATGATCAATAAAATCCACGATATGGTGTTAAGTGACCGAAGATTAAAGTTGAGTGAGATAATTGAGGTTACAGGGATCTCAAAAGGTAACGTCATTTCTATTTTACATGACAAATTGGGCATGAAAAAAATTTCTGCAAGATGGGTGCCGCGTTTGCTCACAGTCGACAATAAACGCAATAGGGTGGTGGCCTCTAAAGCCCTGTTGTCACTCATGCAACGCAATCTGGATGAATTTTTTCGTCGCTTTGTGACTGTAGATGAAACATGGATACACCACTATACTCCCGAGACGAAAGAACAGTCAAAGCAGTGGATTGCGAAGGCAAACCATGTCCAAAGAAGGTGAAAACCGTAAAATCAGCTGGTAAGGTTATGGCTACTGTATTTTGGGATGCACGTGAAATTATTTTCGCTGACTATTTGGAAAAAAGGAAAAACAATAACAGGGGATTATTATGCATCTTTATTGGACCAGCTAAAAAACAAAATTGAAGAAAAACGGCCTCATTTGAACAGGAAAAAAATCCTCTTTCATCAGGACAATGCCCGTGTTCACACATGTTTACGATCAATGGCTAAAATTGAAGAATTGAAGTTCGAATTGGTCGACCACCCACCGTATTCGCCAGATTTAGCCACCAGTGACTTTTTCCTTTTCCCAAACTTAAAAAAATGGCTAAGTGGACAACGTTTTTTTTCAAATGAAGAAGTCATCGATCGGACAAATGCTTATTTTGAGGACCTTCCGAAAACTTATTTTTCTGACGGTTTAAAAAAAATTGAGAAACGTCTAACCAAGTGTATTGAAGGAGATTATGTTGAGAAATAAAAAAAAAATACAAAAATAAAAACTGTTTTAATGCTTTTTTCTAAGGAATTATTGACCCACCTCGTATAATATATTGTTTAATATTGTCTCCTGAAAAATAATTTCAAGAGACGGCTCACTTGAGACCATCCCACATCACTATCATGCTAAAAATATATTTTTGATATTTTTATTATTGGACATAACATACTTACTATTAATTAATTGATTTAATGTTTTTTCTATTCTAAAGCTGTCACTATTTCATAGAGATATTTATTTTAGCGAGCTAGATTGGATCCAGCTTGGTGTCTTAACCACATCGTCGCTATAGGATTGGTTTACCGAATATCCGTTTTTGTCGAAATTGACCTCTTAATGCAGAATGTTTTTTTGTATCTAATTGGACGAGAACCATCCCTTTCTTTAAATTACTTTGTAATGGTAATGAATACATCATTCATATGCTGTAAAAATAACAATTTAAATATCTCTAGGATTATGAAATTTGTTTTTCGTCTCCTGAACATTTGGTCTATTCGGGAAACCAATCCTACAGCGACGACATGGTGATGGATTTTAATATAATTAGGAAATCAATCTAGTCAATAATAATGACAAGCATTAGGCGCGTACTGACTGAGCGAGCAGCCTCAGGCATTTGGTTCGCAAACATTTCTGCAGTTCGCAACAAAATTAACGTTACGCGAGGCAGCCGCACGCAGCTCAAAGGAGCATCGATAAACCGACAATGATTGGATCGGTTGTGGCAACGCTCGGGCGAGGCGGTAAGTGCGTTTAGCTCGGGTGAGTCGCGTACTGACTGACTGAACATTTTGCCTTGTGAGGCTTTTACGTAAATTATCTATGGCGAAGCTGCCTCGCTGCTCGCCCAGTCAGTACACGCTTATTGACTTGGTGCTGATGAGTTTGTGTAGTAGGTATTTAGGATGACAGCATGGTTTTTGCTTTGGGACGGACCTTCGCTCTAATGTCAATTTTTGTTAAGGAAGTTTTAAAAATCAAGGTCAAGGTGCAATGACGAGCTGTACACACTTTATAGGGGCGAAAAAATCACGTGGCATATGAAAATGCAGAGACTGCGCTGGATCGGCCACATGCATAGAATGCCGGAGGATATACCAGCGAGGCGGGCTATGTACTCAACCCCCGATGGCAACAAAAGATCTGGACGGCCGGCCGAAATTAAGATAGGTGGACTGCGCCACGGGAGATTTAAAAATACTCCATCAAAACAACTGAAGAGTTTACGCGCTAGATCGTCCTGGATAGAGGAAGTTTTTGAAGGAGTTCAAGACTCGCCAAGGGTTGTAGTGCCATGAATGATGAGTTAAAAAATTATACATAGAACCCAATGGATTGGTCAAATTTGTGTAATTTATTTGAAAATCATGAATAAAACGAAAGATATGAAAATGAGCTTATTTTTACTACGTTTTTATTAGCTCGTATTCTTGTTTGTCCAGTACAAATTTTTTCTTGTTAGTCCAAGATTTGTATTGGGCGATTGAAGATTTTTAACTAACTTCCAGACTAGCTAGACATTTGAAAACTTTTAGAATATATCAGAACATGACGACAATGCATTCTTTTAATACTTTAAGCAGAATTGAATTCATTTTCAGTTAATTCTGTTTTGTATGGAAAGTTATTTCGGAAAAAATTCGTAAATAGTAAAACACTATTATTGGTTGCTAAGGGGGTCCTAGCAAAGTAAATTATTAATATAAACGTGCGTTACTATGGAAATCAATATGAAATCGACCGTGTTTAGGAAAAAGGGCGTAACCCACACAGAACAAATTTTACAGGAGAGGCAAAAAACGTTTTTTGAATGATTTTGGTTTAATATTAATAAAAAAATAGGCATATACATTGGGTGCATGATGAATGATGATTTGGTGTAATTTCTTTTCGATCTACTAATAATTAAAGAAGTCATTACAGAAAATCATTAAAATTGAGGGTAAATGCTTTTTTCTTTAAATCAAAACTTAATTAAAGCTCAATTAAAACCTGAATTCAGATAATAAATCGGCATTTGCGGCTTACTTCCTTTTTACAGAACGTGTATTTAGTTGCATACATTGTTAATATCTAATAAAAGCACTTTTCGAAAAATCGAGGGTTACGCCCTTTTTCCTAAACACAGTCGAAATGTAAAAATGACATTTCAGTATTCTATATTTATTCAGTATTTCTATCAAGTACAAAAAAAGTATTTAAATACATAGAGTTTATATGATTCAACAGAAAATTTAAAAACGCGGTAAATAAAAAGTTCTTTTCATTTTGTAATTATTATCACATCGAGGCAATATAATTGTTATTACAGATGTAAAGTTTAATTGACTTTAATAATTAATAATGATTTTACCTTGGAGAGCCCAGTTTCAAACAGTCCAACATGAACATAGGTCAAACCCTACCTAGCAAGCCTGTGATACAATATTTTCTCTTACATAAGTCAAGAAAATGTAGCCTAACAATAATTATATAATATGTATATTATTCTTATCCTAATTACTGTATCAATATTGCTAAATACGATTTTATTTGCTGATAAGCATTGATTATAATATATAGGTACCTAATACCTACATAACGTCGCCCTGCAAAAGGGCACTTGTAACATTTTGAGTTATGAATATGAATTTTGTTCATAGTTTTTTTCTATATATTATAGGCAAAATTGCATTTGTGGAGCTAAATCCATGAAATCACAATTTACGAAAAAAAATAAAGACGTAACATGTACACGATTTTGCCAGCTATGTGCAGTGGTCAAAAAATAATATTAAAAAAAGATATGTGTAATTATTTTAAAATTTGTAAAGGCCTTTGTACAAAAAAAAGATTCTGTTGCAGAAAAAGAGCCCTTGTGATGAGAATCTTCACGAGATATGAAACATAAAAAAAAAATCTTTGAGTAATAAGTCACCCGTGCCGTGCTCTGAATTCCATTTCAAAATACTAAAGTGGGTATTAGGACGTTCACACAGTGTTGCCAACCGTACTATAATTATAGTACAATACTATAATTTTGATTCAAATGACAAAAAATGTAAAATACTATAATTGTACGCCAAATATGCCAAAATACTATAATTTTAAAGGATTTAAGCCGAAAAATGTTTCTGTACTATATGTTTTACAGAAATACTATAATTTTTACGTCTTTGCACTATAGTCAGCGTAGAAAAAGATGGCACATGATCACATGATTTTTTTCACTAAAAATGTGTTTTGCTCAAAACTCTATTTTTGCACAAAAACATTTTCATACTTACAACAATTTCGCCATTAGAGTGAATCTGACTGATGTGTAACGAAAAACAGTCACATCTGATTCAAAGTTAATTTTTTGTATTATTTTTTAAAATTTCTAGTTCTATTTGACTCAAAAACACCTTCGGCAACATCGAAATATTTTTCCATATGTTATGAAAATTTATTCTTATGGCTCGAACACATTACCATCATGTCATGTGTTCGAGCCATAGAAACGTTGAGATAACGATAACGAATCACTATATCTATTTCAGCGTGGCAGTGTGTGACGTGATGGTAATGTGTTCGAACCATTACTGACAACCTTTATTAGTACATGATTTGAATTACCCCATTTCCACCCGCCATGTATATGCAGCCGCGGTTTGTATATAATAAACGTGTGGGAATGAAAAGATTTTAGTGCCACACTGATGTAGCAACCATGCACTTAAGTGCTTAAAGAGTTTTAGAAAATAAAAAGAATCTTCACTTGCTCTGCCGTCATTTATCTTTAATGACATGTGTCATCTGTACCCGTGTACTGAATGTCAGTACAGACAGAAAATTTTTGGTCAATACAGGATGTCTGCCCACCCTATTTATGTTCTAAGCTAATGACAACTTACCTATTGCTCGCATTAGTATTTTATTTTATAAATAATAAATTAATGATTCGTTTACTTTCTGATAAACATCCAAAAATGTATTGGGATTACTTTATCAGAATAATGACATTACCAAAAAATATATATATTATAATATATACAGCACTACCTATCAGTGAGTCACATAATAGTCAATTTGTATTCAAAGTACACATTGCGTGTAATCTACCTACAAACTGTTATTCAGACTGACTGCTTGCTTTCCTCAGAAGTCTACATAAATTAATGTGGTGATATCTGTGAAATATATTTAGGTACCTGCCGACCAAAGATAGGTATTATCGAAATCTAAGCTTGATGTATTTTTTTATTTTATCCAATGCAAGATGTTTCGGGGAGTGTCACGCCATTTATCTCATAAAAATAATAAAATGTTGCTATAAAATAAAGACATTAATTACATACGAAAACATGGAATAGAAAAATATGGACAACATTGTTTGACATTCTTTTATTACAAAATAAAAAAATATAATAAAATCATTTTTTTTTCTTCATCATTTACGAACTGTCAGAAATTATATACATATGCAGCAAATCTATGTGAATTTAGCTAAAAGTCTGTCCTATATCGTCTTTTAAGAAACAACACCGCGTAAGTTCCCATTTGCCGGTTTTGAGTTTTGAATAACATTCGGTAGGTAAAAAAATCCTACAACGTGTTCCTTCTATGGAAAAATTCTTTTTGAATGAAAAAATGATTTTTTTTAACTAAACACAAAAAAAAAAGTTAAAAGGTATCAATTTTCAATTTTTTGAGACGTTTTTTGTTTCCCCTGAAAATTTTAATTAATTGACTTCCGCGGTGTTGTTTCTTAAGCGACGATATGGTAAATCAGTGATGTATAGAATAAAATTAACCTTAAAATCAAAGAATATGTAGGTACCTATAATGAAATATCGCGAATAATAAAAGTCAGATTATAGCAATAAAGACTTCTTATAAATACCTATCTAACATGTTATTGGTCACTACGATCGGAATCATTTTTATCAATTTCATTAGCATTAGATTTTGTTTCACTGTTTTTAGAAACATTATAAATAACAGTTTGCCGACACAATTCATTTAATAAGCCTTGTGTGAGAATCGTGCTGATCAGGCTCTCAGCGTAAATTTGTTGGACACAAGTCATTCTTTTGAGTTTCAATTTGACATTTATTGCCAAAAGTTCATGTTCGTCAATTTTACTAGTGGTGTCGATTGATGAATTGTAATCACATTCAATAGGTAGACTATTTGTATCATTCTCATATTCAATTTGATTTGCATGAGTTTCTATTACCACCTGTGAGAATGGATTACTTCTTGACGACTGCCGTTTCCTATGAGTCTCGTCATCAACTGGTTTTTGTTTCCTTTTCAATGTTGTATATAGAAGTTCCTGTAAAAAAATTTAAACTAGGTATAATATTACAGTCTACCGTCTACAGGGGCTGCATTAACTGGGCAGTGGATTAACTGATAAACTAATAGAGAAAAGAGAAAATAACATAAATAGTTCTCACAAAACAATACAAAAAGTTCTCATGTATCTCCACACTCGTTATATTAAACCAAGCTATCAGAGTTTGGAGGCAAAACCATCTCACCATGTCTCATTGAGAGCTGACAAGTTGAATAGCCTGTAGTCAATCTTTTAGTAAAATTTTCTTAATTTACTATTATTTTGAATTTAACTGTGTTATCTAATCTATCCAGCAGTGGCGAAGGGTGGGAGGTAGGCTGTTAAGATCCGACATAAATAGTCCACAATAAACTTTGTCAGCCATGCGTATTTGTTTTCATTAAGGGCGGACATGCTCAGCGTAGGTCAAAATGGAGTTTTTATTGTATTTTCAAAGCATGATCCTGGACATTCCTTAAATGTTGTAGATAATCTATTTACATAATTTTGAAGCCTTATTATCCTTTATATTTATTTTAAACATTTGATGACTGCATAAAGTATTTTTATTACATAAAATAGTATTCTTTTAAACCTCTCGCTCTAATGTTTTAGAATATGGTCATATTTCAGTACATGCCTGTTATTAAAGAGAAAGAAACATTTTATAAATAATATGTACTATATCATTCCGGCAAAACATACTTTCGTGGACAATAGTAAAATTTTAAAGGAAACTTGCATCATTTTTTTCTTTCTTCACTATTCTCTCTACATCCTCACATGTGATAGGATCTTCATCAAAATCATCAGAATTTTGTTCCAAATCATCAAAAATGTCTTTTTCTCTTGCGTCCCTAATAAAAAGCATCAATTCAAAATACCACAGGCCCGAATTGTATGATTTACCTGAAAATTAACATAGAATTGTTACTTTACAATATTATAAAAATACAGTCCACAGATTGTGTTTTATTCGATAGTTATTTTTGTTTAAACGACTATTAATTAATATATTATTGTTAGTTGGTTGTGGATATTAATTTTTTTTCACGTTGATCAGAAAATGAGTTCATCATATTTATGATAATATATAAAATGGAGGTTCAAATTTTTCATTGGCTGTAAACTGTTCAATACCAATTGAGCACCTTATTATCAAAAGATACGAGGGTGGGTCAATAAGTCCTTAGAAAAGCCGACAGGTGGCGCGACTAGTACTGTAAGCGGTTTGTTTTCATGCAGCGGCACTACCGATTCAGTATGCTGCGAAGTTTCAATCAGATTGGTCGGGTTGTTGTTTTTTATTTTCGTACATTTAAAAAAAAAATTTGCTTGTTTACAAAAATGGAGAAAATCGAGTTTAGAGCTGTTATTAAACATTTTAATATAAAAGGGTTAACAGCAAAGGAAATAAAAAATGAGTTGGATTTAGTTCACGGCATATCTGCTCCTTCACTTGCAACTATTTATAACTGGTTAAATGAATTTAAACGTGGTCGTACATCAACAAAGGATGAACCACTCTCAGGACGTCCTGTAGAGGTGACTACACCAGAAATGATCAATAAAATCCACGATATGGTGTTAAGTGACCGAAGATTAAAGTTGAGTGAGATAATTGAGGTTACAGGGATCTCAAAAGGTAGCGTCATTTCTATTTTACATGACAAATTGGGCATGAAAAAAGTTTCTGCAAGATGGGTGCCGCGTTTGCTCACAGTCGACAATAAACGCAATAGGGTGGTGGCCTCTAAAGCCCTGTTGTCGCTCATGCAACGCAATCCGGATGAATTTTTTCGTCGCTTTGTGACTGTAGATGAAACATGGATACACCACTATACTCCCGAGACGAAAGAACAGTCAAAGCAGTGGATTGCGAAAGGCGAACCATGTCCAAAGAAGGCGAAAACCGTAAAATCAGCTGGTAAGGTTATGGCTACTGTATTTTGGGATGCACGTGGAATTATTTTCGTTGACTATTTGGAAAAAGGAAAAACAATAACAAGGGATTATTATGCATCTTTATTGGACCAGCTAAAAAACGAAATTGAAGAAAAACGGCCTCATTTAAACAGGAAAAAAATCCTCTTTCATCAGGACAATGCCCTGTTTTAATGCTTTTTTCTAAGGAATTATTGACCCACCCTCGTACCTACCAACCATTTTCGAGTTTTTTCAAATTTTGATGCCAAGCTGTTCTCTATGGCAATACCTATAGAATAAATATTCATTTGCTTGCGTAACTGCTTTAAATGCAGAGATAATTCATGTTGAAAATCATGTTCAGTATCAAATCGTGCTCAAATCCTTAATGGTTTAGTTTCAAAATAGACTCATATCCATACAACCAATGACATCACAGATAAAAACCGCCATTTTGATTTTTCGTCCAATTAAAACCCGGCAGGTGACGTGTTATTATCTACTTCTTTATTCATTAATTCTATCTTTTCTTATATTTTGCAATAATTAAGCCCACAGCAGTTTTTTCGCTTTTGCCAACAATTGTGTTCGTGGAGTTAAGCAGGTTTTGATAATATACGCCTCAATTATCCGATTACTCATTGGCTGCACATCACCTAGTAACAATAGGCCGACCAATGAACGGTCTTGACAGGGCTCGAAATGGAACGGAACGCACCGGAGCGCCGTTCCAGCTCGTGAAATTTGTAAAATTATCGCTCCGTCTCGTGGAAAAAATATGTTGACCGTCTGAGCTAGATAGGCCATAGAATAGAAAATCTGACACACTCATTTTTATAAAATACACATACAATTTGATGACTATGTAAATATCTTCAGAAAATTTGTCGAGCGCTCCGGTTCGTAAACATTTCCATTTCGAGCGCTGGGTCTTGATTGTTTTACGAAATGTCAAAAAATATGTATACGTTAAATAGTTAAACCCATGCGAAAAAAACTATGCATACGGCCCTTGTAACATAGAATTTGAATTGATTAATCACCTTCTTTTTGTGCTGCTTCAACTTTATTCATTTCCTTCTTGAAACTTGACCTGATACTTTGAATGCGTCTACACACCCAGTGTACATCAGCTTCAGGAAAAGTACGCTGTGCAAGTGCAGTGAGTTGCTTGTATGCCAATTTTTTATCTCGGTTTCGAGCGTGTCTAAATTTTCTATGCCATAAGACTGGGAAGGCTTTATATTCCTGTATAAAGTCGATGATAAATTGAGGAGGACAGTTCCGCAAGTCCCACACAGGTTTAGAGTCCATTTCTTCACTCATCGTATCTTCATTCATGAAAAGGAGAAGACAGGCATACCGATCATTTTTAAAAATTGAAAAGATAGCTGCAGTTTTCAATTAAATTAATGAATCTTAAATAACTATACCATTCATAATTAAAAATCTCAAATAAATTGAGCCAAAAAAGACATGAACCCATATCCAACACAATTCATTCAGTTAAAAATAAATTTAAGCTTTACGAACGAGTTCATATTGGTATCTAATTTCTGAACAAAGATGCATTAAATTGTATCTTTTTATGACAGATGTACATTACGACTACTGTAACAATGTTCATCCCGCCATTATGGTTATTTATGGAATTAAAAATTCATTGTCGGCACCCTACAGTGGGCGATTTGAGCAGTACAATATGTGATGAGTATCGCAATATACTGTTTGAATTTAGGCAACGGTTCATAGCTGACCATATGTGGAGAGAAGACGTGGTGTGTGCTATGTGAGTAGAATAATTAATGATCATCTTAGGATTATAACCTAGCACGTCTAATTTTTATGTCACGTTCTTACAACCAATGCCACGGACCTAACTTTTTTTTTCTTTGAATGTGTTTGCTCCTTATGTTGAGTATATTATATCAACGTCTCTATAATCTGTCCGTTTTTCCAGCTCGTTATAGAGTTAATGCCATAAGAAATGTTTCAGATTCAGTTGGCATAATTATTAGTGTCGTTCAGTAAAAAAAAATATGCATCCAGAAGTTCAAGTAACCTTAGAAAGATACCTATTAGAATTATTTTTGGAAATATTTATTAATTGCATCAAGTCGAAACTTACTAAAGAATATGCACCTGAAATATTACTAAATTCTGTTAATTTTGTCCAATAAATTTGGAGATCTTGATGCTCTCTGAAAATTATTGTTAGTAGGATTATTGTTAATGGACTTCGTTATTATAATAAAATTAAAATAAAAATCATTGAATTAAACATATTATAATATAAGATTAGTATGTATAGTACGACAACATCTTTTTGGCTACGTGTTAAAACTGTGAACTAACGTGCTCGGCCCATTTTTAACCGCAATTCCATTATAAACTAACAAGCTCCTCCCATTTAGTAGACAACAGCGCCTAGAAGCGTAGCCAAGAAGAAGTTGTCGTACAATAGATACAAACTCAATTTTATTGCATGCAATAATAATTGTATAACATGACGTTGTCTAGCATCTGAAAAATGATTAATTTCGATTTAAAAGTACTTAATACGACATGCAAATGTATCAAAACGTAACATCGGAGGAGTGGTGAGTAGGCAGATCGAAAAAAATCGTTTTTGAAAAGTTGGCATCAGCTGTTGATTCAAAAATTTATACACCCGCGCCAAATTTCTGAGCTTAGTGTACGTTAAAAAATATTTGACGTTTGTCAAACAAAGTGAAACCTTCAGGCATATTTTATGCCTTTGATCCAGAGACCTTTCTGTTTTGATGCTATTATTATATAATTAATTTGGTTTAGGTACCTATTTAAATAATTAGTAAGGTTATAATAATCGATAGGAATTGGAAATCAGTTGGCTATGAACGACGAATTATATTTTATTTTACCGACGTCAAACCCGAAGGATAGTGACAAGTATATCCATAGACTTTATTTATCTTATCTATGATAGACTATCCATTTTACGTATATTATTGTCTATGACATTCATAGCTATGAGTGTGGCCAGTACACACTAATCTTTGATTTTTTCCACTAAAAACAAATAATTTAATTAATGATTTCGAATAATATTATCCATCTGGTTAAGAATATTTTTATTAAAAAAAAATATATAGATATAAGATGTTCAAAACGTACGTAGACGTTTGTATTCATCAGTAATATTTATAATGCATAAAGTAAACAATATACCTACCTACCTATCTACCTTCACCTACAGTGCAAACTGAAAGAATAATATTTATTTTTATTTCGATTCTGGTAACATTGCCTTTCCACTGACACAGATTTGACATGTTATTTTTACTACTTTAACCAATTTAATTTATCATTACATCCAATTTGCACAAATTAAATAAACGAATTGACACAAACACCTTAAAAATGTCGTTCAAAAAGGACCTGATTTTATTAACAAAGCCTTATTACTGGGTGAATATAATAATGAGCATCTCATATATAATTGCTAAGCGAACTCCGATCGTGTGCAGCACAATTTTTCAACAGGCTGATTGTGAATTAAATGGAAGAGAGACTGAAATTTTATTTTTCTTGATCATTGTAATAATGATCAGAACGAGGAAAGCTGGAAGTGTCACGATGATAAATTACCTAACTTCTTCGTTTATATACACTAAAGTTGCAAATTTAATTCTTTGGTTCTATTCGGATCCTAGGATGGGAATTGTGTACGGTATTCTTTTTGTTCTCTTCGGGTTGGTGTTACCTGAGCCCACTTATTCAGGCCCGGAGAACATCGTCTATTTCAGGTGTGTTATTTTATTCATCAAATTCATAATCACCCTTGGTAGTGCATGCTTCTCATATCATACATCGAACATAAATAATATATTTATATAATATGTAATATGCACCCAGTCACCGAAAGTACATAATCTTTTTTCGCTTATTTTTATCCTATCTGCTTTTGATTGCTGAGCAGGCTGTGGTTATACTATATTTTACTTTAAGTTAGTTCTGTACTATTTAAGATGAATATTACTCCTTCTAATACTGTTAGCTCTGTGTTGCATCAGTTAGACCAGTGCTCCGCAACCTTTTGTCACCCACAGCACACCAAAGGTCCTCCCACAATTCCGCGGCACACCACACATAAAATAATTTATACGCCAAAACATGGACCCCACATTCTGAAAGGATCTTTGGCGCTCTCCCTACCTATCGTTAAGGTTAAAGACTGTGATACTGTAAAATAGCGTTTTTCAAATGGTGTTCGAGGTAAAATTAATGGTATTGATTGTATGTTTAACGATTTTTTGTATTTATTAATATGTCCACTTGAATTATTATGGTTAGTTGTCAGATTCCTTAGGAATAATTATTCGTCGAGTATTGACACAATAATAATAAATGTATCCTACAATTGCATGTTTTAAAATAGTAATACTATCGTAGCAGGCGACTTTTTTTACCATTAAAGCAAATTTGTAATTTGTGTTTATCTCACTTATCTGGTTGACCTGACGCCGGCCCCCAGGCTGGAGGCCTGTCAGACCCCCCCTTGTGGGGGTCATGCACCAAAATTATATTGATTTATGTTTTTTTATTTGATACATAATTAAATATACTTACATAACACACAAGGAATAACTAAATGTACATTTTTCCATATATTTGTTTTATCAATATAATAACCAATTAATGTGATAATATCTGAGCTGGTTTCAATGAACGTAAAAGTTTTATATATTTTGACTTCACATTTGAAAAAGCTGAGAGACTGCTTATTATTTTTAATTATAACTTGAGTTGAAAAACTTTGCTCAGCTAGATATGTCGTAGAAAATGGGAGCTTAACTGCGATAGCCTTGTCGGAAATTCGAGGATTTTCTTTAATAATCGAAATCCAGAAAATAGCCTATGGAACATCAGCGAAGTTCAGTTTTGGCGTCTCATCGTGTATCAATTAAACAAATTTCTCTCGAATTTATAGGAAAAGCGCTTCTGTAGAATTTTCGGCATTGGCTGCAAAAGGGTTTCAAATCCAGTCGTATTGATTGTATGAAAGTAATGATGAAATTTCTTTTGCAGTAAAGGTAAATGTTTTTGAGACAGATCCAAAATTAATTGCTGTGTACTGGTGGCTCCTTTGGTACATTTGTTTCCTTGTCTTAACTCCTTCTTATTTTTGAATCCTTCTAACTTATCAGAGCACGTCAATATATTTTCATTCTGACCTTGCATTCTTTTATTAAGTTCATGCAGGTGCTCAAATATATTATTACCAGCCATATATGCAAATTTGGCTGTCACGTAAGTATTGTATAATTATATAAAATTATTTGTTTTTTTTTATTGATGCAATGCACCACGGCACACCTAGCATCGTCTCACGGCACACCGGTTGTGGAGCACTGACTTAGACCACAATCATGTCATGTATAAGAATTGCAATTCCGGGATTGGTATTCTCGAATCTAATGCATATTTGAGCTGTTTAGTGCAATAAAAGTCCAAGCCCAAAAAAACTCAAGCTGAGATTTTGAGGATATTAAGTTAATCAATGACATTCAATAAATATGATTAAATATGAATCTAAATATAGCTCGAAGTTGAATGGACCTTTGTTGCAATATCAACTAGATAATAATTTCAAATGCATCTACAAACCTTACACTTCAAAATCCCTTTATGCGCTGGCTAGACGGGCCAGCGACATGCCTGCGCGGTATAGTTTGTACAAAAAATTCAGAACGCTGGTACAGCGCTTTTCGGTTTGCGCAAGCTACAGTTTTCCCGTCCATACACACGGGCTTCCCGATACAAACCGGTTTGCGCAGGTAAGCTTGTTGTAAAGCATGAGCTTTAAGTACAAATATCGGTTTGGGTGTTTGTTGCATTTTGAAATAAAGACGAGACAATTTCCAAAATGTATAAACCGATTAAAAAGTGGGTTGGGCACTTAACTGGTAATTTTGAATTTTTTTCCAAATTTTAATATCCATTATTTATTTATATCAAAATAGGTAATAAAAGATACCATACATTTTTCACCATATTTAAATACATTTTTAAATGAAAATATTATTTAATGACACCTACTTACCTGAAACCACGTGAAAATTTCCCCGTAAAATGAATCCCACTGATCTGTGATTAAAATCATTATAGGAGAAAAATCTACCATTGCAAACCAATAAGTTTAATTAAAAGTTTTATTAACAGATGGCATTATACATTTTTTCAAACACAGCAAGCGGGACCGAACTCTATAAAATGATTAGACTTGTTAAGGAAGCAAGAATCTTACACAGAGGTAGACATTTGATAAGATTAGTGTATTCAATTTAAAAATAATTTTTGGTAATAATGGGATTTCCCAAAGATGTTGAAGAAACCGTTCTGTTAGATGGAGTCTTCTGTGGTGTTCCTTATTGAAAACGCTGAATCAAGTTCCAGTTTGTCATAACCGGTACAAATCTTGCAATCGATTTTCAACTAACTTCCCGACTAGCTAGACATTTGAAACTTTTAGAATATATCAGAACACGATGCCAATGCATTTTTTTAATACTTTTAGCCATCTTTAAGTAGAATTGATTTCATTTTCAGTTAATTCTGTTTTGTATGAAAAGTTATTTCGAAAGAAATCCGTAAAAAGTTAAATTGGTTGCTAAGTGGGTCCTAGCAACTAAATTATTAATATATACATGCGTTACTATGGAAATCAATATGACATTTCAGTATTATTTCTATCAAGTACAAATTTTTTTGATTGTTTAAGCTAGTCAAGTCAAGTTTATATGATTCAACGGAAAATTTAAAAACGCATATAAAAAGTTCTTTTTATCTTGTAATTATTAAAGACTGTAACTGCTACACAAAATAATGTCGGCCAAAATAACAAATTGTATTGTGGTGCCGTGGCTTTATCACGTGGTTTTCTGGGATGTTAATGATATTGATTTAGGTAGGTGAAAGTGAAATATAAAAATTTATAATGAATGGTATTGTTTAGTTGCCGCGGCCTCTTCCTCTGCCACGGCCTCGACCCCTGCCCCTCCCCCTGCCCCTCCCCCTCCCCCTCCCCCGTCACCTGCGGCCATCGCCCATTCCCACTAGGTCTGGAATTAAAACAAGACATATTAATTGTTTATTCAAACTCAGCAACCTCAGTCTTGGGAACTGCTCCTTTATCTCTTCACAGTTTGCATGAAAATTAGTAGACCAGTGCCTTTTTATGTCTAGGGTCCATCTCTATATAAGAAAGTTTTTTTTAACATATTTGGATTTAGGGGTTATGAATTATATGTATTTTGTATACTTATTGATACTAGGATTATTGTTACTAAGCCGATTTTCGTGTTTATTGTTTTCAGAGGAGCGCAGAACATGGAAGAAGAAATGCAACGTGATAAGAAAGTTGTGTGGCTGGTGTGCTTCTATACGGCGTGGCATCCGGCATGCGTCAACTTTGCTCCTATCTTCTCACAACTCTCGGCTGATTTCCATTTGACCAATTTGAAATTTGGAAAAGTGGATGTCGGAAGGTATACTTGCCTTTCAAAATTCACCTGTAGGCTCAAATACATAATTTAAAAACACCTCAGCGACATACATACAAAAAAAAATCTTGAACAGGACTTGAACCTGCATCCATCGGATTCCGGCCAATGTGTTTTACAAATTTAGCTACCTACATATACCCTACCCTACGGGCGACAGGTTATATGAGAGTATAGTGGAGCAGGCAGGTTATATAAAAAAGTATGGTAAGGCAGGCTTGTAATCAATTTGTGGCAAAATTAACGTTAACATTATTGATTATATGGATACGTTATAATGACCAAAGTAAATCCTCCGTGATGCCCTGAATTTTTTTTATCACGTCGCTATTTCGGCTATTGTTGGCCTGCTTCATTCAGTTGTATGAGAAAGCCGATTCCTTGCCCCTCTTTTTATTACATCTATGACCCTACCTAATTATGATGAAATTAACTAATAGTCATGCAAATTTTGTCTTTAAAATTATGTATGTTCAATTAAGAATGTTAGATTCTCTAGTCTTGTAAATTAATCATTGAATAAAAAAAAATGTTTTGTAATAGGTATTTATGTAAATATGTGGGCTTATGCGTATGTCAGCTGATTTTCTTTGCCATTTTTTTCAAAATTCTTTCCCAGACTTGTAGCAACCAAAAATACATGTTTTGTTTGACCCAGTGCAAGGAATCAACGGGATTGGCGAATGGCTAACTACTATTCCTTTAAAAAACCTGTTAATACAGCCCCCACTCTAAGGGCCATTAGCCATACTTTGCACACTCTTCACGACACAGTAAACTGAAAGCACAATATAAATATTGTGCTTTCTAATGTTATTATTAATTTTTTCTATTAATTAAACCATAATATTTCCTAAATATGAGTGAGTACCTACCTATTAATATAAAATATTGTGATTAAAATTGAATGAATATTTATAATAGTAAATATTACTAATTCTTATGTAAGTACATATTAAATTGGAGGCGAGAGTTCTAGCCTCAGTTTCACAGTGGACGCCGTATTGCAAGATTATGTGAAAATGGGAACTTTTCCAGAACAAAATTTTATTTGGTTACAGATATCCGGAATCTGCGGTGAAATTCGGCATCATGGATAATGCATTGAGCCGTCAATTGCCAACCCTGCTCTTGATGAAAGAAGGCAAAGAGAAAATGCGTAGACCAGAACCTGATTCAAGAAACAAGTTGCAGAAGTAAGATTTTATTTCTTAATTACAAGCTTCAAATTTAAAAAAATCAAATGAATTACAGAGGTTATAATATAGTTATTGCAAAGTTGCATGTATACATTATCATACTATAGTCCCTTTAGATATGTAATTTGATGACAAGTTATTGCTATCTGTTTTCATATTACTTATATTATGTTGATTGGTGTAAATAGCAAAGAGGTTTGGTTACTGATTTTTTTTGCAGATTCCTGTTCTCCGAAGATAACATCAAAGCTGCATATGACCTGATCGGATTACATAAGGAATGTAAAGACGCATTGGCTGCCGCTGCAGCGAAACCGAAAGCGCAGATTAAAAATAAAGATGATTAAGACATTGTTTACCAAAAACGCAATGGTTCTTCTAGACTACATTTTTTTACAATTGGAGTGATCACATGTTTAATTTCTTGCTGTTAAAATTTTCAGTATGCGTGCGTCCTGTGAAAGTTTTGTTGAGTGCTCAAAACGTATATTACCATTACTGCCTAAAAGAATGTAAAAAGTAACATAATACATACCAATATGGTATTAAAGATTGATTTTTGAAGAATTATAGAGATGTTAAAGCTTATGACTGAACTTGTCTATATTTTACAAAGTTTGCTTTCATGATCTTTAATGTAATGTGGCATTTTAAGCATTTATAGTGTTCAATAGATGACAAATGGAAAATTGTCTTAGATATCCAGTAGAGGTGAATTGTATTTTGAATGTTTTAGTTTTATATCCTTGTAATTTGAACAATTCCTGTCAGTTTACCTAGTCTTTGTATGTAATTATTTTAAAAATGTTCAAAACTCTCACGTAACTTAAAGCATAATAAATAGGCAGCATTGCAAAGACAGTGAAGCTTTCAACACTATCCGTGATGCTGCACTTTTGTATTTTAAGTTGATTTCATTAATTTTTTATAAATATAGTGTACAATGTAGCATAATGACTTCTCACAAGAATTGACAGAGTTAACACCATTCAAGTGAGCTGTGGGTCTATTCTATACTTATCGAACACTAAAGTGATAAATAGTATCAAACTTAGGGTAGGTTTGTATCAAAATATTAGCATTTATTGTAACAATTACACGAAGTTGGTTTTTATTGTTGCAATAAGTGCGATATTTTAACAGCAGCAAGATAGGTTCTGTTAAAATATAGCACTTATTGCAACAATAAAAACCAACTTCGTGTAATTGTTGCAATAAGTGCTAATATTTTGATACAAACCTACCCTAAGTTTGATAATATTTATCACTTTATCACTTTAGCGGTCGATAAGTATAGAATAGACCCAATGATATAGTTTGGTGAAATATCGATCATTTTTAAATTACATTACGGATTGAAAGATTGCAATAATTCGAATATTTAATAAATTATTGTGTTTTGTTTGTTGCTGTTTTTATTTCTTATTTATAATATAAGTTAGATTAGATGTGTACGATTTCAGACAATGAAGAGTAATATAAATGGTGTTTTAAAATTAAGGTTGTTAGATGAGTAGAGATGGTAAAAATCACCATATCTAGGCTAGATATAATTAGGAAGAGCAAAAGCAGAACTAGACACTAAAGAGAGTTTAGTACAATTGCTTGTCTCCTCCAGATGCCTTTACAGAAATCCGTGGATGGCCAAGTGCACTACCAGCTCTATCCTCAAGGAGCTACATATCTAATCTCAAGGCTCATGGTATTTATTCGGGTGCAAGTACAATGATAATTTGAAAAGGCTGGTAGTCACCGGCAAAGTCGAAGAGGATGTGGAAGGATTCTCACGCGGAAGTGATCAGGTGACGCCATTGTCTTTTTTCGACCAATAGCTTTCAGATTATCCACAGTATAGAAATGAATGGGTCAAGGGGTACCTAACAGATCTGTCACAAGCCTTAGCAGAGAGGAATGCAGACTACAAAAAAGGGAAAATTCCACAAAATCTATCATTAAAAGCCTGATGAACCATAGTAATAAAGCAAATTAATATTTTCGCTGTGGTGGTTATATTAACATATTTTTATAAGGAATGGTTGTCAACCATTCGCCTAACCTGTTGGGGTCCTTATACTTGATCAAATACACATTAAAATAAAATTTAATTTTTTGCCTAAGCACAGGATCGTGGAGGTGATTCAATTTGTGGAATAGACATGCTAACAATTATGTATTAGAGAACGGTTTATTTCGATGGACTGTTATTAACCTGAAAATTTTACTACATACATGGTTTTGTTCTACTTTGTGAAGAAATTTGTATCCGTGTCCTAAGAGAAAAGTTTAAAACATTCTCATTAGATATTTTATTCATATAGTCGATTAAGAATTCACTTTGATTATAAAGAAGAATTTTTTCATTATGTAATTATACATATTTTCTTATTAGCCCATGAGGATTCCAGGTAGGCATTATGAACACTGCGTATTAATAAATGTGCGCTGATAATCAACTCTAGTCAAAAATCTTCTTCTGTAACCATGTCGTTCCTTAATTGGAGCATATTGACACCACATGGCACCTCTTAAGAATCGCTTGCCGGCCTTCTTGTGTCTTTTAATTAAACATTTTCAACATTCTTGTAAATGGGGTATTTTATCAGAGCGTTGGAGGGGAGCTCGGAGCAGGAGCAATGAGATTTTACCCGGAGAAGGAGCACCAAAAATTTGCAGTGCTCCGGTTGTTCTTTTTATTATGAAATTTTCATCCTAAAATCTAATGAAAATAGTAGATATTATATTTTGACACTTTGCAACACTGGAATCATTTGAAATATTGCAAAACTGCCGATTGATAAATAACCTCACTTTTGCTGTCGGAAATTTTGTTTAATAGAATTAATTATGAAAATGACGAATATTTTAAAACTACTTACTTTTTTATTTTTTAACAATTGTATAGGTACTTACATAATAATACTTATTAAAACTTTTTACCCGGAGCGGAGCTGGAGCAACTATTAGCTCCCGGAGCAAACTCAAAAAAGGGTCTGCTCCAACGCTCTGTATTTTTTCAAACAATTTTTATTATTCTATGAAAAAAATATATAATGTATCTGAAAGAGAAAAATTCAACCCAAAACATTAAAATTATGTATAGTAGCTATGAAATAGACATTTTATATACCATGTCCACAGCATAATAGATAAATACATAGGTGGGTAGCAAATGGTTATATAATAATATATCTTTCTACACAAGTTGCATGTTTGAATCATATTTCACACATGTATGTGATGTCACTTGTCCTCTTTTATTCTTCAATATCTCAATTTACATACTCCTATTCAAATGCACCTTATGTTATCTAATATATTGTATTACACAGACATGGTATTATTATTGCAAAAATACCTATTGAATTGCATGACTAACAATTTTATTGTTACTTCACGGGATCACATAACAATGGAGATCTGAAAATGAGTACTATGTGACCCAGAATTTTTTTAACTGCAATCTATATTAAAATTATGAAATCAGTAATAAATTGACTAACACGAGCTGTGAATATTAATTATAAGTGAATAAAATGGCCATTTTAATTCATTCAAATTCCATAGTACTTTTATATCATCAACATTTATTAGATATTTTATTGCTACATCAAGTAATATGAACTTCCCTTGTTATTAAGTCATACAAGTAATGAAGAAAAATACTGTGCAACACGAAATCATATTAAATACAGTAGAACCGCGATTATCTGGATTTTTATAGGATTATCAGTTTCGTATAATTTAAAAAATATACCTCAGTAAAATAAAAATATTTAAGTATGAATTTCCGATTTTATCCATTATCTTCAGTCCGCATAATCTCTACTGTACTCACCAATTCGAGTGCTTAAAGTCAGACAACGTTATCTACAAAGTGTTTTTTTTTTTTTTTTGAGATAACGTTATTTTAAATTTACGGCTACATGATAGTCAAAAAACGTTATGTCAATCTTTTCTAATTTCTTATTAAATCGTCAGTAAAGTTTAACACTAACTACATAAGTTACCCTTGTTTTCATATTTTTTTAAAACTATCCCTATAAATTTTAACATCATCATAAGCAAGATAAATGTACAATACACAATAAATTATAAAATATTAACATTAGGTTTTAAATAAACATTTCCCTTGTTGAGTTACAAGAATCGAAAATAACGATTTTTGGCTCTCCTGTAAAGTTGCACTTTTGTAGATAGTGTTGTTTGACACTAAGCCCTCGAATTGCTATTAGTAAATAAAAACGACCGGAAACGTATTGAAAATAAAATATTGAGACATTTCGATATCTTTACAAACCCAGTAACCGGTGCATCTGTCTTCAAAGTTCAGCATAATATAACCTTTTGTGAGACTTCATAATGTGGCACCTTTTGAAAATCCTACAACCGCGTGCTGAGGGTCAAAAACCAATGCCTAGAAGAGAATTTAGCTACATATTTTTTCCGACTTATACGCGCCATATATGGAAACTGCCATTCTTGGTGGTGTTTCGAGGGCATCCATTGTTTGTTCTCAGTAGTTGCAGAAATAACCTGCTATTAGTAATGCCAATTGGGAGGGCAATACATTTAAATAGCATGCCTATTATATATAACGGCCACTTAATCATTACGCGTCTTTAGCACTGAAAGACTTAATCAAGGCGCTTCGGATATACCGTGAGGGTGAATTTAGGTGGATGTTGTTTTATGAGTTTTTAAGATAGGGTCAATCAGCCTAGTTCACTCTGTGTGCTTCCATGTAGTTTTGTTTTTCTAATTTTATTACTTATTTAGGTATTACCCTATATTTTTTTGTAAAATTATTTATTTACACTTATTTTTTGTTATGTTGTGAACGCTTACAAAATTTGAATTGCGAAGTTTATAATTTTCATGTTCATTATATGCAAAATAATTTTTTGAAATTTTGAAATACTGGTTCACCAGTTTCTCAGAAACGAGGAGATAAGTGAGCGGATGATTCATTGTTGTTACATCTGACATGGAGATGTGATCTCGCTTGGCCACATCCTGCAGATGCCTGGGAGTTTCAACTAGGCCGGTCCTTTATCTAAGCCAACTGGAATTCAGCCATTTAGCTTCCTAGAAGACTTCTGAATGGCATATAAAATTTGTATAAGGGATGCCGGCCTGGAAAAAAGAGTGCGCATCGGGTGGTGTTCATATTCTTCATCCATGGAACGGACATAGATATAGAAAGACAAGATGTTGTAATTTAAAAAAAGGCAAAATTTCTAGTTGTCAACTTATTCTATACTACAAAATGTATTAGAACAAAGACGAGATAGATATATTATCTTTTATTTAAGTATAATATTAAATTTATAAAGTTTGAATATTTAAAATCAAAGTACATATCATTGGTTTTAGATATTATTAATCCCATTTAACAAAAACATAAAACACTGTATCGTATCTATTCTGACATACTTACTTATCAGAAATATAAAGTACCTATTACACGATTTGTTATTTCAAAAGTACCCATCCCATTTTGTTCGGATATTTCTTACTATTTTTATTCCTAAATAAAATAATAATGAAGCAGAACTAGACATTTAAACTTATCTGAAGAATGGGATGGGGGAGCCACTGTCGAAAACTACCCAATCAAGACTCGTAACTGGACAAAATCTGACATTCAAATGAAATTTAAAAAATGGCGTCCTATGGTAGTTCGTAGTTCCATTTTTGGCCATTCTACAAATAAGTTTGTACAATGATTTTTGCAAATAAAGTAAATTAGACAAGTACTTGGCATTATAGAATTTTACCCTATGGACAATTTAGGAAAATGTTAATTTGAAATTAAATTTTGTCATGGGCAAACAATTCTACAATGACAAATATACGAGGAAAAATTAAATAACGAAACTTCAACAAGTAGATATCACTGAAACTACTACAATATGTAGGTATGCTATGCAGCTATGTACCAAATTTTTTGTTGTAATTAGAATTTTCTACGAACACATCCTTAGACGTATAAATAATTTTTATTGTTAAACAAAACGGAAAATATTACAATCAGTGGGAGAATTCCTTACAATAACTAAAAAAACAATAAGCATAAAATATTGAACTCTCACTGTTTCGACATTACAAAATAACACCTCATTTAAACAAAGTAATGTGGCTTTCTGGCGGTGATACCATACTCTTGAAGCGCCGGAACCAAGTCCTCCATAGTCATGGTATATTTCTTTTCTTTATTACCCTTTTGATTCTTAGAATTACTATGGCTGGAAGATGTATTCGTCGACCGTGTTTTACAGTGTTGTAAAGCGTCATTGGCTACATCAGACAAAAACTTCTGTGAGGCGATCGCTATCAAACGGATCAGTCTGGGATCTTGCGACTCGAATCCTGACATATTCAGGTAATGCGCGACCACTGCGTCAGGTATTGTCGGGCTATAGTCTTCGAGTTGTAATAAAAAATCACTTAATGCATGACCAGCACAATTTTCGTCTTCAACTCCCATTGCAGTTGCTGGCGAATTTGACGCACTCGGAGATCCACTGGCGCCCATTTGCAGGTTGCTATTGCTATTGTTTTTGAAGTTCATTTAGCTATCTTATCAACTTTATTTGTATAGAAATACACCGATTATTTTGTTAATTTTATGTTGTTCACAGTACAGATTCACAGCAACAATGACATTGACCAACCACCATAGACAATACACGTCATAACATAGCAGCATCATAGCAGTATGGCCATCTTTTGAAAGTGGAATTATAGTACAGAGCCTCCAAAATTATAGTATTTGGGGAAAAATATAGTACGCGTTGTCATTCTGTTGAAAATGTATAGATTTTTTGTTTCTCAGAAAAAAAATAATGGAGAATTTGAGAAACTCCGAGACCCCTTTTTATTTAGGTACCTCTTCCGACCAAAAATGCTTACCGAAGAATTCAAGAAATTTCATTTTAAACCAAGTCAAGGGATTTTTTTACGTTTTTCGAGCATTTTTTTCCAAGTTATATATAGTCTATAATATGTTCACTCAGTGCTGCCATTTTTCTATTATCGAATTATAGTACGCAGACCAAGAAAAAGACGTATTTATTTTCGGCAAAATAATAGTACGCGGTTATCTATTGAAAACGTATTTATGTTTTTGGTTTTCACAAAAAATAAAGCAGAATTTATGAATTAATTCCAAGCACCTTTTTATTATTTATGTAGGTATGTACGTCTTCCGACCAAAATGCTTATCGGCGAATTCAAGAAATTTCATTTTAAATCAATGTCAATGGATGTTATTTTACCTCTTTCAAGAAACTTTTTTTCTTCTGTTATAAATTATTATGGAAATATTGAGATTTAAGTAGGTCTCTACTTTTGGCTACTCTTTAGTAGGTAATAAAATTAAAAAAGCTGATATAAATAATATTTTTCGGTATTCAATATTATTATGTTTAGTTTTAATATCAGGATTTTGACGAAATTATTGCCAAGCACGTAAAAAATAACGATGTTTATTTTGATAAAGTATTCCTAACGTATTTGGCAAAAGATTCAGAGATTACACTTTCATTTCTACGGGTGTGTCAAAACACCGATGGCGAGCTGGATTTTTCGTTTACCTATTTGTGTTGTGACTGTCAAATCGCGTTGTTCTTTTCGATAGTCGATAGTGAACCGAACTCTTGGAAAATGGTGAAGGAAAACGAGGAACCAATATCGTTTGAAGATGTTTGCAGGACATGTGCTTCAAAACACGAAGCCGTATTCGATTTGTTTGCGCTCGAAAGAATAGGGGACAAAATGACAACGTTAAAAGATCTCGTTTCAGTCTGTACGGAAACGGTGGTAGGCAATTTATTTTTGTTATATCTATCTGATTTTCTTCAATTAAAATTACCATCTGCTTTCCCGCCTTTTAAATTTTCAAAATAAGTAATTGAATTTGCCGCTAAAATTTCCGAAACTATTCAGAATGTTATTGCGTATTGTATTTTAAAGAAATTGTGTATTAGTAGTATTAGGTCCTTTAATGCATAACATTAAACACAAAGTTAATTTTAACTTTTGTTCACTGTACTTGGCCGCTGTATACTTCCCTCCCGGCAGCTCAGCGACTACATACAGTGATTTTTTTCACATAATAGAAAATTTGGTACTGCCCAACAAAAAACTAATTATTTTGGGAGATTTTAATTTGTATTCCGCTGGTATAATTGAATCTGATTATACCAGCTTTAATAATTTATTTAATTTAAAACAATTTTCTTCTGTGAAAAATAGTCTCGGTCGGACGCTTGATTTGGTGCTATCTAATGTTGGTTGCACGGTGGTCAGCGCGTGTGATGAGCCTCTCGTTCCTGAAGATGTCTATCATCCCTCTACTTGCACAATTTTATCTTTTAAGCATGTATCGCACAGAAATGATTCGTCGATTCCTCCACTGAATAGGCATAATCCGCAATGGAATTTTTCAAATGGAAATTTTTTAGCGCTGTATAATTCTTTGAGTACTACAGATTGGACCTCTTTATATGAACAAATTGATGTAAACACGGCATTAGCTATTTTTTATAATAAATTTTATAATAGTCTGGACTCCTGTTTCCCTCGCCGGCTCGTTCATCTACCGAAGTACTCATATCCTAAGTGGTTTACGCCAGAAATTATTTATAATCTAAGGTCAAAGGCATATTATCATGCACTGTGGAAAAAACATAGACGGACTGCAGATTATAGTAAATTTTCCTGTCTTAGAAACCCATTGAAGTGTGACATCTCTTCGGCTCACAAATCATATCTAACGTCGATTGGTCGAAATATTGTCTCAGATCCTAATTGTTTTTGGAAATATATTCATTCGCTTAGTTCCAGTAGTACTACAAAAGACAATGCCATGATGACGTTGAATAATGATCCTATAGAGAACCATGTTATATCTGATGCATTTGCTAAGCATTTTGAATCACTTTATAGCTCAATAGAACCGCTACTTGACCCCGATTCTGCTGGTCCTTCGTCTGCAACGCAAGATATTCAAATCTCAGCTTTTGACGAGAAAGATATGGAATATGGGTTTTCAAATTTGTCTCCCAAAAGTTCATTTGGTCCAGATGGCTTGCCACCTTATGTGGTTAAGGGCTGTTACGAACATATATCCTTTCCGCTTAAACATATATTTAATTTAATCATAGCATCCAGCACTTTTCCTGATGCATGGAAAATAACCCGCCTAAGGCCGCTTCATAAAAAGGGATCTAGATCAGAGATCTCTAACTATAGGCCAATAGCAGTTCTTTCGGCTCCATGTAAATTATTTGAATCGATATTACATATAAACATCAACCGTCAAATAGACTCTCGCCTCTCCGATTCGCAGCATGGTTTTCGACTTAGGCGGTCCACAGTAACAAATCTTATAGTGTATAATAATTTTATTTCAAATTCTATGGATAAGTCAATTCAAGTTGATTCTGTGTACACAGATATTTCCAAGGCATTTGATCATGTTGATCACGATATTTTATTACAAAAGCTTTGTACATTTGGCGCGTCATATAGTATAATATGTTTTTTTGCTTCTTATTTGAAAAATCGCCGTCAATTTGTTGATTACCATGGGAATGAATCGCGGATTTTTAGAACAAACTCTGGTGTTCCTCAAGGTTCAAATCTTGGCCCAATTTTGTTTTTAATATTTTTTGATGATATTGTCAAAGTTATAACCAATTCTTCTTGTTTGCTATTCGCAGATGATCTTAAACTTTTTCGAATTATTGAAACCCCATTATGCTGTGCGATGTTGCAGTCTGACCTAGATGCTATCTCGCAATGGTCTATCTTAAATAAACTTGAATTCGCTACCTCCAAATGTAATATTATTTCATTCAATCGTTCAAGGCACACCTTATTGTTCCCATACACATTGTCTGGTATAATATTGAGTAGGGTAACGGAGATAAAAGATTTGGGAGTATTGTATGATACAAAGTTCACTTTCAATCAGCATATTCTTAACATCAGTACTAGATCTAGCAAAATGCTTGGTTTTGTTATGAGGGTTTCAAAATCATTCGAGAACGTCCGAGTGCTACGTACATTATACGTATCATTTGTGTTGAGTATTCTTGAATATGCCAGCATTATTTGGAGTCCTAATAGGTTCATGCACACAATTAAGCTGGATCGAGTCCACAATAGATTTCTTAGATTTCTCTACTTAAGAACATACGGGTTCTTTCCTTATGATAATGACAATAAAATGAATTTCCCGACTCGTTTTCTTCTGGGTATGCTATCAATGCAATCCCTGTCTACCCGAAGAGTGATTGTTCTTTTAAAGCATTTCTTTTTACTTCTTCGTGGGTTCATTTACAATCCGCATATACTGGCAAATATTAATTTTCATGTTCCCACCAATATCACTCGCAGCTCCACGGTCTTCAAGATACCTCGTCGCAGGACAGATGTTATGTTTCATGATGCTGTGTATCGTGCAATTAGCTTATTTGATGGCACCATAAAGGTTGATTTGTTTTTTATTAATTATATAATGTTTGTAGACGTTTTAAATAGGATAAATTTATAATTGTATATATTATCATATTTCTTTAATATTTACACATGCTGTCTTTTCCACTTTCTTGTCATATTAGTTGTTATTTGTAATTAAGATATTTTTATATATTTGTATGTATTATGTATTATGGCGCATTGGCCAAAAGCTGTAATGCCGTAATACTCTTTTTTATAAATAAATAAATAAATAAATAAAATAAATAAATAAATTAAGTGAAGAATGTCAAGCTGTGTTTTCTGCATCCTAATTTTTAATTATAATATAGTACATAGGTACCTAATTGATTACACTGTACCAAAACAAATATTTTTATAATGTTTCAATATCACTTCCATTAATTATTGTCTGCATTATGAAAAGTACTTTTAAACACATCGAAAGCATTATGTATATTCATTTTGTAGATACGTTTTAAATTCAGCACAATATTCCTAATAATAGTTGTCATCCTCGGCAATTGCTCAATTTACATTGGTTCTGATATTTACAGATATCGAAAGATGATAGGCTCCCTATGAATGTATGTGAGAAATGCCGACAGCACTTGATACAATGTTATCATTTTAATAAAATTGCACTGGAGACTCAAACTATTCTTCAAAATATATGTTCTAAATCCACAAGAGTTATAATAACAAACACGGAGTGTACTGAAGAAAATCATACTTCTAAAAAGGGAATTGAAATGGGAAATACGGAAAGTAATATTATAATTGAACATGAATCACCCAAAATGCTTATGTACAAAAGTCTTCGTAAGTATATTAATAATGAAAATTCAGATAATACATCGAAACAAAATCAAATTAGCCTTTTAAGAGATTCAACAAAAGCTACTAGAGCTCGTAAAAATTCATTGCCAGAATGTTACAAAGAGATCAAAATTCTTCCCAAATCAACAGTTGACCACAAATCGAAACCTATTGTATTATATGACAATAATGTGTCAAATAATATGAAATTACACACAAATCCTGTGATTATAATTCCTAGTGGAGGTACGAATAACCCAATACCTGCAGTTATGGATCCACAAATGAAGTTATCTTTCTTCAACCAAGATAATAATATCAAACCCATGAAATTGAGTTTGGGTAACTCTTTACAGCCGAATCTCGTTTACCCGTGCCCGAAATGCACAAAGCAGTTTATATCCACGAGTTATTTAAAAACTCATTTGGAAAGTTTTCACGGAGAGATCGGCACAGCCGTCGAATGCTCGCTTTGCAACATTGAATTCGCATTGCAAGAAGAGCTGACCGAGCACAACCTGAAAGTTCATTTCCCGTCGTTGCAGCCTCACGATAAAGTTGCTTGCGATCTCTGCAAGAAGGAGTACAAAGACAGGTATCTTCTCACAAGGCATAAGAAGAAAGCGCATCTTACCGTAGACACAGGATTTAGTTGTAATCCCAAATGCGTGATGGTCTTCACCACCCACGACAGCCTGGTGGCGCATCGGAAGGATGGCTGCGCAGCTTCAGTACCGACCAATAAAGTTGATTTGGTGTGTAAGCTGTGCAATGGAACTTTTGTAAGCAACAGGAGCTTGGCATTACATATGAAATCACATAATAATAATATTTGCAGGTAATTTATTGTTCACTATGTATAATTTTATATAAGTGTGATGATTATTTTTCTACTCCAGTTTTATATTATCATAAAGTTTGATTTATTAATTTAAAGATTCAATATTGAATACAAATATATTATGCAATGGTTATATATTTATGGCAGCGTAAAATATTGGCTAACAAAAGCTGAATCAAAACATAATGCCTTCTCTAGTGACTAATGGCCAAATGCAGAGATGTTAGTTTTAACTGAGATATTCTAATAAGACTAATAATAATTAACACGCCGTTTGTTTTTCTCACTACTTCTAAGTCATTGAGTTCGGTGGTGTAAGGTTAAACATCGCTTAATGCCATTTGGGCACTTAAAATGACTACACATTTGGCATTTAACATCAAAGACAATCGACTTGACAGAAATGGCATGACGGTTTGATTAATTTAATTTGTAACTGAATAACTCATGTTATTAATTTCATATGAAATATTTATATAGTTCACGGTTCATTTACTTTACGATCTGTGACTGGTGCAGTAACACTTTCCTTGAGTAAAGCATCACACGCTTTCCTACGGGACAATGCATAGAAGGAGCTGTAATCATGGTGTGAACATCAACATAGGAACAGTCCCCTCAGTTTTATTGTCATTCTTTCCACTTTATTTATGAAGTAAAAATCAAACTATGAGGGGTTTTAATACTATTAAAATAATAATAATTTAATAGTATTAAAATTTAATAGTAATAGCAATACGGTTTTAATAATATTTTTAGTATAATATAAAGATTAATGAAGAATTTTTTTTAAATCATATTATTTGAGGCGTAAAGTTACAAAACCCACTCTAGAGACTTTTTTGAGTTTTGAGCCATTTATTTTGGCATTCCCCAGTGGTTAAGCTACAACATACGGCCGTAGCCATAAATTGACAAACTATAATTAAAGTAGGGAGTAAAATTATGTTAACACGCGTGTTTGAACATGTACCTAACCGATTTTTTTAAAATTTTTTTTTTAAACGGTACATGTTCAAACACGCGCGTCAATATCATTTTACTCCCTATTTTAATTATAGTTTGTCAATTTATGGCTAATTTACGACATGATAGCTGCCAGTTTTTCAACAACAGTGTTTTTAAGTTCTTGTTTTTCGAAAATTGTGACTTTTTTTACTGAAAACAAAGTATGCACATTTATACTATACATAAAAATATATAGTTTTTTGTATTTCACCTATAAATTGTATGTGTTATAGTAAAATAATATCAAATTATTGAGTGGCATGTCGAAAATCTAACCTCAAATTGTATAATTTGGATCCTTTTTGATTTACATAATATAAACACTAAAAATAATTTCTAAACCACAATACATCTAATTTCATATAACAATATAGTGAACTTTCACAATTACTAGTTATTTTTTGTGGATAATTAGTCGCTATCGAGTTATTTGATGATATGTGTCATTCATTGAAAAAATGTTTTCCATAAAAATCGCGGGTAAAAATAATTGTTTTTGTTTTCATTCAAACTGTAATAGTTTTTTGAAAGACATATCTCAGAATGAAATAAAATAGTTATGGAATGTTATATTTATAAGTAGAAGCCTATATTGCAGAACAAAATTTTGTTTTTATTGTCTGAGGATGGAAAATGGGAGAAGCGGAGGTTTTAGTGCGAAAGACCTTGAAGACATGGGTAAAGACGCATTCCTGAGATTATTTGAAGGAATTACAGAATACCAATGTGTGTTGGATAATGAAAAAAAAACCTAATACACATCTTCACTTTAGAAACAAGTTGGCTGATCAGCTGATAGGATCTTTTACTTCACGAAAAAGGGTTGGTCGACCTCCATTTCCTGACAATATCAATTCAAATCATTATCCAGAAAAATGTACACTTCGTAGATGTGGTTATTGCAGCACTACGCTGAAAGTGATACGTAGCTCAGTAACAAATTGCAAAGTATCCCTTTGCATACCGTGTTTTATGCCATATCAATTATCTGAACAAAAGAAAAGGCCAACAAGGCCTTAGAAATGTTTATTATTTTGAGAAACTTCTATAAAATTAATGAAGTAATTATTATTTTTACAGAAATAAATGAAATTATATTTTTTTCCTAAAAAAAATTATTAAAAAAAATTCTGTGAACAAATATTTTTTTTACCTAAATGGACACCTGTCAGAAAACTGACGCTGGGAAATCGATAATTACGAAAAAACTATATACATTTCAAAAAAATATATATTTTTTCTGTTCATAAAAATGAATATAGAATACATAAAAAAAATAATTAAGCACATATCTTTAAAAAAAAAAGTTGTCCTATAAAGGGTTAAAAGAATACTATTTTATGTAACAAAAATACTTTATGCAGTCATCAAATGTTTAAAATAAATATAAAGGATAATAAGGCTTCAAAATTATATAAATAGATTATCTACAACGTTTAAGGAGTGTCCAGGATCATGGTTTGAAAATACAATAAAAACTCAATTTTGACCTACACCGAGCACGTGGGCCGTTAACGAATGATACAATTTTATTACGAAAACAACTTGTCCCGTGTAGATAATGATAAGGAATATCTTTTTTGGCAGGGGAGATGAAAAAAATAACATAACGTAACATAACCTACCTACCAAATCTATCATTTGTATAGTAAAAATTATCAAACAAAAAGCATCTCCCCGACAGATAATAGTTTTCCTTTAATTATATTTTTGACACGTCAAATCAAATAATGTTGAAAACGTGTACTTGAGATTCTTATGATAGT
The DNA here is from genome assembly GCF_057557595.1 of Rhyacophila brunnea. Taxonomy (NCBI): domain Eukaryota; kingdom Metazoa; phylum Arthropoda; class Insecta; order Trichoptera; family Rhyacophilidae; genus Rhyacophila; species Rhyacophila brunnea. Next base: position 17,637,702 of record NW_028233068.1, on the reverse strand, counting down.
TTATTATAACACACAGAATATTTAATATAAATGACAACAAAAAAAAAACTGAAACTACAAAATAATAAGAGATACCACTGGATTATTCATAACAATACAGCAAAATACAGTCAATTTTTAAATATGTTTCTTGACGGAACAGGTTACATTTCCACGCAGATGAATTTCTCAAACGCTTCCTTGATTGTCCTAGTTGAGATTCCGTCATACTAACTATGGAAATATTCACTATTTAAAATAAAAGATAGTAAAATAGTCGGAGCAAAATTACGACCTTTCTCACTTATCGTGTTGACGGTTTGTACGGAGATTAAAGCATTCCCAAAGAGTCATTATTTAAATCGCGGCGTCTGATTGGCCGGTTACGCAGAGGGTTTTACCAGAACAAATTTATTTTCAGAGCGGGTTTAGTCAGTCACCTCGATATCTATTTTGATTTTTTGAAGAAACAGAGGAATTTAAAACTCTCACCTAGAACAGAAGATAGATCTTACGAAAGAGCTCCTGCGTACATTCAAAACTATTTTTTTTGAAAAATCGCCCAGAGCGGGTTTTGTAACTCTACGCCTCATTTGTAAACTCTACGTTTGTTGGTGGTTAAATTTCTACACAATGTATTGTTGATTAATAATTTACAATTGTTTCTAGTTATTGTTGCAAGGTATTTGCGAGAGAGTCGGATTTGCTGGAACACGTTGTGGAACATTCCGATCAGGCGAGACCGTATTCATGCGCCTACTGTGCCAAATCTTTCTCAGCTAAGAAGGTAATGTTTTAGCATAAAATGTGTTCTAGCCAGGGAACATAAATATAATGGGAATTGGGTGCCTTTTGGATGAGGGTGTAACAAGTTTTAAATCTCGAGTGTGGAGAAATATGGGATAATGAAGATGTTATTTTCAATAATTATCAATATGATAATAATATTGCATACATTAAATTTTGTCATTGTACATTTATGTCTTATTAATCAGTTCTGTGGTTCTTGCACGGTGTTTTTCATTCCATTTTAATTGAAAGAACCCTTGAAATATTTTGTAAAACCTCGGAGTACACCTACCCTACACATATTGAAAACAACATGGGTCAAAAATAACATTTTCACTTTTCGGTTGATTACAAACATAATATATTGTGGGGTCATCCATAAATGTCGCAAAATTCTCAGTAGGTATTTTATTGTTGAAGTTGACAATTAAAGTTAGATCAATATTGATGTATTATTTGTGACATACATATTATTATACAGGGTCATACAGAGAAATTACGAGGTCCACAGCAATCGGTATTTTAGAGGCCCCCATTGCAAAATTCAAGACTATAAAGGTTCGAATACATAATGATGTACTGTTATGCTGTCACGGCGACAAATTTAGTCTATGGTTCCGTCTTTCTGCAGAATATTTTGAACGATCACTATCTCTATAAATTCAATGATGGAGAGTGCCAACTCTAATGTATTTATTAGTATTTTGAATTATTATTCATTATTCATGCTAATTTCAATTAATTTTAACAGTTTTTATGTGTGCGTACGTTAAAATTAGTTGCGCTATTGCATCCGTAGATAATATTTTGAACAGAACCCAACCTGCAGACCATAGATAATAGACAACATTCTTATAGAAAATAGATAGTGCTGATTTTGACATGAGTCGAAAATGTGTATGCATGTAGAAAATGATAAAAAACATTCATTGAGTCTTGCGGGTGTCGATGCAGTGCGGCGCAGGTGACCTCATTGTTGTTCTGGTGATTTTGGCAGATTTTTCTAACTGACAATGTTCGTTTAAAGGTTCAAAATGTGCTACGGTATGGGAGCATCGGTCTGATAACATTTTAAACACCAAGAAAAATGATATTACACACTTTTTTCCGTAGCGGTAGCTTACTGTGACAGCATGTGACAGTACGCGGCGTACATCATAATTTAATCACAGCATAAGGAACATAATATATAATGCTATATTTTGTTCATGATATTTAATATTAAAAATTATTTATTAATAGCATTTCACGATTTCGCGCCAGCAAATTTAGTGATTATTTCGGAATAATTGAAAGTATGTATGTACAATTTCGCTGGCCTATTTTGTCTCATTGTTGATCATAGAAAGTTGTTTATTGTTTTCATTAGGTAGAATAGTGTAAAATTCTTCTGGCAGTTTAGCCGACCCATTTAGGTGTCGATATTGTTACTATCAAATGACACTGACTCCATTCCAAAATGGTTTCGTTGTGGCTGCAATGGTAGAATATATCCTTCCTTTACACTGAATTATCTTCCTTCTTTTTCTACACTCGAAGATATGGTAAAAAAATTCAACGTGCAGTAATTAACACCATGCTTTAATCGATATTTGTAAAACAATGAGATTATTATATTACTGAGAACATGTTATGCATTTTTAATAGAGTTGAAAATTGAGGCACCTGAAATCGTCCCTCCTGCCCTACCTCTAATATGGCTTCCACACGTATACTTACACATCTTTTGAAATAATATACTCATATAAATTTTATGAAAATTGATTGTTACAATGTGTGAGAATGTTAAAAAATGTTAATATGTATCCTCATATCAGAGGTTAAACTCGTTATGTGAAATTATTTAACATTACACTTAATGATGTTTACCTCCGTACAATGAGTAATAATTATGATAAACATGTACTTTTGGTTCTTCTCAGGTATTGATGCGTCATCAGAGGGCAAATCATGGATTGTCGCAAAGTGTTCTTTTGTGTGGCCACTGCGACACGGTTGAATTTGGTTACATTGGGATGGTAGAAATGTCACGACATATGCAGAACGCACATCCAGACATTGTAACAGACATTGCAACAGACAATGTAATAGTAGACAACGCGCCAGATATTAGCGAAATTGAAGAAGTGAGTAATAGAGCTTATAATACATATCCACAAACAGATGTCGTTGGCAAATTAGATTATTTTTGTAGAAGATAAAATAATGAAGTTATTAACAGGCAATTAAAATTTATCTTTCTTAAGAAGGTAGGCTTTAAATAATAGCCTAGTATTGATTCTTTGCCACTGATGCAGTCAGTCGTTAATGTTTGAGTATGTAGATACCATGAAAATCTTTTTTAATGCAATAGTTATATTTAAATGTGTTTTTTATACAGATTTCCGTTGTGGAAAAAAATGTGTCATCTCCGAAGTTGGCGGGTAACTATATTATTACATATTTCGTAGAAGACGATTCAGTTATTACAGGCCAGGCTGACAGCGAACGGTTACTTACAAAACACTCTGAAAACTTTAACCAAGGCAAGAAAAGTATAGCCTGGCCAGAATCAAAAGTCACCCCACAGTATTTGCACAACATATCCTGGGAAGAAACCCTGCCAAGTAATGAATGCAGCACTAGTATCGAAGTGAATGAAGAAACTAATGAGGAATCTTTGAATGATAATGAGATAAAAACATTTACCGATAACATGGAATCCGTAGTAGAAGAGGATGAAAACAACGATGTTACAGATAAAATCGTTGGAAGAGTAAATATATGCATTGATCCAACCACTGGAAAGGTCACGTATCTTGATTCAAAAGGAGATAGTATCCATGAAAATTCTAAACCTGAGCCTGATTTGAATGCCAAAGATCTAGGTTTGAAAATCTTTTATAGTTAAAGTCATACATACATATCTCATTGATAGATTGTTTTGATGTACCTATCTAATATAATATGTTTACACTCCTGAATTCAGCATTGCTAACTTGGCATTTTTCTTGTCAGATCTAGCATTTTTCACTAGTTGTCTATTGTTTTTTTTGATAGACAAATTCACTATTGTTTATGCTTCCAGGTAAATTGAAAAAGTTTTTTGTCGAAGATCTAAACAACGTATATATTATTATTATAGCCTCAGAAAATGGCCTTATACTTTTGATATCATTGTCGATTTTTCTCCGTTAGAAAAAGGGTCTCATCAATAATATTGAAGAAAACCCTTTTCTATAAATCAATATAGGTACCTACTTATTATAAAAATTTTGAAGATGTGATGACTGAAGATTTTTTCTGGAAGGTGCTCATCTTTATTAATTAATTTTTTCTTTAAGAAGGCAGAAATGTGAGAACATTTTGAATTGAAAGTAATGAAAATTAATTGTAAATCAAATGATAAATTAACATTATCCATATATCAATGTGCAAAATAGCATCATCACTATAAAATTTGGTTTAAACTTAATTTCTATCATCTTGTCATTTTGATAATAAAGAATATTTATTCCAGAACTTGGAATGGGAACGAAAGCATCTACCTTCAATTGTAAATCTTGTGGATTGGGTTTCCCCAAGACGCAATTCCTGAGGAAACATCTACAACTGCACCATGGAATGAGGTATGTATGTATAATATATTTCAGTGGCGAAGGGTGGACGTAGACTATTGAGCTACTATATAAATAGTGCACACTAAACTTTGTCAGTTATACTTATTTGTTTTCATTAGACTAAGAATACAAATTGCAGATGGTTTTGGTTAGTTTTTATAATTTAATTAAACCCTGACTCAACCAAACCATAATAAATAAAAATATTCTTCTTGTTGTTCAAAAAATGAAGTACAAAGAACAAAGTACGAAGCCCTGTTCTTTATTGTTTTATTTTTGAAAAATATTGTTTATGGCCAAAGATGTCAAATGCAACTTTCTTCTATAGAGATTGAGCCTAAATACATATCGTCGTTGCGCCTTCAAAATCGGCTATGTGCTTAAATTCCCCAGAACTGGATTTTTGTGCCAAAAATTTTATAATAATTCCTTCTATACCAAGGAAAAAATATAATGATTATGATAAAATGTATTTAGGAATTGCTTTAAAAAATATTTCGATGTTGTAGGCGACAGGCATTGTAATTCGCATTGTTTTTAGCCTCTCCCGTAAAGTTTTCAAAAATACACAGCCAATTTTGAAGGCGCAACGATGATATTTGAAAGTGAAACAAAAAAGGTCCACATGTCGGTTACATATAAATTATAAGTATCATAATTCACCGTGAGCTCAGTGAGCTATCGTACCAGAAAGTGATGGCCGTATAGCATCGAGATAAAAAATGATGCATTGTTCGTGGAACATTGTAGACAATAATGTTCCAATTGTATTAGATTCAATAAATTTTTATAAGTACGACTTGATATTTACGAGCACCTATTTGCTAACCTTATTTTGAATCATCCAGAATTTTATATAAATATATGAGTGGTCTGGAAACAATAACGGCACTATTCTGGTGGCAGCTGGTGAACAATTCCATTTTTGTTTTTATCAATTTTAAAAAACTGCCGATTTTATTTCTAGACACCTCACATTATACAATATGATTGATTGTCTTTTTAATTTACTTATCTACGTATTTTCTTCTGTCTTTCCCCTGTATTCCGGTGATTTATATTACGTATTTTTAAGTGTTTTATTTAGAAATGAATTTATTCTCAATACTATACGGCCATTTATTTCCCATACATCAGGTCACGGTGAACTGTGATACGGCCAACTGCATACTTACAAATTTCTGGACACGCCCTTGTTTACTGTGACGAGAGTTTTTTGACGTTACATATAAAGAAAGCGGTTATGACAAACTGGAATCGGAATCGGGAAACTTCAGCGATTTTTATAAAGAACACACAGAAGGCTTCATCCGGCAGAAGGGTTTCTTCAACATCTTTGTTTATGGCAGTTATTGTGTAAAAACATTAATTACGTGTTTTTTTTAATTTTTTTTTAACCATCTCCGATCTTAAGAATATCATATGAGCACACGATCCACAAAGTGGAGGTTGTATTAATAGATTTTAGTTTTTATTGAAAATGGATGTTAGCCACTTGATCAACCTAATAGGTCCATACTCTGGTCCAATCACACATTGAAAAACAACATTTGAATTTCCCAGATCTGGTAACTGCTCGCCCATTGTGGTAATGCGACAGAAAAATTTGGAAACGGTGAATAAGTCAGTTTATCACCATGTGAACCAATACCAGAAGATTTTTTTTTATTGATGGTATTTTGTGCTTGATGACTTGTTTTCTATTTTTCGTTTTCCTTTTCAGGTTTGCTGTTGAATCCTCAGTACTGGGAAAATCAAAAGTGGCTAAGCCAAAAGGCGAAAGAACTAGAATTTTGAAAAATTTGAATAAAAATTCCACAGACGGCAACATCAAACTGACAGGTGATGCCGAAGCACCGTATACCTGTAAAATCTGCGGCAAAACGTAAGCAATTTATATTCTTGCACCGAACCACCTTTTTTTTTACCGATAGCTTATAATTTGGTGAGCACTACGCAGACAGACGGTGTATTATGTTAAAATATGCGGAAGATACATGAATTATTACTGTCATGGATTGTGCTTCAGCCTGGACCATAAGAAAATCAACATCATCCTTATCCGTATTTATTTAGTAAAACTTGTAATTCTCATCTTTATCAAAAATTAAATTTTTATTGGATACCTTTAGTATCTATTATCAAAACTATTTACTTCCGTTTAAGATTCTTGTAATAAACACATAATCGATTAAAAAATTCATCATAATTTGTATCTTGTACAATAGAAAAATTTACAAACCCCGTAATATTGTGTAGTTTATTTTTTTTTGAATTTCGAAATTTGGGGTTGGTTTACAATTATTCCATTGCACCCACCGCGAGTAGAATGTATCACAATGGGATTATTTAGTTGTTATTTATTACCTTGGTTTCTCTATGTCATTTGCACTATGATTTTACACTAATGGTGTGATAATATACTATACCTAACCTAATTACCACAATTTAACCGTTTCGCTGCGGAGCATTTACTTACTATTTAATTACCACATTTAAATAACATGTTAATTATATATCTATTGGCCCCCTAATGAGGGCACAACAGCTGTGCCGTCAGCGGTCAGTGAGTTAATGGTAACAATCATTTATATTTTATACAGTATAACCCCTATTTTACGTTTTTTAAGGGACTGAAGAAAAAAAACCTAATTGGAGGGAAAATGTAAAAGGGGGGTATTGAAAAAAAGAACATTTAAATTTTAAGTTTCTTTAATTTTTATTGAAAAATCGTTCGAATGTCACGACCCAATCATTGTCAAGTGCGCGTAACTTGCATATTTTGAATATTTCCGACGTAAATTGCGGGAAAGAAAAATGTAAATGCGGGTATTAAATGTACTGAAATACATCGGGACTGAAAAAAATACACGCAATTGCCGGGAAAACGTGAATTCCGGGCACGTAAAAACAAGGTTATACTATATATTTAAAAAAATATAATTACCTACATTATAATGTGTTTATTGAATTTTTAGCTTTCAGAGATTGGTTAATCTGGAGAAGCATTCAAGTCGTCACGCGTTCGGCTGCCCGTGTCCTCGTTGTGGTATCGATACTAAGGATAAACATTCTTTAAACGCTCATCTGAAACAATGCAGGTAAATTAATGGATATCATCACTAGGTGATGGGCCTAGGATTAAAGAAGTTTGAGTGACATAAATAAGTAAAAAATAACTGTTTCTGCATGAAAAAAGGTTCAAACATGTATAGTCTTACACATGGCTCCCGTATCCTGAAGCGGGTCCCCAGGTCAGAATGTTTGGTGGGCTCCTATACCTATCACTAAGGTTAAGGGTAGTGTTCCCTAAATGGTATCGCCAATGGAACCTCAGGGTTCCGCAAAGTAAAATCAAGGAAGTTTTGTGTATTTTTAGCAATTTTTCGTATTTTTATAGAAATCCGCATTCAATGATGAAGCACTTCACTCTATGGAGGCCTATATGATCTTATTAGGATCGGACATAGTCGAAAAAAATAAAATATGTAACCATAAAAATGTATTTTCTTCGAATTAATAAGTATTTGTTTTGAAACATCTGGGTTTTTTTTTCATCACCTGATTAGGGTTACTAATTAAATTAACTAAATTGTTTTTGAAAGTTCGATTGAATTATAATATGTACAGTAAACTCCCGATTATCCATGTGCGGATTATCCGTGCATGAATTTAATTGTAAAAAAATCGCTCCCTTTTGTTAACATGAACCTCGCTCGAAAATTCGATCTGATATTAGAAAGATTCCTGCAAACAAACCAAAATCACAGATTTTTCGATCACAGATTCACAATTTTCTTAATAAATAATGAGTATTAAACATGTTAAAATAATTGTCTGCTTTAGAAATGTACTTATAACAATATGGTAGTATTTTAAAAAGAAAAAAACCATAGTTTGGATTATTCGTGTTTTTCGTTTATCCGTGCCGTCTTTCCCCACCATTAGCCCCTGATAATCGGGAGCCTACTGTATATAGTGTAGGTTCAAATGTTATATAATTTTTAATTTAGCGATCGAAATTTTATCAAACATTAGCCACTTAGTTTGTGTAATTTTTGTGGTAGGTAAATTGTTAGTATAAATTTGATGGCACTACTGTTAAAATAATATCTTCTCTAACGTGCTCGCACCATTTATAAACAAACTAAAGTAAATGATATTTTATTTTTCAGAGATACAGAAGCGGCTGATAAATTGGTGTGTCCGACATGTGGAAAAAGGTTGACAACAGCTGCAGGCTGGAGGTCAGTTAGAAATTTCTGCTTTATATAAATTTGTTTGTCAACATATGAATCAGTGATGGATGAGTGGCAGGCTATAAAGCCAATGCGTCGCAAGTGTCACGTCTGGTAAAGTCTGTTGTTTTATCAATGTAAGTTTGATCGAGAACAAAAGACCTGTCAAGTAAAAACATTGTTTGTCAACTGGTAAAATATTCAACAGAGCAGAAATGTGGTTGCTAAATATTATGTCCCTCCAAGCGCATAAGGTATGGTTTTGGGCTTCTTCTCCAATACCGATATGTCTGCAAATAAATGTTTTTTTAGTAAACAACATTTTTGTGTTTCAGGCATAAATGGTTGGTTTTAACATTAGTTTCTTTTTCCATCATATTGTATGTTCAATTGAATCATTAGAGCTGTATGATCATTTCTATTAGCCAATCAACCTTTGTTTGTGATAAACATAAAAGTCAAATTGGACATTTCGGCATTCGTTTGTATCTTTTTAATTTATCAGTTACTTTAAGTCATTAAGGCTGAGATGCATAGAATGTCACTAATCACTAAATACTTAACAGCCATTATTCAGGCATTTAGTGTTTAGAGTTTAATGGAGAAGGAATGTAACTCTTAAAATATTTTGCTAGCTATAGATAATTACATAATACAGTACTCTCTCAGTAATCCGCCACCCCAAAAACCAGACAAGTGTCCAAGTGAAAGTGGCGGATTAAGCGTTAACACAAAATATGGTAAAAATTAAAATTGGTATTTCGTAAAATTTTTTTTTTTTTTGAGAAATTTGTACTAGCAAATTACGGTTTTATTTATAATCAAAATCAAGTTTTTACTAAGTTATACATATTTATAAACTTAGTTTATCAACTAAATATTAAACAGTAAATCACTTGACACAACCAGTTGTTCAGTGAGGCAGATATTCTTGAATGGCTTAGGATTCCTGGCTTTCCCTATGACCAAAAGCTTCAATTTGTGTGTCCCGGTTGCATTGGAGCACGGCATAATTGTGATACGGTCCTTGAGCACTTTCCTCCCTGGTATATTACTTTCTTCGCGATGAACGTACGTTTTACGAAGGATAAGTTTCCAAAATAAACCCGTCTCATCTGCGTTTTGTATACTTGTACGCGGCGGACTACTGAATTTGACAATTGAATACTGGTGAATTATAGAGCTTGACTTTGTGCTTTCAACTAGTAAAAATAACGGCGGATTATAGTAGTTGTCAGATAATCGAGCGGCGGATTACTGAGAGTGTACTGTATTATAAAATATATCCATATTATATATTTTTTATTAGATTTTGATGGTTTGTATTTAAAGTAAATTATTTATAGTATGTATGTAAGGAAGTTATTATTGTTATCAGGTATCATCTCCAAACGCACACGGACATACGGCGGTTTGTCTGCCCAAAGTGTCCGTCGCGACGCTTCCTGACAGTTGCAAATCTCAAGGCCCACAGTCGAGTTGTCCACTCGGAGATCAAACCTTACTTGTGTGTCGTCTGCGGAAGAAGGTTGGTCTAGATATTCTAAATCTTTTCATATTTTAACATATGGCGCCTCACTACAATAAAAATATGAATTAATGAGTCTCATTAATTCTCACCCGGAGAATAATACTGGCACAACTCGAAAAACTTGTTTTTGCAGGAGAGCAGTTTGAATATTTTATTTTGGTGTGTTAAATCAGTTTTTTTTTTAAATGTACTTTATAATAGCATGAAGTCGGCACACTTGAGTCATCTCATTTTGAATGTTATCCGCAATAACAATGGCACAATTATCATTGTGCCACTATTTCTGCTTGAGTTCAAGTAAAATGTTATAATATGATAATGCTTTTAAGGCCACCATTTTATTTTTTTAAGAATTATGCCGCTATTTGTGCGGATAGAAATGATATCTTGGAACATTTCTGCATACTTAACTCAAAAATGACAAATTTGGATTTGTGCCACTATTATTCCCCGGGTGCGAATTGTACTCTCACGATTATGTGTGTACATTGTGCTTGTGTGTGTTATGTTTACACAGTATTTGTACCGGAATTAAAACATTAATTACAGCATTGAACGTTATAATGCAAACGAAACCTGTAAAAGGACATACCTCATTCATACATAGAAATGCAGCCAAATATATCAGACTTAGAATATTGTCATTGTATATCACGGACAAACATAAAGATGACGGCAATTAAACCCTGTCTAAACCAAACTAGGTTAAGGTGTTATCCAACAAAAATAGTGCACACCTTTTCAGTCACACTTATTTGTTTTCGTTGAATTAAGAATACATATTATTACAGAATATGGTGTTGGTTAGTTTTTTAAAATTCATTAAGGGGGGACATGCTCGGGGTAGGTCAAAATGGAGCTTTTATTGCATTTTCAAACCATGATCCTGGACATTCCTTAAACGTTGTAGATAATCTATTTATATAATTTTGAAGCCTTATTATCCTTTATATTTATTTTAAACATTTGATGACTGCATAAAGTATTTTTATTATATAAAATAGTATTCTTTTAAACCTCTCGCTCTAATGTTTTAGAATATAGTCATATTTCGGTACATGAATGTGCAGTGGTGTTAAGATTTTTTACATTTATTAATTTTTAAACGCATTTATAAAACCATTAGTATAATTTATGACGAGATAATTTTGTCTGGTCTCCAGTCCACTGTTCGCTTTAACTACCTTGAAGTAAGCTGCACAACGGTGTTATATAACATCGTTGGCTGCACACCGTCTCATACCAATGGGCCGACAATACGAATGGTTTCAGATATGTTTGAAAGGTACCGTAATTTTATTTGTATTCAGGTTTGCTTCGTCGGATCATCTCCGCAAGCACATGAAGTCTCACGCGGGCCGCAGGGACCATCTGTGCAGTATCTGTGGGCAGGGCTTCCTGCAGAGCTCACATGTGTCGCAACATATGTGGGTGCATACGGGGATCAAGCCACACCGCTGCCCTCACTGTCCAAACAAATACACCGCCAAGTGTTCTCTTACTGTAAGTATTTTGTTACATACATATTACACTTTGTACTGAACACAATTCAAATACGTATTGTAGCCTTATTAACCCATTAACCCATCGCGCCCTATCGGCGCCAATTTGGCGCCGGTGTTACAGGGTGCAGGACATGATGAAAATAATTTTTTTTAATCATATTTTGATTTTTTTTAAAGTTGAAATTTCTTAATAATATATGTAGCTATCATTTTATGATGTTAGTTATATACGGTCCAATATATTTTTTAAGAAATATTTGATTTATAAAATCTATTTTTATTTAAATTTGTCAAAATAATGATCAGTTCGCTAGGTATGAGGTGTTAGAGACAGTAATAAACATAAAATGGCCCTCCATCTTCTAAATATCTTGAAGAGTATTATATTTAGCTCCAGTTTTAGTATATCTTCCTTTTATTATTTACTTTTATCATAGACTTTTTATCTCTGTCATTTTGTATAAAAAAAGGCTAAAAAAAACCAAAAAACTATATTTGACATGTTTTTTTCATTCCACTTATACGCAAAGTTTACTTAAAATGTAAATACTTAATAAAAAAATTCAAAACCTACAAATATTTAAAAGATTTATTTGAATTGAATGAATAATACATGAGTTATATCAATTTTAGTAAACAGTGTGCCTTTTTAAATGATCCTGAAAAATTTAATCTGTCTGCAATGGGTTAAATGCCTGGAGGTAGTAACATAGCGGTATCCATCTGGCTGCAAATTTATATGTAAACATATCTTTTTTGAAACATATTAAAAGTATTTCATAAAGGCAAAAATATTTTGCTTTAGTACTTCACCATGATTTCAGGAGATGGCAGTGTGTGTACTATACAGTGAAACCCCGATTTTATGGTTTTCGAGGGACCCTAAAGAAAAAACGATAATTGCGGGATACATATGTATATATCTCCTGGATTTTTTTCGACGTCCTGATTTATTTTCAGTTTTTCAGCTAGAGTTCTAGTTTTCTTCATGGGGGGCATTTTAGTTGCGACTTATAAAAATTCGTGATACGAGATGCGAGGCGAGCCTGAAAGATCTGGCAAGACTGAGCGCTGACCGACCTGTGCAAACAAAGCGACGCAACTGAAAGACCTGTATGTATCATAAACAATTCTACGAAAGCGAAATGAAAAATATTCAACAAAAACGGTCAATTGGGATAATATTTGTGACGGGACCATAATATTTAGATGACAGATCGAGAAAAACGATAAATCGGGGAACGGTTAATGCGGGATTATTTAACATTATTCTTATGGGTGTTTGGCGGGACTTTCAATAATGAACGATCCATGCGGGCAAACAATTTATGCGTGAACGATAGATCGGGGTTCCACTGTATATTAAATTATTTAAAACAGTCAACAAGGGGCTAATATTATGAGTGTGAAGTATGGTGTGTACACTTGTGCATTTTGCATAGCCAGTCTTGCACACACGAAATTGTAGAGCATGTAAACGCGCTTGCGGCATACATCATCCTATTAAAAACAAATTCTGCATTGCCGGTAACATGCTGAGATTTACAGATATTATACTGTTAGAAATGAAATGACGAAATAGGGTTTCGGAGTATAGCCTCTTTGACAGAACATCCTTAAATAGGTTGAGTCGTGCTACTAATCTTTGAACAAATTAAGATTTAAAACCATTTACACAACAAGAATCTAATCTAAAATCTTGTGTGTATATAAATTATAAAATAATCATAAAGCTGATTACCCTTCTATTGGTAGAATTTGAAAACATCTCGGAGAATGTATTCATTAGAAATAATGGCTATGAGTCATAGATGAATTTTGTAAGATTTTTTCTAATGACTATGTTTCTGAGGTTTTTTCAAAATGTATTCTTGTTTCAATTATCTCGGTGTTGAATTTCAATTTTTAATTATGAATGTAAAATTTATGATTACATTTTTTTTGTTTAGAAACATCTCCGGAGAAATCACTGGGAGCAGCAGAGGGCCAAAAGACTGGCCGAAGAAAAGATGCACAAGAAGCTCTGCGGACAAGACGTTGACGGTGAACTTTTGGAACTCGATCCTGATGACATTATCAAAAAACAACATGTTGATGACAATACTGTCATTGTTAAATCTGAATTTGCGACTGCGGAAGACGGTAACCCAGACCTTAATGACAGGATAGCAATTGAAGATCATTGCAAGAGAGAAGAAGTGTCGCATGGCGATGATGAAATATTAGAAAAAGTTCATAGTTTTCAAAGTAATAGTGATCAATTGACATTTGAAGATGTTAATAATTTAGAAAACAGTAGCCAAGTACGTCATGTGTTATTGCATGACATAATCCGCAGTCGGAATAAAACTGATACACCTCAAATGTCACTCAATATTGGCAATAACAGTAATTATATTCGTCACATGTCGCTGAACGAAATCGACAATGATGAAAACGTGAATGAACTTACGTTGCAAGATGATGACGACTGTGACAACGTAGTGGAGATGTCATTGGAATCCGTTGATAATGACGGCGGAGACAATGGGAATGAAATGTCTCTCAATGACGAGAATTTGGATATGGACGGGGAAATGTCGGAGCAAGACTTGGAAGAAGGAGTGAATGTGGTGATCGTGGACGTGAGCGGACACATCGACGGACAGCACGGAGACGTCATCATCGACATGGACGGCGCACATGAATATGCCATTCAGTATGAGCAGGCTGACGACAGTGATAATGAAAACAATATATCTAATATGGAGTAAAATTCTGCCATGGTTAACCATTCATTCATTTCAAAATTAAATTATGTAGGTAATCACATTTGAACATACACATACGCGTACGCGTGTTGATGTTTATTAATTTATTTTTGAATAAACCACTTGAAACAAGATATTTATGTAATTTTTAATCAGAAGTCCCCATATCTGAGATGAATCACACTATCATTTACTTTATTGGTCACAATGGTATTTTTATTAGCTGCCATACAACGCATTGATAGCATCACTGTTTACCAGAAGGCAGACACTGTTGCATTTCCTTATATAATAATTGGGTACCTCCAGAAAAGTAGCATTATCCTGAATTCTTCGTTTTGAGATAATTCCAATTAAACATGATGCACCAGTTTAAAAATCATGTGATACATGCTGCGGCTCACCACACTGACTTCTAATGCAATCTGTTGTCGAGATTAAATAGTCATTTTTGGGTGGTATGTAGACAAATACATGGTACATAAGTTAATTAAAATGATTTGCCGAAAACAATTTTTTCAGATATGGGCTCAATTATAATATCCGAGCAAATTTTTTTTTTTTTGCTAAATTGATTATTACTATTGAGGTGCAACTTTTTTACACATGATACACTAAAATTGTCAGTAGAGTAAATTCAGCCGATGTGTAACAAAAAGACAGTGTCACGTCCGAGTTGAAAAGCAAAAATTAACATTAATGCTAATTGACTGCTTTTAAACTAATAAAAAATAATTTCTCTTTAGGCAAGATACCTTTTGCACACTTCTAAACACTTTTTTAAACTATTGTTATTGACTTCATATATTGTGGTCAAATAACTACAGCATACCATGTCATAGTTCCTGTCATTGGCATACTTTATTATAAAATAACTAAATCATTTTGCAAATAAAGAATAGCTCTGATGACTGAGCAGCTAACGCGTCGGCTTATAATATCATGGATCCCAGGTTTGAATCCTGGGTCTGCCAAAAACACATTGTTTTTCAAGGTGTGTTTAGAGTCAGAGTACGGACCTAGTAGGTTGAGCAAGTGGCTAACATCCATTTCTCGAAAAAAAGTGTGGAGGGCCATATTATGATCTTCTTAGAATCGGACATGGTCAAAAAAAAAAAAATATTACAGTAAAACCTCGCGACCCGAGAACTACAGAGTTCTAAGTGAACAACTGCAGCAAAAAAGTTATGGGCTGTTGAAGTTTTGAACGCTTGTATTTTGTTAATTGTGAATGTTTTCAATTATTTTTTTGATTGAATATATCAATTATGGTACTGCTATGTTGTACCTATCAATAAAACTACGTTAAAACTAGTTGTTAATGGTTAATTTTATATATCATAAATTCAGTTAGAACATTGTCCACCTGAAACTCAAACAAATCGCCTTTACTACAAGGTTCTAACTGAAATTTGTATGGAAATCCTGGTAATTCAGGACGCATAGTTTCACTTTTCATGTTAAAATAAATAAAATTCTTGAAAGTTATCTAATATAATATTTTTTTCCGGAGAAAATGTATGGAAATTGTTGGGAAAATGGGAAATTTGGAAAAACTTAAATATTTTTTTGTAATTTTTGTTTAATACCATTTTAAAATGAAAATTATGTTGAAAATATAATTTAAAAATACAAAACTATTGTTGATGCAACAAGCCCAATGTTTATTGTTCAATTTCAACTGGCTCGTTGTCTTCACATCCGATACATTTATTGTAATTGTGTATACAAGATTGTTGTTACTAATGGCTGAGTGAATGCTGTGTAAAAATTCTTTTATTAAATTATTCGCCTCAGTTTTAGAATAAACTTCAAGCCATCAAAAGGCATATCTTTCAGATCCATCATAACATCATAATAATATTCTTCTCAATTCTCAGGAATAGGGATTTTAGAATACAACATAACCATTTTTTCACCTCATCTACTGAGATTTGAAACATCTCAAATATTTATATCACTTTCAGGAAGACTTTTATGCCTGAAACATTAAATCAATGAATGAAATAGCCTTAAAATACTCTCAATATTTAAAAAAAAAATAACGATAATTTAACCTTACTTACGTTTCATAATATTATAATTCATCTATTAGTGAGTTCACAATTTACTGTTGATATCAAATATCACGAACCCTTTTTTTTGAGGTTATGTATCTCGAAGTTATAGTAGTTTATTTAAATACTCTTGGTTTCTAGTTAAATACACTGCATGGAGTCCTAATAATAAATTTAAAATACAAAACAACAACATTTTACTCTTCATATTGCAATTAAAACCATTTTAACAACTTTAAATGTATTCACAACCACGAAATGTCAAAGCACATAGAACTTTGTAGAACGACGGATCTTTTTAGATTATGGTAGAACTCTGTAGTACCACAGATATTCTGTAAAGTGCACATAGAACTCGGTAGTATTGGGGTTTAATGAAAAAATATAAGAAATATCGACCTCATATTGATATAGTATGTAGATAATGTGACTTGGAAGACTGCCTCATTATTACTTTAGTTTGGCCAAAAATCGACACTTAGAACCTTGTAGTTCTCGGGTCGCAACCTGTTTAGTAAGAACACTAATAATTCTAAATTTGCCATAATTCGAAATTTTCCCGAAAAAAAAGTCCCTTGAACATTATTTTCATATAAAACCATACCTTTAATTCAAATTTAGTAATTCGAAATGATTTCAGAGTTCTGGCATATAAAAATATTCAATAAATCGTAATAAAGTACACTATTTCATGAGCCAGTCATTGAAAATTTTGACAAACTTTACTTAAAACATCAAAAATTACTTATTTTATGAAGGTAATAAAAATAATCCTGACATTTTAGGCACATCTATCATCGGAAACGAAATTAATGAAAATCAAAAAAAAGTTTTTTTTTCAAAATTTTAATATTTTCCCCCATACATTTCATATTTCGTAATTCGATTTTTTGATTTTCGGTCCCATGGAATTCTTATTAACGAGGTTTTACTGTAGTTACTTTATAATTCATACCTAAGTAATTCTTCGATGTCATTTTTGCGTCACATTTTATTGTTACTTTTTTGGTGAACACTAGTACATAATATGTAACCATACCAGAGTAGATGAGCAAATCCAATTTTCTTAGTAGGCGGAACTAATTTGTACACTGTTAGCATCAACTGTATTTATATCACACCTTGTCCCATCGGCTTGTCTCGCTTGGCCCCTGTATATTGTGTATATCCATGCAAACTTATGAACCTTTTTAGAGGACTAAACTATATGTTCAATGGTCTGAAATAAGTAATATTCATGTATGTATCTTCAAATAATAGGGCGATTTAGGCAAATATGTTTAATATTATATTATCAAATGGTTAGGTTAGGTTATGTTAGATGTTTCAAATATAGTACAAACCATAATTTATATAGTACAGAGTTTTTTATTTCTTCAAATTATTAATGTAAAGGGGCTTTTTGCGGCAATATGATACAGGAATTGTGTTGCAGTTAATAGTTCCCCAAAACACAAAAATAGTAGTCTACGTTTCCGAAACTTTCCATCTATTGCCCATGGTTTCTGGCAGCATGGTTGGTCGATATATCGAATATCGAACGCAATCGAAAATACAGCAATAATTGCTAGATAAATCTATTTCCTTCTCGCTCTGCTCCATATGTGCGTCTCTGTTTGACCTGCCTCATCCTTAGCAATAATAAAAATATCGTAGTGACAGCCGATTCGATAATACATTATTTTAATTTTTTGCTGTATCGTTATTAATTTTATTGTGGTGTTTCATCAATTCACACTACGTACAATAACTAAATGGACAAACGACAAGTTATGGGAGCTTATTAATGAGGTTTATTTACGTCCTGAGCTATGGAACGTGGAAGCCAAACTATATAATGATTCAAATATGAAAAGGCCAACTGTCAAAGCTGCACAAACGTCTAGATCTGGAACAATGTGAGCAATTGAAGAGTGGAACACCCTGAATAAATACATTTAACTCCTGTATGAGTGGTACTTCTGGTATGGAGTACTCCACGGTGGCGGCGCGGCTTAAGCGTTGGGCTGTCACGCCGTGGGTCCCAGGTTCGAATCCTGGGTCTGGCAAGCACACATATTGTTTTTCAATTTGTGTGTGAGTCCAGGGTATGGACCTAATATGTTGAGCAAAGTGGCTGACATCCATTTCTCGTAAAAACAAAATCTGTTAATACAAAACCTCTACTCTGTGGAGGCCCATATGATCCTATTAGGATCGGACATGAGTATGTATGATTGGTTGTATTCATCCTTGCCCGACACTTAATGATGTCGGGTCATACATTGCCCAGCAACTGGGCAATAGTTTTACTATTTTTTTGGCAATTGTATCGGCAATCTGCAATTTTTGATGCTTATTTACAGGCTCCTAAGACTAACTAATGGTAGACAGATGTGGAATTTACTGTCGAGTAAATATAATGAAGTTCTACTAACTAAATGCCAGTTTCATTAACTACTATAAATACCTACATACTTGAAAGGTAAGAGAAACCGGTTATTAATTATGAATTTACAATGAGAAGTTACCTAAACTTGAATAAATCATCCTTGATATCAAATCTTCATTATGCATAATATAAATTTTGATGCTTATTTATACATGAATTCAATTAATTAATTAAATATTCAAATCACATCCACGATAACCTATCAAATAATATGGGAATTAAAAAAAAAACAAAATACTTGATTCAGGCAAATGAATAAAATTATCAATAATTACCTACAGCAAAATAAATAATAAGCAGGTGTTACCAAGTTGCACATTTTTGAGTTTGAAAATTAGATTAATGTGACAACGAAACTTATGTTAATACATATTATATTTTTACGAAATTATGATATTAGTTTTGGGTTACAAAGCTGTCATTAAATTCCTAAACTACAGATATACCCCATTTACACATGCATGGATTTACTACTGACAATAGGTATTATAGCGGCCATAACAAGAAAATGCATGTGTAAGTAAATATGTATTATCATGCAAGTTGTGCAAAAATTGCATGCATGAATTAAAAAGTTTGGAAGCTTCTGAATTTTCACACGACAGTTGGAATTTGTTCGATATATGCAAAAAACCAAATACACCGCCCAGACTCATTTTGAGGTTAACCGATTTTCACGACCTGTCAAGCAGTACTATAAAATGACAACATCGCATCTCGCTTACTCTTGAAGAATGAGATTGGTGAGACATTCAGCACTTTTATGTGTAAACAATTTATATCGCGATAGCTTAAAATACACACTATTGCTGCAAGTAAATCCATGCGCGTGTAAAGGCGCTAATATACCAACATAACGCGAGCCTAATACTACAAGGTTCTAAGTGTTCGTCCTTGAAAAAACTAACCCAACAATGAAGTAGTATTCTAAGTTGCCTCATTGTTACTTTTGTTTCTCCAAGGACAAACACTTAGAACCTTGTAGTTCTCCACTCGCGATAAGTCATCAGGTGTGTTGAATTTGTAGCTAAGCTCATCATGGTGTAAAAAAATACCGAGTTGTATGCCAAATATTTTTATAAACAATTACATACTATACTAAAAGTATTTTCTCACCTTTCTTATGATGTTCAACGAGACATTTAAAAAAATCTTCGTAGAGATGAAACCTAAGCATATTAAAATAAAGCAAAAAAAGCATTAGTAGTCTACTAATTTTCATACAATCGTTAAAGAGGTAGAAGAACAATTATTTTTGTTGATGTTACATAATATAAAACTGGAAATGCTTCAGACATTTTTCATTGGGGAAACCACAGAAAGCTCCACCAGGAAGAAGATAAAAGGACATCCTTGTGTGAATTTCAGTTCAATCAATAATAATGAATACTATCTAACTCACAAAGGTATCTCCACACCGTAAAGGTGTTAAACTGACTTTTTTTATTATTGTGAATTGGTTGTTGAGGATTCACATTGATATATCTATAATTCTATAAGATTCACCGTTCCATTCAATATCTGAACAAAAAAATTGGTACTTTTTCCAGAAAAGGATATAAACGTCTGTAAGAATCACACTTATTGCAATGTAGGTGTAAGTACACACAATATGTATTTATAAGATGAACATCTGGCGTTTAGAAACAGACTTGTTGGGGACAAAAAAATATCTGCATTGTAAATTGTAATTAGAGTGAATTTCTAAACTGCATTAATTTGTGTATGTCATAATGGTTTTTTTCCTGCGTCTGTACTTGTAACTTGTATTTGTTCAATCTTTAGAACCTCGTTTATCTTGTGTTGATGTGATGGTAACTTGGAAGTCTCTGTTTTTGTATGGTGCTAATATTTTTTTAAGTGGACTTGATTAATATTATGCAATAATAACCAGTGGAGTGCACAGATTGTTGACACGACAGACAGTGTGGATATTTCTTGATTAATGGTAACCTATATGGATTTTAGTGCATTTTCATTTGGTGAGTGTGTATAGTGCTAAATATCACATTATGTTACATTTTAATTTATTGTTTATAGCCAGCATGTTGATCTCAATGCACATCTGGTTTAATATTCTTGCATTTTAAACGGTTGATGTGATATTAGATGCATTGATACGTATTTTGCAAGCCATAAGCTTATTCAAAAATGCAAAGTTGGCAGTGCTGATTAGGCGTTTGTGTACAAGGGAGCATTATGTACCTAATTGTGCCCATAACTTAGTGACCGTGCCGTGCCTATATAGGATTTCTTTTATTCAACAAATAATAAATACGACACAAGTAATAACTATTTCATGTAAGAACTACTAGTTAAAATCGTCGTAATTGAGTAGGATGCCCGTAGGTTAATTGGAAAAGCACACTGGCGCGGTTACAGGTTCAAGTACTATCAGGTGTCTTATTTTTTTTTTGCTAAAAAAGATATTTTTTTAGTGGATATATGCATGATGAGATGTTTTCAAATTATGTATGTTATTATATTATATAGCAGTGGTCGATATACTGTTAATTGCGAAGTTGTGGATAACGTAGAATGTAGGAAATGTAAAATTTACTAAATCAGTATTGAATGCACAACCACTGCAATGGTTGCGAATGGAATGCGACGGTTGTGGGTCCAAGATTTGGTACAAAAATATTTTGTACTGTGTATATCGATTTATATCATTTCAATAGGGAAACAACTCAAAATTTCAAGATAATAATGCCATTCGAAGTAGAAAGGCCTGCTATTTATAATTCGGCAAAAAAAAGAGTTAAAAATTTATTTAATGTGTTATAAAATCGAATACTTAACCCTTTCTGAGATTAATTATTGATTCAGTTATATACTGAAATTCTGGGTTAATTCCTTATTAGATTGTGAAATTTCATTATGCGTTGCTGAATTCCACTAAACTAAATATAAAAAACATACATTTTCTTCAAAATCAAAGCTTTAAAATTAAAATGAGAATTTCTGCAAAAAATTTAAACGCCATATCTTGGAACAAGGTTTATTGAATTGTTTCCCTATTGAAACATGGTATCTATATATTTAATAAAGAATGCTGACTTTTTAAGTTTCTTATATTATTCATTATAAAAAATAGTGTAATGAAAAATCATAATTACTAAGGTCATAATCATTATGATTAAAAAATACAAAAGCACGACTAACACTCAAAAAAGGAAGAATTTAATAGAATATTTGTTCCAGTATGAAAATAATGAAATAAAATATATACATACATTATCGTATGTCATAACTTTAAATCAAAATTAAACACATGAATTAAGATTTAAAAAACATTGTGTTGCGTTGTGCATAAAAAATAATTAAAGGCATCAATACCAAACATAAATATGTACAATTAAAATAAAATTGACAGCTAAAAAACATCATATCCATTTGTGGACAAGTTATTAACAGGTTGTTTTTATTTATTTATACAAATATTACAAGTTAAAATTAAAGGTGATCGATCAACCGTATGACTGAAAAGTTTCCTATATAGAATGTACGCCACTGAACAACAGTTATTATGTTTTGAATTCAAGACATTTTTAAACAGGTCTCTACACTAATGTCTTATTTATAAAATTATTTAGTGTACAGTTGAGAGTTAATGACCGCTGTCGACTATACATGAATAATAATTACATAACAGGGGGATGTCATTTCTCAGTTTAATTTGCTTATTTAATCTGCTTCATAGAAGATTTTGTGGTGGAAATAAATAAATTAATAATTGAACAACAACATTTACAGTAAAAATTCCAGGGAACCAACCTGGACATAAAAATACGTAAAAACTAGTTTTGTGCATAAGTCCACATCTATTAACAAAAAGAATAAGTTTAGTGTATTTAAGTATCGCCAGTAATAATAATTTAATGTAATAATTATTGTCTATAAACAGATTCAGAATGAGTGTATTTAAATTTATTGGACAGTGTATAGTTCTTTTGACAATTATATCTTCAAGTTTGGCGCAATTCGAAGGTAATTATTGTAATTACAGTATCTTTTTATATGTGTATCAAAAATTTGTATCAATAACTCAACGCTATGACAGTAATTTAATGTTATGTTTTTACTAGGTGACGAATGCCTTTTTACTTCTACGGGAGAGCAAGGGATATGCACTCAATTGGGAAGTTGCCCATCGGCTATGGCCAAGTTAAAGCAAGGAGAACCTCCGCAGGTTTGTGAATATCTTAAATTTACAGTAACTTTACAGGAAAAGGCAGTAGTGGCAGAGCTACACTGTACATGACCTAGCCTAATTTTGAATTCAAATCATATTTATTATTATTATTAACGTATTAAATCATATTTGAAGATTTAAACAATTCAGAGAAGGTACAGTAAAACCCCAATAATATGAATACAGTTAACCTTTTCTATGCCTCACGATATTACTATGGCAGTACCTATCTGACAGGCCGCAGATTTTTAAGGACGTATGTTGAATTTAGAGCGAAGATCTTACTAAAATTGCTGCAATACCAATACCATATAAATTCTTGAATAAAATATATCAGTTAATCATTATTGTTAGCAAGTTAGTATCATTACTAAAATGTTGAAATACTCCTGATGTCAGCTATAAATCATATTGATTTAAATTACAAAGTTGTTAGTCATTTCTTGGTGGATTTTCAAACATTTTAAATAATTAGCAGTTATTCTCAAGAATGATGGATCAATCATCAGCTTAATGGGATAAAAGCTGTCACCTGGAAAGTGAAAGACTCCTCTTTATTACGGATTTCTGAGGTTTTTCAAAACTTGGTAGGTATTAAATACAGAATGAATGTTTCCTCACCATTTGTGCTCGCTGTGATGGTTACAATGGAGTACAATGATTATATCTGTGACTGAAAGCTGGTGTATCATTTATGTCCAAAAAGAATACTTTCAGGCATTCTATGGACTTCCGGGGTTTTAGGAACATGTTGGATTTCTGTCATGATTAAACCCAAAAAGTGAATTGGCCCTGAAAGATAATATGATACTTTCGGTAATGTACCTAGGTACAAAACTCATTTTCTGCAATATCATATATACAACATACTGGCTCTGAGGTATAGATATAATGTTCTATTACCGATTATCTCACAGTTATTTTATTTTTCTAACAGATTTGCACTTTTTCTGGAACGGCACCCATTGTTTGTTGTGAGCAAGGAGTGTCTCCAGCAATTTCCACAGTGATTCCAAGCACCACTACTCTGCCGCCGTCAACTCTTACCATGACCTTAAGTACTCGGGCTGGGAATGGAGAATGTCCACCATTACCTAACAAAGCCTTAAA
Source organism: Rhyacophila brunnea (assembly GCF_057557595.1). Lineage (NCBI taxonomy): Eukaryota > Metazoa > Arthropoda > Insecta > Trichoptera > Rhyacophilidae > Rhyacophila > Rhyacophila brunnea. The sequence goes on along the minus strand of NW_028233068.1, from coordinate 17,613,518 downwards.
AGTTGCAAAGAATGGACAGAAAGCTTGGGACAGTAAGCAATTATTACTTATTACTTTTGGCTTCACTATTTTTCTACTTCTTGTCTAATATGTCTGTGGGATGGGGCCCTGAGTCTGTTTATTATGACGATGCGGCGTATGGTGGATCCAATACTCAATAATTTGTTGCGGAATATGCTGTTTATTCGAAAAAGATGACTGCAGTATGATATTCAGATTTATTCTAAATTATAAATGTGAAGGTTGTAGAATTTTAGTTGAACGACCCAGCTTAGGTACCTAACTGGCTGGGTCCAACTGAGTGTACGCCGGTCTCCAGTCTGTTACCTATGGAATGCCTTCCCAGAATTTGGCCAGGTTAGTATTCAGCAGGTAAAATGTTGTTTACAATCATTGAGCTAGTTTATATATAAAATAACTACTATTCTTGATTAAATTGAAGCTAACTTCTGGTTATGAGACTGGCGAAAGCCGGTACCGGTCTAATATCCGAATGGGGGTCAATTTAGTAGATGCGTACATTTGACAGATTAATTATTGTAAGATGTTATATTACCATTGTACGAATATAATGCAATGATCGGTCAATGAATGGTATTGTGAAAGATTTTGTTTTCAGGGTGTCATTTTGTGTACTTCTTTCTCTTTTGATGTTTGAGAATCATTGCACAGGTCTTTCTGTCTAATATACCTCATTATTTCTTGAGAATAACCAAAAATGTTATAGAAGGAAGAAGTAAGTACACACGGTGACGGTCGAAAACAATAAACAATAAAAATAACAATAAACTGTGGAAGTCTTGAAAAATTTATGACTTTGTGAAGTTCAACGACTTTCTTGAACAATTCTCTCCATCTGTCTCTATCTAGAGTGGCTACTCAAGTCAGTCATCTTTTCTCGTAAGCCCTACCAGATCTATTGCTGGACATCACATCGCTGGATCATGATCATTCATTACATATAACCTAAGCAGTAGTCTCTCAATACCAATTGATTGAACTGCAAAGCTGCAACCCTAAAATATTCAAATTCAATAGAAAAAAATGGTCACATTCACCGTTGGTTTCCACTATGACTTTTTTTGTCCTTTTTGCCCGTTTGCTCAAGTTTGCTGTGTATTGTGCATTGGTGGACCATTATACGCACTGGTGTCAGACATATTGGGTTTATGGCCTATATATCTGTATTTTCCAACTTTCAGAATGCATCGATTTAGCTGACACCATTTTCAGATGCAAGAACAGTATTCTTATCGGTGGACCAAGAGAGAGGGAAGAGCTGTGTGCACATCATGTGGAAAGTCTTGTGGTTGGCGGTATGCCCGCTGGTATAAATGAATTCCCACATATGGTAAATAAATTGATGGTCTATCAATATTAATTTCAATATAACTTAAAATAGGGTTACCAAATGTCTTAAAATTTTGTCTGACTGGGTTTTTGAAATATCGTCATTGAGCCGTTTGGAATGGGAGAATTGAAAATTTTACTGGATATCTAGCCTTTTAGTTTTTTTTGTACCTACATCTCTGAAAAACTTAATTTATTTTATTAACATGTACTGGGAAGCTCGTCATCATTGAATGTTTGTAATAGCTTCAAAGTCATGACTGTTTACATTAGAGGTATTATAATCGCAATATATAGATTTAACATATATTATTTTGAAAAAAACACTTTCTGATAGAGTATATAATAACCAATTATAAGTTAAAATTTGTTCGCTATTAGTATGTCACGCCGTAGCATAATGGCTTAATGCGACGGATGAGGCGTATACTCGGGAGATACAGGGTTCGATTCCCCGTCGGGGTGACTTACTTTTTTCAAAAAAGATTTTTTCTATTGGTTATTATATACTCTATCAGAAAGTGTTTTTTTCAAAATAATATATGTTCAATAATCAGAATGATATATTCTTAAATCTTGTGAATTATTCGTTGAATAAAAGAAATAGTTAAATATAGATTTAATATAAATATAAAAAAAAAACGTTCTGCGAGTTTAGATAGTATTTGATATATTAAATTTTATCAATGAATACTTTTTTTCTTTATTTCCTATTTTTTTATTTACTTAAATTATCATTGTTAGTGTTATTAGGTATTATATAACATCACTGAAATTAATAAATACCTTAAAATATAAGTTTTAATGAAAAATTGTTTGTGTGTGTTTGTGGGGGGGGGGGGGTGTAAATTTACCGCACCGGGTGATGGGTGACACTGCTCAGATGCGTTGATGATCCGCACACACAATAGAAAAATTAGAGGGAACGTCGATACAGATATATCGCACCCCCGCAACTAAACTGCCACAATCTAAAAAACGTCAAACAGAGAAAATCAGCTTTGAAGTTTTTACCTTTCGCATTTTTGTACTATGTTTTAGAAATATATTTAGATATTGAATGAATTTTTGACTTGAATTTGGTGCTATGGGTTAAAAGTGTTCAGTGTAGCCACCAATCTAACGAAGAAATAACGTTTGGTAAACCTATATTTTTAATAATAGTAACACTAGATGTAATGTAAATTATTAATCATAAGCAAGGATCAACACGATCGAATTGTTGTGTATAATTGCTTTTAATGTAATGACGATTGCTCACAACGCGTGGATCGTTGGATCTGGTTGGATCTGCATCTGCTGGGGTAATTAAGCCTTAACACTAGTGATATCTAGTGATGGAATTACGAGACATGAAATTAAATACAACAAAAATTATTTTAATTAACCCGTAGTGGCCGCGCGGCTTTAGCGTTGGACTATCACACCGTGGGTCCCGGGTTCGAACACATATTGTTTTTCAATTTGTGTGTGAGTCAGGGTATGGACCTAATAGGTTGAGCAAGTGGCTGACATCCATTTCTCGTAAAAAACAAAATCTGTTAATACAAACCTCTACTCTGTGGAGGCACATATTATGATCCTGTTTGGATCAGACCTGGTTTAAAAAAAAAATATCTAAAAATGGGTTTGTGACTATTGTGAGTGACAGATCGATAGCTCAGAAGACAAAGCACTCACCCGGAAAGTGAAAGACATGAGTTTGAGTCTCACTTGGTCCAACTGTTTTTCTAGAATTTTTCTAAGATGTATGTTCCTGAGGTTTTGAAATTTATATTATTTCTATTAAATTATTAAATTTGAATGGCTCCAATATAGTTAGACAGTCGACAAAATGTTTTTGAATCTAAATACGTCTTGATTAACCAGATACTTAAAAATCTTTAAATGACAGATTAATTAAGTTTGAATATATTTATTTTTATTCGGACAATCAATGCTGTTACACCGCCGACGCAATGCAATGAATTTTTTGAACACTTCTTCACCAATGAAAATAAACTAAGTACGTTTACTTCATGAAATTGTTTTACAGGCTCTTCTTGGTTACGGCGATTTAGCCACCGCTTTGTGGGAATGTGGCGGGACACTCATCAGTAAAAGATGGGTGATGACAGCAGCACATTGTTCGTCTAGCAGATCAGCTGGGTAACAAAATAATATTGTATTACATCTATCCAAAGCTAATGGACTGCCAAGCATAATATTCCAATATCAATTTGAACGCATGATTAATTAATCTTCTTCTTCTTCTTTTGCCATATCCGCCCCTTAACTGGAGCATATGGACACCACGCGGCGCCTCCAAGAATCCCTGTCGCTCGCCAGTCTTCTTGCTTCGTTCCAGGTCAAACCAGCATCCCGTAGCTCCACCGTATACACTCTGTAGATTGTATTTAGCGGCCTTCCATTAATTAATATATTATAATAAATTTAATTAATTAATTAATTAATTTTTAATTCTTTATCTTATGAAAAAAATATTTTATTATTTTATTCAACTTCCATTTGTTCATATTATTGAATTGACACAATTGGTTTATTAAAACTAATATAGGAAATGAATATTCTTGATACATCGTCCTTTCCTAAAGGAGTCTACCAAGTATTTGTGTCAGTATATTATGATAACTTAAGACTTGATTGTGAAGACTAATCATTTTATGTAACCACTTCTCATTGAATGACCTTAATTAGCTACCTACTAACATTGAATTAATGATGACCTCTATAAATTAATAGAAGAGGATGTTGAAAATGTTATTAAATTTCTGAATATTTATTTGTAGTACCGATGTGAAGTATGTGCGTCTTGGGTCACCTGAAGTGAATGCTCGGCTCGATAGAAGCAAGACGTACAATGTCACGAGGATTGTTGAACATCCAGATCGTAAGCCTCCTCAGTTGTATAACGACATTGCTCTTCTAGAACTTGATAGAGAGTGAGTGATTTTATATTATATTCATACATAATTTTAATTATATTACAATACAATAGAAAATTGCAAACTTTATTATCATTATACATTATATTTTTATGGTAGGTACAACATTTTGTTAATAAGAAATAGTGAACCAGAATACTCTTGTGTGTTTTGGTATGGTTATCGTTTATCGAGTTAGGGCCATTCTATATAAGGAGGTAAAACGCCGCGGTTCACTCGCTACCAACCTCAGAGTAATAATATAAAGAGAGTGGGCATTGTTTAGCAAAATGAAGCCGTGTTTCTTGCGTATAACGTACAGTATCACATCAATTTTATTATTATTAACTAACTATGAAATGTTATATTATTGTCATGTTGTTTCTCAGTCAGTGCGGCTACCAAATTTTAACCTAACAAGTAATCCATTATATCGGCAATTTTCAAAATTTGTTTGCTGTGGCTTCCTGTAAATAAACAAGAACTGTGTTTTATTTAGATATGAATTTTATCTCAATAATATACTACCCAAAGAGGTTGGACGATCTTTAATATACGGCTATATATTTCCGATACAACATTTCACGGTGAAGTGTGGATACGGCGGACTGCATAGGTACAAATTTTCGGACATGAAACTTATATTCCTATATGTTGATAATATGTCCAATTTTGTCCAAAACTAATCAATTACATTTGACACACAAAAATGCCATTGTTTAATATTGCATTGTGGACGCTTTATATTTATATAATTGGCTCTTCCGCAGTGTATCATTTGGATCGTCAGTCATCCCGGCTTGTCTCCATGTAGGTTCCGTAAATGGGGATAAAGCTGTTGTCACAGGATGGGGAGTCAACGCATCGCTAGGATCACAGAGTAACAAGCTTCTCAAGGTTTGTCCATGATCTGTTTACAGTGTGATTTGCATAATTATTATAATGACCTAGACATTTCTAATTACATGACATGTAATTCATGATAATATATAAAATAAGTTTATCACTTGGTATTCACCAAACTATGAAATAAATGGTGAATACCTTGGTATAGGTACTATTTATTACGCTCAATATTTTAAAGGAAAATGTTAACATGAGTCACTAGACAATATAATTACATGCCTTACTCTGGGTCCGATAGTGCCATATTTGTGAGATTCTATTTTAAACCTACAAATTTTTTCTTCATAAAAATATCATAATGAAAGGCGGTCGATCCCGAGAAATGATTTTGTTTTACAGTACAGTGTGTGAAAAGTAACTTACCACTTATCTATGACCCCTATATTATACAATGATGGTTGTTTTTATTTTTAAGGTGACTCTAGATAAATTTTCTTATCAAGATTGCTCATTAGCTCATCCTCCGAGCCCTGCAAGATCGTCAAAAGGAGTAGACGCAGACACGCAAATATGCTATGGCAGCCGAACTGAAATGAAGGACTCATGCCAGGTACAAAGGCCATTTGAAAAATTACTTGGACATAATATAATATTATAATTGTAATGGATTTAAGTTATGTACAATTATTCCATTTGAGTCGTTTTTGGTGACCCGGGTTTCGCCTTTCGGTATCTTCAGGCACCATGTCCACTCACCAAAAGGCAAATAATTAGTGTTAAAGCTAAGGAAGCTAAAGGGAGACACTGCAATCCCTATTATGGAATCTTATTTGTGGTTAAACATTGTGGTAAATTAATACCTAATAAATCATAGTGTTTTAATTTTGTTCAGTATTGCAGTGAGTGAGAAAAGATTTTTTTTAAATAAGCTTATGAATTTAAGCCCGTGTGTGTTAAAACCATACAGGCACGGCAGTGTATAATAATAATATATGGTGAGTGGACACGGTGCCTGAAGATGCCGAAAGGCGAAACCCGGGTCTCCAAAAATGACTCAAATGGAATAAATAGTACATAACTTAAATCCATTAGAATTGAAATTCAAATTCCATCAAGTACCGTCGGTCGATAGTATTAATATAATATTATAATATCATGATAATGTCACTGTGAAAACCAATGAAGTGGAAGACGTGTTTTTCTTTCTGACGATTTGCTTCTGTTATAATGGCGACAAAAAAAAAACAGAAACCTCAAGTTGAGGTGCTGAGAATTTAATAATTACAAGTCACATACAAGTAGTCAGGAGGAGTTTTCACATCACCACATAATTGAAATAGTATTCAAACATGTAACTGCTTTGTACAAAAAGTTATAAGTATTTTATTCCGAATATTGGATTACACTCCATGGACTCCTGTTTTCCTCGTTGTCTACTGCGTAAGGCGCTGGTTTCTCATCCAGGGGCTCCGGGTTCGATTTTCAGTAAGGTCACAATATACTTACGTGATTTTCTCAAAGGCTGGGTATTTCTTTGATTGTCTTATCGGTCTTTGAATGACTTATCCATTTTCAAGCACCAAACATAATATGTTATGAATATTATTCATTAAGGCTATACCTCAGTTGAGGCACGGTCTAAAAAGATCGTGGCTAGGCGATGCGCGGATTGCGGGTCCCGGGTGCAAATGACGCATGCCAAACGAAATATAATTTGTCATATAAATCCAACATGCATCCATTTAATGTTCTGTTTATTGTTCTATTAGTAACAATAATAATATAATTTCATTGACATGTTTTCTTTTTAAAGTAAATGGGTAACGTTTTTAGTCATCTTTACACGATTAAAGAATTAATACACCCGTCGCCATCACGAAACAAATTGACGTTTGCCCAGCTCGACGTTCTCTCTCTGAATGCCAGCGACTAGTGAGCGAGTCCAAAATTTCGTCGCGCCTATAGTTGAAAATTATTTTCCGTTTCACTGATGTATCGCCTTAACATAAAGAAATATCTACATTTTTCTTAGGTAACAATAGATCATTTTGTGAACCAGGAGGTATTTACAGAATGTCGAAAACTGTTATAAATTCCATAGTTAGATTTGAAGTCGATTTACTCTGCCTGTGATCTGTACACTTGTATTCTTTCAATCCTCAGCTCCTCAATTATTATTGTTTTATTTTCTATCTTTCATTGTGCTTGTTAGATTGTTTATATAAATATACCAGATTTAAGGTTCAGTTTTGATAGTTTGGGCAGGATACAGAGAAGGAAGAGGGAGGGACACTGAACGTGGTAATGGGATATAGCAGACACAAACACAATGAACACATTAAGCCCACGTGTATCCTGCACATGGGAAGATCGCATCTGTGCAGTTAGTTGCTTTGCAATTTCATTACATTTTGACTCTGAGATGATGATATGGTGCTTCGAGAGAATCTAGAATCTATTTCCTCTGCAGATTTTCCCACATTATCTTAGACTGGGACCACGGATTTGTGAAGATGATTTATCGTGGATCAAATTTTTTGTGTACTACTACTACTTTTTGTGTAACTAATACTGCACCCTATTATGCTCCAGTATCGGAGCATAGAACAAGCACAATGTCGCATCACCTACCTCAGCCCATCGCCACGTGTCATGTTGTGAGACATCTGAGACCTGAGGCAACATAATATTGCTTTTCTAGCACCACTGGTAGATTGAGGGAGGGTTGGTTACAGGAACACCATTTAAAAAAATCATCTAGCAGGGTTTGAGTAATCGCAATGTTGACCATAGTGGGTACTTTGATTTTTACAGGGTGACTCTGGAGGTCCACTTCAAATCCAAAACAAAAATGTCTTCTGCACTTATACGGTTATAGGCATTGTATCAGTTGGAAAAGGTTGTGCCATCAAAGGAGTGCCTGGACTCTATACAAGAGTGGCAGCTTACATTCCTTGGATTGAGAGCATTGTGTGGCCGTAGAAGGTAAAGAACATGCCATTAAAAAAATTAGCTATCTATAGGGCATAAGCTTTATTCTGTGATCGTTTGTCAAAATATCACAACAATTTTTGGTGGCTATAATACCACATAATTTAAATCTATTCGGAAGAAACAGCATTGTCTCTGGATAAAAATGTCTACCTAGGTGCTAAATTTATTATGTATTATCTGAAAGTGGTGTTCTTGTAAATATTCAGAAACATTATGTTCTTTTCGTATTATGTTATTTTTGTATTGTATACAAATTATGTCTCCACACTGACCCCACAGTAAACCCATCTAGAATTTAAACAAGGTGAATTTATCCATTACACATATTTAAGAAATATAACTATTATAATATATTATAATAAGGAACAGATAACTGTGTATAATGTAAGCAAATCAATAAAGATTACAGTCTTTATTTAATATGTATTTGTAGTTTAAGTAAAGAAAGATTATATTTGATAATATTACAATAAAAAGCTTATTTAAAATTAATTTTGAAAGACATGTTTTTATTTCGACAATAGAATATTATAAAAGAGACCACAGCATTGCATACATACATACGATTGAGGAGTTTGGTTGAAGAGAGGAGAAAAAAATAAACAGTGGGTTGGAGCGGACCCTTTTTTGAGTTGTTCCGCTCCAGGTCTGCTCCGGGACCTCATACTTGCTCCAGGTCCGCTCCGGGACCTAATACTTGCTCTAGCTCCGCTCCAAGGTCTGCTCCGGTACGAAACAACATGGCAAAATTTAAACCCAGTTGGGGATCTAAATCTGCGCCTCGAAAAACGGTTGCCGATTCCTGGAGGAGGTAATCCACAGTAAAATAGTCGCAATCGATGGTGATTTATTTATCAGTACTGATATGTTATTCTTCAATGATTAGGTCACTTTAATATTTTGTCCGGCCTACGTCGTGCCCATTGTGGACTTTTTTATTTAGTTGAGTTCTACTTGCCGCTGGTTCTCTCATAAACCAAATTTGCTTGTTCGTTTTTTTATCATAAGAGCCTCAAAATCAGTCATTGCGTCGGACTTTTATGTCACTAAACGCGCCACTGAGGTGAATTGAATATTACTTATTGTTTTTCCGTATAATTTGACCATCGAACAGCAATATCACCAGCTTGACACCACCCCTCAACGTTTTACAGCACGCAAGACTCGTGGCACTCTAGATTTTTGTATCCCAACAGTATGGAGCTCTTCCTCACTCATGGAATCGTTTACTCTCAACATCCGCCTCCATTACCACACAAATCGAGCTTCAATTTTGGGACCATACCTAAATAAAATTTGAAATAAATAAAAAGGATTTCAAGTTATACACATTTATATTTTTATAAAAATCAACGTTTTTCAAAAAAAATATAAAAAGAATATTAAAACTACGAATTAATCAAAAATCTCTTAGGCGATGCTTAGAATACTTTAATAATACATATGACCATAAAATATATGTAATATTAAAATGGGGTCCAATTCAACAAATTCATGTTTTATTACATTTTTTACAATAAAATTGTAAATTTATCTTTGACTTAAAATAAAAAATATTTTTCTCTTTAATGTTTTCAGATACATATTTATTAATTAACACAGTTGAAATTGTAAATTATCCAAAAAATGTCTCAAATTGCAAGCTTCGTATTTTTCCGCTAGGTGTCTGGTAGGTAAAGACATCGCCTTAATTCAACCGTAAATACACAGTTTATTTTTGTCATTTTGTACCCAATTAGAATCAAGTATGACGTGCTAATTGTGATACTCAACGGCGAGAGAACACAACGCGGTTAACATGGTCATCAACAGTCGTGTTAAAAAATATGACGACAGTTTTCTACCTGGGATAATAAAACTAACTGCCTGAATACAGACATACTGTTATTATATTTATCAATTTTTAAAATTTCTTTTCAAGTTAAGTGATATGTTATATCTATGGTTCTCGCTATTTTGTTTTAATTATAACTTCTATGGCCAGGCAACACTCTCGATCCATGGTACGTAGGCAGCAACCCTGGTATAAATACCTGGAACACCTTTAACTCCACATCCTTTACCCACAGATACAACCCCCACGACTGTGTATGTACAGTAGACATAGTGGTTCTGTATTTGCATTGGACCACCGGAGTCAGCCTAAAAAGAAAATGTAGATAAATACTTGTAGCCACAGAACAGATTAATAAATAGAATTCAGATAAGCTATACCCCAATACACTACATTTTGAAGCAGGGCTTTGAATGTGTGTGTCCTATGAAAATGAAACACACATTATAGACGTGCGATAGTGTGTGTTGCAGCCTTCAAATACGCCAATATTGAATGAGCATCAGTGCATAAACTAAAAAAAATAGGGTACTAGTCGGTTATCCCAGAAGTGAGCGGCAAAAACGTTTTTAAAATAGCCGATATACTGGATTATTTGTTAGGATAACCTAACCTAACCTAACTTAACCTAAACTAACCCAAACTAACAAATAATCCAGTATATTGGCTATTTTAAAAATGTGTTTGCCGCTGTATCCGGTATAACCGTCTAGTACCTACCAAAAATAGTTGTCAGAACGAAGCACAAGTTTAGATTGAAGTATTTTTGACACATGTTTAAGTTAATCCCATATTCTTCCACACTCGAGATCGGTTGCGTGTTACTCCACACCCGTTAGATATTACAGTTCCCATTAATTCTGTATTCCCTGCTTGTAGCAATGCTAACATAACATTTTTTGACAAATGTAGAGTATAAGTACAATATAAAGTTTTTTAACTTGTTACATAGCTTTCAAAAACTTAAATTAGCATTTCGTAACCGGAAATTTATACGTAGTGTGACGCCCCCGTATGGTCCCCATTTGGGTGTGTCTTTGTGTACCTGGAGACGCCCGAATCGGTATCAAAGCCAACAAATAATAACGGCTGATTGCGAAAATAATTAAATAATGTATAATACCACTAATAAATAATATCTGACCGGCAACATTGTCCAAAAAGAAAAACACGTATGGCAACGTCGCATTGTGCACAGCTCGCGAGTCCAACGGTTTTTTTTTTTTTTTGGCGCTCAGATCGCGACAAGCAGCAAAATCACGAACGCGTACATTTCGCCATCCGTAGAATAAAATTAAAAAAAATGTAACCATATAGTATATTAACGTAAATAAACTCGCCGCTTCCATCACAATTCCGGTGCCTCAATTATCCACCTTCATCCCAAATACAGACGATAAAAAAGAAAACAAAACACAAAGTGACAGTTGAGAAAATAATTCTCTTACCGAAATGGAGGGGAGTGATAAGTGGCGCCCAACGTGGGGCTACGCTTCTTGATTTTGATCGTCTGGAATCAAGAAGCAGGTGGAATTTCTTTCACCCGGACACACAACCCTGAGATCCAAACACCGGAATAGGAAACGGCGAGGAAGAAACATCCAGAGGCTTGCCTCTGGTGGCGCTCAACAAAGTATAATAATAAGCAGTAGAAAGAGGATGCTGCCAAAGCCAAGCCAGTGAAGAAAAGAGCAGAAACACCCGGATTGCGAAGTCATGGCTCCCGATGTACTCCCGACCAACTGCATCCGCCAGCGAACTTGGCCCACGGACGAGTGTATCGGGCAAGACCCTGGCTCCAACGAGGGAAAACGGCGTCAAATGCCCTGCATCATCAGCCGCTTGAGCCTTCTTCGTCAACAGCAGCATGTCTGTGAGCCTTGCAAGCAGCCCTGGCCCAGATGCACCATGATGAAAAGAGCTACAAAGCGGCCTTCTTCAGCTGAGCAAAGCAGCCTCCATCAGCGGAAAGCAGCCAAGCAGCATCCTCATCCATTAGCATCATAGATTAGTTAGTTTTAAGTGTTTTGTGTTTGGAAGCGATGTATAATAAGTTATTTCAGTGCTCGAAGTGGAAAATTTTACAACCCGGAGCGGTTGTATGAGGCAGAATGGCATTCCGGTCCATTTCGGGCCCTGATATATTTTTAAAATTATTTTTATAAACTCTAAAGCCATTTTAAGTATAAAATTAAGTTTTCGCATATTATATTAGTATAATATCAGTGCAGTGCGTGTAATTCGATAGCCGCGGCAGGGCAAGCGAGCAAAAAAGGGGGTCAAGTAATGCGCCGGTATGCACTTTCGTGAGGGATCGACTGATTTTCGGACGGTCGCTGTTGGGAAAGCTGGGTGCGGCGTCCTCTCTCAGCATCCGCCCGTACGGTAGGCCTGGGAGCCGCGAACCACTACGCACACAAAGCGGCGTAGTGCTGCATCCGAAACTCTCCGTTTGCCGACGGTCCGAGGGTGTTGAGAGGGCTGGGCGCGGCGCCCTCCTCTCTCAGCAGCTTTACGGTGGGCCCGGGAACCGCGAACCACTATGCTACAGTGCTGCATCCGAGTCTCTCCGGCCGCCGACGTACCGGTGGGGCTTCGATCCTTCAACGTCTAGAGACGCAACCACCCCTTATCAAGCCACCGCACTGTCCAGTTACACACGCTATCGTAATCAGCCCTTAGTTGGCCCGACCCCATTCGGGCCTTTCCAGAGAGGTGCGCTTGTGACGCCCCCGTATGGTCCCCATTTGGGTGTGTCTTTGTGTACCTGGAGACGCCCGAATCGGTATCAAAGCCAACAAATAATAACGGCTGATTGCGAAAATAATTAAATAATGTATAATACCACTAATAAATAATATCTGACCGGCAACATTGTCCAAAAAGAAAAACACGTATGGCAACGTCGCATTGTGCACAGCTCGCGAGTCCAACGGTTTTTTTTTTTTTTGGCGCTCAGATCGCGACAAGCAGCAAAATCACGAACGCGTACATTTCGCCATCCGTAGAATAAAATTAAAAAAAATGTAACCATATAGTATATTAACGTAAATAAACTCGCCGCTTCCATCACAATTCCGGTGCCTCAATTATCCACCTTCATCCCAAATACAGACGATAAAAAAGAAAACAAAACACAAAGTGACAGTTGAGAAAATAATTCTCTTACCGAAATGGAGGGGAGTGATAGTAGGTACCTATGCAGTTGAGCGTATCACAGTTCAACATGAATAATTGTTTTATGAGGTAAGAGATATATATGGCCGTATAGTATTGAGAACAAATTCATGTCTACATAAAATACTTAAAACACGTAATAAAACCCACCAGAATACAAGGGAAAAGCAGACGAAAATAGGTAGGATGTAAGTAAATTAGAAATGCAATCATACCGCATATAATATTTATATGAAATTCTGATAGGTGCTCGTAAGTATGAAATCGTACCTATCAAAATATATGATTATAATGACAACGTTATTCTCAGATACTAGATACCAATCAATATCAAATTAATGTTATAATAAAATAATCTAATAATGCTGAAACATTACTGTGTGATTTTTTTGATCTAAATGCTATACGGCCTTCTTTTTCCGGTTACTGTGAATCGTGTTACGGTGAACGTACAATTTACATATTGTATTTTAAATTTCAGATACACATGCTAGAATATAAGTCGGTTTACAGTATAGCCAAGCGGGAACCGCGCTGATTTTCAAAGTTGATTTTGACAAAATTCATGAATTCAAGAATGAAAACCTAACCTAACCTAACAAATAATCCAGTATATCGGCTATTTTTTAAATTTGTTTGCTGCTGGCTTCCTGTAAACCGACAAGAACCAAAGTTTGTACAGCACTGGTTTTCTTTTTTTAAAATTAAGCCTAGAGTCCCAAAACTGCTTTTACAGTTTATTTATTCATGCTGTACCTAGTCACTTTGATTTTAGCCCTTATTTTTATCGATCTTATAACATTTTTTTTTGTTACCTGGCAAGAGTCTTTAATTTCCACTTTGCTTCCGTAGCAGATTTGTGTTTCGTTTACGACACCTTCTGGTATCTTGCGTGTTGAGGGTGGATGAATAGCAGAACACTCGTCGTGAGAGAATTCCACCAATGTCACCTGATCAAAAAAGGAATACGGTTGCAATAATATGTACGGTAAATTATTTAAAAAAAAATCGGCAATGTAAGTATTGCCCTCAATAGAGACAGTGACGTTCCTAGACAAAATGCCGCCCCTAGGCAGTGCCAAAATGCTGCCACATTTTTTTATACAGTACTTTTTATCATCCTTTCATGACTCTAATATCTACGAATTGTGTTGTATGGATACAGTACTAACAAGATATAGGTATCTACTTATACCTACTACTAAATCTAACTTAAATACCATCTCTGCTTCAATAGTATACGTATGCGAGTATACGGTTTCAGATAGGTATATTTAAAAATACACCTGACAACTTCCATAACTCGCGAGTGACTGTGAAGAGCGTGACGTCCAAGGAAAGTGGAAGTAAACTAGACATCGCGAACCCGACAAAAAAATAATGTCCTGTTGAAAATTGTATAGTACTTATCTAATTAATATCTACATATATTTTTGTTTCTATTCAGTGAGCTGATTTTTTTAATGGAAAGATATTTCCGTTATTACTAAGTTTAGGTAGATTTCTATAGGTATATACCTAATGATTCTCCTCAATTTGCCGCCCTTTGAGTAACTGCCGCCCCCAAGCGACGCTCAATCTGCCTACCCCCACGGGACGTCACTGAATAGAGAAATGTGAAAAAGCCCGCTTATCAGAGCGACTTCTATACAATAGTATTTGATAGCAGTGACGTCCCCAAATAAAATGCAGCCTCATTTTTTTATACATTATTTTTATCATCCTTTCACGAGTTCAATAACTAATAAATGTGTTGTATTACATTACTGACAAAATATCAGACTAATTATTCACAAATCTGCACGTGTCGTTTCTGGTCACCAAGGACGTCGAAGGGCAACGGAAGTAAACTAGATATCGCGAACCCGACAGAACCAGTAAGTTCATTTTTTTAATAGAAAGATATTTTCGTTATTACTAAGTTTGGGTAGCTGTTTCTGTATATTCCAAATGATTTTCCTCGATTTGCCGCCCTTCGACTAACTGCCGCCCCCAAGCGACGCTCAATCTGCCTACCACACGGGACGTCACTGTTCGATAGCCATATTATAGTGTTCGCTAATGTTATGTAATGCGAATGGATGTAACTGGGGGACGGGAAATATTTGGGGGTTTTTTTTTACATCCCTGTGTGACCACGGTTTATAATAGATGTTGCACAATAAATCCTTTATTTGATACACTGGATGGGTCAAAGTAATACGCTTTTGTGTGTTTAGATCTATATTATTGACCTAATGTGTTGGGAAAATAGCCAATAATAATTCCTCATAAAAATGTATATTTATAATTTAGATCATGGCCCCCACAACCTGAAGCGGGCCCTTAGGTTAGTATATCTGGCGGGCCCCCTACCTATGTTTAAGGTTAAAGGCAGCGTTTAACTAAATTAACGTTTTTCAAATTGTGTTTCAGGTCAAATTAATGGTACCTATTCAGTGTAGGTATTATAAGCCTATTTTTAATTCGTTCTACTTTAATCATGAAGTGGTTACATCGCATAATCATATAATTTAAAATGTTTAATGGTCATGAAGTATGATAGTGACTATTTTAATAAATATATGTGTTTTTTCACACTTATCTGGTCAACCCTCCACGCCGGGCCGCCCACAGAGCCCTGTCAGCCCCCCATTGTGGAGGCTATTGTTTAGTTTAGATAGCCTCCACTCTGTGGTGGTCCGTATCAATGACGTAGGGCGGGCGAACGGGGCGCAGAATAATTATTGAAGTTTTATTGAACAGCATGCAAGCGTACAGTGTAGTGTTCCTAGATCGCGGACAAATGAGTGAAAAGCTTAAATAGTGAAAGAAAACTCCTGAAATTACCAAATTATTGGAAGAACAATCCTTCTTAACATAATAACGATACAAAATGCTGAATGTAAATATCTTTCATGTTTATTATTTAAACATTTTTTGTCTGTGCGTACATTATACGTATCATTTGTGTTGAGTATTTTTGAATTATTTGGAGTCTTCCTGTGTCCATCTCCATAATGAAGTTGTATTCAGTCCATGATAAATTTATTTGATTTGACTACAATAACTAGGGCCCGGATTTATATGCTAGTGCATGTTTGGTAGGATGTATGCACAACTATGGGAGTTGCACAGAAATCCGTTTCGAAAGACGCAGAATCCAAAAATAAAATTTTATTGTGCATATTATAAATGCATATTTGAGACATTCGTGCATATTTCATTAATAAATGCATATTTTAGGGCTTTCGCATTTATAATTTTATCGAAACATAACTAAATCAGTTAACGCACTTGCATTTTTAATGGCATCCCCGAGCATTTCATTAATTTATCAGAAAAAGTGAAGTCAACCCGGGCACCTTTATTTAAATTTTGCGCTATCACCTCTGTGGACGTTGAGAGTCATTTTCCGCATATAAACAAAATACTGACAGATATGCGTAAAATTTAATGCCAGAGAATTGAAAAAAATATTGTAACTTATTTTTTCGGAGAAAAAAACAGCAAATAGTATTTAGGAATAGTTAAGTGTGTCGTTTTTGTTTTTTTTAAGTTGTGTTTAGTTTCCATAGTTTACATTTACATTTTGCACTTCTTGTTCAATTATTAATTTATAGGTACCTACTTGTAAACAAACTATTTTGAAAATTGATTAACTTTATTGATTATTTGTGTTTTTTTGTTATTGTATTATACATATTGCTTAAGATTATTAATTTGTTATTCGATTTTTATCGGTAATATTGGGTGAAGTGGGTATTTACAATATTTTTCCATAAAAATGTCGATTTTCAACTGCATATTTCTTTGGGTTTGGTATATATTTCAATGATTTTAAGTGCATATGTGCATGCATATAATCATGTTTTTGTTGCATATAAAACATACGAATTTTTTCCTTATGATAGAGATAATAAAAAGAATTTTTCGACTCGTTTTCTACTAGGTATGCTATCATTGCAATCTCTGTCCACCCGACGTGTAATTGCTCTTTTAAATCATTTCTTTTTACTTCTTCGTGGGTTCATCTACAATCTGTTTATTCTGGTAAATTCAGCGCTCGAAATGGAAAAGTTTACGAACCGGAGCGCTCGACAGTTTTCTGAAGAACAATACATAGTTACCATAGTTAGAAGACATCGTGTTTTTTTGTGTTATATTTTATGTGTATTTCATAAAAATAAGTGTTAGATTATTTTTTTCCACGAGACGGAGCGATAATTTTACCGATTTCACGAACAGGAACGGCGTTACGGTGCGCTCCGGTCTATTTCGAGCCCTGGGTAAATTAATTTCCCACCATATCACTCGTACTCTGCTGTCTTTATGATAGGTAGGTACCCTGTCGCAGGACAGATGTGATGTTTTGTGCTGCTGTTTATGTTAAAGTCCTATTCAACAGCACTGAACCATAAAGGTTGATTTATTTTTTCGAGCTATAGATAGGTATAATGTTTGTGGATGAGTTAAATACGTTAAATTTATAATGTTTTTTTTATCATTTTACTTTAATATTTACACTCTCTTCCATTTTCTTGTTATGTAGAGTTGTTATTTTTTAATAATTAAGTTATTACAACGTTTTTATTAGGTCGTATTCTTATTTGTCTGGTGGTTGTTTGTCCGGTACAAATCTTGCAATCGTTTTTAAACTAACTTCCCGACTAGCTAGACATTTGAAACTTTTAGAATATATCAGAACAAGATGCCAATCCATTTTTTATTACTTTTGGCCATTTTTAAGTAGAATTAAATTCATTTTCAATCAGGGCTCGAAATGGAACGGAACGCACCGGAGCGCCGTTCCGGCTCGTGAATTTTGTAAAATTATCGCTCCGTCTCGTGGAAAAAATATGTTGACCTTCTGAGCTAGATAGGCCATAGAATAGAAAATCTGACACGTATTTTTATAAAATACACATACGATTTGATGACTATGTAAATATCTTCAGAAAATTTGTCGAGCGCTCCGGTTCGTAAACTTTTCCATTTCGAGCGCTGTTTTCAGTTAATTCTGTTTTGTATGAAAAGTTATTTTGGAAGAAATCCGTAATCCAATCCACTATCATTGGTTGCTAGGGTCCTAACACTGCTAACAACTAAATTATTAATATATACGTGCGTTACTATGGAAATCAATGAGTGTCAAACTGACACCTAAGTATTATTTCTATCAAATATAATTTTTTTTGATCGTTTAAGCTAGTCAAGTTTATAGGATCCAACAGAAAATTTTAAAACGTTGTAATATAAAAAGTGCTTTTTATCTTGTAATTATTTTTACAATAATTATGTATTGTATTTATTATGTATTATACCTAGCGCATTGGTCAATCACTGTAATACCATAATACTATTTTTTCTAAATAAATAAATGACATAGCAATTTTGTTGCTTATATTAATTTTAAAGTATCTACTTACCTTAAGGAGAACATTACTCTGAACACCGTTCGATTTAGTAAATCCCCATCCAGTGACAACTGCTTTGGTTATATCAGCTGGTGGTCCTACATGGAGACATGCTGGAATTACAGATGGCCCAAATATTGCACTGTAAAGTAAATAAGAAAATATAAATACAATTTGCGATAACGTAAATGTAAATAAGAAAGTACAGTATGTGTGCTATTTCAAGTATTCCGTTTGCAATTGGCATTGTCGATATTTTTGGATAATTTATTTAATTAACTTTAAAGTTTTGCCTTTTCTTAGATAATATGTATAGCAGGGTTTGAAATGTACCGGAGCGGACGGATCGCAGCTCCGGTTGATGAAATTATTGAGATTGTCGTTTCGCCTATATAACCGTACCGTAGTCATATTTTTCTAGTTATATGTGTTTTTTTAAGTATATTTTTATCGACTATCATTCTTTGACTTTTAAATTGCTAATGAACCAACCATAATGTTCTGTGTAAATAAAAAGCCTTCCTCAAAGATGAGTATTAGAACCGATATGTTTTCATGTGTTTTTGTAACATAACAAAATATAACATAACTTACTCTCTATCTAGTTTCAACAAAGCAATATCATTATATATATCTGTAGGCTTTTGGCTTGCGCGATCTGGGTGTTCCACAATTTGCATGACATTAAAAAACAGTCTTGAGTCGGGTCGAGCATTTAATTCTGGAGATCCAAGACGTACGAATGAGACATTAGTACTGGAACGAAGATACACATGACAGCATTATATTATTATGTAAATAATACTTTTGTTCTAATTTATAATAATTAAAACACACTTTATATAATGATATAATATCTATGACACTTTTTCTCAACCCGGTGTCACAGGCTAAAAATAAACTTATGAGGGGATGAAATATTTAAATATGTATGAAAACTAATTAAAATGGTTAAATTTAAAAATATAATTTAATTATTACATAAATATCAATTCATAAAAATAGTAAAGTTGATAAAGAAATGCCTCCTGATAATAATTATAATTTGCAGTTGAAATGTTTTATTTGTCATCAAACAGAATAAACAATTTAAATTTATTTCTGGCAAACAAGAAAGTCAATATTTTTTATGGAGAAAGATATTATTATGAATGCTTAAAAAATCTTTAAAAAATGATGTAAGTTGTTGATGACATTCACCTTTCCCCGCCTCCAAACCTTGATGTTGAAATTTTATCACTGAGGAAGCGGACAGTGCATCAGATGAATTGGATGCGGTATCGAAGACCCGGCAGTGAAAGTTATATGAATCCTACAAGAGCGATTGGAGGTAACCAGATTGAGTACTGACCGCTTCGACCATGTCCGATCCTAATAGGATCATATGAGCCTCCACAGAGTAGAGGTTTGTATTAACAGATTTTGTTTTTTTACGAGAAATGGACGTCAGCCACTTGCTCAACCTATTAGGTCCATACCCTGACTCACACACAAATTGAAAAACAATATGTGTACTTGCCAGACCCAGGATTCGAACCTGAGACCCACGGCGTGATAGTCCAACGCTTAAGCCGCGCGGCCACCGTGGGGGTAAACTGACCGCTACATCAGTAAATTTTTGACTCCAGTCATTCATTATCCATACTGTGGGTTCATTGCCAAGCTCTTCGAACTAGGACTTATTACCCGACCAACGTGTCCATGTGGCGGAGAATTACAGGATGTAAACAACATCCTCTGGGAAAAAAAAATGCGTTGTCTTATTGCGGACACGAAGATCTCTTCGCGTAGTTTTTGTATGAACGTATTGTTTTTTTTTCATACTTACTATTTTATTAACTAGAACTAGTCAAAGCAAACTTGAGTCCGTGGCGACCCCAGTCTTGGGTCTCCTGTGTTGATATTTTCGTAGATATTGAAACAAATATGTACTATGATTTTTTTTAATGATGTCTAATTATTTGGGTGTTTCGGACCCTCCAATAAGTATCAGCTCAGGACACCTTCAAGTGTACACCTAGCTCTGCAAGTGCCATAGAGATACAATCAACAAAAATATAATTTCAGGATAAGTATGTAGTGAAGTATATTAAATTTCCACAAACGGACGAGTCTACAGAGGAGTCGGGACTATCCCGCTCCCCATACGACGCTGCAAATTTCTCGAATGCCGCAAAGTTGGCCTCGGTTGCTATCAGATCTGCGTGTCCGATTGGACTCGTGTGAGGACCGACCCTGGCAAACAGCTCCGTTCTTTCGGGTTCCATAAGCGGGCAACCCCAGAGGACGTGTTCAACGTCTTGGTGGTCATGCCCGCAGGTACAACCCGTTGACTATTGGATAAAATGTAAGTGTGCGGAATTTGCCACTTGGGCTTAAACTAAGATCAAATATTTTTATGAATAATTTATATTACCCAGCCTTTCGACTGAAAAGGCAATGAGCTGCAGTCATCACCCATCTTTCGTTGATAAGCGTGCCACCGCATTCCCATACTGCTTCATCGGGTGTTTCTCCAAATCCTAATAGAGCCTGTACAGGTTAAATAAGATTAGTGATACTAATTACTGCACAATAATTCCATATGCTAATCAGCCGAAACCGATATAGATATATGTTGTTTAAAAAACAATTAGATTGCAGATTGAAGAAAGCGTTCTCATATGGCAGAGTTGGCGAACCTTTTTACATACGTATGTCAAAATTTCCCAAAAAATATTTTGTTAAATACAGTCGGCTCGTTTTTTTAGGAAAATATTTTCGCCGCGGACCGCTGGTTGCAAATTTTTTCTCAGTCGGCTCGATTTTTAGGACTAAATTTTCGCCGCAGGCCGGCGTCGATTGGTAAAAATATTATTAAAAACCGAAGAAAAAGTGTATGGCTATGTCGTCACTATTTTTTTTATATGTATGTAAGTATAATATTTATTTATAAAACTTTTTTGAATTTTTTTATTGGTTTTCATTCGCGTGCCGTGCAAATTGATCTCGCGTGCCATAGGTTCGCCACCCCTGTCGTAGGATCTTCAGAGCCGAGACAACTGGGCGCCACGCAATCGAATGAAATTTGAAATTAAATAGACGTTCGAGAATTTAAATATGCACACGTAAATAATGATTTAATTGTGAATATGTTTATGTTCCAACGAGAAGAGAGTTCTTTTATTTTTTTGTAAAGCTTTAGGCATGATAATTCTCAATCCGCAATAAAAAACATTATGTTAACAATTTGTTTACGGGCCGCACAAAATTGTGTTTGTGCTAATTGCTTTTCAAATGCAAATTAACACGTTAATTACAAAATTAATTAAAAGGGCCCGTAAGCATTGTATTAAACTAATTAAAATTCCTCGTCTACTTTCTTTATAAAATCGTAACGAACGTCTATTTACTTCATTCGACAGTGCGGCGGCCAATTGTCATGGCGCCCAGTTGACCCATTCCTTTCTCATATAGTCCAAATAATTTGGTTTCAAATCATTATATTTTCCATTCTGTTTGTTTTATAATATTGTATTTGTCAAAGCCAAATACATAGTTTGAAACATCTCGAGTTTGAAATGCTTATTTACACTAACAAGAACGTTAGATTATTCTTATTGAATATACCTACATAATTTTGAAATACCTCAAAATACACAAAGAAAAGAAGGTAGATTAAGCGGGGCTTGAACCTCACATTTTTCACTATCGAGTGACTGTCGGTCGGCGTAACTATCGTAATGATATGTACCTATCGTCAAATCTTACTTATCACACAGCCATGCAGTAACGATGTTGAGCACACATTGATGTAGCATTTTAATGCTTCCCATCGTCTTCCCGTACAGAGTGAATTGCCAAATCCTACCTACGAGTATATGTGCCTTCAGTAGGGAAAGGGTTGTATCTTGGGACGGTTTTACCTTGGGACAGTGTTGCTCTGGAAATTAAACCACAATAGCGGCGACAGTAGAAATTACACAGTTGACATCTATATTTGTTCCCCGAGTCATTTTAGTTTCAGTTATTCTACCTTCGACGTAAAATTTAGCTATCATTTCCGAAACGTATAAAAGCAAGGTATGCATAATTATTAATATTTTCATATGTAGTACTGTCGAAGCATGGTTTAAATAAGCGTTACATAAGTTAAAATTATAGTTAAGTTAAAGTTATATTCTATAATGCTTAGAAAATAAAATTTACTTTGTCAAAGGTATGCTTGGTTGTATCTAGAGACGCTATTTTGGTTTTACCTTGCGTTATGTCCCAATGTACTCGTACTTTAAAATTTCTAAGAAAACAAAGGACTCATTTTGTATTCCCCAATATCAATGCCAACAATACGCCGTGGGTTTCATTCCTTCGATATTGTATTCTCACATGATTTTATTTTAAAATAAACCAGATGCAATTAAAAATATAACATTTATTATCCACCTAATAAAAATGATTTATTACTCAAGATCTGGTTCATTTTGACGTCATAAAAACTACAATATTCATATAAATACTTATATCACTATGTTCCAAGGTAGAGCCATTATTGTCCCAAGGTACAACCACGGGTTGTACCTTGGTAAAAATAACCAACTGGTTCAACGGTGAGTAGTGATGTACGCATTGATGATAGCATAATGAACCACCCACAGTTATTGCCTATGCAGGACTAAAAGGTTTTATTACTCTCAAAAGATGGCTGTACAATAATTAAAAAAAATGAAAAATGTCCCAAGGTACGTCCTGTAGGTTTTGGCACGTACGTTTCCACGCTGCCCAAACGACATGTAGTGCCAAATCCTCTTCACACGAATCAAAGCAAAATGAAATATTATTTAAATTGGTTTCGTTCGCTTTTTTAAACTTTTGGACGAATTTTACTGTATTTTTATGAGAAAATGGAAGTATATAGCACAGGCATAATATTATTGCATAGTACAGGCATATTAATGACATGATTTTAAAATTACTCACATTCTCTTCCCTGCCCAAGAAACGATTTTGCTTTTCCTTAAATTTAAGAAAGGATCACTTTCGGTTAGAATTTATTTACATATTTAGTTTATTCTTTGTAAGTGAATAAGTAACCTACCTACAAATAACCGTCAGTGCTGTGATTCTATTTATTTCTCTATGGAGGCAGACTGTATGGCAACACAATAAGAAGTAAAGAAACAAAGTCACACGAAAGGATGTCCCAAGCGAGAGTCGAACCTGACATCTCTTCACTGCCCGGGTAACTGCTATATCGCCTGAGCTACTGAACTGAACGTGATCCATGTGAATTAAAGTCTCATATTAATATTATAATTAGGGAATCCAATCCCGAGCCAAAATTCTGATCCCGGGATTTCGGGATTACAATTTGACAATCCCGGGATTGGCATTTTTTTCCATTGTTGATATAAAATTTTTATATTTACAAATACCATTGATAAAATCAGTCAAAAATAAATCTAGTATAATTTATTCTATTGAAGACATTTATATTGTATACGTTCAATCTTGGAAATACACAAGTTTAATGGAGTAAATAATATTGTACTTAATATAAATAATAATGTGAATTTAATATGAGATTGCTGTTTCTGATAGTAAAGACATAATGAATGGATTAGCGAGATTTAAAATAGTAAAGCAAATAATCATGGCGTACTTATGGCCTTTCCGTTTCATAAATCTAATTAGTCAGCCAAATACGAAACTGCCGTAAAACGTATGATATCATGGTGGAATTACTTTGTTAAAAGTGCGAAGCATTGTTTTTTTTCCAATCTTTCTCATTTTTAATAATTTATGTGAAAAAATTAAATTAATCGGCTACCTACACATGGGTATAAATCAAACTTCATTCAAACTCAGTTTATTTCTAATGTAGTTATTTTTTATTAAAAGTATTTTTTCTGTTATATTTTCGCTTTTATTTTATTTTCCATAAAAATTGATAAAAAAAATCAATCCCGAAATCCCGGGATTATGTTTATCAATCCCGGGATTCATAGGTATCGAAAATAGCCCGGGATTGGAATCCCTAATTATAATTATACGCGCTCTGGTGTATTACAATGTTCGCCAGATGGAATGGTCGACTCTGTTATTAAATCAATGTAACTAATAAAATTATTTATATTATTAACACGATTCTAGGTAGTTCCTACGCATTTAAGTCAATTTTTTTTATTTACGGTAGGTACGCTTATACTATACAAGAAGTTAACATAATTCAATATTGAATAATAATTTAAGTAGTTGCAATTAATTATTCAATGATAAAAAATGTTGCTTTTTCAAATTTACTATTCATACCTAAATTGCTATTATATGAAAGGTATTGATTTTTTTTTTACTATATATTAATAATATTATATTACTATTTTATATCTGCGCCAGGGCTCGAAATGGATCGGAGCGCCGTTCCGGTTCATGAAATCGGTAAAATTATCGCTCCGTCTCGTGGAAAAAATAATTTGACCATCTGAGTCATCCTCTAGATACGCCATATTATAACAAAAATTCGAACACACTTATTTTTATAAAACACACATAACATTTGATAACTATGTAGTTAATATCTTCAGAAAATTTCGAGCGCTACGGTTCGTCAACTTTTTCATTTCGAACGCTGATCTGCGGAAGAGAAACTGTTTCTTTGAACTAGAAAGTAAATGACTAACCATATGTGGATATTCATTTTTTCCAGCAGGTACGCCGCCAACAACAAGACCTTGGACGAGGTGAGAGCACAGCTCCTCACGATCTCTCGGAAATCCAGGAAAAATACTCTTCTTACATCTGAAGATTGTGTTGGCCAGGTCAATACAATCTAAATTGAAACAATATTTTTTTTATTCAACGAATAATTCACAAGATTTAAGAATGTTTGAATTCTAATTATTATTGAACATGCATAATTTTGAAGTGAAACCCGAGAGATGCAGGTTCGATCCTGCTTGGTGTCGTATTTAATTTTTTTTTCTCTATTGGTTATAATTTATTTTCTCAGAGGTCTTTTCAAAATTATGTATGTTCAATAATCTTATATTTATGATCAATGATTGGTCTAATTTACGATATTAGTTCTATATGGCAGAGCTTGCACACAAGAGGGATGGTTTTCAGGTCCGGACCCCCCCCAGAAACGGAAAAGTAAAATTTAATATCATACTAATTTTTCATTCTCTTTGACTTCATTGTAGGTACAAATTCTAATAATTTAAGGGGGATCCTTAAACCAACAGAGGCACCTAAATATATCGAAAATATTAATATAAATAATAAAATATATTAATATAAATATTTTAATCCTTTCATGACTTCAGTATCTAAAAAATGTATTGTATGGATACATTAATAACAAAATATTAGGTATATACACTAAAACATATAAAGTTAATTTTATAAATATTTTCTCCCCAAAAGCGGGGATTTTTTTGACATTGGTAATACAGTGACTTCTTACATGTCATTTTTGCGTCGCATTAATTTACTCTGTCTGCGATTCATGTCGCTTTTCTTCTTCACAAAAATTGGCAACATTTGTAATTATATTTTTAGTCTGAGATCACAAAGGTTTAGGCGTTATTAAAACGATAATCGATAAAATGGCGGCACGACGCTTCGATACTTAAGGCTATACCTCAGTTGAGGCACGGTCTAATAAAATTGTGGCTAGGCGATGCGCGGATTGCGGGTCGCGGGTGCAAATGACGCATGTCAAACGAAATATAATTTGTCATATAAATCCAACATGCATCCATTTAATGTTCTGTTTATTGTTCTATTAGTAACAATAATACTATATTCATTGACATTTTTTCTTTTTCAAGTAAATGGGTAACGTTTTTAGTCATCTTTACACGATTTAAGAATTAATACTCCCGTCGCCATCACGAAACAAATTGACGTGTTCTCAGCTCGACGTTCTCTCTCCGAATGCCAGCGAGTCCAAATTTTCGTCGCGCCTATAGTTGAAAATTATTTGCCGTTTCACTGAGACGAATCGTGTACCAGGAGCAGTAGGTGCGCCGCTCTGTGAGAGGGTAATGTATCTATAGTTTTGATGGCCAACGTGACTTCCGTGCGTAGGACTGATTAATAAGTCAGACTATAATTCGCAAATCTGCAAGTGTCACCAAGGTCATCGGACATCGAAGACCAACGGAAGTAAACTAGACATCGCAAACCCGATAAAAAAATACAGTCCTGTTAAACCTTTTATGTTAATCAATAAATTTTGTTTCCAACCAGTGAGCTGATTTTTTTTTGGAAATATTTTTTCGTTATTACTAAGTTTACGTAGCTGTGTATACTATATACCAAATGATTCTCCACGATTTGCTGCCCTTCGAGTAACTGCTGCCCCCGAGCGACGCTCAATCTGCCTACCCAAAAGGGGCGTCACTGGCGAAAGCTCGCAACAACTCGTAGGTGAACACCATTAAATACCCCCGAAGGTAAGGCTAAATTCAAAGTGCGGAGTGTTAAGTTAAACCTTGCATTGGCTATTTATTCGACGTCATAAAATACACATCTCAACTGAAAATCAATTAAAGCAGGCGGTAATTATAGAAATTTTATTAATTGGTCTTGGGTAATTTTTGAAGTGGCACAATATCTTAACAAAATCTATTCATCATACCAAATCTCATGCTTTTATTTAAAGTATACGATTATTTAATTATGCTACCAGACTATACATAAGATTGTTCTAATTAAAATTAATTTTATTGATATGTTTCATAATAATCTTACAGTCCCATGATTTTTGTCCT
Organism: Rhyacophila brunnea; assembly: GCF_057557595.1. NCBI lineage: Eukaryota > Metazoa > Arthropoda > Insecta > Trichoptera > Rhyacophilidae > Rhyacophila > Rhyacophila brunnea. The sequence continues at coordinate 17,586,244 of NW_028233068.1, read as the reverse complement.
GTCTTCACGGCATTATTAAGAGCTTTTTCTGGTAGTGGTCTGCATCCTTCTTCCGAAGTTGACGCTTTGGGCAACCCTGGAGTGGTTGTTGTAGTTCTGGTTGTGGTGGCTGCATAATCTGGGAGTGGCGGGGAAGCATTTTCAGTGCAACACACGATTGGAATACTCCCGTCGAATCCACAGATCTGAAAGATAATTTTTATTTTTAAAACGGCGATTTTCTTTAACGCAGATGACGCAATCGATTCGTTAAAAGATTTAACAGAAGAGCTCAAAACATTTCAAACTGGTCATACTATAATAATAAAATTATACAAAAATATGCGTATTTCCCACAAATTGAGTAAACAATATTACGCAAAGCATAACAAAATCCCTGCAACTTATCACCCATAGGTCCATAGAGCCCATAATAATCTTTGACGAGTACCTACTTGTACACAAAAAAAATAAACCAATGATTCTAATATTTTTGGTTAAAATACCTAAGTGATTCTAGGAAAGAGATACATTGATATTTGTATTAAGTTTTTTTATTGGTTTTATTATAAGTATATGTTTTATCATTGGCAACCTCAAAATCATTCAGTGTGTTCAGATTCAAATTCAAAATTATTAAGTTAGTGAAAATATGGCAAAAGTCAAAGAAAACAAAAAAAATATTTTATTGTCATCAAGATATTCATAACCAAAAATTATGACATATTTTCCCTACTAAATAATATTAAATTCTGATTTATCATGTAAGGTGACTTGAAACGATCGATATGACGTATAAAAATAATCTACTTCTTTTTACTATTGTCGAACACATGAGACAAATTGTTTTTTCTTAAAATATTCTATCTTTATGACTCCATTTTCTGGTGACTTGTAATTTGGGACTTTTGTCGGTGTTTCGCACTCATAAGAGGGCTCGCACATCAGAACTCGCCGCATGCGTCTTATGACGAATTCGTCGATGTGACGTCATCGTAAACCAAGAAACAAACGTTATCAAATGGAGCTTCGCAGATTGGCCGATGCAACTGCGACGCTTGAAAAAAATATGCCGCTGTCGCATGCGTCGAGTTGCGTTTGCTAGAGCCTGCATGTCGATAACGACCAATATCGACTCCGCGCATGCGCACAGCCGCACAATCGGCCATTTCTCTCCAGACTGTCGCCGCGTTCGGAGCAGCGGTGATGCGGCGAATGTTGATGTCGCTAGGCAGATGTGCGAGGTTGTATCATGCAACACCGGCCGCCCGTTCTCGGAAGTTTTGATTTATGGCGGTCAGGCACACGAGGCGAGTTGTGATGTGCGAGCCGGCTAACACCCTCGCCTGGCGCGCCCCTGACTGTGTCGGGCCTCTACGTCTCTAAGCCTGCTACTGCCTAAGGTGTGGTCATGGAAGAAGAAGAAAGAATAAAAATAGTGTCATAGATACCTGGGCATTGCCTCTTTTGAGGTTAGCAAAGGCTCCTCTACAGTTCATGATATTCACACAGGTTCCTATAGATCCAGTCCCCGCAACAATGCAGCTGTCACCTATTTCAGAAATACGTCATTAATATTCGATTGACTGACATCATACTTGAAACTCTATATATGCAACAAAAAACTTGATTATATGCATGCACGTATGCATGCACGTATGCATGCACGTATGCACTTATAATCATTAAAATATTCACTAAAACCGAAGACATATGCAGTTAAAAATTGTCATTTTTTATGATAAAAATTGTAAATACTCGCTTTACCTAATATTACTGATATAAAATCGAATAACAAATTAATAATTTTAGTCAATATAACACAATAACAAAAAAACACAAATAGTCAGTTAATCAATTACAATTTATTTTTAGAAAGTTTGTTTACAAGTAAAATAATTGAATAAGAAATGCTATGTAAACTAAACACCACTTAAAAAACAAAAACGACACACTTAACTACTCCCAAATATTATTTGCTATTGTTTTGTCCGAAAAAATAAGTTAAAATATTTTTTTTCAATGTGTTAAGGCGAAGTCTTCACTGAGCCTTTTTTAAAGAGGCACCTAGCGGAAAAATACGAAGCTTGCAATTTGAGACATTTTTTTGATAATTTACAATTTCAACTGTATTAATGAATAAATATGTATCTGAAAACATTAAAAATAAAAATATTTTTTATTTTAAGTCAAAGTTAAACTTACAATTGTAAAAAATGTAATAAAATGTGAATTTATTCTATCGGTTCGCACCCTATTATTACATATGTTTTATAGTCATATTTATTATTAAAATTTAGTTAATTAAGTTTTCTAAGCATCACCTAAGCGATTTTTGACAAATTCATAGTTTTGATATTTTTTATATCTATTTTAAAAAACATCGATTTTTATAAAAAATATAAATGTGTATAACTTGAAATCCTTTTTATTTATATTAATATAAATATTTTATTTATATTTATAAAAATAATTAATTTGATATAAAGAAAAAGGATTTCAAGTTATACACATTTATATTTTTTATAAAAATCGATGTTTTTTAAAATAGATATAAAAAATATTAAAACTATGAATTTGTCAAAAATCGCTTAGGTGATGCTTAGAAAACTTAATAAACTAAATTTTAATAATAAATATGACCATAAAATATATGTAATAATAGGGTGCGGACCGATAGAACAAATTCACATTTTATTACATTTTTTACAATTGTAAGTTTGTCTTTGACTTAAAATTAAAATTTTTTTTATTTTTAATGTTTTCAGATACATATTTATTCATTAATACAGTTGAAATTGTAAATTATCAAAAAAATGTCTCAAATTGCAAGCTTCGTATTTTTCCGCTAGGTGCCTCTTTAAAAAAGGCTCAGTGAAGACTTCGCCTTAAGACATTAAATTTTTCCGCAAATCGGTCAGTACTTTGTTTATATGCGGAAAACGATCTCTCAAAGTCAACAGAGGTGATTGGGCAAAATTTAAATAAAGGTGCCCGAATTGACTTTTTGATAATTCTATAGTCCGGGGATGCCATTAAAAAATGCAAGTGCATCTAAATTCTAAGCTATCTACCTACCTAATTTAGTTATATTTCGATAAAATAATTAAAAAAACTAAAATTATAAATGCAAAAGCCCTAAAATACGCACTAATGTCTCAAATATGCTCTAACGTCTCAAATATGCATGTAAATGCACAATAAAATTTAATTTTTGGATTCTGTGTCTTTCAAGACAGATTTCTGCGCATCTCTCGTAGCTGTGCATACACCCTAACAAACCGTTTTAAAAAAAAGATTTTTTTTCGGTTAGGTACATGTTCAAACACGCGCGTTAACATGATCTTACTCCCTACTTCAGTTTTAGTTTGTCAATTTATGGCTACAGCCGTATGTTGTAGCTTAACCACTGGGAAATGCCAAAAGAAATGGCGTATTTCAAAAAAACACTACCTTATTCTTAGGTCAATAATTATTATAAAGCAATCATTATTCGTAAGATGTTTATCACACTTGAATGGTCAAAAACATAGCTTATAATTAATATCTTTAGCATTATCGTCAAATGTGTTAATCTTGCCTATTTTTTGAATAATAAAATGCCTAATTCTTGTGAGATTTGGGATCACAGAGATTATCAATATATTTTTTTATCGTAAATAGTTCACTATAATAATGTCGATATAAATTATACTGATGGTTTTATAAATGCGTTTAAAAATTAATAAATGTAAAAAATCTTAACACCACTGCACATTTATGTACTGAAATATGACTATATTCTAAACCATTAGAGCGGAAGGTTTAAAAGAATACTATTGTATGTAATAAAAATACTTTATGCAGTCACCAAATGTTTAAAATAAATATAAAGGATAATAAGGCTTCAAAATTATATAAATAGAGAAAATAGAAAAAAGCTCGATTTTGACCCACGCTGAGCACGTTCGCTCTTAAGTATATCAAATGAATATTACATTTTCATTCATTCTAATATGTCGTATTGCTGACTTTGCGTTCAAATTTTGGATATAGAAATTATCATCATCATCACCAGCCTGAATCTATCCACTGCTGGATGAAGGCCTCTCCAAGCTGATTCCACTTTTCTCAGTCCGGTGCGTTGCGTTGCCACGTACTTCCGCTGAACGATTTCATCGATCCAGCGGCCTCTAGGCATCGCCCCCATAATGGGGGGGCTGACAAGGATTTAGCCTGGGGGCCCGGGCTTGGGGAGGGCCCGGCGAGGCGCCTCGACCAGCGAAGTAAGATTAAACACGTCACAAATTTGCTCTAATAGTAAAAAAAATCACCTGCGGCGCTATTTTACTTAAACAATATTCAAATTTTAAAATATGTGGTTCTGCGATACAATTTAATGCAATATTATGATTGATATATTTAAATGATAATTTACGTGTTACTATTTTTAGTATATCTCCTGGCTCTAATAAAAATGGCTAATTATCCAATACGGTCGTGTGTTACTTAGTTACCATAAAAGGAGTGTCGACAACCCAAGTGGATTAATTTAAAAATTCAAAAAATCACTGAAAATAACACTGAATACCTACATGGAATACTCTTAATTTTATCTAGCGAAACCTCTGGGTTCCGCAAAATACCATTTGGGAAACGCTGCTGTAGATCATGCTCTTAACCTTGGCGATAGGTAGGGGGGCCCGGAAAACTTCGTGGCATGGGGGGCCGTTTCAGGATGTGGGGGCCATGCCTCTAGGTCTACCTCGCGGACGTTTTATACCTCTTGGGTACCACTGGATGACTAGATTTTTTCAGCGATTGTCCCTTCTTTGAGCTATGTGTCCAGCCCATTTCCATTTGAGGTTTTTAGCAAACTCTATTACATCGCAAACTCTTGATTGTTTCCTTATAAGGACAAACAGCCGAATGAGTGGATGGAAATCAATAGGTACAATATTAATTAATAGAATAGAAAAAAAACTCTCTGAAACACCTGTAAGCTTGCATTCGATGGTCTTGAACTTTGCTGGATATGTTTCTAATAGGTTCGTGACAATTGTAGTACCAATAAGATTGCGTGATAAGATAATATTGTGTACTGTGCATAATTAATATATTGCATATAATGAATAAATGATTTTTAACTATTATAAGGAAATAATTAAGCATTACGAGAAAAAATATTTTTTATGCTTACTTTGCGACATTTATAATATAACCAATTCATAAGAACCGCATGAATATGTATTTGTATAAAACCAGTGACGTCCCGTAGGGTTGGGCAGATTGAGCGTCGCTTGGGAGCGGCAGTTACTCGAAAGGCGAACTCGAGGATAATCATCTGGTATATAGAGATAGCTATTTAAACTGAGTAATTAATAACGAAAATATCTTCCTTTAAAAAATTCAGCTCACTGGTTGGAAACAAAATGTATTATTTAACATTAAAGGTTTAACAGGGCTGTATTTTTTTGTCGGGTTGCGATGTTTAGTTTACTTCCGTTGCCTTTCGACGTCCTTGGTGACCAGAAATGAGACGAGCGCGGATAATAAAAAATATTGTATACAGAAATGGAGCCGCATTATGGCGCTGCCCAGGGGCGGCATTTTGTCTAGGGACGTCAATGAATAAAACCCAGTGATCTTATTCTTCCGTCTTATGGTGTAGGTACCTACCTACCTTTCTTGTTACTATGAAGCAGTTAAGGTGAATAAATATAAATTACAATATTCGGTCCAAGATAGATAAAATGGACCTTCACGGTGTTGACTCGGGCCATATTGGTCTTTTTAGCAAGACTTGTTTCTAGTGATTTGCTTAATTTCGCTCGATTACAATATGTTCCAACGTAATACTCATTGAAAGTTCATTTGATTGTTTGATAAAAAATAAACTTCAATATGGACAAATATAAATATGTATATCATGGCTCCTACATCCTGAAGCGGCCCCCCAGGCCAGGATCTTTGTCGGCCCCTCTACTTATCGCTAGGGTTAAAAGCAGTGTCACGCTCTACAGAAACGTTTTCTAAGTAATGTTTCAAGTAAAATTAAGGATATTCAGTGTATTTTTAGCAATGACATATTAAATGGACAACTCACTTCATACCGGCGCGCACGAGAAATTGTGCATGAAAGTCATTCACAGATGTATAGGTAGATGTCACGTGACCATATGACGTATCCATTTCCATTATGCGATACAAGCTTCGAGAATTTATAGTAATATAACCTTTATTGTAATGGCGTATTAGTGTCATGACTCATTGCGTTAGAAACAGATTCTCGGTTACTTACGACTTCTCGGAGATTAGACGCAAGTGAGCCCAGCGCATCACAGGCGACTGTCCAATGGTTTCTGTCATTCAATTGCATTGAATAAACATTATCTTAAAATGGCATTTTATAGATAATAAATAATACTAACACATGAAAAGTGATATCCCATCTTTCTTGGAGTGTTTAGTAGATTTTTTTTACAATTTTAACTAGTTACATTGGCATTTTGTAACACAATAATAACGGTGGAGTCGAAACCTGACAGTCAGAAATTTTGTATGGGCAGACCCAGCGGTGTCGCCAGACCGCTTTGCAAGCAGAATGTTCATTTGAGCGTAGGATACCGATATTAAAATATGAATTTCGCCATCCGGCAGACCCGACACAAAGTGAGTGTCATTTTATTTTCTAGATGATTCGTCCATATTAATGTCATTGATTTTTAGCGATTTTTTGTATTTCTCAATAAATCCACTTTAGTTATGAAGTTTTCGAATATCGGATACACAATAATTAAAATTTACTTCACACAATCACATATTTTAAAATGTTAATATTCTTAAAGTAAAATAACACGGCATGCGACTTTTGTACCATTAGAGGCTGAAAAAGCCGCGTCCCACCCGATATTCAAAAACTGTCACTATTATTGTATAGCATTATTAATTTATTCTTGGAATTAGAATCGATTTTCAACTTTTAATAACATATCTAAGAGCAAAATTATTGGGTGTTCTGTGTGACCTATTTTTTTTTTAGTTATTGCTGCTGATATTGCACTTCCAGAGAAGAAGTCTCACTGTAGTGATGGAACGACAGATTTGAATTCCTCTTAGTCGCGGGATTCGAGCAAGCGTTCCACCATTCAGTAGTGAGTAGGAGTAGGCGAACGTGATAAACGATAAACTCTGTTTAACAATGGATGTATCACTATATTCACTGTATATCAATAATTTTATAGCATTTACCCCATTAATTAAATAACTTTATGACCAACCTGTTTTGAATTTTATGGTTTTAAAACAGTACCTATTACCATATGCATATGACCAATCATTCGCTTGACGGCTTACGCAAATGACCTATGGGTAATTAAAAACGATATTATTATTAAAACGATATTATTATTAAAACGACGTATGTGTCATCTTGTCTATAGAAAGCCTCTTTATGTCATCACATCACTCAATGTCATTCTCAAGGGATATTAAAACAAATGTAGGTAGGTACTTATGTTTTTTTTTAAATTACTATACCTACATCCAGTGTCGGAACAACATGTGCAGTGCGCATTGCGGGTGGGATGGGAGAAGTTTTTGGATATCTTAAAATAATTCAAATAGGTAGGTACGACCTCGTACATCATCGTTACACAACTTATAAATAAAATATGTATTGAAAATTAAGGTGCAGCGGTCTTGTCTCAAGAATTCTCTAGAAGGTAATGAGAAAAGATGCGGTGACCGGCGAGCCGGTACAGTAATGACCATTTCATAGGTGTTCGTATGCATTCTGTCGTCTTCGACTCGCAGTCCGAGAGGCATGCGATTTGTTGATAGCAGCACTAGAAGTTTTTTCAAACTAAAAAGTCGCATTCGACCAATCTGAGCTCCATTTAGCAACGTGTGTTTTTTGAATACGATGACGACACGTTCCAGACGAGACGAGTTTTGTTGTGCGACCCGGCTAACACGTGTTTAAGTTTATCTGATATTTTTCCACACTCAACAGCCGTAGCTTGTTGTACCACACCCAGTAGGGTAAGCCAGTTCCTATTAATTTGTGTTCCCAGGTAAGGAGATAATATCTTTTGAAAATTCTCGAGATCAAATAATAAACCTATCTTGAATCTACAAAACTTTTTTTAACGTTTTAAATAAAAATACTTACATAAAAATCGAAAGTAAATAAAAAAAACAAGAAAAACATTTATTGCTGAAAGTGCAAATTTTATAAAAAAAATATTTAAATATCGCACGATTGGTAAAGGGGGCCATTGAAATCTATAGAAACCCTGAAAATATTAATAGAGATGATGGATTATGGTTAAAAACGTCATGGCTTCCGGCACTATCAGCAAAATCTAATATTCGAGCCGGTATCCCCGGTCGTAATGATTGACAGATTACTCTGAGCAACGTTTGTTCTTAGCTAATCGGATTCCTTCTGACATTCTTAGAGCAACGTTTACATTCACATACCTACACTACATTTCATCATAAAACATATCTCTTGATAATGGCCTCTGCAACGAGCCCGAAACGTCGAGTAAAGAAGGAAGATGGAGACACGGTGTAAACCCAAGAATATACTACGATAAAAAACAACCTTGAAAGCCTCAAACATTATATTTAAATATCTGTGGTCTTTGATCAATTATTAATGATAAGTGCAAAGTTGGTTATTTTGAGATCGGTATAGGTACCATATGCATTGTTTATACTCAAATCTAGTATTTCATGGTGAAATGATATAATTGTAGTTATTTTGAACGAAAACGGTTGTAGGAAGTAATTTCAAACTGTGTACGAGATGGAGTTTGTCTAGGGACGCTACTGTGAAGGTCACTAGAATGCATCTAATGTACCTACATGTTGCTTGTGCGATTTGACAATGCAATTATTTAAATGTCCTAAAACAGCCATCGTTCATGTCAAAACATCATAATATTAGGCGACACTAAAGATTTTGAAATGGTCCAAATAACCACGAAAATACGTTTTTTTTTTAAGATTAATCTTTCAAAATATATTTTACGGTATTTAACAGTTAATAGAGACAGAACCGTTTTTTATTCAAATAATAATGGTGATTTTAATTGAGCTATACCTATTGTATTCATAACTCATACATTCATGTCCCCACGAGTCACATTACAATTTATTAAAAATTACGTTGTAACGTGGCTTAAACCCAATGTTTACGAGCCGCACATAATTGTGTTTTTGCTAATTACTTTTCAAATACAAATTAACACGTTAAGTACAAAATTAATCAAAAGGGCCCGTAAGCATTGGGTTAAATTCCAATAGATTTAAGTTTTGTACTACTTATTCCATTCGAGTCGTTTTTTGCGATCCCGGTTTCTTCAGACACATGCGCACTCACCAATGGTAAATACACCAGAATTACCTAACCATGGTTTCCCAAACTATGGGTCCCGACCCACCAGTCGGTCGCGAGCGAATATTGAATGGGCCCTCGCCACTGTATACATAAATTTAAAAAAATAGGAAGTGATAAATTTGATATTTCATTCACCTATTTATAATTCCTAAAAATTGAAATAAACTTAAGTTACGGAAAATATTGTGATACAATAATGAATGTTCGATGAAGCTATGAAAGTCCTCCTCCTCTTTACTACCTCATATCTATGTGAGGTCGGATTTTCGGCTATGGTTAACATTAAAATTAAATACTGAAATAAATTGGATATATCAAACTCACTGCGATTAAAAATAACTAAAGTTGAAGTTGATGCTAAAACTGTAATGAAGAAAAATAAGAAACAAATACATCCTTCCCATTGAAATATCTTTGTAAAAAAACCTTGCAGGTGTAGGTATTTAAGTAATATTTTTTTTTTTATTTAAGTTGTTTCTTATTTTAACAGTCTTTCATTCATATTGGTCACACTTATAAAAAATATTTTTTTTATTTCAATTAGAACAAATAAGACAGCATTAAGTAGTTCCACGACTCGTCACTAGGGAATCTGAGCATTACCAATATGTATGCCCTCTTTTCTCTAAGACAGCTAAGAGGTGGGTCCCAAGATTGGAAATTTGTGTTAAATGGGTCGGAGCCCAGTCAACTTTGGGAACCACTGATCTAGACAACTTAAATTCATTAGAATTTCAATTCAAATTCCATCAAGTACCCTCGGTCGATAGTATTATTATTGTGACTTATTAACTTTCAATATTGTACATAATTCTGTTTTTTTTTTTTTAATTTAATACATCCAATTTTCACTCAATAATTATGTTAAAAAGTAGATATGTATATAAAAAAGGTTTTACTTTCATCTTGAGCCATTGTTGACGTTATCACCAGCACGAAAAAACATGGTAACCATTCTTTTATTTTCACCATTTTTTTATGTATGCAGTCGATAATATAAATTTAACAAAATTAACACACACCAAAAAATTAAAAATCAGACTGTATGCTTATATACATACATTGATGTATTTATTAATTGTATATATTATATCGTATGCGAAATCATCCACGAGTCGTACGTCTGATCCCGCTGTCTAGAAACTAATGATCTTGACAACTTCTTTATGTATAACATTCGTGTAACATTCATACTGTATTTTATTGCGGTGTCCTTAAGAGCAACAGTCCCTTAGGTAAAGTAAGTGAACCGATAGATTGTATTGCAATGTTAATTATAATCAAAACAAGCATTCGAATTATGTATATACTTAGCGTCACCCAGTGCTCAAAATAGACCGGAGCGCACAGAAGCGCAGTTCCGGTTCGTGAAATCGGCGAAATTATCGCCCCGTCTCGTGGAAAAAATAAATTGACCATCTGACCTAGATAGGTCATATTATAACAAAAAATCGAACACACTTATTTTTATTAAATACACATAAAATTTGATAAGTATGTTAATATCTTCGAAAAATTGTCGAGCGCTCCGGTTCGTTAACTTTTCCATTTCGAGTACCTACTGGCCGATAGCAGGTAATAATATTATGTTTCAGGTATTCATTGAAAACTAAAGCACTGTGTGAATCTCACGAGTCATGGCGGACACGAATATGGCAGCAAAGGAAAGTCTAAATTATTATAGACGTTTGTTTTGATTTTTTAAAACACAATAATATGTTAAAAGGGGTCGTTCTGGTTCGTTCACTGTCTTGGCGAAATCATGTATCTTCCAAGCATGATCAAAGCAATCTTATACTTAATTATTTCTTAAATAATTTACTGTTTTAATAGATTACATCATATAACTCAGTGGCGAAGAGTGACTCTTGGAACGAGGTAGGCGATGGAGATCAGAGAAAAAGAACACACTTGTCAGGTATACTTACAGGAAATAAGAAGATAATACAATATTCCTACTGGTGAATAGGTTCACACTAATTAGATAAGATTTCAATCACTCACTGACGACATAAAATTGAGCGATGAGTTTAAATTATGTATTTTCCTAAATATTTATACACATCAAAAATCATTAGATGAATTTTTAAAAACGATCTTTAAGTATTTATTTATGTGTGATTGAATGCCATATAATTTTTTTAATTATTAATTATTTTAATAATATATTACACGTAAAGATTAAGGATTACACATTAGAGACAATCGTTTTGTAAGCAATGCTCCGGACATCCTTAGGGCACGTGACATAAAGTACAAGTACATAAAGAAAAAAAACACTACTTTTCCCGGCAAATAATTAGACAAGTTTGTTAAAGACAAATGTCGCGCCAAGCATATTGTTTTAATCTTTTAACTGACGCTATCATATAATATAATCTGTATTTATTTATAGTGTATTCCTACTTTATTTTTTATTTCTAATACGTCAATATGAAATTAAAAATATATTTATTACTAAGGTATCTAGGCTTTAAATAATCGCTTAGTACGGAGTTTTTACCACTGATATAAATGACACTATTTTAGGCTATTTTAACTTTATCTTTCATCTGTCATTTTCCAATAGACAGCCAAGCCAATAGACGGGTTTTTCAACAGTTATAAAATAGTATTATGCCAAAAATATTTTAGAATTTGTTACTTAGTATTTTTTAGTTTAAGGGATATTAAGAAAAATATATAAAAAGTATGCTTGATAAATAAAAAAATGCATTTTTTTCGATTTAGACGAAATAAAGAATGGTTCAGTGATTTAAATTTTAGTGAAAGGCCGTGGCCAGGAAGGACAGCGTTCGCGGAGCGTTGAGCGGCGTGCGCAACTCAAACGTATAACCGTGTGTGAAAATGTTCGTAGACAATGTCTTTTTTTGGTTATACGTTTATACGGTTATACTTTTGAGTTTCGCACGCCGCACAACGCTCCGCCAAACGCTGTTCACGGCCTAAATGTTACGTTCTACAAAGCATTATTATTATTAAAGAAAAAACCAAACTTAGAAGTCATTGGTAAATTACCATTCGATCCTAAGTGAAGCATGTGAGGTTGTATTAACCCATAGCTTACGGGCCGCACAAAATTGTGTTTTTGCTAATTACTTTTCAAATGTAAATTAACACGTTAATTACAAAATTAATTAAAAGGGCCCGTAAGCATTGTGTTTAGACTTTTTTTACGAAGAATAGAGGCCATTCATTAAGCTCATTGGGTTCTTACACTGGATCAAATGCACATTGAAAAAACAACCTACATTTTTTGACTAGCCGCGGAATCGAACCCGATTCACGGTACAAAGGCGGCCGCCGCTATATGCATTAGTAGGCCAATAATATGGGTGCCATTAGCAATTTTATATTCTCAAATACCGGTTATGGCCCCAAGACTATACATATTAATGTATCTTTCAAGGATACGCCACATGTTTTTTAAAATCATGACCTATAATCGATTGTTTCTTGCAGATTAAAAACAAAATCGTTTGAAAAAAAAAATATGACGTGGTCTAAAATATGAGAGGATTAATCGATTGATAAGACGTAGCTCCAAAATGTGTATGAAGCTCTGAATTTAATGTTAAATAAATTATACCCTACGGCCCATGATGGCCTAGTGGCGTCATGCGTCGGCTTATAATGTCGTGGGTCGCAGGTTCGAATCCTGGGTCTGGCAAATACAGATTGTTTTTTCAATGTGTACTTTGAGTTAGAGTATGGAACTAATAGGCTGACGTGCATTTCTCATAAAACCAAAAATCTGAAAATACAAATATTAAGATCTTCTTAGGATCGAATATGGTAAAAAAATGATATCAATATTATTTATATCAAATCGAGCAACAATAGTTTGTAGCCAAACCGAAACTAGATTCGATATAAATAAAAAACATTTCAAGTTATGCTTTTTAGGAAAACCAAGTTTTAATATATTGAAAAAGCAAAACTATGAATTATTACGTGTTAAAAAATCACTTCAAGACATTCGATAAAACTTATTAAAATTTTAATCATAAAAATAACCATAAAATAATATGTAAAAAATAGTTGAAAGATGTATCTATAGTCTAAGAGTTGAAAGATTTTCTTTGAGGAAGTTGGCCTTCTATAAATAATTGTGCTGCACAAAAAAACATAGGTAATAAAAGATTTTGTATAGTTATACTTTATTAATGCAGATATTTTTACAATTCACATAATGACAACATTATTGTTAAGTTAGCAATATAAATTTACTTCCGCTATAACCGAATTATACCCAGAGCTATCGGAATCTTATGGTTTCTGGATTCGGTGACGGTTCCTTTTCCAGTTCTGGTTCTATTTACCCCTATACAGATGTAAAGCGCCCTGAATAATGTTTTTATTTTTTTGTTTTAATGTAGTTTTCTCTATAGGTGTGCCATGGATTATTTTGCACACCTGTGCGAGGCGGTGTTTTTTTTTATAGTTCACTTCATTTAGATTTATTTATATGGTTATCGGTTTATTGTTTTAAATATAGGTACATGACTTCTATGGCCAGGCAACACTTTCGATCCATGGGACGTAGGCCGCAACCCTAGTGTAAATTCCTGGAACACCTTTCTTCGCGCATCCTTTACCCGTAGACACAACACCTACTACTGTATATGTACAGTAGACATTGGGGTTCTGTATTTGCATTGGACCACCGGAGTCAGCCTAAAACAAATTATACAGGTTTAGCATTTTCAACATATCGTTTTTTGGCAGATCTAGCGTTTTTAATTTGATTTACTAATGGCAAGCAAAAAATCCAACTAGTACCTACTTATAAAATTATTATCAAATACCTTAAATAATTTTCATAAAGTTATGTCTTACAAATGCTAAAATATTAAAACAATTTCTTTGGAAAATCAAATTTCCTGTCTTTTTGTAACATGTTTTTGATATTAAAATAAATAGGTACGATATACAAGCGAATGTAAAAAATCCATTTATTATTAGTTGTATGATTTAATAAAAACCGTACGCTATTCTTCAAAATTTGTCAATGTGACAATTAAAAAAATAATAATATTACTAGTTATTAGATTTAAAAAAAAAATAAAAGATGTCAGTTTTTACTCTAGCATATTTTTGTTAACAACAGTTGGCTAATACTTATTTATAAAAGAAAAATTAACCATGAATTTGACAACCTAATTGAAAACCAAACCATTGGTAAAAAAACGCAAGAACGCAGTGGAAGCACATTGAGGGAATAAATACTACCTAGAATCTAGATGTTAGGGCACCAAATATTATGGTGAGGTGGATACTCTAGTGGAAACTATCTAGAGGGAGTCAAAGAAAAAAGTGAATTAATACTGTGGAAGAGGACTGGAATGATGGAAAGGTCTTGAAACTGGAGAGGATTGGCGAGGAATAGGAGTTGGTGAAGAAGGCCAAATCACACCTTGGGTTGTAGCGCCGAGGAAGAGAAACAATAAGACCCATACCGTTTCAAATTCAACCAAGAGTCACAAAATCTATGTTGATTTTTTAAAAATCATTCGGCTGTTACTTCTTGAGTCCCTTTGGTTTATCAATCTTATAGTCTCAATTTTTTTTTTGTTACCTGGCAAGAATCTTTGATTTCCGTTCTGTGTCCGTAGCAAATTTGAGTTTCATCGAGTACACCTTGTGCCTGGCGTGTTGACGGTGGATGAGCAGCAGAACACTCTTCGTGCAAAAATTCTTCCAATGTCACCTGATCAAAAAAGGTATACGGTAAGAGGATTGTGGTTCATTAAAAAACGGTAGGAACGATATTGTTTTATGGAATGATATAAAGAACGCTCGCTTATCAGTGGGACTTATATACCGTGTCTGATAGCTCGCCATATATTATGTAGGTACTTAGTGAAAAATAACAGTAGTGGGGGTGGTGTCTAGAGACCATAGAGTAAATACAATGGAACCAGGGGATGTTACACAATAAATCTATTAGTTAGCAAATTAACATGCCGTTTATGTATTTGGAACTAGCACATCACACAATATCACTATGTTCGATCCTACGAGGATCATTATTATAATAGGTCTCCACAGGTAGTGATATATTTTTGTTTTTTACAAGAAATGGATATTAGTCACTTGCTCAACTAAAATACCTATATAGGTACGTACGTATACTTTAAGTAGATACTATAAATGACAATAATATATATCGCACCCCCAGTAAGATACTGTCGTAAGTCTGAAATGGGCGTTTTTGAGTTATGAATGTGGTTGGATTCGTATTTTTTTTTGCTATTTTAATAAAATACTGTCGCATCTCAAACTCAAATAGTGTCAGAGAGAAAGCACTTAATACAGTACATTACTTTCCGAAAACTGTTAAATCGATAATAAAATAGTGTTGTAACTAAGTTACGACAGTATTTTACAAGAAGCTTTCAAAAAATCTAAAACAATACTTTTCAAAAAAATACTGTTGTAACTCTGTTACTACAAGAAGATCTTGAGATACAGCGTAATTTTCTCACTAGTTGCATGGATATTATTGTTCCAAAGTATTCAAACAAAAAAAACTGGAAGCAGCAGAGGCAACAATTTTTGTTATCAACTTCAATTAAATGGAAGTAAAATAGAAGAAGTATGCAAAAAATACTTTATCAACACATTTGGGGTGAGTGAAAGGTACTGCTCCACTGCGTGGAAAACAAGAGGTCTACTTTCCGGAATGCCAATTCCAGAACAAAGAGGTCATCATGGCAATCACAAAAAAATTGATGATGATTTAAAAAATGATATAAGAGCTCAAATTAAGTCTTTCCCAGTGATCGAGCAACATTATTCGGGTGCACAGACGTCTAGATTGTATTTAGATGGTAAATTAACAATTGCTGAAATGTATCGGTTATACAAAAACAACAAGCTGACAGCAATATGCTATTTGGAAAAGAACGTTATTATATGCATCCATATTTAATGACGAATTTAATATTGGCTTCTTTAAGCCTAAAAAAGATTTGTGCGTTGAATGCGACCTATACAATAATTCTTCACCAGAAGAAAAAGAACAACTTCAAGAAAAGTATGAGACACATCAACCTGGAAAAAAAGAGGCAAAGGATGCAAAGACCAAAGACGTAGCAGAATCCCGAACTAATGGCCAAAATAGCGTCATTAATGTAGCTATATATGATTTGCAGGCTGTTTTACCGCTTCCTTGCGGAAATGTGTCAACTTTCTACTATAAACGAAAGTTGGTCATGTACAATCTTGCAGTCTATAATATCACTGAAAATATTGCAAACTGACACATGTGGGATGAGAGTCAAGCTGCATGAGGATCCAATGAAATTGGTAGCTGTGTACTCGATTACGTAAAAAATATCACCACACTGAGCATTTTATTTTTTACAGAGACAATTGTGCCTGGCAGAATAAAAATAAATACATTGCTGCAATGTATTTATATGCCATCGGGAATTCACAAAAAAATAAAACGATCTCTCATAAGTTTTTGGTCACCGGGCATAAACAAAATGAAGGCGATATTGTCCATTCTACAATTGAGCAGCAGAAGAATAGGGCTCTAAAAAGTGGACCAATATTTGTGCCCAGCCAAATGGTTACCATTGTACAAACAAGTAAGAAAACAGGACAACCATACATTGTTAAACCCATGGCGACAAATAATTTTCACAACATGAAAAAACTAGCAGATAAAATCGGTAAAAATTATAACACAGATGATAATGGAGAAAAAGTTTTGTGGCAGAAGATTGAAGTTATAAAAGTAGACAGAGACTAGCCATACATTATTTTTTTTAAACCAGTTAAGTATCATAAAAAATGTAGGAAATTGAATGTTCGTCAACGGCAAATAGGTAAACCGTTACCAATGGCCGGTCTCAATTTATCCAAAGCATATAAGAGCGGCCAAAAATAATGACAATTAAAAAGAAGGATTTGCTTTCTCTCTGCACTGCTAAACATCGTGAATTTTATTATGATTTTTTTGCTTCTCTTCCAAGTGATGTTTAAAAATTAAAAATCGTACCTAAAATTTTTATTTTCCCATTAAATAAAATAATTAAGTATTTTTTTGTTGTTTTGAACTAATAATTGTATTTTTTATGTTTTTTTCAATACATCTTTAAAGATTGTACCATAACTTAATATTTTGAAAACCTTCCTTTACAGTGCCCAACAAATTAGTCGAAATTATTAGAGTGATAGTAGGGAAATTTATATAGAAAGTATTGAGTTGATTCAAATTTTACCATGAAATTTTCAAATATCCTAATAAAATACTGTCGTAACTCAAAAATATTCAAATATCTCCATTTGTATATGTTTTAGCGAAAAATGGTGAATACAGTTGAAAAAAGATCATGTTTTTCCATAAAAATGAGTAATAATTTTTACATTCAGACTTTTCCTGTATTTACAAAGAATATTTGAATCTTCAAATGGCTCTCCTGCAAAATGCCAATTTTTGGATTACTACAGTATTTTACTGGGGGTGCGATATATATATATACTTAAGTCAAAATGTTTTTGTTTGATTTTCTTTTTCTAATTGCATCCATATAATGTATTATAATTATTGAATTTTTACGACAGATTAAGATAAAGTTTGCATATTTTAGATTCGATTTTAATTTGATATTCTTTTGTTTGTATTACGTAGGTAAAATAGGTAATTACCTTAAGGAGAACATTGCTCTGCTCTCCCTTTGATTTAGTGACACCCCACCCAGTGATAACTCCTTTGGAGATATCAGCAGGTGGTCCTACATGGAGACATGCTGGAATTACAGATGGCCCAAATGTTGCACTGCAAAGTAAACAAGCAGATAAAATAGACTTTTTAATAAAAAAAAAATAACAAAAAAACATATATTCAATAATTGTGAGTTGAGGACATACGAATAGTTCTGGATCATCGACTATGTTCGGCCTATAAGGGAAAACCTTAGACATTGACGGTGAACCGAAAGTGTAAAAACCAAGAAAAATTCATTCATACATCAATAAGAAAAGCAATACAACGATATATTTAAAGATAATAATTCATCTTTATCAATTAAAATAAAAGATAATAATTATGTACATATATCAATATATTATATTCTCAATTCTGAAAAAATAATATATTAAACACTCAATCCACGATGGCCGAGAGGCTTAAGCGTCGGTCTATAACGTCGTGGGTCCCAGATTCGAATCCTGGGTCTGGAAAATACACACATTGCTTTTCAAATTGTGTTTGAGTCATGGCACTTTTATTAAATTACGTCTTTCAGTAAACTCACTCAAAGCTCACTTGAGAGCGTCGCAAGACTTGGGCATCTGCTCCTGAGACATTCTCAGGCGTAAAAAACTGCTGATACTTCACATTCAAACGTAGGCCACGTGATACGCTCGATTAAAACCAAGTGTGGTGCGGGGCGGTTTGCTTTGGATGGGTCTATGTTTGTGTCATGTTTGAGTCAGAGTATGGACCTTATATGTTGTGCAAGTGGTTAACATCCATTTCCCGTAAAAAAACTGTTAATACAAACCTTGGCTTAATTTACCGAGAGTACACCGCAGATAAACGTCAGATTTTTATAGTCAATACTTGAAAGCATTTAAGCGACACTTTTTGAGCATAGACAATAATTGAAAAATTGCTATTATATGGCTTAATCGCTATTATAAGCGTAGACAATAAGAACAAATATAAAAATCTTTTACAATGAATAAAATTCAAACATTTTCAATTACCTAATAAAATTCGCCGTTTTCAAAAATCAGTAAGTATAGCATATTAGAGTTCGCCAATGCATTTCATAAAATTTAAATAATTATAAAGTAACCTTTGACACAAAGACACTCGTGCACTTTCGTATAAAAACGCTCTAAATAGGTAGGTAAGTATGCGAAAATACATTTTTCAAAATAACGTTATAGATAACAATATTTTTTATATAAAATTTAGCCGTGTTAACTAAACGATATTGTTATTATTTCAGATAATTCCGACTCAAATTTAATCAATAAAATAAGAAATACGAGTGAAAATGGCTTGAATGGCTCTTACTACGGGCGTGAAGATCTCTTCACATAAATTTTGCTGCCTGTATGATTAGCTTCGTTCTTTAATTTAAAAAAAACAAGTAGGTTCATTTTCTTTTTAGTAATTATCATTTGCTTTTTCTCTCTCTGGCACTTTGCATTAGAGTAAACTCAGTCAGAGCTCACTTTGAGCGTAGCAATCTAAGTCTTGGGCATCTTCTCCCAGGACACTCCCAGGCCAATTCTTAGATGCTTCACATCACCAATTGACGGGTCCCGTAATACTCTCGATTAAGACCGATGGTGGTACGGGGCGGGTTTGGTGGAGGGACTTTAACTTCAATGGCGAACTCTATTATGCTACACTGATTTTTGAAAACGGCGAATTTTATTAATTTAAAATGTTTGAATTTTATACTTACATTGTAAATGATTTTTATATTTGTACTTATTGTCTACGCTTATAATAGCGCTTTCGCCATATAATAGCGGTTTTTTCGATGATTGTCTATGCTCAAAAAATCTCGCTTAGATGCTTTCAAGTATTGAAAAAAGAAATCTGACGTTTATCCAGGGTGTACGGTCGTAATATAGAGCCCAAACTCCACTGAGGCCCACATTGATCTAACAAAATATTAAATAATATATATATCATGTCATATACGTAATGCCAAATGTTGCAATATCTTACGACCTATAATAATTATTACGAATCAATTATTACATACTCAATTGACAATTATACCGGATATGTTTTAGTCAGCGCTCGAAATGGAAAAGTTTACGAACCGGTGCGCTCCACAAATTTTAAAGATATTTACATAGTTATCAAATTTTATGTGTATCTTATAAAAATAAGTGTGTTAGATTTTCTATTATATGGTCTATTTAGCTCAGACGGTCAACATATTTTTTTCCACGAGACGGAGCGATAATTTTACCAATTTCACGAGCCTGAACGCCGCTCCGGTGCGCTCCGGTCCATTTCGAGCCCTGGTTTTAGTAGGCTACGTACTTAGGTTAAATTAGATGCAAATTTAAAATATAATGCACGTGGTTACAAAATAATAATTTGAAAAAGTGCTATAACCACGGATAACTGTTGTAAGTACCAAATATGGATTTATTCTCGATTTTAACACGACGACGCGTATACAATAATAGTCTTAATAGTATTTATTAACATATTTTATTTGGTCACGAAATATTAATTTCTAAGAGAAATGAGACTGATTATTTAGGCTAAGCTCGCAAAGATATTCAAAATTCTTCATTTATGACCTTCATAGATTTGTTGCGACTATACCTATTAATTTTTTATTGATTGCCGAACATGACAAAATCTATATACATATAATATTTTAGTATGTACTCAAATTTAATATGATGTAGCAAAAACACATTTTGATTATTATTTTCTAAATTAATGCCAAGATAACGTTCAGTATATTATACTAATAATATGATTCGTAATTTATAGATGTAAAATGTAAATAGTATTTGCTAAACGGGTTCTGCTACATATTTAAAAATGTTTTTTTCCTCTACTGACAAGTTAACATATTCGAGTTGGTGTGTTATTCCACGAGGTAGTCGATATTATATAATATAGGTATGCCAAAGGATTGCATTCGATTTCTTTTGGGTTTTAGACAGTCAATAATATTATTAAAAGTGAAAAGAGTTTAATTATATGCTTTTTTAGTACGTATATATATACATATTTCATATTTAAATTCTTCATTTTTCTCTGAAAAATATCCACATATATGTCAAAATATTTCATTTTTAGTCGCATACCTATAACGTTTCAAGTTTGTCTTGTAGATTGTTACAAAATATTATTTTAAACTTTCAGATAGGTGCAAATAAATATGTATGGTAGGGTGATTTTGAAAAAAAAAATAGATGTACCTACATTCTACCTTTCTCTACTCTCACCTACTTATGATTAGAGTTGGGTATTTCCCGAGAAAATCTCAATCTCGAGATTCCGGATTTCCAGAAAAGAATTCCCGAAATATCGAGAAATTAAAAAAAAACCTGTAAAAATCCTAATATCAGTGTAAAAACAGACAAATTCCAAAAATATATGACTTTTTTTATTTATACAAACAAAATAGAAATAGGAAAATAAAAATAATTCAAAACATTACTTATTAAAATAGGATTTAAAAAACACAGACTGTTAATCGCTGCGTTTGACAATCAATCGTGTATGCTTTTGAGACATAAAATTCCCTGATGTTGAAAAAATTGCGCTCATTTTGAGTCGACGTTGGCTTAATGCCCCGATCAGTCTCTGAACGTTTTGTGTTTTGTGTCCAGTGTTTTCATATAGAAAATCGTTATTAATTTGATAATAAAGAAATCCGCAATCCCGGGAAAAGATTCTCGAGATCCGGGATTTCCCGAAATGTTAAAAATTTCAATTCTCGAGATTCGGGATGGAAAATCTTGAAAATTTCTCGAGAATTTCCGTCGGGAAATTCTCGAAACCCAACTCTACTCATGATATTGTAAAATTCATAATGGCAGTTGTTGCAACAATATAAATTCCAAATTCCCAGGCAGATGTGGGTACACAAGTTAATATAAATATTAAATCTATACAACTTACTCTCTATCAAGTTTTAACAAAGCAATATCATTATACTGTGATGTGACATCTTGCTTTGCCCTTTCTGGATGTTCCACAATTTCTGTAACTTCAAAGAGCAGCCTTTTGACGGGACTAGCATTTAATTCTGGAGATCCAAGACGCACAAATGAAACATTAGTTCTGGAAAAAAGATAAACAAATAATATTATTATGCATTGTTACTTTATTAATTATGTTTGTTTTAATTTCAAAAACCGTTTAAAAAAAAACTTCAAATTATGGTCAGTGGTGTAATATATAATATAAATATAAATATAAAATAGTGACCGGTCGCAGTTTTTAAATATTCATTTTCCTCCCCGCTCCTCAACCTTTTCCAAATCAAATGTTTTAAAATTTCGAGGTAAATACCTATATACCGAAAATTTAAAACACTAATGTCAACGATTATTTAGACAAAAAATCGAAGCGACGAGATTTTAAAGATCAATATTCACTTAGGAGTTGAACTAACCAATCAATTCACATTTTTTCATTTATCGACTGTTTTTAACTTTAAAATAACAGCTATAAATATAATTATATTGATTTACGCGACTCAAAACGATTTTATGTAACATACTATTGATGAACATTGGAGAAGTGCCGGAGCGATGCGCATGGCATCAATATACCACTGATTATGATGACGTAATAATCCATAATCTAAATCTAAGTCGTCACTCAGGAAACTTGCATGACAATAGAAATAAATGGTGTCTTTATTTTTACAAATTATTACGAAACCACGAAACTACTTACTAACTAGTTCGATTTTAATTATTTTCACTATTCCAGTAATATTATTAAGGTTACTTTGGATAATTCTCCTAAAAGGGAGACCGTGATAAAATATTATAAATAAATTTGACCGTTCAACTTAAATTTTTTTTGATATTCTTTTTTTATTAAAATGAATGCCTCATAAAATGTTGATTTCTAAAAAAAATACCCGTGAGTAATCCCCCAAAACAGAGGCTTTGCATATGAATAGGCCATTTTGCTGTTTTGAAAATCAGCGGGCGATTTAAAATGTTCAGTTATTAATAAAAATAGTTAACGAGATTAGTGCTTGTGATTTCTTAACTTTTTTCGTTTCTTGGGATTCGAAAAACACAAATTCTCCCTAGAGTATTTTTTCTCAAAAGTATGATATTCTCGAGAAATATTTTGAAATATTTTTTAACTCACCTTGCCTGAATTTTCTACCAGGCGAATCCATTTGAGTTCAAATTTGAGACTTTTTAGGCTTTTCTTCCTAAAAAAATTTTCATGAAAAAAACTGTTCCGGTCGAGATTCACTTTTTTTAAAAATATTTCTTGAGACTTCTCATTTGTCAATACGAGATTTCTCGACCTCGAAACCTTTACATGATTTGCATGGTGAATTAAAAAGTATCTCACATTATCATCATTCCAAATTTAAATTAAAAATCAAACGCAACAACTATTTTATTTTTATTTTTTATATATTTATTCGTACCCCGTGGCTCAATAGCTTTATTGTAGATACGATAAAAAATATTCATATTGAAGATGTGCATTTAGATGCTCTTTACCTATAATTTGAATATTTTTTAATATTTTTAGCCGTTTATGAGATATAGCTGAAAAACTAAAGGTCATTTTTAAAAATAACGGCCATAGCAAAGCGTGCACCTATTCCTTTTTGGTGTTTTTACTGGGTATCAGCACTATGCATAGGTAATATGCAATCTTTTTAAAAAAGGAATTGCGTTATTTTGACTCATTTGAAGAGTACCTACACAAATTAAGTTCGAACGGCATGATTTGAGTTATCCCATCTCCACCCGCCATGTATATGCAGTCGCGATTTGTACATGACTGTCTTCCACGACGCCATAAATGTGTTAGAATGAAAAGATTTTAATGCCACAGTTCCTTGTCCCGAAACAAACTGCACGGGACTGATGTAGCAACCATGCACATTGGTGCTTAAAGAAAGAGTTTTATAAAATAAAAAAGAATCTTCGCTTGCTTTGCCGTCATTTATCTTTAATGACATGAAGTGTCCTCTATACCCATCTACTGAAACTCTGCCGAAACAGAGGAGCCAGGAGCCAGGAGTTGGACGGCAATCAGGCCGTTCATTGGTTGGTTTACTGATATTAGGCGGGTGCAATTAACGATGTATTGGGTGATTAGCATGGAGCGGTTTTCAGCCAATGAGTTTTTTTTATCACCAAGGCTGACCATAGGCTCAAGCCGGGATAAGGAATTTCTGGTTACGATGTTGATAAATTGATTAATGTATTACCATTTTACAACAATCATCATTTTCTACAAATAGCTTACCATTTTCCATCCGAAGAATAAGCAACAACTAGCACTACTACCGAAATTCACAGTTTCGCGCCCCCGCTTGAATGTAGTCGGTCTTGGCCTAAACTATACATGCATGATTTCCATTTATAAGGGTGTCTCCATTAGCGTAGCGAATAAATCACACTTAATTTTTGACATAATTCCTAATACTATGACTACACTATGTCCCTGAGATGTCAAACTTCTAAGGCTACGCCTATTAGAAGAATTTTTTGACATCATCGGTAATTATTTAAATATAATAATGAAACATTAATTATATATAATTAAAATGTTCCCATATACCTAATTTGACACCGACAAACCCTTACGATATTTAATAAATTTATTCAAATTGGTATTTATATTACCCAGCCTTTCGACTGAAAAGGCAGTGAGCTGCAGTCATCACCCATCTTTTGTTGATAAGTGTGCCGCCGCATTCCCATAATGCATCATCAGCTGTATCTCCGAATCCCAATAGCGCCTGTATAAGAAGAGATTGGTAATATTAATTAGGTAGTAAATCTTCCGATTAGCGTGCCATCGTCAACCCAAATCCAAGGGCTACGATCATAGATGTATTAAATAAAAAGAGGGGCAAGGAATCGGCTTTCACATACAAGGAATGAAGCAGGCCAACAATAAGCGACAACTTACGAGAAAAAGCGATGCGATAAAAAATGCAGGCCATCAAGGAGGATTTATTTTAGTAATTATAACGTACCCATATAATATAATGTTAACGTGGAAATATTACCGCAACTTGATTACCAGCCTGCCTCACCATACTTTTTCACCATTCTTGCCTGCTTCACCATACTTTCATATAACCTGCCGCCTCTAGGCTACGATCCTCTAAATCCGAATAGCGACTGCACAGGTTAGAGGAGATTAGCGATAGCTACTAATTACTGATTAATACCTACTTATTTTATAGTTGGTTAATTCAAATGTTACTCTTGCAGCGTCGTTTGCTTAGAAGTTTACTCTCTATTCTTCCGTCCGAACACTACAGAGCTGTTATAAAACGCAGTTTACAGAAAACAGTTCTCATTTCCCAATGAATACGACAGAATATTCATCAGAATCACCACTGTCTCCACAGGACCTGGCCGAAATCGGTTTTCTAATTATTGATAATAATAAAAGTGTATAGGGCAGTTTTGAGTCATTCATAATGGAAACTCAATAGCGTCGCAAAATATTAACATTTAAAAAAAAATAAAAGAAAACATTAAATAATTATAAGATACAAAGAACTTTTTATATACAAAGTTTTTAATTTTTTTGTTGAATCATATAAACTTGACTTGACTAGCTTAAACGATCAAAAAAATTTGTACTTGATTGAAATAATACTGAAATCTCATATTGATTTCCATAGTAACGCACGTATATAATTTAAACTATAATAATTTAGTTGCTAGGACCTCTGACCCCTAGCAATCAATAATAGTGGATTGGATTACGGATTTCTTCCGAAATAACTTTTCATGCAAAACAGAATTAACTGAAAATGAATTCAATTCTACTTAAAGATGGCTAAAAGTATTAAAAAATGCAATGTCGTGTTCTGATATATTCTAAAAGTTTCAAATGTCTAGCTAGTCGGGAAGTTAGTTAAAGATCGATTGCAAGATTTGTACTGGATAAACAACCACAGGACAAATAAGAATACGACCTAATAAAAACGTTGTAAAAAATTATGTAATGGGACCGTTTAGCTAAATCTTATACCTATTGTGTTCCATATTAATAAACATATAAGTATTATACTTCTGGATTATGTATGTATTATATTATATTAATATTCTTTAAATAGTGACGGATTGTCCGTTAGGCTACATGGGGTATATTTCAAATGCCCTTTCTTATGACAAATTATTGATGAATCATATTAAACATTTGGGGAGAGTAATTGTATTTTGTTTAATCGTAATATGTCCCAATTAGAGTATACATTAATGGTTTCGGTAAACTGGTTTACTGCTTAATGTAATTTAATTACTTACTGAATTATCTGTAAGCATTTCAATCAATTTAAAAAAAAGTTTTGTAAGTCTATAGTCACCAATATCTTTAGGTTTAATTGTTGAACCTTTATTGAATATATGTACAGCAAAAGGTTTATTAGACAAATTACAGTATTCTTATATGAGATTTGGTATCAAAATATAGCAATCTGATTCAAAAAATGATAATCCAATAATTTGTAACGGTAACAAAGGTTTTTTTTTGTAATAAATGCCTTTTTTAGTGTATTTTGCTATCTCTATACTAAGAAATATTGTATGTTTTAGATCCATTATAGTGGATAAATTTAACTAAATTAACTGAAATAAATACACTGACAACAGGGCCACAGCGATAAGACTTTGGATCAGGGAACTCAGAAATAATGGGCACTGAAATACATAACGGGTAAGGCGATTGCAGGTAACCGACTCGAGTAAGGAAGAATCCGGGATAAACTTACACACGTTTCAAGAATACGTTTTACGTCGTATACTGAAAACTGCTCTCGGTTTATGCATTTACGCTCATTTAATGTTGGTGTTTTACACACACTATTGCACGTGCATAATGCGTGCTTCATTTTCGTAGGACACTCACACATTCAAAACCCTGCATCAAGATGCGGCGTTTGAAAATAGCCTATCGGTATTCTATTTATTATCTGTTCTATGCTTTCGATGTTTTCGTTCGTTGATTAAAAAAGGAATGCACAGTAAACTGTCAAAATATGTAGAATCTTGTCAGCCAAAAGTTGATAAGTAGGATAAACGTTTCTTAATTAATAACCTTTTTAATTCATAGGACTATTTAGAATACTGAAATGATAGAAAACACTTAAATATATTTAAAAAAAACTTGATCAGGTGTAGATTTTATAGAAGATTTCAAACTTTGAAATACTCAAAACTCCATAACATGTTTTTGCAACTTTTGTCAGTAATCCAATGAATTTTGTAAATATGAAGTTGTTTACTCGATAGCAAATAAATGACTTACCATGTGCGGGAATTCATTAACTCCAGCAGGTACACCGCCAACAACAAGACTTTCAACGTAATGAGAGCACAGTTCCTCTCGCTCTCTCGGACCTCCAAACAAGAGACTGTTCTTACATCTGAAGATTGTGTTGGCCAGGTCAATGCAATCTAAAATAAAATAACATTACTACATTTAAGATCAATGCTTGTTATAATTTGTGATATTGATTCCGATCTAAGCGGTCAAAACCTGCCTGGCGCATTTATTCTATACACAAGACGGCTATCGGCCGCTATCGAGGGTAGTTTTGTATCGAATAACAATACTAACTGTAATAGAATAACATTATATCATATATACTTATTTTTAATTTCAGACACAATTGATTACACTACACACGTGATACACATAGTAATGGGTCTAGGACCGCGCCAAAAGTAGTCGCCGCCTGGGTGCCAACCCGAAATTGCCACCCCCCAAATATAAAAATATTTTTTATTGGAAATAGTTGAATTCATTATTGTATTGTCATCGAAAATGAAAAATTATTTTAACATGGAACATGTTTTACTCATGATCTCTGACGCAAAAGCGTTACGAAAAATAGACGTAGAATAACTATAGACGCGCAGCCCGCCCGCGGCCCGCGCCCGTTTACTTACGATTATTTTCATTTTACGTTCAGTAGCCTACATTTTACGCGACGTATTGTTCGTCTGTTATTATTACTTCTTTAGTTTTATTATTGTATTTGCATAATGTTCAGAAAAGAAAAATTGTTTCAATCCTTTGGATTCGGTTACTTTGACAAATAAATTTTCTTTCGAATTTGGAAAACCAGCATTCAGAGAATCAGTAGGCAAAGCATGTTCCAGGTTTAATAATTTTAGCCGTTAGCCGACAGGGTTTAAGTAACCATTATCTGAGGGTCCCTCTTTATTCAACAGATAAATAACAAGATTTGGGAATGTCATATTTTGCATTAAACGCTCATATTATTTGAAAAATGCTTGATAATTTATCTTATCAATTTGTTGAAATATAATGGTTTCAAAATAATCTTACAATCCCATGATTTTTGACCAGTCTTTACAGCATTGGTAAGAGCTTTTTCCGGTAGTGGTGGGCATCCTTCTTCCGAAGCTGACCCTCCGGGAGACCTAGGAGTGGTTGTAGTTGTTTTGGTATATGCAGGTTTCGAGGCTGGCTGGTCGGCGTTTTCAACACAGCACACAATTGGCAGACTCCCATCATATCCACAAGTCTAAAAGATAACATAAATATCTATAATTTTGAAAACACTTCTGAGAAAATATATTTTAACCAATAGAAAAAATCTTTTTGAAAAAAAGTAAGGTCTCGAACCAACATCTCTCGGGTATCGCGCCCACGCACATTGACCACAATTCTGAATTACAACAAATTTTAGCTAATGGCTTTTAATACTCACTGAAGCGCTTTCTAAATTAA
Source organism: Rhyacophila brunnea (assembly GCF_057557595.1). Taxonomy (NCBI): domain Eukaryota; kingdom Metazoa; phylum Arthropoda; class Insecta; order Trichoptera; family Rhyacophilidae; genus Rhyacophila; species Rhyacophila brunnea. The sequence continues at coordinate 17,557,430 of NW_028233068.1, read as the reverse complement.
GCTACTATTGGCAATCGGTTTTTGTATTTTAAATAAAAGTAGGCTTAAATTTATTTACTAACCGACGTCACGGACCACTCCAAATTTTTTGTTGTAATTTACTAACACGAAAGCCGGAACTCAGCCTATAAACTAGGCATCTGTATCCGATTTGTCTATGCTATCAACGAACGAATAAAAAAGTCGAGCTGTCAAAAGTCGAAAGTTGCGATTATTGTAATGTCTTCCGATAATCCTACAATTTTGTGTTATTTATATGTAGACTTGCATAAAATAATATAGCACTGAAAACAACGCAAGTTTTACATTTTCTGAATTTCATAAATACAAATAAAAAAATAATTGATAAATCTGGCATTTCCTAGTGTGTAAATTAACAAATTAATCAATAAAAATGTTTAAAACCATTACCTACAGATTTTTTTCGGTCCAAATGATCGCGTATTAATAATGTCAAATCGAATTTACGTGGTGACCGACGGACGAAGTCTGGCAACTCGGAGAGTAAGATATCAAACATGTTTGAAATCCAACGAGCCTGGTCTGCGGATTTAAAACTCCGCAGATCTGGGGTGCTCCACGCGAAAAAAAGTCCGAAGACTGTAGACTTGCGTGCCAATGGAGCACAGGCTTAAGTGTTAAAAGCTGATATTTTTTTTATATCAGCTGCAACGGATTAAATTCCAAATTGCACTGGTTATCGTAGGTATGTAAATTTCTATCGATACGCAATTCGAAAAACCAAAAAAGCACTTGTTTAATATGTTTTTGTATTTTTTGCGGTTGGTTACGAGCACTGGTACGGGCCGGTTTGGTTTGGCGGCAATTTCTGGGCAGCAATGTTTGGGGAGTTTTGTCGGGGTACCGAAAATGCATATTGGTAAGGTGTTGCCATCTTCGATTATTGATTTTTCATAAAAATATTGTCGCGAATACCAAATTGAATAATTGGCGCGGAACCGGAGACAGCACTGCTTGGAGGCGCCTCTTCAAGTCGATATACTCCACGTAAGGTTTGGACATGGGCAAAGAAGAAAGTAGAATAATTCTGTCATAGATACCTGAGGATTGTTGCCATTTTTGAGTTCTTTAAGAGCTGCGTCACAACTGTTGATTTTAACACAGGTTCCTGGGGATCCGGTCTGCGCGAAAATACACCTACTACCTGTTTTAGAAAAAAATAGGTATATAGTGGCACTTCACAGATGTATAAAAATATTCCGTTCCAAGTGAACTGAAACACACCGGAGCACCTCGTGTCTCCGTCTTGTGGACAAATTAAAAAGGCGCTCCGGTACGGAAATTATTATGACACTCATTACATTAATTTACATTTTTTAAACAAGTTTAATAAGAAACTTGACATGCCTATGTTGTATATATTAGTTTAAACAAATAATAATACGATTTTGTGTTGTTTTGTTACAAAGTTTTTAGGTGATCTTAACAAAAATTATGATTAATGAGGATTGTGTATCTACTAGTTCATATGATTTGGATTTTGTATTCGACATATTTTTGAAAAACATTTTTTTTAAATTGCCTTCTTAATTTTTTTATAAATAATACCAGATCGTGTTTGGTAAATAATACGAATACATCGTGGACGAAAACATATTTACCACAGTTTGCACCAATTTTCTGCAAGTTGCAGTGTATCTTGCCTGATACCGAATTATGCAATCTAATAGAGTTTACTGAGTTTACTAAAAACCTTAAATGTAATGGAAACAGCTCTCCACGGCGGAGCTACATTTGACAACGTGTGTTTTGTGAATAACGATGACGTCACATCGACGTATTCGACATGTTGCAGACAAGACGAGTCTTGATGTGCGATCAGGCTGAAGTGTATGAATGCGAATAATTGTGTCGTAAAGGGGTCTGTTTAACTAAAAGTAAACGTTGCTCAAAAAACGGGGAGAAGAACAGAGATACCAGATCGAATATTGGATTTTGCGGAAAATCCCTGCAAACATTAGTAGTGTTTTTCGATAATGGGAAATTTTATGAGTTGAAAGTGGACATAGTCAAAGGAAAATTATATATTGAACTAATCACATTATTTTTCAATATATAATCACATTGATGCAATAGCTCTCCGTGAATAACCCCTCGTTATTACTGCAGGTCATGTGTTTATCGCTAGACTCAAAGTGTGAAGTGCATGGGTATAGTGAATGTACCCGGAGAGCGACGAGAACCTATAAATAGTAGGTGGGGTAAATGTGGAAGTCAGTTATGCCTGGCATATGTTGTTAACCTCGCCCCTCCCCCACCTTAAAAATCACTAAAAAATTTCGATAATTTTTCAAAACGGACCCCCCACACATTTTTTCTGTAGTTCTCTGTTTTCATATATGGCGCATTTTTTAATGTCCTGGGCGCTAAATAACCGTACTACGCCCATACCCTATTTAATGATAATCAAATTATGTAGACTGTATAGTATATTATGTTTTATAACTTTGCACCTTTTTGCACTTTTTACTCCGCTGATTCGCCTCTTTGCCTAATTACCTCATATAAAATTAGATCAAATGATATTCACTTGTATTAATAAATGTAGTATTAATAAAATAAATAGATAATACTTATATATAAAGACATATTTTTAGAATTTGCCTCATCTTCATCCTAGAGCCGGGAGTGCAAAGTTATGAAGAAGCAACTTTACCCTATATTGCTTTCTACCTGTGTATTTGGCTTTTATCAAATCGCTAAATTATTGGTTGATGTTAAGTGCATAACAAACTCGTTATTACGTTAGCGCTAAAATGTCATATTTCATAATTAATTAAAACTAGTTTTCAAATCTGTTTCTACACGAATGATAATTTGAGGACAATAAAGGTCAGACAAATAAACACAGATCATTTCAGCGACGTCCCGTGGGGATAGGCAGCAGCCCACCTCCGCCATTCACTCTGGTAGGCAAGCCATGCATTGCATAGGGACGGCACATTATGAAGGGCGGCGAATGAAGGAACGAATACAAATATTATCAACATGGGTTTAGTTGTGTGAGCCGGCTTACATGCGGCTTATGTATTACAGACAACGAAACTACCTACTTCTAAAAAACTAAACGAGACTAAAACTGCCAGGCACCATGCAAATATTTTTCAATCTTATCATCAGTTTTAAATAATATTCAAAATCAAACTGCGTCTCTCATATACGTTTAAAACTAAGACGCTCACTTAGTACCTACTCTTGTAATTATAAGTTCGGGGGAGAGGAGTTAGAACATTGCCCACTGAAGAGGAAAGCCGATACATTCACGACTGGTCCTACCTTTCGCCCCTCCCGTTGTATATATGGATGACCTGTCATTTCCTGGCATTGTCTATAGAGTGCTCATACTGACGCATCTGTCGTGTTCACTTGTCTTAGTAGAGTGGAGTATTCTTAGTTTCAGATTTCTTTCAGATTATTTTAACGTATCTTGGAGACTTTGGAGTTCATCTGATTTAGTGGTTCTGTGTTATTAATAATTGAAAGTGACGATCAAAGTAAGTAAACTTCTTCTGTGTAAAATAATATTATAATACACTAGGACGTTTGTCAATGTCACAGTCGATTCTAAACGACAATAACTAATAACTTATTTATACTCTTCAGTCATTATAGAATACCAATCTCTGCTTGCAAGTACGTTATCAATAAATAGTATGGCAGTGGACCACTCGTTGCTTGTGCAGAAAGTTGTTCAGGCTTTATTAATCTAAAGATGGCGGTGGTTAGACCCAAGACCACTTCCGGTGCTAATGCCATTCCGTGTATAGTACTATCGTCTCTGGTAGACAAATCAGAAGTCGCGCGCGGTTCTCATCAAGTACCAAGTTACGAAGGTGAGAGTCGGAGCCACGACGACTTTTTGGAATGGCACCATGAATTTTTGAATATACTATGCCATAGGATTCCAAACCTTTTTTACCCTACAGCATCTCCTATATATTATTATCCTACAGCTGTCCCGATGTTTGGCGAGCGATTGTGTGCCTTATTCATCACGTCCGATGGGTTCAAACGTCAAACACACTAATTGAATGTTCGAAATTCAAATAGGTCATATAGAGTATGAAAGGAAGGGTTTTCCGAATTCAAGTTATCTTGCGATATAATATTGATGTTTCTCTAAAGCTTTCCGGCACATACGTCACTTTATTGACAATAAGGGAATTTATTTTTTCACAATGTTTGCAACACTCGAACCAACTAAACAAATATGGCCGCTTTAAATTTAAAATGCGTTTTAACCGATATATACAATCAATTTTCACAAACTAATCATAATACGATTAATCGATAAACATATTAGAACTGATTTATTTAAATTTTTATGAATTAAGTTCTTTGTTTAAGTTAAGTTTCTACACCTCTGACGGAAATCAAGTCTTTTGACACTATAAATTTATTACGCTATGTATACTAACATACGGTATTTCAATTGACTCACCACATATTTACTTATCAGATGCATTCGAGTGACTATAAGTTGAAGTGAGCACAATTTTATATAACTTAACACAGTCACAAAAAAATCACTTTTAAAAACTAGGTAACATCCGTCATTATTTGTTGTTTGTGTAAAAAACGACAGGTGATATTATTTACGTCTCATAATGATTTAAAAATGCACAGCACTATATAATAACTCACATTTATAACAAGCACCCATAGATAACTATAAATATTCAAATAAACAATAACATTTATACGAATTCCGATTAAAACTGATAATTTCATTGAAACGCGGGCGTACGACATATCGGCGTTTTACGATACCAAGGAAAATTTTAAAATATGTCACTTTTGTTTTTTTTTTTGTAAGGCAGTTGAATCAATTTTTTTTGAACCAATGAAACTTATATACATTTAATTAGCTCATTATAACCCAAAAATATTTAAAAGGTATCAACCAGTGTTGCCAACTAACATTTTCAAAGTTCAGTAGATTTTTTGATTTTTTCTTCAAAACACCATTGATTGACAAAAATGTATGAAATTCAACGATTGTGTTTGGTGAAAGCGTGCATATTGACATAATCTCACAAGTGTCTTTTAAAAAAACATGAAAAAGTGACTCACAAATATCATAATTACTTCTTTTCCTGACAAAAATTTCAGTAGATCTACTGAAATTTCAGTAGACATGGCAACACTCGATCAACCCAGTGTTGCCAAGTCAAAATTTAAAAATTCAGTAGATGGACATGGCGACACTGACTATGCGATCAACCCAGTGCTGCCAAGTCAAAATTTAAAATTTCAGTAGATTTTGACAAAAAATTCAGTAGATTTCATAAAATATCAGTAGATTTTGAAAAATGTGTTTTATTAGATATGATTTAAAACTAATAAGAATAACAATAACTAATAATATTAATTTATAGTAAACAATGATGATATTAATGGGTAAAATGGCGCTCTTGGGTAGAGTTACAATGCTTTTTATGTCAATTTAGAAGTGTATAACATCAAAAAAGGTCATGCCTAAATCATTTAAAGTTTTTTATTAAAAGAATCATCAGTTAATTTACAATTATGGAGAAACACAAATATCAGTAAATTTCTTGAATTTCGAAAAAAAATCAAAAATTCAGTATATTGGCAAAAAATATCAGTTGATCTACTGAAATTTCAGTAGACATGGCAACACTGGATCAACCATAGAATATTATTTCAAAATTTGATAACGTAACATTTTTTTATGGCTGTTAAATGATAATTTTTTAAACCAATGAAACTTATATTCATTCAATTAGCTCATAAAACCCAAAAATATTCAAAAGGTATTTAACAATAATAAATTGGTGTTATACATATTATTTAAATCATCAACCAGGATCAATCCACTGCTGGATAAAGGCCTCCCTAACCTGATTCTATTCCTTTCTGTCATTTGAATTCCTGTATTTATCAAAATCGGTGATATTATATTTATCCTCATATTCATATCGTCATCATAATCATCGACCTGAACCAATCCACTGCTGGATAAAGGCCTCCCTACCCTGATTCTACTCTTTTCTGTCATTTGAATTGCTGTATTTATCAAAATCGGTGATATTATATTTATCTACATATTCGTATCGTTATCATCATCATCATCAACTAGGATCAATCCACTGCTGGATGAAGGGTTCCGCAACCTGATTCTACCACTAGCAGTTAAACGAATTTGTGATACTATACCTATTTATATCATCCTTATCAACATCGACCTGAACCAATCCACTGCTGGCTTAAGGCCTCTCTAGCTTGATTCTATTCCTTTCTGCATTTTAATTGCTGTATTTATCAAAATCGGTGATATTATATTTATCTACATATTCATATTGTCATTATCATCATCGACCTAAACCAATCCACTGCTGGATAAAGGCCTCCCTAGCCTGATTCTACTCCTTTCTGTCTTTTGAATTGCTGTATTTATCAAAATCGGTGAAATTATATTTATCTACATATTCATATCGGTATCATCATCAACTAGGATCAATCCACTGCTGGATGAAGGGTTCCCTAGCCTGATTCTATTCCTTTCTGTCATTTGAATTGCTGTATTTATCAAAATCGGTGATATTATATTTATCTACATATTAATATCGTCATCGTCACCATCAACCTGATCTAATCCACTGCTGGATAAAGGCCTCCTTACCCATATTCTACTCCTTTCTGTCATTTGAATTGCTGTATTTATCAAAATTGGTGATATTATATTTATCAACATACTCATATCGTTATCATCATCATCATCAACTAGGATCAATCCACTGCTGGATGAAGAATTCCGCAACCTCATTCTACTACTATCAGCGAAATGTCAAACTGTCTAACGTGAATAAAAAACCCATCCCGAAGAGAAAACTATGGCGCCATCTATGCATACTTCACAATTATATTAAAATCCAACACCGCCAAGCCGTCTGCAAGACCTAGCGAGACAGACTGGCGAGAGCCAGCTGGCTCAGCTAGTATTTTAAAATATCGGTAGGGCGGCGGGTACCTACCACCTATGGTTTCAGTTAAACGAATCACAAAAGAAAACGCGTCTGTCAGATATAATGTAATGTAGACGAACCTGAGGCACGCGCCCATCAAGTACCAAGTCACGGAGGTGAGGAGTGGGAGCCACGAGTCACGACGACTTTCCGGTCTGGCACCGCGACTTATCATTTATGTTTATTCCATCGTCTCAAGTAGACAGATCACAAAAGAAAGTGCGTCTCTCGAATTATATATACAGATTCAAACAAAGCACCCGGTTTAATAGAAATGTATTTGAAGGTTGCAACACACACTATTGAACATCTATAATCTGAAGTTCATTTTAGTAGTACACTCACATATTTAAAACCCTGCGTCAAAATGTAATGTAGGTATATCGGAATTATATTTATTAATCTGTTCTGTAGTTTGCCAACTATTTTCATATTATTAATCTTAAATCTATCTTAAGCTAAAATTATTTTGTTTACATGATGTACAATAATAGAATACTTAGTAAAAATTGTGTAAAAATAAAATGCTGTCAATTGTGTAAAAATGGTACAAACCAAATGTGTCAAAAATATCAACCAAATAGCACCTCAAACTTGTCACAGTTGTGTAAGTGTCTAACTTAATTACCTATATGTACTATATTTATTTATTTACCTTTTATATGTAAAATTTTAAAAAAATCGGTGTGTGTACTTATGTACGCGCGTTAGAAGTTATACTTCTTTGGCGTAACAAAACAAAAACAAAACTTGTGATAACCTAGATTCATCGACAAGCTCTTAATTATCTTGTTAAATTACACACTAAAGAAAATGGGCCGCTTATTGGAACACCGTTGGTTTATTTCTATACTCTTTAACTTATATTACTAAATTATAAATTTATTTCTCGTTGTTTTTATTTTTAAAGTAACAAACGTTACTCTTGATGTTTAATCGTTTGTTTACGTAAGGAATTGCAAATGGCCGACAATAATAAATTCGCTGCCTAGGAACGGAACAATTCTACTATCAAACTTGCGTTCGCAGCTAACTTCATACTGTCGCGCACTTTCGTAACGGTGCGCGCGCGCAGCTCTCGATTTCACTCCCTACCAAACGACCCAAAAGAAATATAACTTAAAAAAAACTCCTGATTTAGTGGTAGGTATATACAGTAAAACCTCGTTTATCCGGACCTCGATTATCCGGATTTTCAACTATCTCGGATATAAAAAAACAAAGTGAAACTATTATGAAGTTTACTAATTGTTTAATGTCAGAAGATGGAAGCGCAGAGCGGAAAGTTATGAAAAAAACAGGAAATAAAGAAGTTGAAGAGTGTATTTTTACATGGTTCATACAAAGCGAAAGAGTCACGTCGGTAATACAACCGATGGATGAGGGTGTAATAGAAACATTCAAACGTTTATATAGAAAACATATGCTTCGACGATTATTGCTAGCAGACGTAAATAATGAAGAAACAGTTATTAGCTTCTACAAGAAAATAAATTTAAAAGATTGTTGCTACATGGCAGCAGATAGTTGGAATTATTTAGATGTGTCATCTTTGAAAAAATCATGTAATTTTTTTTTGAAAAGACCATTTATTAGTAAGTTCCAGTAACGCGGTAGAACCTGCTTTAAGCTTTATACAAAAATCGATAATTGATTTTTTAATAAAAAATAATTTATTACACATTTATGTGTATGTATGTATATGTAAATCTAGACAAAAAAAATATTCATACTGAATATAATTGTCTTTCCCTGTCAATTATGATTTTTTTTCGATTATCCGGATTTTTCCTTATGGATTTTCTTTATCCGGACTATCTTCATCCCCAATTAGTCCGGATAATCGAGGTTCTACTGTATTGTGTTAGTAATATATACCTATCCATTAAATACATTTCTTAGATATTGGAGACTTGAAATGATGATAAAATATAAAAAGTGACGTCCTTAGACAAACTGTTTAGGGACGTCACTGTTGATCAGACGTGTATTAGCACATTTTAATGGAAATTAAATACAAGGTTACACTGTTTTTGCATTTTTCTCGGTAACCAGGAAAAAAATGCATGGGTGAGTTTGATTATATGTGATATGTCACATATTTTTCCTTACTGCTTAACAGGAGCACACGTGAATGTTTAATACATTAGTTTACAAGAACATCATCAATATGTATTTGTATAATATTATAATTCAGTGATTTTCTTCCGTCTTATTAATGATGTAGGTAGGTATATATATATATTATATTAGGTGAGTTATATATTATATTATATTAAGCGAGTTTATATGTATAATTTTGTTTTTGTTAAAAAATAATGTTTTAAAAGTAGGTACCTTGTAAAAGTATTATTAAAGACTAATATCTCATTAGTTAACTCGATTAATTATTTTTCTTAGAATTGACGATTTACACCTCTTGAGTGTAGCATTTTTATTGTTATAAAGAATTTTGACCTATTATTAGGTTTGACGATTTATTATAATAATATGCTGTCCAGTGTATTGTTATTAATAAGATAGGGTTTTTACTAATTAGGTTTTTTACTGACACTTCAGCTATTCATAATTTGTTTGTTGTATTTTTTATTGTAACCTCTGACTAAATACGTAGGTAATGGAGTTTTTACCTACTTTACTGTATTGATTTACTATATAAGGTAGAGTTAAGGGTGTTCGTTGTCAGTGTGTGTTTGCCTTTGGTGAGTGTACACGACGCCTGAAGATGCCGAAAGGCGAAACCCGGGTCGCAAAAAACGACTTAAATGGAATAGTACAGAGTTTGAATCCATTAGAATTTAAATTCAAATTCCATCACGTACCTTCGGTCGAAAGTATTAATTTTAATTGAATTCAATACGGAAAAATGTCTGTATGCGACTGCGATAATTATTATGTATGAGTAGTTGATACAGTTTTTTTCTATACTTAACCATGTTATATTGGTTTTATTTTCTTTCTTGTCAAATTACCGTTTCTGCAACTTGACCAACGCAATTTTTATATGTTAATACAACAATTAAATCAGATTGTGCGTGAGAAATATTTTTTTAATCTTTAATAACAAATTGTAAGTACCTACCTAATATATTTTTACTTTTAGACCGCACGCGCGTGCGAGAAGCGCTGCGATGTGCCAACCCCTGTGGGTCTCTTTTATATAACAAAGGGCGGCTATCGACGGTAGGACGTATAAGAATAATCAAAACTGGTTTCGTCCGCTTTAAAGGGACATGTTTGCAAGTTGCAACAGAGTTGGCGATGTTCTTTAGAAGCGGACAAAACCAGTCCAGATAATATTAAACTAAGTAAGTAGGTAGGTACCTAAAATCAATACCTACTGTAGATACAATGTGTTTTATTTTAATTAATACAATATATTTCCAATAAGAATAAAATTGTTAGTTATTACCATAAAAGAAAAAAAATCTTAAATACCTGTTTTCGCGAAATAATTGCATAGACAATAGTTTTATTTTCATACAGAAATAAAATAAAAATGTATCGCTTATTAAATAGGTACCTACATACATAAATATCGCCTAAACTGGTTTGCGGTCTTTTCAATACGAACTTATGTGCTTATTTCAGCCTGCATCACTTCATAAAAATTTTAGTGAACGGTTTCACAGATATAATTATGATAGAAATGTTTGTGTTTTTTTGAATGGGGATAAGAGTGGTGTATTTCAACAATTTGGGCAATTTCCTGGGCACGAAGCTGTGAGTTTTGCTCGTAGTGCTAGTCGTTGCATATTCTTCAAATGCAATTTGGTAAACTGTTTGTAAAAAAGATGTTTTTTGTATAATAGAAATACATTAAGTAATTAATTTGTACGAAATCTTCAATCAAAATTTTTTAATAAACAATTGCTTTTATTCAACGAATAATTCACAAGATTTAAGAATGTAACATTCTACAAGTACCTACGGTGGAACAAAAATATATAATTAAGGTAGACATACGTAATAGGTACTTTGATTTAAAATACAAAACTGTCACTGACTGCTAAGTGTCAATAATAACGAAATTTAGAAAACGCTTCAAAGAATACTGTAAAAATCACAAGTAGAGTTGGGTTTCGGGAATTCTCGAGAAATTTTCGAGATTTTCCATCCCGAGTCTCGAGAATTGAAATTTTTAGCATTTCGGGAAATCCCGGATCTCGAGAGTCTTTTCTCGGGATTCGGGATTTCTTTATCAAATATTAATTGAAAAAATGATTTTCTATATGAAAAAAGTGGACAGAAAACACAAAACGTTCAAAGACTGATCGGGGCATTTAACACAACTAAGCCAACGTCGGCTCAAAATGAGCGAAAATGAAATTGTTTTAAAAGCGTACGCGATTGTCAGACGCAGCCATTGACAGTCTGTATTTTTTGAAATTTTATTTTAATAAGTAATGTTTTTAATTATTTTTGTTTTCCTTCTTCTATTTTGTTTGCCTTCTTTTGGAATTTGTCTGTTTTTACACTGATTTTTGGATTTTTACAGGTTTTTTTTTTTAGAAAATTCAAAATTTCATCATTTCGGGAAATCCCGAATTTCGAGATTGAGATTTTTTCGGGAAATACCCAACTCTAATCACAAGTCAACTTTGTCGCAATTAGATAGTGTTCAAGAGCACATGGATCGCGAATCTCGGGGGGCGTAGGTTTAAACCTGCTGGGTGTTGTATTTTTTTCAAAAACTAGTGGTTATAATATATTTCTCTGACGTATTTTCAATGTATGGACGAAAATCTTTGTTACTGCGAACAAGTTACCTCATTGAATTTCAAGATAATCAATAACTAGTACTATCATCGTAACTTGCAATTCAGTGTCCCGTTGTCTATAAATTGGCCTTCCGAATCTAATCATTATACAGTAGGAAAATGATAATAAGAAAATGTTTACCTTCGTCTTGAGCTATTGTTGACGATATCATCAGCATGACAACATATAGCAACCTTTCTTTTAATATTACCATTTTTGATGCAAATAGGCAATAAAATAAAATTAATAAATTAACAGACGCCGGAAAAATAAAACAATGTATAGACTCGGATATTTTAAAAACCCGTTTTTTTTACTTGTAAATACGTAAATATTGTATGTGAAATTATCAACAAGACATCCATCCGATGTCACGGCACAGAAACTAATGACGATGCCTACTCGACTATCAGTACGGTCGGTGACATAGACTATAGATACATCTAGACGCCACCCGTTGCATTGCTAAATGAAGCCGCGTGCCTTGCGTTTGGTTTGTGGGCAAGCGAACGCATTCGTCTACAAATGTTTGAGACCATAGACCATTTCGCTAGTGCTCACCCAAAGTGCTCGTACTAAACGCTCAGGATTAAAATATAATCTTCTATTTTTTTTACGTTATATAGTATTTTTAAGCGGTCAAAATGCAACCGTTAGATAAAGATATCCATAATTTAAGTTATTTTAAAGAAACACTAGGTCACTGATATCAAAATATATAATAATATACAAATAAATTATCACGAACATGTATCAACTTACCTATGAAACGTAATACCATCTTCTTGCTTATCAGTATGGCTACCACATTTTAAGACAACACACAGAACCATCTTTTCTACTTAATTAACTAAAAATATTTACCACTGACTTTATGTTTAACACAAAAATAGCAATGTTAGCAACACGAGCAAAGCGTTTCGCCATGATTTACTGGCGATACTTTTGGAAACTAGTTCACAGATATATAGACCTTTTATCTTACTCTAGCGCGTGTCGCAGAGATTGTAAGGGTGCCGAATACTTTCTCACTCGCACTCATGCATCGTTTTTGTTCAGGCCTTGGTCGGTGATCATTCATCCTTCATTTTAAGCCACAGTCCTTTATCGGTAATGTTTCTTTCATTTTTTCCATTATGTGGAAATCCGAACATTATTTTTGTTGGAAAATATGTACTCAGCTTACACTTGTACACTTAAATGGAAAATGGAAAATGTTACGAACCGGAGCGCAGAATAATTTTACGAAAATATTTACAGAGATAAATAATATATACATAGTTATCCAATATTATGACGTGTATTTTATAAAAGTATGTTCGATTTTTTTAAAATGATCTATCTAGCTCAGATGGTTAAATTAACTTTTAAACGAGATGGAGCGATGATATGATTTTACAAACAGGTCGCGAACAGTCGCTAATCGACGTTTGTTCTCGCTAGTTATATAATATTTATGTAGGTAATTAGTTTATAAAAGTTATTTTTGCAAATGTGCTTCTGAATATTTTTTTGGTATGTTGGCTTTTAGGAAATTAGTTTGTCAGGATCTTGATTGTCGAGAAATTGGCCGTCGAAAAGTTGTCTGGGACCAAAAAAAGGATAATAAAAGTTATTACACATGTGGGTCTACTAAACTTTATTCTTTCCGAAAATTTATATTTTTACAATTTAAATAATAAACAAAAAGTGTTACATCATATAATTTAGAAAAACACTAACTGAGAGAGTATATCACAACCAATAGAAAAAACTTTTTTGAAAAAAAATCGAATCGATTTCGAAGAGCGCTGAGTGGTAGGTATTTAATAGCCAATAGCTTAAATATTTGTCGTCATTAGTATGTCTTCCGTAGCATAATGGCTGAATGCGACGAGTTTGGGGCGTTTACCCGTTGGAGATGCCGGGTTCGATTCCCGACCGGTTGGCTTATTTTTTTCAAAAAAGTTTTTTCTATTGGTTGTGATACACTCTCTCAGTTAGTGTTTTTCTAAATTATATAATGTTCAATTATCGGAATGATATATTCTTAAATCTTGTGAATTATTCGTTTGAATAAAATAAATAGTTAATTAAAAAGTGTTACATATTATAATATACAAAAAGCAGTTATATCTATCGGTACGTACAAGTATAAGTAAGCGTCCCTGAATAATGCTTTTTTGTTTAATAATTATATTTTGCATTCAAAGTTTTTACTTAGGCAGTGTATTTTACAACGTTTTTCTTAACTCGTATTCTTATTTGTCCGGTACAAATCTTGCAATCGATTTTCAACTAACTTCCCGACTAACTAGACATTTGAAACTTTTAGAATATATCAGAACACGATGCCAATGCATTTTTTAATACTTAGCCATCTTTAAGTAGAATTGAATTCATTTTCAGTTAATTCTGTTTTGTATGAAAAGTTATTTCGAGACAATAGGGGTCTAGGGTCTTAGCAACTAAATTATTAGTATATACGTGCGTTACTATGGAAATCAATATGATATGTCAAAATGACATTTCACTGTTATTTCTATCAAGTACAATTTTTTTTGATCGTTTAAGCTAGTCAAGTCAAGTTTATATGATTCAACAGAAAATTTAAAAACGTTGTACTTATGTAAAAAGTTCTTTTTATCTTGTAATTATTCATACTTCAGTTCCTTGAAAAATATTTCTGTGCTTCCTAATATTACATCTATGGTTTCCTAGTTTTTTTGTTATAAGTATACCAACATTATTACGTTTATGGCCAGGCGACACTCTCGATCCATGGGATGTAGGCCGAAACCCTGGTATAGATTCCTGGAATACCTGGATTTGCGCATCCTTTACCCACAGAGACAACCCCTACTATTGTGTATGTGCAAAAGACATTCTTGTTCTCTATTTGCATTGGACCACCGGAGTCACCCTAAAGAGAAAAAAACAATAGTTATCTATATAATAATACTAGCTGACCCGGCAAACGTTGTTCTGCCATATAAATTATTTCTAGTGAATATTTTGGTTGCTAAATAAAAAATAACGAATGTATCGTAAGTGTGTGGGGATGGGATCTATGACAGAAAGAGGAATAGAGCGCTGTAGACGATGACCGCCGATACAAACAAAAAAACATCAACCATTCATTTTCTCAATTCAAAATGAGTAATGATGTTCATAATGAATGAATTACCTGTGACAGGATCTCGTTGTTTAATGTTTATGCAATATCCGTCTTGTCCCTTCCAGAAAATTAGCGGATATTGGAGAGCGTCATATGAACGGTGTGTGTCAGCGATGAACTCCAGATTATTGTTTCTTCTTCGAATCACGATTTCTCGCGTCGATGTGCGGTCGCCAACCATGATTCCAGCAATGTCATCAACAACAGTCGCATTGAATCGACGTACGTGCTCTCCAGCTAGTATTTTATCAGGATTGATGACAATAGCGTGATTGTCACTTTGCAATTCGTTCATGTGTGCTTTGAAGAATTTCAATAATTCATTGTGCTCATTCAACAGGGCGTCCAGTTCGCCAACGATGCGCCTGGCATTAGGCGAATTGAGGCTATTGTAGCCGCAACGTGCTTCCACATGATTGATGTCCTCACCGCCGCGCCCATGAAGTAGATTTGTAAAAATGTATGTGGTTCGTTTGGCATTGGCAGCAATGAGCCTACTTTGTGGTATACTTGGCCTTTGATTTTGAACGTAGAATGGAATTGTTGACCATTTGCCGCAGTATTGTGAACTATTTCTGTTGCTCCGGTCGAAGTCATTTGGAAGCATGAATTGAATGTGCGAATGGACTTCAGGAACAGGTTTGAATCTGGAACCGTGCCGATGAGCAAGCCGTTCAATGGTTCTGGTGGTATCTCGATTTCTGGTAGTTGCACTTTTCCTGATGTGCAACACATCCCGGCTGACTCATGTTTGAATTTGAGCGCATGACAATGGGGACATTCTTTGTCCATAGCACCAATCTGCTCTTTCGGATGAGCGGAATATTCAATATCTGGCTAGTACTCGAATGCGAGACGAAGGAACGAAGCGGATGTAAATGTTCGATGTACTTGTTGGCGTTGTCGGTCATTTGCTCTGCGTGTGTTAACTACGAACCGGCGCGCTTGGCTCCGTTCCAATTGTCGTTGTTGATTTCGTTCAGCTCGTGTCTCTTGTGATTGAGATGCACGCAATTGCGACATGCTTACACGCAAGTTTTTGTTATCTTGTTGGATTTGTTTGTCTGTTCTTTCTGCTCTACTATTTCGCATGTTTGTTGCTTTATTCGTTCGACGGCCCAAATGGCCCCCTTTGCGTCTTGCTGGTATTGTGCACTGTAATACACACACATAAAAATAGATAAATAAAATAAATCGTACAAAATTTTGCACGCACTGCGTTGTGGTATGCCGAATGAAATGTCAAAATGACGCGACGCTTCTCTTGAATTCTTCTCGGACGTAGCGCCATCTGTCATTCAACAACATAAATAATTTCGTTCTGTTTGAAATACGAACGACGGTTAAATTTGTTCATACAAAAATAATAAAATCGCGATTAAAAAATGGGAGGGTGGGGGTAGGAGGATGAAAATTTGGGGTTATAGGTATTTTTTTATGCCAAATAATAAAAAAAATACAAAAAAAAATTGTCGAAAAAATAAAAGAAAATTTTTCTGGATAGAGATACCCTAATCACCCAGCGATATGAAATATACTTGTTGACCTATTCTCATAGCTAAAAAATATACATAAAAAAATTCATAACAATCGGTCGAGCCATTTCGGAGGAGTTCGACCACAAACATCGTGACACGAGATTTTTATATATATAGAGATATTATCTAAACATAACATTTTTTGTCTGATTATCGTTTTTAAATGTTATCTAACTCGCAAAAATGCATCTGTTAAGGTGACGCATCAGTGAAACGCCAAATAATTTTCAACTGTACGCGTGACGAAATTTTGTACTTGCTTCGCATTCATTGAGAGAACGTGGAGTCAGATACACGTCACTTTGCTGCGTGATGGCGACGGGCCAATTAATTCTAAAATCGTGTAAAGATGACTAAAAACTTTACCCATTTACTTTAAAAAGAAAACATATCAATGAATATATTATTATTGTTACTAATAGAATAATAAACAGAACATAAAATGGACGCATGTTGGATTTAAATGAGAAATAATATTTCGTTTGACAGGCGTCATTTTCACCCGCGACCCGCAATCCGCACATCGCCTAGCAACGATCTTTTTAGACCGTGCCTCAACTAATGCATGGCCTTAAGGCGTTTAGTGGTTTTTGACACCGATTAATTGCAAATCAACGTCAAGATAGTCTTAACCTTGTCTTTTGAAATGTAACATAAATGCAAGATGTACTGTATTATTTTCAATCAGTTGATATCTAAAAATAAACAAAGCCCATCGTAACATACAGAGAAAGTTGTGTTTTCGTTTTTACGAGATTTTTTTTGTTTATTTTTTGTTCCCTTGACGACAATATTAGTAGATATTCTTATTCTTTATTAATTATACCAATTTGTCAATCTAACAGGGCTAATTACGTAATTGTTACCTGGCAAGAGTCTTTGATTTCCGTTCTGCTTCCATAGCAGATTTGTGTCTCGTTGATGACACCTTGTACCGAACGTACGGAGGGCGGGTATGCAGCAAAACATAGTGCGTGGTCGAATTCTTCCAATGTCACCTGATCAAAAAAGACTTTCGGTGAGTGCATCAGGCATAGACTATAAAAGAGCTTTAATCGAATATTATTCTTCAGTTTAAAAAATGGATAACGAATGTACTTAGTATGTTGGCTTGTATGCCTAGATATTTCAAGCCTTTTAATTTTGTAATCTGGGTGACGAGTATTAATGGCATTCATTTCATATTTTTCTTGTTCTACGGTTAATGATTTTCTTGGTTAATTTCTTGCCGTCTTCCATTTTGAAACAAACTGACAACAGTAATCAGTATTACCGTTGTTTACTGAGAAACACATGTCATATTTTTAAGGAAATGGAATATACAAGGAAATTTGTATATTTATATGGGGAAGGATGAGTAATGTCTAAGTGGGTTTTTACGAGTAGTTAATGTCAGGGTTTTTTTAAAACCGCAGGTTATTTTTGAGGGGAGGTGAGTAATGTCCAGGAGGTAATAATTGTCCTAGAACCATCATAGATATTGCTTCCAGTCTTTTAAATTACCTTTTGGAGAATATTACTCTGGGTTCCCTTTGATTTGGTAACTCCCCATCCAGTGATAATCGCTCTTTTTATATCAGCAGGTGGTCCTGAATGGAGACATGCTGGAATCACAGCTATCCCAAATGTTGCACTGCAAAGTAATTAATACAAAAATCATATTTATAAGGTATGTTACGTAGTTTGATAACTGCGTTCCATAGCATCGCCACTGTTGGTTAAAACATAATAACTTAGATTGTAATTGACGACTTTTGTTTTGGTATGGTTAAATAGTATGTACATAGCCGTTTTGAAGTTGCAGCAATGAAAACTATATTTTTGGTAAAAAAATATTAACACAACATTTGTAAACGTACTTGTATCTTTATGACGTTCTTTTAACACCTACTTAAGTTACTAAAACCTAACGTACCTCCTATTGAAGCCATTAATTAATTCAATGGCTTTTCATTACAAAATTTCTTTCCAAAATCTATTTTTTCAGTGGACACTTAAAAATATATTTGTGTTGATAATTAATTTATTAGTAGTTACGACTTGGTCTACAAATTCATAATGCGTTCTCCCTTCTCTAACGATAATCTTCTGGTGTCTTTTGTTAATAGAAATAAACTATCAACGAATTTGAAGCGGCCTGAAAATATGAATCAAACTTTTGAACAGGAACAGGATGCAGCGGTCGCAAAATACCAGTTTTTTTTTTTTTTTTTTTTTTAAATACTTAATAATAGCAATTTTGGATTAGCACTCGAGCGGCAACCACCATTGGCAAAACCCTGCTTTTTAAATCATTGTATAGGATAGGATAAGAAAATTATAAACAAAAGACAAAATGGGGAAACTGTGTAGGTACGTCACGAACCTTTTAAATTTTATTGTACACGAGCATAGACTTACTGGCAGCAATAGTGTGTATTTTAAACTATCGTGACAATAACTGTTTACACGTTAAAGTCCTGCCTGTCTTTCCAATCTTATTGAACAGAGTGAGCAACATGCGATGCTGTCATTTTATTGTACTATTTGACAGGTAGTGAAAATCGGTTAACCCCAAAATTCGTTCTACCCCGTTTACACGTGTATGGAATTACTGCTGACAGTAAGTATTATCGCGGCCATTACAAGAAAATGTACTTACGTGTTAACATGTATTATTCTGCAGTTACAAGATTGCATGTATGAATCAAAAAACTTTGGAAGCTTCTGAATTGTCATGCGACAGTTGAGATGTTTTCGATCTGCGCCTGCGCAGTAGAACGCTTTTGGCGAACCTGCCGGCAAAAAAACCGAACTTCATCGCGGAAAGACTCATTTTGAGGTTAACCGATTTTTACAACCTGTCAAATAGTACCATAAAACGACAATATCGCGTCTGGCTTACTCTTGAAGAATGAGATTGGAGAGACTTTTACGTGTAAACATTTATTGTCACGATAATTTTAAATACGCACTATTGCTGCCAGTAAATCAATGCACGTGTACAGGGGCTATTCTGAAGTTTTTTGATTCCTGCATGCAATCTTGCAAATGCAGGATAATACATGTGTATACGTATATTTTCTTGTTATGGCCGCGATAATAGGTACGTACGGTCAGCAGTAAATCCATGCACGTGTAAACGGCATATTAGGTACCTATATGTTTGGAGGAATCGTTGCGATAATTAGTGTTCTAACAGAATCGAGGATTATTTAGTAGTTATTTGATGCACTGGTGTTCGACGCTCATATTGGTTTAAGAAAAATATTTTTTTTCAGTCGTGTGATCCTCCACAATATCAAATTCCATACAGGTAGTGTTTGTTTTTCATCTTTACAGATGTGCTAGTGAGAAATTGGTAGGTCATTTCTCCCACATTCGGAAGCAGGCCTCCAGGCCAGGATCTTTGACGGGCCCCTATTTATCGTCATGGTTAAGGGCAGTGTGATGCTCTACAGTAGTGATTCCCAAATTCTACACATGAATTATCATGTAAGTATATCAATCGAATATAATATAATGCTAAATGTATTGTAGTACCATCAGACAAAGGAAAATAGCGCCGCAGGAAAATTTTTTAAAACTATTAGGCTAGGCCCACACTAGACGGAAGTTCCGTCGCGGTAAATCCGTTACTAAACATTGCAGCCACATTCAATATTCCGTGGCAGATTATCAGTCGACTGCCAACGCTTATTTAGAATACTTGCGCACGCGACGCCGACTATCCGCCGAATGTGCCGCGTTGCATTAAATAACGTACAATGCAACGTTGCCGATCTGACGCTGACGGAAGATCGGTTCGCGGAGGACGGAGCAAACGCCGATGTTGAGAGGCCCGCTGACGGACAACCGATCTTCCGCGTAATGTGCCCGATGACGGCAAATCATATGTAATAAAATGTATTGGCGTTGCGCGTAGTGTAGCGCTGGCCTTAGTCTTTGAGCAAATTTGTGATTTGTTTTTATCTCACTTAACCGGTCAATCTGTTACGCCGGGCCACTCCTATGCCCGGGCCCCAAAGTTAGAGCCCTGTCAGCTTCTCCTTTGTGGGGGCTATGAGATAGGTACTGCAATACATTATGCATTATATTATATTCATATCAGGGCTCGAAATGGACCAGAACGCACCGGAGCGCCGTTCCTGTTCGTGAAATCGGTAAAATTATCGCTCCGTCTCGTGGAATAAATAATTTGACCGTCTGAGCTGGATAGGCCATATAATAAAAAATCTAACACACTTATTTTTATGAAAAAAAAACACACAAACTTTGATAACTTTACTATGTAAAAATCTTCAGAAAACTGTCGAGCGCTCCGGTTCGTAAATTTTTCCATTTCGAGCGCTGATTCATATCGTAGTTATTTTTGTTAGTGTGCAAGCGATTTCAGTATAGCTACGATTTTATCAACGAAGTTTTTATAATTTATTAAACAGTTATGTAACTTACTCTCTATCAAGTTGTAGCAGAGCAATATCATTGTACTGTTGTGGAGGATTTTGACCAGAACGATCTGGATGTTCTACAACTTGAGCGACATTGAAAAGCATTGTTGTGTCGAGTGGAGCATTTACTTCTGGAGATCCAAGACGCACGTACTTAACCTCAGATCTAGAAGTTAAATAGGAATCGATTGATATTTTATTGAATAATGTTATACTTAAAAAAACACGTCATAATTAAAAAAAAAAAGTATGTTATAATAAGTTATAACAACTAATTCTTGACTCAACTAAACTTGTGTGGGTTAGTTAGTAGTTAGTTCAATTTATCTGGACTGCCAAAAGAAGTGGCGGTTTTAAGCACATTATCAAAAAAGTTTCAAAATATTTTGGTTTTAGTTTGGTTTTTCAAATCTAAAAAATCTTACATTAAATCTGTACCTAACCACCACTGTACTTTTAATACTCAGTGGAAACTTATTGCACAGAAAGAAATATGAAGGTTTCTAAACATGGTATAAATTATACGAACAAAATCCTCCAGTCAACTCCTGTCATTTTAAAGTCCTAAATTTATATGTTGATTAAGGCCCGTTTCAGACGGGATACCGGAGTCACGCTCGATATAATATAGGAGGCCTTTGTATTCGAATAAAGAGGCCTTTGTAATATGTTTATGAATGACTCAGAGCTAAGGGGAATCGGCTTGTAATGGGAGCACAGTTCTTCTCGTTCCCTCGGACCTCCAATTGAAACACTATTCTTACATCTGAAGATTATGTTAACCAGATCAACGCAATCTTAAACAAAATAATATTCATTATTAACTGACAGAAATTCATGTTATCTCCGTAATTTCCGTAAATAAAGCCATACTTTTAGCTACACAAAATAATTCAAAAAAATCTCTATCATTCCTAGGTATAAAACACAGCTTATACCTATTTATAGCGTAACCATTGCAATTTTTTAATTATTCTGATAGTGCATACCGCATGATAAGTATATAATATAAAAACAAGGAATTGATGTGTTGGTTTTGAAACAAAGTTATTTTTGTTAATTTTACTTTAACTGAGTCATTTGGGTAGGGGAAGGGCTGTACTTTGGGACGGTTTTACATTGGGGCACTTGTTTTAGAAATGAAACCACTATAATCTAGCGGCGATAGTAGAAATTACACATTATGTTGGAAACTATGTTCTCTATTATTGTCCACCAAGCCATTTTAGTTTCATTTATTCTTTGAACCGTCAAGTCTCAATGTACTTTTGTGCTACCTTCATAGTAAAATTTAGCTATCATTTCCGAAACGTATAAAAACAAAGTAAGCATAATTATCGATATTTTTTTTATGTAACTAGTACCGTACTGTCGCAACCAGTGAAGTCCCTATGCAAAATGCCGCCCCTAAGCAGCGCCAAAATGCCAACGCAACTTTCGTGCAGACAGGTTTATAAGTCAGATTGTAATTATTTGCAAATCTGCACATGTTGTTTCTGGTCACTAAGAACGTCGTAGGGCAACGGAAGTAAACTAGACATTGCGAGCCGGACAAAAAATTACAGTCCTGTTAAATCTGCTATGTAAATTAATACATGATGGCTCTAACCAGTGAGCTGAATTTTTAATAAAAGATATTTTGGTTATTACTTATATTACTATTAAATTTAGGTACCTAGCTATTTCTATATACGAGGGTTGTCCGTAAAATAAGGTCTCGCGAGGAACGCTTTAACGCAAGATCCGGCAACACTGGCGTTTAGATTGGTTTCCCGCATACAAATCCACACCACTTCAAGTTGTCTACGACGCTTAGTCTTGGTTTGGTAGCTGTTCACGATGGCGCTTCCACTCGCCGCTGCCGCCAGGTGTGAGTTACGTTCTGTTATTCGTTTTTGTGTGCTAAGGACACTACACATATAGAAATTTATTGACAGTTATGTGAAGTGTATGGACATCAAAAACGTGCGAAAATGATGCAGAGAGTTTAAAAACGGACGTACAGACGTCCATGATGAACAGCGTGCCGGACGGCCATCGGTTTTGGACGAAACGATTGCAAAAGTGGAGAGGGTAATGCTTGAATATCGACAGGTGACGATTATGGAGCTGTGAAAATTAGTCCCTGCTGTCATTAAGACTACTATCGACAAGATTTTGACAGAACATGTGCATTATCACAAGGTGTGTGCAAGGTGGGTCCCCAGAATGCTCACCGAAGATCACTAACAGCAACGAGTTGAAGTGCAACAAGCAACCTCATCATCCAATTTGGATGTGATAACGTTACACAGCCCGGACATAGCCCCAAGTGTTTATCATCGCTTTCCTGTGTTGAAGTCACACCTGGGTGGGACAAATTTCAGGCCCGACGAGGACTTGAAAGAAGAGATCGTACGCTACCTGTACGCCGCGGCGGGAGAGTTCTATGACACGGGTATACAAAAAATGCTACACCGCATGCAAAAATGCATCTATCGCAACGGGGATTATGTAGAAAAATAGTAGAATGTATATTTCATTGAAAATAAATGCGTTTTTCTTTGTGAAAAAAAATTGGAGACCTTATTTTACGGACAACCCTAGTAGGTATACCAAATGATTCTCCACATTTGAAATTTACTTTGTCAAAGGTATGGCTGGTTGTACCTTGAGACGATATTCTGGTTTTACATTGGGACATGTCCGAATGTACTGTAAAATTCCTAAGAAAGCATTTGGACGCGTAAAATTCCTAAGAAAGCGTTTTGGATTTCCTATGGAAGCAACAGACTCATTTTGTATTCCCCAATGTCGACGACATTATCCTCGTCGCAGTGGTATAGTCAGTGACGTCCCTAGACATAATGCCGCCCCTAAGCAGTGCCAATATGCCGCCCCATTTTTATAGAGTATTTTTTACCATCCTTTCATGACTCCAATATCTAAAAAATGTGTTGTATGGATACATTAGTAACAAAATATACTCGTATATCGCTAAATTTAATTTAAATGCCATCTCTACTTCAGTATTGCGGGTCCACGGTTTCAAATACATTTAAAAATACATCTGACAACTTTCAAAACTCGCGAGTGACTGGCAAAAATATTTGGATAAATTTATTAGGTTATTATGTACCTACCTATAATTAAAATATAATTCGCAAATCTGCACGTGTTATTACTGGTCATCAAGGACGTGACGTACAAGAACAACGGAAGTAAACTAGACATCGCGAAATCGACAAAAAATTACATTCCCGTTAAACCTTTCATGTCAATTAATAGGTACATTTTGTTTCCAACCAGTGAGCTCAATTTTTTAATGAAAAGATATTTACGTTATTACTAAGTTTATGTACCTATTTCTATATATACCTAATGATTATCCTCGATTTGCCGCCCTTCAAGCAACTGCCGCCCCCAAGCGACGCTCAATCTGCCTACCCCCATGGGACGTCACTGGGTATAGTCACAGTGAAAGTGTTGCCAACTCCAACGCGGGTTTTATTCCTTGCATATTGTATCCATTCCACATGATCTTATTTTAAAATAAACTAGATTCAATAAAAAAATGTCACATATTATCTAGGTACCTAATAAAAAACATTTATTACTCAAGATCTGGTTAATTTTCACGTCATAAAAACTGCCATATATATACATACCACTATATCCCACGGTAAATACTACAAATTGTACCTTGTGGCCGGTGAGTAGTGGGATGTACGCATTGATGATAGCATAAATTTAATGATTGTTAGATAAAAGCTACCCATAGTTACTGCCTATGCAGGGCTAAAAGCTTTTCTTACTAGAACAAAAGATGGCTGGCTAATTAAAAAATGTACCAAGGTCCAAGATACAACCCTTTCCCCTACCTATCAATAAAATATATAAAATTATGCCTTTAAATCATACATAATTTTAGATATTTTCTAGCTAGAAGAATATTTTTTATTTATTACGGTTTGGTTTACATGAATTAAAAAAAAACTAACCAACTGTCACACACTGAATTTTCCGCCCCTGTGGGGGGCGCTCCCATAAGGAGTAGTGCCTCCCAGCCGCTCGGTCTGACCCTGGTAGTCAATGTGCCACCGGTGGAATGATTGCGACCCTCGACAAAGCTGAACAAAATTAACAATATTTCATATATGTAGAAGTCCCACAGTTTGCCTTGTCGAGTATTAGCACTCCTCAAGGTGAGCTGTGGAAGAAATAAGTCGGTCGCAGACCATGTAAATATAAGGTAAAAGGTCATAGGATTAAATTTAGATTAAATATATATTGGGATAAATGGTTAATTAAGTTAGATTAAATGTAAGATAAGATTTGTTTTGTAATTGTAATATGTAATGTAAATTGTAATATAATATGTAAATTAATGTAAACATGCAATGGGTTAGCGGAATAATAAAGGGGGACATATGGATGGGCGATAGTAGTATATAGTAGTTAAGGTAATTAAGGTATATTTAATGTTAATAGTATGTAAATCGATGTCGCTACATATCGCACATACACGGCATGATGATTGTAAACATATGCTCATAAGCCTGTTGCGAAAGCTTCCATTCGCACATTTGCGCGATCACAAAGCAAAGCAACATATAGGGCAACCATCGAACCGATTTTAATCGCGATCCAGCGGAATTAATTTATATTATATTATTGGTGTATAGCTTTTTACATTTGGATGGAGCTCCGGGGCTGGGCCCCCTATCTCCTTCATCTCTTGATCGTTGATATGAAAGCTTTGGCTGTTAGTAGTATTAGTTAACAAGTGGTAGAACAGATGTACATGATGATAATAAAAATATTATCTTCCTCCGATGTCCGATTGTATCACCCGAGCAGTATTTTATCTTTTATACATTACATCCCCCTAAAAAGTCAGGGGAGGAAAGTTCCTTCCGTCCGCGCAATAGCGACGGGCGGCAGGTTGCCCTTCATCTTTTTTTTGGAATTAATTTCATTCGAAATCAATCATAAATAGCCGCGGCTGTTCCGCGCGCGGCGTTTTCGAATCGGTATTCCGGCAGCTTTCCTGCTCTAACATACGACGGCGTCTCTGTCGTGTGTGTCGGAACCGATTTCGCGATCACGAATTACCCCCTCTGTAGAGACAGAGTCCCTGTCGCTCGCGTGTATGACAGCGTCACGCTCACGCGCGGCGGGAAATCGGATCGATGATTTCGGTCGATCAAGGAGACCACGTACCAGAATAAAGTGCGGGAAATCCTTGGTCGATAGAGTATGAGCGTGTACTAAGCAATTATTAATGCCTATATGTTTGGTTGACGGAATAACATCCGTCAACTAGACGTAAGTATGTGCCTATGGCGACACCGATCTATATTAGGTAGTAAAGTAGAAAAGATTGCGCGACAGGCACAAATATATATTCATTTTTAATAACGTTCCCGCTTAGTAATAGTAAATATTAAGCTATCATTTTATAAGTAAGTTAATGACCTACCGATTTCATATTCTGAAACTAACGTCCGGGAAATATTCTGGCCGTCAGGGGTCCTCAAAGTCGGGCTCCCGACGGGAGTTAGCCGAAGGATTGGTATGAGCTATCGTAGGCTTGGTGCCACAAATATGCCAATTTGACCACTGGGATATGGAGCCATACCCTCCAGGCTAACTCGTGAGCATTCTTGTTTCTGGGTAGGAGGTACTGTCACGCCACTAGGGCCTGCAGTACGGCCGACCTTGTGAACGGCCCTCCCTCAGCCATGAAGAACGTCACCATACGGGGGGTATACTGTATCAACAGGAAATTAAAATACAAATCCATTAATACCAAATACTTTTCCGTACGTGCCTTTTTCGTGTGGCTGGGCCAGAAACAAGATATGACCGCTTCCTAGTGTACTCTTTCTCTGTACTAGCAAGTACTTGAAAAAAGTAAGTAACGTAAGGGCGGCGCCGCCCATCTAAAGGCGACGCCTAGGACCTATAATTTGATATAGCCGGCCCTTACGTAGAGATTGCGAGTAATTGGTCACTGTACGATTTCCGCTAATTTGCATAAGGAAACCGTTAGAACATTTTTGCACCCTCGGAACGTTGATCGAAGGGATGAAATCGGCCAGATTTGAATAAAAACCCCTGATTTTTGATTTCATTAACAGTCTCTCTCCGCAATTCAGACCCCGAACCTGCGAAGGTCGGTGGCGCGTTTTATCCGTGATTTTCTCATACAAAGTTGCAAATTGCGCGTCGTGAATTCTGCTCGGCAGAATCACCACCCTCTTTGAGCCACCCGCTTGGTCTCAAATACCTATCGGGCGAATACCTACTGTCATTCTGACAGATCGCGACGGGAAGTGTCAGTCAGCGACTTAGACTTTTCTCGAGTTTTAACTTTTTTTGTGGACCTGGCTTCCAACCTTTTACTGCAGTGCCCTGCGCCCGCGTAATCTCGTCTATAATAAATATAGCGTTAATATTAAATAATTAGTTCTTAAATAATAAATAATTTGTGTGTCAATTATAATAATTAATTAATAAATAATAAATTAGAACTTTATAATATTCTGTGGATTTTGGTTTCGGACATTATTGGAATTGAACTTTTGTAACATTTTGGTGATTTCGGGAATTAATAAAACAAAATTAATATAGTGAATATTGGTTTTAATTGACTATAATACTGTGACTGCCTGCTCTTCCATATCGAATGTACCTCCACTCCTGGCATCGAGCTAGCTGAGGATTCGGAGGCCTACACAACACTATCTGCAATTTGTACTCTTAATTCAATGAAAACAATTTAGTAGGTATGACTGACGTACACTATTTTTGTAGGATCTCTACAACTTACCTTCATGGTTTACTACGATGGATTGGTTTATGCTTTGTTTAATTGAATTGAAACTAACAAATCTTATTTTATTATTGAGTGAATGATTTCAAAATAATCGTACAGTCCCATGATTTTTGACCAGTCTTTTGGGCATTCTTCAGAGCTTTTGCTGGTAGTGGTGGGCATTCGTTTTCCGAAAGTGACCCTGCGAGGGACGTAGGAATGGTTTCAGGCCGAGGAGGCGTGGGAGGCGGAGGACCCCTATTGGTGCAGCAGACAATTGGAACACTCCGACTGAATCCACACATCTAAAAGATACAACAAAAAGTAAATATCAATCTTAGCACCTAGGCCCTAGGTCATATTGAGGTATTCTACATGTTGCAGATGAGACGATACGTGAGAGTCGGCTTAGATACATTAAGAAGTCGACGTAGTCATTTCTCAATGCGAGGCTTTCTCTATCGTCATCGATTTTTAGACTCAAATTGCATTTAATTTGAAAAAAAAATACAGCTGTGGCTGTATTCGGTGGCCGTGTGTGCGCAAATATTGTATTTTCTGACACAAACATAACGTACGTATAACGTAACAATGTCTAGAATTTATATAAACCGAAAACTTATGAATATCCAAGGGCGGCTCTACGCATCATACGCGGCATCATTCTATAATCAATATCTAATTAAATATTCACGTTACACGTGCCTGCCACAATACATTGATTTTGTTAAGCATAAATTAATTATATATTTTATTTGTACCGTTTGTCCATCCTTGATTCTTGTTTCTTGGCGCAACCCTGTTAATGCTACTACACCACAGTTTACCTACATAGCAGGTACGTACAACGATACTGGCGGGGCACAGAACTTCTGAGAACAGATTTCTGAGTAGGCACATAGTTCCCTGTGGCGAGGACTTGGGAAATGGACCCTTTCAAATGAAAGCAATGTTTATATTATGAGATGCTATATGCGATTGTCAGTTATGCTAGAGCCGCCACTGCGAATACACATACAAATCATACAGATCGGTACTAATAGGTAGGTAAAAATAAATAATTTTACACGTAAATAAAAGGACACATAAACAGAAGGTGTACTGTCGGAAAAATTATAAAATGCTTTGTCCTGATTGGAAACTATTTAAATCCCCTTAATTGTAGGTACATATCTAAAAATTTGAAAAATGAAACATTTTGGGGAAAAGTCATTTAAATGCGATATTATGTTCCCGTGTTATCATGAAGTATTCATCTGAAAATACATACAATTACACAATGAAAAATTATATGCGATGTACCTATATGCCAACATCCACTAAATTGATCCAAGGAATATGTCAAAGCCGTATTTTGACGGTCTTATAACAAGGAGTTGCCTGCTACGCATTTAGTTGGCAAATATTAAGACAGTATTGCTTGGAGGCGCCGCTTCATATCTATATACTCCACGTCAGGCTTAGACATGGACAAAGATGAAAGTGGAAGAATACTGTCATATAATATACCTGGGGACTTTTGCCATTTTTGCGGTCTTCAATAGCTGCATCACAACTTTCGATTTTAACACAGGTTCCTGAGGATCCGGTCTACGCTAAGATACACCTATCACCTGTTACAGAAAAAAAATGAAATATGAGTGGCACTCAATATTAGATCTCCTATTTATGACACAGTTGTATAAAAATAGACTTAAAAGCAGTGCTCGAAACGAACCGGAACTCACCGGAGCACCTCGTGTCTCCGTCTCATTGAAAAATTAAAATGGCGCTCCGCTTCGAAAATTATTTGCAGGTCATGCGTTAATCGCTAGACTCAAAGTGTGGAGTGCCTGGGTATAGTGAATGTATCCGGAAAGCGACAGGAATCTATAAGTAGTAGGCGGGATAAATGAGGAAGTCAGCGGTACCTGGCATATTCTATTTACCCCGCCCCTCCTCGCCTTAAAAATCAATACAAAAAATATGGATATTTTTCAAAACAGAACCCCCAAACCATTTTTTCTGTGTGCGCGCCTGCATACAGGGCGCGTTTTTTAATGTCCCGGGCGCTAAATAACCTTACTACGCTCATGCGCCATACTAAATTTAATGTTAATCAAATTAATATGTACCATAATATATTGCTTTCTACCTGTGTATTTGGCATTTATCTCATCGCCAAATTGTTTGTTTGATGTTAACGCATAACAAACTCGTTATTACGAGTACGTTAGCGCTAAAATGTCATATTTCATAATTAATTGAATCGAGTTTTCAAATGTGTTTATACACGAATGATAATTTGAGGACAATTAATAAAGGTCAGGCAAATAAACACAGATCGATCCAGCGACATCCTGTGGGGATAGGCAGCAATTTCGAAGGGTGGAGGTAGGTTGTAAAAATCCGGCATAAATAATGCACACTGATCTCTGACTACAAACTGCAGATGCTATTGAATCATATATAATTTTAGATATTTTATAAATAGAAGAATCCTTTTTATCTATGATCGTTTGGTTCAGGCAAGGCTTAATGAATTTTAAAAAACTAACCAACACTATTTAGGATCTAAACACTATACAGTAGGAAAAATAATAATTACCTTCGTCTTGAGCTATTGTTGACGATATCATCAGCATGACAAAATATAATAACCTTTCTTTTAATATTACCATTTTTTATATAAATAGGCAATAAAAAAAATTTAATACATTAACAGACGCCGAGATCAACAAGACACCCATCCCATGCCACGGCACAGAAACTAATGACGATGCCAATGATGTATTACTGGATGAACAATAATAATATGCTTCTTAAAATTACCCCCAATTTTCAACAACTCGGCCAAGTGGCGAAACTAACTGTTTTAATATCAGCGGACCTAACTCAATATAGGCTCAATTAATATTTGTCTCTAAAAACGCCTGGCAATATTCATAAGTATCTAGCTTGCATTTAATCTAACTTATAGTCAGCTAATGACGACTTTCTCTGTCCGCGCAGACATGCATTTTTGGTAGCTTGCAAGCTTTGAGTACAGGACCAAACTGACATGAACGAAAATAAAATGGAAGGAGAATGATATTGTGATGATAATTAAATTTAGCTAATTTCTTATTAAAATAAAACATTAGTATCGATTTACAAAAACTACCAATACCTACTACCAATAACTACTACCTACTATGAAAGTAATAATTTGTTTAACCATAATACGCTTTGGATATCGCGTAAATTATTTATGTTAGGTACTCAGTAAACTTTAATGTTTTTAATATTAATACTGTCGACCGTCGAAGGTATTTGATGGAATTTGAATTTAAATCCATTAGAATTTTAATGTTTTTCTTACACCGTCATGTTTTCATACTCGTATAATATAATCAATTCAATGGTTTAATCTAACCATAATATCGATGGTTTAGGTTTAGTGCAAAGATATTGAATGTCCAGTTTAGTACGTTGTGAGAAAATCGATGTTTAAAATTTGAGACGCATGATAAATGGACATATTGTGTTATTGAAAGATACAGTATCTTCTCAAATATCCTATTTGGACGTATCATATTTTTACAGCATACAGATATGGATGTAGACGTATGTGTAGACATTTTGTGTATGTTAACTCAATTTCGACAAAAATTGGACATGCAATATCTTTGCACTAAACGTCGAATTATAATTATCACTAATATCATTACAATTTTTATACCATTATAATTGTTATATAATATATTAAAATCAAAATATAATTAATGGGACTTTAGAATTCAGAAATATATTTAAAAGACAGAAATACAGAATTTAAATAAAATATGAAAATATTATAATTTCTATTAGACATATTTATATATTTGGAAAAATCAATTGCTTTTAACTTTCATTATTAATGATTCTTTGTTTGGAAGCCATAATGGTTAAATAATAAATATAATTATTATTATATTTCAGTTGTATTTTTCAAATTTCGGCGGTTTTGTTATTTACATGAATCGAATTTTCAACTGATTATAGCCACTTACCAACCTATTAGGTCCATACCCTAAACACAAATTGAAAAAAAAAAAAACAATAATATGTGTATTTCCCAGACCCAAGATTCGATAGTGGGACCCGCGATAATATAAGCAGACGCGTAAGCCGCTCGGCCATTGTGGGAGTGTAAGGTAAAGATAGGCATCAAAAAATAATTGTGGCTATTTGGCGGAATAGATTTTGAAAAAGGAAGCTATTTTACACATTGCGTTTATTGATTGATTGGTTGATTATCTTACACTAAACTTTTGCCTTGATATACTTATATTCGCGAGAGATTTCGATTGATTATGTAGCATCGTGAGGTACTGCCAAAAGTTGGTAAGTCTCGAAATCATTAAGTAATTGCAATTTGAAAGTTTGACATGCCCTCTAAAATCAGGCATAATGCTTATTTCTTTTGTTAGGAGATGAAATAGGGAACAGGCAGGGTAGGTTTGTTTGACTCCAATAATACGAAGATTGATGCGTGTATTAAATGAACCCTGGTTTTATTATCTCCTTCCAAATAAATATTAATTTAATTATTACAGATACGTTTACAGATTATAATTTAGCAGAATGAAAGCAGTTTATGCGTTATGAGAAATTGCTAAGTCGATCGGGCGAAGTGGAACGATAACCTTACGGTTAAGTCTTTGATAACTGACTGACAATTTGATGTCATGTAATTGAGTGTTTTATACAGATTCGATACAATAGAAAATGCTGATCATTATTTGGATATTTTAATAATCATGCTTTGTTGTGCAATGCATAGCTTGTTTGTAAATTATAAATAATTGATTTTAATTTTTAGGCAATTAAGCAGTTTTAATTATTAGGCACGATTGATTTTCATATAAACAATTTTATGCCTATAATGTTGTTTTGTAATTTATAAATAATTGATTAATATAATTATTTTGCTAAATTAGCTTTCTGTTAAAAATTGATTGATTCACATAAATCGCTTGTTCTACTATTTCAACATTGCTATGTTGCAAGGTACATTGTAATTATAAATTAACTCGTGCATATGGTAGGGTAATGACCCCTACATTTCTTTGTGCATGTTCTTTATTTTGAAAGACCTTGAATTTTTTTCTAGCATACATATTTATATATATATATATATATATATACATAATGCATTCTACATAAATTATCGACTTACCAACTTTTGGAAATAACCCCACGATATTTAAAAAGAAATTAACACATTCAAAAATATGGTATGTTACAAATAGAGTTTTCTGTGCAAATCTATAATTTTTTGCGTTTTTGTAGCTATCTGTTAAAAAACATATTAATGGCGTTTACAAAATTTTGGTAAGAAAACTAAATACTGGAAATCCGTCAAATAGTTTTCGTTTGTCTATTATCTTCATTGGAACAAAATACTAATTTTAAATCTACGTGGCAATTTCAAAAAAAGTGTGTTATATTTTAATGTGAGTTATATCCTCGTCTGTTATGCAGACTACAGAATGATGCGAGGAGTGCGGTGACATTTAATAATATGACTGTTATATTTCTCTTTCAGGATCACATATTAATATTAAGGTACCTATAGGTACACACAACGATTATGACCAGCAGGGCTATTCTAACATAAATATTAGCACTTAACTTCAAAATTAGTAAAATAAGTGATAAATATGTTATGTCGTAATTATCCCAGGAAGGTTACCCGTCAGGGGCGTCAGGTGCAGTGGCGCACCCGGAGGGGGGGGGGGGTAGGGGCCAAGAGGCCCTAGCACCCCCCAAACATAAATTTCTAACACAAATATTTCGAAACACTAATGTCGTGTTTTTTTAGAAACCCAATCACAAATAGTTACTGTCAAAAAATTCTCGGTGTTCACCCGAATTCCGTAGTGGTGTAGGTCATAAGCTGGGGAGGGCTGACAGGACAATCTGGGAGCCCGAGCTGTGGGGGGCCCGGCTTGTCGGGTTGACCAGATAAGTGAGATAAAGGCACATCATAAATTAGCTTTGTTAGTAAAAAAAAATCGCCTGCGGAGATATTATACTTCGTGGCCATGTACATTTTAAATTATATAGTTGTGCAATATATTTTCTGATTATTATAATATTATGTCGATACTCGACAGCTTCATTATTAAAGTAGATGTATTAAAAATCGCTAATAATTCACTCTATAAGTACCCTTAATTTGAACTAGAACACAATTTGAAAACAAAAGAGCGATAAACGAGAAATTAGGCTGTGTTGTGTTGAGTAGGTTTGTGTATAAGTTAAATGCAATACTTAATACTTTTTTTTGTCCATTTTCAATTAATATTTTAGATCCTCAATATTAAAAAACCAAAAATCGACGATAAACATTCGACGAAAAGAACGACTATACCCACTACAGTCGGTGGTGGTGTAAATCAAAAGAACATTTTTTTTCAATAGAATTCGGCATAAATATTGTGGCTATCTAGACCAAGCGGGTAGCACAGCCGATATTATTTGAGTAATGTTTTAGCACACTTACTAGGCGCACATGTCCAGCATGGTCGCTGTTAGTCACTTCCAATCCGCCAGTTGCTGATGACACGCTCAACGGTTACCGCCACTATGCCTCCAATTTAACAAAAACTAGGAGAAACTGTACAAATATGCCGCCGTAATTGTGAAAATATGTAAAAATAATTATATGAAGAAGAAAAAGAGCCTGTGGGACTAATTTACATTCTCCTCCTTCCTGAATCCTGAGTGCGCCACTGGTCAGGTGTGACGTATTCTTCTTGATACGGCTGGCCATTACTAGCGAATCCAATCCCGAGATCCCGGACAATTTTAGATACCTATGAATCCTGGGATTAGTCAACATAATCCCAAAACCTTTGAGATTGATTTTTTTTATCAATTACAATCAATTAGTATGTGTACAAAATTATGTTAGTCAAGTGTATGCACCTGCACATGTCACCGGGGTAATCGCCGGATGGTCACGGATAATAAATAACCATTTTTGTTGTCATACGCAATCGTAAAAACATCGAAAAAAAAATCGTTCATTTAATTAGCTAGACGCTACTGACGTTCTGGCACGCGAACGGCGCCTAACCGCCAGTGCGACGGACGTGCAGGCAGGCACTTGCTTCTGCGCCGAATTTTATGAATAAAATATTAAATAAATAAAAAAAACTGTTCAAATATTAAATGTCTTACATATGTCATTGAGTAGTCTGCAACATATTGTTAACTTTTTAGAATACCTCTGCTACAATGCCTAGCACAGGGTTGGCGAACCTTTTTACGTACGCGTGCCAAAATTTCCCAAAAATTATTTTTTGACTATCTGACGTGCCGACCAGTTTTTCATGGGGAAAAAAAATAATAAAGCAGTTTTTAAGAAATCTACTAAAACTTTTAAAAATCACAATTGAGTTTTTGAGGTTCTATCTTTCATCGTGTTTTTAGCGGAAGGCATATTTCTTTTCTTTGAATAACTTTTTCCCTGTTTTCAAATTTTTCAAAGAGATACCTAGTTTTTAATCATGCGTTTTTCATAATATATTCTCCATCAGTGAACGGTTTTTCATTTTAAGCCATTATATTTGATGAAAAATAACAATTAGCTATTATATTTAAATGATTGCCGATAAATTTCGTTAAGTTTTTTG
This sequence comes from Rhyacophila brunnea, assembly GCF_057557595.1. Taxonomy (NCBI): domain Eukaryota; kingdom Metazoa; phylum Arthropoda; class Insecta; order Trichoptera; family Rhyacophilidae; genus Rhyacophila; species Rhyacophila brunnea. The sequence continues at coordinate 17,522,092 of NW_028233068.1, read as the reverse complement.
ATTGAATATTTTAATCGTTCGATAAATTCTTCAAGCCTAAGGACCGACCTTGCAATTATATCTTTACATTAAACGTAATGCTTATTCTTGAAGATTATTTGCGTTCTATTTTTTATACAATACGATCTGTCATTTATGTATGCATTTTGTCGTTTCCATTTACTTATCGATTGATAAAATCGAATGATTGGTAAAAATAATATCAAAAACCGAATAAAATCCTCATGGCCATATCGTCATTATTTTTTGAATATTATATAAGTACTTATAAGTAGGTACATTTATTTGTAAAACTTTTTTGTAAAAAAAGTTTTTTTTCTTTTCAAAATAAAACATTCGCGTGCCATAGGTTCGCCATCACTGGCCTAGCAGAACAGTCACTGATCGCCGTTTATTCTCGTTAGTTATCTAATATTTATGTAATTAGTTTACAAAAGTTTTTTTTTGCAAATGTGCTTCTTAATATTATTATCGGCATGTTGGCTTTTGGGAAATTAGTTTGTCGAGATCACATAACAGATAATATATAGAATACCGATAGGCAATATTCAATACTTATAAATAATTATTACTGAGTTCCCTGGTCGAGATCCTGTTGGCCGTCGGCAAGTTGTTCGGAACCAAAAAAGGATAATAAAGGTTATAACACAAATGGGTATACAACTTTATTGATTCATATACTTATTTAATACTTTTATAATTTAAATAATAAAGACAATGTGTTACATTATTTTTAATATAAATAAGGCGGGTTATAATATCTACGTGTTCGAACAAGAGTTAGTAAAGCGTCAATTACATTGAGCTTCTTTACGAGCTGTTTGTTGGCGAATTTATAATCTGCCTGTAAAGTCGCCCAGTGTAATCATCGAAATGTTAGCTTGTTCGATGATTACACTGGGCGACTTTACAGGCAGATTATAAATTCGCCAATAAACAGCTCGTAAAGAAGCTCAATGTAATTGACGCATAAGCGTCCCTGAATAATGCTTTTTTTTTTGTTTAATTATATTTTGCATTCGAAGTGTGCCATAGTTCACTTCACACAACTCTTCTGTCTTAAGAGTCTTGACAGTGTATTTGTATACTTCAGTTTCTTGAAAAATATTTCTGTGGTTCCTAATTTATTTGTTATAGGTATACCAAAATTATGACGTTTATGGCCAGGCAACACTCTCTATCCATGGGATGAAGGCCGAAACCCTGGTGTAGATTCCTGGAATACCTGGATTCGCGCATCCTTTACCCACAGAGACAATCCCTACAATTGTGTATGTGCAGTAGACATTCTTGTTCAGTATTTGCATTGGACCACCGGAGTCACCCTAAAAAGAAAAACAATAAATGTAATCATCTAGGTACATGTTATCTAAAAATAATATTTTTTTGTCTGATTATCATTTTTAAATGGTATCTAGCTCGCAAAAATGCATTTATCACACGGCGTTTAATGTTTTTGACACCGATTAATCTCAAATCAACGTTATGATAGTTTTAAACCTTTCCTTTGAAATGTAAGATAAATGCAAGGTGTACTAACTGTAGTCTGTAGTATTTTCAATTATTTGATATCTAAACACAGAAGGTTGTGTTTTCGTTTTCACGATACTTTTTCTTCAATTTTTATTCCCGTGAAGATAATATTAGTAGACATTCTTATTCTTTACTAATAATATCAATTTGTCGATCTAACAGGGTTAATTACTTAGTTGTTACCTGGCAAGAGTCTTTGATTTCCGTTCTGCTTCCATAGCAGATTTGTGTCTCGTTGATGACGCCTTGTGCCGAACGTACGGAGGGCGGGTATGCAGCAGAACATTCTGCGTGCTCAAATTCTTCCAATGTCGCCTGATCAAAAAGACACCCGGTGAGTGCATCAGGCCAATATTAGACTATAAAAGAGCTTTAATCAAATACTCTTATGCTTTTAAAAATATTCGTTTATAAAACATATAAATGTTTTATAAAATATCAGTTTAAAAATTTGAGGACGAATGTACTTAGTATGTTAGTTTGTATGCTTATCATGGCCCCCAAAAAGGGGGGGGGGGGGTGGAGGAGGCTGACAGGGGTCTATACGGGGACCTCGGCGTGGCAGATAGACCAGCCAACTGAGATAAAGTGAGATAAACACACATCACAAAATTGCACTAATAGTAAAAAATGTGAGGTTGTGGGATGCAACTTTTAACTATTGTCTATATTTTACAAGTCCATAATTGTGCATAACAACATATAAGTGGGTGTATTGAAAATACAAAAAATCGTTAAAAATAACCTTAATTTTACCTCGAACACCATTTGGAATATGCAACATGCAACATTATGGTGGATGTGGGGACCATGATGCTTATATATTTCAAGCCTTTTAATTTTGTAATCTGGGTGACGAGTATTAATGACATTCATTTCATATATTTCTTGTTATACTGTTAATGATTTTCTTGGTTAATTTATTGCCATCTTCCATTTTAAAACGAACTAACAATAGTTCGTTCGTTTATAGTAACCAGTGTTACTGTTGTTTACTAAGAAACACACAGAACCTTTTTAAGGAAATTGAATATACAAGGAAATTTTTATATCTTTATGGGGAAGGGGGGAAATGTCTATGTGGGTCTTTACGAGTAGCTAATGTCAGGGGTTTTTAAAAACCGCGTTTTTTGTCCAGGAGGTACCTAATTGTCCTTGAACCATCATTGATATCTAGGTAACAATAATTGCTTCAAGTCTTTTAAATTACCTTTTGGAGAACATTACTCTGCGCTCCCTTTGATTTGCTAACTCCCCATCCAGTGATAACTCCTTTTGTTATATCAGCAGGTGGTCCTGAATGGAGACATGCTGGAATTACAGCTAGCCCAAATGTTGCACTGCAAAGTAATTAATACAAAAGTTATATTTATAAGGTACGTGTATCCGGCATGCGTTGCAATGCCACCCAAAGAAAGAAAGTGTTTGTGTTTTAATTCTGTTTATTGAAGTGCTTATGGATACACAATATTTTTTCCGTCTGGTGCGTACACGAATAAATCATAAGATTTTCCAACGCGTGAGTAGGCCACTTACAGCTGTCCATGTGAGAAGCATGGATTTTCCACATTTGGTATAGGAACGTATATGAATTGAAAAGGATATAATAGAAGAAGAAGAAGATGATTGTACTAATTCAGAATCGCACAACAACTGACGTTTCATTGTTTCGTTGAAAGTTTCATTGTAATTGGATTAATGGTATAGGAACCATACGAATAAAAGAAGATAGAATGAAGAAGAAGAAGATATATATATAGATAGATGTTACGTCGTTGAATAACTGCGTCCCACAACCCTGCCATTGTTGGTTAAAACATAATAACTTAGATTGTAATTAACGATTTTTGCTTTGGTATACAAGTTAAATAGTATGTACATAGCCGTTTTAATGTTGCAGCAATGGTAACTATATTTTTTGCAAACAAAATATTATTAAAATTTAAGAATTTAAATTCAAATTCTATCAAGCACCTTCTGTCGATAGTATTAATATTAAATTTTACTTTTCATTAGAAAATTTTTCTCTAAGCTCTGTTTTTTCCGTTGACACTTTAAATAATAATATATTAGTATTGATAATTAATTTATTAGCAGTTATGATCCATATTGAATTGGTCTAAAGATTTATGACGCGTTCGTTCTCTAACGATAATTTCGGGTGTCCAGTCGGGACAATCCGTCCCTGTTAATAGACACAAATAGTGAGGCCTGAAAATATGAACTATACTTTTGAACAGGACCGTAGTTGGAGGCAGGATTCAGGCATCACAAAATACCAGAAAACACATTTTAGGATAGGATAAGACGCGCACGGAATGGACCAGAACGTACCGGAGTGCAGCTCCTGTTCGTGAAATTTATAGATTATCGTTCCGTCTCGTGGAAAAATTAAATATTGCAATCCGGTTGGTTAATTGTTAAAAAGTAAAAAAAATATATTTATGACGTAAACCTTGATTTTTTTTTGCATTATGCCTTAATATCGCATTCCACAAATTTAAAGAGTTACTCTATTTGACCTTCCGAGCTTGGTACGTATATTTCTATATTATACATACCTACCTATAATAATTATAACTTACATCAATGTGTACCTAAATATTTTCGTAAAATTACGCGAGCGCTCCGGTTCGTACAATCATCCATTTCAAGCGCTGAAATGAAATTATAAACAAAATACGCAAAGGGTAAACTATGTAGTTACGTCGAAAGCCGTTAAAATTTTAGTAATATTAGGTATATGTTTGGAAGAATCGTTGCGAAAATTAGTGTCTTAACTGAATCGAGGATTATTTTTTTAGACGCTAATAATATTAGTAAAAGAAAAATAGATTTGTTCAGCCGTGTGATCTTCCACAATATCAAATTCCATACAGCTTTACAAGTGATGCTATTGAGAAATATGTAGGTACAACAATACATTAGGCATTATATTATATTCATATCTAGGATCTTTATAGGAAGTTTTTATAATTTATTAAACAATTATGTAACTTACTCTCGATCAAGTTGTACCAGAGCAATATCATTATACTGCTGTGGAGGATTTTGATCAAAACGATCTGGATGTTCTACAACTTGAGCGACATAGAAAAGCATTCTCGTGTCGAGTGGAGCATTTACTTCTGGAGATCCAAGACGTACGAACTTAACCTCAGATCTAAAAGTAAAATAGGTATCCATTCTTATTTTATTGAATAATGTTATACTTACTTAAAAAACACGTCATAATTTATAATAAGTTATAACAACTAATTTTTGTCTTCACTAAAGTTGTGTGGGTTAGTTAGTTAAATGTATCTGGTAGGCATAGCATATTACTGTCAAAAGGAGTGGCACTTTTAATCACCTTATTAAAAAAAGTTTCGCAGTCTCAAAAACTTACGTATTTTCACAATGTTTGGTTTTTGAAATCTAAAAAATCTTACATAAAATCATTTCCTAAACACCATTGTATTTTTAATACTCGTTGAAAACTTATTGCACTGAAAAAATTGATGAAAGAGGTCTCTAAACTTTAAATAAATTACGAACAAATGCTCCAGTCAGCACCATTCGTTTTAAAGCCCTAAATTTATATGTTGATTAAGACATGAAAAAGCTTGGAAAGATAGAATTTTTATGTGCTGATTTGACAGGCCGCAAGAACAGTCGAATTCTTTGACATGTTTAAACCCTTCTTGCACACTGTTTCAATCTTCCATAATTGAGTATATAAAAAAAAGATTATGGAATAATTATTAGTATTTTCTATGATAACTGTGTCGATTTAGTACTGCATTTTTTTATATTACCCAGCCAATCGACTGTAGAGGCAGTGAGCTGCAGTCATCACCCATCTTGAGTTGATAAGCGTGCCACCGCATTCCCATACCGCTCTGTCGGCTGATTCCCCGTATCCCAATAGCGCCTGTACAAGAGGATATTGGCAATATTGATTACTAAAATTAATTCAACTTCTTAACTTCTTGCCAGATCTAGCATTTTTGAATGTGCATTATGTAACTTGCAAAATACACATCTGGCGAATGACGTAAATGTATCGTTTTCGACAACTTAAATTAAACAATTTAAAATTACTTAATTACTCAGAAAAAAGCTTTACCGTGTCTGTTTGATACTTAACCGAAGCCAAAAATCAACCTTTTCCTAAAAGTGAAAACGGACGAAAGAAGAAGGAAACTAGGAATTTACACAATGAAAAAAAGTAAAACATCTACGTACTTTATATACCGAACTGTTCTAGTTACTGCCAGCAAAACTTGAAACCGGACTGTGCGAGGTATTGAATAGCTCGCATAGATTGGCATAATATGATGTTAGGTGTTAATGACAGGTAGCTAAATATTTTAAAATATACTATCCGATCATCTGCTTATAATCAAGAAGTCAAGAGGTTAAACTGATATTTTAGAATAGAAACCGTTTAATTATCCCTCAATCGATCTTGCATTTAACTTTTATTGGTAATCTAACATTATTAAACATTTGCACAGAGGAAGCTATTTATTTGGTGGCTAGTAAGAAGTGATCCGATCAGCCTGGAGAGACAAGAAGTCTCTGGTGGCGTCAAAGGGAGGAGGTGCACCTTCCGGATGAAGCGATACTATCAAGAAAGTGACGTGAGTTAACAATAACTGAAGCTACATGATTAACGCGTGATTGCTCTAGTTCTAGATGGTAGGATATTGTTGACAACGCTGTTAATTTCAGATTATCACCATACTATAGATAGTAAGTAACTTACCATATGTGGAAATTCATTTATTCCAGCAGGCACACCGCCAACAACAAGACTTTCAACATAATGGGAGCACAGTTCTTCTCGTATTCTTGGACCTCCAATTAAAATACTGTTCTTACATCTGAAGATTGTGTCAGCTAGATCAATGCAATCTTAAACAAAATAATATTCACATATTCATTATTAAATGGCATAAAATCATTTTATGTCCGAAAATAAACACCACAAAATAATTTAACAAAAATCTATCATACCTGGGTATCAGCGCTCGAAATGGAAAATTTTACGTACCGGAGCGATCGTCAGTTTTCTGAAGATATTCACATATTTATCAAATTGTATGTGTTTTTTATAAAAATAAGTGTATTAGATTTTCTATTATATGGCTTATCTAGCTCATTCAGTCAAATTATTTTTTCCACGAGAAGGAGCGATAACTTTACCGATTTCACGAACAGGAATGGCGCTCCGGTACATTTCGAGCCCTGCTGGGTATACCTATTTTACACATCTTATATTATTTAGAATGTAACAATTGCAATTCCATTAAAAAGATAATTCTAAATTAATTCTGATAGTGCATGCATACTGCACGGTATATATGTATAAATTAAAAGTAGGAATTGAAATGGTGGTTTGAAAACAAAGTTATTTTTGATACTTTATTTTACTTTAACTGAGTCATTTACATTCTAATGGATGGAAGTTTTGTACTATTCCATTTGAGTCATTTTTTGTGACCCGGGTTTTGCCTTTCGGCATTTTCATGCAATATGTGCACTCACCAAAAAGTAAATACACACTGATGTATTGTCACTAACGTCAGTGTAAATATATAAGAATATCATTTTAGATATTTTATATCTGGAAGAATATTTTTTATTTATTATGGTTTGGTTTACATGAATTTAAAAAAAAACTAACCAACATAATCTACAATTTGTACTCTTAATATTCAATGAAAACAATTAAATATGACTGACGTATACTATTTTTGTCGGATCTCTACAACCTACCTTCACTACAAGGGGGGACATGCTCGTCGAAGGTCAAAATTGAGTTTTTATTGTATTTTCAAACCATGATCCTGGACACTCCTTAAACGTTGTAGATAATCTATTTATTTAATTTTGAAGCCTTATTATCCTTTATAGTTAGTTTAAACATTTGATGACTGCATAAAGTATTTTTGTTACATAAAATAGTATTCTTTTAAACCTCTCGCTCTAATGTTTTAGAATATAGTCATATTTCGGTACATAATTGTGCAGTGGTGTTAAGATTTTTTACATTTATTAATTTTTAAACGCATTTATGAAACCATTAGTATAATTTATTACGAGATAATTTTTGTAAAATATTCACGATAAAAAATTATATTGATAATCTCTGTGATCCCAAATTTGACAAGAATTAGGCATTTTATTATTCAAAAAATCGGCAAAATTAACACATTTGAAGATGATTCTAAAGATACTTATTATAAGGTATGTCTTTAACCATTCAAGTGTGATAAACATCTTATGAATAATTATTGCTTAATAACAATTATTGACCTAAGAATAAGGTAGTGTATTTTGAAATACGCCATTTCTTTTGTCATTCCCCAGTGGTTAAGCTACAAAATACGGCCGTAGCCATAAATTGACAAACTATAATTAAAGTAGGGAGTAAAATGATATTAACGCGCGTGTTTGAACATGTACCGTTTGAAAAAAAAATTTAAAAAAAATCGGTTAGGTTAGGTTAGGTTAGGCAAACACGCGCGTTAATATCATTTTACTCCCTACTTTAATTTTGGTTTGTCAATTTATGGCTACGGCCGTATGTTGTAGCTTAATCACTGGGGAATGACAAAAGAAATGGCGTATTTCAAAAAAACACTACCTTATTCTTAGGTCAATAATTGTTATAAAGCAATCATTATTCATAAGATGTTTATCACACTTGAATGGTCAAAAACATACCTTATAATAAGTATCTTTAGAATCATCTTCAAATGTGTTAATCTTGCCGATTTTTTGAATAATAAAATGCCTAATTCTTGTCAAATTTGGGATCACAGAGATTATCAATATAATTTTTTATCATGAATATTTTACAAAAATTATCTTGTAATAAATTATACTAATGGTTTTATAAATGCGTTTAAAAATTAATAAATGTAAAAAATCTTAACACCACTGCACAGTTATGTACCGAAATATGACTTTATTCTAAAACATTAGAGCGAGAGGTTTAAAAGAATACTATTTTATGTAACAAAAATACTTTATGCAGTCATCAAATGTTTAAAATATTTATAAAAGATAATAAGGCTTCAAAATTATATAAATAGATTATCTACAACGTTTAAGAAGTGTCCAGGAGCATGGTTTGAAAATACGATAAAAACTCAATTTTGACCTACGACGAGCACGTGGGCCGTTAATTCAATTTTGAAAACTATATATATATATTATCATAAATCGTTAGGTGTTGGAATTTAGAACTAAGCTCATCAAATTATAAAACGTATTGAATGGAGAATGGGACGACTGGACTCCGGATAATTGGACGCCGCACTATCGTAGACACGTATACAGAACGTAGACGAGGTATTTTAATCAGTTTCTGTCTACTACTTAGTAGTTTTAATTCATTTTACTCTTAACATAATGTATTATTTATTACGGATTGAGAATTACCATGCCTAAGACTTTATATAAAATAAAAATCTCTTTTTTCGTCGGAACTTAAACATATGCACGATTAAATCATTATTTACGTCTGCATATTTACATACTCACCAACTATTCAATCATAATATAATCATTTAAATATAAATAATAATATTAAATATATTTTTTAAGTACCTATAAGTACCTAACGTCTATTTATTTTCGAATTCCGTGGCGTCCAGTTGTCCCGGTGCCAAATCGTCCTAGACCCTATTGAATGATATGTCAATTGTTAGCGTGTGGCGCTTTCACGCAGCGGAAAACTTATACTGGTGGGCTAGAACAAATCTGACTTTATTATTGAGTTAATGATTTCAAAATAATCTTACAGTCCCATGATATTTGACCGGTTTTTTCGGCATTCTTCAGAGCTTTTTCTGGTAGTGATGGGCATTCGTTTTCCGAAAGTGACTCTGCGAAGGACGTATGAATGGTTTCAAGGTGAGGAGGCGGGGGTGGCTGAGGACCCCTATTGGTGCAGCAGACAATTGGAACACTCCCACTGAATCCACAAATCTGAAAGATACAACTAAAGTCAATTTCAGTCATATCATCTATGGTATAGGTAGACTGTAGAGTGTACTGGATAAAGAAGAGTTTATTTATTAACTCTCGCTAATTTTTTTACGTTTATTTGTTAACGACTCTTTTTATGAATAATGTTTATTAGCCATTTGCGCGAAAAAATTATTTGCATTGGATCAAACACAGATTTTTTTTATTTTTCTTACGCTATATTATGTACGTATCCGATTGAACATATCATTATGATTGTATATTGATAGAATATAATATGATATGTTTCTCAAGTATTGCTTGCGCAGCTAATTTTGACACAAGAATGCAATTTTTTTTATTTAAAAAAATGACGGGCCAAAGAATTTGCATACATATTTGTGTTAAAACTAAAACAATTTGCAATAACTTGGTCGATATTCTGGAAAAGTTTTAAGCTTATCTATTATGAAAAAACATGTGTTTATCAGTGGTATACACGTCTCTAAAAGGGCTGCGAAGAATTTGAAGACGACAAGAGAGTTAGTCAGCCTAGCATATTAACTACCTATGAAAACATAGCTTAACCACTGGGAAATGCCAATAGAAATGGCGTATTTAAAAAAAAATACTTCCTTATTCTTTGGTCAATAATTATTATAAAACAATCATTATTCGTACGTAGGATGTTTTATCACATTTGAATGGTCAAAGACATAGCTTATAATCAGTATCTTTAGAATTATCTTCAAATGTGGTAATCTTGCCCATTTTTTTAATAATAAAATACTTAATTCTTGTCAAATTTGGGATCACAGAGATTATCAATATAAATGTTTATCGTAAATATTTCACTATAATAATGTCGACATAAATTTTAGGTTTTATAAATGCGTTTAAAAATTAATTAATCTATAAAATAACACCACTGCACATGGATCGACTAAAATATGATGATTTTTTAAAACATCAGATCGAGTTTTAAAAGAATACTATTGTATGTAATAAAAATACTTTATGTAGTCATCAAATGTCTAAAATAAATATAAAGGATAAAAAGGCTTCAAAATTATATAAGATTATCTACAACGTTTAAGGAATGTTCAGGCTAACGCTTTGAAAATACCATAATAGCTCCATTTTGACCTTCGTTGGGCATGTGGGCCCTCAATAGTTTTTTTACACGCAGCATTGCAAACGTTGGTTCGGATGATTCTGAGAACAGGGCCGATGTTGCTAAAATTATTAATGAAGTTAGTATAGTGTTGAATAGCACGAATTCATAAGGTTATCATATTCTATATTGTAATGCAAGATTATTTAAGAAAATTTTGAAGAGATTCGCAGTTCGTCAACACATACCTACAGTGACGTCCCGTGGAGGTGAGCAGATTGAGCGTTGCTTGGAGGCGGCAGCTACTGGAAGGGCGGCAAATCGAGGAGAATCATTTTGTATATATAGAAATAGCTCCCTAAGCTGAGTACTTACTTAATAACGAAGACATCTTTAAGAAGCAAAATGCATTAATTAACATGAAAGGTTTAACAGGACAATTTTTTTTGTCGGGTTCGCGATGTCTAGTTTACTTCTGTTGCCCTTCGACGTATTTGGTGACCAGAAACGACACTAGCATGGATGATAAAAAATATTTTATAAAAAAATGGGGCGGCATTATGGCAGTACCCAGGGGCGGTATTTTGTCTAGGGACGTCACTGCATACCTACATTGAAAACCGTAGGACAGACACGATGTTCAATGGGTAAATTCCAGTAACATCATTAGGCAAATTACGAGCCTTAAACACTTTGTGGTATTTTATTACATAACCGATTTTTTTTTGTTATCAAACGGATAAAATATGATGCAATAATAAAAAAATGTTCATGTCCGACTTTTGACATTCATACTTATAAATCCATTTACGTTTGAAATATCAGCTTTCCCTACAAATGCGTCACGAAAAAAAACTAAAATTCAGAGTTATATAATATGGATTGATGTAAAACATATTATTTTACTTACCTCACTACTAATAATTACTAATTATGTTATTGGGTGTTGGACATGAGTGTAAGAATGTTTGTTTCGATCGATCATTCGACGAGATCAGTTACTAAAGTCTCTTTAAATAATAATAGATGATTTTTACTCTTGAGGATTAGATATCTAAGTGATTATAACTATGTACCTATTTACCGGAGTTAAATCACCAGTAACTAATTATAAAGTAACTCTTCGACAAAACAGTTTCTGAAATACCATAGGAACCTACTACAATTCCGAAAATTTCTTTTAGTGGTTATTTTGACCCTTTTTTCGTTTTATCGCCAGAGCACGAAATTCCTAATTTTACAAACCATTGCGCTCGAAAGAGATTCCAAACATATCAACATATTTTATCGAAACCGTTCAGGTAAGAGCCTCCGAACATACAGCCACCGAACGCAGCTATGAGTGGCCGCCACTAGCGTTTGAGTCAAGCCACTAGTGGCGTCCACAAACGCCTGGATCGAGCCACCGTTTATGTCCACTATTCAGAGTTCATTCAGAAACAATAGACAAAGGCGGACGTGTGTGAAAATGGATTCTCTATTGCTAGCACTAGCGTTAGTACTAATTTTACGAAGATGACGAGACGATCTTAAGCATCGGCAATAAAAAATTCCGGATCGAAATTTTCCATTACGTCGAGTATACACTAAAATATTAATATACACTCACAGCACACTCACTCGCTTTTCAACTCACATAGATAAACAGAACTGAGAATCGCTGGCATTTCTGCCTAGTGTATGCAGGTGCTCGACCACTAACGTCGGCCACTATAATAGCAGTGAATGCCGGCAACTACCACAGCTAGTGGACCGAACGCGTCCATTTGTAAAAAAGGCGATAAAGATGTTGGGCTTTGTCTTGCGTACTTCCCGGGTCTTTTCGGATGTTACGGTACTAAAAATTCTTTATAACTCCTTAGTTAGAAGCAGACTTGAGAGTGGGTCTATCGTTTGGGCCCCGCATCAGTTGAAATACGGACTTATGGTGGAGAGAGTACAAAAGAAATTTTTGAGACTCCTTTGCTTTCGGCTGTATGGATATTGTCCGTGGCTCTATCCGACTGACTTTCTGAGGTATGCTTACAAACTGTAGCTTAAAATTTAGAAGGGATCTTTATTTAGCTAAATATTTTTATACGCGGCGTAAATGTGAACTCTGCCATTCTTGGTGGTGTTGGCTTGTGTGTCTCTAATAATTACCTTAGGAATCGAGGGCATCCGTTGTTTGTTCTCCCAAGGTGCAGAACTAACCTGTCATTAGTAATGCCAATTGGGAGGGCAATAACCATGTTTAATAAAATCGCTTCGAATATTAATATATTCCACTTACGTGAGGGTGAATTTAGATGGACGTTATTTTATAAGCTTTTAAGATATGGTCTATCAAAGTTCACTCTGTGTGCTTCCATCTACATTTTATTTTTGTTATTTATTTTATTTCTTATTTTATTATTTATTGTAAGTATTATTAACTCACATTTCTCTGTATTTTTATTTTAAAAATTGTTAACACTTATTTTATGTCATGTCGTGACTCGTGAATGCTTTGAATTTATAATTTGTAATGTTCATATAAGTAAAATAAATACATTTGATTTGAAAAAAAAAGAATTTTTATAAACACGAAAACTTACGAATACCCATTAAAATCATACAGATCGGAGGGTACTGTCTAAAAAGAAATAATATTAAACATAAGTAAAAGTAAAAAATAAATTCCACGTATGTTCATACACAAACAGAAGGTTTACCCTCGGAAAAATTATAAAATGCTTTGTACTGATCGGAAACTATTTAAATGCCGATGTGTGGTTTTAGCACATTTGGTTGGTACCTATCTAAAAATTCGAAAATTGAAACATTTTGGGGAAAAATCATTAAAATATGATATTATGTTCTCATGTTATCAGGAAGTACATATTCATCTAAAAATACTAGTACAGACAATCACACTTAATAATAGTGAAAAAATATATACGATGCATATATGCCAACAGTCACTAAATTGATCGAAGGATTACGTCAAAGTCGGTTTTTGACGGTTGTCTGCTATGCATTTAGCTGTCTAATATTAAGACAGTATTGTTTGGAGGCGCCGCTTTAGGTCAATGAGGTCAGGGGTTAAAATGGACCGGATCGCACAAGAACGCCGTTCCGGTTTGTAATATCGGTAAAATTATCGCTGTCTCGTGGAAAAAATAATTTGACCGTCTGAGCTAGATGAGCCATTTAATAAAAAATCTAACACACTTATTTTTTACAAAATACACAATAAAATTTATAGCTATGTTAATATCTTCAGAAAATTGTCTAATGCTCCGGTTCGTAAACTTTTTCATTTCGAGCGCTGGCAATATACTCCACGTATACTATACGCAAAAAAAACTAAACGAAGACACAATTGAGCTATGGAACCACAGATACACAACATCCGCCACAGGATAAATAACGTAACAATTTATTCTAAACATAACCTCTGCCATCACTCTTGCTAGGAACATAAAATATCACTCGAACTCACACAAATACTAACAGGCCACGGAGCGGTGCGAGCTTATCTAAAAAGATTTAAACTGAGGGATGATGACTGTTGTCCATGTGAATATAACACATCTCAAACTGTGTGGCATGCCATCAACGACTGCCCTATACTAGAAAGGGAGCGATGAACTCCCAGGACTCGGTGTAGACAGCATAATCACGAAATTGACCTCTAAAAGCCTCACGAAGTACTAAGCAATATAACAACACAAGAACATTATACAAAATATTTAATCCTGGGCATAAAGAAAATTAACGATATAAATGGAGGAACCTAATTAGCCCCACATCAATGCAACTAACCCACCCAACCACCTTGTACGAAAAAGCAAGGGCATGGTTATCAATATTTAAAAAATATATATATACTCCACGTTAGGCTTAGACATGGCAAAGACGAAAGTGGAAGAATACTATCATAGATACCTGGGGACTGATGCCATTTTTGCGGTCTTCGAGAGCTGCGTCACAACTTTTGATTTTAACACAGGTTCCTGAGGATCCGGTCTGCGCGAAGATACACCTATAACCTGTTTCAGAAAAAAAAATATGGAGTGGCACTCAATATTAGATCTCCGATTTATGACTAATGACATGCATCACAGTTGTATAAAAATAGACTTAAAAGTAAAAGTAAAAGTAGTATAAGACTAGACCTTGTGTGACCGTCTTGTTAAAATAGCGCTGCAGTTCTGAAATTATTATGACAATCATTACACTTTTTAATCAAGTTTAATAAAAAAAAAAACTCGACATGTCGTAGGTATCAGTGGAGAAGGGTGGAGGTAGGGTATTAAGATCACACACACACATTAAACTTTATCAGTCATTCGTATTTATTTATTGATCTAAGACTATAATTTACAAAAATAGTCTTGGTTACTTTTTAAAAATCAATTAAGCATTACCTAAACTAAACCATAATTATTTTGTTATGCTATGGGTGATTCGACATAATAGTGTACACGTTTTCATTCACACTTATTTATTTTAGATACATCAAGAATACATATTACCCAGGTTGTTGGTTAGTTTAATACAATTCATTGATCCCTGACCAAACCATACTAGACAAAAATATTATGCTATCTATAAAATATCCAAAATTATGTATGATTTAATGGCATAATTTTAGATATTTTATAGATAGACGATTATTTTTTTTATTATCTATTTTGGCTTGATTTTCGCAGTGTTTAATTGAATTTAAATAATCTAACCAACAGCATATGTAAATTGTAGGCTTATTTCAATGAAAACAAATACGTATGACTGATAAAGTTTATTGTATTGTAAATTATAATTTATATCGTATCTTAACAGCCTACATTCACCCTTCGCCACTGGTAGGTATACACCAATTTCTATAAGATTTTGTGTTGTTTTGTTACAAAGTTTTTTAGCGATCTTTACAAAAATTGTGATTAATGAGAGTTATGTGCTATTTCATAGGAGTTGGATTTCTCACATTCGAATCTTTACCCATGTGCTTATTTCAGCTTATTTAACTATAATTGAAATGCTTACGTTTTTTTTTTAATAAGAATGAGGGCGGTGAATTTCGATTTCATTGTGACCCTTCGTTTTTCTATATTTGTAAAGTGGATGTTAATACTGTGAATTTTTTACTGGACCATTGCTGGGGCAAGAAGCTGTGAGTTTCGCTCGTAGTGCTAGTTGTTGCGTTTTCTTCGAATGCAATGTGATGTTTGTAGAAAATGTTTTTTTTGTATAATGGAAATACATTAATTAATTTGTACGAAATAATCAATCAAAAATCGTTAATAAACAATAATTTCTTTTAGAAAACTAATAATTCACTAGATTTAAGAATGTAACATTCTACAAGTACCTACGTTGGAACAAAAAATTATAATTAAGGTAGGTACATAATTAATACTTTGATTTAAAATACAAAACTGTAATCGACTGCCAACTGTCAATAATAACGAAATTTAGAAAACGTTTCAGAGAATACTGTAAAAATCATAAGTCAACTTTTTCGCAATTAGATATGACACTTATTACGAGGGTGGGTCAATAAGTCCTTAGAAAAGCCGACAGGGAATGGGACGATTTGACACCGCGAACTGGCCTCCGCCGATTGGCCTCCGGTTATTGGCCGCCGGTACAATCGGACACCGACCCAATTGGCCTCCGGGACGATCGGACGCCGGTACAATCGGGCGCCGACCCAATTGGACACCGGCCCAACTGGCCGCCGGGAGATTGGACGCCGCACTGCTGAATTAAATGCGCAAAGGAAAAGACCTACGTAACGACTTGGTAGAGAAAGTAGACACGAAACTTTAATATGCTTCTATCTACTTAGTGGTTGTACCTTATACATTGTTCGCTTATGATTGATAATAATTATTACTTATGCTTTATGCTGTTTATAAAAAGAGAAGAATTCTTTCCTCGTCAGAACTTGAAGATGTGCATAATTAAGTAAGTAATTTATTGTGTATACCTACCTATTCATATTAAATATATATATATATATATATATATATTAATAATGAATTGGTTAGTGAAAATAATATCTTTCGGCGTTTTCTCGATTTCATGTTATTATAATTGAACTTTATATTTATTCATCATCCGTAAATAAGTATTTTGAAGTTTATGAAATTACAAACAATATAAGTAGGTAAAATACTTGAAAGGTACCTACATATTACATTATATATTATATTATTGTTTGAAATGTGTTGGTCAATCGATCTTTAATAATTAGGTACAATTTATATAAATCAAGGCGTTTACGTAATAAATAATATAAGTCTATAATAATTAACAAACTATACCGTATTCAGTAACTACATTGTATTCTGTACCTACATTATTATATATTATGTTGACAAAGCGAATTTGTATGTAGGTGCATATTATTATCAATAGACTATCGTTTGAAATAGGTGTTAGGTATCTTCGGCTTAAAATTGCTTATTCCATTTTTATTACTAAATGTTTGTTTTGTGTAACTACGTCGAAATATATAATACCTATTATATTAATCACTAGGAAGCCGTTGTTTGTAATAGGGAATTATTTTTAATTTATCTGTGGAAATACCTGGGTACGTGGGAAAGCCCCAGATATTTAAAAATAATCTGATCTAACTACCTCATTAGCTCGATCAGGGGTTAAAAAATGATTAGCCTTTGTCATGAGAATTATACAAAATATTATAATAGCGTTAAAAATATTTTTAATAGGACAAGAATTTCAAAAAATGTCTAACTCATCGGCTAACAGTCTAAAAGCCGGCTGTCCAGTGAATTCGTCCAAAAATATCAGCAAAATATAATATAAAGCATTGGAGTGATCCTGAAATCGATAATTCAATACTTACTTTGATTTAAAGTACAAAAGCCGATTGCCAATAAGTAACGCAATTTAGAAAGTGCTTCAGAGAGAATTATAAAAGCATTAGCTCACTTTGATACAAGTAGATATGACTCGTATAGCTTAGTGGCCAGAGCATGCATCTGGGCGCGAATCCTGTTGGATGTCGTATTTTCTTAGTTAGGTTAAATAATACTGGGTAATTATTGAGTTTGGAAGAAAATAAATCATTAAATCGACATTGACTGATTATATTGCAGCACGTATTTATAAATTAAATAATTAGTATAACACAAATTATGACTTAATAAGTAGAATTGAACAGTAAACATATTATTAAATATATCGATGACCCAATCACATGAACCTTTTTTAACTGCAACCGGTTTCGTCCACCCAGAGGCTAGTCTAGTCTGTACGATAAAAATTGCGTTTTATTAAATTAAATCAATAATAGAATTCATTTCCACCATGAATTTACAGTTAACATAATAAAATTAATAAATGAAATATTATATTAAACAGAATTATACGAGTGAACACAGTTTGAAAACCCCTTTTTTTGAGAAAAAATAGGTTTAATAGTATTATTTTGATCAGGGTTGGCGAACCTTTTTACATACGTGGGCCAAAATTTCCCTATTATAATTGTTCGACTGTCTGACATTCCGAGATTCATGAGAAAAAAATGAAAAACAGTTTTTAAGAATGCTATTGAAAAAGTTTAAAAATTATAATTGAGTTCTTGAGATTCTATTTTCACTGTGTTTCTAGCCGAAGGCTAATTTTTTATTCGTTCAATAATTTTTTCCTTGTTTTCAAAATTTCAAGGAGATCGTGGAAGCAAAATTGTTTACACAAGTGTATACTATAATGTGTGAGAGATACGGTGGCATATTACCGGTGATATATGCACTTCTTCCTAATAAGAAACGGACAACATATCGTCACCGTTCAGGCAAAAGTCACCAAACCTAAAAACATAGTTTTGAGATATCGCAATTTGAAAGTTTGAAAATGCAGGAAAAATCAGATTTTAATGTTTTTAAGGTTTTATTTACATTAAATTATTTTCTCATGTCTTCTTAATAATTTCTTTAAAGTACTTTTACTTTTTGATTCTAATTAAAACATCTGGAAGGTTTTGAAGGAGGCAAAGTAGCTCAAATTATGGTTTGGTGACTTTTGCTTGTTAATAATCTGAACAATGTTAGCCAAAAGAAGGATCAGTAAAACTCACCATCCATAGTATAGTGACTTTTGCTTGTATATTTATAACGAATGATTTTTTTTTATAGAGTCAATAATGTCTATTCACCTATAATGACTTTTGCTTGTTAAGATTTTATCGAAAGTCATTTAGTGAAAAACAAATAATTCGGATTTAAGCAAAATTTTACTAACTAATGTAACGAGGTGAGTTTTGCATCTTAAAGAACATAATTTTACGCTTCGGGTGACATACTCAACTCAAAACTGCCATTTTCAGGGTTGGTGACTTTTGCCTGAACGGTGACGATATATTCGCATGTTCGCTGCGCTTAAAGAACTGCAGCCCAATCTGCGACCTCAATCAATCAATTGTGATTTTAAGCAGGCAGCAATAAGCGCAGCATTAAAAATGTTTCCAGGTGTGACAATCAAAGGATGTTTTTTTCATCTTTCACAGAATTTAAGGAAACATGTGGCATATATGGGCCTACCTAGTGAATTTAATAATGATGCTGATTTTAGTTTAAAAGCTCGAATGATAATTGCCCTGGCATTCGTGAAAATTGAAGACCTGGATGTATATCTAGATGCGCTATATGAACATTTACCATTAGAGTTAAGCCCTGTAATTAATTGGTTTGAGGACACGTATATGGGCCGCCGGAATAGACGTGGGACTGGCAGGCACCAGCCTCTATTTTCACCATGTATATGGAATCTCCATGAGAGGACGCTGCATGGAGAAGACCGAACAAATAATTATTCGGAGGCAGCGCATCGCCGATTACAAGTAGAATTATGGATGAAAAATCCATGTATTTGGAAATTCATTGATGGACTTTGGAAGGTACAAAAAGGTCGAGATGTATATATGGAGCATTTAGTGGCTGGACATCAACCACCAATGAAATTAAAAAAATTTAGAGATGCTGATAGCCGTATTTTAAAAAATTGTACGGGAGTATGGTAGTAGAAACCCAATAGAATATTTAAGTGGACTCTCTCACAACTACCAAATGTTGTAATCCTTGATATATATTTTAATTATTAATACCTATCAACATTTTTTTACTATTTTCTATTTTCGACATACTTTTCTTAATATTGATAAAATGTGAGGTTAATCCTTAAATACCTAAGTACCATAATATCTTTGGAAATTATTTATTAAATAGTTATGATTATCACTGTACATTATTATGTTAAATGCTATACATTTAATCTAAAACGAGCAACGATGAAAATCCAAAGTTTCACATTTTTAAGTATTTTCAGTAGGTCCCTATGCATTGTTGACTGAAATCATTTGTTAATATAAATTATGATAAGATTACATAGGTATTGATTATATTATGAAATTTTAGTTCTTAGTTGTACTGTTTTTTAATAACCCATTCGCTGTGGACCTTTTAATTAATAATTAATTACCACATTTAAATAACATGCTAATTATATCTAATGGCCACCTGATGGGTAACGCACCAGTTGCGTTGGACGCAGCGAATGAAAATATATGTAAGCATATTTTTTACAATATTTTTAATTTTAAATATTTTGGCCAATTCAGTAAATAATCCAAGAAGTACTTAATCAAAAATATAGTACTTATTGAAAAATCCTACTACGCTTGCTGGGCGAAAGACGTGTGTTTAAAGATTTAATATCTTTATGATTTAAACCCTACTCGTTCCAAGATTTTTAGTTATTGCTAGGTATATTTTTCCAATTCTGTATTTACAGTGGTACTTTCTTAAAACTGATCTATAGTATGTATTGATTTAAAAGGGATATGATGTCATAGATAGTTAATAAATAAAATTGACTTCCTTATTTGTGTAATAACTTGATTACTTATTAAGTATATCATTGTGGTATTAAAATTGTATATTTGTAGTTAGCTTCAAAGGAAAACAACCAATTATTGTTATCCAATTAATTTATTTTAAATAATATTGTTAATGTAAAAATGAAGGTAGTCTAAATCTATACATGCATTTTCATTTATCTGCATTTACATTAAAGTTTGATTGTTACGTCAACTAAATTAAAAAATACATTAAAATTGCATCTAAGTTATTATATTATGTTCTTTTAGAACCAAACCGGCTTTGAAAACACAATTCATTATTCGTAAAAAAATGTATAAGACAACTTCCATCATTCACTATGTGCATGCATATTATATCTCAACTTGTATTATGTAGGTACCTATTTTTCTATTATTAAAATTATTTTGTGTCATACGCTTTTTCCTATAGTATGGTTCTGTTGTTAGTAATATTACATAGGACAGATAATATTATTTCTTTGATTCTGCAATAAACTTAAGTCGATAATTTTGAGATTTGAACTTTAGTTTTGTTTGATTCATTTGTTATTCAAGATTAATTTTTGTGCTTTATCTCTTTATAATATTATTACTATCGATCGAGGGTAAGTATCAAGAGAGTCGTTTTTGCGACCCTAGTTTTGCCTTTCGGCATCTTCAAGCACTATGCGCACTCACCAATGGTAAACACACACTGACAACGAATGCAGTCAATTTTAACTTATATAACAAATTCATACAATAAAGTAGGTAAAAACTTTATCACCTACCTATTAAGTCAATGATCACAATAAAAAATATCACAATAAATAATAATAAAAAATTAACAAATAAATTATGATTAGTTGAAGTATTTGAAGTGAAGTGGAAAAAAGTAGCATGTAAGAATAATATCGAATATTTGTTTCACAAGATTGATATCATTGATATAGGTATCTCATTAGTAACCTCCGTTAAATTCCCAATACGTTGCTATGTTCCCAGATTTGACAATTTTACACCTCTTGAGTGTAGTAAGTATTTTTATTGATTACATTTACTTATGATCTATTATTATGTTTTGACGATTAATACTCATATCGAATGTATTATTAGTGAGAAGGTAGGGTTTTTTTACAAACACTTCAACTATTCATAATTTGTTTGTTATATTTTTATTGTGAACTTAATGGTAGGTGATAAAGTTTCACCTAATTTATTGTATTACTTTATTATATAAGTTAGAATTATTAACTGTATTCATCAACAGTGTGTATTTACCTTTTGGTAAATGCACATAGTGCCCGAAGGTGCCAAAAGGCGAAACTCGGGTCGCAAAAAACGACTCAAATGGAAAAGTACAAAACTTCAATCCATTAAAATTTATTCGTTTAGTTTACTTACATTCAAATATATAGGTATGTTGAATTTTTGAGAATTTATTAAGAAAAGTAGTAAAATATTCGGTTAGGTAGAATATATTAAAAGTGTATTTACATTACAAGTTTTAGGTAGATAGGTAGGAAGGTACCTTATATTGTATTATTAGGTTCCTCCATTTATTCCCTTATTTTTATGGAAAGTAATAAATATTTTGTGTAGTTTTCGTATGTTATTTTGTTTTGAGGTT